>NC_137694.1:129576082-130776082 GCF_964034855.1 Anser brachyrhynchus
TTTCCTTTCCTTTCCTTTCCTTTCCTTTCCTTTCCTTTCCTTTCCTTTCCTTTCCTTTCCTTTCCTTTCCTTTCCTTTCCTTCTACTGTAAGAAATTAAATTGCGTCGAAGTTGGCAAGGAGATGTGCAAAGTAGACCTCCGGAGATGATCAGAGTGCGTCTGCTGTTGCTGAGGAGAGTAAGCGATGGAAGAGATGAAGCTCATCAGAAGCAGCTGACCCTTCTCAGCCGTACATCAGAACCCCTCACATGGCCAAGAACTGCATACAGCACAGGGAAAGGAGGCTTTGAGCACAAGTCACAAGCAGAACATACACGTGGCTCCTGGGAATGGCACTGAAACACGCTGGGTAAATGCTGGGGCCAGTGTGCCACTGGGACATCGATGGTCTCCCTCTGCAGCCTCTGGTGCAGGCTCCATCTCTCCTGGTCTGCATTTGAGCTGTTTGCAAGAGGTTGATCGGACTTGATTTACACTGTAACAAGACTCTGGTGTCCACTCTTAGAGCTGAAGTGACGAGAAGGACTTAACACCAAAAATTGTCTGTGGTGTACTTTTCATTTAGAAGCTTGAGCAAATCATTTTTGCTGCTCTGGTTTTGATTAGGGTAAGAGACACCCGAACATAGCGCTTAAAACAAAACACAAAACAATCCTTGGTTCCAAACAACGTAAATCAAACCAAATCAGAACAGGGGTAAGGCTGAAGTTGTATAATTCCAAAAGTTGGCAGGCATATGCTACTCATTGAGAAGGGTGTGCATCACTTGGCTTCAGGGTGAAGAAAAAATCAACCCTCAATAACATTTAAATAACATTAGAAGTACAAATTGTGAGAGACTGAAAAAATCAATTCCAGGCTTGCTGCAGGGCATGTGCTAAGATTTCTAGCAGGGGCCGGTGGAACCCCACCCCTTGTTATCACATGTGATGTGGTCTGGAAAAGACTTGGAGAGAGGCTATTGCAAGTTAGTGGCCTTTTGCTGAAGCAATTAGTATGAGGGAGATCACAATTGTCTGATTGGCAAGCAACAGCCAAGTTCTCAACAAAGTAAACAAAACTGAAGAAACAGAGCAGTCTGCAGTCTTCCCTTTAATTTGACGGAGAAGAGGTAAAAACTGGCAAGATGAAACAGGATTGTCACAGAAAGGGAGACTTACAAAATAGCTTAATATGGCAGGCCTGGGAATTTATAACCCAAACTCTGCTTGCCAGTGAATGTTTTAACTCAAGATACATACTTATTTTATAACTCTGTTCAATTCTACCACAGTTAACCGTCCCTTACTTCAGAGACAAGAAGTACCTGCCTCTAGCTGTGTTAATGACCACCTTTGTGTGCTGGCCCAAAAGTATTGCCCATGTGGTGGATCTGAAGTCATGCCAGATCCACAAAAAAAACCCTCTATTCCAGTGTCAGCTGTGGGACTACACCTAAGCCTCCCTTTCAAGGTATTAAAATGCCAGTATGTGTATCAGAGGAGAGCCATTGCACTGTGTATTCTCTGGTATGAATTGTTCGAGGGACTTGGGTGTATTGCTGAGGCTAAGGACCATATAATCCCCTTTTTTTTGGCTAAAAAAGGGAGCTGGAGAGCCAGCTCCACAGGCACCAGCCACTTCTTTAACAGGTCAAACTTGTGCCAAACCTTGAAGGTACTTGCTCTTTCAGACTGAGAGGAAGGCTGGTGTGGCAAAAAGCATGTATCTTTCCCCAAGTATTTCCATTGCTCTCATGAAAGACATGGCTTCTCTCTCAAAAACTTGCCTTGAAATACTTCTGTTTTCATCAGCAAGTCAAGGCTACATTTTCATTGAAGTTTAAGCTGTCTCACCACAATGTTCTGCCACATTCCTGGCACACAGAAATACAAAGATGTGCAATAAGACAATCACATAAAATGCAAATACATAAACAAACAAATAAATAAAACCCTCAGTGATTTTATTTGTGAAGATTTGGATCCCAGAGTTTTGAAATACTGTAATTCCAGTATTGTATTTACTCTCCTAACCCTGTCTTCCCTTCCAGTTACACTAAGATTTTAATTTTGGCTAGACTGTGCTTTCTTTTATATGGGTTCAAGGTACATACTTCCTGTACCTTCTGCCTTGCACAAAAGCTGGTCACAGTTCTGGACTTCTGTGCAGCAAGCATTTATACATGAGCTTAATTTTGCAGACTTCAGTTGCATTTCATTCCTAGTCTTTTTGTTGTGTAAGGGATGCTGTATAATAGCATCTTCTAGAAAGACATGATGTATACAGTTAATATTGCTTTGGGACCTTTTAAATTACTTTCTTTAGATATAAAATTTAAATCACGGAATCACAGAATGGTTTGGGCTGGAAGGGACCTTAAAGACCGTCTGGTTCCAACCCCTCTGCCCTGGGCAGGGACACCTCCTACCAGACCAGGTTGCCCAAAGCCCCATCCAGCCTGGCCTTGAACACCTCCAGGGATGGGGCATCCACAGCTTCTCTGGGCAACCTCTCCCAGTGCCTCACCACCCTCACAGTAAAAAATGTCTTCCTTATATCCAATCTTATTCCCTTCCCTTCCCTTCCCTTCCCTTCCCTTCCCTTCCCTTCCCTTCCCTTCCCTTCCCTTCCCTTCCCTTCCTTCCCTTCCCTTCCCTTCCCTTCCCTTCCCTTCCCTTCCCTTCCCTTCCCTTCCCTTCCCTTCCCTTCCCTTCCCTTCCCTTCCCTTCCCTTCCCTTCCCTTCCCTTCCCTTCCCTTCCCTTCCCTTCCCTTCCCTTCCCTTCCCTTCCCTTCCCTTCCCTTCCCTTCCCTTCCCTTCCCTTCCCTTCGCTTTCCTCTTTTCTTTTCCTTCCCTTTTATTAAGCTGCAGAAAGAACTTGTCCCAAGCATGATATATAGTTAGACATAATATACACACATTTTGAATAAGGAAATGGAAGCCATAAGAAAGAGCAAGCTTTTGTTTACACAGTTTAGGTGAAGACATATGTAGGAATGTAGCTAAGGTGACTTGGTATTTCCCAGTGTTTTCATTTTTTATTTTTTTCCTGCTGTCAGTTTCTTACATAACCTCTTTCTTTGAGAAGCTGAAATGGAATTTTTCAAGGTAGGCCTTTTCCTCAAGTTGAACTTTGTGGAGAAATTTTCAGGTGAAATGGCTGAATTTCAGGTGAAACCTGAGAATTGATGTCAAAAGAATATATTGCTTTGCCCAGAACTTCCCGACAAACAGAAGGGTTTATTCATATGCTTTGCTTTGAGGATGTGAGAATATTACAAGTGGGGTCATTGCTTCAGGGTGTCTCATTTTCCCCAGGGCAATCCACACCACTCTGACACAGTGGCAGCAGTTCCTGGATCCTCAATGGAAATGTAGGAGCATGATAGGTATATTCTTTGAGAGCATGGTCTGCACTGAACATTCTCCATCCGCACACACTATTTGTGTGGAGCTTCAAATGCATCCTAACGGGATGACCGAGCAAGTCTTCTCAGGACTGAAGATCACCTCTTTCCAGTGATCACCCCAGAGGGAAGGTAACAGCCTTTTATTGTTGCCTGCTATTTTGTTTGTTCTGGAAATCAAAATCTCTGCTGTAGATCTGAAGGCACAAACTTTATCGGTGATGCAGTTCAGCAACCTGTGTGGCTCTATGACATCACAACATCCAGGTTTCAATATTTTTTTCTCTCTCTCTCTCTTTTATTTATTTATTTATTTTTGTTACCACATTTAAAACAAGTTAAATGAACTTGCAGCTTTCAGCCAAGTGTTCCAGGCACTACCAGACAAAAAGATACCTCTCCAACTTCAATTCAATCACCTTTTGCATAAATGGTACAATACAATTTTGTATTGCTATAATAATGTACCTTTTTTAGACTTCACCGTTCTCTGCAGAACAATTGCTTAATGGGAGATTTCGCTCTAGTTGCTGTGGTGGGGATTTTGTACAAGGCCTGAAATGAGCTCATATGCTGAAATAATCATAAAAAAAAACAAAACAAAACAAAACAAAACAGCAACACTTTCTAGCTAACTAATCAAAGTCCAGTCTCCTCTTAGGGAGACTTGAGTCTCCTTTTTATTCTCTTTTATGCCTACCAACATACTTTGCTGAATTAAATTATATGCATATATAGTACATTTCACTGAAAACAGTTCTTCAAAGTTTATAACAAGCACCGTGCCAAAATTTACAGCAGATATATCTGTTTGCATTAAGAAACTGTTTGGAAAATTCATATTAACCACAGAGGTTTTTATACAGAGGCATCTAAGACTTCTGAAAACCTTCTGAGAATACTTAATATCGGAATATTTCTGTTTGTTGCTCTTGATTTTGTGAACTTGAGAATTTTTTGCTTTAAATATTTTGTGAATTAGGTATCCAAACAAATAATTACTTCCCTGTATATTGGAAAAGTGAGAGAGGAGAAACTTTAAAGTGCATTGGAGCATTAAAATTATAAAACTAAGGATTGCATCCCAAACAAGCAGACAGACCCTGTAATTAATAAACACCATCTCCAAACCAAAAATAACTCAAGAAATTTGAAAGTGCACAATTAATAGCCTCAAGGCAATCCAGCTTGAGTAAGTGAAGCAAGGGTTGAGTTGTATGGATGCTAGACTTTCCTTCTGGGGTCTTCCAGATTTTGGAGCTGGCTTGCAGTCACTCTGGTTTCAAACACAAGCCAGAGCAACTCAAGCTAGCCTGTGATGCTCACTGCATTTCAGTGGTGAATAGGATCTTATTCAACTTTCTAATGTTCCAAGAAACCTGTTTGAACACTTTTACCCAGAATATGCAAAGATCTCTTTGAGGAAACACCCTTGGATAGCAGGGGTGATGCTTGATTTAGCATTCAAGTCTTTCATAGGTTGTTAGTTAAATAATTGGGTAGCCTATAAAAGCATTTTTTAATTTGGATTTGCTACTTTTATCAAGTGTTTCAGGTATGGCATTTCCATTTTGAAATGATGGTACAGAATTTCTCAGTGAATACACAGTTAAAAAAACACTTTAACAAGGTTCTCCCTCTTTAGCAAACATTTGCTAATGGATTTCACAATAACAATTCATGTTTTTAGGATAAAATCACATTCAGGCTGAACATTCTATATTCTGCGTGGGAACACCAACAGTTTTCTGTCTTCATTAAAAATGGGTTGGACCAAAACTTCTCGGTATAGTTATTAAATCATATTACATGTTACGGTGTTGACAGGTCTGGACTTCTTCCAGAATGCTATTGATACAGAAGGCTGCATAATTTCTGACGCTGTCTTATTTGTGAACAATGCTCTTTGCTTGTTTTTTAGAGATTCAACTGTGTGACTGATTGCTTTATTTTTTGAACAGGATGTATTCATTCTACTACCTCGTATGCGTAATGTGGCAGGGTATCAAAATGACTATCTGGATAACCAAGACAAATGGGAAAATTGAGTTGTTCAACTGTTCTAAACTTTGGGGATGGTTTAAAAATATTCCTCCTGGCTTGTCACTCCCTGATTCCATTCACTGCCTTCTTTCCTTTTGTCTGGGCAGCACTGTTTTTCCAGGCAGGAGTTAATACATGGCCCAAGAGACTTTTTAGCCAGTTAACCTCCCTCCATAACGTATATGCCGCCAAGTGAGGTCTCAGGAGTGAATGAGAAGTTGTTTCCTGCTAGTCCTTTGCATATACCCTAGGTTTAAAATAAATAGAATTTTAAAAACATCTCTTTTTGCACTTCTGTGCAAAAGAATTTCCAGTTGAATCCATTCCATAAAACTTTATTTTTGGAGAAAGTTCTGGTGAATCCCATGGACGAAGCAAGACCCATCACAATGTTGCTCATTGTTAAGTCCTGATTAACTTTCCCACTTTATTGATGACTCACTTTCTTTCCAGCATGTGCAAATATTTAGTTTCTCTCTTTCATGCAGCACGTTCTGTAGAGCCCATTGCTGTAGTATCCAAGCAATTTTTCAACATCAACAATAATATTACCAGTACAGTAGAGCTTTTGTGACATCCTTCTTTTAAGGGTCTCAGATTGCTCATCTCAGCAATCAGATGAAGCAACTAAGTGCTATTCTGTTGTTTTTCACAGAGTGAGAACACTGGGGCATAGCACTGTGAAATCTCTTGCTGCAGGTCTGTGGCTGAAGCATTATAAAAAATCAGAAGTAATATAAAACATCCAAGCATATTCTAGACAGAGCTGAGGTCTGCAATCCTGGTGAAGATAGCTTCATGAGACCTATTTATGGTCATGAATTTGATACTGCCAAAAGTAAAACAGTTGGGGTAAATTTTTTGAAGTCTGTGGTTAATCTAATGCAGGTTTTCCAGCAGTTCAACCATATCCATGAATAAATTTAAAAGAGGATGCTTTTTTTAAATTTAAAAGATGCTTTGCCATTGTTAAGAAATTCTTGAAACCTTTTCCTTTTAAATTCTCCATGGTCCTCCTGATTTGGACAAGGAACTTCAAATTTGGCAGAGGACAGCTTATGTGATGGAGACACAAGTTTGGATGTTCCCATTAACATCTACCTAAATATGCTCTTATTAAAAAAAAAAAAAAAAGGAGGAGAAGGAGGAGGAAAATTAGAAACCGCACAAGCTTAGTGGAATCTAAATGCAATTTTTAGCTGCTGAACTCTCCAAAGATGGCACTCTTGTTGGGCAAGGTCCACCTTCCTGCAGCTATTAAAAGTGCTGCTTGGGTTGTGTGTGTACCATTGATGCAGGTTAACAAATGTGGTTGTACTCTGACAGATTTTCCCAAGCTGCTCAGGTGTAACTGTCTGCTGGATCTGAGGGCAGGGAATCTGCCTCCCTTTATACTCTCAGTTTTCCAGGATATAGAAAAAAGGGATTTGAATGAGAAGGGATAGAAAACAGATCAGGATGGTGGAACAGAAGGGTGAAATAACAAATTAGGTCAAAAACACTTTTAGGAGGACAAAGAGATGTACAATAGGAGATCAGGATGTGAAAAAAAAAATTGTGAATGAGAAGGGGAATAAGAAGACTGGGACTAGCTAATTAAAGGGACTGTGAGCCAAGGGAAAGGAACAGAATGCATCTGTCTAGTGAGAGTCAACTATTGTTCAAAAATTATGTCCTCTCTTGACATGAGGAATCAGAGTCTTTCTGTCCTTGAAAGTCAACATTCAAAATTTTTTAAACAAAGCTTCTCTAGGCTGGCTAATGTGAAGCTCACCCTTGGTGAGGCTGTTGGAAACAGACAGCACGTCACTCTCCAGCTTGATTAGTGAAGCAGACATCCAGTGGTCTTCTGTTTACTTTGTGCTCTTCAGTCAGCTTTCAAAGACTGCAAGACACTCTTAACACAATCCTTCCTTACAGAAGCCTAGAGGAGGAGTCTTTCAAAGTCAAATCACCTTCCGGTCCCTCGGTCACTACACTTGGACACCGTGGCCATGAAGTCTCCCTTCCTCCAGTTCCGTGCAGCCCCTCAGTCTGCCTTTTCTTTTCTGCTAGCTTCCTTGTCTCTGTCATTTTTTCCTGTTGTCTCAGCACAGGTCATTGTATTTAGGCTTCAAGAGGACCCCTGTTTTTCCTGAACAGGGCTGATCTGCAAATAACCTTTCTCCACCTGCCTGATCCTAAGCATGACAAATTAACATAATTTTGCATTTCTTGAAGTTTTCCCTGGAAGATCAAAACACCAGTGTATATACTGAACTTCAAATGCAAACAGAAACAGGCAAAATAGCCCTTCTCCAGAGAAAGGCTTTCTTTTCTTTTTCTACAATCAGTGGCTTCTAAGCTGATTTTTTTCTAAAATCAATATGAAATTGCATCCCAGCCATCAAAAACACTTCTGCCATGTCCCCCCTGTTCTCTAATTTGTAATAAATAAAAACAAAACAAAACAAACAACAAACAAAGAAAGAAAAAAATCACCCCACACAAAACAAGGTATTTAACACTGTAACACTGTAACTTCTATTGCTGATGTCAAGGACAAGTCCTTGTTTCAGTTAACTAGGAACAAGCCCAAACCCCGTCTCAGAAGAAGTCACTTATTTGCTCTCTGGAATCAGTCACGGCTCCCACCACCTTGCTGCCTGGCAGAAAGCCTTCCTCATTGTCTACTGATCACTGGGCATTTCTTCCTGTCCTGGCCCCTACAAAGAACATGCTGTAATCTTTTGATACGCAGGAGGTGTATATCGTGGCGCTGTTAAGGCACTGCGGTTTATATTTTCACTGTGTATTTGGGTGGGGAATGCTTTGTTGTTATTCAGTCATCTTGAAATCACTCTTAATGCACGCCAAGTTAACCAAAGATGCAAACAAAAGCATTCATTCACAGAATCGGAGCAGGCAATGCCACTTAAAAGGGTTACGAAAGACAAAGGAAGGGAAGAGAGAAAGAGTTCACTTCATCTGTTTGAAGTATGGGATGGCTGAACTAAAATAGCAGCTCACGCCTCGGCACTTGTGGTGAGGGAGGGCCTCAGGTAGGCACTCAGATCCCTCTCCTTTCTGGGAACATTTCTGGCTTGCCAATGGTCTGATAATTAATGCACAGACAAGGCATTGCATATCTGTATTCCAGCTGCCAAAGATGCAGAAGGCTTTTCCATCATCCTTGTCTTCAGCATCTTCTCAGTCTGACATGCAGGAGACCATAGGCAGGCAAACAGCTGCTGTCTCACGATGCCACTCACCCTGGAGGCAAAGGGGTCTCCCCCTTAATGCCTGAGTGCTCCTCTTGCTCTTGTAACCCTTCTAACCCATGGATTGCAATAGCTGCACCTGGCCAGGCACTAGGCACTATTTATTTATCCCTCCACACATTTCCCAATGGCAGTAAAACAGGTGAGCTTTGATGTGGAGGAGAGTATGCTTTGAGGCAGGGAATTACAGGAGAAAATGTGCTTCATGCTGATGGCAGCTCCCATATGTGGCAATCCTGGTTCAGTCCATGGGCCACATGGCTCAGTTTTCTATCTCCAGCAGGAGCCAGAAGCAGACTGTTTTGAAGAATATCAACATGGCAAGCTATTTTCTCTCCTACCTCCAGTACTCAGCTCGCCTTCATTTGCACCTCAAGTGATTTCCTGAGCCTTGGAATCACTTGAAATCAAATGTTTTCCTCGGTGTCTAATACCCCCAGAGCGGATCTCTTTTCCAGGTACTTGGTCCATCACTCCTAAATCCACATAAACTTCATGTACCTACACAGAGTTCATGTGTGGTGCTGAAAAAGCCAGTGACCCAACCCTTCCCGTGCTACAATGGGCTGAACGTATATTGGAATATATATCTGCATGTAGATGTTGGCCCATAATGTCACTCTGGCACCCAAAAAAGTGTATGTTGTGACTTCTCTGCTACGGCTGCAGGTTGAATGTGTTGCATACCAATACTTGTTGATTATTATACCAGTTGTTGATTACCAACTCGAACCACTCTTGAATGAATGAACTGAGTTTTCTGAGCACTCATCTATATAAACCTAAAGTGACCTACTTACCACAAAGGAACATTTTAAAAACAGATTTGCATTTGTGAAGCACTCACAGTGATAAATACAAGAAAATTTTACATAGGAGACCTATTTTTAGAAGGCTGAGAGCATGTAGTTAAATACGTTATCACAACACCTTCCTCCAGGAAGCCAGGTAAAGGTTGTACAGGCTACCATAATCTGTTGTACTCAATGCAACCTTAATACTTGCTCCTTCAGTATTACCCTGAGTATTTAATTAGTAACAGAGATGAGTTCTAGCTAAAGGATCCCGGTCTGGATCCAATGTAACTGAAATCTGAGGTAGCTCAGATGCAGGATTTCTTAATAAGAATTGTCAGAAATACTGTGTTCCTCTCCATCAGCATATCTGAAGTAAAAGATGACTTCAAGAGTCAAAATAAAAGTCCACTGGTGCCATCAGAAGGGTGCATGCTAGTGCTGGAATTCAACAGAATAAATTCAGTTTATAAATAACAATATAAACTCAATTCTGCTGCCATTTTTTAATTAAAAGCATTAACATTTCTGTGTTTGGCCTCTTCCTTAGGACTGGCCTGCACTTAGAGTGAAGCATCCCAGGAGCATGAGGCAATTCAGTAGTATCAATAGCATGTCCTTTCTGCTCCTTGATGGCTCTTTTCTCAGAATTATAGTTGCATTAGGATAAGATGAGCCTGTTGACCTCTGCTGTTCAGCAAAACACTGAGAAGCTGAGTTGCCATTTGGATGTCTGAGCTTGGTTGTTACTGTGATTCACAGTTGGACTTGTGGGAGCCCTTGGCAAAAGATGCTTTTTCTCCCATCCCTACCTATGACTTATCTTAATGCTCTGTCCTGCTCCAGCCCCTTGTGTACTCCACAGCATGGGGTGCTAGGGGACTGCTGTTCTAGTGCACCCCTAAAATTGACCCAGAAGCGTGTATCCCTTGACACCTGAAGACACTGATGCACGAGAACATGAATATTTTAGAAGCACTTCTAGTTTTGTTGTTCCTTCAGTGTGAACCTAGTCCCACTTTCTGTACAAGGTTTGTGAATATAAAATTAATAAATCTCTAAAATATTAGAGATTTATGACAACATGTTATTAAGTGTTCAACAGATAAACATGTTGCTTATTACCATGGTATATAACCCTCAGGTTTATATATTCTCTGGTATGGTGCTTTAACAATCTAGAATGTATGACTGTTGAATCTATTACTTACTCTGTTATAAAATGAATATTAATATAAATTGTAACCTAAATGTCTCATTACTTGGACATGGAAGTCCTGACTAAAAACCACACTGCAAAAGCAAATAACTCATTCCAGAAGAATTGGAGAATAATGTGCATTGGCTCTACGAATATAAATGAATTTACATATCTAAGAACAGGTCTGATTTTTTCAGGCTTGGCCCAGTGTCACCATTGTCTCTATATTCTGGCTTTTTGAAAATTACTAAACAATTGCAACACCAGCAACAGACCGTACAAAGGCATTTTCTCTTTTATATTTCATTAGCATGCCAATAAACAGCTGAAACTGAGCCTTCAGCATACGGTCAAGTACACTTCAAGTCAACAGCAAAGAAGCTATGTTTGCACTTAACTAAGCCATTGAGCTGTGTGTCTACAAAGATGAGCTAATATTTTCAAGTCCAAGTTGCAATTTGTAATAACTTATTTTAAGAGTGAGAGATCTAAACAAGGCCTGATGTTCAAGAAATGCTGAGCACTTCCAAAAGTCAGGCCATTCTGAAATGCAAGACATTTGAGTCATATAATAAATCCTTGAAATTTCTTGAAATTGACTTGAAATTTCAGCTGCGATTGCTGTTCAAGAGTCCGCTTAATCAGGGACAAAGCCATCAAAGTAAAATGTCAAACCAAAAGAGAACTGAATAATTTGAGGCTGACAAGTTCTTTGTGGTGGTAATGAACCCACAGGATTCATTAGACAGCATTTGTAGAGTACCCCTAATTCTAGAACATACATCTGAATCTGGCAAGTTTTCCTGAAATTCATGTATAGCATAACAGAAGAAGCTTCCTGTTGCACAAAGAGATACAAATCTAGACTCCTGGGGGCACAGAAACCTTCTTGTTAAAGGGCAGTATTACACAGTTTTTGTATCGGTATTTTCTTGTATAAGTAACTTCAGGGAAGCTATGTTTGCTGGTGTTCATCAGTGTGAAGTGGTAAGCGTATTTCTGAAAAACGAGCTGTAACAGAACAAATAACAGAAATGAATGACATTAATTTTGCAGTAAGGATTCCTCAAAGGATAGTTCAACATGATTTTGTTTAGACCTACCACTCATCTTCACTGTCACTTGTGGGAAGTCACTAAGAGTTTTGCAGTTAATTTTCCCACCTGCCCACAGAGAGAGAAAATATTTGTCCATATATGGGAAGAGTCTTGAGATCTGTATATGAAAAAGGATTGTTCACATGCATATAATTTCATTTTTATTCCAGTGTATGCTAGAAATTTCTCCACAGTTGCTTCCGTGTCAACTTTTTAATTAACTTTTGTGGGTGGCTTTGTCTTTGGCTCTGGTCTGCAAGGTGTGCTGCTAACAATGCTCAGTATGTTGCTGGGCGATTAATGTGCCTCTATCAGTGGAGTCACGTATGCAAGATTGGCTCCTATAAGCAGTGGTTTGCAGGACAAAGTCATGACCTTGGAGTTCAACCTCCATCCTTCTCAGACGCCTTCCCATAGAATATGTGCAACTCTGCTCTAAGCAAGTAGCACCTATGTTTCCCTCTGGTCTGTCCAGCGCCTAGCCAAAGCGCCGTATGACTCTAGGAAATCTGCCAAGTTTGCCTCCAGCCAAGCTTACTTTGAAAGACCCCTCTGGAGTTCACTCGCACAGATGCAGCCTGGAGCACAGAGGAGGGTTAACAACACACTTACCCAAGCTCTCAGTGTGGCTCTGTGTAGGAATCTGAGTAACTCCCCTGTGCCAGGGGCGGGTCAGGCTGGGTGTTCGGAAAATGTTCTTCACTGACAGGGTGGATGGGCACTGGGACAGGCTCCCCAGGGCAGTGTTCATGGCACCGAGCCTCATGAACTTCAAGAAGTGTTTGGACAGTGCTCTCAGACACATAGTGTGATTTTTGGGTGGTCCTGTGTGGAGCTAGGAGTTGGACCAAATGATTTATGTGGGTCCCTTCCAACCCGGGATATTCCATGGTCCTATGATTGTGTGTTAAACTGCAGTGAAAGGTACATACTGAGAAACGGCAGGAGTTACTGCAGGTGGGAGAAATTAAAGAAGGAGAAACCATCACTGTTCTTTAAATACTGTACATTTATATAAGCAGCCAATTGCAGTTAGTGGAAAGATATGAATGATTTCAACAAGCTTTGGATCGGATCCTACTTATTTTGTAACTTTTAGTACAATGCTTTTACTAGTACAAAGTAAACTGGTTTAAGTATTTCCTGTGACTCATTGAAAAGCAAATGAATTATTTAATACAACTGCTATGTTCATTTCAACGGATACAATCTAACACTAGTCTAAATACACAAGCAGAATTATGTAAATCACTATTCGGCTAGAAGCAACTGATAAGATAATTGCTAAAATACCATTAGCAGGAAAGCACTCTGTGTGGAAAACCAGTGTTGGATTGATGCTTATTTAACTGCTGTGTGCTTTCGTTTCTGGAACTTTGCTCCTTATTCTTACCTGTCTAATTTAAATAATGAGATGCTGTGTGCTTTTCTTTGTCATAGAGAATATTATCGTATGCTGTACTCGATACACAGGTAAGTACTTGAGATGTAGTAACTCCGTCACTGAAGGTAAGAACTTACTAAGGTAAAAGTATGTTCCACACTTAAAACACAGAAGATTCATTGAATTTGAGTACCTTCTACCACAATTACACAATAATCCTGAAATAAGAAAATGTCCCCAAAGCCCTTTCAAACAAGCTACAAAGCCATTCTGGGAACCCAAATTGACAACGAATTCTCTGGATAATTACAATGAAAAATTGAAATTCTTTTTTTTGTTATCCTGCAGGCATAACATAAATAGGTATAAAAGAAGTCACTTTGATTGTAGCTGGCTACTACATAGAGCAAAAATAGAAAGTCTAGACCATTTTAATTTAGACGTTATATTTCATATAGGGAACCACAGAATTGCTTTTGGTGAAATAACAAAGTGCAGTGAAAGTTCTTAAAATGTAGGTAAATTTTAAATCAACAAAAGCTCTTCCTGTGATAGCTAATTTAAGTGAAATCTGAGCCACTAAAAACCTAGAAAAAATGTCAAGGTCATTGCCAATAGCTTTGATTAGCAATGAAAAAAGGGACACAAGAACAAGCTAATGGTTTGAGGACATTAAATATTAAAAAGGAGCTATTGATTTAAAGGTGCTATCTCTAAAACTAAATAGCAGTTGCTACTGACCAAATGGTGCACTGTGTATTTCTGACACTGTGTATGTGTCCACCAGCTTATTAGTATTTATTAGGTGTTCCCAGTTGCCTTGTAAATGTTACTGTTCTGTTTTGGTTGGTGTTGCTTTCTTAATCCAGTTTTTACAAACTTAATAACATAAGAACAAAAACAATCTGACCCTTTCACAAATCATTACACACACTATGTTTCTGTGTTTAGGACTATGTAGAAAAGACAGCAAACAGCAGACATCTTTATATTCCAGTTCCCAAGAAGAGGTATCAATGCACCAATATATCCTCACTGCAAGGATGTGCACCTCTGAGCTGCAAATACACATAACTTTGCTGAACACTGGAGAATTCTCCAGAAACACAAACCACAGGAGAAGGGAAGTCCACCCAAGAGATTGTATATCCCTTTCACTGTATTTAGGGGTGGGACTGCAGAAACAGGGAAAAAATGAAGACATGAGGACTCCTTAACTCTTGAACTTAACTCTAGAACCAGTCCTCCTCTGCTCCATCCCCAAATAACTTTTAGTTTTTCAGCAGACATGTAAGCCTACAAGACTTCACTGTTGGCTTGTACAACAGATTCACATGCCAGGGACAATTGCTCATCATCAGAGGATGGCCTGATCTTTCCAACTGTAAGCTTTACCCAGAGAGTCATTCAGATGTGCACTTCTTGCCCGGATCAGCACAGTGCCTGCTTGTCCTGCAGCCTTGTGTCTCTTCTCCGGGCAGTTACAAAAGGAACACCGAAGTGAAAGCCACCTTTCTGATAGACTGAGCCTCTTTTTCACCATGGGAGAGGGGGGCATAAACTACGTCAGCGATATCTGTGGGGCTTAATTCTTTGCACAGCTGTGGAAGAACTAAGGAAAATCCACTTTTATGCTTGAGGAAGCTAGAAAGCCTGTGAAAAGTATAGATTAAACAAACTCCAGCAAAGTGCCAATCCTATTCGTCACTGGCTACATAAACTGATGAAGCTGTCATCAGCTTCAGTAAGTTGTACAAGTTGTACTGAGTTAGGTGTTGCAAGAAAACAGCTCAGACATTGAGCTAGTCACTGTGAGGTTGTGACCCTGATGCTTTTAGTCAAAATAAAAGAGGTATAGATTTAATGTGAATTGAAACGAAAAGTTTTGTAATTACAACCTAATAGAACAGCATAATCATGTTGTTTTTTAATTAAAATAGTACGTTTTTCAAATGAATATTATTTGCATTAAAGGTAAAGTGTACCATTAATGGTAAAGTGTACTATTTATCTGTGCCCCTAATGAAAATACCAGCAGTGTTCATTGACACTGATGAAAGGATGACCTAAAATTGCGCTATAAAATCAGACCACTACGATGGATACTGCAGCCAGCTAGCATCTTAGTTTACCAGCAGGTGTAGATCTACATGCCATAGCCTCCTACACACACAAACGATTGTTCCTAAATTGTCTGTAACCTACTTTAAGAATCATCCGATGTAACCATTAAAACGTCACATAGAGTAGATACTTTTATTAGTCGTGATAATTAAACTAGAAATATCACGGAAGAACTACTGGTAAAAGAAAATCAGGTGTTACAGCTGGAGCGTACTAGTAAATCCATGGCAGTTATTTCATAACCAGAAAATGCAGATACCTCACAGGAGACCATAGATATTGATTTTGTGCAATCTCAGAATCCATCACAATGAGATGGTCTATACTGTAACAGAAATATAATTCACTTTCAGCATCAGTGCCCCTTCAGTTTTCATGAATGAAGGAAACATGCATGAGCGAGGGATGGAAGACACGGTGAAGTATAAGCTGATCTCCATCATGTTTTCATACAGCTGGGCCAGAGCAGACATCACTCTTGGTTCAAGTGCATGCTTTCCTCGGCCAAATAACCTACGACACCATTTAGACAGAGAAGCTGTGACCCAGTGTCTTAGCAATAACAACACAGCCCAATGTTTGTAAGGCTTATGACCATGCAGGCCCCAGTGCCCACCGTTGTTGGCTGGCTACTTCTGCTGGCAGCTGGTGGGGCAGCACCACCATCATCCCATAAAACCTAGTCTGTAAATCTCTGCTGCTAAAGGAAACAAAACATTTGGGTCCTCCTCTTTTAATTCAAAATCTGACTGTGAAAGAATTTTTTTCCATGTCAGATAAGGTTCAAACAAAAGATTTTTATCTTTCTTCTGCTTACATGTAAAACTGAAATTCGTAACTCTTATTCTACCACACATAGCTGTAAACAAAAAATAACAAGTAAACAACATGGGCTCATATTATTATCTGCAGTATTATCTAGAATAGGTGAAGCCTTTTGGATGTACTAAGTAAAAAACAGGGTTTTTTTTGTTTGTTTGTTTTTTTGTTTGTTTGTTTGTTTGTGTGTTTGAATCTTGCAGTAAGCAACATACTTACCTTCTTGCAAAAATATTGGGTGCCTGTACTACCCCGAGTGACATAGATGGAAGTTTGAGTGGTTTTCTACCAAAACACACAATCGGATACTGAGAACACATAGCTTAGAAATCAGATTTATCTGTGCACTGTCATTACATATTGATGAAAAAGTGAAAAGATTACATTTGGTATGCCTTAGAAAAAAAATCCACAAATTTTATGCTCCACTTAAGTAAAGATGTAAACATTAGTTAAGGAATGCGCAGATTTTGTGCTAGCTTCTTGCTAGCACAAAGTCCCATAGACTTGTACCTGTTTAGATTCATCAGGTGGTCTCGAACCTGCTCTTCACTTACAGTGGGTGGGACTTTTATCCGTCAACCACCGTCTATGGGTTCAGGGAAACGAAAGACTTGGGAAGCCCGTCTACCAGTGCAGATGGAGGCAAAGCAGTTGCCCAGTACCTCAGCCTTCTCCATGTCTGTCGTTACCAATTACTCAGATATAGAAACTCACTCCTAAGATAAGAAATTAGCCACCCATAATCGCTTACACACTACTATTTTCACCCCCCAGTCTATTTTCACAAATGTTAAAGGTGCGTGGTGGCCCTCGGGGACTCCTCCTGTCACCCCAGCGCAGCAGCCTGAAGGAAGCTGGGTCCTCTCTTGTGCTCTTCCTCGAGGCTCTGTGCAGAAGGGATGCCGCCTCTCGCACAAAGGCTGGGGGATGGGAAGGAAGCACTCACACAACCCCTGAGAATTGGCAACCCAGTTCTTTATTGCCGGGACATCCTGCAGGTGAGCCTGCGGGATGTCCGTGGTGTTTGGTGGCTCCAAGCTAATGCTGAGGATGGAGCCTGCGCAACGAGTAGGGAGCTCGCCGGGCACTCCTACGACGCTGTTGGTGCGCTCTGATGGCAGGGAGCAGAGGCATGCCGGGGTAGTCGCCTCTCCTCCCCGCGGCTGTCCATCTGACACTCCTGCCTTCGCCCCAGGCCACCGTTGTGCCATTGGGAAGGCCCAGGCCCCCTGTCGCTGTATGGCTGAGGGGGCGGCCTGTTCCCTGCGTCGTTGCGGTGCCAGTGGTACCGCCTTTAAATGTCTGTGGGATGTGCACCAGAGGTCCCTTGGGCACTGGTGTCTTTTGTGCCGCAGGCGCTATGCCTCTGCCCTTGACACGTCTCCTTCTTGTTGGGTGGATTCCTTCTCGGTGCTTCCTTGGACTGCATCGCTGTCCTCACACCGAGGAGGCCTGCTGCTCGCCTTGCTGCTTCGGCTCTCCTTCCTGCCACACACGTTGGCTGTCAGAGGGCCTGGAAGCTCAGCGAGTGGTGGGCCAGCCGCAGGGGTCCTGTTTTATAGGGCCTGCAGCAAAGGCGCAGCAGCGGTGGCCCCTGTGACCTCAGCAAGCCTCTGTGATGGAGTGGCCCATGCGTGGCCAAAGGCGGCTGTGTTGGGGACGGCCTGGAAGATGCCCTCACGTGGAAGAAGGAGGAGGGTTGGGGTGGCTGAGGGCCCCTTTTCTGGGGCTGTCTCCCCCGGGCTATTTGGCTTGCCAGAGAGAAGGGCTGCCCCTCGGCCACAGGGACTGCCCTTCACCTGCCATCCTGTGCCCTTGGTTTATTGTTAACACTAGTTTTTAGGTAAATAAAATTAATTTATGGAAAAGAACAGAAGCAAGATGCATCTTCAGCCCTAATTCCCATGTGCGCTTTGTGTTCTGAGTGAACAATTTCTTCCTCACATCACATCTAATCGAAATCTCCCCTCCATTCCTTCAAAGCCATTATTCCTTGTTCCATTGCTACACTCCCTGATGGAGTCCCTCTCCAGCTTTCTTTTAGGCCACTGTTATGGGTTAGGTTAGGAGGCAAAACTGCAGGACCTTGCAAATTGCAGCCTTATCTACCTTGTTCCACGTGACGTTTTCCAGCTCAGGCTCTAGCCTCTCATGAGTGTAACACAGAATCACAGAATCATTCAGGTTGGAAAAGACCTCCAAGATCATCTGGTCCAACCATCACCCTACCGCCAATGTCACCCACTGAACCATGTCCCTAAGCACCACGTCCAACCTTGCCTTGAACAACCCCAGGGACGGGGTCTACCAGGATCCCCAGTACCTTTTCTGCAAACATCACTTCCAGCCATCTGGCTTCCAGCATCTACTAGTACACGAGATTTCTCCTCTCCAGGCACAGGTCTGGAGAGGAGACAGGTTGGACTCGATGATCTTGAGGTCTCTTCCAACCTAGAGAAATCTGTGAATCTGTGAATCTGAGGTCTCAGCATTTGCTTTTGTGGAACTGCACAGTGCAGTTTCACTTCTCCTGAATGGGAGATGGCTTGTTTGGCAGGGTTTGGAATAGTAAAATAGTTTATGTCTTTCTGCAATTTGGATACCTTAACATTGCCTTCTGTAATAGGCAGAATTTCACTGATACCTTCCAGATAGGCATATCATGTACAGACTGTGTGTTTCTGGGTAGTGCTGTGGGTGGTACCGTACCCTTGTGGACCGCATCTAGGAGATGGCAAGGACCCTAAACAATTGCACTCTGTTCTCTTCTTATCTGTTTTGCTTGCTTCACCACTCACACTAGGGACAGCGAGTCATTTTCAAGATCTGAATATCTCATTTCAGTGTCATTGAAAGAGTGGGAGCTAGACTCTAGTAGTCTCTCCAGTTCTTCTGGTCCCTTTTGCCAGAGATCACAATGGGAACCATGCTCACTGAATCACATTCTACGTGGATAGGTTTGGTTGGGTGTCAGAGACCTAGCTGTTGAAATAACATCAGTTCCTATATTAATAATTCTAATGCATCCTCGTGCTGTTTATCCCAGTCCCATGATTTCCCTTTTCTAAGCAGATTGTATAAGGGACAGACAATGAGAGGAAGAACAGCTATACGTTTACACCAGTAACTTAAAGCTCCCAGAACTTGCTGTAACTCCTTTGTGCTAGAAGGACTCATAGAATCATAGAATCATAGAATATCCCGAGTTGGAAGGGACCCATAAGGATCATCAAGTCCAACTCCTGGCACCACACAGGTCTACCCAGAATTTTAGACCATGTGACTAAGTGCACAGTCCAAACGCTTGTTATACTCCAACAGGCTTGGTGCAGTGACTACTCCCCTGGGGAGCCTGTTCCAGTGCACGACAACCCTCTCGGTGAAGAACCTCTTCCTGATGTCTAGCCTAAACTTCCCCTGCCTCAGCTTGACACCATTCCTGTGGGTGCTATCACTGGTGACTAAAGAGAATAGATTGGCGCCTTTCCTTCCACTCCCTCTTGTGAGGAAGCTGTAGACCGCGATGTCTCCCCTCAGCCTCCTCTTTTCCAGGCTGAACAGGCCAAGTGACCTCAGCTGTTCCTCATATGTCTTCCCCTCTAGACCCTTCACCATCTTCGTAGCATTCCCCTGGACACTCTCCAACAGTTTCACATCCTTTTTGTACTGCGGTGCCCAGAACTGCACACAGTACTCGAGGTGAGGCTGCACCAGCACAGAGTAGAGCGGGACAATCACTTCCCTCGACCGACTAGCAATGCCGTGCTTGATGCACCCCAGGATATGGTTGGCCCTTCTGGCTGCCAGGGCGCACTGCTGGCTCATATTCAGCTTGCTGTCAACCACAACCCCCAGATCCCTCTCTGCGGGGCTGCTCTCCAGCGTCTCATTGCCCAGTCTGTATGTATAGCCAGGGTTGCCCCGTCCCAGGTGCAGGACCCAGCACTTGCTCTTGTTAAACTTCATGTGGTTGGTGACTGCCCAGCTCTCCAGTCTGTCCAGATCTCTCTGCAAGGCTTTTCCACCCTCATCCGAGTCCACAACTCCTCCAAGTTTGATGTCGTTGGCAAATTTGCTCAAAACACCTTCTAGTCCTACATCCAAATCGTTTATAAAAACATTGAAGAGGACTGGCCCTAAAATGGAGCCTTGAGGGACCCCACTACTGACCATCCACCAGCCTGATGTGGCCCCATTTACCACAACCCTTTGAGCCCTGCCCGATAGCCAATTGCTCACCCATAGTATGATGTTTTTGTTTAGCTGTATGCTGGACATTTTGTCCAGTAGGATCCTATGGGAAACTGTGTCAAAAGCTTTGCTGAAGTCCAAAAAGATCACATCAGCTGGTTTCCCTTGATCGACTAGATGGGTGATCTTATCATAAAAGGAAATTTGTTAAACAGGACCTACCCCTCGTGAACCCATGTTGGCTGGGATCAATGACTGCATTGTCCCCCAGGTGCACTTCAATAACTTCAAGGATAATATTCTCCGTAATTTTACCAGGCACTGACGTGAGACTGACAGACCTGTAATTACTAGGGTCTTCTTTCTTGCCTTTCTTGAAAATTGGTACAACATTTGCCAGCTTCCAGTCTACTGGGACCTCTCCAGATTCCCAAGACCATTAAAAAATAATTGAGAGAGGTCCTGCAAAGATGTCAGCCAGCTCTTTACGCACCCTGGGATGAATCCCACCTGGACCCATGGACTTGTATGGATCCAGGTGGAGCAGCAAATTCTGCACATGTTCAGGGTTGGTTGGGAGTTTGTCATTCCCACCGTCATGGTCCTCCAGCTCAGGGCACCCTGGGTCCCGAAGCCCATCATCAGCGTTGAAGATGGACGCAAAGAAGGCATTAAACATCTCTGCTTTGCCCATGTCCTTGTCTGTGAGGTGACCTTCCCCATCAAGTAGTGGACATATGTTTTCTTTGGTCCTCCTTTTTCTGCTCACATATCTAAAAAATCCTTTTTATTGTCTCCCACAGACCTGGCCAGCTTCAACTGTAATTGAGCTTTGGCCACACTAATTTTCTCCCTACAAACACGAACAGTGTCCCTGTATTCCTTCCACGTTGCCTGACACTGCTTCAATAACCTCAAGGATGAATCTCTCTCTGTATGGGAGAGGGAAATTTCTTTTCTTTTCTTTCTTTCTTTTTTTTTTTTTTTAAATTTTATAATGCAGCATTGAGTCTATCTTAAAACAGCATTGCTTGACTGTTTGCCTATATATGTGTCCCATATTAGGATGTTGCTGAATAAGAAAGTTCAGATATAGTAAAGAATCTAAAAGAGTGTTTAAAATGTTTTTATATGCTAAAATGATTTCAAATACCAAAATTCTTATTAAATTCAGGGGGATTGCTCACGCACATGATGTCATAGAGTGCCTAATGTATTAATATTATGCCTTTAGTTTGCAACTTCTCAACTCAGGATTATGTTCCTTTGTTTTCTTGCATGCTTATTTTATAACCTAATGATGGTAGGAGTCTTTGTGGAGTGCTGAAATGCAAAATCAATATAATGCACTTAAAAATAGTACGTTGCTTCCACACCACTGCTAGTGTGGAGTATTTCTTATACTACATTCTCCAATACTTTAATCCACTACTATGTTAATATTTTCTATTTATGTTTATTTTTTTAAGTCCATTAATTCTGTAAATACCTAGAATTCTACATGACATTTTGTGACTTCCTGTTTTCTTCCTGCAGCCTCTAAAATAATTTGATTTTATATTTATCACTTATTATTTTTAATTCCAGGTATTTTTAGTATTCTTTCTCTCCTGGAAATGACATGACAATATATAATGTAGAAATCACTGAGGAAGCAATATACTTACTTCAGCCTCATCTTTGTCATCTCTAGTTCATTTGCAGTTGTGGCACAGAGACTGCTGTGATGACAGCAGATGTGGAGCGATCTCTTTAGGAATAAGATTAGAGGTAGTTTAGCATGGTATGTTAAAATGTTTGTGCATCTATAGTGGTATATGAAATGTGTTTTATTTTCACTTTGTATAAGTCTGTAAATGTGTTCCTGCCACTGTATCTTTTGCCCTGACTTTTAAATGAGGATGAAATTATGTGAATAAGAGGTTAACTGGGCTTCAGACAAAATATTCCATGAAGTACATGGAGTGGTATAGCGGTTTAGAGTTATACATATATCAGTGAGTGAAGCATGCACCCTGACCAGGAAATGAAGTAAATCTAAGTTTTGACTTTCCCACAGATCACTACATCAAAAATAAATAAATAAATAAATAAAAATATGATAATTTGCTCCTAGATTACTAGGGAAAATTGGTCAGTGAAGTACCTGACACAGTGAATGGATAACTAATAGATGCACAGTGCAACTGTTGGTCCTGCACATACTTAATGGCAAATGAACTTCTCAGGAGGATGTGTACAAGGAAGGATACACTGAGCTCTTCGTCATGCTCTGTGGGCTGCCATTATTTATCACATAATGGTTGAGATTGCAGGGAGCTCTTCAGGTCACCTGGTCCAACTTCCCTGCTCAAGGGGGTATACCCAGAGCAGGCTGCCCAGGCCCATGTCCGGGTGGCTTTTGGAGATCTCTAAGGGCAGGGACTCCATAATCCCTCTGGGCAGCTTGTGCCAGGGCTCCATCACCCACACAGTGTAGAAGTGCTGCCTGGTGCTCAGAGGGAGCCTTCTGGGCTCCAGTTTGTGCCCATTGCTGCTTGTCCTGGCACTGGGCACCACTGAAAAGAGCCTGGCTCTGTCCTCTGTGCACCATCACTTCAGGTATTCATAGACATTGATGAGATTCCCTCTGAGCCTTCTCTTCTCCAGGCTGAGCAGTCCCAGCTCTCTCTGCCTCTCCTCACAGAGGTGCCCCAGTCCCTTGAGCATCTTGGTGGCCCTACATTGTACTCTTTCTAGTGTGCCCGTGTCTCCTTTTTTTCTGGTGGCACGTAACTGGACACAGTACTCCAGGTCTGGTCTCACCAATGCTGAGTAGAGGGAAAATTTGAGGTGAGGCTAATCCTATATATTCCCTTCCTACCTCAGTGGAGGCCTTTCCCCTGCCCCATGATGCGGAGCACATTCAGTTTTTCCACCCGATGGAGTGGCACAGAGGAGCCAGCTGGCGTGTGACAGAGGAGCAAATCCCTCCTCAGTTCTGTGCGGCTCCGTCACTCATCTGCACCAACGTTCCCTCAACACTTCCCCAAGACACATTGCTGTTTCCACTTGCCCTCGCCACCACCGTGCCTCTCGGCAGGACTGGTGCAGCTCGGGGCAGAACCATCTTTGCATACAGGAACACGATCGAGGTGGCCATGACTGAACACACAGGAGTCCCTGCGTGCTGGAGGTGAGTCAGGCAGAGAGGCACACCTTTCCCTTTATCAGCTGTTCTTACCCTCTCCAGGGCCTGAAATGTTCACGAAAGCTTTTGTTTGGTTGCTTTCTTTGGTTCTTTCTTTTATTTTATTTTTTTTTCCCACAGAAAAACTGATGGATGAACAAAACATCTTGTGGAAAACACTTGCCATCCTTAAGGAAAATAGAAATTTTTCAGGATACTGAAAGCCTAAACAATTATCTAGACTGGAAATCTTTGGGTTTTGTGAGAAAGTATTTTTACTTTGAACAAGATTTTGTGAGCGTTTTAGATATTCTGTCACACAGACTATCAGTTTTCTGTATGTACTAAATGCTGTAGAAAAGAAAAAACATGGAAGAAAACAGTATGTTGGACCCAGAAGGAATTCACCTAAAAAAAAGAGGAAATAATCTTTGTGTGTGTACCCGTCTCTAATAAATATAACCCTTTTTGCAGAAATCTCTGTGGTATTGTCCAGGGAATTTGATAACCTGTAGTTAATCATTGATCATCTTCCTATGTAAAACTGCAAGTCACATGACTTGGTGAATAGCATATAGGGGAAGAATGTAATAAGTAAATATTTAGCCACTAGCTTATTATTTCCAGTTGTATCATGTAGAGCAAACAGTACTGTGTACAAACTCCCATTTCCTTAATAAGAAAAAAAAGGTAGTAATGCCAATAAAAATTGTAGTTTTTTTAGAGAATAGTAAAGTGGCTACAGATTTTTCATGCTTTAATTTCACTTATTAAACAAAGATTCTTCCATTAGTGCATAGTTTAGGTATTGCCTTTGTTTGCAATTCAGTTCATATACTTTCTTTGGAAAGTGTTGGAAATAATTCATTAAGGAGTTGCCTATAAAAAAAAAAAAAAAGAAGAGGAGAGATGACTGTAAAACAACCTCCAAGTATACAAAAAAGCAGTGTTTTAAAAACATTTAGGACATTTTATGTTGGAATGTTTCCTGTTAAATGAATTTTCAAGTATACAATCTACGTGCTTTAAAATGTTACGTGCTGTTATTATGAAAACAAAGAGACTTATGATGATCTCATCGCATGATTTATAATTATAAATGTAACCCCAGATGCTCCATTTTCTGAGGATCCTCCTGAGAATCAAAACACCAAGAACTTGATCTTAGCACCTGCACCCAACCATAGCCCTGGAAATATGTGTCATTATGTAATCAACATGAGCAAGCCATTGAGTCGAAATTGGGAACACCCAAACTGGCTGTGCACATTCTGATGGAAAGACAAGGAGCATTGGTATTGGTGTGTTATAAAACAATTTTTTTTATTATTTTTTAACCTAAAGTGAAATGATAAAAATATTAATTTAAGTAACTTCAGCTGTAACTTAAACTTCTTTATCGGTGGTATGTAACTTCAGATATGTTCTGGTGCACGAGCAGGTGTCTTGTTTTACAGAGTACATGTTCTAAGGTACACTAGCAGCAACAAGAAACTCTTCAAAGAACACAAATTTTGTCAATCATTCGATTATTCAGGATTTGATAATCATCATTCCTTCTCCTGTTTTAAAGCTCTCAGGCATCTGGGCAGTCAACTAGAAAAAAGTTTTTAGACATAGTGACTAATCACATACCATTAGCAGTGAATAGTCAAAAAAAATACTCTGGAAAAAAAAAAAAAAGAAGAAAGAAATGAAATGTATTTCCTAAGCTCTTTGGCACAACCTTAGGGATAGCAAAATACGTTTACAGTGATCACGATGAACTTGTGAATTATTCACAGGTAGGAAGAAGACCTTTTTGCGACAAACCCTGCCTCAAAAGCACACTAACCTCATAGCTGGATCTGACAACAGCAGAAGTATTCTGCGTGTCCAGCAGTTATCTCAATTCACTTGAATTAGCTTAGTGGGAGTGTGAGCAAGCCTGGCAGGGAGAGAGCTGCAGCCTGATCTGACCAGCAGCGCAGGCGACCCACCTGAAATGTGCTGGGCTAAGCAACATCCCTTGTTCAAGCGTCAGCTGAAGTATCAGCTGATGGCCGCCTACCTTGACTTTAAATAGTACTTAATGGGAGTTAGCAACATTGTCTGGTGAATGAGCACTGCCCCAGGGGAACAATTGAGCTACAACTTCAGATAAGAAAGCATTAAAGGTAAGCAAATGTGGTGAAGAAAGGCCAGGAGAGAGAACAGATATAAGCTAAGGCTGTATGATAACACCATCGATAGCACAAACCTGTATATGTATATATTACACTGGGTAGCCTGCCCAAGGTGAAATGATTCCCCCCCTTTCTAGAGATGTTTGGAAAATAAATTGGCCGGTCCTAAAGTATACAGAAGCCTGTAAGGTCTCTGGGCTCTCCTGGAGCCAGCCTGATAAAGTTTTGTGTATCCCCGACTTCTTCAGAGTGCGTTGTCTTTTCGCTTCCTTGTGTTGGTCTAAAAACATGGAGACGAGGTAATTACTTTCTTTCAAATTGCTAGTTGAATATATGACATAACAGAATAAACATGTCATAGGCTAGGGGTATTTTCAGGCTGGAGGATTGGGTTTCCTACACTATTTCTTCCTGAATTGTCACATTTACTGGCACTCTTGAGGAAACATCGGAAGAACCTGCTTGTACAATGCTTGCGTGGGCCACAGTGCTCCACATTTGTGTGACCAGGTAGAGAGCAAAAATAGGTCAGTGGCTTTCCCTCTGTCACCATTAAAAATATCTGGAAAAAAAAAAAAAAAAGTCTAGTCTCTAGAATCCTTCAGCCTGACGTCCACTGTTGATGCTTTTTTACACACCCATTTCAGCGGCTTTTCAAAAACTGATTGTTGTGGTAAATCCAGACAAAACTGCAGTGCATTCCTTCCCTGAGGCCTTCTGCGTGAGGCTAGGAAAGGCTGGATGAGAAAAACCCTGGGCTGAGCCTCCTCGCTCATGGGGCTGGTTGGAGGTCACGCTGTGGCTGACGGGGACGTTCCCTCCTTCCCCCTTCGCCCCAGCTGTGAGTTCCTACCAAAACATCGCTGTCGGCAGCAGCAGCCACGTAGCGTGTGGCTGACGGCATCGAGCCGCTCCTCCAGCACCTACAGATGTATTTTTTAGGGGCTGGCCGGTGAGCGGGTCCGGCTAGCAGGTGGTGGCTGGAGCATCCTTCTGAGCCACCCCGCAGCAGAAGCAGAGCCCAGAGCCAGAGGCGAGCGTGCGGCATCCTCTCGGCTGGCCCGCCCGGGAGAGCTCACGCTGACACTAAGTAGGTGTTGAAAAGCCCTGCTCTGGCTGGGAGAGCACGGGGGCAGGCCAGGGTTTGAAGCGCCTGGGACACCCCACCCTCGGCTGGCTCTTGCGAAGGCAGCGGCGCGGTCCAAGGAAAACGGGACGAGATGCAGCTGTGGGGCCGCCGCCACGCCACTCCCTAATGCATCCCAGAGGCCGCGGCGGCTCCCAGGCCTCAAGAAAACACGTTCCCAACCCAGACAGCACAGGCGGGCTCTGGGCCCCCCTCCAGGTGCTGCTTCACTCTGAAGAGCGAATGCGCGTTGAACATATTAATGATTTTATATTATCATTACAATTTAATTCGTTACAAATGAATGGAATCACTTCTTATTACGAAAGCGATTAGCTTTCAGTCTTGCCATTGGGGCTCTTCCATTTTCTCCAGCTCTTAAATATCTTAGCGCACACAAAAGGCCAGAGAGATTTAAAATGTGTTAAAACTACATTTTTTTTTTTTTTTAGGCAATCAGCTTGGAGCAGATAGGAACCACAGACTTAATTTCTTTGCCTGTGTCCTGCAATGATGAATGGTTGTATTAGTTTAATATTTATTTATTTAGGGAAAAAAGAAAAAAAAAAATCTCCTCAGTGTTAAAAGCTTCTCTGCCAAACATTACAATTTATTAATAAACACCTCAAAGTAAGGCCTTAGAATGGAAAGGCTGACACACCACCACTAAAAATGTCAGAGACTAGGCTCTTACACTGTTTCTCCTGGGTATACCTTTCCAAAAGAAGTGGATGTGTTGAGATTATTAAAGCTGAACTTCGACTATGTGTTTATTTTCAGAAGTTCTGGAGTAAAACATCCAGTTAAGTGGAGAGGCTGAAATCTCCCTCTCCCGAAATCAATGAGGGGCTGGAGTTCTGCAGCTGTGCATGTGACGCAGAAATTTTAATAGCTTCAGAGAAACAAGAACTGAAGTTGGCACATTCAGCTTGTAAATATGATTTGATAATTACAGTGTCTGTGATCTCATGTAATAGTTTTTCCTTCATATGGCAATATTCTTCTTTCAATATTTTGATATTGGCTTAGTGCTTTTATTTACATATCCTGATGTAACCAGAAACACCACAGAGTCTCCGAAAATATTTTCTTCAGTAGTTATGGGATGCTTTACTTCCGTAACCTAATCATGTTTCAAAACTGATGTGTTTGGTTTTAGAAATGGAAAATTATTTTTACAAACTTTTTACTGTACATAATGGACATTGCTGGTAACTTGCTAGAAAATAAACAGCTAGAAAGACATTGATGAAAGTGCAAAGTATTTTAGCAGTCACCATTTTATTTAGTAGAAAGCTGCAGCATGTTAGGCCCTTTCTTAAATCAAATGGATTTTTGAAATTTCAAATCATATAATCACTTTCCCTGACACTTCACCGATGTGATCACAAAAAGGCATGAAGTGATTTTCCTCCCTGCATGTTCTTGGGAACTTCGGCAGCAATCAACAAAGAAGCTGTACATGTAATGTTTCTAAAATAATTATACAATGCTCTCAGTTGACCAAAATGTAAATTACAGAAAGTGATGATGATCTCTAGACTAGAGGAAGATAAGACAGCGTATAAAACTCTGCAAAATCACCCCGTGTTCCTAAATGCTCCCCTCACTGCTGACCCCAGCAGTCAGACAGAACTGCTGATGGCACACAGAAGAGGAACTACTGCAAGTTTTCTATGGAACATTTCCTTTCCGGTGGTTGGTGGGTTTTTTATTGTTCAGTTTTGTTAAAGTGCATTTAGATAAAAAGTGAAATACAATTAACATGCCTAAAAAGACTTTTAAACCTTTTAATCATTAGATGAATTCTTTGAATTAGCAAACCAAGTTAAAATGAAGACTATGCTTAAAATTTTAGATTTTCTTAATGTTGTCCAAATTAATTAGAAGCCTTAAATATATCTAGCGGTTTCATCACTACTTATTGCCTGCTTTAAACAATGTTCAGCTAGCTCACATGATTTATCTCCCTTTAAAGTGTGTCTGATAAGTTAATGGATCCAAAATGTTCTTCTTTGGGCTGGATAGTTTAAACCCTTTCAGCCCTAAAGTCCTGAAAATCCTAAAATTACAAGCAAGCAGAAAGTGCTTTGCAGACTGTGGCCAGAATTTTCAATTAACTTCCTATGATAGAATAGATTTGGGCATCCATATCTGGATTTAGATGTCAAAACAGCCTCCTTTTTGCATGTGAGTTGGTCAATGACAAGAGCAGGCACTTGGCATTTCAGAGGCATTTCATCTTTGTTTATACGCCTAACACCAGGGGCCTGCAGAGCTGACAGGTCATACCAGTATGCAGCAGAGTATGGCACTCACCTCTGCAAAAATTACCACAGCAGTTACCTTGCCTGTTTCATTTAGAAGCTAGAATTACTCGTTTACCAAGTGAAAATGCCTAAAGAACTTGACTTGTTTAACCTTCTTGTGGCTCTGAGGTTGGAAATCAGTTCTGCTTAATCTTCGGATCAGATTGATGGTGCTCCTGCTTGACTGGTATGCACAAATAATCATAGAAATACCTGAAGATCTATCATTGCTGGAGAAATGAACTCTGCTGATGGGAGGAAACCTATCCTGTATGTAAGACAATTTCCCCAGTTTCCAACAAGTCCGTAACTAATTCGAGATGGTGGGTTTCAGCAAGGCATTCAATACAATTTCTAAGCAGGCAACATATGTTACACGTGCAGTTAGGTCATTATTCTGTCAGTAGGAAAATCACGGGCAGTTGTCCAAGAAAAATCAGATGACTTTAGATACTATTGTGAAATCAGGCAATTATTTAAAAAATGTTAGAAGTTATCTTGGCACTATTAGATACCACTGAGCCAAGAAGATGTCATAATTGGAATACACTGGAAATAAACTATTTTGTATTTTATTCAGATCCCAAGTAAGTTTCACAATACCCCTTGGAATTGTCATCAGTTATTGAAAAGAAAGCTTGCAAAATTCACTTGTTAAAAACTCTTAATTTGGGAGACAGGAAAGTCATCAAAACATAAAGATATTATTATTTAATAGAAAACTAGGGCATTTGATACTGTCTATAGATCTTTTGTGTAGGACTTCTAGCTATTTGCGCACCTCCATGCTGAAGTTTCATACACCTTTTTTTAAACTTTAGTAACTGAGGTCTATCCTAGTCCTGGTACCCATTGGACCAAGTGTTCAGGCTTGCTATACTAGGCCATGGTCTTAACTTCCTGAGTATGCTTATGCCTCAGGACGCACTTTTTTCATCTACTTACAGATGTAGGCCCTTGCTGTCTTTCGGCATCTGGCATCAATCCATATGCTGACTACCTCAGTTGGGAAGCGTAACTCTTCTTGGTGAGGACGAACTGGCCTCCCAGTACTGCATTTCTGCTTGAACAGCTGCAGGTCGCAGTAGTGTCTCTCCCCACACAAGATTCAGCACATTGTGGACTGTGAACGTGGGAGCGAAGGGTAAGTTTTCCCTGGAGCCTACTTATCTCAGGTAGCCTCCTTGCCTCTGATCTGCTCTAACCTGTTTTCCCAATGGCTCCTTGTCTTTAATCCTTTCTGCTTTTGATTTCTTGTGTACATACTGTGTGGCTAGGGCCATACATGAAAAAATACATTACTAAGGTTGTTACCTTTCCAGGAACATGCGATGATTCAAATAGATAAAAACAGGCTTTACACAAGATTCCCAACCAACCACTTCTTAGTTCAGCAACAAGGAAATCCAGACAGAATTACAATCTGCCCAAATACAGTAGGGCAGAGTTCTTTGGGTACAGACCAGCATTAGCAGGACTCAGGTAGTCCCCACAGATGATGAGCTCCTGAAGTCTGTATCTGCTGAAGGATCAGAAGGGTCTCAGTCATCTCTCCGTCATTCTGGCACTTAAAGAGGAAAAAAGAAAAACAACCCTGAGGTGGATACCGTATCATTTAGATATAGTGATTTTACTGTGAATTAACTGAAAGATTTTCAATAGCTCCCTAAGAAACCACTGGCTCCTGTAAGCATTCTCGTATGTCTGTGTCCACAAACTAGAAGACAGGCTCAAATTATGATTAACCTCCATGTGCTTTTATCACAAATATTTTAATTTAATAATCTAATATAGACTATTAAATCTATTAACCTAAATATACATATGTTTTTCTAACTTCGTACAATGTTCTGGTAAGCCTTCACTGATTTGTAACCTCATTTTGGGAACCACTGACTTAAGCAATCATAATAAAGGCCCAGATGTCTTGAGACAGGAAGTCTGGAACAATACGCATTTTCTCTTTCCACTTCTTTTTTTTCTGCCACCTGTGAACTAGAGCACAGTATCTCACACAATCAAAAATAGTGTTGTTCTGTTTTTTGGATGTCTAGAAATCAGTGAACTAGTTCTATTTTGGCATCAGGTTCTGCCTGATTTCTCCTCTCATGCAGATCGCAAGGTTTCTCTGCACCCAGGAGTGCTTTACGGGGTTTGCAAGTTAGGCACTGTTTCTTTGGGTTGTGTATCTATGGCACGCAGATGAGACTAGGAACTCAGCCACCTTCCAATCACTCACACATACATCAACAGAATGCAGGGATTTGTACAACTCTTTTAAGGTGACATCGTGTTCCTTCTAAAGTGAATCTCCATACAAAAAGCCCGATTACTAAATATTGAGACATAACCACCGCATGCTGAGAAAGACGTAACACAGTTTCATCATCAAAAATGAAATGAAAAGAAGTGTCATGGGCTTAGTAAGAACATACCTGCTTCTGTGACCGATCCTTCAACATAATTTGAATATATAGCAACAAATGTTTCACTAGCTGCACATTTGGTGCTCATTATTTCAAAAGGGAGGAATTCACTAGCAGTTACCACACAGCAATATCTGGCATTACCACTTTGAACTAAATTTAGAACAGGAAATGACTGCATTAACTGACACAGCAGTCCCATGAGCACTTCAGGCCCAGACTGCCACTGGAAGGAGCAGCCCTGCCGCACCCCCACCCTTTCTGGCTCCTGCTCCTACCATGAGCTGTCCTGCTCTCTTCACGCGAAGCATCCTGTGTGGTTCCTCACCACCTGGGCTGAGGCACGAACCGAGGTTAACACTACCCTTGTGAGCAACCCTGATTCACCAAGTGGGCTCTGCTGGTGCAAAGCAGCACACGATGTGAAAAGGGGAGAAGGACCCGTGGAGAAGGGCAAAGGGAGAAGAGCAGAGGAGGTGGTGTAATGGCTTACCTTGTCATGAAACCAGGGCAACAGGCATTGATTTTTGCTTCACACATATATAGGGTTTGAGTTTCTTGATAATCACCTTCTTCGTAATCTCTGTTGGTGAGAAAGCTCAGGTGTATTTAGCCATTTCACAGTTATTTGTTATGGAACAATAGCATTAGTACAATTCAAAATGCAATTTTACATCTGAAAATCTTGTAGTTTGTGATAACCACACACACACACAAACGGGTAGCATCCTTTCACAAAGAATTATGATTCAAGGGGTATCATCAGGTCTCTTGATCCTGCACTCTGCAGCAAATGCAACCAGCCTGAAAATCCATGAATAGGGTGTGGGTATGCCTGGGGAATTAATGTTTGCCTTTCTTAATGAATTTATCCACAGAGGCTTTCTATACAGTCTGTAATTGTAATGGCCTTTCATAGCTTTCTTTTCCCTATGGAAAACTTTGTGAGGACTTCCTCATCCTTTACACTTACTGATTGCTCCTGTGGGAGACAGAGGTACCTAACTTGTTTATATGGGATAACCCACATAATTCTGTAATGTATCTGAAGTGAAACATCAAACTTATTATTAAGCTAAACCTGGATGAATTGCCAGGCTTTGTAATTAAAAACATGGTTAATCTTTGACAATCATTCTGCAAGATGCTTATTATATGTTCCCACCACATTTCTTGAGCGTTTTCTCCATCCAATTGAGACTATAGATTATTTAATCCTCACAGCTGTATCTCTGTTAATCTTCGTTTATTCATCTGCAAAAATGTCATTATCTGTCACTCTTGGTCAAAGTTGTAGCTGAAAGTAATAGTATTAGCTCCCAGCCTCTCTTTTTCATTACTGCTTAAATAATTCAGTGACAGGGAGGAATATTCAGGGATTGGTTAAGGCTGTCAAGCTTCTAATAAGATATACGTCAAGTTTCGGCATAGAGTGGTGGCAGATTTTTAATCAACGAAGAGTAAATAAGTATTTCTTTGGAGAAATCTTAGTTGTTTCACTCAGGAATACATACCATAACTGAAGAAGAATGTTCTTACGCCCAGACGCAGGGCTGGGAGTCAGGAGGGACAAATAATCCCTCCTGTTCTCCCACACATTTCCTGTAAGACCATGAGCAAATCATGCTTCCTTGCACTTCATTGTCTGCGAAGTGAGAATCATTCTTCCCCTGCTTTCTCTGATGATTTTAGATCAGAACACTTTCCTTCATTTTCTGCTCCCAAATTGAAATCAGCTCACTCTTTGATGCTATCAGGTAGAAACAAGGCCTTGTACATACTGGGTTGCTCAGATCTCTTTAGTGCACATTCACCAACTAGCTCAGGTAACTTCTCGTTTACAGTTTGTGCCCTCCCATGTCTCTGTTACAAGGTCTTGTCAGGACCTGCCAGAACTGCAAAGTGACTCTTTCTCCTTCTTTTGGAATTACATCAAGATATGCTCACCATAGCTAGTCACTATAGCTAGTCACTAGAAAGAAACTGGGTCATCTTTATTCCTGTCCCAGCTCCACCCATTTGCTTGCAAATACATTGTTCTTCAGTCTCTCACAAAATTAATGAAAATTATGCACATCAAAGAGATATTTATGTGCCTCCAGGAAATGCCTCCTCTTCTTCTCTGAACAGGATTCAGTCAGAAGTCATGGCTCCTAACTAAGGTGCAGAGCAGATTAAGCTGAAATCATTTTCTAACTCAAAAGCAAATTAAAATAGTATTTTTCATACCAAAGTACATGTTTTCAGATAAACTACTTGCTGAGAACACTCAGGGGCATTTCTCGATTCAAGTTTGCTGAATACTTTGTTTTTACATTTCAGAAAAAGTTGATGAATTTTTGATTTTATAATGCCAAATAATTAAAGTAACATCGGATCTTTTGCGTTGCTGATTCTATTTTACTCTTCACTTACACGCATACCTAAAAGATAAGCATAAATTGACACAGATATTAAATACTGTATATACCTCCCACAAGGAGTAGTTACGCACTTGTAACTCAGGCTAAATTTACAGTTTTACAAATGCAAACTGAGAGGAGAATCAGGTATTAAGAGTATATACTGCAGGCTGACAGAGACATATTATTATATGGTCATATACAAATTACGTGTTATGCATTATATAAATCATGTATTACATGTGGAGAGTTAAGTGCTATAATATTGGAAAACAATTCAGAGGAAGAATCCAGGATGCAAGTTCCGTTTTTTTTTTTTTTTCCAGTAAATTACTTCCCGTCGCTAGGTTTATTGTACCTTAAGATAAGTACTTTCAAGATTTTTGGTTTCCAGCTACCAACTGTGAGAATAAATCCTAATTATGCAGGAATGCTTAAACTATAAAGTCTCTTTTTGTCCCCCTGTTCACGTAACAATAGCTTGAAGACAAATCTGAAACGTCTGTTTCCCGGATTAGATGAGTTACCAGGCCTAAGAATCTACATTATCCTTAATCCGATAAAATCTTTATATTTTAATAGCCACGTCTTTTAAACTAGAGTTATAGTTTTAATGGAATGCTAGATAGCCAGTACACAAAAAAAAGAAATCTGAAGTGTCAACAAACCTAAATGAAATGGAATGGGAGATAGTAGACTAAATTGAGAGAAACACATTTTTAATAGATTTGCAGAAAAACAGGCTTTTTTTCAGGCTTCAGGAAAAACAAAGGGCCCTTTTTTTCCATGCAAAATGCAGTTATTGGACTTTGAAATGTTTTCTTGGCAAAATGATCAACTTAGGATGTGCAAATCATGCTTTCTAACTTAGGTAATTTGTGAAAATACTTCATTAGTCTATGGTAGAATTTTATTGTCATAACAGTGTCCAACTGCCACGTGAATCATAATAAATCTGGGGTTTCAGAAACATCTTGTGGCATTAGGGTGATACTCTGTACGCCCAGGTACCCGTCTCTCACTGAGAGATGTCCAGGGGTCAGCCCTTTCTCATTCGGAGCCGTTTTAAAAACTGATGTAAGCCATGGAGTTCCAAAAGCAGAACACTGAACTTGAATGCAGTGCTTTGGGTTGACACGACAAGGTTTTGGCAGCAGGGGCTGCAGGGGGCCTCTGTGAGGAGAGGCCCGGGCTGCCTTGAAGGACACAGCCGGTTCCAGCCGGCTCCAGCGGCCCTGCCGCAGGGCAAGGCTGCGTCCAGCAGCCACCCTGGTGCCACCTCTGCGATAACGTATTTAGAGGGCAAAATGCCACATGGCAGTGTAAGTGAGGCAAAGCCGTGTGAGAAACAGCAACCCTGCAAGCAGAAAGTTCAGAGAAGAAGGAGGGGGGAGGACGTGCTTCAGCTGGTGAAGCAGAAGTTGCCCCGCAGCCCACGAAGACCATGGTGGAGCAGATGCCCACACTGCAGCCCATGGAGGTGGATTTGGAGGTGGCTATTTCCTGAAGGCATGACAGCCCTTGGAGAGACCATACTGTAGCAGGTTTCTCTTGACAAGAACTGTGGCCTGTGGGGGACCCACACTTGATCAGGTTCTGAAGGACTTCCAGCCTGGAAAAGTCCAGCAAGGGAGAAGTCCCTTGCTGGAGCAGTTCCTGAAGGACCGCAGCTCATGCTGGAACAGGAGAAGCGTTTGGGGAGGATGGAACAGCAAAGAACTGTCATGAACTCACCACAGCCCCCACTCCCCATCCCCTACACTGCTTGTGGCAGAGGAGATCGAGGAGTCAGGAATGGAGGAGTCGGGAATGAAGGTGTGAAGCTGAGCCTGGGGAAGACGGGGTTTGGGAAAGATGTTTTAAGGTATTTTTGTTATGTTGCTCACCATCCAACCACAAATTAATTTTGCCTGAGTCGAGTCTGTTACTGATCTGCCTGTCTTTTCACAACCCACAAGCCTTTTCACCTTATTTTCTCCCTCATCCTGTTGAGGAAGGAGAGTGAGAGAGCGGCTGGGTGAGTGCCTGGCAGCTGGCCCAGGTCAACCCACCACATGCTCTATGACAGTTTCTGTTACTTTTTTTGAGCAGCAATACCTGTTCCCTTTTACAATATGCTGCCACTACTTATGTATTTTTGCAGCTTGGACCACAGTCTCACTTCTCATTGCTACAAAATATGGAACTCAAGAATTGTGCAGATGTGACAGAGAGGAACACATGTCAGATGCTCACTGTGATCTCTGGCTTGTTGGCCTTCGTGACATTAATCATTCTTATACTTACTATGCCCAATACATTCTTTGGAACATAGAGACCACAGAAATTACCTACCAAACATCATACATTTGAATAAAATACTCAGCTTCTATTATTTTAATGTCATGAAAGACTAACCTTGAAGACAAATTTTTGAAGATCTCATCCAGTTAATGTTTTTAAGAGCCAAGCATTAGTGCAGTATGATTAATTATTTTGAAATAAATATATCTGTAAGACAACATTTTAATGTACTAAACCATTGAATAAAATGAAGAATGTACTTACCAGCAAGCAAAGAAACCACAACTAATATGTGGCTAAATAAAAACTTAGCAGATAAAAAAAGATGCATGGTGCCCAAGACTGCATTGCCAGAAGACTTTGCAAAGACAATTTTCCTGAAGTTACTGAAAGGTACCAGGTTAACACTTACATTGCTAGTGGGAAACTTCTGACAATGTTAGATTGTGTAAAATGTCGTCTATGATCCCTAGAGAACATATATGAATCTGTGTGCAATGAATTTAAGAAAAACTAGGAATGTAAAATGAAACACAATTACTGGAAACAAATCTTAGCTCCTACTGTCTGAGTACAAAGTAATGTTCTGATGTAGTTTTGCATTATATTATTCTATTTTTTCCACAGTATTCTTGGAAAACAGGAAGGCTGTTGTTACATCCAGTCTGATCTGCTCCAAGCAACTATTCTTACTTATGTCAAGCTCAGCAGAGCTATCTCACTGAAGCATGCTTCAGGTGTCAGCTGACAAGATGATCTCAGGTGTTCATCAGCTTTGGTTGGCAATATTATTTACAGACATGGAACACAGTGGTATTTTATCCCTTTTAATTTTTTTTTTTTTGGCTTTGTGGACATAGCCATGGATATTTTGCTGACCTGCGAACCTAGCACAATCTCTCCAGGCCCATTCCCATTTAAATGGACATTTCCAAATAAGGAGAAAAACTAAACAAAACTCCTCTTAAGACCTTAGTGGTTCTTTAGCAAAACAAAGAGATTAATACAAATTGGCATGAAGAAATGTCTACTTAAAACTCTGTTTGAGAGTCCAAGGGACCACCACTGGACCTTTTATACAGAGAAGATAATAAAAATAAAATCATGTATAAGGATTTTATTTTTTTTTCTGCAGAAATCTCATTTGTTCATGAAGGAGAACCATGTAGTTCTTCAGTTTTGCCATGTATCTTAGCTTCAAAATCAGACTGTGATGCCACTGAACCTGAAAAGTATGCAAGGTATTCAAAGACTATCCTGAGCAACAAATGTACCTCCTTTCCAAAAGACAGGACTAGGTCCAGTTCTACATCCAAAAAGCAAATACAAACAATGAATTTCACCCATATTGCACAAGATCTAGTAATCGCTTAAATAATACCTGAGCTCTCAAAACAGACATTTAACTCGACAAACTCCGTGTAAGCATTCTCCTGGCCTTTTGAACATGAATAAATTATACTTGAAATATATTTGCTTGTATTTAAGATCTGGTTATTTAAAACAATATAAATATTCAGGACCTTGATAAATATTAATTTAATCTTGGGGGTAATGTATTTCAGAAAATCATGTGACATCCAAATTTGTGTCAGAGAGGTTTGAAGGTGATAAAAGATAATTCACAGGAAAAAAAGAATAGGGACTATAAAGAAGGAACCTTGGCAAAATAAAATACACTGGAGATAGTTAACATATCATATAATGACATATCGGTTCTGACAGTTTCAATTTTATTATTCTGCATTGCAAGTCCAGTGCTATTATTCTTCTCCAGTGTTTCAATTTGCCTGATCTCAAAGCTACCAGGCTGAGCAAAAACTTGATGTGAAGCACAGAAATGTAAGCAGAGTTTTGAAACAACGCAAATTTTAAGAACTTTGGAGCAGAATTTGGGGTTGCATAAAGTTATGAAAAGTTCTGACTTTGTTTTCTCTAAATCTGTACCTTCCGGTAAGTTTACATGAAGGGACAATAACAGTTTGTTCACAATTTTTTTTTGCCACTTCTGCAAGGTGGACAGTAAGATGCAAACACTGCTTCCTCCTGAGTATCTTTCTGTTCTCTCTGCTAAAATAAATTAGGAAAGGAAATCAGCTAAATAAAGCTAACCTAATCTGAAAGATTGAAGTTCCTCTTTAGCATAAAGCAATACAGCAATATCATGTTCTTCATAATATGAATATATGTATCCAACTGCTTACTTCAAGGAGAATTTTCTTAAGAGTTTAAAGATGCTGCGAAAGACAAGAAAAGCGTTCCCCAAATTATAAGAGATACAAGAGTAAGGACCTGTACAGTCAGTAAAATGCCCATTTGATATCAGTGCAATAATTCTCATGTGGATAAAATTCACTATTAAAGTGAATACTATTGGTGCAAAGCTGGATTTAGAAGAGTATAATCATGTAGCTTCCACAGCTGGCCAAATTATTGCAGTTAGCTGAAGAGCTGTACTGGGTCTGGCTGGGATGGAGTTAACTTTCCCTGCAGCAGCACATACAGTGCTGTACTCTGCACTTGGAGCTAAAAGAGAACTTCAAGGACGAGGTCAAGCATCGCTCGTTGGTTGGAAGTAGAGAGCAATTTCTTTCCTCTGCACTTCCACACACAGCCTTTTGTTGTTATTTTGTTGTTGTTGTTGTTGTTTTCCCTTTTCCCCTTTCCCTTTTCCCCTTTAGTTAAATTATTTAATTAATAATAATTTTTCCTTAATGATTTTTTTTCCTTTAATTAAATTATCCTTCTCTCAACCTGTGAGTTGTTTCTTTCCTTTTCTTCTTCCCCTCCTCATCTGAGAAGGGGGAGTGAGAGAGCGGTTGTGGTGGAGTTCAGCTGCCTAGCAAGGTACAAGCACCACAACAGCAAAATAGTATGGGGAAGAAGAGGGAAAAAGTGGTTAAGAATGAAATAGTAAGTAATGTAAGCAAGCAATAGGAGTAAGTAAGGTTTCAAGAGTTAAAAAAAAATGTAGAAAAGATACAAGAGTCTAGAATCAGACTGACAGTTTTCTTTAAAAGGTTTTTCTACCTTAAGCTCCATGGAGTTTCACTCTGCTTATCCCATGGAGGCTCTGGTCTAGATGAATATGTGTAACATCTGAAAAACAGGGCAAGTAACAAAGGAGTCTGGAAAAAGGAAAGTCAAGACAAAAAATAATTGTTAAGGGATTCAGTTCAGAAAAGCTCCACAGCCAGTGTAACTCTTCAAATTAAAAGAAACTTCTTCATCCAAAATACAAAATGTAGTAGTTTCTATTATAAAAACGTGTTATTCAGTGGAGTCATTTCAGATGGAAAAACTATTTTTTAAATAAAATTAAGTTTCATGAAAGATCTAGAACTTTTAAGAAGACTTTCAAACTATTTGAGGAGACAGGCACATAAGGGAAAAGAAAACGTTAATTTCCTGGCACTTGAGGCTTTATGTGCTTCTTTTTTTATCTCAATCCACCAGTATTGTGGGCTGTTTAATATTTAATATTGCAAATTATTTGACCTAGGTAGAAACAAGAAGTGGATTTTCTGCATAGAGCATTCAGAATGTCAGTCAAATTACAACTAATGGCAGTGCTGAGGTTTATTAAAACTGTGGTTCACTTAGCCAAAGAGCTTTCTGGCACCACCAAGAATGACATACTGTTATCATTATTAACATTTTAAAAGGCTAAATAAAAAAGGTGTTTAGTATAAAACAACTGATGTATACTGAAAAAGGTCAAAATACTACCTCTGTTCTATAGGTCAACAATATGGATGTCTGCCATTTCATTGCCCTTTTCCATCAGTCATCAGCCAATCCAGTAGTGATTTCAGTGCATCCCAGTCCAAGATCGCCACATCTTACCTCCGCGTGATGGCTCTTACCATGCATAGCATCTGCTTCCAACCAGGTGTAGGCATTGTTGCAATATAGTTGACCTGCAGGTGATTGTCTAGCTATGCACAGCCTGTCCCAGAAGCCGTCGCTTGAATAATGTCTGAAATTCCACCTCAGAAATTACTTATTTTGAAGTCCACATGCATTAAACTCTTCAGAAAGCTAGATTTCTCCTTTCCCTTATTCTCCCACAGAATGCCAGTATCACCAGTGGAGCTTGTGACATCCATATATATGCTTCTGCACCCCGGACAGGTCCACAGAGGAAAGGCTCTCCATGTTCTGAGCTGAATTTTTTTCATACTCTGGTTTTCCTCCCAAAAGTTCTAATATGATTAAAAAGAAACTTTACGAAACAGATTTATGCTGGTGTAAAATCAGAGGCAGCATGGATTATCTGCTCTTTTAGGAACAACTTTCCTCGCCTCCAAACTACTAAAAGATCGAAGAGGGAACAAGTTTGAAATGGAATATGGTCATTGGCGTTAAATCATGGGAATTGAAAGTAGGGCAGAAGGGTCTTCCAAAAAGTACTGTAGCAGTTTGCCAAGGCCTCCCCCCACTGCCCAATCTGATCACTTGCTGCAAAGTATGAACGTAGTTCGACACTGCAAACCAGAGGAATAAATTACAGTGTTAAACTGGGGGGAAAAAATCTCCTTTCCTTTTGTACATCAAAAGCAGGTTCCCTTCCTTGGTGACATGATGGCATCTCACATGTTACCCTGCCTGCCACCGTCTACCTCTATGATTTTACAGCTAATTTGCAAATACTTTAGAGGATATAGCAAAGTCAAAAACAGCGTTTAGACAGGACAACTGTAAGTTTTCCTCTCAAGAAAGGAAAAACTAGTGTTCTCAGGGAGGAAAGGATTTGGCACGAAAGCTAAAATCCTTTTACCAGTACCTGACAGATCTGCACTGCAGATTGGAAAAGTGTCCCCTGACCAAAAAAAAAAAAAAAGTCCTTCTCTGTTGCTCTACAAGTTATATAGCCCTGGAAATCAATAAGGGTGTAGTTACCTCCTTGCTTTTATTTTAACAGCTCACGGTACGATGAAAGTCTTGCTACACAAGAGCAATTAATTTGGAATCACTGCAGCCAGTGTAAACTTTCAGAGTTTAATACAGCTTTTTTTGTTGTTGTTGTTTTTAAATTAAGTTTTAAAAAAAGAAACACGAATATGTGAAATGTTCCCAGAATGAGAACTTGCCTGCCAAGATCCACAGACTGATTTTTTATGGGCAAGCTACAACTCCTTTAAAACATTTGTTTAATGGAAATAAAAATGGTAAAATTTAAAGAGAGTGAGTGCCATAAATAGAGAATTGAAAGGTCTCAGTCCTTTCCAAGTATTCTCTTCAGAATTGCTTTCCTTGGCAACTCCTTTTTGTCCTTTCCCATAATATTAATTAGCACCTCAGTCTGGGCTTTGGGGTATGTGAGCCTTCCATCACCATCACGTTTTTTACAGTTTGAGGATCATTGTCCTTCACTTGGCCCGAAGCGTGTTTTTATACCGAGGGAAAGCAGAGTGTTACCAGCTGCTCTTTCCCCAGAGCCACAGACCGGCGGTGGCTGGGGGACACCTCTGGGGATCATTCAGAAGCTGCTGCAGCAGGTTGCCCAGAACTGTGTCCTGGGGGCTTCTGAGTTGTCTCTGAGGACGGAGACTCCACAACCTCTCTGGACAACCTGCTATAGTTTGATAACCCTCGCCACAAGCATTTTTTTTTCATACGTTTAAATGGAATTTCTTGCTTTTCAGTTTGTGCTCCATTCACTTTTAACTCCAGCAGGGAACAATGAAGGCTTTCAAATCCACAAAATGGAGTGGTGCATGAAAACATATGCAGAGGGTGAAGTATCAAAGGGCTGATCGCCCAGCAGAGCAGGATGGTCACACTGCTGCTGCATACAGCCACTCCCTCTTTGAATGTGTAACGCGAAATTTTGCTGAACAATGCAGCATTGAAGTTTTCTCTTTTATTTTGACCTTGATACCTAGCAAATTGCCTTCCACCTTTTGTCCCACCTGAAGTCTAAACGTGATCGGGACACTGTGCTGGAATGCAGTCAGATAGGAGATGGCTGCGTGGCACTAGCAGGAGCACCTGAAATGTTGGAATTCAGTCAGGCCAAATATCATGGTGAATATAAAGCTTATTTCTTTTCAGTAATAGTACAAGACACAGCTCTCTAAACATGTTTTCTTTAGTGAAATGCAGATTTTTTTGGTGAGTTGAGGCTTAGATGTTAACTACAGAGTTACAATTATTCTTAATTTAATATCTTTCCTGGACCTTCAGAAAAGAAGACATTACATATTGTGGTTTTTTTATTATTTTTTTTTTTATTAAGAAACTGCAGCGGTCAAAAGAAAACTTTACCCTGGGTGTTGTACTTTGTATTTGACAACATGTGTAAAATCACACAGCTGGATAGACTAAACCTCCTTATTTAATGATTACATATCTAAGAGATTTCTTTTACATATTGGTTCAGTTAACATTCAGCAAACACTGTGCTCAATGTATCCACGCCTATGCGCTACTTTCTGACAAAAGAATATTAATAAGTAGTTATTCTATTAGAATGTTAGATAGGTTTATCTAGTCTAAAGACTCTTTTGTGAGATATGCATTTGTTGGCCAGGCACAAATTTTGAACAGAGGCAGCCTCTTTTTCATAAAACAAGCTCTCAACTTTGTGCTAAATATGTGTAGTTTTAAGATTAGACTTAAGATCCTCCTCCCTTGATATGTTTAACTCCTTTTAGCATCACAGGTAGTCCATATCATTTCATTATCCTAAAATTGCTCACTGGTTTTTATCTTTGCAATGCTGAAAGCAGAAAATGGACTGAAAGGTTTGTAGATGATTGTACTTAATCTTCAGCATTACCATCAGTTTAAAAAACACCTAGTTTTTACCTAATATTCTACAGCTTATGGGACTGCTAAAACTAGTACATGAGATTATAGAACAAAATATGAGTGATTTTTTTTGCTGCATTTATACATTAAACAGAGAAGTCAAGCCATTTCAACTGTTTATTTGTACATCTGAACAGTCTCTGTTCATACAAACCTTTAATGTGTCAAAGAAGAAGAAAATAATGCAAAAAGAGAAAATCCAGAGCCGTGGAAAATATCAGGAGGTCTTTTTGTTTTGCTTTTAAATTGAGTAGATTTGACGTAAAGAGTGTTACCTCAATGTGATTCATTGAAACAGTCATTTCCCTAATTATATGCTTAGTTCTTTTTTTCTTTTTTCTTCTTCTTTTTTTTTTTAATCTACTTGAACTCCCTGGGGTTGACCATGTACGTCTCACAGGGTAAAACAACCTCCAATCCTGCACAATAGGAATGGGAAAGGAGTAGGGAGAAGCACGCACACGAGAACTCTGTCCCTTCAAGCACCTCTGCGAACAGCATCCCACATTCACAGCAAAAACGAACAGGGAAGCAGAGCTCACCTCTCCCACCACCTCTCCTCTCCCCTTCCCCTTGTCAATTATTTGTGTGGTGTTTTTTTTTTTTTTTTTCTACTGCCTGAGATGAATTACATGGCTACAACAAGTCCCATTTGGATACATAAATTATAAACATGAAACCAATGCTGCAATAGGATGTGTTACAGTAATGTCTTATGTCACTAGGAAACATATACACACACATAAATAAAGAGAGAGAGAGATTTTTTTTTTTAAAATACATGCCAAACCAATTAGAAGGCATAATATGAGATTCTGGTCATGCTGAAGTTATTGGGAATTTAGCCACTTAACTTTGTTGGAGTCACTGTTGAGGTTTCTACATTTAATCCTCTTAACCAGAGGTGAAAATAAAGTGCCTGACTTGTCAAACCCTTGAAATCCACTATTTCTTTACGTGGCCAAACAACGGTACATGGACAAACTCATCTCAACACCAGTTCATTGTATTCTTACCCTCATTTTCAAGTTAGTCCCCTTTTGATGAGTAAATTTCAGGAGAGTCTCCCAGCTCCAGGAGCTTTACTCAGGATGTAAGTAATATGATCATTTTGCCTGGGGAGAAAAGATTTGCTTGCTTCCCTCCAAGGGAGTATCATTGTCTCAAACCTGCGTATGTCACTTGCTGTTCCTAGTAAGCCAGTGTTCAGTGTTGCACAAGCCTACAATAAAGGAGGCATTGAGCAATCTGAATTAAGAGATCCTTTTTTTTTTTTTTGTGTTCTCTCAAAAACATGAAAAAACTAACGGGACTGAAAAGTTCTTTATCCTTTAGTTATCCGTGTTTGTGCCTTGGACCTGCTGTAGTCTACATTTTCTTGGGAAGTGCATAGGAGTTTGTCTTCAACCTGTAAGTGAGGCACCCAACGTTGTCCTAGAACAGTAGGGCTGGAGTACTGGCATCTAAGTGAATGCTCATCGATTTCAGGGACTTCTTCAGTTAAGCACAGCTATAAAAATGCATTTGGGGAATTAAGTTCTTTACATAGTCCTGGGTCCTAGATCATTACCAATCAATTTTATTTTTTTTTCCTGTATGTTACTGGACATTACCCAGTTTTATGTAATACACAGTTTAAATAAGCAATTTCAGATACAAATTAAGTAGAGTTTTTGTCTTTTATAAGTCACACAGTATTTTCTTCTAATAAATGAGCTTGATCTGAGTGGAGAGAAGGTATTTTTGAGGCAACTCTTCTGCCTGCATTTACCTTTCAGTGCCTGAAAATTCATCAGCTGGTTGAATTTTACCCAAAATATCATGTTGTTTGTCAGGGGGGTTGGATGGACAGAGCCAGACTGCCATTTATCTGTACACTGGTAGTTATTCACACAATAAGCAATACAGTAAGCTTACTAAACCTGCACTGACAACATATAACGTGCCCAGGGGTAAGTTGGGCTTCAGTTTCCAAGCTCATTCAACCTTCCAGCCTTTCTGTTGAAACACTGCTAAACCACATTTGCAAAGCACACTGTTTGTGGATGTGTCAAAAGAGCACTGATGTAGAACCACTAGGTTCTGCTTTCTAACCAACAAACAGTATCATCATACATCACGCCCCTCGCAGTAATTTCAGGACAATTTTCTCCTCTTCCTTATTGACTTTGGACACCCAGGTCAGAACGGGGGGAGCCATAATTCTCACAGGTGGTACGAGCTAGGAAGAGAGGAAAACACGATCTGTGGTACTTAAACGTGCAAGGATCCCACTAGCTAAGGTACAGAAAGCAAATGCCCCTGTTTTTTCCTTTTTGAAGAACCACCAAAGCACTGGGCTTGAGTTCCATTAGAAACCGACTCCAAAGCACCCAAAGAACGCCCCAGAACCAAGCAAAATGAAACATGCCTCTTCATCTAACCCCAGCTCTATTTTGCATGCATGTCTCTACGAAATCCTGCTCCTCGCATGGACTTATCACACCCTGCATCCTCGGGAACACCTGCTGTCCATGGAGTTTGTAGATGTTGTCCCTTTCTTTTCCTCAGTAACACCGAATAAGAACTTGTTGTTGCCTAAAGCTCCGGCCTTTCCCTAAAAACGTGCAGTGTGAGCCAGGCTTTTCTCCGTGATGCCCACTGCCAGGACTAGAGGCAACGGGCACGAACTCAAGCAACATGAAATTTCTTCTTAAAAAAAGTTTTACAACGAGAGGGGTCGGGAAAAAAAAAAAAAGAAACAAGTCACTGTGAATGCTGCCTTTTCACCATGTGCTTCACCCCAAAAATAAGAAGAGGGAAGAGGAGCGCCACAGCTAACGCCGCTGCCCACCGGGGAACGTGGCGCAGTTTAACCTGAGGGGCAACCTATGTCCTCCCCTCACGGGGCTGGCTGTGGAGCCGCGCCGTATCCCCGCCACCTCCCCTGAGCTACGTGCCGTGCCGGGCCGTGCCGGGCCGGGCTCCCCGGCTCCCTCCCGGCCTCTCTCAGCACCTCCCTCGCCTGCCTCCGCCCCCCGGCCGCGTCCAGCGGCTGCCCCAAGCTGCCGGGGCCGGCCGCGGCGCCTCTAGCGCCGGGAGCCGAGCGGGCAGGGCGGCGGCGCTGCGCGGCGGGACGGGACGGGACGGGACACCACAGGACAGGACACCACAGGACGGGGCACCAGAGGACGGGACACCACACCACAGGACGACACGACACGGGACGGGACGGGACGGGCGGTCGCCCGGGGCCAGGTGAGCTCGGCTCGGCTCGGCTGCTCGGGGCGAGGCGGGACCGGCAGAGCGGCGGCTGCGAGGGTGGGGGTCGCGCCGCCCTGAGGGGAGACGGGTTGGGGCCATTGGGGGAGCACTGGGGGCCATTTGGGGATCGTTGGGGGCCATTTGGGGATCGTTGGGGGCCATTTGGGAAACGTTGTGGGACATTTGGGGAGCGTTGGGGCCACTGGGAACGTTGGGAGTCGTTGGGGCCGTGAGGGTGCGGGGAGGGTTCGGGTTAGCAGGTGGTGGCAGGATGGCTCCCGCCTGCTCCCCAGCCCAAAATTTAACGCACCGAAGAGATCGGTGGAGATGGAGACCGGCGATGCATTCGCGTGAGCCCCAAAGCCGGTCATTTGGGCTGGCACCTCGGTAGGGTTTGAGTGTGGTTTGTGGTAAAGAGCCCCCCTAAGGGGCTGCGTTTCTAGGCTGGGTCGCGCTTTCAGAGGCACCTGTTGTGCACAACAGCCCTTTTTTAGCTCTTTTTTTTTGCCCATTTAGACTGGCTGAGTGAGGAATGATCAGTGTGCTGGTAGCGTCCTTTCCTGGCTGCATCGGTTTTCACTTTGCTTTGCGAACATATAGGTTTTGTCACTCATGGGCGGTGTTTATAACAGCACCAAAGGCTGCTGCTTTTACCGCCTGATTGCTTTTCATTGATTTACGTGAAGGCGCTGAAGAAGTGTTTGTAAACTAATTCACTAGCCCTCTGATGGCATGCCCGTCCAGCAAATCAAAAGTGTGATTGAGCAAGCCTGGGCTCGTCTGGACTTAGGTTGGATCAGTAATAGTCATGCTGAAGACATGGTAGAATGAGCTTCCACGCGGGCCAGAGGAGAGTTTACAACCTTTGGCATGCAGGTTTAAGTGTTATTCAGCCCCAAGGCAAATTACGTGGGTCTTTAGCTCTGTCACTTGTGCGGATTGTTGGCGTTGCACATCTCTACTCAAAGTATGTTTCATCCTTTTGCTGGCATAGGCTAACAGTGTACATCATCATTACAAGACAGCTGCTCAAGTTGATCTTCCTGTTCTTAAGCTTTCACGTTATGGCTTCAGCCATTTCTTCCTGAAGATGGAAAGTATACTTCTGTAAATGTCCACATGAGTGGAATGAGCAGGATTTGGTCCTCTGGGGGGTGACCTGGAAATGTGTTTGTTGAATTAAACTAAAGAACAGGAAACATCTCTCTGCTTAGGAGGGTCTCTAAGTGCTTGTCTTCACTGAGGAAGCATGCATAACTTGTCAATAAAAGCAAACTCAAATGTGAAATGCTTTGAAAGAAGATGCAGGACAGAAATTGGGTGTAAAGGGTTTCTGCTCAGACATGAAGTAGTGCCGCTGCAATTTTCAACTTATACTACAAGTTAGTAGTATTATTTCTACAGTGGCAGTCAAAAATCAAGCAAACTAATGCTAGTAGTATCTTAGTTTTACTTTAATGTCTTAAGGTAATTCCACAGATCAGATGGCATTTGTGAGCAAGATTTTTCTTCTCTTCAGTGCCATCCAAATTTAATGTTAAACCTGTATTCCTAATATATCAACAGAAATTGTCTGTAATTAGAGCCAGTTGGAGAGAAACAAAGGACTAAATTCTAATTCTCAAGTTAATTGCTCAGTTTATACAGTTAGGGCAGTGAATACTTTTAGTCAGGTCATCCACTAATAACAGTAGAGTATTGGTGGATTCAGGAAAGATTTGGACTCCATGAGAGAATAACTGTCGTTAAATTTTGACAGTTTTTAGTTCTAAATATGTAATATGATCAGTGCCCTTGACAAACAGAGCATGACTTTGAAACCAATTGCTCTGTGTGAGTTTTGAATTTTATATTTTCAATGGAATACTAGATTAGTTAATTGAAGGCCAAAATCAGGATAGATGATAGAATTAGTCTCAATGACTTCAACTGAAGAATTGGAATGAATAGGGCATGCTATATTTGGCCTGAGCTGTGAGCTTTCTGATAAATGGTAAGTCCAGTAGTTTTGTTATGGCTAGGTGCAATTAAAAGCTTTGCTGTTTTCTCAGATGTGTGGATTTATTTGTTTTAGAATAGTTCTGTTGGAAGGGACCTTCCGAAATCAACTAGTCTGATCACTTCAGGGCTGACCAGCAGCTAGGGCACATCACTGAGGGCATTGCCCAAACGCCCCTTGAGCACTGAAGGGCACGGGGCAGCACCCAGCTCCCCAGGAAGCCTGTTGCGGTGTGTGACCGCCCTCACGGCAAAGAAACGTTTCCTGATGCCCGGCCTGAACTCCCCGGCGCAGCTCTGTGCCGTGCCCGTGCCCTGCCAGCGGGTCCCAGGAGCGGAGGCCGGCGCCTCCCCCTGCGCTTCCCCTCCTCGGGAGGCTGCGGAGAGCAGCGAGGTCGCCTCTGGGCCTCCTCTCCTCCAGGCTGGGCAGCCCAAGTGTCCCCAGCCTCCCCTCACAGCACATGCCTTCCAGCCCTGCCGCCTGCTGTGCTGGCCTCCTCTGGGCGCTTTCAGGGACCTCAGCAGCCCTTCTGTGCTGCGGAGCCCAGAACTGCACACAGTACTCGGGGTGAGGCCTCACCAACACTGAATACAGCAGGAGAATCACTACTTTTGACCAGCTGGCTGTGCTGTGTGTAATGCACCCCAAAATGGGGTTTGCCATCTGGCTGTTGATTTAGAGAATAGTAATTTGTTGCAGAACACTGGTGGGTACTACTCATCTTGTGAACAAGAAGAGAGTGAAGTGAAACATTTCAGGTTTATCAGATAGGTGCTCATGACTATGCAGGTCTTATTCTTTCCAGTGATACGTTCCTGGTGGAATTGCAGTTTGGAAAGGATCTGTATTTGCTGTGTGAAAAGACAGACTTATATAAATTATATGGTAATTAGTAGGAATCAATTGCTTAGGAGTCTTGCATTCCTTTTGTGCCAAAATATATTTGAAATTTATTGTTGTTCAGGGTGGATAAAGAACCCTTTGTAGTTGCCATTAAGTCAAAGACCCAAAAAAAGGGATCTCAGCCTCCTACCTGCATGAGTCACATGGATCTGTCTCCAGCTGTGACTTGAACACGGTGTATATGCTACAGGTGTGCAAGCTCTGAGTGTTACTTACATCAGTCTCAGGACAGTTTCATTTCAGGTAATATGTAGTGGAACTAACACAAGATTTTGCAAGTGTATGTGGTAGCTTAAGTTCCAGCCTCAGTCTTTTCTGTTTTCCTCTTATCCATGGGAGGTAGAGCCTAGAAATCAGTTTGCTGTTTGATGTAGCAGCTGTTTTTCAGCCAGTGCCTTATTAACGCAGTGGTTCTTGTTCTTCCATTCTAGGTTCCCTTGTGCAGACTGTTGAAATAGTGTTCTCAATATATCACAGAGAAAAAAGAAACTAGTTTGGGACACAATTTACATATTTTTATTCGTTTTAACAGAAAAATGTAGAAAGTCAGTTATACTAGATGAGACAACATATGGAAAAGAAATAGCTTATGAAGTTCTCTGATCTGTTTAAAATACTTTTTCACTCCATAGAATTTAGAGAAAATTATTAGAATTTATCACATTATTTCTGTTTTCTGAAGTTTACATGAGTATGTCTGTTGACGCCTTAGTTGCCAAAAGAGAACAGCCACTCGCAACGGAAGCATTGTATATGTTCTCATTTATGGCATTCCTTAAAAGAGTCATTGAAGATTTAAGGCCAGAAGATACGTCAGTAGGTTTGCCAGAAGCTGTCACGTTTGACAAGATAAGAGACATTCAGAAACAGTACAAGTAGTGAGAAAATGAGCAGTGTAGGTGTTCTGATTATAGGAACGTTATTGTGCACGTGTTACAAAACCCAACATCTTTTTCCTGATGTTTTAGTGTTTTAGATGTTCTCTTAAAAATCTCTTTTATACTTTTAGAGAATAAATCACTGTGGTTGTCTGGATTTATTAGACTTCTGGGCATGCCTGATTGTGAAAGTTGCCAAGTTCCACATTTAATTTTTGACTTCCCCACCAGACTTTGAATATCTTTGTTTCTTTTGCACCAAATTAATTATATGGACATAAGTTGACTGAATGGGTTTCTGATAATACACTACAATACATCAAGTTTTGAAGTCTAGGGGACTTTGTTCCTTCATTACTTATTCATAGCATAGTCCAAGTACTCATATAACTTGAATTTAAAATTGCATTTTTTTTCTTATCTGTGTTTCAGCAAGTCAGCATTGTGGTTAGGGTGGTTTATTTGTGAGAAGGCTAATCGCATTTTTATAGAAGTGGTGACGGTGAAAGAAGCCATGTGGAGTGTACAAAAGTAAATTTTCGAAGCTGATGTGTAAGTGGGGGCTGAAGACAGAAACGGTGCTGGTTTAAATCATTTTGAAGTCTCTTTGAAATCAACAACTTCTGTTGTCTGACTGCTTTCAAGTCTTCAGGAGTTGATTAGTATTGGCTAACTTGTATCAGCTGTATTGGCCTAACCTGGGCTCCAGTCTGAACTTGGCCTCCCTTTTGTTCCTGAAGGGAACAATCACAGGGCTCTGAGCTCTCTAGACTTACATGGTACCCTAAGGAGGAGCCTGAGGTGTTCTGGCTTAACCCCATTTCATAGAATCTCTTGATAGAGGACCCCAAAATATTTACCCCACGTGAAGAAAGAGGTGCCAAAGTTCCTTGTGCTGCACAGGGTACTGATGCCATAGTCCTAAGCAGAGTTGTAGTAGGGCTCTGGAAGATACTTGCTTCAGTGCATCCATCTTTAAGAAATGTTGAGCTTTGTCTTTGGTACAAACAATGCATTTTGGCCATTGAGCTGTTGATTAAAACAGGCTGAGAATGGCTATTTATTTTAGGAAAAATAAAAGCATAAAAGAAAATAAGAAACAACAACACAAAGCAGAATAAAACAAACAAAAAAAGAACAAAAACCCTTCACCAAGTATTGTGCTCCTTAGCTTCCAAAGAGATTTTAACAGCTCCAATGGCATGATCCAAGAGGCCTGTTAAGTCAATAAAGTAAAGTTCAGGATGAAATCACAATCTCATTTCTTTATTGGACTTTTTTTGAGGGGTGATGCTGTTGTGCAGGCCAGTAGAACATGGCAAGGAGAGTAAGGAAGGAAAGTGTGTAAACTCAGCAGAAACAACTGTTTCATTTCTTTTCCCCCACTTACAGTTATCTGAAAGAAGCTTTCAGGTTTCATTTTCTAAGAGTAGGAAAGTTGAAAGCATGAGCTGAAGAGTCATCTTCCTGTCATCCCTGGCCCTCACTTGACTCCTTACGGTCTGCTTGCTTTGTTCAGCGGCTTGAATATTCCGGCTTTAGAAAAGTCTTTGTCCTTCCCTCTTTTCCTTCCATCAAATTCAAGTCCTGTTACTGAATATGAAGGTTTTGCAAAACTATATTTGTCTTGTTTTCAATGCCAAGATCTTTGTACACTCTTCCTCATCCCTTTTACCTGCGTGGCTCAGAGTGTATCTCTAGCATTCCTTTGATCTTTTTCTGTGTGCCAATTTAAACATAGCCTTGTAATTTTTTTACAACTTTTCTAGCCTGCTTTGTTGTACTTTCAGTCTTTTACTCTGCAGAACACTTTTTTTTTTTTCCCATGAAACCTATATACTGTACTCCATACTGCAATGTATTACTAATGAAATGTAAACTTAACTTGCCTGTAGTTGAAGTAACCGGACCTGTGACAAATTAACTACTTTATTACATCTCTGCTTGTCATACTTCATCCGTACTTTGTAAACTCTTGAAGTAGAAACCTGCTTAGGTATTGTCACTGAAGGGCTTTTTCGTTTGCTCTAGTAGGTTTAATAGACTGCATGGATAATACTGTTCTCTTGAGGGAGTACACAATGTAGAAGAGGATTTCCTGGAGAGTGCAGAACTTTTATATGAGCTAGAAAGAGGCCTCTTGCATATCTGCAGGATATGAGGAAACGAAACATTGCCACACTGGGTAAGAGAGAGCAACGCAGTTGCTTGAGGTTGTCCCCTGATCCATTTTTGCGCTATATACGATGAGACAAGTTAATGTAAGAGACAATTAAGGACCTGAAATGCTTTATGGCACTGAGTGCCATCATGGAGAGCCATCCATAGGGTGTTACACTCATGAATCCACTTATAAAAAATGTAATGATTAAGCTTACACTTTTACACAAAGGGGAGAACTCTGAGTGTAACTGGGGGCAGACTTTGGCTTACACAGCTTTGTATTTGTAAAATAAATAAATAAATAAAATCTTTCTAATACCAATATCCTGCAGTAGGGCAAAGACTAAATAAAAGAGTGGATTTCTCCAAGAGTTTTTCCTCCCATGTATTTCTGTTAAGAAGTGAACTAATGAGTTACAAGTTTTACAGAGGACCAGTGTGTGTAACCAAACAGTTTGCTGCGCTCTGTAAGCCAACTTATGAAAAAGTAAAAGATTAAATACATTTGAAAGTAGTAAAGATTTGTGTCATGAGGACTCGTTTGGAGATTCCTTGAGCTGTCTCTTCTCATTACCATTGCAGTTTTAGAAAAAGCTGATGTTCTGAACAAAGCGTTTGGATTTCATAGAACACAATATGCCTGATTTTATAGCCTTTTGTAAATACTGAAGAGAATTAGTGAAAAACAAACTATTGTCAGACAGTAATAATCCTATTACTGTCTTCTGGAAAAATGCATTTAAAAAAAAAAAAAAAGCAAACACCTGGAACTACATTTTTAAATCAATGGTGCTACTTCTGCTCCTAAGTTGGTGGATGCTATATGTGCCAAAATTCACAGTGACATAAGACTTTCCAACATAGCGTCCTCCCTATTACATCTAACTTGCCTCTGCCAAAATTCAAAAATAACATAGAAACTTTACTACATTTTGGTTCCAGTCTGGAAAGTATAAGGGGTTGATGGAAGAAGTCTGTAGTCTTCTGTTTCTGAAAGTAATTAAAGGCACTAAGAAGTTCTCAGACCTGGGTAATATGATGTTTCTTTGGCTCTTTTCTGCCTTTTATCACCTGGTAAAGATTTGAATAATGCAGACTGTCAAAACAACAGGCAGAATATTAACATTGATTATTAGTGTATCACAGAATGGTTTGGGTTGGAAGGGACCTTAAAGACCACCTAATTCCAACCCCCCTGCCCTGGGCAGGGACACCTCCCACCAGACCAGGTTGCCCAAAGCCCCATCCAGCCTGGCCTTGAGCACCTCCAGGGATGGAGCATCCACAGCTTCTCTGGGCAGCCTGTGCCAGGGCCTCACCACCCTCTGAGTGAAGAATTTCTTATATCTAATGTAAACCTACCCTCTTTAATTTAAAGCCGTTACTCCTTGTCCTATCCCTACACTCCTTGACACAGAGTCCCTCCCCAGCTTTCCTGTAGCCCCCTTTAGGCACTGGAAGGCCGCTGTAAGGCCTTTCTGGAGCCTTCTCTTCTCCAGGCTGAACAACCTCAATTCTCTCAGCCTCCTCCTCAACAGAAATTTCTATTTGGTAAATTCATTTTTTTAAAATCCAAGATCTTAATAGGGGGTATCTATGAAAGTAGGCAAATTGGGCCCCAGTGACTATGGATGATATAAGTGTGATTTGAACAAAACAGCCTGAGGTAGGCAGCCTAGTCCGAAGTAAATGACTGATTGCTTTGGGCTATAATTTCCAACATGAGTTTTTGTTACCAACAGTTTATGCATTGGCTGTGAGAACCTGCTCTGGCTAAAGCTCAGCACGAGAGAACTAACAGTTTATTACATTTTAATAACTCCCAGTAAATAGATATATTCATCAAGCAGTGTAAAATGTGAATGTCATTTTCAAAAGCTGGTTTAACGAAGTAAAATACGGCACAGGCAGCTGTATTTTCGTGGCTTTAAGCCTACTGAAAACCTAACACAAGGCAAGAAGTGGCTGAAGGAAGGCTGGGTATCCCGACAGGTCGCTTGGAAAGGAGCCCAAGTTTCTCCTGCTGCACGCTGAGTGGAGCTGCACCAGGCAGCCACCCTGGAGGCTGGTTGCAGAGGCTCGGGCCCCATCTCCTCTGCCTTCCCGCTGGGCTCGCAGTACTCGCCTGCTTTCCTGGGGCACCTCTGAGCCCTCTTCGAGGTGCGTGCCTGTGACTGACTGGCGAGCTGAAGTGCTTGAAAAACATCAACTACAAGTAATGCTCCCTACTTTTCAGAGGTACAAAGCTGGGTACAGCAGAGTAATGCCTTACGGGTCTTGGTTTTAGCAATTTTCTTTGCCTGCTCTTAGTTTAAGTTAAGTTGCCCTTAGCTTACTGACCTTCATGGCCCCGTTTTGCCTGTCCTTCTGCAGCAGGCTTCCTGACACAGTGTTTGTCCTGCTCAGTCTGTTAGATTTCAGTAGCATTTCCTGCAGAAACCGTGCTCCTTAGGCAGGCAAAACTCCCATCATGTTGAAGGACAGTTCCATCAGAAAACTAATAAAATAGCATGGCATAAGGCAGCTAACAGGAATGGTAAGAATACAGACTCCTCTGTAGACATCTTGCTGGCTGTTTCCAGTAACCTCTTTAAGTTCTGGGGAATGTGATGTTAACGCAGAACTGCAACTTGTAACACAACATGCAAAGCAACCCTCTAATTTTTCAAAGTTTTTTTTTAAGGAAAGTTCCTCCAATTCTGGTGTCACTTTCAAATTAATGACAAGCTGTGATAAGTAGTCTGAAACCTGGGTACCAAGGCTACAAGCCTGTCGCTGGTCAAAATACAGAACTTTTAATGGAGAGGAAACAGGATAGAACAGATTTATGCCTCAGTTCTTATTTCCTGCTTTCTGAATTTCTGCAAGTCATTGAATATTCTCTTCTACTTCAGGCAGTTAGCTCCTTGTAAATAAAAGTTGCTTAGTTGTTGTTTGAGAATAGCAAGTGAGAAAGTTATGACAACCAGAAGGTTATGACAACATCTTTACCTGTGGTCTGTGTGTAGAATTCTTTCCCACACGTGGGTGGTTCAGTAGTTACACCCAGGAGCTGTTGCACTTGATTAGATTTGCTTGATTTCCAAGTGAAAATTTTTCTTCCTGCTGCAAAAACTAGGCAGATTCATGCTGGGCTTACTGAGTCATACTCTATCAATCTATTGTAATGAACAATGAAATTGTTTGGTTATACGAATGAATGAAAGATTTCACTTACACCTGTCTATAATGTTCACAAATGTATATTTACAATGAAATTACTGTTTAGAATTAATAAGAGAAGATCTTTAGAATCCCTGTACAAAGAGGGGATGCAAATAGGTTTAATAGAAACATGATGTCCAAACATTTTTGAATGTATTGCATGATCTTCATTTCAATAGATGTGGTGAAATCATATTTCACATCTTGCTTTAAAAAAAAAATCTCAAAGCGAGTAGGATCTTTTTCTTTGATAGTGTATGAACAAGATTGTTGCAAAAAAGAAAGAAGCACTAATGTCATTTCCTAACTTTTTTTGTAGTAATTTTCATTAGACAGTGGAACGAATAATGAGCTAGCACAAATGCTGAAGGTCTTGCAAAAAGTCAACCAAGCGGTGACCATGTCAGGATTTCTCTTTACATATTTATTCACTTTGCTCCTATCTGGCTTTTATAGCTTTCCCTGAGAACATTAATTTGCATTCATAACTTTGAATAGCTTCAGAATTCTTGATATATCTGTATTCTGTCAACAAGAAGCTGTGCCTCTGTCCTCATTTATCTTTGCCAGGCCCATCTCAGGAAGTGAGAACAGTGTCCAGAAAAAATAAACCCAACAAGGGGGATAAAAATCTAAATGTGCAGAAAGTATTTATTACATCCTTTCATTTAATCACTGGACAAATATTAGCAAAGTTCACTGTGGGATGCCTGAGTTAGAGTAAGGTCTGTTCAAACTCCTAAGGGCTATGGAGCACTCAGGGCAGATCTGGAATTAGAAGGAGGGATTTCTTGGCTCCTACCCTCAAATTTGGATGCTTAAAATGCAGTTGTCCTATGTAGTGGGTGAGGCACTAATGGGATTGTCTAAGGAGGTCTGCCAGACCAAACAGAGGGCGTGCTTGATGGCGTGGGAGTAAACCTTTGTCCTAGTCATCTAATTTCATGTACATCTCTTTGCAGACCTGAGGCTTGAGGAAGAAAAGAGGTGCAGAGACTGTAGTGGCATTCTGAATCAGGATTATGTGGGACACGGGGCAAGAGCTTTGCTTCGGTACTTACCAGCACCAGTGACTAATCTCGTAGGTGCAGAATATTATACACTGAGTATTTTTGGGCTCTGCAGTCAGTAAATTAAGTAGCAGAATTACACTAATTATCCTTAAAACCTGATGATAAAAAATGTCATGCTTTAACATTTGTAGGTTTCGAGTGTTTTTGACTGACAACTTCAAGGATGGTCCACCAACGATACAATTTACGAGTGTTGAAAGAAATGCACAACCAAAAGCTGTGTTTGCTTTCTCTGTTTACTCCCGCTTCCAATTCTCATCTCAAATTAGGTCACTTCCAAGCAAAGCCAAGCTGCCCATCTATCCCTTCACTTTACGGGGAAATCTCTTCTGTAGTACGGTAACTATCTGTTCATGGTGATATGGTAGGACAACAAACTAAACACCAATTCTAGTGTCCCTTGTTTCTACTACTGAGAAATGAAGAATTGCAATGTGAATGGGACAGAAGAGCTTTATTAATAGATGATATTTAGGTGTTCAGGACAAGGTGAAGACTGGTTTGGGAAATGCCTGATAGGATATGTTTCCTGCGAATCTTTAGAAAGCCAGTTGGCCTCTGAAGTTTCTTGTTTTTCTTGTTTGTTTGTTTTTGTCTGGTTTGGTCCATTCCTGCATAGGATTGTGTACATTAGCTGTGTCCATTATTTTAGCATACCACATGTTTTCTCTCAGTTTTAGTATGCTTGATCTTTGTTTTCCTTTTATCAAGAGCCTTTCTTCCTGCTTATTAACATCTGCAGCACCCATGCAAATATCATTCATGGTATTGCCACAATTTGACTTATTTCCTTAGGGTATTTCAGTTTTAAGTGTGGCATCCAGCATCTGCAAAATGGAAACATTATGGTCACCATCTAGATCAGTCTGCTTCAATCCAATCAGTATGGTCTTATTTTTCTGCTAGAAATATCACATACTGTGTAACTGGTGGAAACACTGGCTGGCAATAATGTTGCACAGTTCTAATTTTTATAAAGCCTTTTCTTTGTTTTCTGTGCTACGCTGTTATATTTGTGTAATTTATTTGCATGTAATTTTAATCAATTTCCAAAGTGTTGATTACCTAGCAATTTCACTCACTCATTTATTTCTCAGTTTATTCCCAAGGCACTTTACTTGGAGTGTTCAGCCCATAGTAACCATTTTAGGCTAATAAATATTTACATTCATATGAAAGCTTGCAAAAAAATCATTTTAGCTCCAACCTTAGCATGAATTTACAACACCTGAAGGAATTCACAGTTTATGATTCCCAAAAAGAAAGAAACCTGTTGAAGCCTGATGTAGCATGTACAAAAGTACAGTAAAGCTTACAGGTAGTATGACTGCAAACTTTTTTCAGTGCTAATCAATACACTCATAAATCCACTAAACTCGCGATGGCCAAATTAAACTTCTGGTGTCATGCAGAATGCTCTGATCTTCCATAAAGCTGATACATCAAAGATATATAATAAATATATAAAGTTTACTGCCTTGCATTTATCTTAAGAATCAACTATTGCATCACTTGTACTATGAATCTCTAAAATTCTTCATTAAAGAGCTAATGCATTCAAAAACCACACGAATGTTTCACTTAATGGTTCTTTCAGCATGCGAAATATCCAGAAAATGTACCTTTTTTGCAAGGATCTGATTAAAAATGTATCATTTCATAGAGTGTTGTATCTTATAGTAGGAGGCAGGCTCAGCACCATGTCCCACTGCTCACCTGAGGCAGGCATCACTTGGAAGAGATGTGGAGGAATCGGGTTTTGATGATACACTCCAGGAACTCTCTGCACGCAGTGACTTGTGACATTTTTAATTTTTTTGAGCTTTGCAGTAACTTTTTACTTCGAGAATGAGATGAGGATTGGGAATCAAATTCTTGTGTATTCCTTAGGGATTCACACTTTTGCTATTAAAGTGTCAGATGATAGAACCTGTGGGTGGGGAACCAAAGACATGCTTTCCATATACTTTTTGAGATTAACAAAGCTTTTGGAAAAGCTCCTCAGGCTATTTCTTGTGTGTTTGTTTTGTTTTGTTTGTGTTTTTTGTTTTTTTGCTTTTCAAATGTTGAAAGCATTACTTGTGGAAGGACTCATGGTTGTGATCTGATGTATTTGAGATTCTTCAGAGAATTAGAGCTTGAGTGTTTTGTTTTGTTTTTTTCCTCCAGCAAGCAGCTATTTCATTCTTGGTGACTTGCCAGTACTCTACAGAGTGTTTGTGAATTTGTGTGCAATATATACCCAATGGTATAACAGCGCTGAAAAGGTTGCACTCCTGGGTTGGAAACCAGGAATCATTCATCATACTTGCACACCTGTGTTTTTTGTAGTCACTATGCTTTATTTATTTATTTATTTTTCTTCTAGAATGGTTGCCTGGGGAAAACAGCACTGCTGTGTTGGCAGAATACAGCACATTTTATTGAGATTCAGGATTGCTCTAGCAGTCCTTTTACTTCATTTGTTCCTGGCTACAGCAGGCAAAGGTAAGACACATTTTCCTGATCCATCTAGTGTTAGTATTCCAAATGAGCAATGTTAGTCTTGGTGAGTGGGACTTTTGGATATATTCTGAACAGGCAAGTTTCTGCTCTGTTGAAATCAAAGGGAATAATTGTCATAAACAAGAACTAAAACAGTGCTCGCTTTGGATATACAAACCCTAAGTTCACAGTATTTGTTTTCACAAAAATTCATCAGTAGTAACTTATTTTGGTCTATGGATGAGGAAAGAATATAAATACAATACATGGTAACAAGACAAATTACTTTCCTGCAATTTTTTGAAATGGAATTGTTACCATTACAGAGCCTCTCTTAAATCTTTTATACTTCTCTTTCACGAACATGTCAAGATCCTTTTAGATTCACTGTACATAGTGCAGATATGAACATAAACAAGCTTCCGCATTGTTTCTGACAGTGGATCTGAATATGGCTATGGAAAAGATAACAAGGTCCAAAACATGTAACAGAAATGATGTATTCAAATTTGACCGTGTATGCTTTTTATATAATAGTAAATGAAAAATAAATACTTCTTCAAATTTACCGTGTATGCTTTGTATATAACAGTAAATGAAAAATAAATAGTTCTTGTCATTTCTAGTAGGAATTGAATAACTGGTATGGTGATGTTTGTGTATGAGGTACAGTAGAAGCAACAAATCTGTGTTCTGTTTATTGTTGTTCTTTAAGCTGGCAGGTGCAAGTCTCACCACTCTGAACCTCAACCGATACAGAAAACAGTGCATGTCATTTGTAAAACTTCTTGCATTGATAGTGTTTAATGCATTAATTGTGCTAGTGTTGGGCATGGAATATTACAAAATTAGAGGAGATTTTTGTCCCTTACTTAACGGTTAGTTTTAGAGCTGCCTCCTGTGTTGTGCATGTTATCGTACACTAGAAGGTTGGAGTTTCTAGCAGTTCAACCACTAGCTTTGAGGAAGCAAGCAAAGAGGGAATTTGTCTTTCACCTAGGCGTGACTTGCCAGACAGTAATCCTTCAAGAAGACCTAAACTGATACAAGGGTTTATTTATGGTTCCATACTCTTGTTTGTTGTTTTGTTTTGTTTTTAGGCTGTTAGCATTGTCAGCTGCATCTTTATTCAGTTCTTTTCTCAACTAAGGTGACAAAGTACGTTTGTGTTCTCCAGGAAATAACAAGAGGGAAGAACTGCCTGTGTTCTCTCTGATGTATAGGACACTGGATAATATGACGTAGTTTATCCCCATATATACAACTATATACAACTGTGAATGAAAAGGAGGGACAAAATTTGTTTTGAGGAAACAGATGTTAGCTTTGGATTTCCAAGATGTTTAGCAGAATCAAATGACCCATATGTAGAAAATTTAGTTTTAAACTTGTTATTAAGAACAGTTATCAGCTCTAGATGGAATACATCAGGATTTTTATGATGTCATTTTAATGGACTGTAACAAGCCAAATGTGTTACAGGTGGCAAACACATGTACAGAAATTAATGGATATTGTTACTGGTTAAAAGCCAGATTATGCATTTGCATAAACACATGGCTGTTTAGATTGAAGGGAAGATGCAACTGAACTGAATGCTCAATTATACTCATATAGTAGCTATTAGTAATGTAAGGAAAACAGTCGTTTTCCTTACATTAAAAAAATAGTTATATAAAAACCTATAAAAATAGTTGTTAATGTACTGAAAGAATCCTACAGATCTAACTCTTATTACCAATGGTTGACCATCTCTTCTAGAGATAGCAGTTATTACAACCTGTTAGAGGTGAAATGCAACAATTTGCATTTCTGAAAGAGGTTAAGTGTGTGAGTACAGCAAATGCCAATGAAATGTCAGACCCCAGTTCCTACTGAATGGAGTTTCCTTGACTCCATCTGGTGGTTTGTGCTTATTTTTCTTAATCTGGAGATGTTTGGAATGTTCTTTCTCCCATGCGATGTTTTCTGTGCAGTGGTGATAAAGGTACATTCGACGGGCAGGTTTCCGAACATGATTTGTATTGTCTGGACCCACAGGAACTAATTGTAAGCTCAGAACGCCCCTGGCAAAGGACAGCCAATTCCAGCTCCTCCCTTCGTGGGTCAAGGGTGGGCCACAGCCCAAAAGTACCAGAGAAAATAAACGATCATTAACAGAACTTCCAGGGCTTTGAAGTAATGTTATCTTCTTCTTGTACTGCATCCACCCACATATCTAACAGACCTAGCTAAGATGATGTTGATAATTAATTTCTAACTAATTTAGTGCTGTGCTGTGTGTTCCACTTGGACCACTGAAATGCATTTGCTGATTGTGGTTATGATCTTTTACGTGCTTTTTCAGCGTTCTTTGGATAGACTGTCCACATTAAGTTTTTCAAGCCTTTCCTCTAACAATTCAAACAAGATTAGTATCAGTTCTCTAGCTTTGGCACCACTTCTTGGCACTTTTTTTTTTTTTTACAAACTGTTTGGGACAAAGTGGTCCAGACATCCCAGTTTCTTAAATGCTTTAAATAGTGAAAGGTAGACCTCTCTAAGTAAACTCTTTTGTTCATTTAAACTAATTCATCAGGCCTTGCGTACTGATTGATGACAGTCTTCCTGAACGACACAAAGCAGTGTAGGAGAATCATCAGCAGGATTGATCTCATTTTGCTCCATTTCTGTTGGTTACCTGCAAGTTCACGTCCTCTTTGAAGCCTCATGTGTCTCCAAACTGCTTGCGTATGTCTGGCTTGCACTTTGGCTCCCTTGACAACTTCATAGTGCAAGCACCTGTAAAGAATGTACTATGATTTTGCAGCCCTGTAATTAATTCACTGTTTTCACTTAAACCCTGATTTAATGCCTAACATGAAATCAAGCCTCTCTCAGAATTTGTTCACTTCCAAAATCAGGTCTGCTGTTGATATCTCAAGTTTTGATTAGCATTTCTGCTCAGAAATGGACTTACAGTTTTTGAAAGATAAAGGGATCCTGGATTGTTAACAGTGACTTCAGTTTTTGAAGCTGTGTTAGGAGACTTCCTTCACCAGTCACTCTGGCCATCTTTGTATATTCAACATTGCTTACAGGAATTTTGGAGGGCATTTGATTCATGCAAATAAATTGCTGACATACGCACTATGAGGAACAGCAGCTGCATAAAATCTTTCAAAACCTCCACCTTAAAACCTTCCTACTTGTAAGTGAAAAAGTTAAGCAATTATTTTTCTTTAGGGGGCCTATGTCACAAGTGTTAGCATATGACCATGCATCTAGGTCTCTGCTTCCTTTATATAGTCAGTTTCATCATGATCTGTCCAAACTGGAAAGTAAAAGATTGATTTTAATTGCAGTCAGCCTTTTACTAAAAAGGGTACATTTGAGTCTGTATCCAAAAAACTGTACTTCTGGGACACTTTTCCCCACCCAATCTCCCTCACCCCAGCTTTTAAGTCACATTTTAAAAACCAGTTTTCCATGCTGAACTGTTCTTTGCTGAGCATACCAGATTTTGCCTGATGCACTCTGACAAATGGCCAAAGTGAATGAGTGAATTCATGCTTTAGGGTGTGGTGGAGGGGGTAAGTAGTTCTATTGCTTGCTGTTAGAACAAGTGTGTTTCACTTATCCATTGCCAGGATGTGTGGAACAACGCGAAGTATAATCTCACCATTAAAAATCCACTCTCCCCTAATTAGGAATTTCACCTCATTTGGCCTGAACCCTCAGGGTTCTTCAGGTCCGCTTGGTCTCTAGCCTTGCATGGCACTACCATGATGTATGCTGAACTTTAGGAATGATTCAGGGTTGTGAAAGATGCCTACAAGCTTCTGCTAATTAACGTCACAAAGGGAATCTCCGAGCTCTAGTATGCCACAAGAGCAGTTATCAGTGACTTTCCATGAAAATGGATCAACAAATATTGTGTTTCAAACTTTTTCTGGTAGCTTGTATCTATCAAGCTGGACTTGCCACTATTAGGAACATTTTCCTGTTTTTGATTGCTATTGAAAAAGAAGTTTGACAGCCCCAGGGTCGAGGGACAAAATTTGAGCAAATTCCTGGTTCAGAATTGGCCTGAGGAAAGCTGGCGGGCTGAGATGATGAGAGAAGAGCAGGCAGTGACCCTGACAGCTAGCTAGGACTATGAATGGGACACTTCTTGAAAAGAAAACCTGGATCCCAATTGCCTCAAGGTTTGTCTTTTCACAGGGGAGCTAATGAAAAAAACTTTGTATATTGACCGAGCTTACTCTGCTATCCAAGCCTGACCAGTCATGATTACTCACAAACCTTTTCTGTAGGGTACATAAAATCTCTGCGTATATTGATAACTGAATGCCTTCCTAAAGCTATCAGTAATGCATTCTTTTATACCGCTTGAGCATCTACCACGCTGTTTTGTTTTCCCATAATTCCATTACACGTCCCACGGGAGGGTTTTTTTGTTTGGATTCATTTTATTGCCGATGGGTGCACAATAAAGCAAGCAATCATGATAATGATTGTATAGCTGGAATGTGCATTTTTTCAAAAATGAAGAGTCAGTCCCCGCTCCAGAGAGCTTACATCTACAGCCACAAAAGCCTGTACTTACCTGTAGTGGGACAAAGGAGGAAACGAGGCATCAACAAGAGCTTAACAATTAAGATCAGGTTCTAGTAGTTCAGGTATTCCACGGCACTGCTTGTTTTACCAGTGTTGACATAGCCTGACACTTTGCTTTCACCAGTAAATTCTGTAAATTCAAATTCTATTCTTTCACCAGTAAATTCTGCACCTAAAATTCTGTTTATTTTCACGGTTAAACTCCAGGTTGCCATCTCTGCCTAAGCAGATGTGGGATTCTTAGGCTGGATGTCTCTGCAAGTAAATGCTCTGTTAGAGAACTGGGAATGGGGGCTGGATGGGATTAAATTTAAAATAAAGCAGTGACTCCAAACCACATTTCCTGAAATTTACCCAAGCTCATTCTCTTCTAGAGTATGGCTATTTTCTACCTTTCCTGCTGAAGCTGTGCCAATATCTCAGGGTGGTTTTTGTTTGTTTGTTTGTTTGTTTTTAAAGCATGAAGGAGCACAACATTTTTCAGAAAAGCAGCGTGCAAGTCTGGGAGACGAGAAGGCAGTAAGGCTTATAGTCCCTTCTTCTAGCTCTGTGTCTATGTTTTATCCAGTGTCTATTAAATGCAAAATACCTGTGTGATCTTGGCAATAGGAACCAGAACGCGATTCTGTCTTTGCCTCCTGCTTGTAGTTTGAGTGCCTTGTTAGGGAGCTACATGATCGTACTTCATCTCGTGCATGAGTTTTATCTCAAAGCCTTCTTGAGCAGCTAGGATTGATTAACTGCCTCCAAATTTGTTGCTTCCCTACTGCCAAAAAATAACTTACAAGAAGGATATGAAGTTGTTTGATAATATGTGATTTGAAAACTCTTAGGTAAATACCTAGGAAAGGTACTACATGATTGAATAACATTCATATAGAAGATCCTTTTGAAAAAGAAGTAATTTTACAAATCACCTTTTCTTTATTTAGATCACGAGGATTTCCTAGGACGATACAAAGCAGTCTTTAAGACCGAATGTGAAGATCCTTGGATTATGTCACCAAGAATTTCTCTGCTTTCCTTGAAAGAATTCACTGTCTGTGTGCACCTCAAGCTAAATTCCTTGAGTAGTCCCTGGACAGCATATGTGTACAATCAAGAAACACCTAACAGCAATCTCTCTGCAAATAAGTATGATCTTGGACTTACCGGAGATAATGGTAAATTGGGGATATGGTTGTTTGGAAATCAAATAAATATGACAGCAGTGCTCCATGAAAATACCTGGCATCAAATATGTACCCAGTGGAAAAGTGAAGACGAGGAGGTGAAGTTATTCATAAATGGAACAAAAAAAGGAAACAAAAAACTACCTGGAAAAATGTATCTCCCTGGAAAAGGGCAGTTTTTACTTGGCTGTGCAAGGCTGCCAGGTACAGCGACGTCACCTAACCTGGGTATGGCTGGGGAGCTGTACATGTTCAGAATGTGGGATAAAGCAAATATAAAACTTGCCAAGGACTGCAGAGATGGTAGTGTTGTGCGCTGGAGAAAGGAGGATTGGGTCTATAATAAGACAATAGAAGAGGATAACTCTTTGCCGTGTGGTAAGTACCATCACGCCTGTTTTTAAAATAGTTTTTGTAAAAAGTTTATCTCAATGTTTCTAATATTTCTATTCCGTGTTTTGCAAAGTCTTTGTCCACTGGTAATTTCTAACTAAATGCTTAAAAAAAACGTGGGGATCTGCAGCTCTCGACAGCTTTTGTACAGATTTAGACGGTTGCTGTCATGCTTTTTGAAGACTTTCAACTTCCTCCAACGTTTGTGTCTGTCTGCTATCCATGTAATGGCAATGAGAGCAGGATGCATCCAACTGAAACTCCATGGAGTATTAGGGCTTTCTGTCAATGCCATCTTAATTCATTCATACACCTTCTGTTCTGGGAATAAATACAGAGGGGAAGCATTGCTTGTCCTCATTTTGCACATTTGCAGGGTGAGGACTTCAACGAGTGCAAATTTTCACTTCTTCATTGGCACATGGTATGGTCTACATCTTTAAAGTTTATTGGAGGCTCCGATTTCTACTTGTTTCTGTATCAGTGATGTCTTCCTTTATTAAAATGACCAAATGGTTTCTCATACCATTCTCAAAAGTCCTCTCTGGCCTGAAAAAGAACCATGAAAACCTTTAAAACAAAACAAAATTTTACTGTCAGAGAAATTGAGTTTTAATAGACTTGAAATGGAGTAAAAGCAAGAGAATAATCTTCTTTCTAGCTTTTGCTATCCTTTCTATTGATATAAAAGACAAACTTAAGTCAAGTTTGGGTAGGATCCCGTTTATCAACTACAGTAAATGGTATTACCCCCAAGGCCTTCAGAGTTTTTAATGTGATTAGTTCACTTGATTCCTAAAACTCTTACATAGCATAGGTGCTTCAGTCAGACTGTGGCACCAGTTTTAGTCTTCATCATCTCTGTCCTTACAAACTGTACCTACCCATCTTGTGAAAACCAACAAATACTATTTAACTATGTAATATTAAAATCACTCCCTGACTGGGTATATTTCAATTGTTGTAGGAAGGGCATTAAAATAGGGTGTGCAGACTTCTTTTTCTGGGAGAGAAAGAAAACCCTCAGACAAACCAGGCCCCACGGTGGATGCCTTTAACATCGGGTCACGTAACGAATGAAATGCTTCCGCTGGACTTCTGCACATCTTCTCTGTTGGGTTATGTGATTTGAGAGAGGAACTGAAGAAAGGATGTCTGTCTTTTGCTCTCATCTTATTGTGTTTGGAGGAATGCAGCCCAAGGACTGAGAGGGAGAACATTCTGGCTGCCAGACAAAAAGGCTGGTACGAGGAAGGTTTGAGAGAGATCCTTCCAGATAGCAGACTAAATCCTGGTCAGAGTGGTGCGTCTGGTTACTTTTCACTGAGGCACAGAAAGGGCAAACTTCTTGCTTCCGGTTCTAGCAAATTCTGCCCCGAATGCAGAGCATCCTTGACCATCTCAGGACATCTAGGTTAGGCAACATCCAGCCCCAGCCACAAATGCTTAGTGATTTTAGAATAAGTCATTTCTCGGGTTGTGGAATCCTTTGTCTAACTGCTGGAGCTCTCTAGTGACTGCGTAAGGTTTCCAAAGCTCTTGTTGCCTAGCCAAACTGAACTTCAATTCTGCTGGCAGAGGTCTGTTTCAGTACAAGAGGCAATCTCTGCTGCCAAATTTAAGTTATCTCCTCTAGGTAACTTGGAAGAATAACAGCTTTTCACATAAAAGTTCACTGGATTTTTTTTTTTAACAGTGTATTTGCCTGTTGTCAGGAATAGATGCATTTTTGCCGATTGCCTCCCCTCCCTCCAGAAAAAGTCAGCCTGTGAAAGGCACATACTTAGTAAATATCAGTACAACGGTTAAACAAAAAAGAAATATTGACAGGAGGAGTCTATAATAGTGTAAGGCAACTTGAATTGATGGTCCTAGTAGGTTCAATCCTTACAATTGGATTACTTTCTAAAAGTTCTTCGGTCTTCCTGTGTAAAAATTAACTGGTTTGTGGGACTTGTCTGCTGTTGTTAAAACAGCAGGACTAAGAATAGTAAGTATTCTGGAAGATCTAATTTTGCAGCTGCAAAGAACATAACTGGCAAGGGCTGTGCTTCCTGTGTAGACAGACGAAGTGAAAAGGAAGTGATTGATTGCAGTCATAATTGTGCCAGAGGACAAGTTTCAGAATTCTGTCATGATCCAGTGGGCTTTTTGTGCCTACATAAAGCAACAGTTGTCAATGTTACCATGTCAAGGGTTACGATGATTTCTGTGATTTCTCAAGATCTTCGTGCAGTGTGAGCCATTATCTACTTGGTGTCTCATAAGCACTGACTCACTCCATTAATAAGTTTAGATTTACCTAGTGTCACATTATTAGCTTATGTTTCTTTACCTCCTTTTTTTCTGCCTTTCCTTTTGTTGACTCTGTATACCTTTTTCTTTCGGTCTTATGTATTTTTGTAATAATTATTCAGAGTACCAAGAATTTGCCTAGCTTCTTCTTATCCATGTTAGGTCTTAGAAGGACCAGAGTCCTGATTCTGGTAAGATTTACGCACATGATTAACGCTCAAAAGACATGCTGAACTTTAGCAAAGTACCTTGCTTTCCAAAAGTGGATGGATTACCTTTGCAGTGGCCATGCATTTTACACGTCTGAAGATCTGCAAGAAAGGACATACCTGACTGCTTCCTGGTTTGTGATGAGGGGCCGATCACGTTTCTTGGATTAATGGAGCCAGCAATAGAAAACTCTTAGGTTGGAGTTAAAGCTGCAACTCTTGCTTCTTCCAGAAGTCCTAAGACCAAGAGGGGTCACTTCTGCTTGGTGTTCAGCCTTTGCAAGCTGAGCAGGTGTAAGTACTTCATGGAGGGCCAAAGAGGGAGGTGCTCGCTGTTCCACATGCCAAATTTGGAAAATAATTTATCTTATTACTTGATTAATAATACCTGTTTAGCTACAGACCTTAATGTGGACAACGTGAGTGATAACATGAGAGTCTCTCCATAATCCAAGAAAAAAAGGGTACTAAGAAATATAAAGCTCTGGGTGATTTAGGATGACATAGGAAAATGGGTGAGTTTAAAACGCTAAATGCTTGCAAAGAAATTTTCGTCATTTGTGAGCAACAATTGTTGGTGTCATTTTTTGCATGGGATATTTGCAACTCACCTTTAGTAGTAACTTGACAACTGGAAGAAGTTTACTGTTTAAACATTAATCATTTCAGTTACATATTAAACAGTAACATTCTTAACCCAAATATAAATATCCAAACTGTTACACTGTGTATTTATGCAAGGAGCACAGAGATGACAGGGTATCTTTTACAGACTTCAAGGAATAAATGAGATACACGACTTGGGGCGTAATTAAAAGTAGCGTCACTGGAGGTGAAGCCGTCACCTCATTTGTGGGATCGGTGCCCTAATATTTAACAGGATTCCAAGGTCTATTGCCTTTGGTTGCATTTTTTGCATAAATACAATTCAGTGTTGGATTGCGACATTTTAATTTTTCTAAACTGCCCTACCCAACCTTCAAGATTAAGGTGGTGTTCCTTTTTTTCCATGTGTCCTTTTTACTCCCCATGTGGATGAACCTGTTACTGATGTTGCTGGAGGAGGTTTCCAGGCTTGTGGGAACAAAGTAATATTGATGGGAAGTTGCCGGAGCCCCATGTGACTCTTTTGCCCTTGAATGCTCAAGGGTGAGGAAAATTTCATTGTGAGCTACAGCTCTGGTTTGGAGGCATGAGCAATAGGAGGTGTGACTTAGGCTCATGTAATCCCTTTTAAAGATTTTGTGAACTGTTTATGTTTCTGATGACAGAATCAGCTTTCCAGGAAGCCAGGCTGGAGTCCCAGGGCTTTACCTGCTCAGGCAGAAGGTTGAAATGTAGCTGCCACTTGTCCAGTCTGCATTGCAGCCTGTTGGGTACCAAACTTCGGGCTGTATTGCTGTGTTCACTGAGTGGGTTATGAAAGCTGGAGGTTAAAAAAAGAAATTATTTGCCCCAGTACCATTTTCTTTTTAGAACTGTAAGGACACAGTGCTATAGAAATCTCTAGAAGCTCTTGAAGGAAGTAAATAGATGTGACGGGGAAAAATACATAACTCTGGAGTGCCTGTTTGATGAGTCATGTACAGCTCTACTTTGTACCTATTAACAGAATGCATGTTTGACCTTCCCTTTCTTTGTTTTCACTGGCTCTGTCTTCTGCGGTACCAAAGAAATATTTTTTTGGAGATCAGCCTACAAGGGAAGAGGTGACTTGATTCACCTTAGCCTCTGATGTACATCTTTAAACAAACAGAGCTTGATAAAACCTGTATTGGTAAGCAAATTTCCAAAATAACTTGTTTAGCATCAAAGCTGAGTTAAAAATAGCGCACCTAAATTTTCTGTTAAGGTTTCTTAAAATGAACTGGCCAAAGTGACAGTGTGAACAAGCACTTTCACTGTTTCCTTCACTTCTGTCCGACCAGCAGTGATAACCCATCATTTCTTCCATACTGCCACCTCTGAGAGTCAGAGAGACCTTACCTCATGAGAGACATAGCATGTGGAATTAAGATCGCCTTTAGTTTTATCCTATAGGCATGTCTCAAAATCTACTTTGCACAGAAAGTCAATAGGGGTCAATATGTCTACAGTGGAATGACTTGGGAAGATTTTTACATGCTGCTGTTACTGATGCCTTGCACGATAGGATGATTGATTTGGCGGAGTTCATCAAATGTTAATGGGACCCAATCTCTTAATAGAAAGCAGGGTTTTAATTTGAAGATGAGAATGGTGTGTACTACTCTGGGTGCACATAGATGGGTAAATTGGTAAATAGATGGATTGTAGAACATCAGCACTTTGACGTTTTGCTGGTCAAACTTCTCAGTTTTGTTCTTGAGCAAGTTCATGAGGGGCATTTCCACACCGCTGTATCTTAGTAACACTGAATACAAATGGAGGGTAATTGCTGCACGGTGCTGGTGACTAATGCCGTACGTACTGAGAGCTGTTGCCTATGAGAATGTTTAGAAGAGGGTTTGGAAAGGATTAAAAATACAGCATGGAATTCACTTTTCCTTGTACAATGTCTTAAATTACTTTTTTTTTTGAGCCAGAAGGGGATCCGATATATCTGTTCAAAACAAAAACTTTAATTTTGGCTTTCCCATTTCTGATCGGAATTTGCAATGCAAATCATTTTCCCTGCCTGAATCAATGGAATCTTTCAGTGGGAAAACTTTCAGCACTAAGTTTGATACCACTTCTTGTTTCAAGAATCTAATTTTTTCTAATTCCTGGTATCTTTGTGTGTATTTGTAAGTCAAAACTGATTGTCTCAGAAATACATAGTCTTGGTCATCTAATGCCATTCTTTGGTGTCAGCCTGGGGAGACGTTACTGCTTAGCCACCAAGGTGCCCCATGGTGCCTTTCCATTCACATTCTGCTCGTGATCTCCTTGTGAGATCTGACATGCCTTTGGCTTGGAATAATAGTCCTGGGAGATGGTATAAGCTGTTCTCATTTTTGGCATGCTTTTCATTTAATCCAAGTAAAATTCTAGGTACTTTATTTCATAAACCTGTCGAAGTCCGTAGATGTACGTGTTTCTGCCAGCGATACGATCCGTGCTTCTACAGATGTCCAGGTCTGTTGCTGCTGAGGAAGGGTTCAGTGCCTATTTCACGTCTGGACCTGACGGGAAAGAAGAGTCTCTTACATTCTCTTACCAGGTTTCCTGAGAGATGTAGACCCTTCGTGCTCTTCTGGCCCCTACCTTCTGTGCAGCGCAGAAGGGACACAGTGAGTGTCCAGGTGCAGGCTCTGGTTCATGGCAGTTCAGATTCTCTTCTCCTTCTCCTATGAAAACACTCAAGCTGCTGTCTCAGGTTTGCTCAGAGAATGGTTTCTGCAAAAGTTTAATGGAGACCATGAAGTGTCAGGTACAACAATATTAGTCAGCAGCAACACCATTTCCCTGAGACAGGTGAGCAAGAAGCAGCCACCAGTAGGTTAGTACTCACAGGATGTTATCTGCAGCCAGGTTCTAGCTGCTTCTCACTCCTCTACCCTGGAAAAACTGAGCTCCTCCTGGCAGAGGGGGCTGCCTGAAGACAGGTGAATCAGAGAGGGTGTTGCCTTTCCAAAAATTTAAAGGAGGAGCGTACTAACCATAAGGTAGGTTAATGTAGGGAGAAGAAAAGGATGTTTTTCATTCTTCCTGTTGTAGGTGGATGATTTTACGCTGTTCATGCTTTAAGGGCTTTGTCTGTACCCTGTTTCTAATAGTTACTGAACAAAGAGCATGCTGTGAGTGACCATGCCTTTGGCGCAGGGACCAGAACCCAAATCTTACCTTTCCCATCTTGACCACTGTTTACAAAGCCTTCTTCTCTCTTTCTTTCTGTTTGGCTGAATTAATTTTTGAATTCTGCATTGTTTGGCAGAAAGCACAGGGGGTCATACGGAGACTGTCCCATCCTAAAGGAGCCAGTATACTGATAGTTACGATCTCTCGTGCTAAGGAATGCTGTAGAGTTGGAGCCTATAACCCAAAGGCAGACACTTCATCTCCGAAAAAGGACTACAGGTTACAGGCTGTTGTGAACATTACCCTGAAATGCCTCTCTCCTGGGGTTGTTTGCAATACCTAACTTAGAGATGAAGTTCAGAGGTCCTAATGCTCACAGGTTGGGTGCTGTCAGAGCTACGTTGGTTTGTGGACCTAGCCTTAAGTCCTGTTATTGATGGATTTAGTGTCCTAACAGGCCGGAGCTGCTAAGGCTATGCTGATTCCCATTGTCTTCAAGAAGTGATTATGGGAAATGAGGGTTGTTACCATGCAAAGAATACTGGTTCCCGGGTAAGCTTTTTACAGCTGTGGTATGGAGCAATGGCAAGAGTTGCTAAACTGGTTTCATACCACTGGAGCAGTTTCCTCTGCCTACATAGACATGATTCACAAATCTTGACTTAGCCAGCTATTTATGTTAGAACAGTGCTAAGTGGTGTGAAGATGGTAAGGGATTTGCTGCTTTCACTTCTAATGATGTGTGTTAGGAACAGAAACCGGTGCTTATCTCATTGAATGGAGTTGCCTTTTCCTTGAGAAACACCCCCTTCTTGTGCAAGAGAATCTATTCTGCTGCAAATAAACAGTGTTGCACATAAAAATGCACAAGGCAAATAAAAACAGGTCTCACGTGCGTAAAGATTTTCTTGCTCTTATCCATAGAGCCCAAGGAAAATTAATGTTCTGTGTGCTTGTGGCTAGCACACCTTTGATTATTTTACTTTCCTTTCTGCATGTCAACTGTAGGGATATTTTGGATTGGACTTTAATCCTTCTCCAAATACACTGTATTCACATTCTTTTCTAGCTCTTCAATACAGCAGAGAAGGAGGGTTGGCAAATGTAAGTGGAACTGAATCATGTATGACAGCCTCTCCTCCTCCCACCTTTCTGTATGCAAAGGTGATTCTGGTCAAATACTTGGTTAGTGAACTTACTGCTGCACCTTGGTCAGTGAAAAGTCTCTTTCTTACAGATAATTTCTAACAACAATAGGCATGTGAATGCTGTGATGTAAGAAAGTCATGATCAGATATCTGATCCAGGAAAAAGGGCTCCACAGCTATGCATGCCACCATCACTTGCTGAGTTTGCTGGCTCCAGATTCATGGCTTGTCTTTAGCTTGTTTTGTTCCCCGTACTGCTGAATTTATGACTACAAGCTTTTGGTGTTTTTAGAGTTTGCTATCTTCTTACTGACTAACGTACAGTACTAAACGTGTCATTGGGCAAGGTTTCTTACCTACCTCAGGATACTACTTGTGCTCTCAAAATTCACAAAATGGGTTGAAGGGATATAGAAGATGGGAAAAGCAGTGTGTCTACAGTGAGTATATCTGCACTAACTGCTCAAAAGTATCTGAGAATGACCTTAAGGTCAGATTTCCTGGGTAGATTATTTTTTTTAGTGGGCAGAAACACTGTGGTGTCCTGTCAGATGCTTCATACTTCAAGAGGTGGGTTCATTAGCCTGGGCTGCAAGCGCACATTGATGGCTCATATTCAGTATTTCGTCCACCAAACCCCAGAAGTCCTCCTCCTCAGGGCTGCCCTCCATCCATTCTCCTCCCAGCCCATATTCATGTTTGAGATTGCCCCAACCCAGGTCCAGGACATTGGACTTGGCCTTGTTGAACCTCATGAGGTTAGCAGAGGCCCATCTCTCAAGCCTGTCAGGGTCCCTGTGGATGGCATCCCTTCCCTCCAGCACATCACCTGCCCTGTTCAGCTGGGTGTCATCTGCAAACTTAGCAAGGGTATACTCAACCCCCCTGTCTGTGTTGCTGATACAGACGCTAAATAGGGCCAGTGCCAACAGAGTACCTTGTGGGACACCACTCGTCATCACTGGTCATGGACATGGAGCCGTTGACAGCAAGTCTTTGAATGCGACCATGCAGCCAATTCCTTATCCTCTGAGTGGTCCATCCATCAAATCTGCATCTCTCCATTTTATAGATAAGGATGTCATGCAGGAGAGGTTCATCTGAGCCTCTTCAGTTCTGGCAGCATGGTCTACCTGCTTATTGTTTAGATGTTCTTAGTGGTGTAGCTCTTGGCTGTGTGAGCATCTACAAGATGTAGATGCATATCAAGAAGCAGGTGTGCTTTCAAAGTACATTACGTGTATTTTATAAGTAAGTATGGAATAAAGCATCCCTGTCTTGCTCACCTCTCACACCCCTGCTTTATTTGCTTTATTTCTCTGCTTCTCCCTGCATTAGGAAAATTTCGTTTTGTGAATAACCAATCTGCATTTCATTTCCCCACATTTTACAAAAAAAAAAGTCTGTGTGAAAGCACAGTTGTGTGTACCTGTTACACTTATGGTTGCAGACATTTGGTCTACTTCATCTTCACTCAAGCAAGTGTGCTGAAAGGATTTCTGAAGACATTAGAAGTGGAGGGGCAGTGGGAAAGTTCACAGACTAATCTGTGCCTTCCATAAGCACAAAAGAGATGAACAAGAAAAAAAAATAGTTCAACATCCAACCTTTAAAACAGACTCCACAAATTTCCCAATGGATGCAAAATAGTTTTGTGAACCTCTCAGCTGGAAGTGAGAGGCTTTGTTTAATGACAGGAAGTTAGCAAGTTCCCAAAGGCCAGAAAAAGGTATCCCTGAGGTAAGAATGAACTAGGAAATAGATGAGTAGTGTAGAAGGAAAACATGGTATTTTCACTCCTATCTTTCTTTGCCATTTAGAAGTGGCCATTTCAGAGACTCTTCTTAGGGGGGACTAAGCCTGATGAGAGCAGGATGAGCACATGATCTGTCCTGAGACATTGTCCTCAGCACTTTCTTCTTTTAGAGCAGGGAATTTCTGTCTGCCAAACAGAGTAGCAGGGGCAGTTGAGGGATTTTAATTCTCCTGCTGCAGCTCAAAGACCTCCTTAACTAAGTAAAAATAGTCTCTTATGATTTTGTTAGTGACTGTTTACTTGATGAAATGAAGGTAGATTTAGGGAAAGATCTCTAAGGAGACAAAGAAAAAAGTCAGAGTTTCTGACCTCTGACTAGAAGAGAAAATCCCATCTCAATAGTTCTTTTTACGTGCATGAAGAAAGGTGTTGTGTCCCGTTAGAAAACAGGGGGCCATACTGGGAAATGGGAGGATTACATTCAGTCCTCCCAAAATAGGTAGCAATGGTTAGTGAATGAATGATAGTCTCAAGGCTTTACTGGTTGACAGTAAGTGCTCTAGGTGAGTTTCACCCATTGCTGATGAGTGTTAACATCTGTCCTTTCTTCTAATTTTTGGTTTTCTGAAGTTCTTAGTACACTGTTCTGGTTTATTAAGTCTAAACCATAATTTGAACGCCTGGCCCTGAAATTCTTAGGGAGAATTAATATGCTAAATGTCTTCTGCTTTGTTTCGACTATGTTGGGTTTCTTCTGTTACCTTTTATTACTTTGTGGGTTTTAGGGTTGATTTTTTTGAGGAGGGGCGTATTATTTTTTATTTAATTTTGTTTTCTGTTACAAAATTCTCTAGTCTTAGATCTATGACCTAATTGTTGCTATTCTTTTTATTCTTTTGTCAGATACAGAAGAAACCACCAGGCCTGCAGGTGATTGGTTTGTACAAATAAAACCAGCAGGATTAGTCACACTGACTGAAGGCAGGTGAAATACTGGCCTGTCCAGTAAAGCTGTGTTTGCTCAAATTCAAACTCGTATTTTCAGTTCTACTGTAACAAACTTCAAGTACTTTCCAAGCAATTTATTTTCACGGCAATGAACATTTTGACAGCACAAAATAAAAAGTAATAAAAAGTTATTGTAAAAGAACTCCAAGCATACTAGCATATCTAAAATGGTTGTGTTAAAAAAATCTGTCTGTATGTATGCGTATAAATATATATAAAAACTTCTGCTCCTAGAAACCTTTTTCCTTTTTAATTGGAACTGCTATTAGGTTGCCTGAAAGAAAACAGATGGCAGGTATATGAAAGTTCTGTGTCATTTTTTTCTCATTGTTCTAGCATTTTAGAAAGTGTGTAGGAAAATTGCTGCTGTCGTTACTTTTTAATTCATGGAGATAATTAAGAATACATAAATATTTGAAAATTAATTATCCAGACCATTCTCTTTATTTTGTATTTCATGGTGCAAATAGCTTCAGTAATTTTTCCAAGAAAAGTCACTGAGATGACTGTGATTCTCCTTCCATTGCAGAGATTATATTTAGGTTTATTCTTTGGAAAGAAGCTGTTACTAGTTTTAAGTAAGGCAAATGAAATAGGCTAAGCAAGGAATCATGTGAGGGATTAGCATTTCAGAAGCTCTGTGTTTATTATGTTTAACCAAAAAAAATCTGATTTTCCACAGAGGCCTTCGGTATCTTACTTTTCTACCACAACAGTATTTGTTTCACAGTATAATTAGTGTTTTGTTAGTAACTTTATAGGATAGCTTTTGAGTTTGCGGAGAACATGTTGAAATATCTTAAGTACAATTTTTTTTAATAGTGTTTCCTGTTGGGGGGTGGAATTAGATATCTTTAAGGTCCCTACCAACCCAAAGCATTCTGTGATTCTATTTGCTGCCAGCTGCTCTTTACATTATATTTCTGTGACAACTGTGATTTTACTTCCCCATGGCACCCTCAAAAATCATTCAGTGAATGAAAGAGCTTTGAAGTTGCTGTGTGAACCAGATATCAAATTACCTGATTTCTTTTTGATCCGAATGCTCACTGTAACAACATCAAAGATTTGGTAGCTAGTGTTTGCTGTATAAATAGTTGGCTGGCTCCTATCAAGATCAGAGGTTCAAGCTTGAAAAGAATTTTTTTTTTGTAATGCTGCTTGTTGCTGGATAGAAAAGAGAATGGGTATGTGTGGGATAAAATTTAAATGGCAAGTCTCAGTGTTATTATGCAGAGTCTGAGAAGAGTTCTTCATAAGCCAAGTCCAGCGATCTTGTTGTATACATTTGATTCTCATTTCCAGAATTGGCAAGACACTCAGGGTAGGCCTGTGGCTTTCAGGCTAGCTGTCAATTTTCATGTATCTTGGGACAGAGATCTTTGTTTTCTTAACATTATACAATGCAAACTGCCCAATATTTACTGGAAATAAATAATATTTATTTAAATTCTAGTTAAACTCATAGAAGTTGTAAGGTTATTTAATCAGATTTTTATGTCTGTTTTTTCCAAATCTGGAAATGTTCTTTTGATAAGCACGTGTCGCCCTCTTCTGGTGAATGCAGTTAACTTTGATAATACGTGGAAAGGCTGCTGAGCATGGGTATGTGTGTATCTGAAACATCATTTACTAATCTATATTCTTTTTGTTTTCTTCCTTTTTTTTTTACATCTTAAACAAAAGCTGCAAATTCAGGAGCATCAGCTGCAACAACCGTTTCTGGTAAGAAAATCAGGACTTTACTATACTACAGTGTCTGTTATTTCCCGTTAGATAAATCTCTTACTATACTACAGTGTCTGTTATTTCCCATTAGATGAAACTCTGCCTGCTTTTATGTGAGGTAATGCAGAAGAATTGTAGTGTAAATGAATTCCAACATTTAGTGTTTTTTTTTTCCCCTTCATTTTCTTCATTTGACTTTTACTGAAATAGCGTAACTTATAGGATCGTTCATGGATTTTGTCAGTGATGACTGAGGATGACGTAGGTGCAAATTGCTTGATCAGGAGCCTTTTGTCCAGTAACGTGAACAGTGAACAGTTTGCAGAGATGACAGAGAGGGAACACTACAGGAAGTCCAGCTCCCATACATCTCCTCCCACCTTAGTAGATCACAGAATCACAGAATGGTTTGGGTTGGAAGGGACCTCAAAGATCATCTGGTTCCAACCCTGTGCCATGGGCAGCGATGCCACCCACTAGAGCAGGTTGCCCAGGGCCTCGATGTGTGTATGACATTTAACTTGCAGAACTAGAGGTGATGAACATCTATCACAGCATTTTAAATAGAAAAAAATGTGGGAAAAACAAAGGCTGTATACACATGGGAAGAGTCAATTGCCTTCTTGGTCAATGTATGCTGACATACTGCGCTCCAGAGAAAAGAAGTAACACAGACACAACAACACACACACTTTTGTTCTTTTACAGATACAGTCATTCTCTGGGAATGGTTCATGTTTAACAACTGCAGACAATTCAATATTTGTTGTACCAAGTGAAATAATGCAGATGAAGTCAGCATTTAGCTTTCAGTCAGATTTCTCATATTTTGGCAGCTTTTAAGTTGCTGTAGAAAATCAGTTGTCTTCAGGACTGTTAGTTAAAAACAAAATATGCTTAGCTTTATTCTGGGTATGGAATTAAGAAAGCACTTCTGAAAAGGCTCTAAATGGGTAATTTGGTGGAAATAAATAAAAAGAAAAGCTCCCTTCCCAATTAGATTGCTTTTTCTCTTGATGTGCAGCATCTTTATGCAGAGTAGCCAACTTGTTTTTTAATTATATTTAAGATACTGATTTTAGTGATGTCAGTGATGCTTTCAGCAGTGAAATTTTAAAAGCATAACGTTTGGCTGTTATGAAGCTGCTCTGACCTGTTTTTAAAAAGTCACTAAGTTGTCATATTGGAGTGATGCAAAGTGGTCCTCAAACTACTTCACATTGCTGTGCTGACACTTAAAATGTGCTTACTCAGCACTTATTTTCTGAGCAACCTTTAAACTTCCCTCCCCTCTCCTTCCCTCCCCTCCCTCCATTGTATTTATATACAGTTTCTGGCAAAAATAGCTTTTTTGGAGAAGCAGTTTGCCAAGCCAAGTGTGTCATCTCTGCTTGTGAGTGGTGTTAGTTCATGCACAAAAAGGGCCTTGGGGCTGAGCAGTTGAATAGGGGAAATTCATCAACCTCTTACAAAAGAATTAAACCAATAAAAGGAAATTATCTGAAGGAACTCAATTACCAGCTGTTCGCATTCAGATACCTACTCAGATTTTTGAATTAAAGTTCTTAATGAGCTCTAAAGTTGTTCCAAAATTGAACTTTGATCATTAAAATTCAGTTCCTGATGGAAGTGTTGCATGCTTAATCTTCTTTCTCTAAAATTCACAGAAATAAAAGATTACATTAATACCTTTTCTGTTTCTTTTATCTTTTTTGTTCCAGAATCCTCTATTGTTACTTTTATCACCTATCCTATTAGTCCATCAGGCAAGATTTTATTAACGTTTCTCTTATTGTGATTTAGTTAGATTTAGATTTAGGATTTTTTAGATTTAGATTTTATTAGATTTAGATTTTTTTAGATTTTTAGATTTTTATTTGTATTGTTTTTACCGTTACTAATTTTTCTCCTTCAGAGATGTCTTCAGATGATACTGCAAAAACTGCAGGTGAGAATTAGCATGAGGGTAGTTGTATCTGAAAGGGAACGTGTGTTGCATTCATAAAAGTTTGCTATTCTTTTTTTTTTTAAATTGGGTTTTGTTTAGTTCAAATTCTTTTCTTACGTTATATTTAAATTGAATTTGTCTCCAATCTCTATTTTAAGTCTCCACGGGTAATAGGGTTTTGAAGTGCATTATGCTAACAGTAAGCTGTTAGCCTTTCTTTTTTAGGTGAAATGTTGCATTGCTTACCAAAGCCCAAACTGGACATATTTACTTCTAGCACGTATGGAGGTTTTTGGTATATATACATAGATAGAATGTTTTCTATATTTTGTAATAGTATTTAAAATATTTTGCAAAACTTGAATCTGGACAGCATTCCGTAAAGACACTGACATGATATATGTTCTTGCAGTGAGTTGCCAGATAGGATCAGTAACGTCTCCTTCAGGAGAACAGTCTACACCTTTTTTCCTGATGTATACATTTGAAGAGAAGGAGTAGATTCATCCCGTATCAGTACAGATGCCTGCACGTCTGTATCTGAGCTAGATGTCCTGCTATTCTTCATAGCTGATGGGGAGAAAGAGACATTTTTACACTGTGATTCATTTTACACTGAAGTACCCATGTAGGTCAAATGGGAATCATGCCTTAAAAGCAACTTCTTTTCAACGGAATAACAGAGAGGCTAGAGTAACTGGCTCAGAGGTGGATATAAATATTTGATTGGGTGGATCTTACTCAGAACAGTGCTTTTTCCTTTCCCACGCAGAAAGTAACTTAATTCCCTTACAAAAGGTCATGTATTTACACTTCTGGGAAGACAGAGTCTAAAGTGAAAATTGGGAATCTTCTTTTTATGATCCATATTTCATGGTCTTTTTAAATTAAAATTTGAAAACTTAATTTTAAAACATTTGTTTTATTTTCTCTTTTGAACAGAAACTCTTAACATCACTGACTATTACTCCACCGCAACACCAGGTAGGATTCGTAGATCACCAATGATCTGCTGATACTCTTATCCTTCTTAGAATTGCTTGTGCTTGCCTAGACAGCCACATATGGAAAGGTTTGCTTATCTTGTAAGTCAGAGCAGCAGAGTGTCAAGCAGCACGAAGATGTAAGAAGCAGTCTCAGAAACCATGTTTACTATGAGAAAAATTAAATTCTCATGCTTTTAAGTAGATTGAAGCAGACTGAACCCAGGCATGATGTTCTCAGGGCAAATCCAGTCTATAGGAGTAGGCTGAGTTGTGTTTTTTTTTTTATTTATTTTCTGTATAGGAGTCTAGTAGACTAACTAAAATATGTTTGCACTTAATCAGAGTAGGTGGTAGAATAATTGACTTGGAGCCATACTGGCTAGTATAATTTGACTGTGTGAATGTGACCTGCAAGAAATTTGCAACCGTTATCATCTGATGATCATTGAGGACTGGAAGCTGTAGTCACTTCTGATCAGCTTTTTATCCTCATGTAGCGTATTTGATTTTGTGCATTTTGTTGACTTGTAGAGATCCTGAGCAAGATTAGGAGGTGCTGTGTAAACATAAACAGGCTGACTTTACTGTTTATTTTTGTGGTGCTCCTGTTTGTGTGTTGGGTTTTTATAAATATTATTCTTCTTTGTGTAATTAATTTGGACAAATTTAGTTATTTATGAATGTTTTATTTCTGTAAGGATTTTTTTAAATAAAAGTGCTGATACAGTTTTCATTACTAGTTTACTGACAACTGACAGTACAAAAGTAAAGGCAAATTTAAATTGCTAATAATTTTTTTTCTAATATTTTAAATATTGCCAGCAGCTTGCAGTCCATACCTGGTGGCTGTTTGTTGATGGTGATAAAACTGAAGAAATATCAGGCTATAACAGGCAAATGTTTGGGCCACAGAAAAAGTTTAAAAAGAAAGAAAGGAAAGAAAGATTTCCCATCTCATTTGGTACTAGGCAATGATAACAACAGAGAAAACAGCATTTTTTTTTCTGTTAATGGAGGCCAATCTATATTCTCATTCCAAAATATGGTGCTTATTTTGAACCATTTTGCTGTTCCTCAACATAATTAAGTCATCTGTTTAAGGAAATGAAGTTAAGCTGCCACATTGTTTCTGTGAACAGGTGCAGGAGTTTGTCTTGGATGCAGATACCTTTCTGGTCCTTTACTTTGGTTTTATACATCAGAGCCATCTGTTCGCAGTACGCTTGATTTGGATCAGTGTTATTTCTTTCCAGTATACGTAGTGTTAAAAAAGCTGTAGTAGCCAAAGGCTTATTGTAACTAACTAAAGGCATGTTCTACTAGATGAGAGAATACGTTTTCTAGCATCATAGTTTGAATTCTATCAGGTGGAATAATTTTAGTTTCATGCTATCATAATTAGCTGTATTAGGATCCTCAGAAACAGATAATGTGCTATGTAACATTTGAATACTCTAATATTTGAGGGACTTCTGCTGATTTCTATTTTATCTTGATTGTATAGGAAGAGTTTACTGTCTCAGTGGTTTTTACAAATGTCATCTTATTTTTGATAATCTCAACAAAGAGCCCTTTACATCAGAACTTGCTTGCACCTAGAAAGTTGCAGTGAGAGTTCAGGACTTGACTGTCTCAGTTGTATTCATTAGAGTTAGTTGCTAATATTAAGTTTAGAAAATAGCCACCCAACACAATTACTAAAAAGCAGACGTGTATTGCCACTAGAGCACAGTCCTACCTATATATTAACAACTTATTTAAGTATGTTGCATATTGTCTTAGATACAACTGTGTTCTAATGTGGCTAAATGCTACTTTGCTTCCCACCAAGCTGGCTTTTAAAAAAAGCATATACCACTTGTGTGTAGATATTCTGTGGAAACTCGTACAGAAAATTATTCAAAATGAACTGATCAAAGCCAGTCTGTCTCATTTTGAACACCAGGTCTTAGATAATGAGAGACTTCACTTAGAGAAGCGAAGCCTAGGCAGTATATGAAATGTTGAGACCTTTACATTTAAACAAGGAAATGATTGTAAGTATGTGTGTTTGCCAGTACTGGGTTTAAGTTCAACTCTTTTACTCACTAGATTTTTTTTCCCAAAAAAATATAGCAGGAGAAACCATTTTATGCAACACATCATCTGTCTGCAATTTTTCAGGTCAGTGATTTTCTTTTTCCACTCTTCGTATAAAAGTCATGTTCAGCTATTTTCTGAGTAATGAGGCAACCTTTAGTTACTATATAAAAGCTAGCTCTCTATTAAATTTTCTTGGTAATTTGAGAGTTTGTGTGTAGCTTTTTAAAAATTGATGTAAAATGTGCCTTTTAATTTAAAAGTACTGTTCAGTCTATAAGATTTTTGATCTTTGGTTTCTTATCAAAATATATAGAATTACAGACCTGAGAAAAGAAGAGAATAGTATGCTATTAGTGTATACAATGTTGAGTGTAATTCTGTGTGTATAAAATGTATTCACATTTCATGCTCATAACGGGATTTGGAGTTGTATAGGAAAAAAAAAAAGAACTAGGAAGAATTTAGAGATAGCCTGCAAAAATGAGTATGTGAAAAACAATGAAACTATAAGGCTAATTCATTTGTGGAAATTGTAATTGAAAAGATGGAAAAACAGTTGCAAAAATAGTGAATGATCAGAAAAACTAGTTTAAGTGTTCTTATTTCCCTTGCATTTTAACAAAAGACAGTGATTTTTTTTTTTAAATTCTCAAATTATTTTACATCAAGTAAAGTTGCATCATGTTAAGTTTTGATTTTCTTCAACTTTTTTTGCCTTTTGGTTTTAGTGTTCTATGTGGGCAAGGTAAAACTTCAGGCAAGAGAAGAAAGTAACACATCATTAAATGTAGAAATAGTAAGTGTTCTCTCTTTTAAAACCTTTGTTGTAAGGAAGGTTGAAATCAGTTTCTTTGTCTACACTTAAAATGCTGATACCCTAACATGATTCTTATGTTTTTTTTATGCTTTTATTTTACTTCAAGTACAGTTTGCAGTGCTAGTTAATATTTGCAGGAGATGGATCTTCTCTCTCTCCTAAATAACTGCTATGTGGCTAAATTTTAGAAGTCCAATTAAGTGAAGTTCCTATGGCAAGGGCCATTATTCTCTGTATAGCCACTGAAAAGGGGAAGGTAACCCTGGAAAGTCTGCAGAGAGAAGTATGAACTGCCTAATTATGAGTCTAAATTTTAGGCATACAGAATCTTCCTTTGGAGATGAATGTAGACACTTGAGGAGGCTGGCATCAAAGTGCTGGCAGTTTGGGCATAAATTAGGTTGCATTGCATCCTGAGAATAATCTATGTTGAGACTCTCCTAAACAGGGCATCATTCTGTGCAGCAGGATAAGAATATTTAGTTGTAAATGGAAAACTGAAGAAAAGAAGAGACAAGAAGAGAAAAGGACATTAGCTTGTTAGTGGTCCTTGTACCTTTCTCCTACCCATCACTGTCTACGCTCAGTCTGAGATTTCTCATACTGACTTCTGCAAGCCTGAGGGTAGTCAGCAAAATCGCCACAGAGAGCTACTGCACAGGAGCACACTGAGCACTGACTTTGGGCAGGGGTAGGCCTGAGTATCCCAAAAGCAAGAGCCACCTCTGCACTGTGTTGCATTTCCACGGTAATAATGCCTCCTGAAACCATCCTGCTGTATTAACTTCATGCTTGCAGCTATTAGAAAAAATAGGTTTCTTGTCTCTTGAAACTGTCTCACTTTTTAGCAGAATATTTCTATGGTGGTGTAAAGTACCATATATGTCGGATGATGTTTTCATCAAGATACTCACTGCTTGAAATGTAAAAATAACAGGTAATGGTGGAAACCAGAGCATAAGAATGCAGGTCTGTAAAGGACCTTTAGAAAAACCTTAGTACACCCCTCAGCCCTGAGGCTAGATCAGATATATTTAGATCACTCATATTATGTGTTTCACCTCAGTTCTTGACTTCTAACTCCCAGGATTCTATTATTTATGTCAGTTGTGTAGTTTGTTCCATTGCTGTGCTATCATTGCAGTTAGAAAGTTTTTTTCCATGTCTGGCTTAAGATATCTGTTGCAGATTGAGCCAGTTTCCTATTTTTCCAGCATAAGACAGTGTGAAATCACTATCATGTTTCCTATATTTTTCAGAAGTCAGATCGTGTTATTAGGTCTGTCCTGGATAAGCCAATTCCTTCAGTTGTGACAACAAAGTCATCATAAATATCTGTTGAAGTGTATTCATGAGAAAGCATGCTGATTATCTTTGGAATTTCAGACTGTTAAAATGTGTGAAATAAACCTAAGTTTCTTTTAATGCTAAAAATCACTTGTTTTATTTAGCAGTGGAATCTTTGTTTCTAACAGATTAATAACGTAACCATCAACAATCAAGTTGCAACCTTAATTCCAATTTCAACAGCAACCCTACAAGAACTGAGGTAAGTAATTTTGAATAAGGATTGAAATCTTTGCAGTATTTGAAAAAGATGAAGCAAGCAACCCTTTCATGCGGTTAGCAGACTCTCCACTTTGCATTATTTCTGCACTTCAGAATTAAAAAAACTTCAGGAATTGCGAACTGTTTTTCTTAAACATAAAGTTCATATTGGTTAGAGTAGTCTTAGTTTTGTTCTAGTTACCACTGGAGTTTGTTTTAACAAACGGTACACTTGCTGATACCATTGTAGGTCCTTCAGTTTCCTTGGGGTTTAACAAGGCCTGAGTACCTTGTTGTTTATATGCTGATGATCTTAATAATAATGACAATAATACTTGAGGATGCGAACTATGGATTGTTGAGAATGCCAGTTTGGCTTTTGCTCTTCATGGATAAATGTCTGTCATAGTTTCAGGGATTTGGTCTGTCTCTTAGGAAATTACTAAGTGAACTTTCATGGCTGTAGGTTTTATTGATTCATGGAGTCATATCTGTATTTTTAGTTTTGTATAACTTCTTCCTTCACAATCTTTCTGAGATGTGCTCTTTCCTCTTTCCAGAAGCATCAAAGCTTTTGCCTAGGTTGTGTCCCCAGCCATAGGTCTGCTTACCTTTCTCTTTCTAGCACGTTTCATATTCATACTGCTCTCCAGAGAGGTTTGAATGTCTGTGTTTAATGCTATTCCCAACCTCCCTCTGAAAATCAAAAACAAACAGTTGGCCAGCAGGTCTTGTTTTTGAAGAAATATGTATCTCTTACTCATTTTCATTTTGTGGCTTTGAGTATAAGTTTAGAATTCTGTTCCTAATGCTTGCTTGCCAAAAGGCAACATTAAGATTTATCTTTTGCTCTTTTAAGTAAGCTTTAAATAAGTGGATTGTTGTTAAAACATGTGATGACAGAGGTTTAAACTTAGTTTGTCAAGTGACTAATAAAAGGCAACTATTGACACGTTCAATCCTTTGAAAAGTGTTTTTGCAATATTAGAACTGGTGTAGTTTTAAAAAATCAGCAATCAACTGGATTTTTTTTTCCTTGGCAATTGCTTGTTCTTTTCATAGTACTGCTATAATTGTCTTTAGAAACATAATTAGAAATCCTCCATGATTGTCACTTTTTATTTTAAAGAATTTCAGAGTTCAACAAAACCTTGCAAGAAGTAAGTGAGGTAAGATGACTAATTGTTGTTACTGTTTAGAAAACTTTTTTTTGGCTTATTTCTGATAATGTCATTACCTAAGTATAAGTCCTGCTTTCTCCTGACAGAACAATTTTATTCTTTTTTCCCTTGTTGTTACAGTCCTCTGTTATGGAATGCACTGCAGAAAACCAGAGGTTTGTTGTTAATTTTTTTTAAAGTTTTATATTTAAGAGCTCATATATTGTCCGTGGTATGAATGGCTATGTAACAGGAGAAAAGCTATCAAGGAAGTTAAGTCTGAGAAACAGGGTGGAGAAATACATGCAGGCTAACGAGGAAAGAAATCTGATCCTGTTAGTCTCCTAGCATTAGTGATTTATTTTATATGTTTTTGTTTGTTTGTTTGTTTTTTAAACAAACTGGTTTAATTAGTCTGGTGAAGCATGGTCTTGCCTGCCATAGTTCTTCTGCATCATCACATTAGCAGAGTCAGACAGCAGCTTAGCCACTAAGGCTGTAAGATTCGGGATCACCAAACTTCCAGAGCTTGTGAATGCAATTCTGCAGTGCAGTGTTTCTGAGGTGATTGCTTAGGTGTTTCAGATTGGGAAACCAGTCATACTCAGGATAGGGAAAGCCTGAGAAGGTAAACTAGTTTAGAGTCAGGAAGCCATGGAGTATCAGAATGGCAAGGCTGCTCCACAGCAGGTGATCCTGGAAACCCTGAAATGTAGATCATGTCTCTCAACTTAATTGCTATGCACAGCTAAGCTGATGGTGCTTTAAACAGATCAGATGGAAACACTATATTCTAAAACATAATCTGGAACTTCATTTCCCCAGATACTTGAGTTTTGGGGTTTATCTTCCTGGTTTAGGATGAAGCAAAAGTCCCAACCCCCTCAATAATAATGGACAGAAAGTCAGATCACACCTTCATGTCGTCTATTGGCAGTAGTTAGGGTACTCTTCATTCTTGTGAGCTGGAAAGAAGTTTCACGTTATCTTTTATATGTTGTCTTTTCATTCACCTATGTGTTTGAGTTTGCTGAATATGAAGAATACTGACTGTGTGTTTGCTAGTTTAGACAGGGTTTCATGTCATCGAACATAATTGTAAAAAGCATAGTTCTGTGTTTAAGTGAGTCATTTAAGCTCCCTCTAAAGTGAGAGAGAACACTAGATTTTTCCCCAGGGTGATGGAGATTTTGTATACACTAACATAGCGATCCAGGACACTTGCTTGTTCCTCTCTGGGGTTTCTCTACAGTAACAATGGAGATTGTTATTACCTTTACAAAATTACCAACTGTTTAAAGGCTAGCATTGGTTAGGGAGGATCCCATTTAAGAATCAACAGTGTCTGTAGAGAAAACAGAAAATAAGCTGCCACAAACTGATATATTATTCTTCTTCTTAGCTTGATGTAGTGTTTTACATACATCGGAAATATTCTCATGTTTGAAAAAGCCTAGGAAAAAAGTGCTTTCTCTGACTTAGTATTTGTCATTAATTTCATCCATTGTAAAGACAGGGCATATCTGTTTCTTGAGTCTCTTTTTCTTTTTCTTTTTCTTTTTCTTCTCGTTATAGTATACACTGCAATTTCATAATAAAGCTGGCTAAGAAAGAGAATATAAGCAGTTTAAGAGACAGAGCAGAAGTAAGCAAAATTGGTAAGTTGTGCTTTAAACAGTCTCATCACAGTTACCCTTTCAGATGTTTTTATAGATGTCATGTTTTTACAGGTGACCTCCAAGTAGATAAAAGAGAAGTCTTACTTAATTTTAAATAAAAATACATTTTTGTTGAACAATATACATGCACCAAAAATGCAGCCTTTCTGATTTTTGGGTGGGGAGAGGGAGATATGTATATGTTTAAAATATGTTGTATAAAATTGCTGCATACATCAATAGAGCAGGTTTTGAAAGGATGAGCTGAAACATAGCTTGAAAACACAAATGTATTTCTGAAATGGTGGCCTGAATTGTCAAGTTTATAATGTAGTCAAGTTTTCTTAGTGATATTGTGATAGTGTGGAGTGGCGGCTCATGCCATTTGTCTCTTTGTTTAAAAGCATGTACCTTTGCATTCTAGTTTGTTTACCATACTAAAAAGAGAAAGCTGTGCTTCTTGGGCACTGAGCAAAAATCTGGGGGTATTTATTTTGACATATCAAGATCAGTTTTGCAAATGTTGTTTCAGAAGAAAATCAAAACCAATTATACGAGATGCACTATTGTTTAAAAAAAAAAAAAGTAAAGCATACAGTTGTTTGAAGACCTTACTTAATGGTATTAGCAATTTTTATGCTTCAGGACAAACTAGGTTAATGCTTCTTTGTCATCTCAGAACAGTGCTGCTGCTCATCACTGAAGTATTGTTCCTTGACTGCTGAAGAATTAAAAATGTAGTAAGTATAAATACAAAAAGGTTGACATGCTTATTTCTTAATCTTTGTAACACATAAGTAGAGTGAACTTCCACGGTGCTGTAGGATAGCTAGGAAGGACTCCATAAACACGAACTGACAGACATCTGCCTGTATAGCTCCTTTCCCTTTCCTCCCTACCACTCCCTTTCTTTCTTTCTTTTTCCTTTTTTTTTTTTTTCTCCCTGATGCAGGTAGCTTCTGTGTTCTGAATCAGGTCACGTCCAAAGCAGACAACAAATGGGGTGGTAGTATTTATGGATTTGCTAGTTAACAACTACAGCAAAATAGAATGCATGAACCCTCAAAATGCTACAGAATTAGTATTTGTCAGTAGAGCATGGAACACCTGATCTGATAAATTTTAAAATATGCACTATTAATAGTATGTCCATATCATTCATACAGATTCTTCTAACTCATTTTCTTTAAAATATAAATAATGTTACATTTAACATGCATTTCTGTGCTTTTTTTTCTTACAGTACTATAGAAGTGCCGCCTCATCCCATATGGGTTCCTTTCTTTCATTCTTCTTCTCCCCCTAAAAAGACTGCAGTCTCTTCCTTCAAATCTAATGCTTTTCTTTCCCCCACTGTGCTTTCTGTAAAACAAAGCCCCACAGTTAGACCACTGATCCCACCATTCACGGAAATTTCTTTTTCGGGAACTCTCTCCACATCTCCTCTATCTGAGACTTCTGCCACATCTACTACTGCAGCTTCTTCATCTTCTACCACTGATACCACTACTCTTTCCACTTCTGAGTCCCTTGCTCAATCTACTGGGCCAACTTTTCCTTCTATAGCTTCTAATAAATCTATCACTACAGCTCTGCCTTCCACAACTGCAACAAAATCTGTCGCTAATGTTGCTCTCTCAATTAAATCTGATGCTACATACCTTAGTAAGCCTATCACAATTATTTCTCCTGCTGTAGGTCTCACTAAACCTACTGCAGTTTCCTCTTCTAAGCTTCCTCCCAGACCTCCTATAGCAATTCCACCTACTGAGACTACCACCAAATCTGTTGCACAAATTCCTCTTGCTACAGATTCAACCCAACCTATTACTGGTGACAAAAACATTACTTCAGCACCTACTCTTCCTTTTACTCCTTTTACAATAACTTTGGCCCCTAGTGTTAGTCCTGGCAAACATTCTGTCTCAGCTTCTCATCCTCATTCTACTGCTGATGGCCATGGTAGCCTGCCTAATGGAAGCACAGGTAAATATGACAGATAAAATATATATTTTTAACTTGAATGCCATATACTGAATTTGCTTTTAAAATTTATTAACAAGATTTTAGTTATGCATCTGAGCTATCACCTTCCAATTACTGTGACAAGTCTGACACAACTTTCAAAAGCTGTACACTCATTTTAGAACATGTTCTGATGCCTCTGGCCATGACGAGTGGTACCTCACTATACAATTTTTTGGTAACTGTGGTAGTTAAATACTGTGTGCTAAGCTCCCAACAGGTATATTTGGTAGAAAAAATAAAGTCACAGAGACAGTTAGGTAACTTTATTTTGCCAAATCAGTATTTAAAATACTGAAAATCAAAGTTTGATTTTCCTTAAAATATTCTAATTGATTAGGAATATTTTTAATGACTATGTATTTTCCTATGAAGATTTTGTGCATCTTCACAAGCTTCTTTTCAAATTGCTGGTTTTATCCTGATTTTATTCTACTTTCAGGCATTCAGTGCCAAAAAATCCAAAATAATAAGTTATTAAACATCACTAATAGTCTCATGAGAGGACCTTTATAATCAAAAAAAGTGGAGTCAACAGTGGCCCTTTGAAACCTTGCTCTATATTTTCCACAGACTTAAAATATTGCTATCTGCAAAGTATCTAATAGGGAGAAAAAATCATTCTCTTTCACGTAACATGCTGATAAACCTTACACTTGTGGTAAGGTTTTTCATTCAAGAGAACTGCGTAATTTTTCTGGTTCTCAGGGCTTACTTGATTTGTTGAGCACAATACTTATAAATTCACAACTCTTCTTTTGTCACAGGAAAGATACTGTCAGCTACTACGTACACAACTTCCATATATACCGCCATCAATATCACCACACCTGAGCAAATCGTGTCCAAAATAGAAGGTGATCTAGCAGCTGGAAAAGTAGAGCCAAATTACGTAGAAAGGATGGTTAGTGAGGTTAGCAAAGTCCTGACTGCTTCTCAACCATTATCATCCCAAATTTCTAACAGGTAGGTCATTCTGGCAATAGATTAAAGGTATGTTGTATTGACTGTCTTGGTAAATCACCTTTAGCAAGTTTCATTTTTTCAGAATCATAATCCAAAAGAATGTTACTTGTTCTTTAGTGTACTTATATGGAAAGGGAGTAGTAGTATAGTGTTAGTCGCTCTACTGTAATATAATGCCATGGAAAACAGTGTATCTTTTTGTGTTGAAACCACAGTAAGTGAGCAGAGTAAGCCATATTTTTTACTGTGCTTGGATGGATTGCTGCTCCACAGCCACAGCTTGCCTGAGAACTTTAAGGGTATGTGCTTGGTAGTACTGAATATCTCTTTTCCTTAACAGAATTATAAAACTGGTGGATTATATGGGCTTAAAACTGAACTTTTCAACAACGTCTGCTGATTTTTCCTCCCCATCCTTGGCTCTGGCAGTTGTCAAAACCAATAGCATCCGCTCCAACCAAATGTCTTTTGCTGTCCAGGACTCATCCAATCTCCAGGTAGAACACTGATAATTCTAAATTTTATGAATTTTTAAATGTTAATGTTTAAAATATTTGTTTTAATGTTTATATGTAAAACATATTTTTTCAGGATCTTTTGTTCATGTTATTTTCAGAGAAAAAGACTTTGCTTCTTGAAGCCTTCCAGAGTTTTTCCTTTTGTTTTCCGTTATGGAGTAAATAAGGGACACAGTTAGCAGAAACTGGCATTCAACTAATAAGCTTTTACAGGGTACAGCCAGAACACCACAATGGATAGACTGCTTGGCTGAATAATTTTGCCTCAAGAACCCTGAATCATGAGTCACTTAATTACCCACCCTGACAGTGCTGAAATTTGTCAAGGAGTGTTGCCAGATGGCTTCATATGTTAGAAGGAAATTAATTGCAGGAAACTGCAGGTGCCAGGAAAGAACTATTATGTTGCTTGTATAATAACATTCTTATATTTGTCACTCATGACTAGTTGGTCTTGCCAAGAAAAAAGTGCTTAGAAAGTTTGGATCCAGTTTGTCTCACTCAAAACCTTCCCTCCTGGTTGAGGAAATTCTAATTTGGACAATACCACCAGTTCATGGAGGCTTAAGTGAGAAGAGATGGAAAGTTCTGGACAGATCCTGGCACACTCTGTCCTCTTGGAGAAGGAGACAGATTAAGCTTGCATGAACCATTAGTAGTACTGGAACTGTTCTGTGATACTGAAAAACTGAAAATTGTACGAAATTGTAACATTTGAGTTGTTTTCTGTTTTCCTAGCAATATGTAGTGCATGAGTCTAAGATGACTCTTGGAGGTGGTAGTGCTGAAAAACAGATAATTGCTAAGTAATGATCTTCTGGAAATCTGATGGCACTGGCAATGAAATACAGAGAATCATCAACAAATATCATCGAGTTCAAAACAGAGCAATGGGAATGCTTTTGTGGAATTGATTTGGAATTTCATTGGTGGCTGTCTGAACCAGTGGTCTCCAAAGTGGGATGTGGGTGCTGCAGGGGTGCACAGAATCCATTGTGGAACAGGAAGAAAATATTTTTCTACCATTAATAAATGAAACTTATATAAATAATTATTATTTAATCTTTATCTCATCCTTTTTTTATTTCTATTTTTGTGTATGTTTTACAATGCACATAATAAATTAGTGGAGTAGTACATGTATGTAATGTATAAATAAAAACATATATATATTTTGGGGTGGATACTCAAAAAAATTTTACTAACGGGTGTGCGGTCAAAAGAAGTTTGGAAACCACCGGTCTAAACAGAAGAGTTAAACCATATTGGTAGGTCACTGAGGAGTGCTCACGTTGTTGTTTCTGTTATAAACATTATTTGAAAACACAGATAATTTCTCTCTTCAGTTCTGCTACTGTTTCACATCTCCTGTGAACTCTGAGATATTTCTATGTAAGATGACTAACGTGCTACAAGAAACACAAATTTAACTTAATAGACTTTTTCAAGAAAAAAATAGAGTTTCTGTAGTAAACAAAGCTCTTTGTCATATAAATGCAGCACAGAAAACTGGGGGAAAGTTCAGATATTCCTTTACCATGCTAGATCATTTAGCTCTTGAGATATCTGAATTGTAGTTTATCCAGATTATTTTTGCCATTTCTAGCAGATGAACATGAATTGAGGTTTTATAGCCCTAGGTTCCGCTTAACACTGTACTTAAAAACTTAGAGTTTTCTGGATTCATTTTTAAAAGGTTCAATCTTAATTGCAATTATAATCCCTGAGCAGAGGCACTAGTGAAGTCTGCCTGTGGGTTTGTTCTTTGCTCCTGTACTGGCACAAAAATCCCGCTTCTCCCACTTCAGGACCCTTAGTTCTCCTATACTTTTCCTACAGCCTTTGCGTTCATTATCCTGATTCTTCATTTAGATTCCAGACGTCTTCTCTCCCTACCTTGTAACCCTGTCAGCTGGCGTAGTCCCTTTATGGTACCACCCTTCCATGTCCACTACGACTCTTTGCTGCCTGATACTCTCATTTCCTTCCTATTGCTTGCTCCTCCCTTGTCTCTGGCCTACTTTTGCTAGGCCTTCTGGTTGGGCAAGAGGCAGTACCTTCTGGGGTCATTCTGGAGCTCTACATATGGTGATAGATCAATCAGGAATTCCAACAACGAATGGAGAAGTAAGGCTTACCTCAAGGAACAGTAGGATTCTTTTCTATTTGGCAGCCACAGCTTAAAAATCTGTTTTATCTGCCTTTCTTCTTTCAAGTTTAGTTGAAATTAGCCAAGGAATTAAAAATGGTCAGGGCATGTTTAATGTAGAAATAGGTAGGTACCATGAGTATAAAACCTAAATTTCTTAGTAAATCATCTACAAATTATATACTTCTTTCACATGGGGTATAAAAATTCTTTGTTTTGCAGGTTTCTGTGCTGTGAAATGTTAATCACCCTACACAGTTACATAGACCTAGCCAGACTGTTGCTTATCATTGTTTTCAAATCAATATTACCCACCACAGTGATGTTCTGCCCCTGTACAAAAATGGGTAAAGACAGAGTATTTTCAATGATAGGCAGAGCTGAAATAAGTTGTGCTATTTTCAGGCCTGCAGATGCTATTTGTTCCTTGGCACATGAGAGGAATGAGAGAACAGGAATAAGTTCCTGGCAGTCCTTAGATACGTATTTCAAAATTCTAAACTGAAAATAAGGTATAATTTATTTTTTTCTTTAGTGACAGAAATCAAGTATAATCTGTGCATTTATTTTTCAGATCTCTCTCGGCATTAATGCACTTCAAGACTTAAATAATCTTGGATCAATTACACTTCCTTCATCATTGCTGACAAATTTACCTCTTGAAGAGCTGGGCTTGGCTTCTAGAATTATATTCAATTTCTTTAAAAAGACTGCTGTGTTCCAGGTATCTTTTTAATCCTTTCTTTGTTCATAAGGGTTTTAAACTCAAGAATAGAGCAAAATCAAATACAGACTTTTTTCCCATAAAACACATTTTAAAACTTCCCGATTTAAAAAGTAATTATTTTTTTTGGATACTCACTCCTCATAATACCTGAACTTGTGCGTGCTGTACTCTGCATCATTTTCTTTTATTTTTAAAATCTGATTACTTTTTGTCATTCCAGGATCCATCCTTGAAGAACGCATCTTTAATCAGCAATGTTATATCATCAAGTGTTGCTAACCTCACAATTAAAAACTTAAAGGCAAATGTTACCGTCACTTTACAGAATATCAGACCTAATCAGGTATGATTTATGTTTTGGCAGACAAAGTGTAGTTTTGTTGCCTCCACTGGAGTTGTTGTAGAAGAAATACTGTAGCAAAAATACAGATCAGTTGGTTCTGCTTTAATAGTGTGCACAATTCATTTCTAACTAGACCTTCAGAATCACTCATCTTTGCTTATTTATCATTGGTATTAATTTTTATTCTCTAATGATTTGATGTAATTTAATTTTGCTCTATCACTCATCCATGAAGTTTTATCCTTCCTACCTATGCTTCTGTTTTATTCTCCAAAGCATAAACCTTTTAGATAAAAGCCTGACAGTGGGGGTTGCTAGGGAGATACTGCAATGACATTGACACTTAAATTCATTTTGCATTTAATTAAAATAAATATATATTTATCATTAACTCACTGTTTAGTAAAACATCTTTTTATTCTTTTTTTTTTTAAACTCCCAAACAGGATAATTCAACAGTTAGATGTGTTTTTTGGGACTTTAATAAAAATGGTGAGTACTTGATATCACCCAAGATAATCTTGTTGTTTTAGGTATTCTAACTCATGTTAATAATATAAAGACATGCTTTAACGAATAACAAAGCTCTTTTCTTTAACAGGTGGACATGGAGGCTGGTCGTATGAAGGTTGCATTGTTAAAGAAAGTAGAGTAAATGAAACAGTCTGTTCATGCAACCACCTCACAAGCTTTGCAGTTTTGATGGTAAGTATTTCAAAAATTATAGTCTTACCCTGATTCAAGAAAATGTTAAAGCATGTGTCATATTCAGCAAATGAGGATTCAGTGAGCACATATGATCTATTAAATACTAATCAGGTTCTATTCACTTCAGTGTTAGTATGTAGAGCAATAAAATTAGTGATGTACTTAAGCTGCTTGTTGAACTGGGGCCCATGAGTTCCACTGAAGTCAAAATCGCTTAACTGCTTATTATACCACACCTTATATATTTAGGCAGTTGTTTTTTCTGTAGAAAAGGGAAATTAGTATAAATCAAATTTAAAACGGTGTTTTAATCAGATGGGATTTCTCAATTAGATTGGCATTTCTGTTTTTCATTAACATTTAATAAGTTCTTTTTATTAAAAAAATGTATTTTTTAATGCAGGAGGGAAGGTTTTTTTTGGTTGTTATGCGTTTTTTTATTTAATAAGCATGCTCTCTGACATTAACTTCTATTTGTTTCCATTTTAGAACTTGTATGGAAATACTCCTTTAAGTCCCACACAAGAATTGGTACAGACTTTTATATCCTATATAGGCTGTGGCCTCTCTGCAATTTTTCTTTCTATCACTCTTGTGACCTACATAGCCTTCGAGTAAGTACCTGTTCAACAAAGCTGCATTGTTCTTCAGTGATGATAGCTTTTAACCTCCACTGCAAAGTCCTATCCAGTAGTTATAGATTCTGTCTCAGTTAATAGTGTACAAATTTGAAAGGGGTTGATTCAGTCTTGCTCAAGGGTTAATCTTATAGAGAGGTGAATTAATCATGAGGCTTTATGCAGTAAGAAGTGATGATGTAATACTTTAAAGTGTTTTACAGTATATTATCATAGAAGAAGAGTGAAGGAATGTGTTTGATAGACCATACAGAGAGCATTTCTGAATTATAGCATTTTGAAATCATTTGTATTCTCTAATGAAGTGCAATTATGGCATACTAACTTTCTTTGTTGTTTTTTTTCTTTTTTTGAACATTTTCTTAAGATGATTGGGGCTTAACTATTAAATCTTCTACAGTATGTTTTGGAAATCCTTCCAGAAATGATTTGTCACCCGTTTACTCTATCCTATCATTAAGGAATTATTTGGCTCTATCACAGTTTTAGAAGCCCAGTAGAAAGCCTAATCTAGACTAGCATTAAAGAACACTCACATTTTGTTTTTTGGAAATACTCCAAAAAGGAGAAGCCCAACATACAATGTAAAAAAATTATGGTACTGATACCTAGGAATCCAAGCTGTTGTTCATATTTATGTAATCTTAATATAACAAACTTTATGCATACAGACCATTAATTTGGAAATGTTTTATAAAACACTGTCCCATGTATAAATGCAATATAAGAATCATTATATATGAATGAAAATATAAAAATACATTTTCACATTTGTGCACTGACAAATACAAGAGAGAAAGTAAGCCAGGGATCCAGGGACTATTGATGTCATCTCACTAATTTTACCTTTTAGGAAAATCCGGAGAGACTACCCCTCCAAAATCTTAATCCAGCTGTGTGCTGCATTACTTCTACTCAACCTAGTTTTCCTCCTTGACTCATGGATTGCGTTGTATGATACACAAGGCCTATGCATTGCAATTGCTGTATTTCTTCACTATTTCCTCTTGGTTTCCTTCACCTGGATGGGCCTAGAAGCTTTCCACATGTATCTTGCCCTCGTGAAAGTCTTTAATACCTATGTGCGGAAGTACATTCTTAAATTTTGCATTGTTGGTTGGGGTATGTATGTATTTTTGTTTTTTTGGATGCTAAATAGATGCATCATCTTACCAAGTATTTCAGTGAATGTGACACAGTTCAGAAGTGCAAATGAAGCAGTCATTAAATGCTATGACCTGTCAGTGATGAAGTATTCATTATCAGTAAATCAGATTGTATGAATTCCAAATTCATATTCACATTTGAGATAGTGAACTTCTCCCTAAGTGCAGATTTTTTCAGATCGCAAAGTGAAAAACTTAGGCTACCTCAATGCAAATGGATAATGGATTTTCCTTGTGCAAGTACAATAGAACCAATTTTTAATGTGTTTACTTCCATTTCCATTTACCAGACAGATGGCATCAGTTCTGTTTTGAAAATAAATGCCATGAAATATATACATTACATTACTGCAATAGCACTGTTTATAACAAAAAGTGTCGAAAGAGATATAACTAGTTAAAGGAGAGAGAGATTCTAGACCTCATTATTGTCTCTGGCCACTTGAGTAAACACAAGTGAAGGCACTAAAATCAATATGATCGTTTTCTTTGAACAGGTGTAAGAAAGAAAATTGTGTATGCCGTATTTGATGTCTTAAATCAGTTTGATGTGATATTATTTGTTGCCTAATTGAGAAAGATTTGGAGTTAGCTGAGGAGAACTCTGGTTTCTTTCCAAGTTGTGCTCTTGTTTGAATGCCCCAGTTTTTATTATTTTTTTTCAGACAGCTAGTAGTCAACATAATTCAACAGGCAAATTTCAGAATCTAGATTTCACTGATAAATATACTAATTTCAAATTATCATAGTACTGTCTTTGTCAAGATTTCCATTTACGTGTTTTCTCATAATCTTCTAGGGTTACCAGCAGTAGTTGTTGCCATTGTGTTGGCGGTATCACCAGATAATTATGGATTTATATCCACTGGAAAGGTTTCAAAAACAAGACCTGATGAATTGTAAGTTGCAAGGAGGCACTTTTTTTTGGGAGGTGAAGGTCCTACCAAATTGCTTTTCTTCAAAGTACAGGTGGGGGAGGGAAGGAAGCAATGAGAGAGCTTTGAAATGGTATGGCTCTACAGCATTTTGTGTGCTTAGTGGTATCTGCCTACGTGAAGGCTCATACCCTTTGGCAAAAACATACAAGTTTTTAAAGAAGAGACAAAAATGGTTTGTATTTACAACAAAGTATGGCTTTATCTCATACTTATTTTACTTAATGTCTTTTTCTGATAGTAGCTGACAAACTTTATTTTTGTGTTCTAGCTGCTGGATTAAAAACAGAATTGTCTTCTATATTACTGCTGTGGGATACTTTTGTGTGATATTCCTGATCAATATCAGCATGTTCATTGTTGTGCTGATTCAGCTCTGTCGCATTAAAAAGAAAAAACAACTTGGTGCTCAAAGAAAAACAAGTATTCAAGACCTCAGGAGTGTTGCTGGCCTCACGTTCTTGTTGGGAATTACTTGGGGATTTGCTTTCTTCACAGTAAATGATGTGTTTACTTACCTCTTTACCATTTTTAACACATTGCAAGGTAAGTTCATGTTTTGTGTGTCAGCCTGCTGCCTATGCTATAATGAACAAAACATATGAAAATGGCACTTTCTTGATTTAGCAACAAAAATGTAATTTTGATACATTCTTTAAGATGTTACTTAAATTTGATATGATACTGCTTTACTCTAATCTTATGTTACTGTTATGTTACCATAAGGTGCAGAAAAGCTATCTACTAATTATATGTATATTTATACCTATAAATATTAGAATTTAAATGTATGCAAACCAGACACCAGTGGAAGTGACTGTCTTTCTCTAGTCAATAGATTACTTGTAAATACTCAGTTACTGTAAGTGCTCACATAATAATGCAATTAATGTAGTGAAAACTGCGTTATTTCTCTGCTTACCTCTAAGCCAGAGGGGTGAGGGGTGACATTCACCAAAGGGCCATTGAGACAGGCAAGGCTGCAACATGTAAAGTTAGTGGTCCAACTCCTGAGCATAGCCTTTAGTACGTAGAAGGCATGCAGCTTTGCAGAGGCCAGGATGCTACTGGATATATCCAAAAGCAGATTTCAGAAGCTTCAAAAGCTTTCATATAAACATGAGGTACCGTAGTTGCCTACAGTTATCTGGATGTACCTGAATTGTCCTGTTGCACTTTGAATACAAACTTCTGCTTAAATGGCATTTTAGGTGACTAGCTGAATAATTTTCCAGAGAGGCTTAAGCAATTAAAATTGCAATTCAGTGTATATACCACTCCCCTATTTAGTATGGGACACAGCTTAAATGGTTCCCCGGCCTTTGGGTGCATAGAGATCGTGACAGTGGATTTGCAGGCTTCCATAGTACACAAGGACACAAAGACTTTATTTCATACATTTGTTTACTTTAATACAGATTAACATAAATCACCTCTAGCAAGTGTAATAGCAAGTGTAGCTATGATTAATTAAGTATATATCAAGCTATTACAAAAAAGCAGTATATATATATATATATAGCTGCAATCAATAGCAGCAGCGAGTGTATCAAAAGAGAGGTTACTACAGGTTACTACAAACTTAGCACTAGTAAAGTAGTGAATATGCTCACAATTAGTTCCATATACACATGCATACGTATATATACACATATATATTCAAAACATTACCTGTACCAAGTGCTCATCTAACTGATCCCAGAAGCAGGACTGATCCCAGAAGTGACAACAGACAGAGTTTCATTTTGAAGATGATCATCATCATGGAGTTTGGTGTCAGCCAGGTGTCCCCAGCAAGTAAACCTTGTAGGAAAAGTCTGTGCACAGGAAGTTCTCGGAGAGAGAAAGTCCATTTTGCATGGAAAACAAGTCATTTTTATATCACAGAGACATAAGGGAGTGTAGGACACCACCAGTTAGAGCAGCCAATAGATGATGCTGATCATTCAGTTTCTATTCTTCCAGACATAATTTTACTTTACCCAGACTACTTCACTTCTTTTGACTAAAACAGCCAGTAGCAGTTACTGATTCCAACCTTCTCAGGGTGTTTTACCTTCGTTCCAGAGCATTTTTCACCCTTTCCAGATAATTTGTAGTTACTGTTCCTTGGTTTTGCTGTTATTATTAATATCTCCAGGATGTCTCTGGTTCTTAGGTACTCAGCTGCCCTTCAAAGAGGTCAGCTGCGCTTCTCAAGGATGCTTCTGGTTCACAGGTCTAGTTCTCAAGCTCGTAGTTCTCAGGCTGGCAGACATCTTCTGTCGATACTTTAGCAGACATTTTCTGTCAGTATTTTCCTCATAGTCAGGTTGCCTTTATGGCTGCTCCCATCAGTTTCTTGATTTTTGAGTACCTTATTATTTGGTTAACAGGGGGGATGAACCCTTATGCTCACAGGTCTCACGTGGAACTGTGTAAAACCAACTCAGGACTGTAGATTCTGTGTGGTAAAAGAACTCTGTTATGTGAGGCTAAGTTCTACTTCTGCTCAGCTTTAACTTAGATGCTGGACAAATCCTGAAATTAAAAGTAATATAGGATGCATAAATTGTGTTGACTTTAAGCTTATGCCAGTGCTTCAAAACTGAATTTGAAAGTGGTATTAGAACCCTGAGTAGAGCAACATGTAGTTACATTCAAATATTCATCCTGAAAGCCAAAGTTAAGAAGTTGTTTAAGCTACCAAAGATGTAAGTAATCTCTCCTAGTAGGAATTTACGTGTTTAACTGACCTTAAAAGTAGAGTGAACATAACGTACTTGCAAGTCTGTGCCAGCCTGAACATTTAGTTTTCCTTCTTGTTCTTTTCCATTCATTATAAACCTATCACTGATGTTCTCGAGGACACATTGCAGCTGGAAAACTGCAAAGACCAAGTGCCACTTTTCCTTAAAGTGGGAGGGCGGGCTTTTATAAGCAGGGAGAGTTACATACCATTGTGTGTCAGTAGAAGTGAATGTGAAGCAGGTAATGTCTGTATGGCAAAGCTGGCAAGGGATGAGCCCTATCCCTTCTAGAAAATATTAGGCTTTAAAGTTGTGGTAAAGGGGGCACCATTTGTTAATATTTTAGATATGAGTTATTTTCTTTGTATGATGCTCTAAATGACATAGCTATGATTTTGTGTCCAATTAATTGCTCCTTGAATCTGTGGAAAGTTCAATAATGGTGCTTCAGGAGCTAGGAATACAAGAATTAAAAACTTTTTTTTTCACTACTGGTTCTATTACAGTTGGTGGTAACAGGTCATCTGCTAATAAAAGCTGTGGCAATGTCATGACATTTGTTGAGAGCTGTGTAGCTGGACAATGTTGTATTGTGCCCTGATACATTGCTTTGAATTGACATTGCTTTGAATTCTTTTCCAAAAGTGCTAAGTAAATTTCAGAATCCACAGAATTTTTCCCTTCCTATTTGAAAGTAGAAACTTCTTGAACTTTGTGGATTTGGTTATGTTTGTTCTTCATGCATTTGTGTGTATGATTCCTTTCATCTATGTTCAATGGAAAAGTATTCTCCAGCATTCAGAGATCTCAACTTTTTCACCAAAGAAAGTTGTCATCCCTTTTGATTAGAAATTAAAAACAAATGAAGGAAAAACAAAACATTGTTTATTAAGAAGTAGTAAAAGTCAATCATTGCTTTGCAGGATTCTTCATTTTTATCTTCTATTGTGTAACAAAGGAAAATGTCCGTAAACAGTGGAGAAGATACCTTTGTTGTGGGAAATTCAGGCTGGCTGAAAACTCTGGTAAATATGGAAACTTTTTTTTTTATTTTTACTTCTTAATACTTATACTCAGTGTTAAGTTCCTAGTATTTTGTAATATGCTAAAACCTCTGAAATTATGCTCTTTAAAGGTGGCAATTGATGCAGTTCTTGCATGCTGTCACGTTAAGGTGTTAACTGCAGTTGATCTCTTCCATTGCAGTGTATGGGAATGTCTTTGCAGAAGATTTGATCATCATTAAGAACCTGTAAGATTGGTTCTAGCTTCTATATCAAGTGTAGTTTTGTTAATTACTTCAACAAAAGCAAGGTGAAACATACTTTAAACCAAAAAATCTAGAAATAGGTTTATGTTATTTGTTATTCAGTGGTTGACTTCTCATAAAGCTATATATATACTGTTTATACGATTCAACTTAGATGGTCAACTGTACTTTAGTTGCTGGAAAATTCTGATCTGTCTGCAGTCATAAAACTAAGACAGTTGTCTTGTATTAAAAAGGGCCAAAGAGGAAAAAGGAACTACATACAAAAATTGTAAACATCAAGAAACGTGATGTTTGTTGGAGAATATTAATCTGTTTAGAATACTGTGAGGAGAGTGGGTAAAGCCTTGTTTTTTATGTTAATTTAGTACCATTATTAACTATATGTTTTGCTTGTCTGAGTTGCACAATTTTCTGTAACATGTATCTGTTGTAGACTGGAGTAGAACTGCTACTAATGGTTTGAAGAAGCAGACTGTAAATCAAGGTGTATCCAGTTCTTCCAATTCCTTACAATCAAACAGTAACTCCACTAATTCTACAACATTGCTAATGAATAATGATTATTCAGTGCACGCAAATGGAAATGGTATGTATCATACAGTGCTATGCTCTTTCATACTGACTTAAAATGAATTGCTGACCAATTATTATTTATAAATACAGGGTCAGAATATTTCCCGATGTCCTCACAAATAATACCACACATCTATTTTAGGGGATTGTACACAAAGTTTTACAATACCAATTTATCCTACTCAGTAGGAACTACTGATTTATGTATGAAACGGTAGGTAATATTCCTTACAAAGCTATTATTTACCCAAAGCTGCTGTTAACACCTTTCTTGTCACTTGAAGATATGAAAATAAGCTTCAAGAATGTTTAAAAACAGTTCATATATTAAAAATTATAAAAATAAACATAGACTGAAGAAGAAAGAAATGTAGGGTACCCCATGAAGATGTTTTGAGAGTATGAAAGAAAGGATGTAGGAGATAATATGAAGAACTCCTGCTAACATTAATGGAACACTCACATGGAAGCTGCTTATGAGAGGAGGAGAAAAGTGAGAGAAATGGAGAATGTAACCTGTAAAACTACCTCAGTGAAGAGAGCACTGTTGAGAGGTGTGCCTCACTCTTGGCTACAGAGTAAGTATTGAAGCCAAATTGCTCCATAGCTCTTTATATTCACTGTGCTAAGGATATTTTTTGCTGACGGAAATATACCTTTGTTGCAGGAAACAGTTGTTCTGAAGTAAAATTATTTGTGGGCCTAAGGTATTTTTCCCAACTGATCAAGAGTTGAGGCTAAGAAGTCATGCCATCAGCTAGATTGTTTAGTATGAAGTTGTAGAATATGCTCACAAAGGTTACGTTGTCCTCATTTCCTGGCACATGCTGTCAGAAGAAAGCAGATAGTCAACTGGAAAACACTATAATCTCTCAGATGTACAGAGTAAAAGCTATGGAATTCATATATGCTTCCCCCTTAATGTGTTACACTGTGCATTTGGATGTGTGAGCTGCATATTGTAAAGAAATCACAAGACTTCAGCAAGTGTCATTTGGACATGCTCTCAATAGCTTTCCATGTTGAGTCTGTAAAATTAGTTCCTTTCTTTTTGCCATCCCTTTGTAAAACCTCTGTTTGGATACCACACAATGCAATAATTAACATACTTTCCATCTAACAGGCCAGTTGAGAGAGAAGAATCCTGTAACTCTCACTGTCATCAAATACAAAGCAAGGCAATATTTTTAGTTAAAAGTAGTATCTTTCAAAACAAGAGAGATTTTCAGGTGCAAAAGCCTACACATCTTGTAGCATTTTGTCTAGCTACGTTAGTTACTCTGATGAGTGTTTTTTCCCCCTGCAACATTTGATATGCTTATACACAACTACAAGTGCATTTTGGCTACTTTTCTCAACAGAAAGAAAGATAACAGAAATATTTTAAAGAACTTGGGTTTTATAGCAACTGAGTGGTTCTGTTGTGGCTTTCCATAACAAGTTGCTGTTGATTTGGGTAGTATTTTAGAACAAGGTGCAAAGTTGATGGTCTAAATCCTTGAGGGATGCCAATTTTATGTGACATGCTCCTGTTGTGTCCTAGTTTATTTAATTGATTAATCTTTCCAGTGTAAGAATCTGCATGGCCTGAGCCATAAGTATCTCAGACAAAGCAGCTGAAAGAATTTTGTTATAACTTTGTATACGCCTGTAAACATAGATGTCTCAGATGACCCATCTCCTCTCCTCTTTCACTTTATTGTATGTTTCGAATGCTGTGAACCCTGTACCACATCCTCCATTTATATCAGAAGAATTTTATGAAACCTTGCCTGTATGGTCTGATTGACTCTTTTGGGTCTGTAGGACTTCTACAAAAAGAGTCTAAATTTAAGTTAATCTTCCTGGCAAAGCTCTTTGAGACAATTCCTTACACTTAATCTTCTAAATATGGGGCAATTGTGTCTCAGAAGAGGTAGACAAATGCCTCCAGAAGGTAGTTGACCAGTGCTGGGTAGGAACACAGAACCTTCTGAAAAATCTTCTATACCTGATTTTCCTGCTCTCGCAGCTAGAACTGCAAAATAATCTTGTAATACTTTTATTTTTAAAAATGAGCTCAAAAAAAAAAAACAACAACAACAACAAAAAAAGCAATTCTGGAAATTGAGACCTATGTCATAAATATACTAAGTTATAAACACTTAATGGTTTTGGCCCTACTACTTCCACAGAAATGTTAGTCCAGATGCAGGACTGAATGACTTGCCATGGTATATTTGGGTTGTCTATGCAGAATGTGTTTTTGCTTGCCTGTGGGATTATGTAACTTCATCTTTTCATCGCATATTAATATTTCCTCGTTTTCTGTTTTTCTATTACAGATTTGCATGTTTGGGAAACTCCCGATAGGTATCACATGACTGAACCTGCAAATTGCCTCTCTGAGGAACAGAAACAACCTTTCTGAATTTGTTCATTGAATAGCCTTTTCTCCTCAGATTTTGCACTAACGTTAGGGCGTAGCTGCTTAGAACACTGCTTCTAAAATACATCAGTGGCAGTCAGGCAGGGGGCTAAACCTGTATTTTTGCACAATTACAATGTCAGCAATTGTGGTTATTTTCTGCCATTTCAGTCTTTATCTGATTTGAGTTGATTAAGAAAGCTCTTCTGCTCATATTACCCTCTTTACTTTTGTGTATGTTTTAGTGCTTGATGACCTTTTAAATTAATCATTAAACATCAACTTATATTTAAGAGGTTTTGTACAATCTGTTGAGACGTTGTTTCCTTTTCGCAGGTCCAGTGGCACCTCAGTAGTTTGGCAAGGAATTTGTAATTTTTATTTGACAGCCATCATTATAAGCTCACCTCCTTAAACTCTCATTCTGAAATGTTTAGATTTAGTTGATATGCATTACATTTTCAAACTGCTAGGAAGATTTATTAACTAGAAACCTACACATGTTCACATCTTATTTTAAAAATGCTGTCTCATTCCAAAGAAAAGTTTAGAAATGAGACTTTGCAGCTGATACACTGACATATGCTTGAGTGCTTGAGTGAGTAGGCTAACTGCTGAAAGGTATGCAGTTTGCCTGAAGTGAATGCTTATGCTGTAGAGGAACTGTTTGGGTAGAGTGATACTAAAGCTGTGTGCCTGGGGGCCCTGGCTAAAGCAGAAGAGAGAAGAGCAGTCCAGGCCAGTCACTCAAGCAGCTGAATCCTTTCTGCAGGAAGGGTTAAGTGCAGGGGAAGAATGTCACCACATACTTCTCCCCCTGGAGACCTCAACAAGAACTAGTTAAAAGCCGTCCTGTAATGTGGCCCTGCACAGGGTGATATGGCCCTGCACAGGCCCAGCACTTGCTTCTGCGAGGGTTGTTCAGAAGCCCAAGGCAGCAGGAAAGTGAAAGGGGAGGGCAGAGCTATAGCAGGATTCTGCTCCAGGATACTCGAGGTATTTGATGAACTGAAGCCAGGTGTACTAGAGAAGATCAGATCTCGATCCCTGTAACAGGCTCATCTTTCACTGTCTCAGTGTTTCTCACCAGTACTTTTGCTCTTCTCAAAACCATAAGTGGCAAGCGGTTTCTTCATTGATTGTTGTGTCTTTTCAGTAGATTTAACGTTAGCCAGTTCTGATGATGTTTGTTTGTGAAGCGTTATATTAACACAAACAGCAAAAGCTGATGTTTTGTGTTTTTATTAAACATTTTTTATTATTATTTTGCTGTTTCTGGTATAAACGACAGTTTTGCATCGGTGTTTATGAGCTTACTTTTCATGTTTAACAAAATGATTGTCTCCCGGAAGAAATACCAGTTCTGTTTGGGGGTTTTCCTGTCCTGATATTCCTTACAATTTAGTCCTACTCCTATGATACATATGGTATCAGGATCATGGCACATCCTTTAAATTTATATGCTTTCTGAAATAATAATAATAATAAAAAAGAATAAAATCCAACTGGAAGTGTTTGCACAAATACAATAAAAAATCCTAATTCACAGCAAAATTATCTAGACATAGGAGATTCTATCCAGAGAATCAAGCATTTGTGGAGCTGGTGTTCCATTGCATTAGTAGGCAGCAATCAGCAGTGGTATGACACATGTTCACTGTAGGGTTACCCAAGTGTTTAAGATTCTCAATCTAAATATGGCTTAGAAAAATATTTGGAGCTAGGCCATATTCTGATTGTTCTCCAGAAATAAATGTTGCAAGATGAGTGCGCTTCAAAGGAAAAAAAATATCATGTTTAGTCCAACAGTTTCTTGTTTCATACACATAGCAAAACTAAGAAACCTTTTTTTAACTAGTTAATGCAAAACTAGAATTAGAATTATTTTGCATATTATCTAGTGATATTTATTCGAAGTCAAAGTCTATATTCGGAGAATTGTGACTTTCACTGTTGAAAATATGTAATTCCTACTTTTCTGATAGGGAATGCATTTTTTTGTTTCTACAGGCCATATTTCCAGTGAGAAGAATGGTGTTTCTTTCAGCGTACAGAACGGTGATGTGTGTCTTCATGACTTTTCAGGCAAACAACTTGTATTCCAAGAAAAGGATGATACAGGCAGCCAAAATAGCCGTATCTCACTCAGAAGGACTTCAAAGAGGGGAAGCCTAACTTTCATTGAGAAAATGTGATTTCCTTTTAAACAGAACATTGTTGTACAGTGTGAAGTAGAGATTTACTTCAACAGTTTTTACATAATGTGAGAAGACCAAAAACTGATTTTATTTAATATATGGTACTGAAACTTCAAGGCAGCATGTAATGTATTGACAAGGACAATTACTAATTAAAAAAAAAAAAAAAGAAGTGGGGAGGGAGCTACTGTTTTGACAAGGTATTTCAGATGTTGAATTACAGCTGGTATGTTCCCATTTTGAATCTTCATTAGAGGTTTTTTGAGGGTTTTTACATTTAAAGGAAAGTTTTGTTTAGAGCTTTTTTCATTACATCTAAGTTTATCTGGATATAATTATAATGCATAGTAGTATTGTATAAATGTAGGAAAATACAACTTCTGCATACAAATGATATCTTTAAAAATGTTAGCTATACTGTCTTCAACTTTTGTATGTTGTAGTTGCAGGCTATAGCGCTGTACATAAGCAGGAAAATGTCTGCTTTTAAGCATCTTAGTGATACTTTTGTATTTATTTCTTGTAAATTTAAACATTCCTTTGTATAGAAAAATAATTGCTGTTTTGTTTTAACTTTTATTGTACTTTGCATTTGTCTTTAATTGAAATAATTTACTTTAACATAGAATGATACAGAAGCTAATTTGTTCAGTAAGTGAAATCACTTACAGTGGTTTAAATTCATTCACCAGATACAGGACTGTAAATACAAACACTATTGGTCTTTAACCTTTAGCGACCTCTTATTACAACAGAGAGCGGTAAGAAACTGGGTGTCTTCAAAGGCGAGTGCCAAGAATGAGGGATTGATAAGTAAAGTAGCCAGTAGGTTATTAAATACAGCTAAGTTATCTTAGTGGCTTGAGTAAGTCAATGGAAGCTTTTGCCATTGATTTCAGCAGGGTCAATAGTTTATCTTGAGTGTGGGTTCCAGAGATTAAACACACTGGCATTTCTCATCTGCAACGATAAAGTAGCAAAGTGTTATTTTTTGAATTAAAAAAATAAATACAGAAAATAAATGCTAGCTGCTGTATTTAGTAGTCTAGTAAATTTTTCATTTTGTCGTGTGGCTGTTTTTAAGGGGCAGCTCTTGAGCAGTTACAATGTATTTCTGTTTGTACTTTGTTCGTGTTTTGGCAAACCAAATCCTGAGGCTCTAGCTCAGTAGTTCATGAAGCAAAGTTTCATTTTCTTTGTGTTATTTGTTTGGAAAAGATGGATTTGGGCTCTTCATGTGAAACAGCTGAACGAAAATAGAACCCATCCAACATCGTGAAGATTTTTGAAGAGAAATTAGCGGGAGCCCTGGTTGTGCCTACTTCTTACACAGGTGTGCAGCTGTGGCCATTTCTTCTGCTCCGTGCGTTCTTGGAGAAAGGTTGGATGCTGCCAGAGCAAGAGCTAGAACAAACTTAGTGCCACACTGCAGACTGATGGACCCTGGAAGGGGAATTTTTTGAGGCAGGCATACGCTGCAGGGGAAAGAGTACTTTGCTTTCCCAGAGGACTCAGTAGGGAGCCCTGGAAATGCTCTTCTCAACCAAATCCATCAGTTAAACAACTCCTTTCTGGGTCTCTCTTGTAGTTCAGCAATTGAACCTCTTCATTACTCAAACCTTCTTGTGGTCCTATATGCAATGCCTGGGTTCTTTTGGTCACCTGTGTCTGAGACTACTCTGAATATGCTTTTGAAGTGCGAACTTAAAGTATTTGTTGTATTTATCCACGAGGTTTTAACTGCATGTTAATAAAAGACGGTACTGGAATGCTAGTAGCTGGAATGCATTTCTGTGAATGCTTTAACTATTGGTGAATTGCCTTTGCACTGTTTCTTGTAAATTTATTTAATGTTCTTGTATTTATATTTTCAACTGTAAAAAATAATAAATTTACAGCAAGTAAACACATAAAATACATAAACTTTGTCTTTTAGATAAATGTGTCGTTATATGGGATTGTGTTACAATTCTTCAGATGACATGAGCTGGAGAAAATGCTGACCTTGCCCTTGCATTTATTTTTTTTTTTCCTACATCATATTTCACGTTTCATGGTTCTGGCAGATCTGTTTGTAGCAGAGAAAAGGTCTGATGTGTCTGTCTGCTCAATGCTTGTCCTCAAGTCTGCTGAAAGTCTTCCATCAGAATGTGAGCAAAAGCACATAGCTGAGTTTGGCTTCAGTTATTAAATTCCACAGTAAAAAGGACATCCACTGTCACTGCTTGGAGTCTTCATTTGTTTTTAATTTTGCGGAAAAAAAAAAAAAGGCAAAAAATGCATGCAATTAAACAAGTTGGCATGCTGTGATTAACACAGCTCTGTGGCTTCCAGGTCCCACTAGTTCACTTAAAGCTTTGCAACTAAGCCATATTATGGCCTACAGACTACATGTCCTCTTGGCACTTGTTCCTTTGTGCGCTGCTAGCGGCGTAGCCATGGCAGCTCAGAGCCTGCTGAAAGCTGCAACCCCTTTTCTGGGAGAAAGCGGAGTGGAAGACTGCGCATCAACTTGTGGCTGCGGAGCTAAGCCCAGGACGCTTGTCAAGAGATTTGGAGTTTAGGCTTAGGTAAACAGCAGCACCCGGTGTGCAGCTGGCACCATCTCGGAGAGCAAACCTGTTCCCTGGGTGTCTGCAATCTTTGTTGACTTCTATGGTAGAAAGTGATGCCCTGAAGCGGTAAACGTGCAGATTTATGGGAGAAAGAACTGGCTGCTCTTCTGGGATTGTGAAACCTTCACTGAACTACAGCTGCACGGCTGTGACTGAGGGAGTTAACGAACTTGTGAGGAGAGCCCTGCCCCCGCTCCTGCTGTGCAGTTCGTACACAACTGCTGTCTGAGAGCCACAAGAGAGCCAGCAGCTCTCCCGACAGGACTGTTTCCGTGGTCAGGTAGAGCCGTGCCGCCCCTCTGGGCCTCGGCGCTGCCCCCGCCCCGGGCGCCGAGGGGAGGTGGCTCCGGGCCCCGCCCGCGGCCGCCGCCATCTCCTGCTGCCGCCGCGCCGAGCGCGGCCGGGGGCTGAGGGCTGAGGGCGGCCGGGAGCGGCCATGAGGAGCCGCAGCAACTCGGGGGTACGCCTGGACGGCTACGCCCGCCTGGTCCAGCGGACCATCCTCTGCCACCAGGTGAGGGGGATTCGAGCCGAGCCGAGCCGTGCGGAGCCGGGGGGGAGCCGCTGGGGGGGGGCTCCGCAGCCGCTTAAGGGGAGGCGGGGGGGCGACCTTGGGCTGCCTCGATGCGTGACACGGATCGGTTCTGGTTCGGGCGTGCAGAGCGAGCCGCCGGGTCGCAGCAAGGCAGGCAGCTCAGGAGGGCCTAGAGAGATGCTGCGGGATGGGTTTCTAGGCTGGAGCAGCGAGCCAGGGCAAGCCTGAGCCACCTGCTTGGCCACGAGCAGGAGGCGTGTAGAAACGGACTGGCTCGGGTTGGAAGGCACCTCAGAGACCATCCGCTTCCAACCCCCCCGCCACGGGTTTAAGATGCTGCTGAGGTCGCACGGGCTCGATACGTGACTGACCTTGTACCTCGCATCCATGAGCGTGCCAGACGTGTAGAGTTGGCACGCGAGCTGGCGTGCGGTGACGGCGGGCACTGAGCCCGTGCTCCCAGCGGCACGGCCGGCACAGGGCGCGGGCGTTTGGCCGTGAGGAAAACGTGTCCGATACGCCAGCGGTCAGACATCTCACTAGCAGCAATTGGTCTTACATCCATCCCAGCCTCTCTGTTTGAACACACAGCTGACAAAGAGAGTCTTAAAAATTGATGGTAATGAAGTGATGGGAATCAGCGATTAAATGAAAAATTTAATGGAGTGTTTGGAACGCAAGAGTCGGTGTGCTGGTTTTCAGGCAGCGCTGCTATTAAGCACCCTCAGAATTTGCCACTCTGTATTGGAGGGTATAAAGAGACTTTGCATGCATTCATGTTTTAGCTTTCATAAACCGTGTAGCTAAATAAACAAATACTTTTTTTCACCTCCTAGAAGGGAAGTAGTATTTCTTTAACTTCCTCGAGGTCATACCACAGACTGAGGTCATGCCACACGCAAGAACAGATCCCAAACTTAGTTTCTAGTGTTAACTCAGTACCCCGTTTTCCTTCCAAATATGCAAAATTTAAGTTCATATTTCCTCAGTGTATTTCAGATTTCACCTAGTGACTTAGCTAATCATCCTGGGTGGATGAGGATGCCCAGCTAGGTGTTGTAAATTACATCCTGAAGTGCTGAAAGAAATTTTGTGTTTCACTTGTGCGAGTTTGGGAAAGGACTGGGCCTCTCTTTTATTGTAAAACTGTGACAGCCACAGTGTGCAACCAGTGTGAAATCATCCTTGCTCTGTCTTTTGTTTCTGTTTCTTTCTCTTTTAATAAGGAAAGAATCAGTTCATATTGATAGATGGGATTTCAGGTAATGATGTTTGTTCTGTACTCTTTCTGCTCTGCTTAGAATCCAGTAACAGGGCTGCTTTCAGCTGGTACAGACCATAAGGATGCTTGGGTACGGGACAACGTCTACAGCATCCTGGCGGTGTGGGGGCTCGGGATGGCTTACCGAAAGAATGCAGACCGGGATGAGGATAAGGCCAAAGCCTACGAGCTTGAGCAGGTACGTCAAAGTTTTTGGCATAAACCAGCTATGCTGTTGTTTTGTTTGTTTGTTTGTTTTCTTGTTTCCTAGGGGGGTGGTTGTGAATGGTGTGCTTGCATTGCTGCTGTGTCTAGGATCTGGCACAGTTTTCCCAGCATGGAATATGTGTTTTGTTCCCTTGGCAGTAGTGTCTGTGTGCCACAAGGTGGCCTGTATTTCCAGCTGCCTCCCAGGAAGTAAGATTTGGAGAACTGAACAACAGACAGGCTAACATCTGAATTAAAATGTAAACAAAACACAAACTGGTAGGAGTCAAACTTCCATTGCGTGGCAGATTGTTGAAAACTAGGCTTCCGAGAGATGTTATACCCAGATTGACAAGCCTCTTTGATTAAACCTTGAGATCCCTCATGAGGTATATTTTGGAGCAGAAAATCAAGTTTAGGTTGTTTGAATCCTAGGATATCATTTTATCTGCTAGACTGTCCTTTCCCTTAAGGAGAAACATGCCCTTTAAAGTAGCTGTCTTTGAAATGTGCATGTGTGTAGTCTCATGAAAGTCATACATGGTGTATAGACATGTTTGGTCAGAAACAAAGGCACAGATCTCCGGACTGGGAGGGACCTGGAAGGGGAGGTAGCTCACACAGTTAGTTTTAGTCACAGATAAAAATGGGTTTTATTTCTTCATTTCAGACTAGATCTTGTGCTTCTCTTTGTGCACACTAAAGTCCCTTTCTTTACATTAGTCATCTGCTTGCCGTTGTGCTGTATAAAGAGATGAAGAGACTCCACAGGTTACTGTGTCAATGCCTTGCAGTTATTTACCAGTGTTCCCTGGATCTGGTGCTCCACAAACCATTATTACTGTTCTTACAACATGTGACATTACTCTTTCTTAGCCAGATAGAAAGACCACAGAGGGTTGCTCCACTATTTAGAGAGGACCCGTGGGAAAAGATTTATTCTCCTAGATAGGGATGAACCAAATTAAAAAAGAAAAAAAAAAGGCATTTAAAGCATTTAAGTCTAATACAATTTCCTGTCTTTGGGAGGACATTAGCAGGGAGTGTGAACTTCGTGGCTTTTGAATGTTTGTAACATCTGATAAGGCTGGCGATGCACAAGTGTCACTGGTTTGTTTTGTTCTTGCAGAACGTTGTGAAGCTGATGCGGGGGCTCTTGCAGTGCATGATGAGACAGGTATGTTATAACCCAGCAACATCTACTGCGGGTAGCAGCAAGGTGAGATGCAGGGCTGTAGGTGGAGGGAGAGAAGGAAAGTATTCTGGAAAATGCGTGTGCCCAGAATGAAGAGCCTTAGCTCTCCAAGCCATTACTGTATGGAAAGCGTCCATCTGGCAGTAGCGTAGTACCACAGACTTGCAGGCAAGTAGCAGTGAATGGTTTGATTGACTTCCACTTGTGTGTTTGTTGCCAGTGGGGGTTGAAAAATTTTTGGCGTCGGTATGAGTTGAACTAGCATGTGCTGTAAATACAAAGCATTTCATTTGAAGCAGAGACTCCTTGTGTTTTTTTTCATTTTTTTTTTTTCTGCAGAATGATTGTGTGTTTGTGCAGTTGTACAAGGTGGTATGGGAAGTCTTTTTAAAGTTCTGTAGTTTCTTTGAGCAAAACTGATCCTACTTGCACCTTTTTGAGATCAGGCTTGTAGCAAATCACAGTCTAGCCATTGCAAACCGATTTTCACAAACATGCATACCCGTAACAGAGATCTGAGGTGGTTTAAATTTACTTTTTCCCAAACAGACATGGATTTAGCTAGAGTCTGAAGTTGAAGCACTTTCTCTCTTTTGTTATCTCGTTTTTGTTCTCTCGTTTGTTATCAAACTGAGGTAACAAAAATTAGGACCTTGTGTTTCACCTTGCCTAAGACAAGGTGCTTGTTTTGAAGTTACTTGGAGAATTTCTTCCAACATTATTCATATTCTAAATCTCTGGTGTTTTTCAGGTAGATAAGGTAGAGAAGTTCAAATGCACACAGAGTACCAAAGACTGCCTGCACGCCAAGTATAACTCAGCTACTTGTGCCACCGTGGTTGGAGATGACCAGTGGGGACATCTGCAAGTAGATGCAACTTCGCTTTACCTGCTCTTTTTAGCACAGATGACTGCATCAGGTAAGCAGAAGTTATGTTAGCCTTGGCTATCGTTGCAGTCTTTGTATTCCAGCTTTCATTTAAATGGAAGAGAGTTGTAACTAGCTTCAAAGATCTTTGCGTAGTTATTACTCAGAAAATAATGTTTCTGTGGAAGAGATGTGGATGTGAAACTGGGACATACACACGGTAACTGCCCAGGCAGCGTCCATTCCCTTAAAGTTTGTTGGCATACAAATACACAAGCTACACAGAGTCGCATCAGAGAAGAGCTGTGTTTGAAGACTACATGGGTTGTGCTGATGAACAAACAGGTTTCTTCCGAGAGTGACCACATTGAGTCAGGTGCCACTAAGCCTATCTGTGTTCCTTTTCTTGCTGGCGCTGTTTTACTTTGTGCTCTTCTCACCTGTGCTCTTCCTGAGAGGATAAGGCTCTTATCCTGGTGATCTCCTGGCAGAGCGAGAAGCAGATGGTGGGGTGGGGCTGCTGCTGGAGTTGCGCCACGCGGTTCTTGAGAGCCAGAGCTGGCCCAGGCATCTCTGCTCTATACCTTCTGGGGATGAATGCCACTCTCCTGCTGAGGGTGTTTTTTTGGCTGGTCTTTGAAACAGGTGACGTGTATTGGTAGCATTTGAAATAGTTTATCAGCAGCAAATATTGAGGCTTGCTGCTGCTTCTTTTGAAATCAGCGTGAGTCTTTCCATTGGTTTCTGTGGACAGTATTTTGTAGCAAATAGGCAAAAGCTTGAAACTCATTGAAGAGTAAATATTTCTGTTTTAATATGTGTAATTACTTTCTTCCCCTCTTCTAATCAGGATTACGTATCATCTTCACCCTTGATGAAGTTGCTTTTATTCAGAATCTTGTTTTTTACATAGAAGCTGCCTACAAAGTTGCTGTAAGTACAGTACTTATTTAAGTGTTAAACGTCTGAACACTGCTCAGATATGGGTGGAAAATTATTTATTGATGGTGAATGAAAACATGGGCTTCATTTTCCATGAGAGGATGTCAGAATCTGTCAGTACTTCTTGTTGTGAGCAGCATCTTTGGAGATGGTGGGAGGGCTGTGGAGGGATTTACTGCTGCCTGGGTGAGGTATATTTGTTCTATCATCATAATAGGTTTTCTTAAATTATTATTTTGATCTTTATGGATAATAAATAATAACTCTTGATGTCTCATCTTATGGGCCTTTCTAAAAAGAGCAAAGTGTTATCAAACGTGTTTTTGGAAAGTAATGAAGTTGAAGAGGTAGAGGGAGAAGCGTGCAGGATAAAGGGCTTTGTGTGGTCAGTGCAGAAAGTGGTTCATGATTATAGACCTCATCCTGCTGGGATATATCTCTTTGTACTGCTCTTCAAACATGAGGGGGAGCTCTTCAGAGACTTGGGGAATTTTTTGTTGTTTTATTTTTTAAGGCCAATAGACAAGTTTCATACAAGGGTCCGGTTTTGTGGTGGGGCTGTGCATGTGGAGGCAAGGGAGGGAAATAGTTTTCTAGGTAACCATGCCATTTTTTTTTATGTTATTCTTGCAGGATTATGGCATTTGGGAACGTGGTGATAAGACAAACCAGGGCATCCCTGAACTGAATGCAAGCTCCGTGGGGATGGCCAAAGTGAGAACATCTTCCTGACTCCTCCTTCTTGGCTGTTCTGTTACTCTAAATGGCTCTAGTGAACCTGATAGCTTCCTTTGCATAGCCTTCTTGGCCCCTGCAACTGTTAACTGATTGTATAAGAATTTTTGTTTGGGTATGAGTTGAGTATATGCCAAATCCTTGTGATAATGGCTAGCATTGAAGGACCTTAATACAGTTGTTCCAAGGACTGCAAAATATCTAGCAGGGTCATTGAGGCATGAATCTGATAGGTTCAGTGAGGTGCAGTCTTATGAAGTGGCCTCTTTTTTTTTTTTTTTTTATCCCTCCTTCTTAATTATCTACCCTCAGTATTATACAGGATGTTTTCATGTTAAGGTTGAGCCGGATGTAAATTCTGGAAAACAGCAGGATATCAGCCACAGAAATTATTCACAACTAAAATAGGCAGAAAAATGAGTAAAGATCTATTTAAAAGAAAGCAAGTATTTCTGGTTCCTCTGTATTGCAAGGTCACAGAGATATTCAATGAAGCTCTAAAGGCCATAAATGTATAGTGTAGTTTCCAACTCCCTTTTTACATAGTGTCTGGGGGACTGACACAAACCGAGTATTAGAAACATCAAAGGTGCAGTTGCATTTCAGCATGATTTATCAGTAACCAAGATCTTGCGTGGCTGGCTGCAAGAGGGAGAAGCTGCTGGTGTTGGCTGCGGTTGAGTCAAAGAGTGACAAGGCAGCTTCAGTGGGGGTGCCTCAGTGTGAGGTTTTTGTCTTGAACAGTCTGGTGGGGGTTGCTGTGGTCTGAATACCCTGCTGCAGAGGTTGATCCTGTTTTCTTAATATGTTTTGGGATTTCTCCCCCTTAACACTTGTCTCTTGTATCTGTTTTGTCGCAATCCATGGCAGCAGTATAGCAGAGAATGTGTTTCCTTGAATGGGTCCAAGGGTCTTGTGTTCACCATTAAGGCTGCTTGTGGTCCTGGCTGTAAATTCCTCAGTGAAACTTTCCGCTGTTAGCAGAAACATCTGCTGCTCTATTGGTCTGCTAGAGAGAGAGCCTTTGTAGAGCCAGGGAACTGATGTTTGTGTTGCCTCTCGGCGGAGATCAGGCAAGCTGCTCTCTGCTCTACTCCCTTGGTCAGGGATTTGCATTAGGGTGAAGCTGCAGGATACAAATAGACATGGAGCAGCACTCAGTGTGGCCACAGCCCTGCGAACTGGAGTTTCAGGGGAAAGCTCTGCTAAGCTGGCTCTGGTAGCCCAGTCCTTGCTCTCTTCCTGCCCCAGTCCCTGGGTAGCACCGCAAACCCCACATCAGCAAAGCCAGGGTTTTGTAGCCTTCTGGGTTAAAGTAGGGATGCTCAAACAAAGTGGGTGGGCTGCTAATGTCTTCCCTAGGCATACGCATTATGGCTGAGAGGTACAAGACATGCTGATTCACCTGCCGAGACAGGGCATGATATGTCTGGTTGGCCATTAGGAGTGCAGAGAGCAGACATCTCATCTCTCTTTCCCTCGGGAAGTGCTGGTATCAGTAAGAGAAGTAGATGGCAGTGCTCTCTTCTCCAGGAACCGGCCTCCGATGGTCCTGGGCATGTTGAGCAAGCCTTTCTCTGTGAATAGCCCTGCAGGAAGGAGGATTGAAAGGCTACTATATGGAGGAGTTATTTTGGCTGTGGGACAGAAAAATTTATTACTAAATACTATTTAGGTATTATCTCAGCAGAAGCAGCGCTGCCCATTGCTTTGCATTGCATTTTAACTGTGAGAAGGGTCACCAGCACATCAGTCCTGTATCCTTCCAGTGGAAAGGCAAAAATATTTATTTTTTCTAAAATACTTCAGTGCTTCCCATTGAAGTTGAAAACATGTCTGTGGAGCAAACCTCTCTAACCTAATCTCATTCTGAAGAAAAGTACAGGTGCTAGGGTGTATACCTGACTTAAAAGTTATTTAATGTTTGTTTTACTTTGGGGGTGTGTGTGTTTGTTTGTTTGTTTTGAAGGCTGCTTTGGAAGCAATAGATGAGCTAGATCTTTTTGGAGCTCACGGAGGGCACAAATCAGTGATTCATGTTCTTCCTGATGAAGTAGAACATTGTCAGGTAAAAACTAGTTTTCTGTTTCCTTTGCTAGGAGAAAACCCATGTCCCTTTCCCCTTCCCTTTTGTTGTTAAATTTAATGATGATTAACTGAGGTGAAAACTTAATAAGGATGACTTCAGACTGCGCTGTTCACCCTGTTTATAGTAGATCACATACAAGTGTGTTCTCCTGTTCACCTAGCTAAAATAATTATGCAGTGAATTCTTTCTCAGTTGGCAAACAGTATATTCCATTTGCATTTTACATAGTCTTTTGAACAAGACAAATTATTTTACATCCCTCTCTTTGTTCCTGTTTTGCTCAGTCTATACTTTACTCCATGTTGCCGAGGGCATCCACGTCAAAGGAGATAGATGCTGGCCTTCTCTCTATTATTTCTTACCCGGCTTTTGCAGTGGAGGATATAAACCTTGTTAATGTAACCAAGAGCGAAATCATATCCAAACTGCAGGTAAGGATTTCCTTTATTTTTATTTTTTCAGAGAGAAAGAGAAGCAGAACTTCCTTTCTTAACTGAAAATCCTAATTAAACAGATTGCCAGACTTGGTGGGTCTGTGCATGGAACAGAGGGAAGAAAACCCCTAAGTGGCATTGAAAACACACTGCTTATACACAGATGTCAGTCTATGAGGAAGAATGGTATGAGAAGTTTTCTGTAATTTTGTCTGTTTTTATAGGGCCGCTATGGCTGCTGTCGTTTTCTCCGGGATGGCTACAAGACACCCAGAGAGGTATTTCTGATGTGTATTTTCAGTAGACATTAGGAAGAATATTATCTCTTGTTTATGGACAATTTTTTCGTCTTATGTACATGAAGGGTGAAGTTCTGCATCATTGTTAAGACATCTTAGTGGTGACATCTTTGGTAGTAATCCAGGCGTCCGCCCTGGGAATGACTCATGTCTGAAGGAGACTAATGGTCTGAAAACCACTTATTACTGAGAGAAGTTAATTCATCATTCTACAAGGAGTGACATGCTTATGGTGCCTAAGGGGAAGCAATGTGTTTGAGGTGCCCCGGGGTGTCTTTGAACTAGGGCAGAGACAAATTATTGGGTGACACCTAGATTCTACGCCTGGGAAGGGTTGATTTGTCTGGAAACAGATTAAATGAGCCTGGGACTGAATGTGAGAAAGAAATCAAGAGGCTGCGTGGAAACTGGTTCCTGTGTTTTTATTGGTTTCTTGGTTTTAATTACTTGTATAAAATAGGCTTCCATTATGTATGGAGTTTGAGTGACTAATTTAGCACTGTGACTAAATGAACATGATTGAATTTCCAGGATCCAAGCAGGCTGCACTACGATCCTGCTGAGCTCAAGCTGTTTGAGAATATTGAATGTGAGTGGCCGGTGTTCTGGACGTACTTCCTAATTGACGGAGTATTTAATGAGGACAAAATTCAGGTGAGGAAAAAGGAAACGCCTTTGAATAGAAATGCAAAGAAGTATTTTGTAGCTTTGCTCTATGTTTATTTTGCTTATCGGTTGTCTCCATGGAAGTCCCAATGACCCGTTCCTGTAGTAGATCCCAGCAGAAGGCAGATCCTTCACCGTGTGCAATATTGGTGTAGACAAATTATGTATTTGTGTAGATGGATCACGTACTGCAGATATCAGTAGCTGGGTGAGGACATGCAGCCTCTGGTCTTGCATGCTGCTCTGGGGCTGTGGTGTGATGGGTGTTACTGTTTGAATCTCGTGCAATTTTGATGCTCTGTTGGCATCAAACACTACTGGGAATTTACTGGGATTCACAAGAATTCACTTTCATACATTCAAGGGAGATTTGGGGTGGATTAGACCCTTATGAGGAGCCATTTCATTTTCACTGATTTCATAAGTTAATTGCTGATTCCCTAAGTTACTTCATGCCTTTGCTGTGTCAAGCATTCAGTGGTCATGGGAGCTAAATAACGTAAAAAAGAGCAGTAAGTAACAAGGACTAAATGTGTTCACACCAAGAGTTCTGCGGATTGGTGCAGAAGGAAGTAACGAATACATGTGATCTAAAATTGCCCAGTATGCAGAGGGACTGGAGATTGCTAAATATAATCCCTTAAAAATAAAATACCATCAGAAACAAAGGAGGCAATTTCAGACCAAAAAACCTTTCTGTACCAGATGTAATAAATCAAGTGAGATATTTACGAGAAATATGAGTTGGTTTGTTGAACAAAGCAGAAGTAGTCTGGTGGGGAGAGATAAGGCATTGTTTCATGAGGAGAAAAGTCAGAGTTTACTGAAACTTTAGTCAAGGCAATAAACTCTCTCTTCAGAAAGCAGTCTCCAGAATTTAGTTAGGTGATCTAGGACAGTCTGTACCTGATTATCTTTATGGTATGTAGATGGTCTGTGCTAGGGTGTGCTCAGAATGGACAATTGCCCTCAGTTCCCACAGTTTAAACATAGCTGTGTGAGAGACTTGAGACACGCAGGTAAGTGTCTAGTCTTCCAGTTACTGTGGGAAACATGTAGTTGCAGTGGCAGCACTTGTTAGGAAAATAAGCATCCTGAGGACTCAGAGTGGATAGACTACTGAAAATACTAGTGTACCATGACAGAACATGTGGGTACCTTAACTTGTGCTGTAGACTATAGCTACTTCCTCAGAAAGGTATAGCAGAAATAGGACTTCAAAATCAAGTTCTGGTAGTGCTGGAAGACAGCTTCCCTGTAAGTAAAAGCTTGGAATGCAATAGTTAAGAAATGGGTCAAAATAAGGAATCTGGCAAAAAGAATATTGAATGTTTTTCATTCTGTATCAGCCTGGTATTCCTGTTTGTAATATGTTGTCTAGCAACACAAGAACAAGAGGATTTTCCATTTGGTTAACTTAGGTATTTTTAATCAGTTAACATCTATTTTAATTTTTCCCCAGGGTGAATTTTTAAGAGAAACTGAATTCCCAATCCTGTAAAGCAGGATTCAGAAAATCATAGACAAATGTGCTTGGTAGAAAGCTAATAATTCACACACCTTACACTCCTCATGGATATTGTCAGTCCTGACGTCTTCCATGTCACTGCATCATCATCATCAAATTGCGTGCAGAATTTGTTCCAGTAGCTTCTCAGTTGTAGTATGTTTAGTGCTTCAGTAGTTTGTTGCTGGTTAAAGATGTGTGCTCATGTTTTGGAGGCTGATAATATTGAGATGCTGGAACAATATCTGAGAATTTGAAGCCTTTTCTTCCATCAGCAAGTCGTGATCCACCCTACCACCACCCTTGTTGTTTATTTATTACTAATTTTCAACAGAAAATTACTGAAATTTTAACTTTTACTGTTTCTGTTTTGCTGAATGTATTGTCAGTTCTCCCTTCTGTAAATATTTCCAGGTGGAAGAGTACAGAGAGGCTTTGGAAGGAATACTTATTAGAGAAAAGAATGGAATAGTTCTAATGCCTGAACTGTACGCAGTCCCTCCAGAAAAGGTATTGTGAAAATGAAGCATCCACTTCTGTATGTGAAGTATAGATACCAAAATCAGTGTCAGTTCAGTAATTTTCCTCTAGCTGATAAATCAACACTAGCAATGCAAAAAAAAAACCAAACCACTATGCATTATTAAAAACTAACAGACCTCTCATGGCTCTTGCCAAGAAATGGTAAACTTTAGGCTTCCAGATGATCGAATCTTGGAGCTGGGAATCTTGAGTGCCTAGGGAAGTTCTAGAGCAGATCTAAAATTTTTTTAAGTTCTTATAATAAGGCATATCTAAGAAGCGCTGTTGCTGATTTACAAACTGAAGCTCAAAGAAGAAATAAATATAGACTCTCCTGCCTGCCTATTCTGTCAATAGTTTGTGCTCTTTTTCTTCTAGAGCTTGCATTTAAGATAAATGCAGGTTTCAGATGAATTGGCATTTGTTAGATATTTTTTTTGTGAGTTTGTTTTTTGTTTTTCCCATTTTTGCTTTCACTGTTTTACCTGTTTCTCCCATTGTGACAGAAATTCAGACAACATTGTGTGCTCTTCCATGGTATTTGCTTTTGTATCTCTCCCTGCCCACTTCTCCTCCCACTCCAGACTTCTCAGCCCTCACGCACTAAGGGTGTGGAGCCTTCTGGCTTGGTCTGAGTTAAGGGAAGGAATGTCGAAGGCTGATGTTTTGCTCAGACATCTGAGGCTGAAGCTCTGAGTTATCTGCCTAGTGGGAACAAGCGTGTAAGAGTTCAGTCTTCTTGTGAATTTTGATGTGATGATGATGTGATGAACACGACAAACAAATGGGGTAGTTTTTGCCTGCTATTTATATATTTTTAAATGGCTTGAAGATGGATAAAGATGTTATCCAGGAGGTTTTATCCCCTTCCCTCAAAAGATCTGTATGCTGCAAAATCAAGTCAGTTTGTTGTTGTTATTGTTGCAGGGTCTTGTTTTTTGTTTTTTTTTTTGTTTGTTTGTTTGTTTTTCCTAAATGTCTTCATTTTTCCATTGAACATTCTTGCTAACTCAAGAAATGTGGAATAGCCTTCATTTTTGGAAAGCACCTTCATGTGAACTTTCAGGAAGCTAGATGGTCATCAGTGAAAGTCAGGCGTCATTGTCAAAGGAGTTGGAAGGCAGACACAATTCCCTACAAGCTGCCAGAGGGAAGGCAGCGAAGGGATGCTGAGAAGAAAGGGGAGGTGCTAACACCAAAGCTCTAGTTGCATGCAGAGTCCCCATTCAAGCTCCAGCTTTGAAGATCGGGGTGGTCTACATTAAGGAAGCATAGTTCTTGTCCTAGAGAGCATGCAGTCTCAAAAGTAAAATCAAGAGATGTCAGTAATAATAATAATAACAGATTAGAGTGGTTAGATGATAGACTTTGTATTTTCAAATCCGCATTATTGATTGTTCTTCAGAACTTTAAGGTAATTTTCTTGTTTGTGCTTTTGATGTCAGGTGGACGAGGAGTATGAAAATCCTCACTCAGTGGATCGTGCCCCGATGGGAAAGCTGCCTCACCTTTGGGGCCAGTCAATGTACGTCCTTAGCTGCTTATTAGCAGAGGTAATTATTTCTTGTATAGTAGGGGAGTTTGTATTTCATTTTGCTTTGAGTTGGGTTAGGCTTTAAGTAAAATTTGATTGTCAGGCAGGGGACACTGTGTTTTCCAGAACATGCACACAGATGATGAGGGGATGACTGAGCTTTCAGGAGCTTTTTTATTTTTTTAATATATATATAGGTAGATACTAAATTGTCTGTTTCTTACCAAGCTGAGTAAGTTGCCAGATGGACTGGATATATGGTTAGGCTAGAGGAATATGAAGTCCAAGCTGACTTGGCTGCTTCATAGCTAAGATTCTGCACTGTCTCAGCTCCAGAGGGTTGTGCCTTATTCCGTGGCATAAAATGCCTGTAGAATTGTCCAGCATTGGTCATGGGCTTGTTAAAGGAACAACTGAATATCTCTGCAGAGCTGCAGAAAAATCACTGACCTGGCAAAATTGCTTCACTTGCTGCAACTCTAAAATAGGAAATAAGGATATGCAGATTGTGTCAGTCATAACCATTTTCTTGTTGTTCTGAAAAATGTTGCAGCCACTGTTTTTATTGAATATACTACTTAGGGGACGGGATGGGGAAACCAGACTTTAAGTCTCGCTTTCCCATTAAAAATGAACATTGGTTAAGATAGCTTGTAGATGTCATCAAGAGCCTTTTATTAATTTTTTTATTGTGTCCTTTCTTTTTTCTTTCTTTTGTATTTATTCTAGGGATTTCTGGCTGCGGGTGAAATTGATCCCTTAAACAGAAGATTTTCCACTGGATTTAAACCTGATGTTGTGGTACAAGGTCAGGGATTTTTTTTTTGAAACATTCTGGGTAAATTGGAGTATGTAAATTGGAGTGAAGTCCGTATGCATGGGAATGAAGAAAGACGTGTTTTAAAATGATGTGGGTTTTCACATGGTGCATGGATGCTTTGGTGATACTGTGAGACTGAGAAGAGGGGTGTTTCTCTGGCTGCTTTTTTCCATAAGAGAAGATCAGTTTTAACAAACCTCTTAAAAAATACTTCTTAAAATTTTAAGACTGGGGACTGGAGAGTGGCAGACTCAATCTTAAATTGAAAAGAAAGGTCATGGCAGATACTAGAGGAAAAGAGCAGGACTGACAGGAGACCGGTCAGTTCAGTCAGGTTTTTGTGCAGCCCCTTTTCAGGGGAAGCAGAAGAGCAATGAGTGGAGTGGATCTCTGTTCCTGGAGGTGAGGAGCAAGCTAGAGAGCAGAAAGCAGCCAGACTTAGAGGTGCCTTTTGTCTGCTTCAGGGAGTAGCTTCATTCATCAGTTCAGGAACAGCCAAACCCAGTAATTAAGTGGAGGGAGAACACCAACTGATCAGGGATAAAGCCTTTTCCAGGGTCTGACCTGGTTGCTTTTCCAGAATGGCACATTTAGCAGAAGCAGTCTTCATCAGTGGTATTTTGACCTGGACAGGTGCTTGTTTACCCCCTCTTGGTGTATCACAGTGGTGGTGTTTTTTTACTCTGAAGTGCTTGATTTCTCACAGAAATATAAATGCACTCTTACTTTTAGCATTCTTTGACAACTATTTATAATGCAAAGAAGAATACTGAGTCGTTAGCCCCAAACCAATAACCCAGTTGGCATGGGCAAAACCTCATGCAGGACAAGAGGTAGAATCAGACCCTGGATTGTAAATTCCTCCAATTTGGGCTTTTTTTATTTTTTTTCTACCTCTGCCATTTTACAGCTGCTGTAACATTTACTGCTATACAAATAACAGCACCTGTTTGCCATTGACCTGACTATGTTGATATGATGTGCCATACTAAAACAACAAATATTTTCAAAATCAGGGGAAAAACTACTTGCAGGAGCAAAGCCCTGTCTCCTGAAAGAGACTGCACAGTCCGAACTTGCGGTACGGAAAAAGATCAGAAGAAAATGATAAAGCCCCAAGCAAGCTGGTCTAACCTCATAGCTGGCCCTGCTTTGAGCAGGAGGTTGGAGTAGAGGCCTTGTGAGGTCCCTTCCAATTTGAATTACTTTACGATCCAGAGCAGAAAAGAATGACAAGATGTGCTGAGGAGCAGAGAACCTAAAGATCTCTCAACTCCCCTTGTAATCCCCTTAGATCTCATGGAGTCATAAATTAAGAAAGAAGTAAGGTCTTTGTGCATTTTTAGTCAATTACACAGTAGCTGAGAGGTGACAATAAAGGCAGCCAGTTAAAAAAGAGAAGAACTTTGGTTCTTACTAGTGTTTCTGTTTTCTGTTATGCAGTAACTATTCTGGCAGAATCTAATCAAATTAAGAATCTATTGCAAGACCATGGAATCGATGTTCAGAGCATTGCTGATATCCATCCACTGAGAGTGCAGCCAGCTCGCATCCTGAGTAATCTCTACACCAAGTTGGGTAGGTGATTGCTGTACAACGTATTTTTAGTTTTGTTTTGTTTTTTTCCTTCCTACTGTCTCAATTTATTTGACTTCAAAAACCAAAACAAACAAAAAAGCAAAAAACAAAACCCCAAAACCACAAATAACCTCCCACCTTCCCACACCTTCCTTGTGTAAGGAAGGTTATCAACATCAACCACCTTCCTTGTGTAAGGCAGGTTATCAAGATTACAACTTTAGTCTTAAATAAGGGTCTCCAATAGGGAAAAAAAACTGCCTCATTAGAAAAATGGCCAAAATACAAGTTTCTCTGTGCCCAGTTGTGAAAGGGTTAGGCAAGCACTGACTCTTTGTTCTGCAGGAGCTACTTCCAAAGAGAAAAAGTGGCTTAAAAAAAAAAAAAGCCTCGAAAAAATGTAGAAAAAGCAATATTTCACTTTTCAGAAGTCGGAATACTTCGTTCTCTGGTCTGGAGACCTTGCAGTATGATTGCCATTGTACTAGCAGACTCTCTGGGAAGTTTCCTGTTCCAAACCAGGGAAGCTATGCTGTTAGCAGAGCAACTCTGGCCTGTCAGGTTCTTGCTAATGTTCCTTCCAACCCTGAGCTGAGTGGGGCTGCTGAAGCCTTCTGTTTCTGCTGCAAACCCAGAAGCCTTTAGGGCTTTTCTAACCTGAAGACTTTAAATGAAGTTCCAATTCCTCAGCAGTGGCCCTAGAGGCCTGTTGTCCCTCTGAGCCTGACAATTGGATTAAATAAATGCACAAAACCTCAAACTGATTATAGTTAAGCTGAAAATCAGATAAGCCTTCAACCACCACTGGCTCTAGGGGTCTTGGTGAAAATTTATTACATGTATTCCTAATTGAACTTACTTTTACAACTTCAAGCATGCCAAAAATTCATGACTCAAAACTATGGATGTTACTACAAAGTAAAATTGATGAGGTGGATCAACATTGGTAGATTTCTTTTTCAGCATGGATAAGAGGAGCTATACCATGCTTCTCTGTCTATCTGGAGCATGTTCCCATGCCAATATGGTTAATGGATAATGTGGAAGAAAGTATGAGACTGTTCATATTTTTGTTTGTTCCTCATTGTTATGTTTTTTTTGTTTGTTTGTTTTTAATAGGAGGTTTTTTGGAAGCTTTGAAACATCCAAAGTAACAGCCTTCAAATAAATCTTAGAAATCGTGCTTTTTATGTGAAGAAGGAAAATTCCTTATGCTGATTTTTTTTTTTTTAAAAAGAATTTGTCTTTTTGCAAAGAACTTCTAACAAATGAAACATTTTCCGGGCTTTGCTGAAGTTTGCAGTTGTTTTGTAATAGTTTGAAATAGCTTTCTTTCACTAGTGGGGGTGAGTAGGCTGCTTTGACACATCGGTGTACTGTTTTTAACAGTGACTTTTTTAGTAATGTTCACAGGGATTTCTTTTCAGGCACATAGTTGTTTGGCTTATTCTCCTTGTCAGACGGATTCAAGTCAGCTTCTGGGTGCTGGAGCAAAGGGTGCAGTGCAGAACATCAGCTAATAAGCCCCACTGAGAAAATTGGTTTTTATTACCCCCATGAAAAGAAAATCCCTCTCTGTATTGAGGTGTGCTTTAGCCTTTTAAGGTCAAGAACTTTTAAGGTTCTGCAGTGAAAGGCACTGAAATTTCTGTTACATGTTGATGGCCTGTTTTTTGAAAGGGCATACCTCTTGTTCTTGGTGGTGAAGTTTTGTGGGCTGAGAAATGAATACAAATAAAAGACCTAATTCCGTGGTTGGTGAAGCCAAAATCTTGATTTTGAATCAGGCCTTTGAAGAACCCTGGCTATTATATTGATTTAAAATTTGATTTATATTGATACAAAGCACACCAGTCTCACTAGCATCTCACTCTTATCTATCTTTTGCTCTGCTGATACGAATGAAGTAGATCTCTTGGCCTAAAATGGTTGTTAAGGAAAACCAAAGAGCAAGTGTTAGGTGACTTTTTTTCCTCTTTTCTTTACAGGTAGGAATGAGAACATGAAATTAAGTGGACGTCCACATAGACACATTGGAGTGCTGGGTACCTCCAAGCTGTATGTGATAAGAAATCAAATTTTTGCCTTCACCCCTCAGGTGAGCACGTAAAGCTGGCAGGGGAATCCCTGTGTACTTAATGGCTAATCATTAATGAAGAACTTTGCTTTCATGTGCTGTCACTCCACTTTAGATAGAGCAGGGCTAATAAAGCAGACATACTTTGCTTTGTGGGGTTTTTAGGATCGTTGATGATCAAGGTAGTAGGCATACTGAAAAATGTCTCTTCTGTCATACAGAGTCTGGCTTCTTTGGCTTTTGGCTCAGAAGGCCACAGCAAATCAATAGTGCAAAGTTGTTACCGATCGCTGCCTGAACCAACATTCTAGCTAATTAAATAATTTATTCAAAAATAGATCCATTAATATTTTCTTTCTTCTGATTTCTTAAATGGAAAATGTAGTTTCACTTAAGTGTGCCAAATACTATAACCCCCAAGACACTAAGTCATAATCTTTTCATTGTGGAAAGGATCAATAGTGCTGAGAAAACGATGTTCTATCTTTGTTTTCTGTTTAGTGGCTTTTTCAATGTAGGTAGAAGTTTGGATCCTCCTACAGTTAATTGTTTGTTGTTGTGTTTTTTTTGTACACGTAAAGAAGTAGTACACACTTCTTGTAGCCTTATTGTAACCGTTTATACTAGAAGTTCAAGGGGTCATCTACACCAAACGTGCAACTGGAGCAGGGTGAAGAATGCTCACACCCTCCTAAATATGTTTGATTATTAAAATCTTTAAATTCCAGTGGAATAGATTCAGTGGATTCCACAGACGGCTTCTGTAGTGCTGCTTAATGACCAAACTTCATCAGTTTTACTGCAAGTAGTGTGGATCCGTTTCTATTCTTGCCCAGGTCAATTGATCACAACAGGCTTTATACAAGATATTTTGTGCATGAGAAGATTGGTTATTGTGTCGTGTTGTTTCACCACACCAATATCCACTTTTGCAAATTAGGGAAAAATTCCTCAGAGTTGTGACTACTATTTAAATATCTCTTTGTCCACATCTTGCTATACATATAGGAGGACCCTGTATTCCAGCTGAAACCTTGGCACGTGTCAAGTATGGACATACCTACTAATATTTTCCACAATGGCATTTATCTTTGCATCAGCAACACACTTTCCTTATTTGACAAAGCTCTATAACATTTTCCGTTGTACTTCTTAGGCAAACATTCCCCCCACCCCTTTTTCTGATGGAGTGGAATTTATGTTTAATTTCACCTTCCTATGGTTAGCAATTAACTCGTCTTTGTTGATCTTGAGTAATGTCCACAGATTTTGTGGTTTCATAGTTTGTATTTCATCCAGTTCTCTAATGAAAACATTGATTAGAGATGGGACAAAGGCTGACCCCAGTTAGATACCCTCTCAGTTCGAGAAAATGGTTTATAACTACTGTTTGAACGCAATTTTGAAGTGGTTCGACTTTTCAAATGTTTTTTCTTCAGCTTGCTAGTGTGAAAGGCTTTGCAAATGTCAAGATTTGTCTGCCACTTCTTTGTGTGTACCATCTAGTTGCTCCCAAAGAAGGAAATTAGACTGATTTGCAGGGATTATTTTTGATATGACCATTTGGCCATCTCACTTTATCATTTTGTAATTCTCTTGGCACTCTCAAATTGACTTCAGGCACTGAAATGGGGTTGTCTGGTCTACATTATTCTGGCCCTTCCTTTCTAAAGACACGATGTCTTTGCCAGCTCGAATTTATGTGCTTTTTAACCTTTTCTTCCCAAGCTCAGGCTGAACTCCTGTCTCTCTTCTCAAAGTAGTATTACAGGTCATCTGTCAGTAAAGGTGGCACTAAATGTTTCAGCTTGTCTGTGTCCTCTCTTCCTATCCTCTTCCTCTCTTCATTAACAGGTCCACAGTTTCTGTGTTTTCCTGTTACCTTTGATGTGTTTACAGAAGGTTTTCTCCGTGTCCATTATGTCTTACTAATTGATGTTTATTTTACATCGCAGCCTTTTCCCTTTTCAACCCCTCCCTAATGCTTGTGTGCTTTTAACTTTTGTTGTGGCTGATTTGACATACTTTTCACTGTTTTTCCAGCTTAAGATGTAGCCATAATAGTCTCTTACTGTGGTTCTTGGCCTTCCTTTATAGAGAGAACACCACCCTTTACCACTGTACATTTAATATACCTTTTTTTTCCACAGTAACTGTCAGCTGTTCCTATTCTGCTCGTGTTTTAGGTTGTTCCCAAGAGATATATGGTTACTAGTTTCCAGTCCCCAGCACGCACTTAAGCCTGTTTATTGTTTGTATTGCTGCTGCTGTATTTTCTCCCACATTTATGCTACTTTGATCTTGCAGATCATAGGTTACTGTAATTTATCACTGGGAGAATTCTACTTCATGGGGGTCATCATCTACTTTTTATTTGTATAGCTTCCTTTTTTCACTGTCAACCTATAAATGTAAGAAAAAGCATGTTCTGCGCAAGCATGGGTCTTTTTTTTTCCCAATAGCATGCCTTGTTTGGTTAATTCAACCAAAAAAATCAGTTTTTTTTTCATTGGGAAAAAAAATAGAGGAGAGCACTGACAAGTACTTATATACCGTATTTCTCTGTTCTCTAGTTTACTGACCAGCATCACTTCTATCTGGCTCTAGACAATCAGATGATTGTGGAGATGCTCAAGACAGAGCTGGCTTACCTCACTTCTTGTTGGAGGATGACAGGGAGACCAACCCTGACGTTTCCCATCACCCACACGATGCTTGGTAAAGCTGATTTTCTCGATTGCAAGCAGAATAATTATTGTGGGGGAGTAGGATGAGGGTAGGCTTGAGCAGAGACAGATGGTATGACTGTTTCAACATCTGAGTTTTAACATCAAAAGTATGGTTTAACTTTCTCGAGTCTATGCTGAACTTGGATGATGTGTAATATTTTTATTTATTTATTTATTTATTTTACTCCTTAATATCCTTGCATCTCCTCACCATCTCCATACTATTTCTGTCCAAAGAAATTCTATAGAAGGCCTGTTGGAACTTGTCATGGGTGGAGGCACTTGGGATTGTTTTGATTGTTTTGATTATTTTTTTTTAATAATCTGGTATTGATAGCACTTGTGGGTTCTGTTTTAAATTTAGTTTACTTTGTAGAGAACACCTGGTAATCCACTTGGACATGATAATTTAAGAATGTGTTGGTAAGCTTCAAACTCTTCTATTGTTCTTTTTCAGTTGACGATGGTACTGACATTCATCCAGCAGTTCTCGCCACCATACGAAAATTAGAGGATGGTTATTTTGGAGGTGCAAGGTACTGCCATAACCACCAAATGATTCTCTCTGTGAATTTTTAATTAAATCATATACAAGCCTCAGGTTTGAACCTGTGGTATTGCGTAGATCTCGTGCTGGAACTCGAGACAGAGAGCAGCTTTAATGGTTATGTGGGAGTCAGATGGTAGCTGGACCTCAAATGCAGTAGGAAAAATCCATTTCCCAAGAGGTGCACCATCTCTCACTGCCATTGATAGCTGATTAACGCAGAGGCATTTAATGCCTTTTTTTTGCCTCAGTCTTTAATGTTTATGATAGGCCTTGGGTTGCCCTGTCTTCAAGTGGAGGACCATGGCTGGGGGAGCAGCAACTTCCCATTTGTTAATACTGAAATTGTAAGGAACTGGTTGCATCAGTTGAATGTTTATAAGTCTACTGGGTCTGATGGGATTCATCCCAGAGTACTGAGGGAGCTAGTGGATGTTCATAGAATCATAGAATGACTTGGGTTGGAAGGGACCTCAAAGATCATCTAGTTCCAACGCCTCTCCCATGTTATAGCAGGACCCCTCTCAGTTACCTACAGAAGGTCTGGGGAATCTGGGGAGGTCACCGCTGACTGAAAACTAGCCAACACTATCCCATTTTACAAGAATGGCGTGAGAGAAGACTCTGGAAATTATAGACCTGTTAGTTCAACTTGAGTACCTGGAAAATTTATGGAGAAGATTATGCTGGGTGCCACAGAAAGGCACTGAAATGATAACACAGTCATCAGGCCCAGCCAACAAGGGTTCACAAAATGAAAGTCCTGTCTCACTAACTCCATATCCTTCTATAATCAGGTCATCCGCTTAGTGGATGAGGGGAAGGTGGTGGATGTAGTTTTTCTGGATTTTAGCAAGATTTCTGGTACTGTCCCTCACAGTATCCTTTTGGACAAAGTCCGCAGTTGTCAGGTGAAGAGGTTCATGCTACATTAAGTGATGAACTGGCTCAACAGAGCTCGAAGGGCCATGGTGAATGGACCTACATCTGGCTGGTGGCTGGTCACTAGTTATGTTCCCCAGGGCTCTGTTCTAGGGCCAGTCCTGTTCAACATTTTTGTCAGTTATCTGGATGCAGGAGTGGAGTGCATCCTCAGCAAGCTTGCTGATGGTTGTGGAGGGAAGTGCTGCTGACCCACTGAAGGGATAGGAGGCCTTGCAGAGGGATCTAGATAGATTGTTGATGATGTCCCAGTGCTCCAGCATGAAATGTAACAAGAAAGAATGACGGATTCTGCAGTTGGGACAGAGTAATACTGGACAGAAGTACACATGGGGAGTTGAGTGGCTTTGGAGCAGTTCAGCAGAAAGGGACCTGGGGGTGCTGGTCAACAGCAGGCTCAGCATGAGCCAGCACTGTGCCCTGGTAGCTAAGAAGCCAAACTCCATTTTGGGGTGTGTTAAACACAGCACAGACAGCTGGTCAAAAATGGTGATTCTCCTGCTGTATTTAGTGTTGCCTCACCTTGAATACTCTGTGCAGTTCTGTTCCACAACACAAAAAGGATGTTAAGGTGCTAGAAAGCATCCAGAGGAGGGCACCAAAGCTGGTAAAAGGGCTTCAAGGCATGTCATGTGAGGAGAGGCTGAGGACACTGGGTTTATCGAGCTTGGGAAAGAGGAGGTCAAGAAGTGACCTCATTGCCCTCTGCAGCTTCCTGAGGAGGGGAAATGGAGTGGGAGGTGGTTGTCTTTTTCTTTTCTGGTATCTAGTAACAGGGTGCATGGAAATGGCTTGAAGCTGCATGAGGTGAGTTTCAAACTAGAGATTAGGAAAAACCTCTTATCAAGAAGGTAGTTAGACACTAGAACAGGCTTCCTAGAGAGGTGATTGGTGCCCCATGCATGTCCATGTCTAAAAGTCATTTGGATAACGTTCTTAATGATATATTTTAACTTTGGATTAGCCCCGAAGTAGTGTTGACAGTTGGATTTGATGATCTTTGTAGGTCCCTTCCAACTGAAACTATTCTATTCTAAAAATTTGGAAATACAAAACCTTGGTCTTGGCTGGGCTTTCGTTTTTAAGAAGTAATTATCTTTCAAAATTATTGGACCTGTTTTAAATACAAATTACGATTTGTAAGATTGTGTATTCCACTTATCTACCTATAAAAGTGATTTAATATGATGGCACAGCATCTCCCTATTGTCATTATGCTTGCCCTCCCTCAGTCAGTGTCTTTCTTTGACAATCAGATGTACTTTCTGTTGTTCTAGCAGCACTGCAGTTCTGTAAAAAGATACTGCTGTCATTGGGGACTTCTCAGACTGATTATGTCTTGCATAGTTCTCGGAGTTTAGATCTTTCTTTGGGACCTCTCCTCATATATACATACAGCACCTTGCATAATTTGGTGTTGGGTTAGACCTGTGAGTGTTAACCATGGCACAGTTAAGTGCAATTAGTAGATAGAGCAGTACCCAGCTGGATCCGCAACTGATATTTTGTACTTGTTTTTCTCCATATTGGTTATTTGCTTCTTCATACTTACCCAAGGTGGATTTGACAGCTATGTCTTATAGATTTTGGAGTTGTTGAAAGCTCAGTGAGCATTAACCAGTATCAAAATGATGTCTGTTAGCTCCCTCTGGCATGCTTTCCTGTTTGCAGGGTGAAGATAGGCAAGCTATCAGAATTTCTTACCACCTCTTTTCATACGCATCTGAGCTTTCTGGATCCAGACTGTGATGTAAAACTGTTTGATGACCCTAATGAAGGCCGTTGTAGCCCTGACAGTGAATATGGAGGCTATCCAGCAGATTTCTGTGAAAAAGGTAGTAGTTTTCTTACTTTTTTTTTTTCTTTTCCTCTATAACGTTCTGTCAGTTAGAGCCTGGGTTTGCCCTACTATGCAGAATCTAATTTGTGCACAGTTGATAGTCATTCAGGTTTCTTATGCTTCAGTCTGAGAACAGTACGTGCATGACTTAGTTTGGAGAAGGAGTTTGTGTATGTTCTTCCCGTGTTCTTGGTGTGGCATTGACTGGTAACTGCTGTGGTAAAACCGAGTCAGAGGAATCAGCACATTGGGTTTGTGTGAAAGATGCTAGAGGGAGGTAGAGAGTGTGAGGAGTCATACGGGTTTGTATGGAAGAGCTGATCTTTGGACTACCAGCAAGAGAAAAACCATTCTGATCCTTTTCAAAGGGAAAGACAATTTCAAAATTTAACTGTTTAAAAAGTATCAAAAACTGTTTAATTTTTATTTTCTTTCATTTTTTTTTCAGCTTAAGAGTCTCTTGCTTATGATATTCTTACATTTTTGCATGCCTTTCTGTATAAACAAGAATAGAATGGTGTGTAATGAAAAAGAAAGCACTGATAATTTATATGTTTTCTTATATTTAATGCTCCTTTTCTTTTATGTATTTCTCACTAGAAAGCCAGGATGAGCTGGATCAGTATATAAATGATATCCTGCAGAGTACAGCACTGAAGTCATACCTGCCTCCAACTTCCAAGACTGCTAATCAACCACCCGTGTTCAGTGCAAACCATTCCACACAAGAGATACTGTCAATAATGGCCAAAGCAAAGGGCTTGGAGATTCCAGGTATTTCTCCCTAATACTGGTTTTGGGTGCTAAAAGGGGTGAACTCAAGTATTTCCAAATTCTGCTATTCGAAAAAAGCTAGTGACACAAGTTGTATTGTAGTTATCAAGAAATAAAAATGAGTCTGAAGTTGTTGCTGTGTAGTGTTCCCACAGTATTCCATGCCACGGCATGTGTATAAATAACTTGTAGTGATTCAAAGTTAATGTTATGAAAACTAGTTGATTGGATAGAATTTTAGAACCTGAGTCAGTGAATTCTCTTATTTTTTTTTGCCATTGTACAAAGACAGACAAAACACACATTCTTATTTTAGTGAAGCTGTGGTGAAATGAAATGTTTCAGTGGCAGAAAACATAAGTATACAGATGTACTCTCTACATCCGTAAGAATATATCGTGTAGAGAGGGAAGATAGTGTTCCTAATAATGTTACATTACTGATAGACTGATGAGAGGACTTTCACCCAAATAAGTCCTTGACTGAATTTGTAAGTGGATTCCAGCATACAGTGTTTTACATGTAGGTACGTAGTGTCCAATGCCCTGGTTAAGGGAAGCCTTGCCCTAACCAGGGTTAAGGCAAGGCTTCCCTTAACTTTAGTGTATATTAGTAAACCTTCAAGCTTTTTTGTTTCTGTTGTTTTTTCCTAGTACAATTACTTTATGTAGGTGTTTTTACTTTTCGTGTTACTGAAATGGGCGATTTTTAATTGTTGTTGTTGTCGTTGGCTTTGCTTTACAGCTGTTTCCATGTCTCTTCCGACTAAAGTTCTGAACACGCACCGGAAGTCTCTGAATCTTGTTGATACTCCCCTTTCCTTTGACAGAAAGGTAAACTGGGATTTTTTATGCTGTTTGTGTTTTTAACACTCAATACTGTGACCTTCCCTGTCATTACTAGCCAAGCCGTATGCTAGTTGTGATTTTTGTTACCTTGACAGCCAACCCATTCTGTCTGGGGCAATGAAAAGTTAACTCTATCAGTTTGTTGGTTTGTTTGTTTGTATTGTGGTGGTGGTGTTTTTGCTGGGAGTTTTTTGTTTGTTTGTTTTTGTTTTTTGTTAAATAGACATTATCGTGTGGAATTTTTTTAACAGTGTGTGCAAAACAAAATAATATAATAAGTGCTCGTTTTTAATGGCTAAGGCTTATATCGTCGTCTTTGGTCCTAGCTGAACTCACAAAGGGAAAAGTAGGATATTCATAGCCTTTAGAATTATTCTTCAAGAAATGGCACTTACAGGGATTTCTGTTCAGGAGGATAGTATGTGAAAGGACAGATCGTAGAATCATAGAATGGTTTGGGTTGGAAGGGACCTTAAAGATCACCTAATTCCAACCCCTGATGTCCTAAGACACCAGTCAAATACCACTGGAAGCCGTGAAGGATGGGTTTGTGCTGGGCGTTTGATCTCTCCTAGTATGTGACCAGGGGCTGAAAGCAGTTACGTGAGGTTGTATCCAGCCTGCTGAAGGACTCTGCTCTATAGGCTGTGTCTGTGGAAATGGTATTTTAGGGCCATACATACTGCTGATAGCTTGTTAAATGAAACTTCATCTAAGAACTCACTACTGTATTGCATCATCTGACTAGTTAACATGCTAGTTTCAAAAGCTTGGAAAATTTATGATGGCAACATCTGCATTCCTAAAGCACCACATATATACTGATTAGAGACAGAACTTTAAATGATTTCAACCAAAAATAAAAGTAGTATCATTCTGCTTTTGTGTCTTTGCAAGTAGCAGTGTATGACAAGAAAAAGACAGGAAAAGCATGCAAATAATTTTGTTTCTTTCTTTTATGAAGTATTTGTTTGTTTTGTCGAAAAAATAGCTTTTCTTGTTGAGTCAACCAAAACTAGAGACAAAAGTTCCATTCTGGGTGTTGTGTTTCTGGGGATCAGCCTCCTTTTCATGCCTGCAGTAATCTGACAAGAACTACATGATACGTCTATATTTCAAGTGCAGAGTTATGTTGCATGTTTGTTGTGTTCTTTAATGGAAAACTACAGTTTGAATTTGATCTGCTACTTTTTTCAATGTCTCTTACTTGATTTTCATCCTTCTTTGTTATTAGGACTCTGAAAATGTTTTGAACTTACCTAAAGATGCTCATGGTGATTTGGATTGCAGGAAACTTGTTGAGCACCTGAACGAATGCCCAACGCTCCATGATCAAGCAGATATCTTATATATCTTGCATATAGTCAAGTGAGTTATCCAAATATAAACTTCAGCTTCTTTAAGTTTGGTCGCAGCTATTTCATAGAACTATAGAATGGCTTGGGTTGGAAGAGATCTTAAAGAACTCTTTAAGTTCCAACCCCCCTGCCATGGGCAGGGATACCACCCACTAGATCAGGTTGGCCCAGGCCCCAGTATTTGATTATTCTTGTGCAAAAGCTTGCCAGTGTTCAGGGTTGTGTTTGGAGGGGACAGGTTAAAACACTTTTTGCTTTAACAGGAATATTTTCAGTTATCTTGACTACATAAATAATTAGCATAAATACAAAAATGCTTGTGCAAATTTCAAAGTTGATCGGCACACAATTGCACATACATACAGGCTTTCAAGCACTCCAGTGAAACGTATAAATCCTTTACATGAATAAGAACACCCCTTGCTGTATTTGTGGCACTTTGTTAAGTTCACAAAGATTTGGTGTGATTTTTATACACAAGGAGGGAAGTGGAGGGATACTTAATCTTGTCATTTTCTAACTAAAGCACAGATGCAACTTTAATGAGTAGTCACTATTTTTTCCTCTAATCCTTGCGTGCTTAAGTACATCATTGGCTAAAACTCAGTGCTCTTTAAAGTGTTTCTGGGAACAGTTTAACCCAAGCTACTGGGGTTAGTAAACAGCTGCTCATTAAATAAGTTTGATGAGAACAAAATGCAAATACAGACCAACAGTCATATTCTTACTGGGCTTTTTTTTTTTTTCCTATGCAGGGGAATAGAGCTAGAATCTGGCAGAAAGATAGCTTAAGGGTGCAAAGACATGCATTTATTGATCACAGATGGTCTTCCGTAGTGTTACAGAGATGGCGTTTTTGTTTATTTTAGTCTTTCTCCTGTGAGGGCCTCTTCTTTGATCTTGTTTTCCTAAGCAAAATGTTTAGCAGCCTCTATTAAAGATTAAAGGAGATCCTGAAAAATTACCATTTTTTTTGTTTAACTACGTAAAACACGTTTAATTTCCTGTTCTAGATTTGTTTAACCACTGATATCTCTCTTGGGCTCTGGTGAACTCTGTCCCTCTAACAGGAGCTGAAAGGTCATTCTGTGGTGCTTCAAAACATTGACAACAAGAAGTGCCTTTTTTTTTTCCATAATGCAGTGAATTTTAAAACCAGGAGAAGAACAGAAATCTCCTTTGATTTATCAGTAATGGCATAAGCAGTGTGGAAATCTAATTAGTAGGTAAGAAAGAGGCAGGGCACAAAAACTCAGAGGTCCCTGAAGCGTGTGAAAAAATGGGTGCAGTCTTCAGCAGTACTGAAGAAAGTGCTGAATTTTGCTCTTAAAGAGCAACATATGGAGCTTTCCTCTAGCAAACTATCTGCGTGCATGTTCAGTTTGAAGTCTGATGGGAAATTCCATGGGTCACGGTCTTATGGCTAACTAAGTGTTCTAGTTAATATGAGAGTTGCTGTCACAAGATGTCACCTGATCTCTGGTGAAGGGCCCCCATGTCCCGTGTACTTAAGTCTGTCACCAAAATGAGCAATTCAATCAAAATCAGGCTGCTCATTCTGTGGTAAGATTAAGCGATGTAGTATTGTGAGTTTCCTGTTTTCTCTCTCTGTCCTTCATAGAAGAGCCCTTAGAGATCTGTTTGTTTTTTTCTCTAATGAAAATTATCTTCTGTTTTCCGGCAGAGGCCCTGACTGGGATACAGAGCTGAACGGACAATATGGCATCACTGTTCATTGCCTGCTCAACGAGCTCTACAGAAAGGCAGGCCTCAATCAGGAGTGGGGATTAATCCGTTATATTTCTGGTATACTTAAAAAGCGAGTGGAAGTCCTGGCAGAGGTATGAAATACAAATAGTGCTGGTTCAGTTTCCTGCCTGGAAACAGAGATAAGGCTACCAATGGGTGGCACAAGTGCCTGTGGGGCTTGTGCTTGCCTTCTTCTGGTCTTCACAACATACCTAGTGCAGCAATTTTCAGTAAACGTTGGTTGTTTTTCTGATCTAAAATCTTACTGCAGCATCTTTACCTTTCATCCGTACTGAGAACTGTGCTAGTGTTGGAATGGATTGAGATTGTCAAACTGCAAATGATTGTGAAGGCTTTGTTTAATCTCTGTTTTTCCGAGAAGCTTAATTATGTGCTTTGAAAGTTGTAGTGGTCGCTGGCAATCGCTTGTTGCTATTGTCGTAGCATAAACACTTTTGGAGCACCAGTGTGATGTGGTGCTAGAGATTATGCAAAAACATGATCAGGCAATTCCTGTCCCATTGGGCAGGCAATCTGTAGTGTGAGTGGCTGCAGGTGTACAGAGGCATTAGGATATCTGGGACTACTCAAGATTAGCAAGGAAGATCCATTTTAAGGGCACAGATTTCATTTTGAACATTACAAAAACATTTCCTCTCTGCTGTTCTAAGTACAGCAGTTTGTACGTAGCGCTGCATTTTTCCAAATAACTTTTTCTCTAATTCCTGGCCATTTTCAAAGCTTTGATAGTCACGCCTAGAATGACGTGTTCTACTGACAGTCATATTTGCAGGGAGCAATTTTTGAGTCACCCTGCATGGTACTTCACTAGGTACCTTTTCTATCCTCAAGACGTTATGGATGAGCAGTAAAGACATGCTCACAGAAAGCTGTGTATGTTAAATTTCAAAGATGTTGGCAAAGAACTGGGGAGGATGAGAGTAGGGGTGATTTGTAGTAGTGATTTTGTTCCACGGTGAGGGAAGGAAAATAAACTCCTAAAGAAATCAGAGGAATGTAGGTCAGTGAGGTCTGTGTTTGAGGATGCTAAAACAGGTAAGTTAAACACCCTCTTTTGTAGGAAGTACATATAGAAGAGTAAAACGCTGGTACTGGAGGAAGAACCTATTTCAGGGTACATAATTTGGGAATGCGATGTAATTTTTTTATTATTATTTATTTTATTTTAAAGAGAGATACTAGTATACAGGATACATTTTTTTTAGCTAATACTTCCAAGCTTTCCATTAATATATATATTTTTTTGTCTTAAATAAAAATCAAATGTTTATCTTATGGTAAAGTCCTTTATTGATCTTCCAGCCCCAATGGAGTACATAAACATTATTCTGCTGATTTCAGTGTGAGCTTTCATCCTAGGCAGACTCATAGCCCTGCTGATATCAGGGGATCTTCGGCAACTGCTTAACAGCATTCTGCTGGATCTGCACGTCTGGTAGTTAATAGAAATGCACTTAAAATTGCTAAAGAAATGCTTAATTTTCCAGAATTAAAAGCTGTATCACTTTTGCATGACTCAGAGAAAGGTCTATTGTTTTCTGTCACATCATGATAGGCATGCACAGACCTCCTGTCCCACCACAAGCAGCTTACTGTGGGCCTGCCACCAGAACCCCGCGAGAAAATCATTACCACGTAAGTTGGAGCTCAGTCTCAGTAGAAGCAGCCTGCCTTTCTGCATCTTGCTGGTACCATCCTGCTACCATCATCTTGTTTTAAAAGTTGTTGCTCAACCTTAGAAAGGATTGCAGCCACCAAGACAGAAAAGCTTGTAGTGCAAAGATGTTTCTGGGTGACTTGGTTCCAGTACACGTTCAAGAAGTCAACAGCAAGTGCCTGAGCTAACTGCTAACTGTGGTTTGCCTTCTTACAGCCCCCTGCCACCTGAGGAGCTCACAGATCTTATTTATGAAGCCAGTGGCCAAGACATCAGTATTGCTGTCCTGACACAGGTAAGCAACACAGGGAAAAAAAGGGTTCTTTAAGCTGTGACCAGTATGATGCCAGTGTTCCTGCTGTGACTGGGAAACCTAAGATGACCCGCTTTGAATAGGTGCCTTTATGGATCTGTCCTTACAGGAAATAATTATGTACTTGGCAATGTACGTTCGATCACAGCCTAGTCTTTTCATGGAGATGCTCAGGCTTCGCATCGGTCTGATAATTCAGGTGATGGCCACTGAGCTGGCTCGGAGTCTGAAATGCTCAGGTAAGTGTAATTTTATCATAGGAGATACTTGTGGCATTATTTCTGCTTCACCGTAGTCATTGTTTTTTCATTTACTTGTTAAATTCTTCATTCAACATATACAATTAGTAACTTTGAAAATAACTTCCCTTTTTCACTTAATGAAAGATCCCTGCCTCTCCTCTCCCCCTACGTTGTCAGTCTGAAGTAGACAGTAAGTACTTAAGTCCCCTGACTTTCACTAAGTGTTTGAGGTGCTGATCATCAAGTTGTACGCGCGTGTATTTAGGGACCCAGTGCTATTAACTGCAATGAGGATTAGGACCCTGGATTAGGATCTTCTGAATGAAGAATGACTGATGAAATATCTGAAAAAACATTGAAGATTTTTCCACATCAGAGGAGTTCAAAGGGGTCAAAAGTCAAGAAGAAACCATCATCAGAAGTGATCAAATTAATGTGATGAAAATACAGTCTCAAATGCTGACATTTAGGGGCATGGTCTGGACCATATTTTTGTGGCTTAGCTCATCACTGTTTCTAATGTACTAGTACACCTCAAAGGGGAAAACTTCATGAATCATATTTTAAAGGGTCCCCACTTTGGACACTGCTGCTCTCTTTGACAAAAGGTTGGACCAGATGATTTTAGAGGTCTTTTCCAACCTAAATGATTCTATGTTTCTATGAAAATTAGGTGGATACCTGCCTTTGAGGAAGCGGCATGTTTGTCTCTTAGGAGAAGTAGATAAATGCAGCTAAGTAATTTTCTGTGATAATCCTATTTCTCTATGAGGAGTGCACAGAAAACCGTATTTCCCCCAAAGCTGAAGCTGAGAACCAGAAGCTGCTTCATTCATACTTCAAAGCCTCTTTTTGCAGTGCTCCTTTAGTTATTTCTTTGCACACTGCTCTCAGCTTCATTGCTGCCTTTTCCATGCTCTCCTTTGAAAGACTTGTCTGCGTGCACATGTGCGCTCATGTGTATGTATGTGCTTCTTCTCTCTCACTTACAAGCACAATCCTTTAATCAAATAAAACACAAGCCTTCCATTTGCATGCTGTTCTTTACGGAATAACTCTGGCTCTGTAATTTAGATCTATGTGGTCTGCTTTTGGGAGATGGCTGTAGTGATTTTTCAAGCAATCTTGCTCTGTGAAGGAGCAACTGCTTTCTCATCATCAGCTTCAGTGAGATTTCACACAACCTGCACAGGCCGTTCAGTAATGCAAATAGAGTCATCTCCATGCAGTGTTTGTTGTTTAGTCTTGAAATGTATTTTCTTTGAAATGACAACATATTAATTTTTTTTAAAAGGAAGCATTAGCTACAAAAATAAATGTGGTGGAACACCAGCCAGCCAGCAGTTCAGTTAGGAAAATAATTTGTAAACCAGCTTATAGTGATGTTTGTTGATGGTTGTGTTTACACTAGGTGAAGAAGCTTCAGAGAGTTTGATGAATCTAAGCCCCTTTGATATGAAAAATCTCCTACATCATATTCTCAGTGGAAAAGAGTTCGGTGTGGAAAGAAGCTGTAAGTGGTCCATATGTTAAGTGAGTACTGTAAATATAGAGTTAGATCATCATATAAGCAGGATTGTACTCTCAATGCATGTAAAACAGAAGTACTGGTAATGTATTAAACATAGATTGCCAGTACTTGTGTATATTAGCTGCTGAGGGATAAAAAAAACCACACATGATGGAAACTATCCTGCACTTTTATCAAGATTGTATCAGGCAAACTTTTAAAATGAAGAAATTTTATGTGACCAGAACAAAGACCATAAAAAGGGCGTATCCAGCCTGCCTTCAAGGAGTGTGTCTGTGATCCTCAGAATTCCCAGCTGGCCCTTTAGCAGGTTTCCGGGTTCATTCTTAAGCCCTCACAGACTCATTGCAACTCCAATGTCTTTTGATGCTGTGATTGTTCAGTGTCTTGGAAGATCAGGCCCCGATATCCAACGGTGGATCTACACCCTGGCTTGATGCAATCAGGCTTGAACTACTGATGTGATTTGAAAGGATGCTGTCAAAAAGAGCATTGTATGCTTGTGAAAGGACATGCTTTTATCTGCCACTTCTAGATACAATTTTGTATGTTTTCCTACCTGTATAATTTTTAAAATGTCCATTTGCTTCTTCTAGTGCGACCTGTGGATTCCTCTTCATCTAGCCCTGCAATTTCTATTCATGAAATGGGGCATTCAGGAGCAACCAAAACAGGAAGAAGTGGTATTACTAAATTAAAGAGCGAGATGAAGCAGGTGAGGTTTTTCTGTCAGTGCTCATCAGAAAATGCAGCTGTTTTGGAGCTGTGTTAAGTCAGATTTTTGTGTATGCATTTTGGGATACTGTTTTTAATGCTGAATAAGCCCATGGTAAATCACAGAAGTTTCCAAACATCCTTTGATTTAAAGCTGATAGAAAGCATGAAGGGGATGTTTCCTCCCAAACTGTAGTTCCTTTTTTGTTCTTTTTCACATGCTGGATATAGAAGAACTTGAGCAAACTGTAATGCATTCATGGCATCGACTTTAAAACAGCATTTTTATAATTTTTTAGCTAAGGCAAAGTCAGATGTACAAAGCTTTCATGCATTGTCATTCTTGTACTCTGCACGGGTTTCTAATATGGTCTATGTGCCTTTGGGGAAAAAAGATACACTTGGAAGAGAAATCTTGGTTTGTTTTTTTTTCCTGTGTTGTTTCTTCAGGAACTGAGAATGACTACTGCTAGAATATATATATACATATATATATATATATATATGTCCAGTATTTTAAATAGCACAGCAACTGAACATATGAAGAGACGTCATAGAAAACACACACAAAGTGTTCTGAATTTCTTGTGACTGATGGTTTTACTACAAGTGTTTTTGATTTCTCTTTTTTGTGTTTCTATCAGTAATTTTCTTTTGCTGTAGATAAACAGGAAGATAGTGATCAGATAAAAGGCATTTATGAGAATGAAGTACTTTATGTAAGAAATTTCAAACATTTCAAAATTACCTTCTCTGCTGAGAGCTTAATAAGCAAGTCTTGCATTTACTCTGAGGCTATCTCTAAGTTTCTAAGAAAGTATGTGGTGTTCACCTTGATTGTATGAAACAAGTTTGCTTGTTAAGCTTTTGAAGAGGAGTGGAATTTCTGTATGAGCTTGACATAAGGTATTTGATGCTGACATAAAGATCAGTTAATAATTGTTTTTGTTATACAATCAATCAGGGAAGCAAAGGTGCCTGCGAAACGTGCGGTTTGTGTCTCGTGAGATCTGGTCGCTGTGTTTGAGCCGTGCTGGTGCCTTGGTGTTACTGTGGCCGAGCTTGCCTTGTCCCCACCGTTGGTACAGCTGTGTCTATGAAAACGCTGCTGGGTGCTTAATGCAGGCTCCAAAGTGACCTTAGTAACTCAGTTTGAGCGTGGCTGTTGGTCTTACAGCTGACCGTGGATGTCTGACTTCAGAGCCTTTCCCAGAAGGAAGGGGGACTGGGCACTAGGCGGCAGCATTATTTTATTTTAAATACACAGGTGGGCCTGAGCCGAATCCCTGTGCAGTTTGTTAAGGCTGAAAAGGTATTTCCTTGCATTGCTTTTGCATTAGATGGAAACATTTTTTGCACAGATGAAGAATGGGCTGTTCTTACTTTTATTCCCCCCACCTGTCCGTTCATGGTGCTTCCTGCCTGCTCTCACTGCACTCTCTAAACAACTTGCCAAATTCCGATTTTATGTCATACTGGGTTGGGGTGAGAACCATCAGCTTTGTGTCAGGAAGGACACTTGTAGTACTTGCACCAACATTTCTTTACACCAGAGCTTGTGTGCTGAGCAGCTGCAGCTCTCTTGTTTACTGCAGATGTTTCTGGAGTCTGAAAACCAAGACTTTGCCTAGGTCTGAACCATTAACACTAATTAAAGGGCATGGCTTGGGAGGGGACAGCTACAGAAGAGTGCTCAGTGTGGAAAGGGGTGCATCCGTGTTTCTGTGAAAGCTTTGCTTTGCAGCTGTTCGCTCAGCACTGCTGACCCCCCTGGCAACCTGCAGGCTTTCTGCAGCACGGTGGCCTTCCACTGCAAAGAGAAGAAGCTGACGTAACGAGGGGAGAATGGAAGTGGGGAGCTTGGGTTCTTTTGTTTTGTTTTGTTTTGTTTTTTCTGACCCTGAATTGCAGAAAAACGTCAGCATGCTCCTTAACTGGGGTGGTTTGTGTTTGCCATGCCGTGGTGACCCTGGCCATCGGACGTGGCTGTCCCAAAGTCAGCTGAAGTGCAGCGCTGCGGGAGCCAGAGTCTGCCATGGTTTTCCCCTGATTACCTGAGCTTATTCCATGCTCCTCGTCTTTGCACAGATGGGTTACTTAACCTTGTTTGCGTCCTGTTCTGTCGTGGCCGTCTGTCTGACCTGCTGGTGTCTGTTTTTGTTTTGTAGTTCTTTCATGAGGGCCACTCCATGTCAAGCAGCATGTTCGCTTCCACGGTAAAACACTGCCTGCAGCTCTGTGTGTATGCGTGTGCAGGAATCTCGGCTCTGAACACCTGCAGCTTCTTCTGTGTGAAAGCCTGTTGTAAAACCCTACCTCTCCATTTAGCTCATCTTCACTGGGAGCCCGTTCTCATCAGTAATCTTTTAATAGTCTCATTTAGATCCACTTAGTTCTTCTGAAGGTTAAGTAGTCGTAGAAGATAAAGCACTGTTGCAGATTTAGTTACTTGATTATATTACAGGTGTCATCAGTATTTAAAAGTAATGTAATGTACCATTTTTGCTGGCAGTCTCTGGACAGTAATGAAACCAGTACTGCTTCAGATTGCTGAGGCAGTGGTTTTACAGGCCTGGGTGTCTCCTCGGGCCGTCATGTTCTTTCAAGGCAGAGAATTGTAGCCCTTCTTCAGCTTTCGCTGTTAAGAAAAGAGACAATTGTTTAAATATTTTACCAGCAGAAACCTCAGCAGTTTAAAGTCTGAGGCTCCGAATCTGTCATCAGGAGACAGAAGGCTTGCAGCTACGCCTGCACCTTGAACTGGCAGCTGTGATGAGAGGATCTCTGCGCCTGGAGACTTGCTGTCACTGGCATACCACTCAGGTGCCCTAAATACACAATTACAGAGCACCCCCAGGTGCACATTCCCCTAGCCCCGTGGCCTGGCCTGACAACTGCCAGGTTGCTGCTGCCTCACTCTTCCCACATCCCAGTGCAGAAAGGCAGAATTGAACCGTGTTTGACTCAAATGCACAGAACTGTTGAAGGAGATCCTTGCCTCTCTGAACTACCTGAGTAGCCAGAGTAATTACTGTGTGCAGGTGGATTTCTCTGCTTTGGCACTGACCCTGATCCCCTCGCTCTGTTAACAATGTGGAGGAAATTCTGACTATCAGAGTCAGCATGCAGTAAAGGAATAGGGTGCATCAGACCATCAAGGGAACACCACTCATGTCTCACTGACACCAACAGGAGTGAAAATTGACTTTGTTTTTATTTTCTTTTTGCAGAGCTTGGCTGTGTGGGGTCCCTGAGCCTCTCCTTTGCAAACATGCAGTTTTTGGTCTTATTTCGCATTTTCCCCAGTACTTTGTTTAGGCAGTTCCTTGCTCAAGAGAGGATGGGATTTGAGAACGGGCTGTCAGTGAAGTCCTCTCTGGGCTGAAAGTAATGGGTGTGCAAAAAGGAACGAGGCTACCGAATAACACAGTGTCTGGAAGTGCAAGGACTAGGCAGACTGCACATACCCTGGTGTAGAAGTGACAGTGAGAATGTGCTGATAGTGCCACAACTTGGAAGAAGATTTGCTGCCTAATTTAGTCTCCAAGTTTGGTAGAGTAAAATAATAGAACAATAGTGACAGTAAAGGAAACGAGGTGGCTACTTACAGAGAGGTGGGCATGGTAATTAAATGACCACATAAAGTCAGTTTTTAATCAACATACATTAATGGAGCTATTTGCATGGAGGACCTCTCTTGCTGGCATCATGGACCTATTGATTCCCTCACATCCCTGAGCCTGAAGTCCAAATCAGACCAGCCAGTAAATTCCACTATCTGGTGGAGCAGTGACACTGCCCTGCCAGCCAACTTGTACTTGTCAAAGCAGTTGTGCCTTGTATTGAACCAAGCAGTGAAGTTTACTGACTTATCCCTTGGTGAACTGCTTGCTTATGTTGTTGAGAAACGACTGAAGTGCTGGAGAAGTGAAGCTTGTTATGAAAGGTAGAGAGAGGGATCAGTCCTGCTCCAGCACCTTGTATGATGTCCTGGCCTGTCTTGTTTTTTTTTTTTTTTCTTGGTCCTCAGCTAGTGTTTTAACAGAACAATGTGTTCACAAGCAGAAGCACTTCTGATGGTAGAAGGAAACTAACAAAAGCTTTAATGTTTCTGACAGAGGGGCAGCACTCCACCATCTCCCACCAGCACTTCTCCTACTGGCTCCGACAGAGACATCAGCTGGGGGGACCGCAAAGGGCAGTGGCTGCGCAGGAGGAGGCTTGATGGTGCCATTAACAGAGTTCCTGTTGGCTTTTATGAGAAGGTGTGGAAGATCCTTCAGAAGGTAGGTTGACAATTATGGAAGGCAGGAAGCAAAAAATATGTATGGGAACATGGGAAGGTGGTGCTTCAGAGGTATTGTGGTGTTGGTTAAAGTTGGTCTTCAGCTGGAAGACTAGTGGAAACTAGAGTTGTGAGTAGGAACATGTCTCTGGAACATATAAAGGCTCCATCAATGCAACTCCACACGTTAGTCTGAAAGTGCATTTTTCTCTGAAAACACCAGGCACCGCGTTTTGGCCGAACAATTCTTTTTCACCACTGTTGTGCATTGTTCCTGGCCTTACGCAAGTTGTGGTCACTGCCACTGCGGGGCACTGTAATGCAGCACACTTCATGTGCTCCAGCTGAAAAAGGCTGCAGGGAATGAGGTTGGAAACTTCACAGTCTTCCAGAATGTCTTGAGATCTCTTGCTGACTCTTCCGAGCTGCATGCTATTCTTGATACCTTTTTGTTTACTGTGCTTGTGTAGCAACTTGGAGATCAGGGGTATGGAAACATACTGAAACAGATCTCCAGGAAGGAAAAGAGGGGAATTCAGAATTTCTGTTTACTTCAAAGTGATGCACCTGTTCTCCTTTGCTGGATGACAGACAGCATTTGGCAGCTTGCAAAACTGAGCTGTTCAAGCCTACGCCCTTGCAAAGATGTGCATCACCAGCTTAGAGCACTCTTGGTTGTCCTAAAATCAGTTATTCTGAAGCTGGTATCAGCCAAGATGAGTCATATATGACCACTAGATTTACTGATGGAATCTTCTAGTATGTTCAACGTACGTTCAACAGTGAACATCACTTCTGTCCTGACCTACTGTAGTAGCTGGGAGTATTTAATGGTTTTCTGGCTATTAAAATTAATTATGCTTATTTAAAGTTATTTAAATATTTCTTACACTGTGGACTGTTCACAAAAGCACTCGTCTCGATGTGCCCTTTTTTTTATTTTTTATTTTTTATAACCTCAGGTACCCAGATATGTCATTCCTTAGCCTGCCTTCTCACCATTTATGTTTTGTCACCCTTCTCTTTTATACCACTTGCTATTTCTAACACCACCTCTCCACCACTGGTTGTGGCCCATTTCCAAGCACCATTACATGCTGACATGCTTGAGTTGAGGTGCCCTGGTTTTGCAACACTTAACTAAATGTTGTTTTAGTGAAAATGGGAAATAAAGGTTCTCATTTTCATGGTTTGTTGTCGTGTTCTTGCATTAGCTTTTATTTCTACATCCTTTCCACAGAAGTTTCTCATTGATTTGGTTTGGTCCTTTGTCTGCCCCTTCCTGTAGTGGCTCTCCAAGTTCTTTCCTCCCATTCAATAGCTAAAATGGAATACAGGACACTATGCAAGTGTCACGTAAGGTTATTTCTAACATTTGGCAGGCTACATAATAACCTCTTGAGTAAAGGTGAAATAATATTTTTAACAGGTTTTCTTTTTTGTGGTAGATTTGGTGGTGGTTTTTTGGTGTTTTTGTTTGTTTAACTGAAAGGTTTTACATATTGGCTTGGATCAGAGTTCACTCAGATCTACTTGCAAGAACTATAATTTCTGTTCACTGTCAAAATGTTTTTTGTTTCAGTGTCATGGTTTGTCCATTGATGGTTACGTCCTTCCTTCTTCAACCACCAGAGAGGTACAGTAAAACGCCGAGGATTTTCTAGCCATATGACTGAACATTTGGTTTCACAGTGTAAGAGGCAGAGCAGGGCCAATGCTGCAGTACCTTTTTTAAAAACAGAAGTGGCTGCTACTCCAGGAGGGAGCTGAGGTCTGGATCTTCCCTCCACCACCCCTGCCAGCTTCACCGGGGTTGTGCAGATGAGTTTTTCTGCCAGCCAGGCCTGGGAGTGGGTGGGTTTTGTGTTAGGTTTGCCCCTTTGCTGCTCCTGCTTTCTGTACGCTTCCATGGCAGTAGTTTGCTGCACCCACAGAGCACTGCTTGAAAAGGGGGTGGCTGGTTACAGTCATTCAGGCAGAGTGATGAAAAAGCTCAGCTTTGTTGGAATGAAGTAGACACATTGCTTGTTCCCCCCCCATTTTTTTCAAATGCTGCCACTGCAGCCAATGTATTTTGGCATCACAGCCTCAAGAGTAAACACCAGTTGAGGATGATTGTTTCTCACCAAAGCTTTCACTCGTTAAATCCATAACCTTAACCTTTCTTTATACTTTTTTTTTTTTTTTTCCTCCATTGGATTGCCACTTTGCCTTTAGGCACTCTGGCAAGTTTTAAATTCACAAATATGAAGCAAACAACTCTTGTGAACAGAGGTCTCTCAGCAGAAGAGAGATACTTGCATGCCTGAGACTTTTCTCATGTCAGGTTGCACCCGATTTGTCTCTGGCTTTCTTCTTTTCTGAGGGGTGGTGGTAACAGCTGAAGAGAAGAGCTGGAATTTTCTGCCAAATTTAAACCTTCTTTTGCAGAATGGAGAGCGTTATTTATTCCTATTGTGTAGATAAATAAGCTTATATTTTTAGCCTGTCAGACCTAGACAGTATCTAATTTTGCTGTTTAAAGGAATCAAACTAAATAAGCACAAACCTCCTAGGGTGTCAGCATTTCACATGACATCCATACAGCTCTGCCAGCGAGATTTAGGCTGCTCTACAAACAATATAGGTATTTGCTTGTGTGGAAGCGCATTCATGCTAAGCAGGTGGCTATTTTTAAATCTCTACAGTCATTTCAGTTTTGCGACTAACCTGCAATGCCAGAAGGGTACTCGGAAGGCAGAATGCCCGAGACTGGCGCATTAGAAGCAGGGAGTTAATTTGCAAGCTCACTATCTGCAGTCCTGTGTGCAATTAAAATGTGTGTGTGATGGGTTGCAGGGCTGGAGCAGTTCTCTGGAAGTTGCATAACTGTGTGCAGGATCAGGGCCTAGCGACACACAAACTTTCTGTCAGTGCTAAAGCCATACAAACGTCTCGTTCACCTCAGTCAGGCTGCCCCCACGTGAAGAGAGGAGCGTATATTTAAGTGCCTGGGGGATGTGTGGGGAACTGGTCTTTTGGATTTGTCGGTTTTTAATTTCCATTTCCACTCTCACTCGCCAGATGACCCCGTGCGAAATCAAGTTTGCTGTGCACGTGGAGTCGGTGCTGAACCACGTACCCCAGCCCGAGTACCGGCAGCTCCTGGTGGAAGCTATTCTCGTCCTTACCTTCCTGTCCGACATCGAGGTGAACAGCATCGGGGGAATCATCCACGTGGATCGAATAGTGCACATGGCCAACGACCTCTTTCTGCAGGAACTGGTGAGTGCGTCCAAGGGGCAGTGGTGGGAAGCCTTCGCGTTTGAAATCTACCCCCGATCCTTCTTTGGTGTGTGGAGAATATGATTTTTTCCTTATGCCCCTACGAAGGAAAACCAAATCACCTCACTGTCTTCTGGAAATATATTTGGAAAACTAATTTAAGCATTGTGGGAGATTTAGTGGGGACAAAATCATAGCTGCTAACAAGCTCTGAAATAAGTGGGCAGATTGAAGAGAACTTTCGCTTTACCAAAGCACTGCACAAGCCACTCTGAGAAGAAGCATTCAGTCCTCTATCAGCAGAAAGTCAGGAAAAGCTGTGCGGGTACAGCTGCCAGAAACAGAACAGCTCAGAGACCACACTGTGTACATGCCAGACAGTAAGGCAGAGACCAAGTTCACGTCCAGGTTAGTTGCATGCAGCTCTACCAAATTATAGAACAGTATTGTGAAAGCAGAGTGTGAAGCGTTAAAATCATCGCTATTTAAGTATTAAAAAAAGGACAAAATTTGTGAAGCTAGATGTCCCTTGTTTACTTAGGCCGATCCAACTAAGTCATGTGTATCTTGTAACAATCCCAGTAAGGGTTTTAATGAGGGAACAGAGGCTTGCTTTCAGCGTTCAACACAAATGTAAAATCATCATGAGGCCTTTTCGTTTTTTTTCCCCAATACATAAGCATAAATGCCTAACGTTCCCTACTTCTTTTTTTTTTGTGTGTGTCTTTTCAGAAATCATTTGGAGCTACTGGTGGTATCTTGGAGAAAGACATAGCCACAGGAATTTGCCACTTTTTTTACGACAGTGCTCCAAGCGGGGCCTATGGGACTATGACATACCTCACAAAAGCCATAATTATTTATTTACAGGATTTCCTGCCTAGCACAGGCTGTGTGATGCAATAAGCAGTGTCTCATGAGGGAGAAAAGGCTAGGAAGCTTTTTCTCCCCGTTTCGCTGCCTTGAACCTCTTGTTTAGTTGCTGCATGTATGTTGTGTGCCATACACTACCTCAGCACTTTACGCGAGTCATCATGTTATGTGCATGCCTGCCTGCGGGGGACAGGTAGGTGGAATGTGGCCTACTTTTAAGGGAGGGTGTGAGAAATAACAAATAATGAAGCTCATTCTGCCCAAAGTGCATAAATGTAATTCATATTAAATTAGCAAGAATTATACAGCTCTGCCAAGGGGAAAACAGATTACTCTGTGGAGATCAAAAGGCATAATAAAATGAGGGAGCTCTATCTCAGGCAAAGTCTCCCAAACAAGGGAAGTGATGGAATTCATTAATTTTTCCCCGGCATTCTAAATGTATGTCGTCATTGTGAATCACTAATGCAGTGTGAAACATCCAGGGAAATGTAAATTAGAGGAATAGGAATAACTGGAGGTAACCAGGTGGTATTTTTAATACACTTTTACCCTGATTCTCATCTCGTTTGCACCTAGTTAGTGCAGGGCTAGTGCAGTAGAGACAAATGTCTTACAATATCCACTAATTTGAGATGATAGCCTTGCTCAGGAAGCTGCCTCTCTCTTTAATCTGAACAAAGTTGCTTCCTTCCCGGCATCCCCAGGGCCTCGCAGGAAAATCTCAAGACTCTGGCTTCTCCAAGGTGACAGACAGTTTTATGCCTGTAATCCTTTTCTCTGAACGGAGAAAGATAAACCTCAGCCACCCGAGCACCCTTCCCAAGTCTCCTGATCCTTTCCCTTGCAAATAGCCTCGGAGTTGAGAATGGCATAATTGCCACCCTTCCAGCGCAGGGCGAGTTTATGGAAGGCTTTGATGTTTTTCTCTTTTTTTTTTCTTCCTTTTTTTTTCCTTTTGTTATTATTATTTTTTTTCTTTAAAGGCACATTTGTCAGTCATGGTTAGGGATGGGCTCCCTGGTAGTCTCCTTCCAGACAGCTCCCAGGTTTGTGCCTGTGCCGTGAGACTGTCCACTGAAAATGAGTTCCAGTGGCTGCTTTGAGCTGCTTTAAGGAGAGGGAGTAAATGCGTGTCATGCGGGGAAACGGCTCTGTGGCCACTTCATCTGAAAACAGAGGTAGGCTGCTTCTGGCATGGAAAACTCTGCTTCACCCCAGGCACCAGCTGCGATTTGCTGTGGTTTTATGCAGTCATCTGAAATACCTTGATGAAAACAGGGAAATAAGCCTGTCTCGCTTGCTGGTTGCCAGCATCCGTGGTCCAGGGAAGGCAAGCTTTAGGTGGCACAGCTACCATGGAGGCGCTGCTGCTACTGCAACATCCGGGCACTTGCTCAAGAGAGCAGAGGCAGAGCAATGAGTGTGGGAGGCCTCAGGAGGTGATTCAGATTTAGGTGAATTTGGCAGTCCGAGGGCCCAGGAGCTGCTTGCTGGATGCTCTGAGAGGCAAGGACTGCGTTAACCACCATGGGCACTGTGGACCTGTGGAGGGATTAGCGTAAAGGTACGGTTCCGGTACGAATAGCACACACCTGGATATGGAAGTCATTTTATTGGCATGGTACCTGGTTTTGTTTTTTTCTTTTGTTTGCTTTTCCCCCATTTTTGTATGCATTGTGAGAGATCACCTAGCGTGTTTCTCAGTAAACAAATCCTTTGGTTTAAACATGTCAATGTAAGTCCAAGAACACGAGCACACCAAGTCTCTGAAGCAATGGTTCAGAGCCTAGAGCAAAACAAATACCCCTTAACTCTTTTTTTTTTTTTTTTAAGCAAGTGTCTTTGATTTAAAATTCATAGTATGACCTCAATTACCATACATTTATAATCACTGTGATCAATTACCACATGGAGTCACGGAGTGTATGCACTGGAAGAGTATTTATTTGGTGATTTGAAGAGTTTAGATAAGTGGTACTGAGAAGCGGGATGCTGAAGCACAATGTCAGTGGAGGGGAAACTCATTTTACTTCCAGGTCAGGCACAGCTGCAACTTTCTGCTGAGCTACTACTCGGACAGAAGGATTATTACAACTGGACAATCACAGTTAATGCAAAACTCATTAAGGAAATAAGCTTTTGTTCAGACCCGCCCTACACACACACACACACACTTTGCAGAGGATCCACCTATGTGTTATTAAGCTGTTACAAAACCGAGCCGGCTCTGATGGTGGTGGGGGTGTGCTCCCAGGTAAAACCCATGGTGACAGCTTTGCAGCTAATTGGAGCAGCTCAGCTGTCTGGCTTCCCGGGGGAGCCAGAAGAGGAGGTTGTGGCCATCCTCAACTCCCTGCACACTCATTTCAGAAGGCAAAGGTACACAGACACACCGTGTGCTTCAGAAACGAGGGCTTTTGGGAAAACAGATCCACCTGGGACCTGGTCCTTCTGCTCTGTCCGGCGCTGCTGTCACGAGCAGTGTGCAGCCGTAGGGACGGAAGCAGCAGCCCTGGTCCTGTGGGAGCTGGGCCTGCAAGCGGGCAGACAGCAGGGCTGCGGGGGCTGGCTCAGCGCAGGCCTCTTCTGTGGTGCCAGCCGTGGGCCCCTCGCTCAGGGAAGGAGCCCTAAAAGGGTCGGTGGCTTTCCATGGCCTGTAGGAAGATGCCCTGTGTGGGTGAAGCAGGGGCCTGGGGGCAATCCAAGCCCCACATCAGGTGCTTGGCCTGAAGGCTGATGGCACCTGTAGGGCCAGTTTGGGCACTCTGCCATGGCCTGATTCAGTCCCTGCTCACAGGACCACTCACAGCTGTGACATTAAATAGCCCCTGCATAACATGGTGGAATAAGTTTATCTGTATCTACCTATCTATATAGGGATGAGAGTTATGGGAGAGCTTCAGCTCAAACAATGAGTTTAACACGAGTAGCTGGGCTGTCTCCTGCTCCAGTTCTAGTCTCCAGCGGCTTTTATCCCTGGCATCACGTGCCCTGCAGTTAGTCCCCCCTCCCACGTCCCCTCCTTCTGTCAGAGGTGAGGGGGCTCCTGTCTGCCGGTAGCAGCTGAGGGGCAGGCTTCTCTTTTGGCTCGATGACTCAGCTTCTCACAGGCTGCAGCGCTGCCTCCCTGGGAGCCTCTTCTCAATGTATGCTAAGTGAAGTGCTGCATTGCGACCTTACTGCTGGCGTCCCTTCTCATCAAGGCACGCGTCCTTCAACTTAATCCTTCAGCTTAATGCTAGAGTGGCTTCAGGAACACGTTGTGAGAGGGGCACATCTGAGCTGCAGGGTTTTGGCAATGTGTCTGAGCTCCCACGTTGTTACACACCCTTGTTTTGTCCTGTCTTCTTGGGGGTGGCAAAGGAGGACTCCAGATCTGTACTGTCACTTTCTATAAATACACATTTAACATTACCAATGCCATTAAAATTTTACTGTAATTTTTGTTTTTCTATTGGAGAACCCCCCCACTCCAGCAAATAGAAATGAGTATGTGCATGTTTATTCACTCATCTGTAAATTTACAAAATACTTCTGGAAAAGTATTTTTCATATTTCATCAATTAAAAATAAGATTTAGGAATGATGGCACTGTATTAAACTTGGACTGCTATTGTATTCTGTAATGATAAATTATTAGAAAGGGTGCTATAGCTTTTTTTTTTTTCCTTTGCATTTCCAAAACTGTTATTAAATTAAAAACTACCTACTTACCTCATGGTTCAATATTAAATTTTAAAGACTGGTTAGGCTGGAACTGTTTACTACCCAGAAAGCACTCTGTATACATTGTATTTAATAAGGATGAATTAAGGTAATGTCTTTTTTTAAAAAGTTCCTGATCTGGCTGCACTTTATATCCGTGTGTTGCTTTCAGAGCGTAATATGCAAGTGAGTCAGGTCCAGGAGTGAGGTGCAGGAATGGGAATATTGGCTCGCGGGCTTGGAGCAGGGGAATACAGGGGGAGACATGGGGACACTGCGCTCTTCCATCTTGCTGCTTTCCATAAAGTCAATTGCAGAATTTATCAGTTTACTTGATAAAGAATTTATGCTCAACTGTATGCAAGATTATTTGGGTTCAGCAGTGTCAAACTTTGTTACTTTTGTGTTCTTACTCATCTCCTGGTTTTAGAGAAATACAGTTTGACTTCAGACAAAAAGTGTCGTACTCTAGTATGTGTAGGCTACCAACGTAAAGGCAAAAAGACACCGCACACACATTACTGTGAAAGCTAAAGCTTTATTTTAGGATCTATTGTATGTTATATTAACATGCTGTGGATTTAGCCAGCATTAAAGTGACAGGTTATGACTGTTTCTTGGCCCCCAACCCCAACAACTGTAGGCAACAGTAGCCAGTGGCAAGAACAAATCTATTGCAAGTGTAAACACCTTTCAGATAAGACCCTTTAAGTTGGGTCTGTAAACTTCAAAGAGGATACATAGTGACCTGGAATGTTTTAATTTTATTGCATCATGCAAAGAGCAAGATTAAATGCAGAACTACCTATTTTCCTATTTTAATGATATGGTGGTTTTTTCCCTTTTTTTCTTTTTTAACTCGCCTGGGCTGGATAGTCAGTCCACAGAAAGCCTCTGCTGTTCCTGTTATATCGCCAAGGAGTGACAGATATGTTCCTTGTGGTCATTAATACTGTTTCTCAGCTGTCTCTAAGGGCTGCTGAGAGAAATGTACCAAAGTTTCTCCTCCCATGAGGTTGTAGGTGCTACCTCGGTAATATTCACAGATAAAATTGGTGGAGGAGATGAAACCAAGAGTGAAGATAAATTGTAAGGTACCGATGTGGCAGTGACACAGTAATGCTGTATATGGTGGTTTTTCATCTCTTCTGGTCTCATTACTAGCAGGTATACATCATCCAGAAGGGACTAAGCAGGCTTACACAGTGACCACAACGCTTATTACCACTTATTGGTTGTCAGTGTGGAAGTTGGGTTCCCAGGCTGCCTGTGACTCATGACAGGAAGGTGAACTTCCATGACAACCCGCAAGAAGTTCTGCCTTTTCATTAGGTTGGCTTCTTGTCTCGTTTGTGAACCACATGAAAGGCCTCTAAAAATTCACTGAAGTCAATGTAGTCGTCTTTGTTGTAGTCTATGCTCTGAGCTAGCTTGTCAATGGATGCATCGTACGCATCAATTCCCAGGTGAGAACTGAAGATTCTCCAGGTCTTGCGGAACTCATCAAAAGAAATCAAACCTAAAGAAGACAGATGGCAGACTGCTTCTTCCAGTGCTGTTTCCCCTTCCTACGTACATGCATGCACATTCCTTTATTGCAAGACAGTTACCTGCCTACCATGGCTTGTGTGATTTTTTTGTGATTTCATGACTGAAGTACATTTTTACTGCAGGCAATGAGCTAGCACTTTCAAGAGCAGAATTAAGAAAGCAGTAAATACTGAGTGAGAGAAGGGAGAAAAAGCCCCCGGAAGTGACACCAGTACTGGAAACTGAGTATGTGAGATTTTTTTTCCTGAATTAGGCTCTGTGCACTGTCCCTTATATGGGTACAGCCTGACTGCTGAAATTAGTCTTCACTAAAGTGGAAAAATGACATCACCCCTGGTTCCTCTATATATAGAAGCCTTAAGGAGGAAACTGTGGGGAAAGATAAGTAGCATAGGCTTCCTAGGGCTGGTGCTGTGAAGTTACAGAGACTTACCTGACTGATCTTCGTCCATGATGTTAAAGATTATCTCCAGATCTTTTCTGTATTTGCACAGCGTTTCAACCAAAGCTGGCTGAACCTGGTTTTGAAATCATACACAGGAAACAATTCAGACCTTGGGTTTGAATTAGTTTAGCCAACAGAATATGTACTATACAAATCTATTTTCCCAGTTTAACTTGTCAAATACTAGGAAAAAATCCTTATGCTTGAGTTCCAAGAGATGATATTTTGTCTTGCCCTGAATCAGCTAAAACCTGTCACTTCTGGGTGAGGGGGTCCTGTGAAGAAGCCCTTCACACCTCCTACCTTCAGTAATTATTTGTGGAGCTACTGATGATTTAGGGAAGATACTCAATGTCATGCCATCACATGAAATGTTCAATGTTAGAAAAATGGTGGCGAGAGCTAAGAACCAAACCACTATGCAGTCGCCCAGTAACTACTGGACTCTGTAGAAGAGACCTTAGCTACATGTGGTCAAACATCTCCAGCCCATCTCCAACTGTGACTTCATCCTACAGGTGCCAGAATTGGTTCTGTGCACATTTGCAAAGCTGCTCTGGGTAGGATTCATCGCATATCTCCTCAGCTACCTTATCTAAATGCCCTTGAGAGACACCGGAAAGTAGGAAGCAGTTCTAGCGTGTGATTCATCCAACCTATTTTCAGAATCTACCTTAGCAGGGAATGATGATTTGTGCCCTAGAAGTACTTATTTCCCTCCAATGACTATAAAAGGAAGCTAGGTAACTAGTTCAGATGTAGATGTCTATGGGATTGGCCAAACCACTGTCTTGTGCCTCAAATTGCAAAAAGCTGTTCCTCTAGGATTTGGAACGAGGTATTTTCCTCCTTACCTCTTCTGTAGATTGAGCTATTTCCATATTGTGAAAACATGACATGTAGTCAACTTTTCCATCTGTATCTGTCTTGACTAAATGGAACTGCAGCGTCCTCCAGGGCAGTTCGAGGCAGAGGACAGACTCCATTGCTGCTGCCCAGTCACTGACAGAAATCTTGCCTGCCGGAAGGGGTCAGTTCATGGTTACGTTTGGTACATGATGCAGCATAAATCAGACACCAGCATGCCTTCTGACTTTGTTTAACAAGTCACAAAACACAAACATTTTCTCCTAATGCTGGGGAATAAAAATATTCTTAACAATGAGCAGCAAAGTCAGACTAAACATTTCCACAGGTCCCTTCCAACAGCAACAATTTTGTGATTCTATCGGCATGTTTTTAAACTTCTTGAGAAAAACATATTATTCTATGAAGAGTACTTCAGATTTGAGCAGAGTTGCACCTACAGAGAGAGACATATGTGACTGAAACATCAACAAGACAGAAGTATGTTGATCGGCTGGCAGCCAGAGAAGCAGCACCAACACCTTATTAATTGCCATTTTAGGGCCACAGCTGACAACCTAGTCAGGTGAGAAGCCATCATGAGGAAAAGCTGGATTTGTGCCAGAAGTCATCAATGCCTTGCTCCTACATAAAAGGTTAATGTATCAATTTATTACTGACTTTTCTTCAGCTGACCCATGACTGTGTGTCCACTAGTGGCCTAGCTACCCTACTCAAATGGCTCCCAGACTCAGGAGACCAGTTCTCCCTCCTCTGAGACCCCAGTTCCCCAGCTGACATCTTCCGAATACGCTCCTGAGTGAAGGTGTTGACCTTTGAGCTTCTGGAGTCAGATTTCCCCGCCCAAACTTTCTGCCCAGAATGCTTCTTTATTTGCTCAGGTGTTCCAGTTCTTTCCTTCTTCATACTTAAACCTCCCACCCCATCCTCCAAGTTGCTTTCTAGGGATAAGCATCCACTAACACACATCTTCTCCTGGGAGGAATGAGAGTGTGTCACCAACCAGCCTCAGCCTCCCTCCAGCCTTAGGCCAGCAGGCCCCCGTGCACACATAAGAGGTAGCATTACCTGTGTTGTTGCAGTCATACTTTGCGAAAGCCTCAGTGAGTGTAGACCTGTGAGCAAAAATCTTCTCTCGTAAGGTTTGCAAGGCAGAACGTTCAATCGTTTTCACCCTAGGATGAAAAAAAAAAAATGCAAAGCTGATCATTAAAGGATTTTAATCCTCCAGCAATTTATGCTTTTCAACATTCATTATCAAATTCTTCTGTTCTTTAACATGCGGTGTCATCAGGGTCATCCTAAAAGGCAACACTGGGGAAAAACAAAACAAAGCCCCAGAAGAATAAGCTGAATTTAAGAGATAATCAAGTTTATGCAGGTAATTCTAAGCTGCTTTGCTTTAGTAAATCTGACCACAGTGCTAGGCATGGCAAAGCTGTAACGATAAACTTTTTGGACTCCATTCATAACAGGATTTTTCTAGATTAACACTGCAGCCTTAAAGCAGACCTGACAGACAGGCATAGGCTCTTTAGGAGTCCCTGACAATCGTCTGTTCTAAGCTCTTAATTACCTTTGGGAATTTCTCAGGAAACTAAGTCAGAGCACTTAAAATACATTTTTGTCTTATGTACTAATATTTAAATGGGAAAATAGAAAAACGAGGAAAATAGATGCCTGTCCAAGTAAAATGAAGCTACAGATTTGCAGCAGGTGCTCGCACTGCACACATGACGATGCATCTTTACCTCTCCCAGTAGTTCTGCTTGTCTGTGCACTCGCGCACTTGATACTGTACAAAATGAGGAATCAGATCCGGATTCAATCGGATGTACGCTCCCCGGTTGCTTCCCTCTTCATAATAGTTAGAGGCAGAAAATATAGTGATAACCTGATCATAGGAAAAAGAGAAAGCGGGTTGGCTAGAACAACTCTTCTTGACACTGATTCCTAAAACTGATCTTAGAAAAACCTGCAGGTTACAAAATGAAGTGTCAGCATGTAAACCCAGAAACCAGTAACGATGTCATTCACCAAACTGCTTGCACTTTTCAAGTCAGAGCTCCAGGCTTGCGTTTTTGGCCCGTCACAGTTTAGAGGGCAGTGTGATAGCACACTGTAGCAGAAACGTCTTTCTAAGATAGAGCTGGTTTTCAGGATTCTTGCTGGCATCTTGATACAGCATGTCAGCGAGCAATTGCAGAAGTTAAAAGTGTTAAAATGAGTTAAAAGGCTTCTAGAGTCTACGAGCATCTCTTACACTGTACTTACACATAGCTGTCCTAAGGGATTTTGTTGATGTTCGTTTTCAGATGAGTAATGAGCTAGTCCCCACTCCCTGAAGCTGTGGAGACTTCTGTGTTTGTCAGAACTCCGTAATTTGTTCTAACATCTACTTATTTAGCACACAATGCCCCCAAACCCATTTTAAAGAAGTCACTCATTTTCTTAATTAACTTTGCAGACAAATCTGTGGATGTGCCTGTGAAATTCACGGGAGATCTCTGCTTTACGTGGCAGCACCTTACCTTCCCGCCATGAGTGAGCTCGTAGCCTTCCCGCTTAAACTCATGAGACCTGATCAACATCTTCAGATTATACCTTTCAAGCAGCCTGGCAGTGGTATCGGGGCCAAAGTAACAACCTCCTCCTCGGCGCTTGTTTGGAACGCAGCCATTTTGCTTTCTTGGATCACTCCAGAGAATGTCCAGGACCTGGAACGAGCAAACACAAGTGAGGACTGATAGTAGGCAAGGACTGACAGGCTACGTACGCCTCAGCTAGGGACCATAGCAAAAGCCCCCACAGTACAGGGAGAAAACATACCCGAGCTAACAAGGTCCCAAGCAGGCCTCCCATTTTCTTCTTTCCTTTCAATAGTGCCCTCCTTTGGGCTGGGACCTCTGTTCTACTTTTCTTACAAACAGTTTGCCTTATCTTTTTCAGACGAAACATCTTTTCAGCAATGTGCCTCCTTTCACAGCTGATGTTTCCAGACTCTGGTAGGTGCATCAGGAACGGTGCATGGGCAAAGAGAGCAAAAGCTGCCTATGCATGTGAGAGGCATTTCCTGCTTCTCAGCGCAGACCTGACAGCCACCTGTGTCAGTGGTTTTACCTAAACTAAGCTCGAGAATCCCTGCTCTAAACATGGCAGGAGTTGCCTTTGGCTTTATTGCCTTTGATTAGCTCATGTTTCAAAATAAGATTTCACCTATCATCATTTTAGCAGGATCGAGACATCAATGGATGAATTCTTAAGGCTTCAACGTGCTAATTCTAGTCAGCACCAAACATGGGGCAAAATGTGTCTGTTCAAGCCTCACTAGAAAAGGTTTATGCAAAAACATTCTACTTCCCATTTGTTGGGGAGTGTCAGTGTTTGGGGAGGTTACTACAGCACTTTATGTTAGTTTCTAGCTCAGATCTTGGGAAATTACATTTTCTGAGAGAGATTTGCTCTATTTCTAGAGGCAAAGCAAAGCTGTCTACTCCTTAAAGCAGCTGGCTGAAGGGAAGATCAAAAAAATAAACATACACCCAACTCAATTTTGAGCTTGTAAACTGCTGTGCAAATTAAGCTTTCCAAATTGTCACAATTTATTAAATTACAGCATGGCATGCGCTCTGTATTGCCTCTAATATTCAAGGGGAAGCTAACAACCAGAGGACAAAAACTTCCTGCTCTGAGTAATCAACCTTTAGGTCTCAGGAGCTGGGTTTTTTTGGACACTATCAGCATTCAGCTGCCAAAACCACAGCCAAAAAAGGTGCGTGAAATCACAATTGATTGCCAAGCCTGACCTGTTTAAACTGACAACCACGTATGTACGAACAGATGTAACCACATGAGGGCATGCAAACACATCTCATACAGAGCAGTTTCCTCCTAACAGCTAAGAACAGAAAACACTGTGTAAATTCTCCTTCCGAGGCTTAAGATCACAAGCCTTTTTTTATCAGGTGTACAAAAAGCATCTAAATAATGTGTAGCTGACTAGTATACTCCCCAGAATGATGTGTTGCTCAGACACAGACCCCTCGGATGCAGACGTGCCCTCTAAACAGAGCCCCTACCACTGCTGTGCAGGGGTCTCTGTATCTGTCTTTGGTTTCACCTACTTGTTTCCATTCCTTCAGGGTGGGCCCTGACTCTGAATTTGGACGGGAAAGCTCAGTGGAGCCCGATGACGAGATGCCGCGTGTTTTCCTTGTGACATGCTCGTTAGCAGCACATGTGCTGGGTCTGGCTGCTGGAGTTCCCTCCTTTGCTTGCTCCTCTCTGTCTGCCTCTGGCTTTGGTGGCCGCATCAAAGATTTCAACTTGAAAATAAAAAACAAAACCGATCAAACAATAAAACCCCACAGAATATTGGAAGAGTTAGCAGAACATAATGATACAGAGATGCCAGCTGAAAGGCACATCCATTCCCCCTTCCCATAAAAGTCTTGAAGTCTTGTGATGTCCTGAACTCTCATGTTTGGTGGAAGCTGCAGGTGTTTGCACCTGCAGACATCGTGCTTCACATCTGTCAGGCACCAGCCTCTTCCGGAGCGCTCTCATGTTCCTGTCACAAGCCATCACTCATCCCAAGCCAAGCTCAGTCACCAGGTCTCACCTGGACAGCCAGGACAGCACTTGGGCTCAGGGCGGATACTTAAGTGCCCAGCTTCACTGGAGACTGAAAATACACAGGTATATTATACTGAGGTCAAACCGCACTCACTGCTGCTCTCATACAATAGCATGCTGCTAGGTTAATTTGGCTGAAGTCAATGGAGGATGACCGTATGGTTATCAGGAGGATAACCATAAAGTTCATAAGGTATTATTTCAGTCCCTTCACTGTTAAATAAATTTAACCTCCTCCAGTATGTGCAGACATCTGCTTTTTTGCAGTCGTGTGCTGTGGCTCCATGAATGCCCATTCATGCGGACTCCCCCAGGGAGTATCTTTTCTTCTCTTTGGATATTTTCTCATACTGTCTCATTTTCAGACCACCAGCAAAAAAGTGCAACTATTTAACAAAGAAAATGATGCAAAAAATGATTCCCCGGTGCACTGACTGGCATCTGAAGACCTGTCAGTTGCCAGCTGTACCAATTAAAAGACATCAGTCGGCCCTGAGCGACTGTGCCCTGAGCTGTGGCCCAGGCACGGCTCGTTACCGACGCTCTCCCGAGGCAGCCACTTTGACCTGCTACTTGTGCAGCTCACCGGTAGGCAGTGCATCGGTAACACGCCCAGCCCTGCCTCGGGGAAAGCGTGGGAAGGACTTGGCTCACGGCCGAGACACCTGTATCCAGAGTTAGGCACCCAATTTCGGAGTGCACTGGTTCAGTCAGCAGGGCCTGGGCGCAGATAACCAGGCATATTCATCACCCTTTTTAACATCCTTGAGAAACAAACTGAGCTGCACCTGGCTGATCGGTAAAACATTTCTTTCTGTGCTAGAAATCACGAGGGTGAGAGCAGCAGCTCTGGATTGCACAGCCACAAGTGACAAGGAACACATTTCAGCTGCTTAAACACCGGTGTCTTGTGCCATCTGGGGTGCTCTGCCATGTCTGTGAATTAGCACCAGGTGCACAGACAGGAACCAGACCTGGAGGAGAGCAGCGGAGGAGACCCATGAAGAAGACCTGCCTTTCTGCAGAGGCAGCCAGAGGCCATCGGGAATCCCCCCAGGCTTTGGCAGTGCTTCCAGGAACAGCACCAGAGACCTACACCTGAGCAGTGGTAAGACCTGGATCTCCACCAGATCTCCTGGATCTCCACCAAGTGTAAGGAGCCTAAGCACCCAGCTTACAAGCAGGCATCTCTAGTGGTATAAATCTTCCAGACCAAATCCCACACCATTTTCCACTGATTTGAAAAAGATGTACTTGCTCACCATTCTAGAAAAAAAAATATGGATGCCTCTGTTGTCTAAATTTATGAAAAGGAATAGTTTCTGCTTTCTCAAGGCCAGGTCCCAAGGTTTGCTCCTGCTGGAGGGACTCTCCCACATGTGCTGCCACGGGAGCCCTGCAAAGTGAACGTCCCACACAGAGCAGATGGCAGCAGCACAGCCCCGGGGCAACAGGCGGTGCTAAAAAGATGTGGTTAGATTGATTTCTGAAGTGTTTAGAAAGTACTTTTCATACTTTCTGGCTAATGTGTCATCACCGCAGGAAGGAGTATCTAAAGTGTTTTCAACTATTTTAAAGTCAAAAGACCTGTGTCATTTTACAGCAGCCAAACAATTGGTTCCCAACACCTACTGAAACCTCCCCTTCTAAAGACTGATTTAGCAGAAAAACAAGACCTTTCTTTCCTTACTTGCCTTATAAAGTAGCCATTTCCTTTCCTCATGCAAACAACTTGATCTTAGCATTTGTACTGCTAAATTATTTTTTAAAAAATAAGAGTACCCCCACATGAATACGCTCTCTTACCTTATTTCTCTCAAGTAAATTCAGGAAATCCAAATCTGTGGTGTTTGAAATTCCTCCGTGTACGATAAGTACTTTTTTATTAATTATAGTGGCAAGGGGGAGCCAGCTGAAGACATCTTGCAGAAGATACAAAATTACCTTCCCGTGGACCTGCAAAGTGTACCCTTGGATTATATCCTTTCAGGCAGATTCTGTTGCTTCTAAATTCAAGATTTTGCTGAGGTATCTGCAACCGTCTGTATGAACAGTTCCACCCAGGGGACACCCCAAATTGCAACACCGACAAATATGACCTGAAATTTACTCTAAGAGCCATTCAAAAGTCTCTCCAGCACTTCATTTACCTCTCTGTGTGCTGCTGAGTGGCCTCACCAATGTTATTTATTTCATCCCACAGATCGCTGAGCACAAGATGCTACCACTTTGCATTGTTTTGTCAGTTATGCCACTGAAAATCCAAAATAATTTTAACTACGTTACTAAACTCATTTTGCACTATACCTGTATAAACTGGTTTGAAGTTTCTTTGTTCAGACATTTTTCATTTTACATGTGCAAGACTCAAAGAAAATACAGGGAAACTAGGAAGAATCATACCTTATACTTGTTCAAAACTTCATTGCTGAAGCCATATCTGAAAATAGAACAACATCATGAACTGTGTTTTTGTGTGCCCTTTCTGCACAATTTTCTGCACTACAGTGATTGCCAGGAATTTTCCAACCCTCTTTTCCTCCTGTCATTTATGTCTCACCTCAGTTTAAAAGTGCATTCTTCTGTTTTATCTCAATAATTGAGTTAAATTGATTTCTTGTGCATATAAGGGATCAGAAACAGCATCCAGGCCAATAATTTTTAAGCAGCCTATTTCCCATCTAAATGTAATAGCGTAACAATTTTACCTTTTAGATATTAGAGAGAATTTTCAAAGGAACCTAACCAATGCTGTATAAAAATTCCCTCAAAACCTCCATGGACATCACCATCTATCATGTCCATCTCCCCCCCCCCCCCCCCCTTTTTTTGGGAAGTGACATCTTAGTCTGAAGTTAAGTGATGTCTCAGCTCCTGGTTTCCTGGTTCCATCATACTGCACACTTAAGTCTGTTGCTATGCTGGGGAAAAAAAACATGATTTAACTAAAATACAGTCCTTCCATCCATCCCCTGCTCTGGTACTCGGGCAGCTCCAATGAACCCACTGACTTCAATGGGCTGTGATTATGTCAGAGACAAGCACTTCTGTCCGAGTGTCTGTGTGTAACGAGGGTGTACTTTGCTCCCCCACACACATCTTGAAGATGCAAAGCTCCACCTGCATACCCAATAAAACATTACTTCTGTTTTAGAGATCAGATGTTGGCACAGTAGCATTCAAAAGCTCCAGCATTTCCAATGAATGATCAGATACCCCCTCCATTCCATCCCCTAAAACCTACCTCAAGTTTATGACATAGTCTTCATGGTTTCCTCTGTTCAAGTGTACATCATTGGGGTAGATAAGAAGAAATGCAAACAGGATTATAAGTATTTCCATAGAATTTCGCCCTCTGTCAACAAAATCACCATTAAAGACATAAGGTTTTTTTTCTGAAGGTAGACCATTCTGCAGAAAGAAACAAAAACAAGGACATTTGGAGACTGTTATGCTACTGTAATAAAGGAAATATCATTTCTAATGAGAACTCTTGGCTATAAAACCTGGAAGAAAAAAAAAAAGCATAATACAGAACTCAGAAACACAGCATTTATTTCCACTGCTTAGAACAGAAATCTCCAAATCAGACATCTTGTATGAACCATCAGAGAAGAGATGACCTCTCTAACGGTTCTTATGATGCTGTCTCTAATCCATTCCTCTACCTATTAAATTAAATTGAAAGGGACCAACAGGAACATTATTCTTGTAATAAAATATACTTTTCTGTTAATGCAACTGCTGCTGGGAAGTTGTGCACTTGCAAATAGAAGGGAATCGCTCATTTTGAATGGATGACAAGAACTCCAGAAGTTATCTTCTGACACAAGTCTGAAGGTCCTTACATTTCCTTACACAGAAGAAACTGGATTTCAGATATTTACATTGTTTGCAGTCTATGCTCCCAGAACTCCTAAGGAATACTGCAGTCCAAATCTTAATACAGAGATGTGAAGAATCCTCTTTTTTCCAACTGCTTTAATCGTGAAAGCATTACTTGACTTTTACTCATACTCGCACTTTGCCAGGGGTGCTGTTAAAGATATACCAGAAAGCTTGTGCACTTGGAAGACTGCATGTACAGGTAGTTTTTATCTTTTTTTTTTTCTTTTTTTCTTCTGAAGATACAGAGCAATGCTTTATTGTGAATGGTGACATCAGAAGCTACTACTGTGAATTGCTGGTACGTGCTGTTAGATTAGTTATCAGCACATCAACGGGTGCCATCAGCTTGCACAAAGCATAGCAGCAACTACATGTAGCTTCATCATTTCCAGTCACAAGTACTGGAAATATCATTTCATTCTTGGTTTGCCAGGAAAAGGAAACCTCTGCTGTCACAAATGGTGTGCACAAGAACGATCAACAGAACATATACAAAACCATATGACAACTGCAGAAGCCACTCTGAGGAGGCTGGGCAGCACTGCAACACACCCCGCTTCCTGAGTGGGGCTGTGTCAGACCAGGAGATGGATTAATCAAAGCTTTGCTTTAAAGCCCACGGGCAGGAGATTGCCCAGCAGATGGTCGTCGTGCACAGAGCCACGCTGCAGCCGCCGTCCTCATGGAAGGACAGACGGGCTGACATGCTCTCCAGCCTCTGCCCTGCCTCTCTTGCAAAGGCTTACCCACAGCTCATAGTTTTAAAGGAGAGTTTGTTTTCACTTCTAGCTTCCATGAGGAGTTGTGGTTCTGTTCCATGCTCATGCAAAGCTTTTATTTCCTTTTCCACGGTTATGACTAATAAGAGCAACAGCAAATGAAAGGCTGTTGTAGCCCCAACATGTCAAAGAGGTGAACAAGGCCCTCTAATGATTAGCAACTTGCTGCTGGGCATCATTCCTGTATCGGCTGGGTTAGTGATTAATTAACTTCCGTTTGTCGCTCGCATTCTCTGCAGCTCCAGGCTATTCCTCCCCGTAGCAGCCATTTAACAATCGAACCTAGCAATACATATTTTAGAATGCACGTGTTTCAAGGAATTCCAGGAAATGCTGTAATTTGACGGAGATTAATGCAGTGACCGAATGGACTTTACAAATTGGCTACTGAGAAAAAAAGTGGTTCTCTGAGCATCACCCTCGTTGGGTCTCAGCATTACACATGCTGTTGTGCCCAGCACCGTGCTGAAGAGCCACAGCTCTGCTGGCTGTGCTTTGTCCTACCATGCCTGCGTTTCGGGGGCTCGTCCCAGCACCGTGACTCCACCATGCGCTCTCCACTTCCTCAGCTGCTTGGAAATGAGGACGAAACATCTGCCCACTGCACAGGGTCTGCTGTAAGGAGGGACCCTGAAGCCAAACAGCAACTGGCAGCATGAGCACTGCTGCCCACAGCTGGGGGGCTGGCTCTGAAGTCACTACAATCAGCACTTAGTCCTCACTCACATGTTTTTCTTAATTATTCGGAGATAGCTGCAGCAGTTACCTCCAGAACAGCTATTTTTCCCCTCACAGGTCTGGTATATGAAACTGACCTGAATCATACTCTGATTCTGTTTCAATATCCTGTTCCAAAAAGGAAGATTGCGTAATTAAAATAACAGCTAAAAGACTACAAGCCGAGGACTGGCTGCATGTAATCAGTTAATAAGAAAAGCAGAGGCCCGCAGAGGCCTGATTATGCTTCAGCAGGCTTCAGGTACGCACTTGGACAAAACCACCAAGTTTCCATCCAGCCGTGTCAGATAAAGTGTAACAACGTTGGAAGCAGAGGGGAATTACATCATTGAAACACCTGGTTTAGCTCATTTCAGTCTCCATTCAGGGCCGAAGAATGTGTAAGGATCAGACAAACCCTTTCCTCCGGAAAACTCAAATCGGAGAGACTATCTGCTAAATGAAAGGTGGTGATTCATGCCAAAGATAAATGGGAAACTAAATATAGGAAAACTGCACCTTCGGTTAAATATACAATGGTGAAAAAGATAGCCTGGGGCTCTTTTTTTTTCACCTCAGCAAAAGAGAGTTACGCTTTTTAACTTGAAAAGTGAGCAGCTGTTTATGGATATGGAAAGGACATCCAAGGTATTTCCATTTTGTGCAGACTATACGGTTGCTTCCAAGGTTTCAAAAGCTTTTAAACAGATAGCACCCTTTTTTGTTTCCTGTAAACAAACAATAATGAAAAACACCTTATGGGCATCAATGGGAGGGCCCAAGAAAAACTCTGCATTTTCTGCTTGAGGACTGAAATTATCTGCAGTGTAGTGTCACATCAGGAACTGTTAGCTCTGGATTTTAGACCTCAGTCAGCATGGAATAGAAAATGTGGGCTGGATGTGGAAGACATTGCAAAGAACCCTTTAAGTTCATGCTCCAGCTTGATATTTAGAAGACAAATCTCCCGGATCTCCTCTCTTCCTCAGGAGGAGAAGGAAAAGCTATGACAAAGGCACCATTCAGGTTGTTCTAGGGTTTATGTGTGTGGTATGTGCACACACATTTACAGTTCTAACGGTGATAAAAACTATCAGACAAATATACATTCTTAATAACAAAAAGTCAAAATGATATATCACAGGTTGCCCACCTACCTTATAAAATATCAAAAAAAGATCATCCAGATTTCCATGCAAGTCTCCTACAGGAAACAAAAACATATATGTCCTCTGTTACCAAATACATGGAATTATAAAACTGGAATTATATAAGCTAGTCCTAAGAAGTTTTTCCCCATGTCTTCTTTAGTAATTTGCATTTTCCTTAATAATTTGCCTTGTATTAGGGTTATATCAGCTTCATGTTAAGGTACATGCTGAAGTTGCCTAGTAAAACCACGCAATAAAACACTTAAAGAGTACACAATTGTTTTGCATAAAGTTTCTGTCCTTGCAGCTGGATCTGAAGATCAGACCTGTCACACAGGTAAAGGTTCGCTCAGGGAAATGGAAGTAAGATGAGCAAACACATTATCAACCTGGAAAACAGATTAGTATTTCAGAAATACGATAGACTTCTAAATACTAACAGGTTTGAATTTACCAAGTAGTCTACTATATGAAGCACAATCAAGCATCTGTCTGGTTCAGAGCCAGGTTTTGATTACTACTGATGGAGGGAGTGGCAATGCCTGTACACCTCGGTGCAAAAGCCACAGGAGCAGCAGAGTTGTCCCTTCCTGAGGTTTATTTTGGAACAGGCAGGAGGACCTCACCCCCCTGCGCTGTCACCTCCCCACAACTATGGCTCACCACCCTGAAGCCACAGAATCGCCTGAGGACAGGCTTTCTCCACCAATGATTAAGAAAATGATTTAATGGGGTTAATAATTTTATTGGTGGTAGGGGGATGGTTGGACCAGATGATCTTGGAGGTCTTTTCCAACCTTTATGATTCTATGAAAAGACAGAAGGGACATTTCTAACCATGTCCATATGTCTTCTGTGCAACTTTTGGTTGATGACGAGCCTGCTGGAGTCACTCTAAGGACTCCTTTGGGCCGCGATAGATTTGAAACACGTGTGGACACAAATACTTCACATGAGTATTCAATCTGCATTATTTGTTTGAAATTAGAAGGAAATAGAAGGAGGGACAGCTTATTTTAAGGACATCAAGAATTTTGGACCAATTAGGTTCAAAAATGTGCCTCCATCCCATATTCTGCAGAGGATCTATCTGGTTGCAAAAGCTGTTAGTGTCAATGGCAGGAAGGGGAGCCCTTCAGATGCTGCTTGCACAGCACAAATGAGCTACAAACAACAGGAGGGATGTTTTGATTCACACGAACGTACTGTAGTGAGCAAGCATAAATCCATGCTTCCTCAGTTTGGAGAGATATTTTATTTGGTTGGTTAACAAATTATTGTTTGTACAGAACATTATTTAAACAAGCCCTTTCCTGGTAATCGAAGCTGGTGCACAACCACATCTTAAAAACGTCAGTTGTTGTTTCACACGTGTCGCAGTGCCCTTCCCTACACTGCGTTACTATTACACGCAGCGCAGACACGGCTGTCAGAGCTAATGCCACCACTGCTCTTCTGTTCTGCAGCTACTGCTTCCTGTGCCACAGCAGCATACTGCATCCCTTTGCTCACAATTTACAAAAACATAATAAAATAGACGTGCAATGAGCTCTTAATTCTTCACCTTGCGACATATCGTTCTGTGCGACTAATTTGTTCGTTGCATAAAGACCGATGCATCCTCTTGGGTCCCTTTAGAAATGAGGGTTTATTATACATTTCAATTTGTTCTTGATAGCCATGCTGTCTATGAAAGGCCTTATTTGCCACTCCTATTACACCCTCATTAAAATCATCAGTAAGTAAACTATCGTGGTAAAGTCTTTTTCTCAGTAAGAGGAGCAAGCACTGAGAATCGCTGCCAGTGATCATAGTACTTAGCGGCACTTTAGAGCTGGAAGTGCAGGAATATTTAAGCTGCACTGAAGTATTAACTGAACTAATACTGACTCATTCAGAAACTTTTAACAAGAAAAGGAAAGAGGAGGAGAGGGACTTTTTAAAAATACACTCGGTGCGACTCAGGAACATTTTTTTTTTTGGTTTGCCCCCATTTATGCATTTATTAAAAAAAAATAATAAATGCCCAAAGCAGTTATCTTCCTTGGCATCTTACCACAGACGGTTATCTCCTTGGAGTAGGAAACCGAAACAAGGTTGATATTTGGCTTCTCCTTGAGAACCCTCCTGGTTTCACATAGCAGCTGCAGTACATAGTGGGCGTGAAGCAGCTATGGGAAAAAAAAAAAAAAAAACAGGGAGAAAAGGAAGACTTTTTAGGAGGAGCAGTAAAGTCTGTCTGCTTTATTAGCACTACACACATATTGCCAAGGAAGCTCTATCAGATTATTTATACTACAGATCTTCCTTAAATATGGTTACAGGCTGCATGGTTTAGTGCTGGAAATTAGAGGAGTGTTGGTAGCTTTGCACTTGCTTAGTGAGCTTGCTGTTCATATTTTCCCATTTTATTTCTAGTGTACCATTTCTACTCTTCCCATCTACAGAAATGGTAAGAGAGTGGGTAATACGGCACTCAGAATCATTGCTTAAGGTCATCTGTTCAAAGTAACTGAAAAAAAAAAAAAAGGATATACAGTAAAAAGAAAACAAACCAAAAACAAAGGCCATAAATGGTATTTCAGCAAACTGCACAAATACCAAGGAGAGGGAACTCCAACAAGGGTTGCCTTGTTAATGCTCATTGTGAAGATGTTATGAGAATGGAACATTAAGCCTTCAAAGATTGCTCCTTTCAGAAGAGATGTAGCTCCTGTAAAAGTGCTCTTCTGGTCTTCCCTGCTAATGCTTCTTACGATAATTTGGACAGTCAGTGATTTTTAATACATTTGATTCAAACACAGATGGATGAACTACAAACTAACTCTTCAAGATTAATGTTTTTAAAACAAACAAAAAAGGCCAATTGCATATAATAATTCCCTTACTAAAATGCCAACCACAGCAACGTGAATTCTCGGTGGGCTCATTTATCATGAGCTTTATATTGTGCTACTTTTAAGATCAGCCTCCACAGAAAATTAGGGGGGAAACAAAACATTATTCAGTAAATTAAAAGCAAAGGTAGACCCCTTATATAACCCCAAAGTTATCCCTTATATACAGTATATTGTTAAGCACAAATGATCATGAGTTCAAGCCAAGCCCTGCCAAGTAAAGCAGTGGCAGCCAGAGCTCATGAGATCTGTGCTAGCACGTTGGCCACACTTTATATTCACTCTCCCCATTGCAGTGGGGTCTTGCACACTGGAATGAGGTGCTTAATCCCTGCAACTGAATTCATCCTTAAAGCATGGGGGGAAAAATGAATCAAACCTGGGAACTGAGAAGCGGTGCTTTGGGTTTTGTCGGGTTAGCTCCCAACCTGACTGGATTCCTAGGACAGCTCACCACGTACCTGTGTGACCACTGAGGGTTAGCAGCAAAGAGCAGTGGGATGGAAAGGAAGGCAGAAATATCTCTTTGAGCACCGGTTTAGCCTTATATTCAACTGACTGTGGGGTTTCAATCTAACAGAGAGGTAAAACAAATGAACAAAACCTAGTTGCAACGTACCTGTCCGTCCTTGAAAGCATGAAGAAGAGCATTGGCATCTGCAAGAGTAAGGGGAAACGAGAGTCGTGGTCCGCAGTAGGAGTCTGGAACCTCGATGTTTTCATATTCAGTTAGATATGAGTCAGCCTGGTGAGAAACAGAGGGGCTGATGGAAGCGTCAGCAACTGCAACAAGAGGGAAGAACAGGAATGAGGAAACTCCAGCAGTCTCCCATAGGGCTGTAACAGAGTGACCAGAACCAGCGAATGTTTCTGATGCCCTCCTTGCCACAGTATTGGAGCAGCCAGCTCCTACCTTGTACAGTGGAGCAGCTCCGGGTTTCCCCAGACTGACCCACGATACTAAACAAAACCAGAAACAAACACAACCAAACAAAACCAGGCAAAGCCACCGTCCCAACAACCGGCATCTCTGGTCAGGATGCAAAATACTTTGCACCGACGCTGTGGAGCAACGTGATCTCTTAGGTAACGAGAACTCAGTCTGTCACAGGCTTTCTCCTTCCCCCACAAAACAAGGAGATTCAAAAGTCGTGTGCGATCATCCAGGGACTGTCACCTGCTTACAGTTCAAGATTACACAGTTAATACCAGTTCTAAAGAGGTGCTCGTGTTGCTTTTGTTTTTTACATTAAAAAAATAGGCTAAATACCAGCAGCTCACTGAGTATTAAAAAAGCCAGCAGCCAAGCAGTGTTCCTTCACAGCTGACTGCATAGCGCTCCCTTCTGATATGAGGAGACAATGCCAGCTCTTGGGTGGCTGCCATAAAACCACTGGAAGGCAGAAAGTAAGCAAAGCCAGCTTCTTCTCATTTTCCTGAAGATGGAGAAAGCAGGAGCATTGCTAATTGCTTCAATCCAATATTTTCTTGCATACCCTTGATATACAACTGAGTGAACAACCGATTGCACTGTTTGCTCCTTGCAGACTGTCTTTATCATCTCTTATTCTAACAGAGACACTCAGAGCCCTAAAAGACAGTGTTCTGCAGGCTGCTGTTGCAGAGCTGCTTGCGTGAGGTGATTGTCGGAAACACTTTTTGCTGGGCTGACGGTAAGGTTTTTGTAACCCTGCAACTGGAAATGAAGATACATTATTTGTTGCTGAAGGAATACCTGTGGCTGTGACTCAAAACACACAGCAGCCAAAACCTGCACGTGGCCTCATAAATTATGAGATCCATGAAGGCCAGCTTGTCTTTTACCTGCATAAAATTCATATTAAAGAAATAAGCAGATAAAAAGCAACCTTTTTATCAGCTCTGGGTTTAAAAACAGAACTGTTTCTTATCAGCTGCTCTGCTGCGAGCTGATCAGCACCCTCTGTGTGCAGCCATGCAGATGGATGCAGGCTGCAGGAAAGGACGAGGTGTGCAGGGTTTGGAGTTCCCACCAAGTCCTGGCCAGAGGCTCTCCTCTTGTGACTCCTCCAGTGTCAGCGGTCTTCTCAGCGTTTCCAGCCGCACAGGCACCTGCCCACGCCTGCTCCCCCTCCGTCCCCCCCATCCTGCTCGCAGCAGGCGACCCTTCCTTCCCCTCTGAGCACAGACCGGCCTTCCTCACCGCCTGTGCTCCCTTCGGGCAGGTGTCCAGGCTGGGAAACCCAATCTCCTTCCCCGCAGGGCACAACTCTGCAAAGCACACCCTGTTTTCTGCCTCTGGATGAAGAATCAAAAGCCAGCCGTGGTCATTAGCCTTATGGTGCTCTTACATCTCCTCGGGCAGTCTTTCAGCTTGATTTTAAGGCTCCTTCCTGCACAGGATGTCTCATCCGGGAGCAGTCAGCACCTCTTCCAGTAATGGGTGTCCTAATGCAGCCTGGGGATTAGCGTGTGCTGGCCCCTACTTGCAGACCCCGCAGGGCTGCCAGTGGCCATACTCCACATTAAACAAACACAAAAGCCCAGAGAGCACCTCCAGCTCCCAAGGAGTGCTCTGACATCCTCCAGGCACTGATGCACAAGACATAAAGTTAATGGCAGATGGACCAGGAGTCCAAGAAGAGGATGAAGATTTCCTTTGTGCCCCAAACATCTGTTCCTTCACACTGGTCCTGGTGCAGCAAGCTGCAGGCTGTGGCTTATTCCCCACTGCAAGAATCACTCTGTGCAAAAAGCTTCGGAAGGATGTCAGTGCTGTAAGGAAGGTGTGGTGGGGTGCGAAGCTGCAGAGAGCAAGACTTACTCAGTTCCTTTTCGAAGGAAGGCTCTGGGAGGTGGCCCAGGGACCCTGAGAGGCACACACAGGAGTGCCTTGGACTCCCAGTCCCATCACTTTGCCCAGAACACATTTGCAGCCTTCTCACCCTTGGTGTGCACACAAAAGAGTGAGTAAATGGGTCACCTTTTGCTGGAAAAGCACTTTTGTTCGTCTGACTGGAGATCTCTTGACTGAAAGGCTGAGTAGGTACACAGATTTTTTTGTTTTTAATGGATGGAGAGAAGTGTAGGATGGAAAACATTTTAATTCTTACTTCCTGCCAACCCTTGAGAAATAGCCTTTAATCACCAGCAGAACAAGAACAACACACAGCTACGCAATATCCCAATTGCAACTCCAACTGCTCTGACATCTTAAGCAGGACGAGAGGATGAAAAGAGCTTCAGGGTATAACACAAACAATCACATCAAAAGCACTACCTTGTTAATGACACGGTGACTGCTTTCTTTCTCTGAAAAAACACATTCTGAACAAGCAGATTCCAAGATGAATAGAGGAGTCCTGAGGGGTTTATAATGTAATGAAAAACAGGGATCACAAAATCTTCAGGTAGCTTTCTCATCGTCACATACAGAGAAGAACAGGCAACCTGTGCTCTTGTAAGAACATTATTTGCTATGTTCTTGGAGAAGGCTTTTGAACAATGTGCTATCACCCTAATTTAAGTGACCAGACACCGATGAAAAAAAATAAAAAAATCAAAGAATTGTGGGTTTTAGAAAATGCTTGGGAATGGCAAAGCTAATTTGAAAGCTTTCTGCTTGTTATGTTTACACTCACAGTGGCTCCCATCTTAAGACCGTGATCCAGCAGAAATGGAAGCAGTTCATTAAGGAATCTCTCTATTTGGCACAGATTTTGCTTAAATCACTGGCGTAGGCACAAGTACTGCAAAGGTCATGCAGCGGCGCAGGCAAGCGAGAGCTTGAAGTGAGGAATGCACACGGCCAGCTGTTGGACAAACTTAACCACAAACCAGGCAACACAAGTTCAATATGCAATTTCTCATTCAAGACGTCAGAAAAATCCTTTGTGCAGAAGACCCTGGACTGCCTCTGTATTAAACATATATCTTACACAATCTTTCTGTATCGTTTTTGGTTCTGGTATCTGTAACACAGGGTGCTTATTAGAAAGGGAGAAAAAAACAAAACAAAACAAAACAAAACAAGACCAAAATAAAGTACTTGGAGCAGATACCAAGCCTTAACAACTTCAGTCCTGACAGATGTAAATTTTAAGCAATCAAGACAAAGAGGAGCTTTACCATAAAATACATTCTTTATCATGTGTGTCAGCCTTAACCACCTATACGATTGCTAATATCTGCAAGACCAAGGAACAGGTCACCCGTGCGGTGACAGCAACGGACAGCCTATGAGGCAGGGCGCTCTGTACAGTCACGTCCTGTGCCCAAGCAAGTCACTGGAGGCACCTCAGTTGTGTTAATTCCTTCTGTCAATAGGCACGGTTGAAAACGTGGATAAATCATATCTACGATAAGCAGTTGTAAAATTCCCTTTTAATATGATAATGAAAGTAGAGATTAACACTCCTGTACCAAATCCCAGACCTAGCACTAGAATTTTCCTCCTCGCTCAGGTGACAAAGCTGAACTGAGGTCACCATCAGCATACAGAAGTAGATGAAGTGAGCAGTGTTTTATTTTCTTTAAATTTTCCACTTCCTTCCCAGGAAGTTAAATGACTTTTTTCAGAATAAGACGATAATGGAAAAAAAAATAATCAAAGGAAGGACAACTGTATCATCTGTCTTGGCTTTGCAGCAAGGCTCAAATACAATTTCTTTCTCTGCAGAGCACAGAGAGGCACTCTAAAGTATTTAAGAGAGAAAGACTACAATTTCTAATGGTTGTCATTAGAACACTGAACCACTTACGGTTTTGGTGATGGTATTAGCCTGCTATCAAAGTGTCTTGTGCAAATTTTAATTGGTGTATTCTGTGGCTGGACCAGATGAAGAAGAAAGTATATTCTCTTGTAATTGAATAGGAAGGGGGCAGCCTCCTTTTTAATAGGGCTGAGATTAAATCTTTTCTCAATTTGTTCAGGAAGTCGGTGTTCCTTTTCTGGCTTTAGGGAGTCACTTTCAATCTGTCGTTCTGTCAAGCTTGACTTAAAAGTAAGTTTTGTCCAAGCATCCCCAAACACTTCAGAAATTAAAGGTTAGTAACCATCTCAGTTAAAGCTCAGATAAACATTTATCCCCAGCAGTTTAATTTTATTTCATTTTTAATCATTCACATACTGGTACATTTTGTAGCAAAATCTGGAATAAATTAAGTTTAAAAGTGGTCCAAAACTACTTTAGGAAAAAAAAAAATAAAGGAAAAGGAAGAACAAAACCACCTCTTTGTTTGATTACACCTCCCCTAAACCAACTAGTCACACTTTTTCTGCATAGTCATGTCTCATAGTCTAAGAAAAACATGCATAGAAAACTGTGCAAATTGGACAGTAGGACTACCACGAGAACAGCTCAGTGGCAGTGACATGTAAGAAAGCACTCTGAGCACCTCTGAGTGTTCTTATAAAGGACAACGGGGATCCATTCCCATCTGACATCTTGACTCATTGCACAGATATTGAGTGGAGTCAATACTTAACAGGACCAAATTCTTAGAGCAATATTTGGGAAAGCAAATCTCATCCCAGCATGTGCCACAGGCTGTAAACATTACATAGAAAATTCACTTCTCTCACATAAGGTTTTCAAACAGAATCTTCATTTTACTTTGACTTTTATCCTTACCTGCATCAGGATCAGCATAGCGCTCCAGCATAAATGTGAAAAAGCTGGCTAGCTGAATAAGGAAAAGAAAAGAACAAACACATACTGATCAGTACAGGGGATCCAACAAGCATTAACATTCTCTTTCCTTAGTCATATATTAGCAGTTTTCCATGCAGAGGGATCTGTGACACTACTGTATGTTCCCATAGCATCACCTCTACAGCAGCAGGTTGACATTATTTGAAGACATAGAAAATTCCAGGACTACATCAATGTTGCTGATTTTTTGGGGTGTAATTCATCTTGCCCATCATCCAGAATATTTGCCTAGTCTTCCTTTACAGTCAATAGAAACAAACAGCCACTATTCACCCAACTCACTTTAGACTGATGCGAGGTTGAACACAAAGCCTTAGAAGCTCCTAATACCCAGTACTGACCCTGAAAGGAAGCCTGGGCTGATGTGCTGAGATATTGATATCTCTGTTTCTCTGTTGCACATGTCTTGCCTTGCTGACTCATTTCAGATCACCCACAGCGCAACGACATGCAGTCCCTGGCTAACAGAGCCATCCTACAGGAACTTCTAACCTAGATGTGGTTGTATGGGCAGAATGGTGTCCTGCTGCTTATGTAGTTTTATATACATACACACACACACACACGACTTAACTAGTTCATGTGTGAGGCAGGGAAGTGGTTTTACTATTCAGGACACAGCTTTGTAGGGAGAAACAGTCTCGTATCCATTTTGTTTGTGCTCTGGGAATAACACAGCTGCTTGTACAGGAAGAACTGAAGATTACAAACCTGTGCTTGATCTTGCTCATCAGCATATTCGATTGACTGAAAGATAGTCAGAGAATAGCGGCGACTGATCTCTAGCCGGGCCCTTGTAGAGCGGTACCATTTCTGGATGAGAACAGCAGCTTTAATTGCTGTCGAAAGAGAAGGCAATGGATCAGTGCAATCGTCAATGAAAACATGCATTACCTTTGCAGAACTTTGCAGACAGATGACAAATTCAGTCCATTGTGCACAGTCAGCATTAAGATGGAGGTCTGTAAAAATAAGACTGAAAAAATGTTTTTTTATAATGAATACATGATGCATCGATTGTTTCTGTCTTGAGGGACAGATCCCAAACTGGCTGACTTGCTCAAGTCTATATTATTAGAAACCTTCCCCATTTCTTTGTCCTGAAGATAGTACGCATCTAAGAAGTCTGCCATGTTCAGCTGATGGGCAGTATGTGGGTTTAGAGAAGGTGAGGAAAGAAGATCAATTTTGCCTACTAAAGAAATGTATTTCTTTACCAAGCTGCAGTAAAAAGCTTCAGACTTTGCAAGCTGTAACATGACCTTCGTGTAATGACAAAGTTTGTAAGAACCTCACTTAATAGAAAGTTTTTGCCTGCCCAGCTATATCAGCAAGCCAGCAAAATAAAAAACTTGGGATAAAATGTTTACAAACAGTATTGTGCACATATATTGATGTACAAAGTATCGTTTACAAACAGCCTTTGCCTCCAGCCCTGCAGCTTATACCTCTTTTCAAGGAGCTTCAGGGCTACTCACCCTTAACAGCTCAGCATAAGACACACACACAAAAAGTCTTTATGTTTCTGATCTTGGGGGAACAAGTCAAAGCAGCTGCAGGACGATGCTATCGAAGGAACAAGGACCAAAGGAATACATTGATCTGAGCTCCTGATGCTGGCAGGAACCACTGCTCATTTCTGAGCAGACATGATCAGGAGAAACAGGGGAAGAAAACCAAGATGTTCTCCAGAACTCCAGGGTTTGATACAACCATCGCTGCACAGCACTGCAACTTCGTGAAAGAGAAAGAAGAGGAAACTAAAAACAACACTTACATCCTAACACTAATACGCTGGTATTTTACTAAAATTGCTAAAATGAACAGCTGATACTAAAACCAAACCAAAGCAATGAATAATAGCCAACAATCCAGAGTAGTGCTTTTTTTTTTTTTTTTCCCCCTGCAAAACAGCAAAGAAAAGCTCTGCACTAGAGGAACAACAGTTTACACTTGTCAATTATTTCAGCTGATCGCACATACCAGGGATGATAAGACTAGGATGAGTGGCACCCTCTGAATGGGAATGATTCTTTTTCTTAAACTGACAGCTATACAAGTGAAGAATAACCTCTGTGGAGATGTGACTCTATTAATATGTATAACACTATAGAATTTTTAAAATAAAAATCTTTACAGGTGCCATAATAGCATGTTGTTTGCTTATTTTACCATTAACAACTATGTGGCACAGTTAAATTGCTAAAGTTTTCTAGTGCAGACAAGGCCGAAATCAGCAAGGACTCCTACCCTACAGACATCTTATCCCTCCTAGAAAAATCCTCCTGATTTCCTCTCATTTTTTAAATTGTACTTACTACAGCATTGTTATTCTCAGGACTAAAACGGAACATGATTTTCACACTAGGCTAAACTGCATCTGCAAAATAAATCACCAGTTGCAGAAGATCTCTACACCACCAAGTATCCATTAAATTTATGTTATTAATGCATTAGAAGGATGTACAGCCTCAGACTGCAGATATAATGATGGTTTTGCATAATTTGACTACTGCTGAAGAGCAAAAGGACTACCACCCAGCAATGGGAGAGGGCAAGTCATTATGAAACAAACACACAGAGTTATAAGCCAGCTTTGTGATAGCAGAGCCTGGCTCCACACCAACATGTAGCGTTGGTTGTAGGCTGAGAAAGGAGTTCAGTTCCTCATGGCCTCTCTGAGTTTTTGCACCCTCAGAAATATTCCCAAGTAACCTGTTTCTGTGGTCTTACAAGGCACGTATGTGCATGGCATGCAAAACCGAAAAGGTAGGACCCCATCCTTCCTTTATGGATGGGTCTAGGACTCCAGCCCAACAGTGCCTTCCTTTTCAACCAGTGCTGTTTGGTGTAATAATCTAAGACAATGCATGGCGCCACGTACCACAGCTCCCAGCAGACCTGTAAACGTTTTAACATCAAACCTTGAAAAAGAATACAAAGGGTCAGAACAAGGGTCTCTGAGACAACCCCGTGCCCCTCTTGCCTGTGCAAAGTCCGGGTGTGCTGCGTTGAAAAGCAGGGGGCCAATACATCAATTTTTAAATTGAATGTTTATTCATGTATTATGGGGACTTCCCACCAACAGCCTCAACGGCTATCAGGAAGAATTTCAGGCCAGACTTACATGGCAGAAGGTCCGTTTGGGGATTCATTGTAGTAGCTCTATTTCATTGCATTTGTTTCATTATCAGGGTCCCCCAGCAGCAGGGAAATGGGAGCAGTTTACCCAGGAACCCCATGTTGTGAAAAGCCACAAAAAGCCCCCCTCAATCCCATACCCTATATGCTTTGTCAGTGCCAGAGTGAGCGAGCATGTGCCTGAAATTTAACTTCTGTTCTGTATCAATCTTTTCCAACCCAATGCATAGATGCTATAGGTGCTCTGCAGTTGCCTCCTGACCTCAGCCAGCATCTGAAAACTATGCACTCCTTTAAATAAAGAAAATCTGGGGGGGGGGAAATTTTCTCTGAGCAAACATTTGACAACAGGACTAGGGGGAAATATTATCACGTAATCCTCTTCCAGTGGTACGGAGAGAACACCTCTGACGTGGAGATGATGGGAGCGCTCACCTTTTTCTGACTTGCTTTCAGCTCTGTCATCTATGGAAGCGTTGCACCCCATGTCTGTGACGATGTGCTCCATTGCCTGGTTTTAACGACCGCTGGTAGGAAGCATGTGTCTCTTGCTGTTAGCGTTACGTGCATCGCTCATGTTGGTCCTTCAGCCACGAGGAGGGCTCCTGTGCTCCTCTTGTCACTGCCAAGAGAAGGGGAGGGAAGGAGAGGAAAAAAAAAGGGCTTGACAACACAGAATGTAAAGTACCTACAGCTCATCACTAATGACTTCACAGCACATCCCATAAAAACCGAACTAATAAACCATTTTTTTTAAACCATTTTTTTTTCCCAGATCCGATCACCATCAACTTGCACTCAAGACAGATGAACTCAGAGATGAATACAGTTTGCTCCCAACATGTTAGCTGAAATGTTAATGTGCACCGGTGATTTCTTAGTCCGAAGCATAGTTATTTAAAGCCTCACTACTACAGACAAGTAACTAAACAGGCGTGTTGCTTTTTATTCTTGTGATTTGAAAATTGGAGCTGAGGAATATTAAGGACTTGAAATTACATCTGATGTTACTACAAACAAGCAAAAGAAAAAAAAACAACAAATAAAAAAGAACAAACCCCAGTGCTCCTAACACTCTACTGATTTGAAAAAGTACCTTAGCATCCCATTTATCCCTTTATCCCTCAGTGTCCTAATGCTGTTTATCAGTTTGTTTACAGAGAGAAGAAAGTTTTCTCATAGATTCCAGATGAACAGAAATCCCCACCACAGATTTATACACAATAAAATGATACCCACCAACCACTTTACAAGGAGAAACAGTGGCATAGCAAATTGCTTCATAATCAGATTTCATTTAAATAAAATATCAAATTTTCTGTTGCATCTCTACAGAAACATTCTAAAAAGACCCCTGATTTCAATAAATAAACTACATTTTGTGATGTCTGCCACCTTCTAAGTCAATATTTACTTCAGGAAAGAAGAACCTTAGGTTTTGGGGTTTATGGACTCTGCTTTTCTTCCCTCTAAAGGAAAACTGAAATCCAAAAAAGTGCTGTTGTATTAATTTTGAGCCAAGCAATGACTTTGACATCACCAAACACAGCACTGATACTGCCAATGGCTCGACTTTTCTCTCCAGACCATTGCTACTGCCCTGAATACCACCTCCTCACATGCCCCCTTCAGAGAAAGAGGAGTCTTCACTAGACCATCTCACACCAGCCAGTCACGATTTGAGCTGCGATCTGAAGACCAAGACCAAACCAGAGCTTACGATTTCAGCCTTGCTCCAGCAAGATCACCTGCGCTCAGGGGCAGGGCAGCGCGTCCTGAGCAACCGGGGAACGTGAGCCCCAAACAGAACCACCAGTGCCCTGCTGACCCAGGCAAGCGAGGCCACCTGAAGGACCATGGCACCCTACTTGCAAACACTTGGGCTTCTCTCCCAGTCGTCCCCACTCTTCCCTCCTCCTGCCTCTAAATTCTTTGACTTCCAGCATCATTTTGAGTGAAGGATTAATGAAGAGAGACAGGAACAGAAATTTTACGCTATAGCAGTAAATGAAGCCATGCACTCAAAGCTTGGGGAATCATCATCTTCGGTCCCAAATGTCTGTATCCTAAAGTGGACATAGCCACTGTTCAACCTACTGCCTTGTTTCCTGATGGCTTCTCAGGTGGCTACAGAGCTGTCCTGGCAGCCAGCCCACATCTCCAGACCCCTGCACAGCCTCACCTGTTGAAGCCTCCAGCACAGCCTCCACCCGGGCTCAGTGAATTCACTTTCTGCTCTTCTGGTCAGACTAAAGGACCATGAACAATCGGAACAACCCACTGCGGAAAGAGCCAGTGTCTCCTCCAGGCAAAAGCTCCTCTTTGCTCCTAACCAAGCATCTCCAGAGGAAGAAGTCCCCCTTCTTTTCCCTCAGGTACATCAGTTCAAGGTAGCTCCTGCTCTGTGCCAAACCCTGCCTTCCTGGGCAAACACGTATTAAAATACCAGGCAAAGACCACAAAGGCCTTCCATGGGTAAGAAGGTTGAAAAACAAGTGTTTAAAATGTTAGAGTGATATCTATGAAAATATTTACAATGCAATGCAGTGGTGGCTGGTGAACAATCATCTGCCATTACAAAATTCCCCGAAGTGTTTCCAGGTGAAATGGAAAGTTGGGCTTTATCTCAAGGTATCAGAAAAGGCTTCAGTGACAGAAGGTAGCTGGATAAGAATTTGGGCCATAATGCTGTGTTAGCATTCTGGATACTGTATAATTCACCTTTAAGAGAGCCTGTCGTGTTCACTAAAGAGCAGACAATAATTCAGTACCAACAGGCCAGTGATCCATCCCATTTCTAGATATAACTCCAAGAAATTGCTACATTTCCCTCAGTTCAGCAAAAAGGCATATTTGTGATCGGACAGGCAATGAATACATGGCCCATCCACTGAAGCAAAATAAAATGTTGCTCCAACCATGCCTACAGACATGCAGCAGGCTAGGCAGGAGGGGTACATCCTGCTCTTCTTCGGGGTGGGAGCCACTGAAGGCTGAGCTGCAGCAAGCATTCAGAAACCTGGCTGTCAGATCCTGAGCTGCCAAGAGCCTGATTTACGGAGACGACGAACCGGCAGCATTTGATACGGATGTAATAGGTGCTGCCCCAAATCAATCATGCCTTCAGCTTATCAGTCACGTAAAGACCAGGCTGCCTCAAAAATAATGGAAATCTCGTAAAGATTTATAGCTGACTTTTAATGAAATCAGGCTGCAGGTCCTTTGGGCAGAGAGCTGTCCCTTCAAGCCTAGTGCATCTTTTAAATTTGGATAAGCCACACTAATATAGACAAGTGTGAGCTAGGTCTAGGTCAAGCTTGTGGATATAGAAGGCATATGAATGAGAGCCACTAGGCTTTAACTTCTGACTCTTTATTCCATTTATTTCTTACCTTTGATAAACAAAGAACAAAAGGTTCCTCCTTTTATTTTGATTTGGATGAAACTTCCATAGCTATGTTACATGCCCTGCAAGTTGTTTCAATAGCTATCTCCAGCGACGTGCCTCCTTACCCTACTGTCTCTCATCCATACTTGTTAACAGGCAGTTATCATCTGCTCCCATAACATGCATTACAAGGTACATATGGGTGCAGAGGTGGTGAGATAGGGACAGTTTTCCCCATAAAGATCAGGTGGATGGATGGATGCTTCCAATGCCAGGGGCTTTGTTTTGATGTCTTCTCGCTACGAACGTTTTAATTTTCTGTGACTCACAGGCTTCACTTTGAGATGCTTTCCATTAGAAATGAGAACTGCAGAGTACTGAGAAATATAGAAATCGGTTTATGATGGATTTTCTTCTGTGCATTGCTGAAGGAGTGAAGGAGGAAAGAGCAAAATAACCTAGAAAAGAGAACCCCAGGCACAAAATCACAACCTCCAGGTCAGTACCGTTAGAGGGATAGCTCTTCAGAACTGCTTTACTGCCAGAGTTGGGATTGCCAAGGTGAAGGATCTAGAAATTATTTAGATTCATTAGCTGAAAGACTCACTCTGCAGAAAGTGGGATGAAGCCACCACAGTCAACTAATGCAGTGAAAAAGAGCCTGGCTGTGGACCACCAGAGCAGTCATTTTGTAAATCATCACTGAGTTTGGCCAACCAAGGGGTGACACAGTAAGATCAAACATTGGCAAAACAGTATGTGTTTAGCTCTCTGTTATTTTATACCCATGGGAAAAACTGACGTTCCTATTAGGTGAGAGAAAGAAAGGAGAAAGGCTTTTTGTTTCAACATATTTGTTTCAAGCACATAGCAGAAAAAAAATTCTTCAGCCTGCTCAGAGAAGCAAAGCTAAGCTCTCTACAGAGCTGCTGGAATCACTTCTGGCAATGGCTGTTGATAGATCTTAATGTTTGGGCCAGGAATCAATACAGAATGGATGCAGCAACACTGGAAAAACAGCAAAGCCTCACTGAAAGAGAACAGGATGAAGACATACCAGCTCCTTAAGGTGGACTCATATTCCTGAGCCCAAAAACGCACTGCAAAAGTAAGTAAAAGCAAGATCCACAAGGTGTGAACATGCAGAGATTGTTCAAACAATCACTCAGTTCAGGAACTGCATGCAAGTCCAAAGAGAATCTGCAGGAAAATGATGGGAGAAAGTCAGTTCACGTAATCCACAATCAAAAGGGTGATACATTTACACAAAACATTTGCAGGTTTTGTGTAGAAAATAAACAAAGCAAGCAGCCTCATAGTTTTGCACAGAAAGACTGGGGGAGGGGGGGCGTTAAGCAAATACAAGCACAAAAATAGGGCGTAGATCACCTTTAAATATAAAAGAAGCTACCATTTCTCTTTTCAGAAACATTAAATGCCTCTAGATGAAGAATCTTATAGGAAGCAAGGAGAAAACTCAAAATCCCAATGCAAAATTATTTCTATTGACTGGAGGCCCAACAGGAGCATAAAATTCAACAACAGTTGTAGCTTATTATCCTAGAGGAAGTGGGAAATCTGAATGACGACTGTCGGGCAGATAATGAGCAGGAGTTTGACGACATCCCATGACATCCATTCTCCTTACTTCAAAGGGGAAATAGGCTAAAAAGCAAAGCTCCAGAATAAATGTGTTGAAATTTGAGCCAATTTACAAATGAAAGCCATGCTTCAGATGAAATTTATATTGGTTTTAATGAAGTTTAAGTTAAGCATCAGAACAAGGTTCCAGATTATCATCATTTTTTTTTCCCTAAAGGAAAAACTACATGAAATATGGTAGCCTCAGAGCTATTTGATCTCATCAATACTCAGAAGTTCTGGATAACGGATTCAGTCCAGGTCAAACTTCATAGTTTGCAGCACACTGCTTTTTCTCAGAGCAGAATTATAATTAGTACCACACAGCTCTGTCACTCACTGCATAGACATAGGATGTAGGCAATTTGCTCCTTAAAAGTGAGCTAAGAAAAAAGATATATACCTGACGCAAAGAATTTACCTGTTTTTTATTTCTTCTTCAGCAGTACAGAGATTTTTTTCCACGAGTACCCTTAGAAGCTTCCTTTTAAAGACAAAGCCGTCCCTTTTTGGAACCAGAACTGCATAATGAGGGTGCAGCTCAGCAGAACAGGTACTCCGGTTCTCCCAGGGGCTCTGAAGCTGGCAACGCACTGGCTTCCCACCTGTTTATTCAGCTTCACGAGGGGAAATTTCTTGAGCCCTGCTCCTCAGAAGCAGTCAGGGGAAAATGCCATTTTCATCGTCCAGCCCGATGTGAAAGCTGATGGCTGCAGCCCTCCGGCTGCGCTGTTTGTGTGCTGTTGGAGACCTGTTTTGTCACCGTGCCTCCCGAATCTCAGGCAGAGACAGGGATGGGCTGAAGTTATTGGCTTCACATCTCAAGTCACATGGCCTCTCTCAAGAGGAATGGCCTTTCCGCCGCGATGAGGCAATGATTTGCATTTTAGCAGATCTAGTACAACACAGGGAAAAAAAAAAAAAAAAAAGACGTACCGACCGTCTGGGTATTTGGTTACCTGATGTGACTGGCATGATTATGAAAGCTCCTAAGGAAAGAAATGCTGCCAGCTGAAGCTGCCATGAGGCACTGTGTCCATACATTAGTGATTTGGGTGCTCTCCATGCACACGTTTTCCCCATAAGGTTGTGACTGGGGTTCGGGGGTCTCAGTTCATGACTCAGCTTGTCCGTTCCCTTTGCAGAAAAGGGATGGGATAGGCCGAGAAGTTTAGTGAGCGTGGCTGCCCTGTGCGGTCAGGAAGCCGTGCTGCTGCGTGATTTGAAATCAAACTCTGATCCCTGGCCAAAGGGCCCACACCTCTGACCTGCCTCCTTGCCTCGCTGAGTGTGGGCTCTCAGTCCCTTCATGGGTGCCCACAAAGGGCAGAGCCACCAAGTCCAAGTGCTGGTGGAAGAATATGCCACTTCTTGCATGAGCAGCACGGGGACACCGCAAATTTGAACACATACACTGCCAAACAACTCAAAAGTATTAGGTATCAGCAGACATACGTATTGTGGTACCACCAGTATACTCCTGGGCGGTACACTCCTCGGCATCAGTTGCCCTAAACGCCACCCTTACCCTCGGTGTGCAGTGATAAGCAGAGCACAGCAGCCACTCCTGTGGGCTTACCACAAGGGTGCTGGGTCCAAAAAGGAACACGGGTTACAATGCACGCGGTGGTGGGAGGAAGCGCCAAAAGGATGGGGATCACAGTGCCTCTTCCTCTGCAGCCTCTCCCTGTGATGGAGTTCCCCGAGGCCAGGTCCTGCTCCCCCAGGGAAATAGGTGGGATGGGGAGCAAAACATTTGTGAGAACAGAGACCATCAGATCAAGATCTTCACTGCTTGCCCCAAAGGCCTAACAATGCTATAACATGAGATTTTCAGGAAATTTTTGCCATCGGTCTGGTGGCAGTTCTGAAGACATCAACTAGCACTGCGAAGGCACCTGGACAGAGGGATGAAATCATCTTGTGGGACAGACAGAGGCGTTCCCTCGCTGTGAGGGAATGGACACATTTTTTAACATGTAAAAGATATTAAAACTGCCAAACCAGCAAAGTCGAAGGCACCGCGTGAATGCACCAGTTTGACTGACTGAGCTAGTCTTTGAGGTTCTGGAGTCCCAGACACAAGCTTCCACTTTCAAAGCTATTCCGTTTCTGTGAAGTGAGACAGCAAAGAAAATACGTACCAGGCTCCATAATTCTGCATGACCCAGAAGCGCGTTGATGTTTGCTTTTCTGGCAGGATGCACTTGCCTTGATCAGAGTTACAGTAGCTAATCATTTATGTATGATCACGCTGTTCTGCCAAAATGCATGCAAGCAAAAATACATCATAACCTCTTTCCTCTGCACTCTGGGGATACATGTCATTTACAAAACATTTACTGTATCTGATAAATTCATCTATACTGGCATTTAGCAAGATTCCTGCTAACGAGAGGCTATGAGGTTTGTTCCAGTAGCCAAGAAATCCATCAGAAAATGCTTCATCCAAGATGAGTGGGAGAGGAATCAAACCTTTAGCTGTTAGATTCTGTAGGACAAAGTCTCTCCTGCGTGTTTTCTCTTGGTATTCATGGAATTTGCTCGTCCCCTGTCTCAGTGGTCTGATGTGACCGAGCCACCTGATAAAGAGTCAGTCTTGCTGGACTGAGGCACCTCTCCAGTTACGTACGGGGATCACAGTAACGTGCAACTTGAGGAAACACAAACAAATGTGCCTTCCAAATTAGCCTTTCCCGTTCAAGTCCAAGGACAAAGGCTGGAGCTAACAAGACCATCCTCCGTTCTACACGGGGCAAAGGGAACACACCAGTCCCGCCAACACGTCACACACGTGCTGAGCTTTTTTGCTCAGCAGCCACGTATCACGCGCACATTTAAGATGCTGAAGAGGATTTTGGCAAGCATCAACAGCTGCAACAGACAGCAGGCAACAACACGCTGATAATACTTTGTTGAGCAGTCTAGCACAGGAAAAAAATAAAGTAACGTTGCTAGTGCAGAAAGCGGGAGACCCCTTTACAAGCAGTCCTTGAAGTAACTGCATGCGTTCTGTTTTCCAAACGCTTTGGAAATCAACCTCCTGGGCCAGCCTCCATGCACGCAATCCACATGCATAATTCAAGATCTGCTTCAGGCTTCTTTCTCAGAGGCACCCACTACAAAGCGATGCAGCCAGTATGTTTCAAAAAGACTGGAAGAAGAAGATAGTTGGAGTGAACGTGCTCCTTCTGCGCTGTTGTTCCTGTTAAGCTCAGGAAATTATTTTTATGTGATCCAACAAGGTATTTTAAAGTACTGGCCAGGGGACAAGTCCCTGACTGAGAGATCTGGACACGTGGACGCAAACAGAAGGAAAGAAGGAACAGAAGAGATAAAGGAGAAACAAATATACTGAATAATTTTATCTGGCTTTTCCATATTAACCTGTGTCTTAGTGAGATGACAGAAATCTGTTCTCACAATTCAGCCCCAGGAGGTTAATTTGGGTGAACAGGAAAATACATCCCCCCTGCAATGTACATTTCTGAGGTGCAAAGATAACAGATATAAGACACCAAAATTATCATCCTTGGCAAAAAGCACACAAAAACAGAAACATGGGCTAAGAAATGCAACTGTAGGGCCTCCAAACTGCTGAAGGGCAACAAACTAGACAGGAACATTATGAAAGCACCAGGATACCCTCTGTAAAAATGAGAACAAAATAATAATAATAATGAACAAACACACACACACACACAAAAAAACAACACATTTTTTCCCCCAATTGTTAGCTGAAGGCAAATTATTCTGGAAAGCAATGCCCAATGGCATAATTTCAACAACTTTATTCCTCCACAAACTAGTCTCAGCCTCCCCTTGGAGCCTATAGAGATTACAGCTGTCTACACCACTCAGATTTCACTAAAAAAAAATAAAATAAATGGGCATAAATGGGAAAAATAAACGGGCATAAGAATTGCCTAATGAAAGCTGGATCTGCATGTTGCTAGTCTGGTGCACACTGCACAGACAGCGCAAAACCTACGTCCTGAAGCCTCAAGCTTACCAGGCTTTGGGCCCCTCGAGGTTAAGTCAGGCTCTCCAGGTCAGGAGGGCCCACGGAGCTGTTGGACTCACACACTAATGACTGCTACGTAAAAGGGTTTTATTTTATGTGTTGCTTGTTTGTTTGTTTTAAGACTGGGGCCTACCAGCCGGTAAGTGCAGCCATCGCATACATGGTAGATGGTCAGAAAAGTCTAGAAATATCATGTTCTTCACCTCTGTTTTCATGTTACTGCTGTGAAACTGCTTCTAATGACAAAAAAAGGCAAAAAAAAGGCATAATTTTGCAACCATATATAACCTGCTGCTTCAGCAAAACATTAATAATTTCAAGAGTCATGGAAACTATGATATTTAGCTACAAACAATACATTGTTTTGCTTACAGGCACCACATGCTTCTGAAAATTAATGTATTTACCTTGCATATGCCAAATAATAATTTCTCATTGCAATTTTTAACCACAGTCCTGTAAACATGGAAAAGAAGCCTTCATTTGTACCTCTACAAGTCACTCACTCCCTCCGGCACGTGAGGATTTGGTATGGCAAGGACTGCGGTAATTGGAGTGGCGCAAAACCCCAGGTAAAACATAACAGATGTTACGTTTAAGGCAATCACTGAATTCGGTGTGGTGTGACAAATGCCAAGGAAGCCCTGGAATGCATGAATACCTGCCTGACTGGACCCTCAGGGGCCGCTGTGCCGCCCTGCACCCTGACAAAACGCCATCTCCTGCAGCAGGTCTATCAGCAAGCCACAACCCAAGCAACCTTGGACATCCCTGGGTGTGTGGGTGGGTTTAAGCGAATGGCATGAGCAGCTCCAACAGCTCCCCTTTAGCAGAAACAAGCACTTAGGCCTTCTTGTGCTGCATCAACACGTAATATATATATATTTCCCCTAAAAAAAAAAAATGGTTGCAAAGGAGCGTCATGCACAATCCCCACAGAGTGAGCCGCACAGCAAGGAGTGCTCGCGTGGCACTGCTGCGTTACAGGGGGGAGGAGAGCAGGGGCTGGACAGGGAGGCATGAGGCACTCCTGAGGCAGGGCTGGGGTGCTGGTCCCACCTCAGCCCCTCTGCCTGGTTTGTAAAGAAAAAGCCTCGATGTTCTCCAGCTGGGTTTTTGAGGGCAAATGGCCTCGTTTTCAGGACGCTCGTTAGTATGTACCACGCTGCATCTGAGGGGATAAATCATACTTTGGTGGATCCGTCGGGCACCACGCAACAGCTTCAAGGGCATTACTGCCGCTGACAAACTTCAGATTCTGCCTTCCCTCTCAGTACGCTATTTAAAACGCTGTCTTCTGCAGCAAGAGAATCATCTACACCTTCCTCCCCCACCGAAAAGCGAGCTGAAGCACCCCGCAGCAAGCAGCGGAGCACTTTCCCGTGACTGATTTACAAGGAGTCCACGCAGCCAGGCTCCCCAGGAGCAGCGGGGGTGTTCGTGCATCTCTCACCGAGCTCAGCCCGCCTTTGCCACCGCTTGGCCGACCTGCGGGGCACCGAAATGCACGGTGCCAGCTTGATACGATTTTATGATGCCCTCTGCTCTCTGCTGATCTGCAAGGAGAGGGCAGCCGAGCAAACCAAAGGAGCAGCGGGATGCACGGGGAGGCCTGCCAGCCTTTTGCCGAGGGGGTGAGATGGCAGCGATGCTGTGACTGCACAGGCTGAAAGCAAAATGTCCCGCAGGCGTGCACGGGGAGGGAGCGCTCTCAGTGCCCAAGGCATGCAGCGTGAGGCAGTGTCAGGCTCGTTACCTGCGTCCCTCGGCCGCACACCCGGGGCTTGCCCACAGGCGAAGAGAAAACCTCACCGGGGGTTCCCTCACGGCGTGAGAGCCATTAAAAGCGATTTACCCCCTTCGCTGCGGCTCTGTAGCTACCTGAAGACCAGAAAACGCGTCGTGATTAAATTGTGTTAATCAAATTTTTAATTAACTGGCAATTAAACACATAAAACTGGAAAAAAAAAATATTAAAAAAACGGCGGCGGCTGCGCCGCACTGCGCCGCGCCGCCCTCCCTCACAAGCCGCCCAACGGCCCCGCCTGTCGCCGCCTGGGCGGGAAGCGGGGGGGCGGGGAAGGAGGCGCGCGTGTGCCTCGATGATAGGAGGAGCGCCGGGGGAACCGTTGACATGGCGGTTCCATAGTGTAGTGGTTATCACGTCTGCTTTACACGCAGAAGGTCCTGGGTTCGAGCCCCAGTGGAACCAGCGGCGTTCATTTTTTCTCCCGTGCCCCACACTCAACATTATCGTTACCTTGACGGCAATGAATGCCGGTTTGTTCTTTTTTTTCTCTGTGAAAATGGGCAATCGGGTAAGCCCGTCTAAAACGAGCAAGCCCTGCGTGGGGTGGAGAAGCGGTGCATGGAGAGGGGAGCAGGAAGGCCACTCAATCAGGAGAGCCTGTCCCCACAGGACACACGGACACTCAGGACACACGTCTCCTCTCAGCAAGAGAAGGGCATGGGCTCATTGAGAGACAGCCCTACACCTGCCGCAGGCCCTGTGCAATAGCACATTTTTGTAAGAGTCCAAACAATTTTAGACAGTGTAGCTGCAGGACTTGCTCCTCACCCCCCCAAAAACAACAACAACAACAAAACGCAGAGAAAGCCAGCGAGATGTGGTTTCTCCTCGCTGCTGCCCCCTGGGGCACCAAAGCTCTCTCCACCCGTCTGCCTGGCAGGGCAGGAGTTGCAGGTTTTACATCTGCTGGCTGAGCCTGCCGTAGTGCCCCGGAGCCATTTTGTGGTCCCCGCTGACACCCATGCAGCGGCCTGCCTCCCTGTGCGCGGTTAACTCTCTGCGTGCACTCCCCAGTACTGAGACTGGCGTCGCTTTTAATAACTGGGAGCTGATTAACTCAGAATCATATAATCATTTAGGTTGGAAAAGACCCTTTAGATTACCAAGTCCAACCGTCACCTAACTCTACCAAGTCCACCACTAAACCCTGTTGCTTAGTGCCACGTCCACCTGTCTCTTAAGCACCTCTGGGGACAAGGGCTCCACCACTTCCCTGCGCAGCCCCTTCCAATGCTTGACCACTGTGAGGAAATTCTTCCTCATACCCAGCCTAAACCTCCCCTGGCACAACTCGAGGCCATTTCCTTGTGCCCTATCACTTGTCACCTGAGAAAAGGGACTGACACCCTCCTCGCTGCAACCTCCTTTCTGGTGGTTGTAGAGAGTGATGGGGTCTCCCCTCAGCCTCCTCTTATCCAGACTAAACAGCGCAGTTCCATCATTTGCTCCTCATACCTTGTTTTCTCACCCTGCGTCACAGCAACTTAACTGCATGCCATCTCATTTTGCACATATAAGCTTTTAGAAAATAGTAACCCCTGGGTGCCTCCTTGGGGCCTGGGGAAAAGATGTCTGTGCAGGAGCAAGAGGATCCCTTTGCTCCAGCACACTGAAGTGAGGAGACCCCAGCTGGAGATGAGCCTTCCATGCTAAGTCCTGCTTCAAGGGTAAAACGCCTGTCATGGCAGGGTTGTTTCCAGGTCCAAATATGAGTCAGCCACACCTAGACTTCTCCAATATAGTGTATGCAAGACTTCAGTGAAGGTATGTCCCGTCTAATTGGGGTGGTGATCCCATGATGCTCACCCTGCTAATGACAGTCCCAGTGTCACAGGGGACTGCACCAGATCCTGCTGGCCAGCACCAAGTAACTAGCTGCATCTGTTTTGTTGCATTGAGGAGAAAGGTTTTTTTGTTGTTTTGTTTTGTTTGTTGTTGTTGTTGTTGTTTCTTTTCGTTTGTTTGTTTGTTTTTCTCCAGAAGAGGACTTAAGCTACTATTTTATTTCAAGAGACAGATCTTCAGCGTGTGTAGACCACCATTGCTCCATCCATCAAGGGAATACAGCTCCTGAAGCTTTGACTCAAGCTCCAAAACCATTGGCAGTTTCACTCTCTCAGCACATGTGTATCCTGCTTCTGAGTGATGCCTGTCGTTCACACGTACACGTATAAATTTGTATTTTGTACATTCCCTAACTGTGCTAAGACCCAAGTGCTCCAGTCACACATTAGCACTACGAAATCGTGTGGCGCCTGTGCTTGGATTCCAGACATACGAACTCGTGCATGTTGCTCTCATTTCACTGTCTGGCACTCTGACTTTGGGAGGAACACAAAATCACCGTGTGGAGCTGTGCTTCCCTTGCATACAGGCACCTTCATCTCCTGCCTCTCCCCCGAGGACACTGCTGCAGGTGCAGTCCAGTGCCAGGAAGGCTCTGCACCTGCTGGTGCCTTTGGAGAGCTCCTGGAGACACTGCTCTGCTGTGCCCAGAAGCAGATTAATTTCTCATTAAAACAAAGCTTCTAGCAGAAAGTGCAAGTCTGCATTAAGAAGCTGGCATGGGGCTCCTCAAATGGTGTGGAGCTGTGGTTGCATTTGTTAACCAATGGCCTCCAGCCATCCATGCTGTTTAATTTTTAGCAAGCTCCTGGTAAAATTGTGGTGCAGGCCAACTAGCCACTCTCTGGATAGTGCCTCCACCCATCTGGGGAGGGATGCAGTCCAGGAAACATCTCCAGTCACTGAGTCAAAAAATCTCTGCTCTGCTTGATTCCCCCTTCTGCCTGGGCTTCACACCATTATGTGCCCCTGGAAATGCAAGCCATACTCACAGCTTTGTGCAATAAAAACATCCTGATGGTGCAGGGTGGTCTTTGTGTTATTTCCAGCAGTCTGAGGGAAGAAAGCAGGAAAAAATATCCAAGGGCCATAAAAACATACAAAATCTCTTAGGGTCAACAGGACATAAGCTAGACCTGGAAAAGCTGTATCGAAAGGGTGGACCTGACTGTTTTACTTAGAAGCGTGGATGTAATGAGATTGTCCTACTCTGGGCTCTTTGTACCAGGCACAATTATGTTCTATAATCATAACCGATGCCAGGCTAATTTTTTTTTTTTTTAAATAAATAAATGGCAAATATAGCCTTTTTTGGTGCTGTATTGTGCACTGGCTTTAAAATGTTTTCTGTCTTTGATACCTGGAAATATTTGTCTGGCTGCTAGGAATGAACTACGTGATTCATTTAGCAATGCTGTCTGCAGTGGCAGCATGGTTTTGCCATTTACAGTTATTAAAATGAAGCACTATCAACAGCAACAGACACAGAGGGTCTGGAGTACAGAAACTTCAGTTTTAAGTCTCTCTGACTCTTCATGTGAAACAATTTCATATTTTGTAATGCCACAGACATATTTTTGTACAAAGGGTGCCTTTTTTTTTTTCTGTGGGGAAGGAATTTTATAACTGGGGATCTGCCAGCTTTGAGGACATCCCTTTGAATGAAATGCTCTTTGATAATAACTGTGCTATTTCTGAACACCATCCCTGAGCTATTGTATTTCTCACACAAAACTAAGACCTATGGCAGGACCTTTTGATGGCTCCTGCTGTCCTGTGAGGGGTGCTGTGATTGAGTGTGAGGCCTCTGAGCAAAAAATCAGGAGCTGCCCGGTCCTGAGGAAAATGATCCCCTTTCTGGTGCCCGGCGGTGAGCTGTCTGCTTGCTTGCCCCGCTGTGCCCCATCACATGTGGTGCTCTACAGCGTGGGGTAGCAGCAAGGAGTGGGATGCTTCAGGACCGACCTGCTAAAAGAGGTTTATTTATGGGAGGTTGCACAACGGGAGGATGCAGAAGGGAACATGAGGAAGACGGGGCCAGCCATGTATCAGCCCACCAAGGTAGATGTGAAGGTGGGACCAGGTCCATCTCTGCAACTGATGGAGGTGGAGGGCTGAGAAGACATCAAGAGGAGGACTGGCCTTCCTTGGGATGGGTGACCTTAAAAAGGGTGTAATCAACACTGAGTGTAGATAACTGCAGGCCTCAGCTCATCTCTGCTGTGTGTCTATGGATGCATTGACATGCCGTGGTGTTTGGGGCCCAAAGCAGTGACCCCCACTTGGCAGGAGGCTCAACCTCTCCATGCCACACAGCCTGCTGAGGCTGGGGTGCATCGGGACTAGGGACGCAGCCCCTGTCCCACCACGGCAGAGGAATGCTGGGTCTGACATCCCATGGACAGGACTTTCATGGTTTGTAGGCATCCAAAGGTAGGTGAGATGATCCTGCCACAGGGAACTCTTTCCAAAAAATCAGCATCTTTTTTTTTTTTTTTCCACGTTTTTTGAATGGCCGTAGACCAGAAGACTGAACACAGACCAAGCTTAACGCTCCCGCAGCCCACATGAGTTATGCAGTGATAACCTACTCCCTGCGCATGCAGTCGGGCATCTTTTGAAACAGAGGAAACTGCTTCTGAAGCAATCGCTCTCAAAGGCCCCCTTTAAAAATTCACCACTAATTGCACATAATTAACAGAGATTGGAGGAACGGGTGCAAGATCTGCTGGAATCGCTAGCAAGCTGTGGTAGCCTTGAGTCTTTCAGTCACTTCTAAACCAAATTTATAACTGTTTTTGGTGCTGGGTTGACAGCACCAAGTAACGAGAGAATACGATAGGTAGAACTGTTAGCAAAGGGAAGTTTAGTTTTTTTATTTCAGATTTTCACATCTCTGCAAGTAAACAACCAAAGTGTGCTATTTCTGTTTGATCTAGTAATTGTAGTTTTCAGCCCCTCGCAATTAGGTGACTGAAAGAGCAGTAAGGCCAGGGCAGATTCCTACACGCAGCAATTATTAGGACAGGCATCGATGGTGTAGAGGTAAATAGTTGGCGTGGAAGATAGTTAATGCATATTGCACAAAATAGACAATATTCACTACATATAATAGACTATATTTTATAAGCATTAGACACATCCTCTGCGTTTGTATGGGGGGTATATATGGTTTCTAGGTAGGCATATCCTTGTTTATGTGGAGATGTCTAAATACACAGCTGGATTCACACTCACAGTGCCAGTACCTCAGTACTTTTTACCTTTTACCCATGGCACATCCTCTAGGATGCAGCTTGACAGTAATAATTGTGTGGTTGGCTTGATGCTACTTGATAAAATCCTGAGAATGGAGGAGCGTAAGGTGCTTAGGCAATGCTTAAGTTAATCTCATGCCTTCCCAGAAAGCTGAGCAGCCAGCTAAGCAGCTATTCCTGAAAGAGGAAGGAAAAGATGGAGCTCAAGATGGGAAGCGTCCTGCTGTCTCTTCTTTTCTGGTACAAAGGTATGCACTTTGCCTCCCGAGAGGTGCTTTCTGATGTCCCTCTTTGTATTCCTTGTTTCATCCACTCCTCTTTGTGCTGCTGGGGGCTGTGGGGTACGGAGTGAGCTCCTCTCTGCACTCTCATGGAAGCATAATAATAATTCAGAGAAAGGAAAAATTGTGGAGGAGATGTGTAATTTATGTACATGAGTGAGCAGCGTTCTTACAGCTCTATGAATATTCAGTAGTACAACTCTGTCTTACAAAGTAATTGCAGAGTAAAAAAATTGCCATGTAATTTGTCAAAATATGAATTTGCACAGAAAATTGTAGTGCAGCTGAGCCAGTGAGTAAATAATAATGCTGATTTGAAAAATGAGGTACAGTAGAATATGAAAGACTGGTCCTTCATTAATCAAAACTCTTGATTAATCAAAACCCGATCATTTTCTTTAGCAGCAAGACATTGCTGATAGAGATCTGCTTTTTCTTAAAGGCTCTTTCAGGTATTTTGTCCTGGAAAAGAATTTCAAAGGCTCTTTAAGAATAAAAAGCAATCAGAAGTTAAAAAGTAAATGGGAAAAGTGTTTATCAGTCTTGGGGCTTTCTTAAAGTTACTTTTCAGAAAAGTAGCGATGATAGCAATTAAGTGGGAGCTAGAAGACAGAAATTTCAGGGTGATGGTCTCCTTCCGTTTTAATTAACCCAAATTTGGAATGAGGAGATCATTTTTGTATTGTGTTTGAACTTCTGACTTATTCAAAGCTGACAGGAAAGCTCTGAACGCCTTAAGGATGAGGTTGCTCTCGCTGGGTGCTATGCAGTATCTACAAACATTAACATGTAGCTGGAATATGATGTGTCAGTGTGGGACAGATTTTTAAAGTCCTCCTCTATTTCCATCACTTATTTTGGTCTACCAAATGCAACGGGCAGGAAAGCGTTCCTCAAGTAGCCGTACCTCCATTTCATCCTGGTATGCTCAGATGTAGCCTGCTCCAATTAACGGGTCTTCCTTTTCATCTTCTAGCCAATAGTTGTTCACTGCCCTCGTACCAGATTTCTCAGCTGTCCTTCATTTCACATAGAAATGTTACTGGTGCCTGAGCTTCTTGGAAGGGGGTTGTTACCCAGACTCCAGCACTTTTTCCCGATGGGCGGCATTACTGCAATTAGCCCTTGGAACGAGCTTGTACCTTGCTCTGAAGCCCAGGCACAGCTTGCTTTTAATAGACACCCACACATCAGGATATTTTCAGAGAGCCTGCAGTGAAAAATCACTTGCAGGATCACTTTCCAGGCGTCACTATTTTGGTATTTATTTTTTCCTCCCTAGTTTACTGCTTTTTTTAATCTACTGTGTTGTTTTCATATTTTCCTGTGCTCCACGGCCCAAGCAGCCCCTTCCACGTGATCGGTGGGCAGCGACCCTTTGCCCAGGCCCCCCCTCTGGCCCCCTCCTCTCTCACTATGGAGAAGGTGCTGGGGGGTCAGCCCCGAGCCACCTGCCCCGATGCCACTATAAGCTCCTTAGCGATTTTCTCCAGCAGAGCCAGCGGCTTAGAGGAGCACCCCGGCCCCCGCGCTTTGGCTGGGCTCCCACGTGCTGGGGACCCTTCTGAAGCAGCAGCAGCAGCAGCAGCAGCAGGAGGATCCTGCACCAGCACCCCAGAAGCCGCCAGCCCCATCTGTAGCACCCCAAGTCGGGGGTAACACGAACACAGTTGGGGCATGTTGAATGTGACGTGCTGGTGCCACGTCGCTCCCTCCCAGCTCATCACACGTCGGGGAATAGGCACATCTCAATAGTTAGAAAGGGTGCATTTTTTTTTTTCACCCCTTTATATTTTTCACAGCTTTGGAAAATCAAAACCAAAAACCAAAAGCCCAAACCCGCCTTCGGATCGCACTAAATAACATCTTTAGTGCCACCCTTTGGCACAGCTGATACATCCAGCAAAATTACTAAAATTGCTATGCAGGCGATGCTCTGCATAGCCAAGTGAGAAGGAACAAACACGTCAATAAGATCAGAAAAGGCCAAAAATTTTCAAAGGAACACTTTGGAAAAAAGATAATTGCCCTGCTTGAAAGAAGAAGAGGGGAAAAGGTTGATTTTTTTTTTCTGATTTTTTTTTTTCCAAATATTTTCACAACATAAAAGATTTGTAGAAACACTGTGGAGACAGCAGGTGTAAAAGTGAAATGACTATGAATTAAATAGGTATACTCGTCCTTATTTATATAAGGTTTTTATAACTTTGAGAGAAATACCAGAACATATTAAATGAAACATGATACAAATGAACAAAAATGGAAACCAAATTAAAACACCATTTAAATAAAGAAAATTAAATACAAGTGAAAACAGGAAAAAAAACCAGAGCAACAAAATACATGAGGAAAAAGGTAACAGTATTAAAGCACGAGGGAGGAGCTGAGCGTGACGGATGAGCCCCTCTCCCCTCTGCAGCGGTGCTGGCGCTGCGGTGCCTCTTGCCTGCGGTCGCTGGCTCTAGCGCTGAGCAGCAGCCAGGGGAAGCAGGCTGAGCATGTGGGAACCCCTGGATGAGCGCCCTGCTTTCGTGATGCCTGTGTGGCACCCCAAATCTTGCGCTGGAGGCAGATCTGAAGACTCCAGGGTGGCTCCTGCCTGCAGATGAAGATAACTCGCCTCCTTTTTCGGAGGGCTTGGGACCCTTTGGGTGCAAAATGCTGTGCAGCTTCGTGGCTGCTTTGCAGGCGGAAAGGTGCAGTACTGGTGAAAAGGGTGCCCCCACCAAGGGCTCATCACGGCCCTTTCCTGGCTGCATTTGCCCCCTTAGGAGGAGGTTTCCCACTCTTTGGAGATAAAGGTGCTCTTTGCTCTTGGCCCTCTGTGTTGCATTACCTAACTGCTTGCTGAGGCTCTGTGTTGTAGTGCTCAAGAGAGAGCAGCACCTTTCCAGAAACGTGATAAAGCCAGTGCTATTCTTTCCATTCTCCTCTTTTATTCCCGAGACAGCTTTTCTGGGGCCACAGTCACATCTCTCCATGTTTTAAAATGCTTTCCTTCCCCCTGTACAATGTCCCACGCATGCAGGAGGGAAGGAGCTGAGCAGCTGCGCAGGAGCAGCCACGCAGGGAACGTGCTGCACCGTGCAGGCTGTGCTCTCCACTAGGAGAAGCAGGGAGAAAGTGGTTTTGCTCATCTCTCTGAGCCCTGTTCAGTGGAGATGCTGCTTGCACAAACAAGAGGTAACGTTATTTTCCAGATGAAGAGCTAGGCCACCTAAATTGTCAAGTCAATAAACTCATTAACATTTTCCACATACTGTGCCTGCAATGAGCAGGCAACTTACCGACTTACTCCGGTAAATCGAGTGACCGATGTTTGCTCTATGCTTTATTTTAATTCTCCATTTTATGTTACAACGTGCTTCCTGATCCTTGTACATTTGCCATTAATTCTAGCCACTCTAGGAAGGACCGCTTGCTGTCGTGGCAATATGGTCAGGATGTTCAACGCGATTTCCCAGCAGTGACCTTCTTGAGATGCGCTCAGCCTTTACCCGTGTTACTTCTGGCCACACTTACCTTCCTCCTTTCTATCTTGTGTTTAGTCACATTCTCCATGACCAGAGATTTTCCGAGACCTGCACTTTTCTGTTCCTGTCACTAAAATGACAGTGCTTCATAGCATGGCAGCCTGTTGCGCTCCTGCCTGCCCATTCTGGACTTGATGTGAATCCCTGCTCGTTGTTTGCAGCCACACAATGACCCCCGGTGTTCAGACAAGCACCTTGGCCTTTGCAAATTGCAGGGCTCACACAAACCTCACTTGGGAAACTCCTGTGGTGGTCATTGAGCCATCACCGGGATCCTGCCCTGAAGAGCACTGCAGTCTGGGCTTAAACCAGACATCGCACTGCTAGAAAGAGGAGAGAAGGGGAGAAGCTGAGGAAAGACATCCTGTCCACCAGGATGGGCACCCAAATCCATGCACAGGTGCTTACCTGAGCGCCAGCCCCCACGTGCTGTGCTGTGAGGCAGCATTTGTGGCCAGCCGTGTGTTGGATGTGTCTCACGGCACGTGGGATGGAGGGACAGGAAAGGGGCAAGCTGTATCTCCCTCTCTCTCATGAACGCGCAGAAATAATGTTTTATTTCACTGAACTGATGGTTTGCCAAATGTCTTGGGGCACTTCAGGGGCTGTAAATAGGTCTCTTTCCTTTTTAATGTTTCTTTCTTTCTTTCTTTTTCTTTTTTTTTTTTTTTTTTTCAATCCTGTGCTTTTAAAACAACAGCCTGCGGCGGCCGTGCAGGACTTAGACTCTTCCACGAATTGCAGCAATTCGTTCTGTCTGACCTACAATTACCAATTATCTTTGTAACCTTCCTTGAAGGCAAACACGCTCACTAAAAAAGCACGCTGGCCATCACATTTTTAGACTATTGGCAGCTAGCTTTCCTCTTCATTTCCTTTGTAGGACAGGGCCCATCAGAGCTGTAAACACACCAATATATCAATTACTACTTTTTCCAGCCAACTGCAGGCAAGGGCATCGCTCCCTTTGCTTTCCTCTCCCAACACCAAGGGCTCTCAGGCCACGCTGCCCAGGTGGGACGTTTGGAGGTCTGCTTAACGGTCCTGGGAAACTGAAGCAAAGGCAGCCATCTCTGTATTTAAAAATGTTTTTATGTATTTCTTTACCATTTTGTTCCTTTATAAGCTCTTCTTTCAGGCTCTTGATACATTCGAGCTCACTATCAAACCCTAGGAGCCGTTGCATTTCAGTAACAAACAGAGCGTTGTATACAGTTTATATTTCAGTTGATTATAATTGCACAGCATTTGTGAATCTTTTGAGACGAAACTTGCTGTATAAATGCAAGATGTAAATTACCAGCATTAGTTGGACCTTCCTAGGCTCAGCAAAGTAACAGTGTGTGAATGAATAAATCATAACTAGATTTCAGTGAATAATTCAGAGCCTAATTCATTTGATAAAAAGATCCTCTTTTCCTATTCACAAAACCTCTGTTTGGAGATTGCTGTATTCTCATGGTTTCTGTATGCAAGATTTTACCTGCTCCATAGCTTGGTTCTTAGTGGCTTGGAAGTTCATTGTGGGTATTGGAAATGTGAGGGCTGACATCTGACTTGTATTGATGAAGTATCAGCAGTCACAGGAGCTTCTAAAAATGATTTTCATAGCTGTCTGGACACTATTCTGCCAGCCCAAATGCTATTAAAATAGTCAGCTTTGGACTTCACGGGGAAGTGGGAGAGCCCTTTCAGCAAGGAAAGGGTTTGTATAAAAAAAGCCATTGCTCAGGGACGGGCAGATGATAAAACAGGTCAGGTGTTGCAAAAATAGCAGCTCTTCCTCTACAGCCACTGCACCTCCCGCCCCCCTCTCCCCCTCAAAAAAACGAAACCAACCAAAAAAAGAACAAAAAGGAGTCTTGCATGTAAGACTGCTTGGGAAGACCTATTTACATTTTGTTTTCCTCCGTCTCAGTTCAGAGGGAGGGCTCTCATGACAGCCACCTCTAGGGAAGTCGTGTCCCCTCCGAAGCCACCAGTGACCGGCAGTGGCTGCAGGCTGGGATTTCACCCTTCATCAGCTCACAAGTTCTGTAGGCAAAATGGGAAATAAAAACTTTAGGGCAGGAAGATGGAAAGGAGGAATAGGAGCAACATTAGCTGGAAAGCAGAGGCTGAAGCTAACGTGGATTTGTCCTCAGGATGTTTCAGGCATGTCTGATCAGAAAGAGGAGACATCAAAGCCATCAGAAGGAAAACCCATTGGGAAGTAGCAATGACATGGGCATACAGAGTGTCCTGTTCCTGCCCATGCTGATACCCATGTCCTCTTGCTTTCCCCTGGCAATCAGACTGGGGAGAGGCATTAGATTCATCAGTCCTTTCTCCCTTTATTTGTACCCAGTTCAGGAGTAATACTCCTTGCATTTCCTGATGTTCGCGGGCAGCATCTTCATGTCTGAACTCTCTCTCTTCTTCCCTCCATGCCTCCTGCCCCAGCTGCGCTGGCCCTCTCCCCCGGCGAGGTAAGTCCTCACGGCTGGCTCGGCTCCCACAGGTGGCAGGAGAAGCAGCAAGTGCTCAGCACCTCCAGGGGCCAGGTGGAGTAACGCGGGGTGGGTGTGGGACCACATCCGCCGTGGGTTTGTTAGCAGGTTGAGGGTGCTGGTCGCCTTAGCTGAGGCAACTTTCAAATCTTTGTATTTTGAAATTCTTCCTATGCCTTCTTCACGCAACAAAAGAGTGAATCTGGGTTTGTACCCATGAAGGTCACCCGAGTTTCACAGGCAGCATTTAAGAGCAGCTGTTGGCATCAGGGAGTAAAATCTGACCCCCAGAAGGTATATGGTGCCAGGGTCTCCTCTGGCTCCCTCTGCAACAACCTTCCACTGCCACTCTTGCAGGGTCCTTTTGGGGGCACCCAGCTGGGAGCTGGCTGCTGGCGCTCGCTCGGTGGCATGGTTTGGGGGTCCTGAAGTCTGCGGTGACACTGTGGTTCAGCAGCAGCCAAGTAGGTTGCAAAATTTAGCTGCAGACACCTTTTATTTCCCTGTGGATGTCACCCTACGTGACCACACAGGTGACTAAACTCGCTTCTGGACTCGTTTTTAGCTTTGTGTCATTATTGTTGATGATTGTTTATTTATTTATTTATTTATTTATTTTACTTTCCCTTTAGGATGAGAGACTGGAGCTGTGGCACAGCAAGGCTTGCAAATGCGATTGCCAAGGAGGTCCTAACTTGGTGTGGTCCAGCAGGACTAACAGCTTAGAGTGCATGCCAGGTAATGGGCTATCCCTCTTTCAACAATTGTTGCGTTACGGTCTTCAGCAGCTTCCTCCATTTCACCTTGTGTTGTAATGAGGACGTTACAGCAGTGCTTGCTCCAAACCCAGCTGCCAGTGGGGCTGGTGGAGCTGTGCCCATGGGAGGTGCAGGGTGACCATGAGCCAGCGGAGGGGCAGCAGCAGCCCAGGCCTGGAGAGGGTACCTGCTGTCCCTGTAGCCCCCAGCACTGGTGCTCCAGCAGACTGCCCAGGGAAGCTAATGGATGTGCAGAATTTGCTTTAGGAAACTTCTTGTACCACGTGGGTTGACTTCCTCATGCTGCAGTTTGGCCTATGACTTCTTCTTCTCTCCCCAGGGGTCAAAGAAAATGGTTTATCCTTTCTTTGCAACATCTTTTTAAGCAATAGGTGGCCGTAATTAAGTTTCAGTTTTCTCCGGACTGCTCCTGCCCAGCTCCTCAGTGACCCAACTTCCTTGATTTCTGTTCATGCTCTTTCCTCTACAACTGCTCCTCATTTTCTCTGAGGTGTTACCCCAGAAAGGCTTTATTGGTGCCAGACTGGTCTTTGGATTTAGCTCATGTGACCCACAGAACCACCCTCCCGTCTACACCTGTGTCACATTGATGCCCAGAGGGATTCACAGCTCTGTCCAGGTGCCACCGAAAGAGGTATCTGCCTTATGCCCACAAGCAACTACCTCTTCCCAGCTCCTGCAGGAGGCCGTGCAATGGCTGGAGGTGTGTTTTGCTGCCCCTGGTTCCCCAGGGGAGATGGGGGGACCGGCCACCCCGGCAGCCAGTGTCTGGCCTTGCTGCTCTGCCAGAAGACGAGGGTGGGTGGGTTACCCTGGAAGCACTCTGAGTGGAGCCAAGACGGGCTGGAAAGCAAATAAAAACATGCATTTACAAGAGACGGAAGAGATGACATCGCCGGCAGAGCTTGCAGAAATGAGAGGGGGAAAAAAACAGGTGTTCCTATCCCACGCTGGTGTTGGATGTGAAGGCTTCCCACCCGCGGCGTGACTCAGCGGATGAGCGCAGAGGCTTTCCAGCCGTCCTCACCCAGCCGTCTGCTTCCCCTGAGCTCTCTCTTCCTCCATGTATCCCACTCCCACAGAAGCTCAGGGCTCAGCCGGCTGGGGCATGGCCCGCAGGCTTCTTCCCTGTCCAAAGAAACTCCCAGGAGAGGATTCATCTGCCCTGGGCATGGGTCAGCATTTCAGGTTTTCCACACCATCCCTCAGTTTTGTCAAGATTTTTCTGTCTGCCACAGTATGAAAAGGACATAAAACTATTAGAGAGCATACAAAGGAGGGCAACAAAGGTGGTGAAGGGTCTAGAGGGCAAGACGTATGAGGAGTGGCTGAGGTCCCTTGGTTTGCTCAGCCCAGAGCAGAGGAGGCTGAGGGGATGCCTCATGGCGGCCTGCAGCTCCCTCACGAGGGGAGCGGAGGGGCAGGCGCTGAGCTCTGCTCCCTGGGGACAGCGACAGGACCCGAGGGAACGGCATGGGGCTGGGACAGGGGAGGGTCAGGCTGGGTGTTAGGGAAAGGTTCTGCACCCAGAGGGTGGTCAGGCACCAGGGATGTGGTCATGGCACCGAGCCTGCTGGAGTTCAAGGAGTGTTTGGACAGCGCTCTCAGACACCTGGTCTGATTTTTGGGTGGTGCTGTGGGGATCCAGGAGTTGGACTTGATGATCCTTGTGGGTCTCTTCCAACTCAGGATATTCCATGATTCTGCGGTTCTGTGTTGGCCTTGTGCAGGGCCACGTACCCTCCACCACGCTGTCCCCTGACCATGCGTGGTGTCCCCTTTCCCCTCCATCCCTCCTGCCAGAATTGAGCAGCCATCTTGCCAACCATCTTTGTCACTGCATCTTCACGAAGCCCACAAGTGGTGGGTAGGTACCTGCGGCCCTTCTGTCCTTTTCTGAGTTTTGCTCCATTCAGAAGGCATCCCTTGCGCTTCCATATCCTACACGTATAACCATATCCCTTTGCATGGAGCTGTGTAAGAATATTTTGGAGAAATACAGGTTACCACACACTCCAGATAACCACATAGGATCCCCCTGCTTCCTGCAGTCCTGGTGTCATGCGTAAATGATAGCATCAACACATTCAAAGCACTGCAAAGCCTTGTGGAAACGCTGAGTTGCAGGTGGCGCTGGATAACCCATTCAGAAGTCCTTCTCGTGGTGGTTCCCTACCAGTGCTTACTTCTGGGATGCCAGCCTGTTCTTACGTTGCATACTCTCGCTGTTTAATAGTGTTTTTTTTTTTACCTTAATGGCATGCAGTTCTCAGTCTAAAGCCTTGCAAAAGCATGGTAGTGCACTGCTGTCACTTGCACCAAGGAGGGGTAGGCAGCAGATTTGGCTCTGTTTGATCCAGCTTCAGTTGAGGGAAGGGACATGTATGTGAAAAGAGTGGCTCCAGACCTCCTGGCCAGGTTGGGTGTGAGAGACAGCTCTCACAAATTATCATCTTGTAGCTGAATAGAAGGCTTCCTCCTTGCATAAGGAAGGTCTGTTTCCTGGATAATGCATGTTGCACAACTCCTTGCCTGTGACCATGCTGTCTGGGGTGGGTTTACAGACCAGCTGTGCTGGCGTTGTAGCAGTGCTCTCTCTGCATGGCCTCACAGCCACTCGATGAGTTTCCTTCAGGTCAGCAATAAAGGCATTATGTGGTGTAGCCGGTTTGGCTGGGCGGGCACCAAGCATCTGCTTGGGGGTCTCTGTGTGCAGCATGGCACTGTGCGCCAGAAGGTGACCTGCTAATTGCATTGCGGTTGTGTGATCTGTGGATTAGTGTTGCTAAAAGTAAAACCACGCTGCCTTTGAGATAAGCCTGCCAAGTAGTAAACATGTGGGGCCACCTCAGCTGCTCTCTACAAGCAGTTTCTTACACAGAAAACTTAACCAGTTCCAGGGCCCCCAGCACAAAGAAGGACATGGGCCTGTTGGAATGGGTCCAGAAGAAGGCCACGAGGATGATCAAGGGGCTGGAGCACCTCTCCTATGGGCACAGGCTGAGGGAGTTGGGGCTGTTCGTCCTGGAGAAGAGAAGGCTGCAGGGAGGCCTTATGGCAGCCTAACAGCACCTAAAGGGGGCTACAGGAAAGCTGGGGAGGGACTCTTTGTCAGGGCGTGTAGCGATAGGACAAGGAGTAATGGCTTTAAACTAAAAGAGGGTAGGTTTAGATTAGATATAAGGAAGAAATTCTTCACTCAGAGGGTGGTGAGGCCCTGGCACAGGTTGCCCAGAGAAGCTGTGGATGCCCCATCCCTGGAGGTGTTCAAGGCCAGGCTGGATGGGGCTTTGGGCATGATGGGGGGGTTGAACTACATGATCTTTAAAGGTCTCTTCCAACCTAAACCATCCTGTGATTCTATACTTCTATTTACTGAACTTCATTTAATGTGGTGGAAAAGCTGGTGGGGGCATGATTAACTGTCCCCAAGAAGGCAGGTGGCTATAAATCCACAGCATGGTTTTACCCCTGCCACCACATCACATTCAGCCCTTCAGAAAGGTGAAAGCTAATCTGTTTCCTTCTGATTGTCTCTTTAATGTCATATAAATGCGAAGTGTGTGCTGTGGGTGCAGAGGTTTCAAGCAGCTGGTACTGGCCGTTGTTAATGGACTTGGTGTTTCCATGCCTGGAGGAAGGCGGGACAGCAGCTGTGTGGTTTTTGGGGGAAAATACATTAATGAGGGACCAAGTGAACAAAATATGTTAATGAGATATTGACATGCAAGATACTGGCCTGGTGGAAATTGCTGATGAGACTTCGACCGTCCTGCTGGCATGCTTGGGCATTGTGCCAACCAAGGGGCAGTGGCTGGAGGAGGCAGTGGTCACACTGTGCCCTGGGTGTGCTCTGACACCCTGCTCATTTTGTAACCAAGAGGCATTACACCACTCTGTCAGACCTGGCCAAGGCTTGAAAATGACCCACCCATGAGCAAAGCTGCACAGAGCTTCACTTGCTCTTTTATTTCCCTTGAAATGAGCCATGCTGATATGGCATGAGGGCACCACACATGCAATGAGTGTGTCCCTGCTCCCCTATGGAGCTGGGCTTGGTAGTCTGAAGATCTGAAGGCAAAAACTCACAAGGAGGTCCCTGAGCCTTCCGCAGGGCCAGGCATTACACCTCACTGACACCGAACTACCTGCACATTTTCCATAAGGCCAGACCACCTCCAAATACAAAGATAATCCCCATAAGAGAAAATGCAGGAGATCTGAGGATGCTTGTGGAGGGATGATTGGAACAGGCTCAGCAATTTTGCTGTGTAGGCACAGCTGTATATCAAGACAATGAATGGAGGAGCTGAAGCTCAGCAAGAAAAGCCATGCCAGACATTTCTAAAGGACCAGGCAGAGGCGAATAGCCTGGAGGCAGGATCAAGGACCATGGATCCATCCTGGATCTGCTTGTGCCTGCTAGCAGGAAGAAGGAAATTGGGAGATCACAACATCTGAATAAAACCTTCCCCCCAAAATGCTGCAAGCAGTACAGACTTAGGCAGTTTAATGACTGCATGCAAGAGGAGTGAGATATTAAGCCATTGTGTCCCCTGGGCAGAAAATTCCGTAGGGGTTGTTGTCCAGGTTTAAGAGCATCCCCTCCATCCTGGCCAGAGAGGGGAGGGTCCAAAGAAACCACAGAGGTTGTTGACAAAAGAGCCAGGCAAACACAACCAGGAGGCGGAGCAGCTCAGTCCCTGATGGTAGCATGTTTTCTCCCTTGCTCTGCAGAGTGCCCCTACCACAAGCCTCTGGGCTTTGAGTCCGGCGCTGTCACCCCTGACCAGATCAGCTGCTCCAACCCCGAGCAGTACACGGGCTGGTACTCCTCATGGACAGCCAACAAGGCCCGCCTCAATGGCCAAGGCTTCGGGTGAGTCTGAAAATACCTCCCTGTGCACATGGGGTCCCGTTCGTGGGCACAGGGGGGGGCGGCCCCCAGGCAGCATGGGGCAGGCAGGGTGGCCCGGGTGATGGAGGAGGGTGCAGCGGGGCCGGCGGTGTCCCCCCAGGTGTGCCTGGCTCTCCAAGTACCAGGACAATGGGCAGTGGCTGCAGATCGACCTGAAGGAGGTGAAGGTGATCTCGGGGATCCTCACGCAAGGGCGTTGCGACGCCGACGAGTGGATGACCAAGTACAGCGTGCAGTACCGCACCGACGAGAATCTCAACTGGGTTTACTACAAGGACCAGACCGGGAACAACCGGGTGGGTAGACTTTGCACGTCGGCCACTCGCAGTGGTGGTGAGCCACTTGGTGGCATGAAAGTGTTGGGCCTTGGGGGAAAGCACCTCAAGACAGGGGGGCTGTGGGAGAAGCAGGGTGGATGGGGCTCGGGGCTTACCCCATGGCATGCAGGGCTCCAGCCCTGTGGCCATCCCCCTGCTACGGTGACAGTGAGCGTCACACTGACCCGCCTGCCCGTGCCTCTCTTGCCAGGTTTTCTACGGCAACTCAGACCGGTCGTCCTCAGTGCAGAACCTGCTGCGGCCGCCCATCGTGGCCCGCTACATCCGCCTCATCCCGCTGGGCTGGCACGTGCGCATCGCCATCCGCATGGAGCTCCTCGAGTGCCTGGGCAAGTGCGGCTGAGGCCCCGCCAGCCCTGCGTGGTCCTCTGGGACAGGAATGAGGAGGTGTCCGCCTGTACGGCCACCCCATCTCGCTGTTGATGTGTCCTGCAGTGATGGTCCTGCAGTGTAAACGCCCGCCCTGCGAGTGGAAGGGCTTTCTTGAATAAAGCATTGCTTTATGCCATGCCTGGTGATAAAGCTAAACCCTACTGTAGAAGGCTTTTTTGTTTGTTTGTTTGTTTTGTGGGGCACGCACCAGCAAAATTGGAGTGGTTCATTGCAGGTGATCTGCCTCTTGTGACCTCTTCTGATCTCTATGGGCAGAGAGCTGCATGGCTGCTGTGTGGGGCAAAAGATGAGATGTGACTAAAACTAAAGAGATACGACCAAAGAGATCAGAAAAGCCTTTGGATGTCTGTGAAATTCATCACATTTTATTCATTCACAGGGTGGATGTTTCTGTCATGATTTCCTCCTCCCCCCCCCCCCCCCCCCCCCCCCATAAAGCCAAATAATAACTGTCAGAAAACTAGGCTGTTCTGGCAAGTCTGAAAACTTCTCGTCTACTATACCAATAGTATGAAGTCTGTGGCAATGTAGGAAGACCAATCCCCACCTGCTGAAATGATTATTATTGTGTCACCATATCACTCATGCTTCTCCCCCCGTCCTCCCCCAAAATGAGTTTTGCCTATCCACAAATAGGTTGAGGGGCACGTTTTCTTAATAAGAAATCAGTAAATCCATGGGGCTCTCCATTAATGCCAGCACAGCAGTCCAGGCAAGCTCTGCGGGGAAGGTCAGCAGAAGCACATGCCCTTATATACCAAGACACCATGCTAATATATTTGCCACCACATGACTGAGCCTATATTAGGATATAATAAAGCCTCAGAGGAAGGAAAGACTGTGCAGGTAGAAAAGGCCTGTGCTATCACTCTTCCAGCCTCCCAGTTTCAAACGGGACAGCAGACCCTTTTTCCAGACTGAAATGTACGGCGATAAATAAGGTGGAACTAACAGGCACACACTGAATTTCACAGCTCATTTGCGTCCTGCCTCGCCCTGTCCTTTGCCTGCACTTCACCTCTCAGCCTGGACGGGGAAGGGACCTGCTGCTGGCTTTTATCTGCAACATCAAAATGGTGCCTGCTAAAGCAGGCGTTTCTCTTCTCATCCGAGCTATGCCACTCGCTTCCTAATTGACCTCCAGAAATTCACTTAACCTCTGCCTCTTATCTAAAAAGAGGGGTGCTGAGAGCCTTAATTAATTAAGTGGTCCTAAAACGCTTTTAGAAGTGCACTTGACTTCCACCTCTGCATAAACACAGCATATTGAAGTACGAGTGCGACTGAGGGCATTATTAAAGCATGATAGAAGCAGCCAAAACACAATTACACAAATGCAAAGATTTTCCTCATAAAGTTGAACTTTTCCTAGCACAGCAATGTCATTTTAATTTTGGGCACAGATGCCTCCAATCACCATTAACCAGAGGAGCAACTGTGACAGCCAGAAATGACGCAAAGCAGTGATGAAAAGGCAATCTTCTAGGAATGAGAAATCCTGCAGGAATTCACCTGCAAAGGTAGGGAGACTGATGTATGGCTTTGCAACCTGTACAACACAACAGTTTTGAAATAGGAAGTAGGAATAAGAGCTCTTTTTAGCTTCATGACATGAATTTTTAGACTGGAGCGCTTACACAGAGATGTGAGGAAACTGTGCTGAGTAGTTAAGCCTGCCCAATCCCAGTTACGTGATAAGAGACCAGCTCTGGCCCTCCACTCCAGCTGTACAGCTCCTACAAGAGTAGGCCCTTTTTCTTAACGCATTCCTGCAGAAATTACCCCTTAATGGCCATCAGAGAGGGAGATACCCACACCCAGTCTGCTCTCCGTCCCAAGGGAGACCAACGTGGAGCACACTGTGGCTGCCACGGTGAGGTGCCTGACCAGGCCTTCTTCAAGGAGGTGGCCGCTCCGTCCTCTGGAGCCCTGCAGGGAGTGCACCGAAGGGCACTGAGAGCCTGGGTTCGTTACCATGAGATGGTTAGAAGAGTCAGAGCAGAGAGGGGTGCTAAGGGCAGAGCCACGTCCCAGGAAAATAAGATTTCAACTAGGTTTCTGGCTGGGAGCTTTAAAACACTCCCTGCTCCTCAGCTTGTTTCCAATTACCCTGAAGAATGAGGGATTGATGGAGAAATATTTCAAGTTTTTTGAAGCTGTACAAAGTGATAAAAAAAAGTCATGACCAGGACACGCTAAAGGGGAACCCATTAACGGGGAACCCCCCCAGTATCGCTGACACCCACGTAGTTCCCCAGCAGAGCCTCAGTGTGTGCGCGGGAGCAATGCGTTATGCAGCCAGACACGTGCCAGCTTCTCAGACCGGGAGCGTCAGGGCCTAGCAGTAAGGTGCTGGGCACGGGAGCTCTGCTGCCCGCCTGCCCTGCCCTGCTCCTCTGCTCCCGGCCGATGGATGGATGCACCGGGAGGCGCTGCGCAGGGAACACGACGAGCCACCGAGCCATGCCAGTGTTCTAGTGCAAAATCTGCATTTTTATTAAAGACATATTTTGGAAGGCCCATTCAAAAATACATTGTGCTCAGTAAAAATTAACCATTTCCATGCTGATAATTAAGATTACCACAGTTTTTTTTTTTCTCTTTTAGAATATTTACAGCAACGATAGAAATTGTACAGAAGTTAAGAATGGAATACATGCCCAAAAAAAATTTGGTAAGGTGTACCAACAACATGATACAAAGGGTTGTATACAAACACTTTACAAATGGTTTATTAACTTGCATGAAGTCATCCTTAAATATTCAACACATTTTAAAATCAATTTGTATTCCAGGATTAAAAGGATTAACACCACACCACGTTCCTTCCACAACAGAAAGCATGACAGATTTAAAAGTTTGTGCGCTTTAGATTTCTAATAGTTGTTAAAAACATTGGGGAATCTTATCCATAAATTTGGAATTTTTGAAAGCAACCTCCCCAGTCTGGTATTTTTCAAATAGTCTGTATTGGCAGATTGTGAAAAAAGATCCCATTTTTTCTTAACCTAGTTCTTCCTTCTTTCTCCCCAATTAAATAAATTCAGAGTTCAAGATTTCACAGTGGAGATCTAAGCAGTCCTGGAAGTCCTTAACAGATTAACCAGATTTAAAAATGCCTGCATAGAATTTCCAACAAATTATGGTTTCGTGGAAAATTTTAGCTTATTGTTCCATATAAACCAAATGCATATAGATGTTACTCCTTTAGATTACACATATCCTTCAGTAGTATGAGTCTAAGATGTGCACTAGCCAAAAAAAAAAAAAAGTGAGAAGAAAAGGAAAGCCGAGACAGTTAGCTACACCTAGAGTTTTGCCTTACTAAACAGTTAAAAGCTCTGCCATTGGATTTACAAGTCAAGAGTTTACACCAAGAGGTTCATATGCTATAGGAAACTTGAATAACATCTTCCATCTTGCGCTATGAACATGCTTTAACTTTGCTAATGGAAAGCTCTACGAAAGCAGTTACTTCACAAAGCATTTATACGCCTGTACAGTTAAGATGCCACCTTGCATTTCTCGCAATGGACCCAGAGAAGCAATGCCCTGTAAAACAGAGACCTGGTGGAACAGAAAGCCGGGTAGGCAGTGTGTTTTGGTGGGGGCACGATGAGGTACGGTATCTCACCCAGATGAAATGAAAAATAAAAATGAAGAAACTCCTGAGCAAGTCTATAAGGATAGCTGTTTGAATAAAACAGCAAACAGGGTGGAGTAGTAGATAAGGCCTCTAACTCCCTGATAATCTGCACTAGAGAAAGAACAAAGAACAAGGCAACTGCAATATTCGAGAACCACATGGGGAAGAGCAAGGGAAGACTGCAAAGCAGTGCAAAGGATGGCGTTAGGATTCTAGAAGGAGAGCTAAGATGGCTTGGAGGTTTTAGAAGTGTATCAGATGAAGGCCCATCAAAATTTTATTACTTGGTTGCTAACAGTGCCTAGAGGAAGAATCTTTTTATACATCTGTTCAAAATTTGGAGTCAATAATAAACTCGGAACAAACAAACCAAACCTCGACCACGTTCTGCAAGAGAGAGGAGGTAGATTGACTGGTAGAGAAGACAAGAGATGTGTAGAGTCACTCTTAGCCTTAGTCACAAATTCCAAGTTCAGACCCTTGAGCCATGTTTTAAGAGACACATTTACCTGGCGACATATTTTGGGTTATATTCTAAAAGAGCCTGAGAAGCAATCTGAGCTGCTGGAACAACAGCATTAAAGTATGTATAAAGTATCCTCTCACTTTCTGTGCACCTTCCAGTTAGTTTGGCAAAAAAGTCACCTTTTGCTCCAATCAGTTGACTGTATGCAATGATATTCCTGCTAACAAATAAGCATCCGAGCACAACTTGGAGCAAGTGAACTTCAAACCTAATCTATCCTGCCTCGCGCAGTAGCTATTAAGAAAGACTGCTGAGACAACAGGCTATCTACAACAGGTTTTCTCTTCAGATTAAGAGGATCTCCTGTAAAATTTGCTTTGCTTAGCTATCAGGAACTTTGCTTCACGATTGCAGAGTGGGAGATCTTCAGTTTCATTACAACATCTGAACCAAGCAATGTGTACAAGTGTTCAGTAGCCTGATGAGCCTGAAGCAATGATGCACTGGTGCTGTTTGACTCTGAGAAAGGAGCCGACATCTAGAACTTCCAAGCTGTGTTATATTAAAAGGGTTTACTCAAATTGCTCCCTTTTTAACAAAGGCCAGAAAGTTAAATGGCTTTTCTCCTCATTCCCTACAAACCCAGCTAATGAATGGTTAATATCATGACACCATTAGAGAGAACTGTTTGGGGAAAGGCACCTGTTCTTATACAGTGTCCTGATTTAAAGGTCATTTAAAATGATTTAATAGGGCACTTCACCTTTCCAAGCATCTTCTGTGACACTCCTATCCTATTCCAAATGGTGGGCCTACGTACATGAACAGCCCAGATGTGTGACTGAGGATAAAATCCCACTAATAAATGTATTGTTCATGCTAGCTGGAACGGAAAAAAGAAACATTCATTGCCACCCCACAATTTGCAGTGTATTATATATGGCTATCCTTTTAATACTCTTTGTGTGACTGAGATTCAAATACTCTCCCAGTCTCTGACAGTGTTCAGCATATACAGAATTAATTACATGTAGGTATTTCTGAAGCATGTCTCACTACCAAATTGTTTTAAGACAACAACAACAACAAAAGAATAAAAACTCCGAACACTTCTAGCTCACGGCTCCCCTCGAAAGCAGCTGTTTTTTGTCTTAGCTAAATAGATGACAGCATTGCTTTCAGAGTTCCCTTCGCTACAAGGAATTACAGCACTGAATTGTTAAAAATACATAGCTTTTTCTGGGTGAACACAGTAGTCTACTCAGCTAAGTTATAGAGGCTTTTGAAGAAAAATCAAAGGTTGGTACATGGCTTTTTATATTATGAACATTCATCCTTTAGAAGACCCAACTGCAATGACCAGGGATGTCCACAAGCCTATCGCAGGACACTGCTGCCCGAAGAATCACTCCAGCTCTGCTCCCCAAACAAGCTGGTCCAGCAGAGAGAAAGGCGACAAGCCTGAAGATGATCTGAGGGTGTGTGTTAAGTTTGGAAGTTTGAGGCCTGCTTTCATATTGATCTAAGAGAGCAACTATCTGTACATATATGGGTACATTGAGGTGGGTCTGACTTGGTATCAGAAATGAAAGCTTGGTACAAGTCCCAAGCCCTGTGGGATGGGGAACTTTTTAGAAAGACTGGATCGAACCTGGGACCGCTGACTTCCTGCCGAGAACTTGTCCTGGTGCTCAGTGCTGGCAACCTCTCGGAGGAACAAGGGATCTTGGACTGCGATAACAGAGCAAAACATGTTACATAGCCCTAAGGGACTGTTCTCTGTGGTCAGGTCTGGTAAAAAAACCCACGTGTTGTTTTAGGTTAATGCATTTTCATGGCAGTTTAAAAGGACAGCTTAACCACACAGCTTCACACAGTTTCAATTAAGATGAGCTTAAGGTGCTTCTTTGTCGATTAACAAGAGCTCAAGAGCTATAGTAAAAACATATCTACAGGTTTAGGCAGCTTGAGTTCTGCAAAATGACTAATCCATTTCTGAAACTTAGTTTCTTTACTTTTCACATCATTAATGATGCCATAATAAGGCAAAGCAGCTTGCCAAAGAATAAAATGCTGTTTAAATAAGATACTTTATAGTAAGTAAATCTATAGAACATGTAGCACGAGACTCAAAGACTAGTGAAGAGGAAAGCTCACACTTAGAAAATTGTTTGCTCTGTAATTATCTTCTCCTTTATTGAGACAGCAAATCTCTGCCATATAATAAGACTTCTTTGGAAGCCTCAGTGAAATTACATTAGCAATATTTTAAATATTCGGAAGTTAGACCAGGTTAAAAATACACAATCTATCCCAGCACCAGCTGGCTGAGCTGCTGGAAGTTCTTTCTAACAGAAGGAAGAAAATACTACATACATTCAACACAATTTAGTATTCAACTTAAATCTGTTACTGTTCATTGAAGTTGAGATGAAAATGCAGTATGAAGTAGAAACAACTTTCTGTAAATACGGGCCACCAAATAAATACTTGAACATTCCTTAGGTCACTCTTGAAGCTTTGCTAACTACTTTAAATAGCTATATGTACAGTCAGAGATTACCCTGATTTAACTTAATGCATACTGAGGGAAACAAACAAACAAACAAACACCTTGGGAAACATTTTTCCTTGCTAGAAACCAGAATAGCCACATATAGCCCTGTAGCATCATCTCCAGCAGGAAGCTCTTACTATCAAGATACAAATCCTGTAGAGGCAAAAGGAAATATACCCATAAAGTACAGAAGAGTCTAGTCTGAATGCTCACTCGGAGACATTCACATAGTACTGCTTAGAGCCCCACTCCCAGGCAATGCTTTTGCGAGGGATTTCAGTGGCATCAACCCATTTCAAAGCAGAGAACGGGAGTAGTCTAGTTGTGATGAACTGGTGAATCGAAGAGAGACTTTTAAAATATACTGCTAAACTCTGATAGTAAGGACTAGTAAAAATCACAATATCCTTCCTGGATGCCCACTGAACTTATCAAAAACTGAATATCCTTTCATGTCTACTGTATTTATATATGCTATATAAATACTCTATATGTTATAGCATATATAAATATACTATAAACCATATATATCTATAGAAAATTATACGCACATTTCTTGCAGGCAATTGACAAAGAATTTTTATTTTATAGTTTTTCAAATTTACCAGGCTTAATTTTTTCCCTGGACAAACCTGCTGTAACATCCTTTCATACTGTACTTGACAAAGATTTTCAAAGTGTTTGTACCGAATGTGTTGTTGTTAGAACTTTGGTATGATTCAAGAGGTACCGAACGTCACGTCCAGTTTGCATTGTTTTCAAAGTAGGAAGTTCAGCTCTTACTGTCTGGCTACTTCTGTTAACTATATCTATGGCTAAGTCAACAATTTTACATTCAGGTTAATCTCTTCTCGGAACAGACAACATATTTGCAGGTACAAGTGTCTTCTGACGACACCATATAGAAAATGAACTATGCTGCAGAGTAACGAGGGAGTTGAATGAACGTGTTTGAAAAGGAAAGATTGTATTGTTCTGACACTACAGGCCTGACTCTCCTCTTATTGCACAAAGTTTAGACTGGCATAACTCTTTTGACTCCTACTGACTCACCTTCCATTTATTTTACTGGTAGCAACAGAGGAATCAGGTTATATATTTACTATACTTGACATTCACCAACGTAAAGGCAGTTTTAACAATGTTGTACAGGAGACTGGAACCCAAGATCTAGTATTTTGCTGAGACTGGTCACTGAACTGTGTATGGGAATACTGGGACAGTAAGATCTAAGGAGAAATTAAGCTGCACGGCAACCTTCTCCCTCAATATCCAAATATCAGATTTGTAGTTTTAAATACATCCTGAAATATAAGAAAAAGTGCAAGAGTACTTTTAATTTAAATACAGTGTTTATCTTATTAGTTAATAGATTGCTAAAACAAGATGTAAAATACACATATGCATAAAAGCTTATACCATGATCTGCAGTGCCATGCTATGCATTAAGTGTCAAAGTTTGGCATTTCACTTGCAATTCATGCTATGTTTCTTTGGTTTTCACCCCTACTATTAAGTGGAAGAGCACCTGCTTTAGCTTGTAGTCATGGGGCACTTTATCTCTTTAGAGGAAAAAAAAAAATGGTTCTGGGGCTCTAATCTCTCGATGCAGATGCAGAAATCCTATGATTATTATTAGGAAATCTAAGGACGCAGGGGAGACCATACCACATTTAGATTACTGTACAGTTCTGCAGTCTCTTACATTTAGCCAATACTTCCAACAAAATAGCCCATAATAAAGCTTGGAATTGAATGTTGTCTTTTGTTTTTTATCAGTAATTCCTATAATATTGGGCTCTCATAGCTGAGCAAGATTCATACTGTTACAGTCACATTTATATCCACATTCAACTTCCTTTTATTAGAAGTATAATACTGCACTTTATATCACAAATGTATAAAAATATGGCAGATAGTGTCATAACAATACTTTTCTTTTAAATGAGTATATTTAAAAAACAGACAGTTATTTTCCATTTATATATATATATTTATATATAGAATAAAATACTCCTGATGCAATATATAAATGTTACTGTTAGTTTTTTATAGAAACTACTGTAGCTGTTGCACTGCTTCACAATGTTTCAAACAGCTCAAAATAACTTTACATTATAACATAAAAGATATGATTATAACAGTACGATATTAGGTCATCATAAATAAATATTACAAATCCTATCAAATATGGAAGTTTAAAAAACAAATTTAAGACATACAATTTAACTTTAAACCCTTAACGGGGATACACTTTTATCACATAAACCCCACTGTTTTAACTAGGCAGCAAAAAATGTAGTAAGGGCATAGGTCTAGACATGAATGTTTTCACCCTTATAAGTGCCAATACATACCAGAAGTCTCCCAGCTTTCTGACAGAGATGTGCTCTAAGCTGGAATGTAAATGAGAGAAAATGGCAATACATTTTTCTCCCTGAATGGCACACTCTGCCTATCGTCCAGTGACATTTCTGATGACTAGTAATTCATAATTCGACTTGGTTTACTGTATAATCCCTGACTCTCGCTGTGGTGCCAAACAACATAGCTCCACATGTACATATTGCACACCTTTATAAAGCTGAAAATACAGTCTTACCATCACCAGAACCACCACCACTCCCCTACGCTGACCTCCGTGCGAGCTGGCCTACTGCCTGGAGTGCAATTACAAGGCTGTCTCTTTCAGGTCGTTCAGATTTGGCATCCGTGACCGGTTTGTTCGGTTATACGCGTGCCCGTTCTGCCCACTCTTGGAGGGCGGCTGGTCGGAGTAGGGAGGCCCGTCGCTCGCGCTCCTGTTGACGGGGGAGACGTGCCAGGTGGGCTCCAGCTGGCTCGGGATCTGCAGCGTTGGCCTGCCCTTTGCCTGCGGCTCTTGCCGCGCGTTGCTGCTGCCGCTGCTGGAGCTTTGACTCATGGGGTGAATTCGCACTTCAGAAAAAGCAGCTTTGGCCGGCTGGCTCGGTAGGGGCTGGAAGCGAGGCTCGGCAGGGACAGGATGGTTTGAAGAGGAGAGGTGTAATAGCTTGCGAAGAGATTTTAATGGCTGGCTCTAAAAGACATGGGGAAAGCACTTGACCTTCTACTCTCATTGCTATTGTATCATATCAGACTTCCTATAACAAAACTGTCATATCCTAAACGGAGTATCTTGAACTTTGCAGGACTTCTTCACTTTTAGTATGCACTCACTTGGAATAGTTCCTTCCAAGCTATGACTACACACCTGAGAAGAATGATTTCTCATTATCATTCAAATCCATCAGCTACCTGAAAAGATGGAACGACTAGCTCAGAAAAAAAGCTTTTGTTCCCGTCGGTTATTTTAACCTTATGTCCTATGAAAACAGAGGCACAGACAATTGCACTAGCTCTCCATCTGTCAGTACTCCTGCTATTAACTTTAGAACCTCAGCCACATTTCATGAGGCGCAGATATCAGTAATATGAAGTACCTAAATATTTGCTGAATGTCAACTGGGGGTTAGAGAGAACCTTGAGTAACTATCTGCACTGAAATAAAGGCTGGCAGAGCTCAGCAGTTTGGTATTTTGTTTGCCTGCAGCAGGGTGGTAAGCAGCTCTTGTCCCTCACAGCTTCTTTAGCTGGTAAAGCAGGCCAAAGGAGAAGAGACACAAGGGGTTACTGAAATGAGTAGCAAGAGCTGGGGTAAGCCTGAGTAAACAAATTTGTAGGATAACAGCTCCATTAAATTCCACAGCTCACAGAACAACTCGCTTCCTCAAACACAGCAGCTGCAACAAACCCTCCTCTTCAGTTTTCAATGTTGTAATGGCAAGAGCATGGCCCAGAAGCTGTCTCCCAATCCCTGTCCCCCAGGCTGGTTTTAGAACTGGAGAACATAAAGCTGCATTCACGCAGCGCGATGCTCCAACGAGCCAGCCTGCACAACCAGCAGCCTGTGCCAGCCGAGGCACAGCCACACAGCAGCAGGCCCTCACTGGAGGGCACTGCCACAGCGCTGCAGTGCCTACTGCGGCTGTGCACTGAAATGTTGTTTGTCTCCAAAACAAACACAACCACCATTTCTAAAGGCTCAGCGACTGACACAAGGACATACAGTCTCACCTCCTTTCCCTGTCATTCGTGTCTAGATTTTCAAAGAATTATGCAGTAATGCAGGTACATGATTTTTTACATTCAATGAGGAGGGACTGGGGAGGATGGGAAATAACGTCAAATGCAATTTTTCTATTTACCAGAGAAAAACCTGTCAAGACACCTTCGTGATGTTAAAATACAGGGAACTGATAAAGCTACTTACATGAGGCTGGATTTCTGTCATCTTCTCAGGATGCCAATCCTTCTGCCTGCTGCTCTGGTGATTAGTAGAATGAATGGCTTTCTGTAATGCCAAGAGATCCTGACCATCAGTGCTAGGCATCTGCAACAAAACATTAAATACTGGGCTATTAATACATTTCTTAAGAATAGCTGTAAATCATTTTCCCAAGTTAATTACACAACGCAAGTGAAGCCCAATACTGCAGCAGAATTGCAATGTCCTTTTATTATTTTTCCCCATAGTAAGTGGCTGCGGAGGTCATGCAGAGTTGCTACACCCTTAGCCCTTGAAGCATTCACATGCTGTTAGTGTTATTTGCTGTAAGAGAGAGCAATTAAACAAGGCTTCCAAGAAAAAAAAAAAGAAAAAAAACACAACAAAAAAATTGTTGAGTGTCATCTTCATTTAAAAAGCATTCCATACTGCAGTTAAGACCACGGATCAGTTCTATAAATTTGTTCCTAATTGAAGCAGATCGAAATCATCTCTAAACTGACATCTGACCGATTTTGCCATCACAAAGGAAGAGATTTTCTTTTCCTCATCTTCCTGCTCCTCCACAAATAACCCAAACCAAATTAAAAAATAAAAAAATTCAACACCACTAAAAAACAAGATGTAAAATTCATAAAATTTTATGGCAGAAAGACAATGTAAAGCTTATAGAGACTTTTATTTCAGGAATTTTAAGCAAAAAAGAACAATTAAATTTAACCTATTTTTAATGCAAGCTGCCTTTTATCATGAACAATCAGCACAAACAAAAATATATTAGAAACATGAGTTAAGTTTATTTTTCAGAGAATCCGTCATTAATATCTAATTAATTTTATATATAAAGGAGCAGTTAGCACACAGAATGTATCTCCAATATAGCTATAAAACAAACCAGGTTATTTTTTTTTTCCTGATTGAAACAGAATGAGAAAATTTAAACATCGGCAATTTCACAACTATTTTCCTCCTTTAGTCCTAGTCCCAGGGCTCCTTCTCTCTGGAGCTGTGTATATTACATTTTCAGTATAACAAATGGTCAAAAAACTTTTTTTTTTTTTTTTTTTTAAGACATAATCTACTTCAACGGAACCACCAACTTTACTTGAATTTATTGAACTGGCCCAAGATACTTAACTGGCATGAAGAGAAAGTGATCCCATGAAAATAAAACACATGCTGCTGTAGTCAGTAAAATAAGTTTACTGGAGCGTTTTACAGAGCTACTGTACTTAAAAATTAATACCATGGGTAGAGTGACTACAGGAAGCTTTTTCAAAGAAGAACTATGCTTTAAATTATTCTTTGAATTAAAAAGAGGGAAGAGGGATTTCTTGATGCTTGGATTCTCCCCGTTGGTTGAGTTTGTCTGTAATATAAGATACAAAATCTAAATGCATAGTATATCAATTCAGGAGATCTGTCCTTACTATATTAACTCATAATTATATTTTTGTAGTTCCAACAGTACATGGTATCAATCCTATAATCTGCTTCAGGAAAATATAATAGTGATTGAATGAAGAAAGTGTATGGAACAAATTCAAGGAACTCAATGCATATACAGCATGGAAAAAGAGATCATTATTCTTACAGAAAAAGAGATCACCTATTCTTATCTCCCATTAGGAATGTACAGTACAAAGTCTTTTCGAAACTGCAGGTAGGTCTTGTTGACTTTACTGAGCTTTGGATCAAATCTTGTAATTTTGGCAAGTGTTTGTTACTTACGATAATGATCTAAAATGTTATGGCATTTTTTATTTTTATATAAATAAAATATCAAAGATACACTAGTAATAGCAGCAATCGGTTTTAGAATGAGCAGTTGATAGTTACCTCTGGAAGAAAGAAAAGTATTTTATTTTTAGCTTTTAGAAAGAGCTAGGGCTCCAAGATGAATGATTTCAGTTCTGACAAAAATATGCCTTTAACAACTTCACGTACAACTGCAAGGGCACTGGCTGTTATATTTTTATTTCCGTAAGACAATCAAAGAGCATACCAATGGATGCACAAACAACAAACAGAACTGTTAAGTATTAAAATTATGAACAAGATGATTTCTCCTCCTCTCAGGTGCAAACAAGCCCAAGACACTTGCTGTGCCATTTGCCTACCAAAAGAAAACTTTATACTATAACGGTTGTATGACTAAATATAACGATGGGCGCACCACCAGAAGAGATGGTTTTCAACCAACTTTCCCAGCTTCTAGATTCCATCCAAGCTACAAAAGACAAAGTCATTAATTAGCACAGCCTGCTTAGAAACTCTATGGTCAGAAGAATTTCCTGTTTGAAGTTCAGTAAACTAAAAAGGAATCAAAGCATCAGTAGGAGAAAGGGTCACTTGCAACTGTTTTTTCCAAAGTACATAATCTCTTCAGATCCATAGCTTGCAATATGTGCCACAATCTGCAAAACTCAGGCTCCTCTGAAGATAGTGCACATTGACACTGTACAAAGCCCTCATGGATACCAAAACGCTTAGTGACAGATTGCAGAAAAAAATGTGATTCTAGCAATCCTCAAAACCTTTTGCTGCATTACTAAAAGATTCCAAAACAAGATAAAAAGGAGAACGGATAAAAACAGCTCTTCAAAAACAATATTGCAAAGAATTCCCATAGCAGACAGTCGTGATTGTTATCCCATAAAGAACTACACCTGGAGAACTCTAGAGAGAATAATCCGCTGCACGAGGAAGTATCAGAAACTGGTATCAGTTCTGCGCTACTGGAGATTTTGAGAATGACATTATTAAGAAGATATCTTTAGTCCAATTTAAGTCATCTTTTATGACTCTTACGATGATCACCAGCAACACGAAACTTGCCAAATAACAGTGGATGTAAGTAGTAAGGAATGGATGTGATATTATTACCCTCTTAACAATGTGTACTATTGTGTACTATTACATGCTTCTCAAGATGACTGTTCTCGGGGTCTAGTTTGTTATTTGCTGCAGAAAGCTTGTATCAGAGTACATAGCTAGAATTACACACATCTAGGACTCTAAGAATTTTAAGCCTCAGAAAAAAATTTGGATAGTCACAAGGTATATGTTAAGATTTTTAATATGAGTCCATTATTGCTGTAGTTGAAGAGCTATTACTACAGTGCTGTTAAAAGCTTTTACTACTGAAATCAATCTTGGAGCTAAATAATTTTCAGGTAATAATTTACATTCGTGGAGGAAGATCCTAATGAACATTCCAATGTTCGTTAGGTAGACTTCTTCAACTAACAGGCAAAGAAGAACAAAGAACAGTGTTTGAAGCAAACATTTGCACACACATTGGTGTGCAGTCCGTCCTTAGATACTGTCCTGTCAAACAACTACAAGTAGAAATGAAAGGAGGTTTTTCAGTCTCTGGTTGAATGAAGTTGATGTCAGCAAGCTTGTAGATGAGGATGCAAGAGTTTCATCACTATCGCATTTCAGGAATTTTATGCATCTTCCTGTGAAATACTAGGTGTAACTAGCCAATGCATTTTTCGTTATGCAAACACTCTCTCCCTCTCCTTAAGTATGAAAAGGAGTAAGGAGCACGTGTAAATCTGCCCTGGCTTGTAATCAGCGATGTCTTCAGTATCTACAGAGCAAGGTGCTTGTCAGCTGATGTTTGGGAAAGTGCTGGATTTTGCATTGCAACACAACTCAACTCAGTCTCTAATTCCTTCACGTAGTTTAATCTGGAAGTAGTTGATACCTCATCTATCAGCTGGACTTTTAATATGTTCCCTGCCACCATGTCCGAATGGCTGAAATCTGAAACAGTGCAAATATCTTTTTTTGGAAAATGCATCACCAAAACCAATGGCTCCAGCGTGCTACCTAAACCAATTAGGCGTGCTTATCCTTTCATGGACATTTTGATATCAAAAAATCCCAGAGTTTTAATCTAGATATTTAGTTCAGAACAGGTATCGAGGTGAACAAGTTCAGAAGGAGAGGTAGGAGCCACTGCCCTAAAACCTAGCTAGCAAGAAGACATGGTGCATTTTTGTGTGCTAGTTAACACACGCATGCATGTTCCATGCAGTTCAAAGAAAATTAAACAAACAACAAAAAAAAACAAACACTCCTCTCCCCCAATTTTCAACAGATCAGCCCTCCAACAACACCCAGTCATGCCACCTCACTCTATGACAGAAGATATTTTGATTTAGTTACTCCCCTTTGCCCTGCAGTACTGTTAACTTCTTCTGAAGCCTATTTAGCTATGATGAGTGAGCACAATTTACTCCATTTCAAGAACCTTCAAAACCATAACTGCAATTTCACTTACAGAAATATTACAACCTAATTTTTCAATAGCACTGAGTTCTTAAACAAAACCAAACCTGAAATGTGGGGAATTCAAGCAAGCTACTCTGAAAAGGGCAGCATACACTACTGTTGGAGATGATGATCCCACTACTAGATAAAACAGTTTGATTTTCAAATTCCAAGTCAAGTCTGAAATTTATCTTTTTTTTTGTACACTGAGAAATCTGACATGACACCAAAAGCAAAAAAGGAACTATTGTTATTAACAAATTAATAAAGTTACATTTTAGTGAAAAAGATATCATAAAAAAAAAAAAAAGTTGGGTAGAATTCTTCATTTTACTACCTTGTTATACAGAAAAGTGAAATGTAAGAATGAAGCACACTGGAAAGAACCAGTAACATAAAGAGACAAAGGTTTACTTTTGACACTATTTTGCACATGAATTTTAGTAACATACTGCTATACTAATAAAAAACCCATCTTCTGGTGGCCTGGATGAGAATTACAAGAGCACACTTTTACTAGCCATAATTTTAGATAAAGTACCTGCAGTTTTAAAATTTTGTAAAACAGATATGCAAATGTAATTTTAAGTATTTTACTGTTTCCAGAACTGTTATCCAATGTTTAGGTTTTCCCAGTTTTTACAGGGACTTTCATTGTAAAACTTTGTGAAATGCTAATATGCCACTGCCCTCTGATAAAATAAAGTTATTTTTCTCTCCCAAAACCTAGATGTAAATGCAGAAATACAGAAAAGATAGCAAGGGCATACACAATACAATAACAGACGCAACCTCTTCCCCCAACAAAAAATAAAACATTGAAAATGGCTAAGGCACATCATCTTTATTCCAGTCACAGGGTACGGCAAGAAGTTCTTAAAGAATTCTCCTTTATAGCAGTTTGATCTCCTCCTAATGGGTATCTGAAATTATTCAAGCTCTAAGGACACACAATAATGCATTTGCTACTTTTTGAACGCTATCAACATATACTGCAAAAGGATTTGCCACAACATCTGCTTAAAACTTGCATTTAAACTGGATGTTGAAGTATCTTAATGAAAACAAAGTCACAGAAAGTGTATCTGACTGTCATATAGTGAAAACAGAAAAAGAACAAATAGATACATGCAGGTACGATCACAAATAATATAAACATACTGTACTAGTCTAGCATTTTAAAATAGTACCATTCAAAACTGATAAACGTATTTTCTTTTAGAAATAAATGCATACTTACAGTTTGAGATTTCTTCTTTTTCTTTTTTATTGCCCTGAAAAACCCTTGTTTTTCTTTCTCCTTGAGCTGTTCAGAGTGACTGTTAAGATTTTCAGGACTTTTCCTAAACATGAGATAAGGTATTGTAAGATAGATTTTATTTTGATATGATGCAAATTCTGTGAAATAATGAGACCTTATGCCAAAGAATGAAAATTATTGATTGAAGCAAAAAGATTCTTAATGTTTAAACATTCATTGTTTCAATGGTTACTATACAAATAACAGATAAGTCTTATTAAATGGGATAGGAGGAACAAAGTGTTAGGGTAAAATGATTAGTCAAACCAGTGAGTAGTTACTTAGGGAAAAGGTAAGCATGCATGTTTTTTTTAAGCCAGAATTTAATACTCAAACCAAAATATTCACACACAAGTTTTTTTTTAGAAAAATGAAAATTGTATCTGAGAGAACATACAACTGGTGAGGAGGTACAAAAGCACTGGTCCAGTTTATCCATTGCTTGCCGGAGAGCCGGGAGTTGCAAAGTTCGCCAGACAGAACCAATTTCAATTGACACTCCTGACCTTTGCTGACATGGTTCCAAATTTATCATCAGGGAGGCTGGGGATCCATTTCAACTTAAAAACTTCAGTTAGTTTGTTATGCATGCGCGAGACAGTGCTGGCAAAAGAAGATGACCCGAAAGTGGAACAGTTGACTTCCCTGAAGATTGAATTTTATTTATTTCCCCCTCATATCTTGTTTACAGCAGAATTAACTACAGCTGATAACCAACATGTTACTTTAAGTGTACACAGTAAACTAAGGATGTAAAGTACTGATAAAGAGCAAAAAGATGGCTTATGTAGGACATCGGTGAGACATAGATGTATGCAGCTCTAGTGCCCTTTAAGCTATTTTGAAAATTGGAAATGCTGAAGGGAAGTTTCACGGAGATAAAAAGAATGGTCTACACTAAGAGAGTCAGAGATTTCAACCTCTCTACAATGTTAAAAATACAGCCAAGCCAACCCCAACATTTAGAGTTTCCTTGATTGTGGCACACAGGTACTTATCCAGGAAGAAATTACAGACCTTTAAAGCAGAGGGCAAAGACATAACAAGAACAAGTAGGTAGATGATTAGGCCAGAGAAGTCTTATTAGAAATAGGGCACTGATTTTAACAATGAGAATCATTAACCACCAGAAGAAACTCCTTAGTGAAGGAGTGGATTTGCCATCTTTGACATTTCAAATCAGGACTGCATACGCTTCTGCCAGATACACTGCTGGGCTTCAACCCCAGAGAACGGATGACAATTACTGGCAACTAACATCTGTGAAGTCATACTGGATCATCGAATTGCCGTTTTTTTAGCCTTAATTTGTATGAAAATAAAAATGAAATTATTCTATTGTCTTGCTGGAAAACCTGAGGGACAGCCACAGTTCCAAGGGCTCTGGATGTCAAAGAGAAGCTGTTTTTCTTGGAGCAACTGTAATGTAGCAACACTTTGCTGCCTGCTATGGTTATCTTTGGGTTCTAAATCTGGCTTAAAATGCTATGCTGTAAACTGGTGATTCAGCTGCTACTACATGCCAAGCTGACGTTTTTTTCCAAGCAAATGTGAAACACATTATTGAGGTGGGAATGACGACAGTTGTCCCCCTTATTAATGAGTATCTTCACTCTGAAATGGGGTTTGGACAGTTCCTCCATTTCTGCCCAAAACCATCTCAAACTCTGAATGCTACCTGGTTCTAACTAAATGCATGTAGTATTTAAACACTGTAACAAGGTACAATAATTGAGTAAGAGAAATGTGCTTAGAGGAAAGATTTATAGGCAGAGGAGATGGTGGGAATTTTCCTAAGTTAGATTTTTTCAACTTAAATCTAGATCCAGAAAACACATTCAGATGTTCAATGATATAGACAATGTGAAAATTTGAAATCTGAAAGTAGATATAGGAAAAATCTCTGGTTTAGTATAAATATTAGATTCCTACCACATATTTTAAACATACGGGACTGCTAAAGATTCCTGCTTATGTCATGTCCTTGGATTTAGTACCATTGCATAACAGCAGTAAGTCTTGTATTATTCACTTAAAGCATCACAGCAGAGCCCAAAAGTAAACATTACTGACAGCTTTACATATTCTGTCAACTCACAAGAGTGACTTCACACAGACAAAACAACTCCTGAATTATTTACTGAATTATTTTTAGGAGTTTCATCTTCCATAATTTGTTAGAAAGCTCGGAGAAAAGCATGCACAACAAGTATCCTGCTTGCACTCTCAAAGTCATGTGAAAGGCGCTGAGAATCTCCCAAACCTTTTCCCAGAGGAGCTACTGCACATCCTCATCTGCAAACATACCCCCAAAACACGGCCTCAGTGTGAATTACCAACCCAGACACTATGCTGCCCACTGAAGAACTAGACTCTTATCATAAAGTGCCAGCGTGGTTTGTCTGCACCGTCCTTTAAAATTTGTCAACGTCTTGCTCTGGCTTTTCTGCTCCAACACCGATTCCTCAATGGAGATGCTGTATTTTTAAAACGCGAACTTACTTTTTAGAATAAAACTTGGGACAATTTTTGCACACTTTTAGACAGATTCACTCAAGTGTAATTCTTTTCTTCAGCCCAGTGAACCGGGACAAGAAAACTGCTCCCCACAGCAGGTGAGTGGACAGGCCAGAAGTGAAATTCTGTTCTGTATTTTCCTCTTTATAGCTCTAATGACCAGAAGAAAAAAAAAGTAAGGGGCTGAGTACTCTGCTCATTTCCAATTGCTGCCTACCCAAAAGCCAGTGGTTTTACATGGACGGGTTTATGTCATTAACTCCTATGACTCACATTGCAGTACAGTTGTCTGAAAAAGCACTGACCTTGAAAAGCAACTGCTTCAAAACACATGCTCATTATGTGAAGAGAGTGAACATATATAGCATTATAGCAGGAAGTTTCAACACCAGGATTTTGTGCTGAGTAAAAATAGAGCAGAACATTTTGATCGCCGAGATGAAACACCGGGATATTTTAGGCATCCTGAAAGATGGTTTTCAGACAATGGACAGTACAGGAATAAATGAGGATTATCAGAAAAAATCTGTATGGTATAATCACACGGCAATTCTTACAATGTATCGGCCAAGTCCTGGTATTTTGCATAAAGCCTCAGCTTTTGAAAGCAAGCAGTTACACCAGAGCCTGTGTGTCTTTCACTAGGAAGTAAGACTAACCCTAGAGAAGAGCCCCCACTGACAGAACTCACCATCAATCAGAAACTAAAGGCAGAATTTCCTCTTCTCCGTTACTTTTATTCTTTTTTGTGCCTTTTGCATGCTTAGGACACATAATATAGATCATATTGGTTATTCTGGTCAGAGACATTTGGAAAAAGACACAGAAAGTAGAGAAATGCTTTGACTATCACTAGCATTTATTGCCCCCTGGTAGGAAAGGTATCCAACCACATGCAGATACATCAATGTGTAGCTGCACGTATGTATGGAGGCAAGCAAACTGCTGTGCTTCAGCATTTACTTTAAAAAAAAAAGGTAGTAGGAAGTATGCTGCATTCATGCTGCCACAGATGCATTCATACTGCACATGGCTTCTTTTTTGGAAATTTCTTGTGGTCTTCAGTTACTCTTCAGTACCCCTAATTTCAGCAGATAGCCTAGTTAGAAATCCTCTTTAGCTGCCACCATACTACTTACTCCCTTTACAGCACAGCTCACAATTACGTAAGTAAGATTTTGGACTAAAGGAGAAGTTACTGAAATATCTGAAGTTTTCTTCAAAATATTAATGAATATTAAAAAAATCCAACCACCTTGGCAGTTATACAGTTACCATAAACAATGGCAAGAAAGTGTCTGAAACCAGTGAAGCACCTCAAATACATGGTTTACCTAAGATAAAAATATCAGTCCTCCAAGTTGAAGCCCTTAGTAAAAACTTCTTGGTGTAATAGCCTGGCACTGAAAGCCGAAAAATCAAGAGATCAAATCAGAACATTGCTAAGAGCTGAAAACCTTTTTTCACGTGAAAAAGTAGGATTTATTAACTGGAACGAAACCCACATCTACCATCTTATATACAGAATACCACACAGAAGCCTCTATAACCACTAGATCACTTAAGGCTACAGCTTTACTAAAAAAAAGTATACATACTTGTATGTGTGTGTACATATATACGTATATATACACACAAGCATTTTACACCTCCTCTCCCCAGTATAATTCAACATTAGTAAACAACAAATATTTGGAACTAGTTGGCTTCATGAACTTGTACTTTCCTAGGCTTATTTCTTGGACCGAATATTGATGACTATAAATTTTGTAAGGATTCCTTGCAAATAACATTATATTTCACTACCAAATTTTAGTACAAAAAAACCCACTGATGACTGGAGAAGGGCCTGGGAAGAGGCACTCGCTGTTTACTAGAAGAGAGCCTACATGCATTGGCAGGGAGGCTCAGATGCAGCCATACAGATGAAAAAAGCAAACGTAGGAGATGATAATGCATATGCAAGAGTCTTGGCTAGGAAACGTCAGAGGGAGAGCAATACCATTAGGAAGGTGAACATCTTCAGGCTATGCCAAGCAGATTCCTAAAGCCTCAACCAGTGCAACACACAGCTGATTTTTTAAGCTTGCAAACTACAAATTTGGACTATTGGTATTTTTAGAAAAAAATCTAAAAATCTGTAAATGAACTGGAGCGTATTTGCAGTGCAGGAATAGTTGGGCTGCAGACAACTGAACAAGCTTTCAACTACCTTGTTCAGGTATTGGCAACCTTCTTGTTCCATGGACTACAGTGTGACTGCATTGTCACACTGACATTGAAACAGCAAAATTAAAGCCAGTCGGGTCACGTTCATAGCATACTGTATCGTTTTACAGTCCTAAAAACTAACAGCAGATAGATAAAACAGTAAGCCTCTGACACTCCTAAGAGTACGGTGGTTTGTGTTGTGTGGGTTTTTTTTTGTTCTCGAGTCACAGTGTGTGTGTGTGTGTTTATATATAAAATAATATTGTATGTATTTCCCCTTATTTTTTTCAGGAAAGTATAACATATGGTAGCTGTCATAGAATGAATACATTTTAATGGACTTAAAGGGTCCAAGCTTTCCAAAATTCCCCACATATCTTGTAAGCAACCAACACAAGAAGCACTTCCAATGTGATGGAAGATGAAGTTCTGCATGTTGGAGTTTATTCCAAGGAGATACTTAGAACTGTAATAATGCAATCCTAAGGGTAACTCGGGTCAGCATTTGGTACGTTGGCAGAACAAGGTTTAGGTATCTTGCATATTACCTACTAATTTTGCCCAGGTTTAGACAAAAGTTGAGAGAGAATAAAATTCTTGTATCTAAAGATGGAAATTTGAGCAAGTTCAAGATCACTCGCAGGAAATTAAATTCAAAGATTTTCTAGAAGGATGAAAATTTGCCTTTTTCAAATCAAGTCATCTGAAGTTCGGAAATGATCTAGTAATTTAATAGTAAAACCTGATAACAAAAGTCGAGTTTATAACATCTTTATTTTAAAGAGGCAGGACAGTGAGGACAGAGTGAAGAAATGCACACAAAGACAAGGGAACATTTGTGACAATTCAGTCTAGCAAACATTCACAGAATCTTTGACAGAAGAAAGGCAACACAGAGCAATAGTATGAGAGGAGCCATATTTTACAGTAGTGGCAAGTCCAGGTGGAATACATGTCACTCATAATTTGAGATGAATTGTCATGTACCAGTTATGTATGTCCATCAGACATCAAATATTTATTTCATCATAAAATTGATGATGTAAGCAGAATCACATTCCATTAGAGCTTTCAACATTTTCATAAGCATTTACACAACTTCTATACAGAAAAATAAGTAGAGGAACAGACTCTGCATCACTCAGGAATCTGCATTTATGGCACAGAACAATTTTGCAACAACATTAGACCATTGCCAGGACAACTTGCACAGAGTAACATGTAGAGCTGGGCAGGAAACATTTCAGGAAAATAGGGACTTGGAAAAGCAAAGAGAAAGAGGAATGCATGCCAAAATAGCAGGTAATTTGATGTGGAGGGCACTGCCATTCTTTCAATTTTACAAGACAAAATGCTTATTCTTCTGTGGGTTTTTCTCTCAAAGGAGCTGCTCCACTTTATGGAAATATTTGAGTATAGTAAGTGGAGCAAAGACTTAAATCTAACTGTCTCAAAGTTAATCTAGAGCCTTATTCAGTAGGCTGTACTCAGCATCTCTTGTGGTCCTTTCATTATTTCAACAAGATGAAACAGCTTCGAGAGAATATATTGAGGGTAAAAACAGAGAATGTGCTCCAAAATAACCTCTAACCTCTGGTTCAAGTCTTTCACTTATTAGGTCTAAGATCTCTGTTCAAGTCTCTGGTTTAAATAACGAAGAACAAAGGCTGTGCACTTGAGTTCCTTGTATGAAAAAATATAATGCTGACCCCCAAATATTTGTTATTTTGAGTATCTCTCTGGTTTTGACTGTGAATTCTACCCTGGAGCTGAAGAATCTTTCCAATAAAAGGTGAGTAGATATTAGTCTGTCCCTTTGAAAAGTTTTGGTTTTAGTAATTTAGCATTGTAAGGAAAAAAAATAATTTGCCAAAAAATTCCCAACCAGCTCTAACAACATATACTATCATTTCAGTTCAGAGTTAAAATAACATTACATATTCCTTTGTATTAACCACATTATAAAAGGTAATATAATGCCAAATGATATATAAAGCAAAACAAGATTCCAGTTAGCTTATGTTATATGCCAGATAAAAAGATTCAGATATGAAGGACAACAAAAGATGTAAGAAGGTTCAACAGTGGAAACAAAGACCTTCTTTAGCCACAAATTACAACATAAGTACCACCTTTTTACATAAGTGACGAGATTCCCAAAACTAGCATCCACTAAACTGATGTAGGCGGAGCTACTGAAGGACAGGAAGCAGACTCTAGTGTATCAGAGCAGGAGACAAGTGTTCTGGAGTAAACATCTTCTGTTGCTGACTTGGGTTTATAACCTGAACAAAAGCTGAAATAACCAGTTGTTTGTGTCCCTCCCCCTTTCCATTTCTTTTTTAAGCAGGTAATTCATAGGTTGTTCATACGAAATTACATTATGTCAACAAACCACTGAAGTAGTTCTTTAAATAGCATAGTTTTATCACTTTCAAAGAGCAGTGTTTCAGATAGTGGTACGAAGTACAGCTGAATCATGGGAATGCATACAAGTCCATTCCTCCCAACAATCCTTGAAACTCCATTTGCTTATTTTTATTCACTGTGCTTTATTGTGATCAAAGTAGAACATTAAGAGTATTTTAGAACTGTACAGCTCTCATAGCAACAAAATTAAGATACTTCCCCTTTAAGTCCTGCAAAGCTACACATATGTTGTCATTCTACTAGCATAATTATAGTTAATTATTCTATGTTCTATATGGAGTCATGCAATGTTTTTTAAAACCCTTTAAAATCGATATACACCACTAAGATGTTGCTTCGTCCGTTTTCCCATAGAATATACTCAATTCCTTCTGTGGTGCGTAAGCAAACAGAGCAGCAGTCCCCATTGTAGGGTGAATATTATATTCTTCATTAATACAGTCATATTTTATATATGGAAACATGCATTTTGATAACTTTTTACATTTTTCTGACAATTCATGCTTCTGGAATCCACAAATGGAGCTATGGGCTTGCTATATGCACACAAGCACTTTCTGTCATCTTTAACCAAAGACTGATAGTAGAAAAAAGAATCAGGGAAGACCGGACAAAAGTGTACAGTTTTTAATGCAATCAATGTGATGGTGTGATGAAGTACTTCTTGTTGCTCAAAAGCGGACTGCAAACATGCAATGCTATGTCAATATAGTCAGAGGAAGCAATTAAGCATGTACAGATAATCGCAAATTTTGCAAAAATTTTTTTTCTTCTTCTCTTAAATCCCCCCCCTTTTTTCCTGCCATTCTCTACACATCTGTATAAATAACAACTCACCAGGTATCAAAGGTGGTTTGTCTCTTTGAGTGGTTTGCCACCGTGCTGCTGTCTGCTGGTAATACAGAGGCTCTGTTTGACACATTGTTTTCTATGTATGTACTCTCTGGACGTGGAGATGGAACTGAACAGAGAAACAGCAAACACTGTATACTGAGCTCTGCCAAAAATCACATCTTTTGAGTCGTCTGCTTCCTCTCTACCTCTTTTATAGAAACCAAAGAATGAAGAGACAGTTGTATGACCAAAAAAAAAAAAAAGTAGTTTGTGCTTTTGTACAGCTTGGTAAGCCCTTGCTTTCTAATACTTCCAAGATAATATTGTAAAATGATGGCATCATCAGAACTGGGGTAAGATGCTGTTGGATATTGAGAACGTGGATATTGACAACACCTCTATCTATAAGGGCCCACAAGTGCAACTGATAGTTAAAAATAAGAAACAGAATATAAGGTTGGAATATTGTTATTACAGACATGAAATAATACAGTTTACAATTCATCTTCACTCAGGACTTAAAAAAAAAAAAAGGTTAATACCCACCCTGAAAAAAATTACTTTGTGTTTTGATGTAACTAAGAGTAAGGGATTACTTGTTAAAAATAAAAGGATCAAAATCAGATACAATATGTTTTCAAAAGAATCATACTGTATTTTCAAAAATAGGTTCTACATACCTACATACAAAATGTTATCAGAAGTACGAATATCACCAGAAATATATGCACTGGATTAAAAATTCATCAGACACTTGCTGCAGCATTATTTCAGGATCACACTAGACTATCAATCAAAATTGAACTGGAAAGTTTTTTTCAAGCTATAGTACAAAAGCACATGCCAATAACGTCTGTGTGAAGTCAATACTTAAGAACTGAATATATATGAATTTGCTTTTTCATGGCAACTTTTTCTTTCAATAGCTTTTACATATACTATTATTAATGTATTACTTGAATATAATTTTTTCATTGTAAAAGTGGTATTAAGTCTTTGAACTAAAATTAAGTTGTTTCATAGATGTAGTTAAAGAGGAAGAAACCTCTACTTTATAATAAAGTACTGAATACAACCCCAGACCTATAGTTTCATTAGCACATGAGTTACGGAAGGTCATTCTTCCTTGGTGCCTCTCTTTCACAGTGCCCAGTTTTAAGAGTGTTTTAAAGATTAATAAAAGCAATTCAGGATTAAGGATTCTTCAAGGATTCTCTGTTACACTGTAAAACTTTAAACTCAACAGCATTGCTCCAACAATTAAAATTTTAGCACAACGTTAAAGCTTGTATATTGCAATGGGACACCTGCAAGGGATGACAGATTTGAACATGTCTAAATCAGGTCATCAGCCAACTGATCAACCTGAAGAGGATCAGAGGGAGACTGGTGACTCTACTTAAGGTTATTAGGTGACTCATAATCAAATTTTAGCTGATTGTGACTTCTTAAGGTTCAGGGGAACCCCACAAGCTTCCTAGCACTTGTGGAACAGTAATTAGCTTATCATCCTTGTCCTTTTCAAAAGGATTACCCAGGTTTAGCCATGAGACATCTGCTCACAAATCACCATGTTTTCTGTACCATACTAGAACAGTATCTATTTGTGTATACATACATAAGCATATGCACACACATACATATATATATATATATATGTGTATATATATATATATACACATACACATATACATATATACATATACACACACACGCACATTCCTGGGATTATATAAATGTCCTTTTACTTGTAAGGAACTACACTGATGATTGTTTTTCATTCAATATAAGTTATCATTTGCAAATATGCAAAAATACTTTTTGCAAAAGTAGAATACAAACACAGTTACTACATACAACTTAGCAGGTCAACCTAGTATCTGAAAATGTGGTAAACATTCTTTTTCCATTTTTTTTTTTTTAAGTTGTTCACATTAGTTCCCTGTACGCTTTTTTACTACCTCATTTATATTCCATGTTAAAATTCTTGTTTAAATTTTAAAGATACACCATAAAATTACCTCTGTAAAAGCTGCCAACTCTTCTTGGAACAGGGTCATTATACAGAATTCTATTTTCTTTAGTAGATGCTCCATCTTCTGTGTGTGGATCATGATATGCTCCACCCTAAACAAAAGAACAGTCAACTATTTAAAATGAAAGACTATAAAGTGATTTCTAGGGGTTTAAACCAACACAGTAAGCAATAAACTCTCAACTTCACTACACACAATTTCCCTTTCATGTCATTAATAACTGCCAGCCTCAAATCACAGACCCCGTAATCAGTAATTATTTTTTAGCTGTTTGTTCAATTTTTCCAAAATGACAAAAATGGCATTAACAAATTTTGCCTCTTAATTGTAATTTTAAATACTTCAGCATGATGCGGACCTCAGATTTTCGCCGTGAATGAAATGCAGCTGTAACATCTCTGGAGGAATCTTTTACTGGAGGTCTTGTTAAATTTGTTTCTGATGGAATCTGGTCACTCTGCTAATGGCAAATTTTAAAAAGTAAACAGGACATGCATATAATTTGTGATTATTGCAACACCAAAGCACTATCTCTTATCAGCTGATATACAGTAGTACCTAGAGGTACCAACAGTCACAAAGTCTACTGGACACAAAATAAGAGGTAGTCCCGGAACTAAGAGATTTATAAACTAAATAGGTAAGTCAGACCTAGCAAAAAGAGTTTAATCATCTCTAATTTAGACTGTTTTCCTGAAGAAAATGCTTCTTGGAAGGTACTTTAATAAAAATTTAAGTACACCCTCAGAAATATTCATATGCATGGAATTTGCAACCAAATATAACTTAACATGACTCTTAAATAAACCAAATGCTGCAATTCTTTCTGCAGCAGGGACCAGATAAAATTCAACGTTCTAAGACCCCACAGGAAACTGTACTGAGACCCCTGTATGAATTTAAATCTAGAATGAGAAGGATGAGACTTTAAAAAGACAACAAACCAGAATTAAAAATTGGAATTTCAATTCAGTATGAGTGATTTGCAAAATCAATTTTGCCTTTCATTAATAAAGATCTGGTCTCACTGCCAAAGACAAAAAAATGCTTGAAACTTTGTCAAGATGAGAAATCCAACTAAAGCAATGCTCTAAAATCACAGATTGGTTCCTTAAAATTTGCAAGAGGTTGATACGTTTGATTAAGTTACTGCTTGTGTAAGATATGTCTTGTTTTGCAGCAGTTAAGTTATAAATATGAGACAGTAATAGCAACTTCTACTTGATTTCTTTTCCTTACCTCCTTTTGTGTACATTTAACTTAAAAATAAAAGAACCCTTAAATGAACAGTGTTGTAACTAAGACTCGAAAAGCACCCAACCTAACACTGAAGGCAAGTTTTTGTGTTTTTTTTTTTGTTTGTTTGTTTTTTAAAGGAAGATTTAAAACCGGCCAAACAAAGGATGTTTTTCTTTAAAATGACCTAGTGGTGGCTAAGAGAAACTAGGAACAGGGAAGCGAAGAAATGTCACGAAATGTGAGCACAGAGAGAGAGAACAGTAGTAGAGAGAACCAGAAGAACTGAATGGAAAAATTTTATAGGAAAATAATAAAGGTTCTTTGAGAGCATTTATATTATTCCCGAATTTTAAGTTCATTAAGGCTGAAGAAAGTGACATTTTCTCATTTGTAATACAGAATGTGGCAAAAAAAAAAAAAGACTCAAAGAACGATTTTTGTGTAAATTCCTTCATAAGGCATATGAATATTGTTAATTTAATATTCAAACTAGTGAAAATGAAAAAATATAGGTGTGAATTTATAGACTTGCCATACATTTCAGAAGAATATTTTTCCTTTCAGACTTCTGCTGGTTGAAATACCAATTTAAAACAATGAATTAAAGGCTTCAGATTACAAACACTGACCATAAAAGATAAAGATGAATTCTTTACAAATGATTAGGCATTGCAAAGTAAACCAAAATGAACAAAACCATAAGCATTAGGATGTACATTGATTTTTCTAATCAAAATAAAAGTTTATCAGCCAGCTGTCAAAAGACAAAGAATGATCTGATAATATGAAATAAAATTAAAATTATTTATCAATTTAATATCCACTACATATTTCAGAAAAAGATTCTGATACTCTCAAGAATACAAAGCAGCATGAGCTTTTATCAAAAAAGTCAACTACTGGTTTTACTGCCCTCCTACAGTTACATCTTGAAGAATAAGTAACATTTAACTTATAACTGAAATAGGAGAGAGAACAAAATGACTCCACAAAGAAAAAATAAAATCTCATTTTGAAACGGAGCTGTAATCCTTTCTAAGTAGCTATTGTTCTTTAAATTAGATTGTATTTCTCCTATTCTTATGAGATTTTTTTCTCTGCTTATAATGAATACACATAATCCTGAATGGAGAAGATGTGGTAAGTACAAAAATAATATATTGTAATTATAATTATTTAATGTGCTTTTAAATAAATAAATACTAGAAGAAAAAATGTTTTATGTTTTTTTTTCTTACTGAAGAGCCACCCAGTACATGAAAACTTTTTATGTGCTGTGCTACTTGCAGACTACATTAAGTCCACTATGCATATTTCTTAAATAAACCAAGTAGGCAGAGGTTTGTTTAGTCTCTTACAGTAAAGCATATTTTTAGACCTTCAATAATATTTGTAGCTCTTTGACTTCCTTCAATTTGTTGACAAATCTGAACAAGAATTTCTCTCCTCTGAAGTCACTTTATTACACATATGTGTATTAAAAAACAAATAGTCATTCTATGTACCTCACACCATTTTGCTTCAATGTTGGATCAATGGTAATAGCAATTTAAGGATCTAAGGACAGTCATCTTGTGTAAGACATTAAATAATTCATAAGTATTATATAAGGTAAGTAAATCAACACCAGAACTAGCCCTTCCTCTACACTAATGAAATAATATAACATGGTAAGGTAACTATTGACAGTAATCATTATATTGATGCTAAGAAGTCAATTTACTCCAATTTACTGGTGGCTTCTCCAACATCAAATCTCTAGCCTACCCCAGTTATTTATCATACTAATCAGGAGAAATACTGCAGGCTTTGATATCCCTCTAGTACATTACGCCATTTCATCAATAACGTCATGCTATTAAGCAAGTGAAAAAGCTCACTTCAAAAATTAAGATTAGAATTCACAACAGAAAGACATAGAAGAAAAGCTAAATAAAAACAAAAACGGGACGGTTAATTAAGCAAAAATAATACAATAAAAATGACAGAGAACGTAACAGACTATGAACTAATTAAATTTTAACTTCACAGTTTCTCTGTTCTCACATTTCAGTACCTTAAAAGAATAGTATTCACAGTCCAATTATTGTTTTTAATGTGGTCTCTCATTTTGCACTCCAAATATTTAACCTTCTTTAAAAAAAAAACAAACACCTAATATTCTTTGTCTTACAACACCACGAACGAATAACTAACTATGGAAACAAATAAATAGAAGAGAGAAAGCAGGACACTGTTCCCACACAAAATAAGACAAGGAATGTAAGTCTTCCATAACAGGTGGTATTTTGAACTAACCCTATTAGTATCTTCTGTACAGTCTTCTCGTGAGGAGCCAACAGACCTTGTGAGTGACTTATGCTGCACCTGTGGAGATAACAGTTGCAGGCTGTTTGCTCTGGCTGCCATCCCTTGCCCTATGTTTAAGCCACCCTCTGAGCCCTTTGACCTCACTCTGTCCCGGCTCACATACATCGAGTGTCTATGAGGGCGCTGCTGCGAAGAAAAAGGACTGGTATAACCTAGACCATAGGAAAAAGATTCATGTGGAGCAGACAGTGAGTGGGAATGGCTTCCATCCATGTGATCTGGCAGTTTTAACTCCTCCATTGTTTTGGAGTGCCTGGTCGACGGTCTTCGGGTGTCCAGGGTACCCTCGCTGCGGTTATTCCTAGCGGATGGGCTGAGCAAAGTTCTGTTATCACCGTGTCGGGGAGCGGTCGGACTGGTGGGAGAATTCAAGTCCATGCAGCTGGATGGAAAATAGCGACTGCTGTTTGGTTCTGCAGCCTGAGCCCTGGCCTCAGACAGGTTGCCCACGGATTTTGAGTCTGTCAGAACCCCGTGGCTCTTTGACTTTGTCCGATACGAAGGACTCTTAGAAGACTGTGGAATAGTATCAATGTAGCTGTGGCGACTATGCTTATCACCGGGTTGCAGTGTCCCAGTTTTGCTTTGAGAAGTTTCCATAAACGAGTGCCGGTTCTGCTGAGATCTGGTGTTAGACTTCAGGTACTTTGTGCCTGGACCATCAGAACTTTTGGGGTCCACGTTAAAATCAAATTCTGTTTTGCCCTTTGTTTCCTTTGGGCTAAGAAGATGTGGCATGTTATTATTGGCTAGATCTTTGTTACCAGATCCAGGCTGGTTGCTTGATTTCTTTGTATGCATTGGGCTATGTGCAGCTCCAGAAAGGTTTCCATTTAAAAAGCTTTCATTTGCTGGAAGACCCTCTTCTCTTGGGCCGCCAACCCCTAGTGTCTGTATGTCCTTGCTGTTTGATCTGTGGTGTGACTGCAAAGCAGAACTTTTGCTGGCTTGATTTCTACATTAAAATGCATAAAGAAACGTTAATATACCAGACTACATATTCATATATTAATAACTTCAACAAAATCATAATCATTTCAGAAGGGAGCTGCCATTTAAAACTGTAAAATTTATCTGCAGCAAAATGAACAACTGAAGTAGGCATCAGAAGCTCCACTAGAGTAACAAATTTGCAAATGTTAGTACGTTGTTGTTTTTTACTGGTTATATCCTAACAGACAAACACAGTTTTGGTTATAGGATTTTGCTAACAAAAAAAAGAGATTACTCAGATGTGTACTGGATTTAATATGTGTGTAATAACTACTATAAGCAGTGCATTATGAAAATCAGCTGTATATTCACTGAAAATAGAGTCTTAAACACATCTGGCACATCATAGTTAAAGTGGAACAATCAAGCATGTCAGCACTGCCAAAAAGTCCTATACAATCAGTGCTCCAGGCTACATAATGTATGTCCAAGGTGGGTGGATGCAGCAGGGAGAACAGAGGATATTGTGCTGGTAAAGACATCCAGATGGATTGAGCCTCAGGTCTATGCAGCCAAGCAAGCCCTGTAACACCAAAACCCCAAACCCAGTGTACCACAGGAACCCTAACTTTTGCAGAACTCAGGTTTTACAGCAAAAAAACAGTTCTGCTTCTGGACCTCTGGTGGCCCTGCAAACAGTGCAGCCATGACTGAGCAGTGCTGTGGCTATGCTTGTTAACACTGATGGACCTAGGCTGGCTTAGAACTGAGGGAATATACATATTTATGTATCAATTCTATCATGATCTAACTCACATATTACTGAGGGATAACAGGGATAAACTGAGAGCTGACTGTACAGATGAGTTTGTACTTTTGTTGATCTTGTTAGTAATTACAATTGGATAATGTTAGGTATTTTTATGCTTAAGATTTTTGTGCTACCCATTTTCAGTCATCTAATTATATACTCTATTACAGTTTCTAGAAATTAAGTACATTTAATGCCAGGCTAATTATTTTTTTTTTTAGTTAGAAGTTTATAGAGATTTAAAACTTAAAGGTATAAAGAACCTAGTAATTTTAAATTAAGCAGGTAGGTAAGCCTTTTTATTACATAAAGTTGCCCATGGACCTACCTTTTCTTTTTTGATGCCACAGCTCTAATGGTACAACTTCTATCCTAAATATGTATAAGAGCAGCTAAAGTTTTTTGGTATTCATTTCAGAAAAAGTACAGGTTGTAAACATCATTGTCCCAAATCTTAAAATGAGGAATATAAACAAACGTATTTATTTTTTGGTGAATTTTGAACTTCAAATATCAAAACTGTGGAGAGATTTCCACAGGTACAGTGATAGCAGCATTCCAAATAGAAAAGCATTCCTTTGGAATTTCAGGACCACCTCCAAACCACAGAATCCGAAAAGGTTTTAATGTGTTTTTTTTGTTGTTGTTGTTGTTTTCCAAGAAGCATTAAGCCTGATGCAAAAAGTTAACCAAAATATTCAGCTTGAATAGCTGTAATACAATAAAACTCTGCCTACCTTCTTTACTCAGTGAAGCAACATGGAGCAGTATATACATCACAATGTGCCTAAACTGTCAAACAACTAGCCTCTTGAAGATGATATTCCATATAAGCATGATAGCAACTTATTCACTGGCATAGAAAATACCAGTGATGAGGGTCACATGACTACATTTACCTGTTAGATAACGTGTTGCTGTCTACGTGGTAAGGTTTTCTCTTAGCTGACCGTGAAGGTGAGCTTCCACAGCGATCCAAGAGTCTTTGTGTTTGAAACGAAGGATGGTTCAAACATTGTTCTGTCAAGTATCTGTCTGCTGGATCTAACTTCAGTAAGTTCTTTGGAAAACAAATCCCAAAGTTTGTATTAGTATCTGTATTTGTATCAGCAAAACATAACAAAATAAAGAACAACACTGTGATAGTTTTTTAATCTCCAGAGTATCTGTGATTAGATGCAAATGCCAGAATACGTTAATTAAATTGAAATACATATGATACAAAACGAACAGTTTCAAAAATATTATGCTCTGCTTAAGGGATGGAAGGCATTGGACTTGCTTATTATGAAGTATATATATGCTATATATATTCTATATGTGCATAATATATGTACATAACGAATATACATAAGCATACTTATAAACTTTTACATTTGTGCTTACAATGTTTAATACAAAAATAGGTAAATGTAAAAATATGTATGTTTTATCTATTAATGCCTACAGATGTTCAAAATACATGGATTTTAATCATACCGTTCAGGATATGCTTTACACCATTGTTTAGAATAAAAAATATTCAATTTACCAGTAATATAATGCTACAATGAAACAGGCTTTACAAAAAAACAGAACAAGCATACCGCAACCATCTTATAGATATAAAAAAGTCCTTTAAAGTAAGCATTTTTTAAAATATACAAATATGAGTATTTTGTTTTTTACTTCAGTAAAGGTTCAAGCCCCCACATATTTTTAAAGAATCATTTAAACTGCTTACAATGTACTCAGAATAACATTTACCTTAGAATTCTGTTAGATCTACTGTGTTTCTGAATAAAGAGACTTTTTGACATGTAGAGAACATTTAATCAACAAAATCAAAAACCAGTTGGTTGATTATTTTGATAACTTTGAAAGGTTCCTTGCAGGAATAGGGCCATATGTAACATATCTTGGAATACTTGAACATGCATGACTGTCAGCAAAGATAAAAGTTTGAACGGCTATTAAAAAGAATTGGTATTTTTTAAGGGTTATATAGGTTGACTAGAGAACAACTGTATGTGTATACATGCACAAGCACGCACAGATATGGCTGAATATGAGCCAGCAGTGTGCTCAGGTGGCCAAGAAGGCCAACAGCATCCTGGCTTGTAAAAGAAGCAGTGTGGCCAGCAGGTCTAGGGAAGTGATTGTCCCCCTGTACTCGGCTCTGGTGAGGCCGCACCTCGAGCACTGTGTTCAGTTTTGGGCCCCTCGCTACAAGAAGGACATGGAAGTGCTCGAGCAAGCCCAGAGAAGGGCAACGAAGCTGGTGAGGGGTCTGGAGAACAAGGCTTACGAGGAGCGGCTGAGGGAGCTGGGGTTGTTCAGCCTGGAGAAGAGGAGGCTCAGGGGCGACCTTATCGCACTCTACAGGTACCTTAAAGGAGGCTGTAGCGAGGTGGGGGTTGGTCTGTTCTCCCATGTGCCTGGTGACAGGACGAGGGGGAATGGGCTAAAGTTGCGCCAGGGGAGGTTTAGGTTGGATATTAGGAAGAACTTCTTTACTGAAAGGGTTGTTAGGCATTGGAATGGGCTGCCCAGGGAAGTGGTTGGGTCACCATCCCTGGAGGTCTTTAAAAGACGTTTAGATGTAGCCCTTAGTGATATGGTTTAGTGGAGGACTTGTTAGTGTTAGGGCAGAGGTTGGACTAGGTGATCTTGGAGGTCTCTTCCAACCTAGATGATTCTGCGAAATGCATACCTGTATACACATTAACATAGTACTCAGCCACTTGACCACACAATAGTTTTCCCCTCACAGGATCCCTGCACTTTGAAATGGAAAATGCTCAAAAAACAAAGCAACTGTTCAGCGTTTCAGTGTAGTTCAGTCATACAGTATGCAGCATCTGCTTTTCTCAGGTGACAAGCTTTGTACTGCATGATTAATTTTTTCTTTCCCTCCTTTATTTCTGGTGCTTATCACTGCAGTGATATAAATGGCCCACACAAATGTGACTTCTACATTCCTTGTCTGAAGAGAGGCTGTTTGCCTCTTGCAAAGGCTGGACCACAAGCAAGGAGAACTGGAAGTCCATGGGCAATCATAAGGCTGTGAACCTGACTGGAATCACAGAGAAGTCACAGGGACAGAGCTGATGGCAGGGGCATGGTCACTGGTGGGTATGGCTGGCTTCAGAAGCAAGGAGGTGGAGGAGAAGGGGGGTGGCACTCCATATAAACAAGTTCCTAAACTGTACAAAGTGACAGCATCAAAAGGAAGGTGTATCCAATGTGCCTCTGGGTCAGGATTAGAAGGGAAATCCAACATTTGTGATGTTATGGTGGGGGTGTGCTACCAACCACACATCTAAGAGGATGACTCTTCCTACAACAACAAGCAGAAGCCTACTGATTACAGGTCCTCATCCTCATGGCACACTTCAACTACCCAGACATGCAGCCTGCGTAGATGGTCCAGGAAATTTCTAACTATGTTGGTGGCAATTTCCTAATTCAGCTGCTAGAGAGGCAAAACAACCAGGGGTTGGACTCCACTTTAGCTGACCTGCTGTTCAGTAATGGTAAAGTACTGGTCACAGAAGATAGTCTGAGATGTAGCAACCCTGAGATGTTTATGGTTAGGATGCAAATAAAGGATCACAGACTTCAGCTTCTGTAGGGGATTCCTGGACAGAATAACCTGAAGAACTGCTGTCAGAAGAAAGGCGTCCAGGAGAGCCACTTGATTTTCAAAGAAAACTTCCTGAGAGTGCAGGAACAAAGCATCTCATTGTGTGGAAGACCACAAAATTTCACACAAGGTCAGCTTGGCTAAATGGGGAGCTGCTTGAAGAACAGAAATGCAAAATAAGCATATATAAGAAGTTAAGGCCAAGGACAGGATACAAAGGAGGAATACAAAAGCACTGCTTTGGCACAGAGGATGACATTAGGAATGCCAAAGTCTAGCTACAGATAAATCAAGTAAGAAACATCAAGTAGAATCTCTTGATTTTACAGGATTCTAGCAGCAAATGGAAATTCAGGAAAAAAAAAAAAGTGCTGATGAATGAGGGAGACAACTGAATGACAGATGATATGAAGAAGCACAAGATAATTTAACTTCTTTTTTTGCTCAAGTCATCATGTACAAAACCAGCTTCCAATTCCCAAACCTGTGCTTGCAGAACACCAGGATTTGTGAAGGAGAGGGGAGGAGAGAAACAGCAAAGCAACAGCATCAAATGGATGACTCTTCGTTCATCTAGTCCAGAAATGTTCTCTAAATAGAGATAAATATGTCAGCTTTAGCTGACATAATTTTGAGTGTGGGTTATTCTGTAATCTAGCAATCAGACCTGAGGTCCCTGGGAATGCAGATAATGAGGAACACACCAACTGTGGACATGTGCCAGACTGTCCAACGTCTGGAGAAGAGACAGGCATACAGGAAAATATGTAGAGCATTTACAGAATGCAACTTAACCACAGGTTTCTTCAGTTCTCTTGTTGTAGCCCTTTGCTCATTCTTTAACAATGCTCCAGCTTCTGAACTAAGTAATGTGGGTTGAACATGAAATAGCCCCTCTGTAAGATCCCTGACCTTTCTCACCTTGTACAGAGAAATATGGACAGGAAAGTTGAAAGGAATTACTTAAATAAAAATGGAATGGAATTCCTTGTAATTCTATGCTTCCTTAAAATTCAATACTTCATTTTGCAACTTTTATCAAAGGAACCCAAAAGACATTGGAATATAACATATAAAAATAGGATAAAATTAAAATAAAAGCAACCTCCAGCATGTGCAACAATAGTCTGAAGAATCATTTTGAATTTGTTGTTCTGTGATATATGCTACTACAGCTTGAGTTACAGCTAATATGATACCAGGAAAAAAAAAAAAAGGGTTTATGTGAACTAGAAAACAGAAGACTGATTCTACACTTAATTTTTGTCACTATGGCTCTTTCTTTCAGCTTACTGTGACTGAAATAATGGGAGGGTTGTACTGCAGCTTACCATTGTGAAGTTTTTGCAGTACAAGAATGTGGGTATGTGCTGCGTATCCAGAAATATGGCAGAAATGTGTAGCAGAATGTTTTACAATGTTTGGCCATTTTGAGATTTTGAGGAGAGCCAGCTTCCCCTGATAGCCAGCAAGAAACTGTATCCTAGATGAGCCACGGGGAGCTGAGTTGTTCCAAAACAGGACTGAAGAGCAACTTAACACACATGCTGTGTAGATGTGAGTGATAGCAAGCAAATTAAGGCCTCTGACAGGTTAAAAAAAAAAAAAGAGTTTACCATGCATCGAGTTTGTCTTTAGCAACTGTCCACGTCCTCATGCTTATCCCTTAACATATGAACAACAACTCAGGTTAGCCTAATCCTCTTTCACTGTGGATTTATCTAATTTTGTTACAGGCTGAGAACTTACCCACCATCATTACTAATGTAACCTGTGCATCTGAATAGTTGTCACCGTGAATGCACATTGCCACAAATGATGGTGGTTCTTTTGTCTGGAATATGCATTGCTTATCAAATCAATCAAATTTGAACAGACTCTCCTGGCATTTGCAGAGGATATTTTCCTGATTCCTAAGAAATATCAAGCCTTCCTATAAACCATGGTGATATCAAAATATCTCAAAAGGAAGTTCACAAGTATTTTTAAGATGTACTCTACAGGAAACAAAGCTAAAAATTCACTAACATATTTGCCTATATATTACAGACAGAAAATAAATACATTTGCCTACCTTCATAAGATCAAGCAATACACCACTTAAAATTCCCAAGTATCTTCTCTCTAAAGACTGTGGATGATTGACTGCAGGAAACTGTAAAAGTAATACAGCATAAATATACTGAGCATGTAAACAAGGTATACATGAACACGTTATTTGAAAAAAAAAAACTACTCAGTGAATAAAGACATGTAACTTAATGGAAACCGTATGCATTGAAGAAGTTACCAGTTTCTGAAACATTACAAAACATTACAATGAAACAAATAACTACCTGTACAATATGCATCTAGTCAACCAAGGAAAGTGTTCTTGATTAGTAGGGCAGTCAAGTAACCACTCTCAAACAAGAAGTCATCAACTTAGATCTATAAATGTGCTCGTGGTACTATGATTGACATGAGGTGGGTGGTTTAAAATAGATTCAGAAATAACATAAGTAATATCCCCCTCCCAAATAATTTAAAATAGTTTCGAGAAAAAATTATTTTTGCACAAATAGAGTACTAATTAAGTATCAAAGATTAAGAGACAATTTCATAATGCTTTTTAAGTGGAAAACATCACAAAAACAGAACGGCAACTATGCAGAAGTTTAAGGTTCAGGATGATCATGCTGCAGTAAAAACTGGCAACATCATGAGAAGTAGTACACACTGCTGGAGGGCATCTTTTGTCAACTACAGTCTCGACAAAACTAGATGAAGACAGTATTTGAAACTAGTCCTAACTGTCTGGAAAGAACAACAAGACAGGCAGGAAAGATTTAGGGAAGAAAAAAAAACCCACAGAATTGTTTGTTTGTGTTTTTTGGTTGTTTGTTTGCCTTGTAAACAAGGCACTAGTCAAACGAAATAAAAACAATCTTTTCTTCTTTTTAATCAAATGGAAGAAAATCTGCTCAATATTTGTGTGCTATAACATAATGTCAAGTACAATGAGTTGAAAAGAAACAGACACCAGAGATCCAATTCCAGACTATGGCACGCACTGAACCGACACCAACCAAATAGGTAAACTCCTTTCCGTGAAGTAACTTCAAATTTAAATGCTAAGCACATATATTCCAGTGTTTTCAGAATTAGAAATTAAGGCTCGATTTCCAAGATAGGCATTAAAAAATCCTCATGGATCCAACTTATACTGAATTTTAGAGTAAACTGCACGTCTGAATGCCAGAGAAGCCTCTGGAAAAATGAAATGAAACAAAACAACAGCCAGCCAGCTGATTGGCATTAATCACAGTTTATCCAAAACAAAGCAGCTGAGATCCAGATACTTTGTTAGCAGTTCCCAGAGTTGTGGCATTTGCCTAATAGTATGCAAATGCTTCAGTTGCAGCCTGGCTTGATCCCATCTGCATCTTAACTGTGTGTTTTCTAAACAGTCCTCTTAAGTTAACACATCAAAGCAAGAATACTGACAACAGGGAACACGCACTGTTCTTGTCTTCTGGCAATCACATACCTGATGCATAAAAAGCCATCACTATCTGTCCCAATGGGCTCAAGCCATACATAAAACACACCCACATAAACTAGTTATACTTAACACCACTGAAAATATAAGGTAACAACAAAATTCATGTCAGTGATTAAGACAACAACAAAACAACCCAACAGATATGAAAATAAACGATCATGTTTTCTATAGTATAAACACATACGCAAACTAAATGTTTGGTCTGAACTGTCAACAAGCAAGAAGTCTTAAATACTTTTATATCTTTACTTTCACTTGTGCATTTTTAAACTCTCACATCTAGACGTTGTTACAGCTAGGTGCACACATTTACATGCATACCTTCCCTCAGAGTAAATGCTACCTCTAAATCTATGCTTTCAAGAGTAATCCATCAGTACAAACCTCCATTTCAAAAGAAGTATGTATATGGAAGCAGAATGGATTGCACATGAATTGCATGCGTGTAAGTGTTAGACCACTATGAAGTGCATTCCATTGTTTGTACTGGCATTACTTTTCATAAATTACATTATGTGAGCTTTGAAGGAAAATGAAAGAACAGTATTTGAATGTGTTTGTTCCTAAATAGTCTCTGTATTTTTCTTTTTACTTTGCTTTCTTTTAAAGTGGTTTCCTAATGACTAAGGATTTATTTATTTATTTAAGTCCAAGTCTATGTTGATCTTAGATAGCACCCTAGATGGACCAAGCCTTTCATACTTCTACTACTGTTTACACAAAGCAAACAGATTTTCAGCAGACACTAACTTGTTTTAAGTAGAATATTCTCCTAAACAAACACACTTCACCTTTCTTATCAAGCTCCTCTTCAGTCTATCCAAGAGGACAAAATATTCTTGTCTTCATGTAGAATGACCATTCTAAATCAGATTTTACATCTGGAATGATTAGGGCAACATGAAAACGTACCAAGAAATGCAAAGCTGTAATATGTGATTGCTATTCACTGTGTTTGCTCAGATTCTCCAGGTTATTTATAATTAATCTGTAGAATAATATTAAAGCCTTACATTAGCATTCATGTTTCCATAAAGGAATGAACCTATTAGTACTTTCTGATCCTGTATTGCCTTGGGTCTTCAACATACCGTGGATGTTTGCTTTCTCAAAAGGACAGAAGAGAGATCACTAAGTACTTTCTAATCTTCAGGACTGACGAAAACTGTGTGTGTGTGTGTGTGTGTATGTATGTACGGAGGAAACAAGCAGGAAGAAAACATGAAGTATGCAAATGTGCATCTGTATAAATGCACGTGTGTTGCTGTAATGTTTGAATTTTTTTTTTTGTGTGTGCGCTATAATAGGGTAGTACTTATGGTAGAGGTTCACAAAGCCTAGTGATAATCATATGGATAAACATTTCTACTTCAAGGGCTAGTTTCTAACTTGTGAACAGCCAGTGCCAAAATCCAGCTTGTAAATAACAATTTGCATAATCACAGCACAACAATTTGTATGAGCACAGCATATCTTCTGTCTGCTATGTAACAGAAAATCTTCCACTATTAAGCATTACTATTCAAAAAAAAATCTGTACTTTTAATGTTGTCTTATAGCAAGGAATAATTTTTTCCCCATTAACTAATGGATATCATTTTCCAAACCAACATTTTTGTAGTATTTTTCATGTTTAAGCCATTTTTCAGGCTTCACTTCAGTATTCTACAACTATTTTCTATTAGAAGGCATATGTCACTGTTGTTATCAATAGTGTGACTTCAGAGATGAGGATAAACTGGCAACATGGCTGAGGCGGAGCAATAAACCATTGATCCAGGATGAGAACAGGGACTCATGACTTTCAACCCTGTGCTAATTACATTAGGTCCATGCTGTCTTCTTGAATCACAGTATTTTAAAGCTACAAAACAAAAGATACTTCATTTTCTTCCTAAGACATTGCAAAGCATTTATCCAAATAAGATTACACTACACAACTATAATTGTAAAACAGTATTTAAGAGAGAGTTATTTATTTTGCTTACAGTTTTTAAAGCTTTCCTAATAAGGGGTATAATATTTTTAAATAGGAAATCCTGTCCAGCCCTGCTCTAAACAGCATCAAATACATATAGGATCTTGCAAGAAATGCTTGTCTAATTGTTCTTTAAAAACTTCTGACAGAGGGTCTGCAAGCTTCATCAAAAATTCTTAGGAATTTAGCTATCCTTCTAGCTAAAATAATTAACCTTACACCTTAAGCCAACTACTACTCTTCCTATCATTATCAGTTAAGCCTAATTTATATAAAACTTGAGCACGTGTTAAGACAGTTAGGTGTCCCTCTTTGCTTTTCTCATTCACTGTTTTCTCTTTGACAGAGTAAAACAAATCTTCAGTCTTTAGCACAGATCAGGTCTCCTAAAACCTTAGTATGGCTCTTTATAGGATTTTATATTAACAATTTCATACCATTCATCAAGATCATAAATTCACCTAAGCAAGGTTCACTACTGGAAAAAACAACAAAAAACAAAAAAAATGAATTACAAGAAAAAGCAAGCACGGCCACTGACCAGGTGCTATTAAAGATAACAGAGCTATTTATCATATATTTCATCTGGGATTTTGCCACATTGTGTGTTCCAACTTGAGCAGTTTCTCTATTCTATTGTCTTTGTCAATACATGGCATTGGGAAGCCCCTGAAAGGGGAACAACAAGCTTTCTGACTCATGTGGCTTATATCAAATCTCCAGAAATACAAGTAAAAAGGTAAAAAGTTCCTCTATCATCACAGCAGTATCCATGACCCAAATTTTGCCATCATAGTAGCTTTAAGAAAACAGTCACAACTTGTCCACATCCTGAACAGACAGCCATGCCACTGAACTTCATAATGCACATCTTGCACTATAATGCTAAGTTAGGTATCAATACTAACTTTCAAGACAAAAAAGTCAAATAAACAGATTTTTATTTTTTTTTTAAATCAGCTTTTAATAGTAAAATGAACTTACGTGTCCAACTCAATACTGGTATAATTGGAATTTGACTTTGAATTATGAATGCCTTATGATCTAAATATCCTATACTTGCACAGAAACACATGTAGCTGATAACACAACACACACTCTAAATAAAAAGAACCTTTACAACAACAATGACAGCAGTGTAAATACTGTGTGAGTAAATTAAAAGAAAAAAAAAGAACAAAGCTTTCTCTTACCCGCAAGCCATGGAAGCGTGGGTTGCTGTAGAAGAGCTTCATCTGCTCGGCTGGCAGTGGGCCTAGCACCTTCTGAATGGTAAAGAGCTGGTCAATCTCGCTCTCCCCAGGGAACAAGGGTTGTCCGTCACTCAGCTCGCCCAGGATACAGCCCACAGACCACATATCCACAGCCTTTCCATATGGGGCTCTGTAAAGTTACAGTACAACGTTTTTCACCCACCGGCACCATCCTCTTACTAAGCTGTTTTAGTTTACTGGCCATATTTTCCATGCCTTGCTTCCTTACAGCTCAGAAAAATAAACTTTAACATTAAAGAAGTGATCTCATATACCAAGTCCTCTGTTTCCACACTGGATTGCTTGACATATTGATGTCAGAAGACAGGACAGGAATTTTCAAGGACCCCCAGGGATTTTGTTACCTTTGTAAAAAATAAAAAGCTTACAAGAATAATCTTTTTGACCAAGACGCTGTTACCAAAGTTAAACTAGCACTAACTTCCCTTTTATCCAGAGGTTAATGACTGTACAGTATTTCTGCATTACAGAAATTGCTTTTTCTGTTGTGCTTAGCAGGTTGATAGACACACTGGATCTGGTCACTGAGAGGACAGAAACAATAAGCAATCTTTGTTTCAGCCTTCATACAGTGAAATTTTAACTAGAGAGAAAACAGAATGCCCCTGAAGCAATTCCTGAAACTACTCAACAGTTGAAAACCACAGATGAGGACAAAATGAAAGCATCATAAAATAAGTATTTCCTGAAGCAAACACACAGGTGGGGCTTTGGAGAGAAATTCGGAGGGGCAGTCTCTGTGTGCAGGCAACGTTGTGTGGTGGGTGGATGGCACCCACCTGTATTTTAAAGTGCTACTGACAAAAGAAGCTAGGTCAGCAATGAAGAGGTGGAGGGAGTTTGCTGGAAACAAGGCTCAATGGTGTGCGTATTACACTGGAAAAGGCTGGAGCAGCTCTTCTTGAGACTACATACAAGGGTATTTAAGGGAAGAACAGGCAATAAAGATACTATGGTCAAGAAAAATGATAGACTTGTGGATGGTTTTAAGATACACAGGGCAGAAAATCATAATACAGAAAATGGATGTTTGTATGAGGAGGAGAGGGTGGGGGACTATTGCAACCTGCAGTCTAAAGGCAATGAATGCTGAAGAAGCAGAATCCTTTTGGACGGTTTCTGATTCTCCCTCTAAGGTTCTGTTCCTTGGTCAGCTTCTTTAGCAGCCCATCCCAATCACGCAACAGCTAATGCGTTACATGCTTTTGGCTTTTAGTGCTCTGAAGCACCTCATTTTCTGTATGCCCAAGTTCTTGCTTAACAGATTTAAACTGTTTTGTAAACACTCAACTTATTCCAAGAATTTTTTGGATGTCAAGGTTTTGGGCAGAATGGGGGGGCGGGGGGAATTCCTCGCAGGTCAAAGAAAAAGCATATAAAAAGAATAAGCAAGATTAAAGACAGGAAGAAACACTAAACTGAAAACATACTTCATTGATTCTCTTCTTTCTGAAGCTTGCAATCCAACAACTCAACCTCTGTTTCAGGATATTTTCAAGTTACAGCCGGCTTGCCTATTTCTGGAGTTGCAGCTGATAAATCCTATCCTAAATCTATTCCCTTTATTCCTTCCTTATGCTGATGGATAAAGGTGTTTACGGAGAGCGTACCCTTAGATTAAAGAAAAAAACTGACTTTTCCCTGCTTGCAACCACTCATGATTAGTTACTTCACTTTATGGGGAGGGCACTTGATCAGAGAACGCTGTAACCCTTGAGATAATTTAGTTAGGTTAAGGCAAGAGAGCTTTTCTAGCTGGACAACAGCCCAGGTGAAATCACAGGCCCACTGAGATGCATACTGCAGGAGTTAAAGGTAGCCAGGAAGGCTGAAATGGGACACCAACATTTCAAGAACTGTTTGCTTTTCAGAATCTGACATGAGACACTGCAGTACCCAGACAAATGGAATCGTCACAAATTCAAAGTTTGCCCCCATCGGAATAGACCACTGACAATGAAATGACCACTGACAAACTGAGGATCTGTTAGAAAACCAGTTTGTGAGAGTCTAGCTAAAAAACCTGACCTTTTTACGACAGAAAAACAAGCACTTTTTAAATTTGTAACCCTTTAAAAGGCACGCTTCTCCACCATGAGACGTGAAGTTGGAAAAAGCTATGCTGCTGTAGACCAGGGCCTTGGAGAATCAGCTAGGGTTACAACTGAGGAATGGGCTAAAACTCCTTTGAGACAGGGACCATTACCCTTCCATGCTAACACAAATGCAGTAACCTGAATCACAGTTTAGGAAGTTTCCATTATTTGCTCCGTAGTCGAACAGAAAACACTCATTTCTTATGGAAGCAGCAGAGTAAACTTCAACTATTTCATTTGGAAAGTCAGATTCAAGACTCCTCTTCTACTGACTGTCAGAATCAGTCTTCCAGATCACAACAGGCGAGCAATGCAAGAATGAGGTGGCTGGATAAATGAAGTAACTCCTGTATGAAACTACTAATCACGAGTACTGTAGTCTATTGCGGCACAACTTAGACTCTCCAAAACATATTATCATCTAGAAATATGGTATGCTAAAATCCACTAGCTTTTAGCAATGTTTTGTCATCAAGGAGTACAGAGCCCTCCACTAACAGTTACCTGAGGCTCTTCAAAGTGAGTAGATTTTGGATGTTCTGTGAGTAACTAGGCAGCATTTTCTTTCCTCAGGAAATTTAAGTACTTGAACTTTATTACAAAAGAGAAACCTCTCTGGGACACATTAAAACTTGAAAAAGTAAAAATAAATTTGGTGAAATATAAATATTTAATAATCCTGGGAAGACTTTCCAGTATTAGATGTTTATAAAGATTTGGTAAAATGCAGGGGGTGGGAGGATGGATAAGCTGATTGCAAAACAAGAACAAGATTGCCAAGAAAAAGACATCACGTTAAGCCAGAAAAACTTGGCATTAAAAACATACGCCAGCAAAGTTGAAGTCATATGAACTAAATACACATACCTCCGTCCCCTTCCTCTACAAGCTAATCAAGTTTAGCCAATTACATACAGACATGATTCGTGATAAATTTCCTTTGTTAATCAAATAGTTTTGAAAACTGCAGGTCATACTAATACCATGTCTGTCAAGTTTTTCATGTCTTTCCTCTTAAATCTTAATTACGACTATAGACAAAGTGTGAAATGCTGTAAAAGTGAAAAGGCCATGATTGATGCTTTCTTTCCAAGTTGTGAGAATGTGTATGTCGTATGTGTACACGTACACACACACACTTTGCTGGAAGTTCAGTTATATCTGTCTTCTCCAAAACATGAAAACCTGAGCTTTGAGGTTTTTAAGGGCAACTTTAACATACTATTCTGCATATAACAACACAACTGCATACCAATTTGATTAAGCTTAGCACAGCTCTGGGAATACTGGCATGACTTTATTGAAAGAATATTTATTATCCAATGCTTTACATATTCAAGAAATGTCTATTCTTTGGTTCAGTGCTAACTAAAGTTTCCAACAAAGATCTGTTTCTCAGCAGCATGCAACATTTTGGTTAAAGAATCTAAGTGACCAGTACTTTTTTGTTTGCTCCTGTGGCTGCCAATTCCTTACTTCTAGAATATCCCTATATATATATGTTATACATTCAGGAATTGCATTTTATCAGTGTTCATGCAGTATAGAAAAACACACTGTAAACTTGATAGCAATGGAAAGACCACAAGAAATACATTTGCAACTACTTTTGCCCTTTTAGGTCCTCTGAATTTGTTCATGCAATACCTGAAAATCTGTTCAACATTGTGAAGTAGTAAAATGTTAATTTTACAGATTAATGAAAGAGTGAAATTAAACTGCCCAGATAAGGCTACTCATGCAACTACTGCTTTCACAAACAACATGAAACTAACTTCTCAATGCTTTAATAAAATGATTCATGTAGTCTCCTTCAACAAATTCTTCCTGACCAGTTATAAAATCACAGAATCACAGAACATCCTGAGATGGAAGAGAGCCACAAGGATCATCGAGTCCAACTCCTGGATCCCCACAGCACCACAAAAAAGAATTGATTTTTATCAAACCCTGTATCTGAGGGCATTGTCCAAACACTCCTTGAACTCCAGCAGGCTCAGTACCATGACCACATCCCTGGTGCCTGACCACCCTCTGGGTGCAGACCCTTTCCCTAACACCCAGCCTGACCCTCCCCTGTCCCAGCTCCATGCCGTTCCCTCGGGTCCTGTGGCTGTCCCCAGAGAGCAGAGCTCAGCGCCTGCCCCTCCGCTCCCCTCGTGAGGGAGCTGCAGGCCGCCATGAGGCCTCCCCTCAGCCTGCTCTGCTCTGGGCTGAACAAACCAAGGGACCTCAGCCGCTCCTCATATGTTCTTACCTCCGACCCTTCACCATCTTTGTAGCCTTCCTTTGGACACTCTCTAATAGTTTTATGTCCTTTTTATACTGTGGCAGACCTAAGAATCTTGACAAAACTGAGGGATGGTGTGGAAAACCTGAAATGCTGACACGTGCCCAGGGCAGATGAATCCTCTCCTGGGAGTTTCTTTGGAAAGGGAAGAAGCCTGCGGGCCATGCCCCAGCCGGCTGAGCCCTGGGGTTGCTGTGGCCTCCGTGGGAGTGGGATACGTGGAAGGAGAGCTCAGGGGAAGCAGACGGCTGGGTGAGGATGGCTGGAAAGCCTCTGTGCTCATCCGCTGAGTCACGCCGCGGATGGGAAACCTTCACATCCAACACCAGGATGACAACCAAGTGACTTGAGCTGCTCCTCATATATCTTCCCCTCTAGACCCTTCACCATCTTTGTGTCCCTCCTCCGGAGGCACTTTGATAGTTTAATGCCTTTCTTACACTGTGGTGCCCAAAACCGCACACAGTACTTGAGGTGCGGCCACACCAGCAGAGCAGAGCGGGACAATCCCCTTCCCTTGATGGGCTAGCAGTGCTGTCCCTGATGTCTCCAGAGTACGGTTGGCCCTTCTGGCTGCCAGGGCACACTGTTGGTTCGTATTCAACTTGCTGTCAACCAGAACCCCCGTCTCCCATTTCACAAGGCCGCTCCCCAGCCTCTTGTTCCCCACTATGTCCGTACAGACAGGGTTGTCCCATCACAGATGCAGACTCAAGCACTTGCTCATTAGATTCCATGTGGCTGGTGATTGCCCAGCCCTCTAGTCTGTCAAGCTCTCTCTGCAAGGCCTCTCTACTCTCGAGAGAGTCAACAGCTCCTCTTACTTTTGTGTAATCTGCAAACTTACTTAGTATGCATTTGAGTCCTGAATACAGAGCATTTGCAAAAACATTCAAGAGAAATGTCTCTAAAATGAAGCCCTGCGGAACCCCACTAGTGACTGACTGCCAGCCTAATGTAATCGTATTCACTATAACCCCCGAGCCTAGCCTGTCAGCCAGTTGTTCACACACTGCATTACGTATTTTTCTAGCTGCATGTTGGACATTTTGTAAGGGATACTGCAAGCAGCAGTACAGAAAGCTTTGCTGAAATCCAAAAAGATTCCATCAACTGGTTTCCCTTGGTCAGCTAGGTAAGTAATCTTGTCATAAAAGGAAATTATGTTAAACAGGACTTTCCCCTCTGTGTTGGCTATGACCAATGACTGCATTATCTTTCAAGTGTTTTTCAAAAACTCCCAGAAAAATCTTCTCCATAATTTTACCAGGCACTGAAGTGAGACTGACAGGCCTATAATTACCAGGGTCTTCTTTCTTGCCCTTCTTGAAAACTGGGACAACATTTGCCAGCTTCCAGTCGACTGGGACCTCTCCAGATTCCCAAAACCGCTGAAAAATAATTGGGAGAGGTCTCATGATGACAGCAACCAGCTCTCTGAGTACCCTGGGATGAATCCCATCAGGCCCCATAGACTTTTGTGCATCCAGCTGAAGCAACAAATCCTGCACAAGTTTGGAGTTAGCTGGGAGTTTATTGTTCCTGCAGTCATGGTCCTCCAACTCAGGGATCTGGGAGTCCCAGGGCCCATCACTAGTGTTAAAGACAGAGAAGAAGGTATTAAATGTCTCTGCTTCATCTACAGTCCTATTTGTAAGGTGAACATCCTCATCAAGTAACAGACCAGTGTTCTCTCTGGTCCTCCTTTTGTTGCTAATGTATTTTAAAAAAAGCCCTTTTTATTGGCCCCCACAGCCCTTGGCCAGCATCAGCTTTAATTGAGCTCTGGCCACGCCTTATGTCCCTACAACGGGAAACAGCATCTTTGTAGTCCTCCCATGTCACCAGACCTTGTTTCCAGCATCCATACATTTTCCTTTTCCACCTAAGCTCTAGAAGATGATCCCTACTCATCCAGGCCAGCCCTCTGCTTTGCCTGCTTCACTTTGAAAACTTTCAAATTGCCTGTTCCCGTGCTCTTAAGAGGTGGTACTTATAAAAAGTTAAGAAGCTAGTACCCTTCCTCTTACCATTTCAGCAGTGCTGGTAAAGAGCAAACGGGAATGAAAGCCAAACCATAGTTTCGACCTAAAGGATAAAGAGAACTAGGAGTGTAACATGGTGAAAGCTGCACTGCCAATACTATGCAATGTCCAACATGAGGCTAACAAAATGAACACTTCAGAATACAAGACTACCATAGAAACATCTTTTGAACGGAACATCAAGGGGAGGAGCATCTGAAGTAGGTTTGTGACAATTCAGCTTCATCTTTTAGTCAGTTAAATACTATTCAGTTCAAGACAGGTGAACATGTCAATGACTCATGCCAACCAACAAGCATAAATGAAAATGTGGCAGTCTTTAGAAATCTTCCCTTTAAATCAACTACAGTTCTCCACTGGCAAATTTTATAAAAGGTGCTTGACAAAATGCATAGAATCAGCCAAGATTTATCATGGTTGCTCTACAAACTGTACTTACCCAAGCAACAGTTCAGGTGAGCGGTACCATCTGGTAGCCACATATTCTGTATAGTTAGCATTGCTTCCTTCAGAGAGGTTACGAGCAAAGCCTGTCGAAACAAGTGCAAAAGATTGTATTCTATTTTAAGTAAATATGCATACCCCCAATGATTTTGGAGGTAAGAGGTCACATCTATTTAAACAGAAGTAAATTGTTTAGCGCAGAATGTCTCCAGGGACTGCTCATCTACTGAAACACAACCTTTTATTGATACAACACTGAAAGGCAGAATGTCTGCTTTAATGACTACTTTACTTGTGTGCTGTCCTCAGAAATCTATGGTGTTTTGCCATTATGTTTGGTACTTCACCATAATGGAACAGACTGGTAAAAGTTACTTGTCAGTATGCCATGCATGTTATTGAGCCACTAAATTTCACTGTGAAATACTGTTTGCAGAAGAGCATTCATAACAGCAGAAACTTACCATATGCGTGACAAGTAGACACGTTAATCATTGATCTTAACTACTACAGTCTCACTGCATTCCATTTTCTCATGTGGTCAAGCAGCTATGTTATTCTTGGCAAAAAATGGGGCAATCTCTCCCAAACTACATAAGGCAGGACTCTACCAAAGATCAGCAAAATGACATTATTTCTGCATTTACGTCACTCCACAAGTGTGAGCTTCCCATCTGCTTTAGCATTATATTGATAACAAGGCTCTCAGTGGATTAGGATCAAAAACCAAGTCCAAATTAACTTCCTCCTCCACATCATTCTATTAAGAACCAAAAAACTGTCAACTTATTTGCAATTCTATCAAAACTCAACTTCTGTCTTAAGGTATAACAATTAACAAGATCAACAGTGAGAAGAGTGCATATACTGAAAAATCCAGATGTAGGAATAAGTTGAATTTTGTTTTCGTTCTTCTCCATTTATAAAAAGTGAGCTGAGCAGCACAGTAACGACATTACTAGATTCTTCATGTAGAAGTACTCTAGGGCAGCTGATAGCACTGTTTTTGGTAAAGTATCAAGCATCTTACTGTTTTTCCAACAAGTAATTAATAATAAGGTAAGAGTTCAGACAGATCTCAACAGCAAGTCTCTGCTGTTGAAATTGACCTCAAACTGGATCAAATTTTTGGGACTGAAATACAGAAGCAACATTTTCAAAATGCTTCCTTACTAGGATGTAGCACTAAACTTGGTCGAAAACTCACTTCAGTGAAACCACTAGGAGTCCTTCCATTATTGCATGAGCGATGAAGAAAGAATAAAAAGTACAAAGTCTTGCAGAGGTATAAAGCATAATTTCATTTTCAGAATCAATAAGTGCTACTTAAATGCAAGTCATTTTTCTTTATTCCTGAGTTCTTATGCAGAAGCTGCCAAAAGTGATTTTCCCACACAACTATGCTTGTAAGGCTGTCATTTATTTATTGATTTATTTTTAGTATTCTGAAAGTGTATCTCACTTGGCAGCGTTAGTGAAGGACTCCAGCCCCACTGCTCCCTATGGTTACACTAATTTACTCCAAATTGGAGTAAAGGTTTGGGTGCAAAGACTATTATTGGACTAGTGGTTAGAGAAAACAATGTATTTGTTTTTGACATAGGTCACAGCTGTTAATTCTAAGATACCTCTCCCTTCAAAAGTTAGTAAATGGAAAGGCATTTACAATGAGGAAAAGATATTTCAAAGTCATCCCAAAATAAAAATAATTCTCATATGTTCCCACAGTTCTGTTGATCGTTACTGATGCTGCTAGAAGAAAACTTGAAAGGATTTTTTTTTTTTAATTACTTAAAACTAACTTAACTTTTGGGTAAATTTCTAAACATTGCTATATTTAGAACTGCTTAGGCAGCCCTGTTTCTGTTTCACATTACATGACCCATCTGATTAATCTGGTCAGTGAAAAATCTTCCATTTGTGCTTTTAAACACGAGAGGGAAAATAACCAAGAGCCATCCTGAAGAAATGGAACAGCCGAAACTGGGAAGCCCCAGCCTGAACGAGGGGAGAAAAATAAAGGGGCCACATGATACAAATGATCACATCGCAGCAGCCCATGGAGTAGTGTACAGCAACAGCCCACCAGCCCAGGTGCACCAGAGCATCAACAAGTCAGTGTCATCTTCAGTGGCATCTATATATTGTCAGGTGTGTAAGAAACCACCTTATGGATACACTGCTGCTCTGACTATGTCACCATGATGAAAAATGATGGACAAAATTGATAGTTCAAGAAAGCATAAAACCTTTCTAACAGAACAACTGCTACTTTTCTGTTGTGGCAGAGCTACCTTACTGACCCTACCTCCAAACTGTGCTGAGGTATTGGGTACAATTTTTGACACAAAACATAAGAGAAGGTAATTAGGCAGAAGACTTGACCAAATTCTAAACAGCAAGAAGAAATAGATTAGAACATGAACATGGAAAGTGATTTGGGTGAGAGCAGCTATGAAAGCAACAGAGCTTGTATACCAATGCAAGGAAGGCAAACAACGAAAATAAAAACGAGATTTCAAGAAAGGACTTTAAACAACTCATAGGAGAGGAGGGTAGATGTCAAGGTAAAAGGTGTGAGGGAAAAAGGAGTTCATAAGATTGGCAGTTTCTTACAGAGAAGTAAGGCACATGTAAATTAAAGTAAAGAATTCTAACATTAAAGGAATAGAATAATTCAGTTGGAAGAGACCTTCAAAGATTATCTAAGTCCAACCTCCTAATGACATGCAAGGACTTAAATAGGTGCCTAGGAACACTAAGGAACATGCATTACTGAGATCTTCAAGAATAAGCTAAGCAAAACCTGTCAGGAATGACACAAACAGGCTTAATCATTTCTTTGAGTAGGTGGAAGAACTAGAGAATTTCTTGAGGTCTTTTCCAGCCCTGTTTCATGATTTCTGTGCTCATGTATCATACAGAAATCAAGAGATTTTTAAAACAAGTAATTCTGAAGCCCTGGTGTTGAAACAGCAAGCATACTAAACAGAATGCCTACCAATTTCTAACAAGTCAGATACATCTGCTGTAATCGGCATTTTGTGCTGTTCTCTTTCCCATTTCTATTGGCAGAAATGACACCCACACAACATGTGTCCAGGCAAGCACCACATTCAACCCCATTTTTTCTGGTACGGTACGTACAGAACATGGCACAAGGATTATGAAGAACTATCTTGTTAAAAAATTATGTTTTTTTGTTTTTTTTTTTCCTACTCAAAGTGTTTTGTCCACTGGGCTATTCCAGAATACCCAATTACTGCAATGTCTGCGTTGGGATTGATGCACAGACCTTTTACTTGCGTTTGTTGCTGTCACATGAGGAATGTGGCACTGTACTTGACAAGTACTTGTGTTCCAAGAAATGAAGTTAGGTAGGCAGGTAACATATGTTAAATCATGTTATAGGGCAAATTCTTATATCCCAATCTGTACATATGCAAGAAACACTCTTGTGGTTAATATCTCTGACAGATTATTTTTACAGTAATAACTTAAGCTACTAACAGGAACATCACTTAGCAACATGGCTAAAAAATTAAAATCGATCCCAAATTGTAAGTATTGCTTGGAATTTGAAATTGACTCCAAAACTATAGCAAATTCAGACTAATCCATGTGAACAATAACAACAGACGTTCTTCCAATTTTCTTCCTCAGGGCTCTGCTGAGCACCAGAAGGACTTCTGGGTTGCATTTCTTTTCCAACAGTAGAAGGAGAATCTGCCTCGAGGGTATGACATGAGCAAGCCTATGGACAATGCAGAACATCTCCACTGACAGAATTCACATCTTCTCTATCTGGTGAGAAAACTGCTGTCCAAAACATGATTGTACAGCTTGTTTGGCTTTCTACTTTCCTTCAGTGCAAAGCACAAAGGCTGCTGACACACGTTCTGGTGCACAAGGGGCGCTCAGCTGAAGGCACGTGCCAGCTCTAGTGGTAAACCTCGCTCTCTGGAGGACGAAGATGGAGGGAGGACGGGAGCACCACCACGGGCTGCTCCTGCTGACGACACCGTTAGTCCTGACTGGAGCACACACTGGTCAAGAGGCAGGCGCTGTCTGCTGACTGTTTGCAGAGCTGTGCGTGAGGCAGCAAATGGGTCCCCGACCCACCCAAAGCTGAAGCCTGGGGGCCAACGGGCACACTGCCGACCCCTGCCGCCCACCACAGCACCGGCAACCCTGGGGGACTCTAAGGGCCTAAGCTGTCAGGAGATGGTGGCCGCGTAGGGGCAGGTGTTAGGTCCCTGGCCAGAAAGAGGGCCAAGGCACTGCAGGCACCGCCAACAGCACCACTGCATGCTGTCAGATGCCCTCAGTTCAAAGAACTCACGTGGACCAAATATTCTAAAGCTTTTCCTGGAACGCTTGCTGGTGCTGAACGCTTAGGCAAAAATACCCTTAGGATTGAAAGAAATAAGCAGCACTGCAAAGACAAATGCTTTTTCTGTGTTCCTAAAAACCTACTGCAATTTATTTATTTTTTTTCAGTGGTTCCTCTTTTCATTCAAAATTGCAGAGGTTTGAAATGACAGCTTTCAACGTGCTCTCATGAAAAGTGCCCTTGGGTAGCAGCATGGAATTGAATTTTATTTCACCAAGCCAAACCGTAAGCTTTTTAGAGGGAATAATATTTTATTCTGTGTTTATGTAGCATTTAGAATAAAAATAGAGATTGTTGGAACAGTGTATATGCCACCCTGCTGTCTTCTGGGGATTACTCACATGGGCAAAGTTTGTCTTGTAGTTGGGTGCTGATTCTTCAAAGACTTAAAGCTGACATTAAACAGGTATTGATAAGTCAGGAAATACGAAAGTTAACAGTGCCTGTACCACTCTGACTCTATCCTTCAGCCATTCAGCCATTAATCATATGTTGATATATGATTCTTTGATTAATACAAGTATAAAAACTGATCTGTAACTATACACCTAACAGGCCATGAAAGCCAATGGTTTAAAAAGTATATAAAAATATATTTTGCCTTTAAAGAACAAGAACCATCTTTTCTTTTAATATCCAGGCCAGATGAATCTATAATTTTGCTAGCCTTCTAATCAGTTTATCATCTGTGCTGTTCTTTCTTGAGTGCCCGTACCAGTGCTAGTAAAAACCCTGTCAAATACAGGCAGAGACAACTGCAGTATTTCCACTGATATGGTAACAGTATTTCCTAAGTATGCAAATTAAGCCCATAGATCTTTCAAATTTAAGTAACAGCCACAAATCTGAGTAAGTAATGACCACTAAAAGGGTTTTAAACAGTAAGGCAAAAAAATCCACTGCAAGAGATTTTCCTTAAAAAGGTAATAAGAAACCTATCTATTGAACTTACCAAAGTCACACAACTTCAGAACATCATTGTGACTTATTAAGAGATTCTCTGGTTTGATATCTAGAGCATCAAATAACAAAGAAAAAAAAGACAGCTGTTAATTTCTCCTAATTTTGAGCTTTGCCAACAATATTATTTAATAATAATGTATTTTGAGATATTCCTGCAATCATAAACAAAGCATTACAAGCTAAAGCAATTCTATCTGTGAACATGCTGAAATAACTTTCTGACATGTGAAGTCTTTTAAAGTGTTTCCCAACAAAACATTGGAAGGTAAAAGCTGCTTACAGATATTCCTGGAGAGCAAAATATCATGTAGAATATTGCATATTATGAAATAATACAAAAAATGTCATTGAATTACCCAGTTAATCAGTAAGCTGTGGTGTGTCGTGCTCAACATTTTCAGTTATGATACCCTTATTGAGCACTTCTTGCCATTTCTTTAGAAAAAAGTGTGTTCTCTAGTTTTAAGGCTGTTCCTTATTCCTATCTACATATTGTAGTATCTGTGTATGTTATACTTGTTCAAACTGTATTTTACAAAATATTTCAGACTTTTGCCTACATTTTGATCTGTCTCAAATACAATAAGTAAATTGTATGAGAACTGTAGTTTATTGGAAACATTAATTAGAAAGAAAAGTTGTTCTTTCAAAGCCACAAAGCAAAACACAAATGAATTAAATAAACTACATAAAGCTAGACACTGTCGCACATCAAAATATGGACTGCAAGTGCTTGAAGTTTAGGAGAGAAAGTAAATATACATAGCCTAAGTCATAGGAGCTGGGAGGAACTGCCTTAAGCAGAAGTAAAGCACAGGGGATTAAGCTTTAAGTTCTGGGTTAATTTTCTACTACTATTCTATTATCGGATTCAGAAGTGAAATGACTGAGTGCCAGGAAATGTTTAAAAATTCCTTTTCCTTTGGCAATGTTTGTACTTCAGTTTTACTTCATTGTGCATTTAATATAACCTTTACTCGTACACCAAAGATACTGGACAGCAAGCTTTTTACGTAGATGAACTTAGTTTTGAAGCAATATGAAGTCAGGTGGCAGGCTTAAGACTCAGCCAAATTTAGAGATTTTCTCTCTGTTGTTGACATAAAGCAATTGCTTATGTTTATGTTAAATGCAAATTACTTCAACCTATAATCTCTTTCTTGGTACAAAGTAAATTTCAGTCGGGCTTATTTCCATGTGGAGAGCTACACACTTACCTCTATGAACAATATCATTCTTATGACACCAATGAATTGCTTTAATTAGCTGGTAGATATAGCTTTTCACTTTTTCTGGTGGAACTCCATTTGGCATTTCTTCTAGCAATTCAAGCATATTCTAAATGTTTAAAAGACATTATTTCAAAAAGTTATATTGTAGTAGCTAGAACACAACTCATTTTCAGCCTTCTGAAAACAACATAAGCCACTGACTCTGACTATGAAAAAAATAATAGTTTAACACTCAGGGAGGGTATTCTAATGATAAGCACAGATAAGCTGTTTTCATTCTAGAGAAAGCATTTGTGAAGACAATAAACCTTAAAGGTGAACCACAAATGTACTGCAAGTCTTTAAAAAGCTGTCATCAAACCAATTATCCTAAAGCTTTTAAATAGTCATTTACATACAGAAAGTTGCTTAAATAGAAATACGAAGTCACTGTGGCTGTATGAAAAATTAGTAAAACAGAGCATTTTCTAAATATCCTACTACACTTTAACATACTTTTTTTTTTTTTTTTTAATTAATAAGCTAGTTCTATGGCTTTCACATAGCAGAACTATGATTAATCACAAACCATGTCTGTATGTGAATGGGCACATAAAAGCAACCTAAAGCAACACAATATCGCTAATGCAAATGAGATAACACAAAAATGCCTCACAGGGGCATAAACAGTAACCTATAAAATATCCTACAGTTATTTATCAGCTATATTGACCCTAGGTATCTTTGCATTACAGTAACTATGCCCATATTAACTATTTCACAGATATACCAATGCAAAATTAAACTGTTTATAATAGTAAGTTTCCTCTTTGAAAAATGACATTCAGATTTCCATTATATTAGCACATGTCTCCAATTTTGTACAATTAGATGTACAATGGAATTTGTACTCTAAATCTTAGTTGAATGAATAATGGGCATCAGCAGCCCACTTGAGGACAGAATAGACTATTATTTAATGAAAACTGAAATGGAAATAAGTATTTTGGCTATATTGCCTTACACAACTCATTTTATTATGAATTTGAGCATTTGTACAGATTTTTCAATTAAAATAAGTTTACCTTAACTTTGATAAACATTTTCTTTAGCTGTATAAGAAAATGTGAGGTTTCCCTTGTAATATATTTTAATAAACACAAATAGAAAACAAGTGAGAGACTTTATTAATATTTGAAAACATTTCTGAATTTTACAGTCTGTGAAAAAAATACTGAAACTTATGTGCTGAGTGCAACACTTCAGAGCTCAGAAAAGGAATTTTCTGTTAAGGAGCCGTATTAATTTGTCAGATTCTTGTCCACACAGAGGCCTATAGTTCTGGACAAGTTACATCAAAAAGTCAGCGTTACAAGTATGAATGAAAATAGTAACATCAACACAGCAAGACATAATCCTATATGAAGACATTAACTAAGGGTAATGGATAAAGAAGATTACACTAAATGTGAATTTAAGTAATCTGGATTTGAGTATTGCAGTGCTAAGATTCCCTAAAGAACACATGCTGTTCATCACCAGTTAAAACAAATATTAGCGTATTGTACCATGTTTTATTTAATTCCTTCTACTCTTTCTCATTTGAAAATACAGAAATCATCTTGGTCTTTAGATTGGTTTTATAAAGATCTATAAGAACCAGTGGAAACTACTCAACACATCTGAAAACGTGAAACAGTCATGGAAAGCGAAGTTTAACTGGAACTAAAGATGGTCATTCATATAAAAACAATTTCAGAACAAAAATGGCATTAGACACATAATGTCTATCTTTAACGTTTTTTGAAATATGCTCTTGTTAGAGAAATTAAATGTCTTTTATTGATGCTGGTCTTCCAACCCACTACTGGGGTGAGTTTAGCTAATTCAACTATAATAGAAAATTATATATATGTTCTGCTTGGTGTGTGATCAAAGACATTACACAAATCTGGAACAATCACAAGGAATATGGGTGAAAAAAGTCAAGCTTCAGACATTACGGCTAAGATCCACCACATTAGGAGCTGCTAACCTGGTGAAAAACAAAAATGACTTCTGCCAAGCCGTGGCCTAAAACAGGTCACCTCACATTATGCAATGAAGTTATACCACATAGTAAATTGTGAACTGAGGTAGACGAGTCAGTATTTAGGGAGGGGCACCTTTACACAGGAAGGAACTGACTGAAAAGGACTAGCACCTAGCTGTACTGCAACATCACATTGGCAGGGATTGGTAGGAAATTTTCATTAAATGAAAATTTCAATCAAGGGAACAGTATCTCATGAAAGCTACATATATATATATAAATATATTTAAGCTTGCATTTAGTTTTACTGTATCCAAATACCATCTGATTATTTCCATGAAGAAATACTAAATGGTTGGGATACAGAGGTAAGGTCTACCATCACCGCAGAGGTTGCAAAAAATAACGGAGAACCAATCTCTTCTAGGTTGTTTCTCCCTAGAAACAGGGCAGGATATTTGGCAATAGTAGGCCAATCTAAGAAGGTTTTGGAATTGTTTCAAATGAGGTCAGGATTGGAAATAATGACAGTGATCTTCGCCAAATACCTCTAAGCAACTGTTGATAGTGGACTTGTTGGAGAAACATACAAACAAAAATCCTATTTTTTATCAGGCAGGGATCGAGAAAGCTGCAACAGATTTTAAGGTCAAAAATCTATGATCTTGTTCTGAAAGATTATGTCAAAAATTCATTACACGCATAACATATGGTAGCTAATCTACTTTACAATTAAAAATGAAGTATTTGGATGGAAAATTTTCTTCAAATTATATGTATTCCAGTGTACAAAATTTGAACATGTTTGTTCATGTATGGAAGAACTTTTTTTTTTTAAAAGACCAACACATGATGTAAAAACAATAATAAAGTTATCAATGCCATTTTTATCACAGTAAAGGTGAATACAATTCATATTACATTAGTTTTTCTGCTGTTCCTCTTCATAGATTATAATGGTTTCATTTTTAAATGTGTAAATAATTTTAAAGACTTTTCCATTAAGCTGATGATTTAAGTGTGGCAAGGATAGTACAAACTCAACTCACTTTTTCCACATATTCAAATACTAGGTATAATTTTCCTCTTCTTCTGAAGGCTTCCTTCAGCTCCACTATGTTCTCCTGTTTCAAAGTGCGAAGCATTTTAAGCTCTCGTAAAGTGGTTTCTTTGACTTCTTCATTTTCTAGAGTGCAGAAGTAAAAGTGACAGAGTAAAAATTATTTAAAAAAATCAGTAAGAAGTGTTATCAATCTTTATTTTGAATCCCTGATTAAAATCTCTGTTTCTAGATACTACAGAGAAAAAGGCCTATTTTCCACTGTGGGCTCTCTCTGCTACCTGGCTGGTTCTGCACTGAAAGAGAGGTAGCTGATGGCTGTGCTCTCATTAGGTAACCTTCACAGTCTTCCCTTCATTACCATCGTGGCTTCCAGTGGCAGGAAAGATGCTTCATAAGAAGCAATAATTTGCATTTTTATCTGATACAAACATCCTCCACCCCACATATAATTATCACATGCACAAAACACTGACAAAGTTACGTTCTCACCAGAAACACTAGAATGCAAACATTTTTGGTTTTTGAACAACAAAGATCTATTTGATTCTAAAGTAATTTTATTCTCAAAAAAACATGACAAATGAAGGCAGAAGTTTGAAGGCAGATTGGTAAGTCCTTGAAGTTTCCACATAAGGCTTTTAAATGAAATTCAGAAAAGCAGATCAATGTAGTGGCCACAGAGGGCAGTAAAGCAAATAGTGATTAAATGAAGCCTTGAATCTGTGATTCTAAGTCAAGATACTCAACTATCGTTTTGACAGTTTCGTTGTCTGAAAGTTGTTTAAAAAAAACAACAGTGTTTTACTAAAGCTTTGTATAGCGCTTATTGACGAATAAGCACTTTACTGAGTTTAGTGACTCTGAACTGGCTGGGTTCCAGAGGATAGTACCAATGAACCATCAAATAAAATGGAGTATATTAGAATCTATTAATTCAGCGAATTTGCCCATGCACATGTAGAAGACAGATTCTTAATCTCTTAGTACTGTTATCCACAACAGAGGAATATTGAAGGGTATATGACTGCATGAAATCAAAACTAAATCCCACTGGCAGGTCACGTACCACAAAGACACAGAAATAAGAGAAAAGGAAGAGAAACTGCTTTTCCAAGCAAGCAAAAATCAAAAACAGGTCTGTAGCAGAGAGAAAAAAGCACAGGTCATGTGAATGCACACAATCATCATCAGAAGACAGAAAAAATATTTAAGAGTAGCATGAGAAGAGAGGAAAATATTATCACCACAAATGTTTTGATTAAAAATATATATAATTTAAACCCATCTAAATCATTTCATTTTGAAACTGAGTGCTCAGTGTTGGCTTGCGTCAGCCCGATTACATAATTTCTTCTAAAACTAGACACACTCTTTCCAGCTCATTTAGCATGCAAATGTCAAACAGCAAAAATTCAGTGAAACAAAGATGGCAATAGAAACAATTACAGTACATTCAGATTTGTAATGAACCACCATATTAAAAAGACAGATGTGAAATGGCCTGAATCAAATCTATCAAAAGAACTTCTGTCGTATTTCCAGAAACTTGTAAACAACTAGCTACAACTCTGAAAAGCAGTCATCAGTAATGTAAACTGATATTACGTAATTCTCATGGAAAGACAAAACTAATGGCAAGGATGCATTTTTTTGTTTTCGTTTTTTTGGTGTACTGTCTAACATCATAATCCTGTTTGGGGCTTAATACTGAGATTCATTGTCTTTGATGTGTACTCAACAGCTGACATGAAGTACAAAATGTGATTCTGAAGTAATCTCATGACCTGGTCAAGATGGCCACCACAATTAAACGATCTACATTCTTTAACGGGGATTTAAAACAGATTTCTGAATAGCAGAAGACTCATCAGCTACACCCTTCAAGCATCTGGCAAAATTACCCGCACTGTGAGAGTTTGTATTGCAGGAAATGACAGACACAAATCTGAATTTGCTGTGTCTAACTGACTTTGAAAATTACAGTCCTTGTAACCAACCACACCTCCATGGCCATCCACAATTCCATAACAATACCAAAAATGGAAGTTTGCTAAAATAAAATGGCTGCTATTTCTTTAAACTACATTATTAGACTGTTGAGCATTCAGCTAAAGCCTTGGTGCACGGCTGATTATAGCTACATCACCTCCGACTGGGATTACTCCTTTTATTACTTCACACTCAGCTTCTCTTTCTGTTTGTGCTAGGCCATGAGGGATTAGGGCTAACTTTTGATGTGTGCAAGGTAGACAGCTGCTCTCAGCAGCTGATTGCCAGTTTTGCCTATGACAGCATACTGGGCTTCACAGTTGTGAACACGTGCAGGCCAAAAAGCCAGTCCTGTTTTGTGCAGATCTCTGGTTTTACTAGTCCTGGGTGAGGAACAGGCGTGTGCAGCACTGGCAGTAATGCCCATGCGTCCTCCCTTCTGCCATCCACTTTGCCAGCAACAGTAAGCCTTGCAGGAGTCAGCTCTTTCTCCTTCTCAGCAAACTCAGCAACACTGCAGAGTACAGACAGGCCGCTGCGAAAGGGGACAAGGAGCAAGTTCCCCCATGGAGAACGAAGAGGAGAGCAGAGCAGAACTGCTGCCTCCTCATCCAGCTCCCATGGGCCCCTTAGAGCTCCCCAGCTCCTCCATGCACCACAGTGCTTCTAAGTCACTTGTCCATCTCCTCTGCTTATCCCTTCAAGCCCCCTAATGTTTAAGATCCCCTCCCTGAATGAGGGTTGATAAAGTTCAAAGACTCCACAAGCCAGTGCTACAAGGCAAGTTTTCGCCGTTTTCTGATCACCCCTGCTCTCCAAGGTCATACTGCCAGGTGTGGCACCACAATCTGAGCAATATTAAGACAGATGCACCAAAGAAAGGTAGAAAGAAAGAAAGGTAGTTAGAATCAAAGAATGGTTTGGGTTGGAAGGGACCTTAAAGACCATCTAATTGCAAACCCCTGCCATGGGCTGGGACACCTCCCACCAGACCAGATTGCTCAAAGTTCTCTAGTTAGAGTGTATAATACAGTCCCTAGGCAGGTATAAAGGATCAATTGCCTTGAATATTCACGGAGCTAATATATCATGATCATTTTAAATCATGTCTTGCTATATTAGACTTCTTATTTGAACTGGAGAGTTATTAACAGTGTAATTATTGACATGAAAGATTACACAGCAGAAAAGGTTACCTTCACTGTCTTTGAATTTCTTGATTGCCACAATTTCATGTGTCTCCTGTAAAGCAAAAGTGAACAAAGTGAAATGAGCAAGGTCTGTTATCGTTTTTTTTTGTTGTTGTTGTTTTCATCCTGCTCCCCAAGCATCAGAGGAAAAAAGAATAAAAAAGCACCCAGAGAAATTTGACAATGCCAGCCAAAATGAATAAAAACTCGGTAAATATCTCAGCGATCAGGCTAAATGCAATACAAAAATCCATGTAAGTAGACATCACAATTAGGTACCCCAGCATGAAAAATAAAGTTAAATATCCAAAATTAATCTTTAAGTACCTTGTACCAGATATCAATTACATTTTCAGTGGTTCTTCCTGTGATTCTTGGTGCTTAATTATTCTGAAAGTCAAACAATCTTTTATCTGACCGAAGTATGAGTGTGTGTGCTTGTCCTTGTGAACCGAAGTGAAAGTAATATACGAGGACATGACTAAGGCTTACAACGAGACCTGAAGTAACCTGAATCCAATATTAGGATGCCAAAAGCTTTTGGGTTCCAAATTTCACATATCTGCAGAGAATGTGATTTTGGGAAAATAAATTCTCCATACTTTCAAAAAAAAAAATTGTCCTCTAGTAATTCTCTGTTCTCACCAAACGTTATCGTAGGTCACATTTTTTGTCTTCAACAGAGACACTTCTCATGTGAACATGACTGCATCTGGCCAAATGATTACATCTGTTCATATGATGGTGCAGCACCCAAATTTTAAGTAAGATGATGGGGAAGAAGCTTTAAGGCCACAGCATATGGGGATGTGAGCAGGTAGGCAGTAGGCTACCAGAGTTATTTGAGAAGCTAGATCTACCTTACACACCTTTTCCAAACTTCACAGTTTTCAAAAATATAACAATATCCCACTATTAAAAGCATACAGAGGCTGTATTGGAGAACAGCAATGAAGAAGTTAAGCCTTTCTAGAACATCTGATGACATGTGCATAACTGGTTACTGAACAACACAAATATCTATTCCATTTTTAACTTCAAATTGTTGCAGCATATGAACCTGTAAAACACCTGATGCCATTTAAAATAAAAACACCTGGAAAGACTATTGTAGATACTGAACAGGGTCTCTAGATGAAAATCAATACCACTGCAAATTTAAATAAACAAATAAAAACCCCAAAACAATAAGGTTGCATATTCATATTTTAGCTGATGGTTGGGAAGTATTAAAAAATAGAGTAAACTTTACCAGGCAGAGAACTCTGTGGTTTGTCCTAAACAAACATAAGGTTATAATACATATGCATAATTTGCATGTTGAGAAAATGATCCTTTGACCATCGCTCGTAACATCTATCAGAAAAACTAGGAAGTACTGTGTTGTGTATTGATTTAAGTGACCAAACTACATGTACTTCACATTGAAGAAGGTTAGTTCAGCAGATGCTACTAGCTCTTAGAGAAGACATGCATCGCCCTTTTGCTACCAAAATCTCTTTCATACATGCTGGTCTAATCTTAAGGCCATTACAGAAATTCAGCTGAGATACTACAAAGGTCCAAGAACTACACATCGCTCAACCAACTTACAGAACAGAAAAGAAATGAACGTCAGAACTGAGGCAGTAATATGCATTTCAGGTTTGGAATGATTCTGAAAGGCTTGTCTATAGCTTTTACGTCAAATGCTGTTCCCATATATTTTTGCTTCAGGAAGCTTACAAACCGAATCGTCTGAACTAAACTGAATGGACTATTGTAACTACAAAGTTACAGTATTGTTATATTTATTAACTCCAACTATAATAATAACAGTAGTAGTTAGGAGCACTATGAAAGAACACTGCTAAGAGGGTGAGCGTATTTAACTCGTTTGACTTCTGGTATCTAACGTTGGGTACTTTGGCTCATTAAGCCTCTGAAAGGCTGTTCAGAAAAGGAGCACTGTAATTGCCCTCAAAAGACTCTACTGACTGTAAGATGTTTAGACGGTGTGCATACACCACTTTGCAGATGAGCCAAATTCATCCACTACCATTGTATTCCTATTTCACTTGAAGGAAAATAAAGATTTGTAGATGTTTTGGCAGCCATTAAAATGCTGTATTTTCATTCTCAAAGTAATGGCTAAGTCAACTGAAAGAAATGTAGGAATTAGAAGTTGTTGCCTCACACAGACAATAGTTCTGCACCATTCAAAAAAAATATAGTCCATGTGGTTCTGTGCCACTATTCTGCTGACCCTGACATATATAGCGAATGTGATTACTTTGGACACATTAGCAACATATTTGGAAAAAAAGTCATCCAGATAGTTCAAAATACTAAAATGTTGAAGAAATTTTCATTTGAAAAGCCTTAACAATTGTATTATTCCATACAACTAATTAATATTGTCATAATGAAGTAATCAAGAATTTATATATAACATTAATTCCTTTTGCATTGGATTTCCTGTAAATTAAATATCCTATCTTAAAAAACAACCAGAAAAAAAAATGAGTATTATATTTAAATAACTTGAAGTGAAATAAGAACAAAATGAGACTAGATAATAGGCACTTTGAGGAGCTACTCTAGTAACATCCTGTTCCTTCTTAAGCTGGGACATTCTTGTCTAGGATTATTGGAGAATCCCATCGTATCTAAGTGGTATTCTCTAGGAATCAGTTACTGATGAAGCAGTCACGACAAAGTTAAAATGGACCATCTGATTACTGTACATAGTTGTTGTGGGTTTTTTTTTTTAATGTGATGCACCTGCTTGTCAAAACTTCTTTTACTTCCCCAAGACTTGAAACGCCTCCAAAATAGCAGGGTTTGGGAGTGCTGTCAGGCAGAACAGAGAATTGAAGCTCAGTGCAGGTTTCCCATTTCCTGGTTGAGTGCTCTAAACCAATTAAATAATTTATATGAGGTAATATAAACAATAGTAGCTCCTCACTGATCAGTTTAAACTAATTTCCAAAGGAAGAATGCATCCGAAACATCCTGTTTGCCTGTTTCTCCATTTACCATCACCACAAGTAATTCTGAACTGGATGTCAAATTTCATCAGAATTTTACAGAGAAATTCAGGTTTTAAAAAGACAGTTTCAAAAATTGTGAGCTTTGTCAGCTATACATGCAATATCCCTCCTGGGGGGAGGAAAGCAGTAAGAACTCTATCTCCATACATTGTATGATACTGCAGATAAGCAACATATGTATACTATGCAACAAACTAATGCATAGTTGTTGATCCACAAATGTACATATTGTCACTTACACAAACTAAGAATGAGATTGAAAAAACAGAATACATTTTGTATATGGAACGATTCTGCAGATATATAGTATGGTGGTAAGAGTATGTTTACTGGATTAGGAGACACATGATGGAGCTGTCAAATGGTACAGGCCCTACGTGAAGTTTCAAGCAAGTGACAGACACTAGCAACAAAGCAAACAGATGCCACATTGCTAACCCCTGAGAAGACCGACAGAATCAGGCATACAGAGAAAAGCAGAACTTTGACCAATGAGGGAATTCAACGGCGAAAACTCAGGCTTCTGTAGGAATCTGATCTTTACAGATCAAACTAATACTTTGGAAATTAACCCTTTACTTTAAAGTTGTTTTGGAAATCTCATCTCTTTTATGGATATGGCTCTCTGCTCCTCAAAAACACGTCAAGTTGAAATTCTCCAAAGCAAAACTGTAATTCTCTAAAAATACCTTTTTTGCTTTTCAAAAGTGTTTTTTCCCCCCTTTTTTCAAGACTTTTTTGAAGCACGGACAGAAGAGTGCAGTTAATACAACATTCAGCCTGCTTGTGCATACCTTCCTTAGACTATAGCTCAGTATCCAGCTCCTGGCATGGAAAATTCTCATGTTCAGTCAACGTACTGTCTAGGTAGAAAAACTTACTCGCTGATTCAATGTTTGAGACTTCAATGAATGTCCAGGAAAGGGGAAAAAAAAAAAAGCCACAGCCAAATGCATTCCACAGCCGATGCCTTTTCTGAACAAAGTAGTACCATTTTTCTTTAACTTGCATAAGCATGATAATCTTCAACATTTAAGTGCTTAAGATAGAACTTTCAATAATCTTGATTTCAGCGAAAACCACAGCATACTAAATAATCACCAGAGAAGCAAACAGAAGCCCATCATACAAGAGAATAACGTGTTTATTTTTGTTAAAGAGTTGCTTAAAATGAAGCTTCAAAAACCCAGCAAAAACATTTTTTCAAGTTACTCTCCAAACCAGTACACAAAATATTAGCATCTTCATCAGTACTGATTGATTTATCATAAATGTCACATTCGTCATTACAAACATTTTTAAGCTTTTGCCAAGCTACCCATAATGCAAGCTTTGAGATGTAACAGGCATCACTGACTGCACCTAAATTAGGTCCTGAGGACATCTTCCAGACACTGCTCTGACTTCATTTGCATTCTGCCTTAAAACACCGCTACCTCTAGACAGTACTATCAGAGCAGAAGACAGCATCCTGTCTTCTCGAGACTTCTAATATCAGGTGCTGGCAATTTTGCAGATATTACTTTTAAAATCTTGGTGACTATCTTAGAATATTCTTTGTAAGTTAAAGAGACGTGCAAAATAATAAATTCAATTTTTTATTTATTTTTTTTTAAAGGCACTTTTAAGCACAATGACAGTGCTATGTATTCTTGGATACCTAAAAGACTTTGGGAATTTCTCTTGAGAAGTGTTTCTCAGTTTTTATCTGAACATTTCTCACTTGAAAAATGTGATTCTCCTATTTTTCAGTTTAAAAAGCAACCAAAAAAAAAAAAGGTTTATCTATGAAATATTACTCTTAGCATTGAAGGACTTTCAGGAAATTACTTCCTAATCCAAAAAGTCTTTTTTTTTTTTTTTTTCTTTTTTAAGGAAGAAACAGATCCCCTGGTAAATAATGAAGAACAGTACGTCTGAGCTTTCAGAATGCCTTTACTTACTGGAAAATTGATTAGAATTTCTCCAACACATACATGTGAGAGTTTACTTGAAAAGAAGCGTCTAGAATGAATCAGCACAAATCCATTTTATGTCTCATGAAAGCGAAGTGTTATTTGCTAACCAGCTAAGTGCAGGAGAAGACTTTTAATAAAACAAGGATTTATATACTTAACATGCCCATTTTAAAGAAGATGGCCACACCATCCCCTAGATAAAGAAGAATAAGATGAGGAGCCGGGAACGCTTAAACCAGTCTGGATCCACTAGAAAAATACGAAGTAGGACCAGGTATAAAAGCTCAGCTATTCCACAGAGGGAGGAAGCATAAAAAGAAAGGCCGAAACCTTTAGGTAGTGGTTTGTCAGCAAACTTTAAGTGTGTACAGCGATGGAAAGAGACTTTTAAATGCAAGCATATTGAAACAGTTTCTTTTGATTTCTTTACCTATGTTTTTCATAAGCACTTAAAACAACTGTGTTGTCAGTTTGAACGAGTAAATGCCGTGAGTAAACGCCTGCAATGCATTTAAGAGAATCATGAACTGCCATCATTTTTCACCCAAGCGTAAGAGGAATGTGTACGCCGAAGGAGCGGCCCCCCTGCATCCACAGGCTCACACAGTGGGGCCTGCAGGGAGAGCTGGCACCAGCTGGAGGGGGATGAAGGGGCCCACCTCTGGTGGGGGCAGAGGCTCTCCAGAGCGAAGCTCGGCCATAGGCCCGCAGGGAGGTGGGGCTGGAAGGCACCTTCATCCATCCCCAACATCCCCATCCCTAGAGACATTTCAAATATCCTTGATATACTCCAAATATCCTCGGAATCCACCCCGGTGGGATCACGAGCAGCCTGCTGTAGCTGACTCTGCTTTGAGCACTTAGTAGGAGGCACACCTGAATCCTGAGACGGGCGCGTTACAACGTACGCATTTGATATTCTTCAACAACTTGAAAGCTACCAATTCATGCTTTTTTCCCCCCTCTGCTTCCCACCAAGTTACGAAGACTAATCTCAGCCTTGCAGCCTAGTCCCTCCAGCTTTCATCTAAGATCAGGAGAGGTGCACAGAGAGCAGGACTAAAGACATGGTGCAGAAATGACGGACCCCCCTTCCCCAGACTCCAAGGGAAGCTTGGGGCGCCGAGCGCTCTCTCAACTGATGCCAGCCCTGTGCAAATTCTCCCTGCTCTTGTTCTGCATTATGCTGAATGCTGGGTTTTCATAACCAGTGGGAATTAGCAATTTCTTGAACCTGAGGTTATCATGTTAAAATTTAAGCAGTCCCACAGCCCTCAACTATTACCCTGAAAAGAACATTGAAGGAAGTGTTTTCTGCTAACTACTATGCTGATGACAGTGGTTAGCACTGAAACTTTTATTCTTCCAAATGGTTTTCATATTTATTCACATTTCTCCAAGCAAGAAAATAAGTATGTATTCCCAAAGAATCTGTACAACAGTATAATGAAAAGGATCTGGAAGAAAAAAGCAGCTTTTAAATACTATAAATGCAGCTATTTTTTTCTTTTCATGGTAAACCAGTATTATTGCAGCAGTTTTTGTTTCAAAATAATATGGGCTTCATTTTGTCCTACTGTAGCACTACAGAAGCACTAATGCCTATCATTTTACAATTTGACAGCATTGTTTAATCCCAACCATAGATGTAAAACAGAACCCAAATTCAGTAAGTAGCTGTAAAGTTTCTCCGATACTGAAAAAAATCAGTAGTCATTTAAGTTTCAAATCCCAATCTTCTTCCAGTTCTACTTGATTTTTTTTCCTGAGAAGTCTGGAAATTGTGAAAAAAATGGGTAATAAAAATAAAGCTATTTATAAATAGCATAATACTGTGTTGGGTAACTACAAGTGTATTTAATTACTTTTTATAACGTTATCTTAATACTTGGAATACAAGTGATAATGAAGTAGGGGGAAAAAAAACAACAGGAAAACAAGCTGTACTCTCTTTATGGCTTTCTTTAGATACTGCTGCTGCCATAAATGCAGAGACCAGCAGGATGGATTTAATTACACTATTTTCTTAATTCTTTGTTTCTAGTACTGTGCCTAACCTTTCTTGAGCACCTGATAACTCAAGAGTAGGTAAACTTATTGGAAAGTTTTTTGAAACAAACATCAATATCGAAGTCTTATCTGACTCTTTAGTTTTATTTTTTCAACTTTGAGCATCAAAACAGTGTGATTGGCTAAACTTCTGAAGTTTACTTAGCACAGTTCAAGCTTTAATTCTGAGATCTTTACTTGTGCAAGTGATACAGCCTATTTTCTTCTGCCAAACATTTTTTATCTGGCACTTTCACATTTTAAGTATTTGGCCAGACATTAAGGCTATTCTTATCAACAGCTGGACAAGCATTTTTCTTTTAACCTGTAAAAAATACACCTACTGTGAACCAAGACAGACTTGTCAAGCAGGTTTCTTAGGCTGAAACTGTTCAGGCAGAATCCAGTTTCAGATTAAGACATCTGAATTCAGATATGTGCATGTGAGCTAGGTGTTCAAACTTCTACTAGAATCAGCAGAGCTGAAGAGTCACTCCAGACAAGATCCTGTAACCCTAAACATCAGCATTTAAGATTTCCTAGGTATCTAGGTATACCTTTCATCTCCCTTAGTAGCACAAATTGAACTCTCTATTCCTTGATGAGATATCCATTCGCTACAGCGGGAGTTAGACACTTGTACTGGTGCACACACGCATACCCGAATTTCTATCTTAATCATGTCAAGTTTCCACATCTACTACCTGTGGGAGCATACAAAAAGAAAATGAAGTCCCATATTCATCTTAAGTATGCACAGGTGTCCCGGTTGTGGCTGGTAGCCAGCTTTTCTCAAAGTAGCTGGTATGGTGCTATGCTTTGGATTTGTAATGCATGTAGTGGTGATAACACACCAATGTTTTAGCTGCTGCAGAGCAGTGCTTACACTAAGCCAAGGATGTTTCAGCTTCTCACTGCCTTGCAAGCAAGCAGGCTGGGATGCAAAAGAAGCTGGGAGGGGACACAGCCAGGACAGCTGACCCAAACTGGCCACAGGGATGTCCCATACCATAGGGTGCCATGCTCAGCTATAGAACTGGGAGGAGTTGGCTAGGGGTGAGCTGCAATTACTTGGTGACTGGCTGGGCATCATTTGGCTGGTGGTGAGTAATTGTGTTGGCACCACTTTTTTCTTCCCCCCCTTCTTTCTTTCCCATTAAACTGTCTTTATCACAACCCACGAGTTCTCACATTTTACATTTTTCAATTCCCTCCCCTCATCCTACTGGGGAGGGAGGGAGCAGACTGCTCGGTGATGTTTACCTGCCTGCTGGGTTAAACCACACTGTGAAATGCATGGAAATTGCATTCGGAATTTCCAGTCATGGGTAAAATCAGTTGGAATACTGTTAAAATGATTAAATTAAAGTTTCTTCTTTCATCAGACACCTCTCTCAATCTGCACAGCCTTTCAAAGAATCAAGAGATGGCCTGCAAGGACTCAGCACCTTTGGATGCTGCCCATCTGGTCCCACCAAACTGTACGGTTTATCTCAAGTAATTCCTGACTCAGTCCTCGCCCACTGCTGATAATTCATCTCCTTCCTCAACCCTTTTACTAACCATAGAGGCAAAGTTGGCACCAAGCACCTCAGACTTACCTGGGTCTGCTGTCACTGAGTTGCCAGCCCCACTTAGTAATGGGGCCACACTTTCCTTGCTCTGCCAACATAGCAACAGATGTTCTTCTTGCTGCCCTTGCAGATTTCAGCTTCAGCTGAGCTCTGGCTTTCCTGACACCACCCAGATGCACCAATCAATGTTGCTAAATTCCTCCTTTTCAGCCTATCCTTGGTTCCACCTCCTGTATACTGTTTTTTTTTTTTCCCCCTCTACTGGAGCTCCATCATGAACTCCCTGCTTAGCCAAGTCAGCCTTCTGATCAGTCTACCTATTTTCCTAAGCACCAGGATGGACTGTTCTTAGGCTCAGAGGATGTTGTCAAAGGAATGCCAGCTTTCCCTGGCCTTTTAAGCTGCCTTCCACAAGCTCCCCACCTACCAGTTTCTTGCATACTCTGTTCAAGGTGTGTACTCTGTTACTTTCTGCCTCACTTCACTCATGAAGTTGAACTCCACTATTTCATGGCCATTACAGACAATTATAATACCCTGGCTGGCTCATTCCAGCACCTACATCAAGGCATCATCAAACACCCTCCAAAACTTTCTGGGACCACTTATATCCCACCATGTTGTCCTCCCAGCAGATGCCAGGGAAGTTAGAAGTTTCCCCCATGAAAACCAGGGTCTGTGATTCAGAAACTACCTCAAGCTGCTTAAAAAAGGCTTTGCCAACTTCTTTGCACCCATCAAGTGGTCTATACCAAAGTCCCAATATAATGTCACACTATCTGGTCTCTCCTCTAATTCTCACCCACAAGTGCTCAACCACATTGTCATCCCCATCCAGAAAAGACCTCCATACAGGCACGGAGGTGGTTTTTTTTGTTCATTTGTTGGTGTTTTGTTTTTTTTTTTTTTTTAAATATACCTCCACAGTATCTTCTTTTCCCTCCAAATATCAACAAGGCTCACAAATATTCCTTTCACTTTTCAGATCTTCAGTAACAGTATCTTGTGTTGTTCCCTAGGAAAGGGATGATAAATTTGAGCGAGAAATGCCACCTATATTTCTAGCCTCAGTTCTTTGACTACTTCTTTCTCTATACAACTATAGTGTGTGTGTTTTTTTCTTTTTTTTCCCCTAAGAACACTGTGGCATTTAGAAAAAGCTATCTTTTTGCTCTCTTTCCCTGCCCCAACAAATCATGAGACACATTTGCTGACAACACTATGCTCTTATCAAAGCCAAGTTCTAGGGCAGTCTTATAACAGAGAGAGTTCTATAGGTGCAAATTGGTACTATACTCTTGTCCTGATTTTTTAAAATCAATGCTCTTTCCTACTTCCCTTTTAATTTAGCTAATTTTTTTTTTTTTTTAAATTTCCAGTCTACATATTGAAATCAGTTTAAACGGACATCTTCATTTCTTCTCAAAGTGTCTACAGTCAAGTTTGTACAGAAAGAAAGGCTTTTCTTCTCCAGTCAGCCAGACTGCACATTCTTTGGCCAATAAGGGAGAAATTCTTGTCTCTTAACAATATTGCCATTTTGCTCTGCCAAGCATTTAAAACTGCATTCCTTTGAGAGAGTCTCTTCTTTATAGAACAGTATCTAGGATTCAAATTCAATCCAAATTTCTTAAAAAAGGACAGCAGGCAAGATTCATACCTCAAACGTGTTCTGGTTTTACTGATCACTGTTGCAGAGGCTGGAGGAACTGCAGAGCTGCCTCTGAACAAGGTGTATGGTAATTTAAATGTACATGAGGAAATAAAGGAATCTGCATCCAAGGAAGACTTCTGTCACTACTAAATATATGAGGAAAAAACGGCAGTTACTCAGACTTCTTCATAAAAATAGCATTTCAACCTCTGTGCAGCACATCTAAGATTCCAATTTTGGAGCTTAATTGAGAAAAGAAGTTTGTGGATTCACTTCAGGCTGTTTCTGCAGAGTCCAAGGACTTATCTCTATATTTTTCTTTTTTTTTAATCTCAAAAACGAAAAGTTTAAACACCACACTAGCTCCAGGAACATTTAAAAAGTTTTTGTTTTGTTTGTTTAAAATCTGTTCTTACAAAACTTAGCCCCTACCAGTAAGACTATCTAACACACATCTCTTAGATGTCGCACACAATTACACACGTACACTTTTGAGCCAGGAAAAAAGGTATCATGCAGACTTATGTTCACTGTGAAAGGTTGCCCAAATATGACAAAAGAATAACTCTTGGCAAAAGGGGAAGGTCTCACCATCTTTATTATGTCTGTCTTGGTTTCAGCTGAGATAATTGTCTTCTTAGTAGCGGCTGGTATGGTGCTGTGCTTTGGATTTAGGATGAGAATAATGCTGATAACAGACTGATGTTTTAGCTGTTGCAGAGCAGAGCTTACTGTAAGGCAAGGACTTTTCAGCTTCTTGTGCTGCCCTGCCAGCAAGGAGGCTGGGGGTGCACCAGGAGCTGGGAGGGGACACATCCAGGACAGCTGACCCCAACGACTGAAGGGATATCCCAAACCATATGGTGTCATGCTTGCTCAGCGATAAAACTGGGGGGGTTGGCCAGGCTGCTGCTCAGGGACAGACTGGGCATCTGTTGGCAGGTGGTGAGCAATTGCATTGTGCACCACTTGTTTTGTATATATGTTTTCCCCTCTTTTTCTGTCCTATTAAACTGTCTTTCTCATCCCATGAGTTTTACCTTTTTTCCTATTCTCTCCCCACTAGGGGTAAGTGAACAAATGGCTCAGTGCTTAGCTGCCTGCTGTGGTTAAACCACAACATCCCCAAATGTGGAAATAACAGGTGGAGAGAGGAGGGTAGAAGAAAATGCAGAATGAAGATGTGACAGCCAGGGAATACAGCAATTAAATAGTCTAGGAAGAGCAGGCAGAAAAATGCAGACTGAAAACAGATTAGAAGACAGAACTGAGAAAAGGAAATGGGACTCAGAAATTAGTATACAAATAAGATAATAAATCTGTGAACATCTACAATTTTACTGGAATCCACCTTTACTGAAAGCAAAGGAATGGTGAGAATTCAGAAATAGCTACAAACCCACTGAAACCACAGATGAGTCTCATTCCACAGAGTCCTGGTATGTGCAGAGGATGAAGGCAACAGGCTACCAGCTACACCATATCAAATACTAGAAGCTGACAGCTGTGTGACAATTGCGTGGGTATCCATATGGTGTTCTATGATGAATTTTGTATTTGAGAAGTCTGGAAAATTATGTGCTAAAAAGTAAGTTTATCACAGCATACATAAGCAAGGCAGTATTTGAGGGGAAAAGGTAACGTTCTTTTATTAGAACTACTGGTATACACGCAAAAGAAACTGAAGCCCTTCTTCAGGTCCAAAATAGAAAATGCAATCTCCAAAGCTAAATTTAAATGGAGAACAAGTATGCTCTGTGTTTAAAAAGACCCAATACATCTACAGCAAACCTCAAACATTTCCGAAGTACAGTCTATCTTGCTAAGAGTTATGTACCCAGTATGTGCTATCAAGGCTTTCCCCACAGCTAGTGAAAGCAGGGGAAGGAGAGAAGATTCGGCCAAAAGGTTTCCAATTTTACCCAGATGGTATGAATTGCTTTTTGGGGGTTGGAGTCTCAATTTACATAACTGATCTCCCTCGTTTATGTAAGACCTACGCACTGAAACAGTGGGTGAGATTAATTCCACCCAAGCTACTTGACTTTGCAACCCTTCTGTCTCTGGATGCTTTATTTTTTCCACACATGTTCAAACACACATATTTTTACAGTAGATTTAGAAATAAAGTGATTAACCTCATATATTACCTCCTCTGTGTCAGGAGTCTTTGGGTTTCACTGCTACACACCACAGACCACTGGACTGTATTTACGATACACAAGCTAGAAATACAAATAAAGTATTCCCAACTGTGCTACTGAAGTAAGAACATCTCCATTGCCAATGCAACCGTACAGCATCAATTCTCACATCCCACAAGGCAATCTGGCACAGCTAGCAGCAAGACCAGAATTTCTGAAACTCACCCATCATCTTTAACTTGCATATTGGACAATACAGCACACGTTCTCCAATGAGTATATGCATAAAGCTATAAATATCTCCTCTAGAAGCTTTCTATTTCCTTTTCCCAGTGTAATAGAAGGTATTACCTGAGATCAATAAAGCTTTAAATAACAGGCAAAGGCAGCCCCATTGGAAGTAACTACTTTTCTTACATTAAGATTCCAGGAGGATGTTACAGGTTAAGATCCTTGAATAAGACTTCAAAGATTTATGTGAAAGGTTGTCATAAATAAAAAAATTGGACTCAATGTATGTTACATATTGATGTCCTAGAGCTGTATTTCTCTGAATACCAAGGCACTGTAAGATTGATCTAAATGGACATGGAAGAACAAGTAACACTTGGAGAAACTTTGGAAACTTTTACTCCCCATGGAATTCAAACCTTTCACTTTGTAAAATTACTTGTTAACATTTAAAAACAGTACTGTTACTTCATATTTGATTAGGGAGAAACAGAACATTTAAAATTATTAAAAAAACAAAAGCTAACTAAAGCTGTACAAATAACCTTGAAGCTGCACTGCATTAGGCTAAACTAGTTGTAGATATATATGACAAAGCTTCTTCAGATAAAGGTTGCCTTCTGTCCTTTGTAAACTGATGTAGCAGCAATCATTCTGCTGATGTAGAGCATGAACAACATCTCTAACAGTAGTTTCTTGACTGGTGTTCATGCTTGTATTACCTCTGACTTGGTTTCATCACAACACAATTCCAGATGTCTAATTTTTAGTTTCTATTTTTTAAAACTACACTACATTATAAGATTAAATATCCGAAGCTCTGGGTATAAGTATTATGTAAGAATGTTATCAAGCAAATCAATTAATTACTTTAGAACCAATTAAAATCATCAAAACCAAAAAAGCCTCCTCACATAGATTTCATTCAGGTAGTATGGTGTGAATAGACAGCTATTGCCATCTCCTCAAAAAAGAAAAAGCTCTTGCAAACTTGTTAACTGATAACCCACCCTATACCAAAAATCAAGAGGGGAAAAAAAAAATCCAACCGCAAAAGATCCATGGACCTAATTATTCCTCTACATTTGCCTTTACAGATTTATTATATGCAAGATCATATCCCAGTCAGACAATCTCAGAAGGCGGCATTCTCTCTCATTGAAAAATTCTGGATCTTATTGTTTACTGTAGAAACAGAGCTATCAAAGAATTTAAATAATTCAAAATTATACACGTACCTCATTTTCACTTTTTCTTCTAGCTCAGAACTACTAAAAAAATGCCTTCCTTCAAACAAACATGTTTAGGGAAAAAGCACATGATGCTCTGGCAGTGAGGGTAATTTTTCAGCACTTTCCTGAAACATGACCTTAGGATGTAGACACGAGCGATATTTGAGAAAATATAATCAGAAAACTTCAGTTGTGAAGTATTTTCTTCGTATTTTGAGTTGACACTTGTATGCTCTTGCTGAAAACTTCAATAAAACAGAATCATTGTCATTTGTACTTCATACTGAGGCACAAGCATCCACCTCTGCTCATCCTCATGAGAATAAAAAAGGATCAGCATAACTGTGCGCTAACTAGTGCATGTAAAATTCTGCTGAGGCATCAGAAGGAACGGGCTAGCATTGGTTTCCAAAACAGAGCAGAAGAAACCTCTTGACGTAGCTCATTAACTAAAAAATGTGCAAGTGTGCTTACATACACACTTGTGTATGGCTCTGTACATGTACACATGTGCAATCAAAGGGATGTTGGTTAAGCAACAAAAGAATCTTCAAGCAATATAAATGGAAAAACTGTCAATTTCACTGACATCTGTGATGAACAGAATGTAAGAAATACTATAGACAGGCTGGTCTCCCTTGATATGCTTCTCTGATACTTAATTCACCTGGGAGATCTGGTCATCTGAGGAACCTGGATGAAGGATATGGAGGAGGAAGGGGCTACATCCCAGAATTTCTGAACAGAAATATGCCCAAGATTTTTTTATTATTATTATTATTATTTATTTTTAAGTCCGCTAGCGTTTGTGGAATAGATTTTGTTTGGCCTCCCTTAAGCCTTCCTAAAAGTCACTGGTGAAGTTCCTGCTGATTCTTCTTAGCTCCCTACTTAGTTTGGATTCCTCCTCGCTACAGCGACATAGCATTGGAAGCATGAAAGACTTACAGAGCTAGAGCAGGTTCAGAACCCAGGCTGCAATTCCACCAGATACTATCTTGTATACATTTCTTAACATCATTCTTAGCTAGCTGATGCCTTGAGGGAAAAAAAAAAAAAAAAAAAAAAAGGTACACGACACCCAGATGAATTTTTAACACAAACAGTCACAGGAAATTTGATCCTGTAGAAGTAGCTAGTCAGTTTTACTCCACAGATGGCATTGCCTGCAACATATTTCTGTGCATAAACATGGCACTACTCCATCTCTGTTGGAAATGTTAATTGATTTCAAGAAGATAGCTTGCCTCCTGGTCAAGATGTATACTGTCAGAAAAGGAGGTAGGTGTATAACCAGTCAACCAAGTTCTTTTTTGATCCTATAGAATTTCATCTTTCTACATCTCTGCACGTGATTACAATTACGACACCTACTCCTGTTATACTTGAAAACCTTGCAATCAAAAAAAAAAGTCTCTTTACAAAGGGAAAATTATGACAGTAACCTTGTGCTACCAAAGTTTAAGAAAACAGCTTTACAATGAATTTTCAGTACACTGGAATTGGCGACAACATTCTGTTATTAGGTATGTATGAAATAATATGCTTTATAATGTGTCTTAATGTTATAAAGACAATCTGTGGACTGGAAAATTACTAGATAAGACAGCACTAAAACAAAGCTTTCTCTCTCAAAGCATTTTATGATCATAGAATATCCCAAGTTGGAAGGGACCCACAATGATCAAGGTCCAACTCCTGCTATGATCAACTGATACTTACTTGTTCAATAAAGCAACACAAGGCTATGCTGAGAACTGGAAACAGAACACAAAACTTTTCAGAGAACAAACATTCATGCACCTTGTTTCTGCTGCAGACATGCAGCAGATCAGAATAGGTATGAATAGGATGTTGGGGGTGGCATTGTGAGAGCACGAACATGTGCAGAGAGCAGCATGCACAAGAAATTGCACAAAACTAATTTTTTATGGCTGAGGGAAACTGTCCCCGGGATGGTGCTCCAACCGTAAAATTGAGGAAAGCATTATGCCAAGCCCAGAAGGCTGCAGCACAGCTGATTGCAAGCAGACCCTGCAGGCAACAACAGGAGGATGGCGACTAGGTTGCAGCTTACAGCATAAACTTGCCCTTTTCTCCTTGGACTGAAAGGGAAATGTTACAGACATGTATTTCAAATGCACTCCAAACAAGAAAAACAGGTTAACTGGCTAAATATTTATGGCAGCCAAAACAAGCAAGAGTGAGGCTCAGGACCAGTCCACAACAAGGAGCAACTTCCAAGTACAACACGTACAGAAGATATAAGAACTAGCTGGTCATCACCATCAAGAGGAACTCCAGGGATGCAGCGGTGACTTGACTGCTAGCAACCCTCACCCTCCATACTGCACACCAGAGATACTGCCCAAATCCCTTGGGAACACACCTCTCTACTTGTATAATGGGGGTAGGAGTGAATGACATCCATGAAAGAACAAGTGGCAGTGGGAACAATTATTCCCACTGCCTTCCTCTTCTGTCAAATACGCACTTAGTTTTGTTACACTAATGTCTGTATGCTGCAGTACTTTACACAAATTAATATTCACACTGAGGACAAAACGGAAGACGATTTATCAGTTTTTAAGGTACGAACAAGTTTAAAACAAAGAGCAGTGTCGGTATCTGCTTCCAGTAAAAATTTACCTGAGCTACTCAAAAACAATACCTCACTTTGCTGTGCATCTTGAAACCTGGACATAGCATTCCAAAAAGTGGCTGATTTTTCATAAAGGGCAAAGTTAAGCCATTACGTTGTAGGGTGGTAGGATTTCAAATGAACTTATGTGAAGAATGGTCTCACCTAGCAACACAAGCTAAAAGTAATTCAGGGATAATATAATAAAAATACAGAGACTTTGTAAATCCGAAGTTGTCATATGTTGTGTCCCCCCCCGCAATTAAACTAAAAGAAGCTTAATTATATACCCTTTAGAATAAGGAATGCTAACATAAAATTGGATTTCTTTATCAAAAGTAAGGAGCAGATGAATTGCGCTTTATTGCCCAGGTGCAGCTAAACACAACAAATCAAAAGAATGTGTTCTAGAGAGTTGTATTCTTATAATATACATATTACTTTCTGCTATCTGTACGGGCAAGTAGCGTAAAGAATGCTTGCAGTTCTGTACAAACCTGTAACAACTGCTGTGAGCTGAAGGAAACCTGCTAAGTCCTTCCAGACAGAAACACTGAGCACTCTGCAGTCTCAACAGCATGGCCTCTGCTCTAGAGCACAGACTGGCCACCCACTGTATCCAAAATGCCTTCATCATCATGCTCCGATGCCAGGCTTGTCTAATCACTTAAGCCTTTAGCTGAGATCTAACATCATACAGGGTAAGTGCAATTATTATGTTCTTTTGCAGGTATTTTTACCTACACATAAACATTTGAAACAGTTGTAATGTTATAAACCGAAAATACTATCCTTTTTTCCCCATTTATTGTTATCCGGTTTTTGAGTGAGAAATAAATACTGCTATACCTTAAAAGGAGTATTTCTAGTCAAAAATAAAACCAACAATTTCTAGTCAAAAAAGAACAGTTTCCTATATTTTTTAAAGGGCATTCCACCAATTAGGAGTTACAGAAAACAGAGTAATTATGTAAAATAACTTTAACCAGGACATTCAGAAGGACAATTTACTATTTAAAAACGTACTGCAATCCTTTCTGATGAAAAATAATTGTGCCTAGAAAAGCCTATAGCTTCTAAAGTGAAATACTGGGCAAGCTTCTGCTATTTCTGTCAATGTTCTACCTTCACTGTCGAATGTTCCTTTTCCAGGACTCCTAGTCCAAAAAAAAAAAGGCTTTAAATTCACAAAAACAATTAAGGAAATAAGTTAATATAATTGGTACATCCAAGACACTTATCTTGTGTGGTAATGTTTTAGGTCAACTTCGTTTCTACAAATAATTTTGAAAACCAGCCAGATGATCCAGATCCATCCACCTTCACCGTAGTACATTTAATACTGAACTTCTCAAAAACTGAATTGTGCTTTTATTGGCCTTTATTTAAATACAGATGGTCTAGAGATCAGTGATTAACCCAGCTTTCTTAGAGCTGCTCATATGTCCTACAGAAGTTTAAGAAGTCCATAAGAATACTTCAAAAAACAACTAGACAACTAACCTAAAATTTAAGAATTCGGCTTCTAACCTAAAATTTAAGAATTTGGCTTCTTTGCATCATTTATGCTACACAGTACTTTGCAATTTGATGACAAGACTAAACTGTAATCCAATATTCAAGCAACTTCATACTACAGATGTAGTTCTGTAATTAGCCATATGTTGCTGCTTCTCCTATACATTAATTTTCATTATCTATAAATTACCTAGCCTGCATCACCAGTTCCCTAATGATCCAAGTCCCTACATCAGGTCTTAAGTCCTTAAATCCTCATTTCTTCTTATACAGCTTTTAAGAAATACTGCAGTCAGGTTCATAACCTTAATTTTTCCAGTGTAATATATTCTTTCTTGCAAAAAGCTGAAAAATTTGCATGGATAGTTTTGCTTTGTATGTTCATGACACATACTTAAGTTTTCACTGACAAGTGCATTAGAATGAGATACAGAACTACAAGCTGTTTGCAATTAAAACCATTAGGGGCAGCCACACAACACGCTGCTGCAGGTCTGAATATGATTCCTGTATTAATCCAGGTGTGATGATATGTAACCCATTTGCAGATGGAAGTATGCAGCTACTACTAAGGAGATTGTCTATTCACTGGCAATCTTCCAAGGAAAAGTGTTATCTGCGATAATAAGCGGTACTCTTTCATTTAAAAAAAACAGTACCCATAGCAGGAATTCCTGCAGCCCATTATGTACAAGTCCATCAGAAAGACATGCTGTTCCTCTAAGAAATAAAAGAAAAAGCATCACAGATGTCAGATTAATCTACAACAGTTAATGTGACAAAGAAGCTGGATGAGTGAGTAAAAATACTGATCTCTTCCCCCTCTCAATGTAACAAATTACTTATCTTTGACTTAAGTCAAGAGCCAGCAGCAACACACTTCACGTATCCTTCCCAAGGCAAGATGTACTGCTCCTGCTATTTTTAACTTTGGCTTATATGCCACTCATATTGCAACAATGCAGGTAACTGAAGGACAAGGTGTTAGATTATTACGTTTACGCCTGCTCCCTCTTCTTGTTTGGAAAATCTTCTGCAGCATCAGGTCTCTCCACACTCAGCTTTGCACTGCAGGAATGCCATTACCCAACGTTACAATGTCCCACTTAAGCCATCCCGCTTTGTGGCACTGCTAACACCACCCCTCACACTGTACTGCTTTGAATTCAACACTCCTGAAAACAAGAATCTTAATATCTCCTCCCACACCGAATTAGTTTCTCTTCTCCGAAAGCTCTCATCTTTCTCCCACACCTCCCATTTCTAAATTAGGCTTTGGGGAGGAAAAAAAGAGGGAATGCCAATTTTGAATACTGCCTACTGCCGAACATCTGAGCAGCATTCATTAACATGACAAGCACCACAGTGGAGGCAAAGGAATGGAGTATCACACAAGGGCCCTTTTGCACAGCTGCCTGGTACCCTGTCATAAAAGACTCGGAGGGGGGAAAAAAACAACTGCAGACGTGATCGCAGCACCGTCCCATTGAAATGACTACAGACACACTGACAAATGCACAGCAGTACCACTAAGGCACCTGTTTTCCACTAGTGCCACTAGGGCATTTATTTCCATGCCTGGCAGATAACCAGCTGTCTTTTCAAACTGGGAATCTCAGCAATTTGATTTTTATCCTCTATTCTTGACAACTGTCTGATGTTTGAAGCAGTAACGGTACATATGTGAATTCTCCATGCAATTAAAAAAAAAACAAAACAGGTTTTCACTGATACCAGCATTTAAAATTTACAATATAATGCTAATTTGATTGTTTTGCCCTGCCACAGGGAACTGAGAAGGACTATGGAAAAAGCTCGGGTTCAGGTATAGACAATGCAACAAAGAAAAAATGACAGCTTTAGAAACTTTCAATACCACATTAGCATCTACCCTGCACAGCAAAAAGTTAGAGTTTATCACGTACCATTTATCTACGGGTACAGAAAAGTGGTTACTGAAGTGAATTAGCACTTATCAAATTCACCTCTCACTGCTGCACTCAAATGCCATGGAAAGTTTTCAAAAGAAATACTACATACCTAGTATTTCAAAACAACTCTAAGTAATTCTGGAGGTTATTCACTGCCTAATGGTGAAGTTGAAGCAAGCGGTTATCAGAGTGATAAGATTTGCAGCACTACAGCTTGCCTAATAGCTGTATTTTCTTTGCATAAAACTCAAAACAACAGACCTCAACTCTATTACAAACATTTACTACTGGCATACACTATTTACTTCAAAAGCTTGACATAATTTCACCGTATGTATTTCACACAAGTTTCGGCACAAAAAGCACCAGGGAGTTGTGCTTTAGCCTAAGGAACAACATTAAGTGTAACAATCCTCCATATGCACGCTACCATTACTGAAAGAAAATGGTACACTGTACAGAGGTTTGCCCTTGACCAAGATTAAAAACAACCACCTTGCCACAGAGCCAGATGACATTTGATCAGTAGGGAAAAATCAGCAATGCTGCCTTTGATTTTACCTGTAATTAAAATCAAAGATGAACAAAATTTTTGAGTATGAAACAGAGGCAACAACAAGATATCACATTCTTTCACCGTTACTGTTGCCATTTTACACATAAATCAGTAGGATTTGGCAGAGTACTTTTTACCTGTTTTTAGGTGAAGGATAGCCAACTGTACATTGATGGCATGTAAAAAAAACGCGTAAGGACAAAATACTTTATGGAAATACCAGTTAACACTTCAAACACTATACATGGACAAGTAGATGACAGAGGACGGGTGGCTTTAAGCATCACAAAGTTTAAAAAAAAAACACTGCTGGCATAATCTGTGCTAGAATATTCTGATGATAATTACTTCCCAGTAGCACTGTAGCAATTAGAGGCTGTGAATACCGTAGGGATTATCACAACATGCATGTCCTGTTCTTACATCCTTCCCTTCAGTATCTGTTGTTTACCTCCAACAAAGCCACTTTTTAAGATGCTGAGCTAAGCTAAACTCATCCAACCCAAAATGATTATTCTTAGGTATATCAGGGTAATAAACAAGAAAAGCCTGTGTATTAATCAGCTTCCAGCTTTACTCTGAAACAGTAAAACTGATTGCTTCAAAATGCTTCTGACATAATTCAGATTTCACTGAAAAATCCTAATCTTGAAATTCAATTGTATAAGAAAAAAATATTTAAAATATGCTTTGCATGGAGTCACTTGCCACACAATGCTAAATGCTTTTCAAGTTTATCTTTTATTACTTACCACTTCAGTGTGTTTTCTATAACTTTTAACAATAGTAATTTCACATTTACCTACAGATTATTCATTAAAACGTTGAATAGCCATATGGTACCTACTGTCCTTCTCTATCAAGAACAGATGAAAAAATGCCTCTCCTTAGCTCCCTACTAAGAGACGTTAAAACAACTGTCAATCAGCCAGTTCTTAAATCCACACAGCCTTAAAAACCTAGAACTATACAGAAAATTTTATTAGAATCTTGTGCAGTTCTCACTTCTAAGTAAACTGTCACACACGTACGTAGCTTCCTTCAACTCTACACAATTTGAATGAAGAAATCTGGTTCACCTGACAAGACCTACTTCCCAGAACTATATATATTGCTTTTTATTCTTCATTTGTAAGCAACTTTTCCATAGCTAAGCATTTGAGTGGTGTGAACTTAACCATCTTCTACTGGCTAGATACAATTCCTGAACAAGGGTACAGTCCCTCAGAATTATCACAGTACTACAGAAGTGTAGTAAAATGAGGACACCAACAACCAGAAGCTTTTGAATCAGCACAGCTAATCTTCTGGGGTTCTAATACCAGACAATACTAGTTTCTTCTCTAGCTGAGTAGCTGAAACCTCCTAATACCTCCCTCACACAAAGGATTATAACATTAAGGGGAAAAAAGAAATGCAGACATCATTAATTTGTGCTCATTTGGGGAGCGTAGATTTTTCTTTTACTCATTATTTAATTTCTCATTAATCCAAACAGGAAATACTGTCAAAACAGTAAACCAAATTAAAAGACAAAGAGTTGTATAAAAGATAATACCAAAAAAATAATGTTGACAATAAACCCTAATGAAGACTATTATTCAGCCCAAGTACTTGGCTTAGCACGTGCTGGAGAGCTACAGGAGCCTTGCAAGCCAGATCCAAAGCAAGACTTTCAGTAGTGTCAACACACTGAAGATAAACGCAACTTCTATGAACGCTTACTTTTTAATTCTGTCACTACAGGGAAACTTGTCAACATGAGAAGAAGGGTCAGCAGTGAGAACAGTAATAACATCAATAACATCAGCAGGCATGAGTTTGAAAAGGGATTCCAACACCTACCTGCAAATTCAGAATTTGATGTTTATGATAAATATCAGAGACACCCCAAATTTCCTACAAGCATGAAGCTCTCTCTTTCCCTCTGTGAAAGCAACATGACCAGACCAGACTTCAGGTACCTACACACAAATGCAAGTGTCAAGGGAAACAGGAGGAACAGGGAGTCAACTCTTATTTCTGCATCTGTGCACTGTTATCCTAGAACTGTTACCCCAGTGAGATCACCCATTAGGGTTACACATAATGTGGTGGGACAGCCACATGGTGCCATGAATAGATGTACAGAATATTTCAGGAAGACAAGCTAAGAAAGCAAGGAGACTCTTGCAGATGAGAGGCTTGAAGGCAAGGACATTTGCTTTGAAATGTGTAACACGAAAGCCAAGAGTTTTTGCCTGAGGGTTAGAGGACAGAACAGCACAAGTGGCATTATGGTGGACATCTGCTTCAAAACACCTGTTCAAGAAAGCAAAATAGGTAAAAGCTTTTTAAAGAGAAGCCTTACAAGAAATTCTAGTTTTAACGGGGGGCTTTGAGCACTCCAACATCTGCTGAAAGGGCAATACAGGATGGCTGTAAGTAGATTATTGTAAGATGCAGAAAGCAGTTTCTTGACAACTCATCAACGAACCAACAGAAACATGAAAGTTTCTGAGGTACACAGCCTCACAGGCAGTGACAACGTGCAGCCATCCTGAAGAGAAGACCACTGTACATCAAGGAGTTAGCGATCCGTATCACAGCTAACAAGATTTATGCAAAACAACACAGACCTGAAGGCCTGTGCTGAGCTATGCTGCAGGTACAGCTTGGCCTCCAGGTCTGTGGTGTTCTGCATAAATCCCTTGGCCACAGGATAAACTCAGCCAGCTCCTCGTACAAAAGGTGCCTGCGGGCAGCTCTGACTCTGTACTTGTGATTATGACACTTGCATGCCCTTGCCTTTATCTAGAAGCACAGCAAGAAGCTCTCACACAAACATCCATTCTGTTTGACGGCACAAATTATTAATAGAGTTGTTTTCTTGTAAGAAAGTCCTGTGGTAGCTCAAATTATGACAATGGCATAACCCCTTCTATGGGCCCAGTCTGCACAGTGTGCTGCAGACCGATTGGAGGCCCCTTTGATGCTGCACAACTCCAGGTTCCCAGTATCTAATGGCATGTAAGATTACCTGTATTATTCTCACTTTCTTTGCAGAGTTAGCTTTAATAAATAACATTTTAAATGATACCATACAGAGCATGAGTGCCCTTCTCACTGGGATTACAACGGAACAGCATCCCTGATGTCAAATGCCATGATATAGGGGAATTCAAGATGCTGGAAGAACTGAACAAGAAAAATGGTAGAATTACAACCTTGGACCTTCAAAAGGTTTTACCCTTATTCAAGATTCAAGATGAAAAAGATTTATCCTTATTCAAGGATCTGCTTAGAGACAGCCTTAAACAGTAAAGGAGTCTAGGAGAGCTGGATGTTCTTCAAGGAAGACTTCCTCAAAGCACAGGAAAAGCCCACTCCAACATGCAAAACACTAGGAAAATTGTCCCGAGTTGGTCAGCACTGGTACACAAGGAATTCCTGGCTGAGCTCCAACACTAAGAAGTAGTGCACACAACGTGGAAGCAGAGATGAGCTACCTGGAGGAACAAAGAAACTTTCCTGCAGCATGCCTGGGTTGTATTTCAAAAGCGAAAGCTCAGACCAGTTGAAAATCTGTAAATGCAGATTGCACAGTAAAGGGTTTTAATAGGTAAAGCAAAGGGAAAACCAAGGAAACTGCGACCCTGCTGTTCATAGTGATAAAAGACATGGAGAAAGCTGATGTACTCAAGTGAAATTTAGTGATTATGTCACATAAACATATCCATTATATTTTTGGATGACTAGGCTGCAGTTTTCTTAAAAAGCTATGTAAATATTTTTCAGATATTCTGAGAGACACACAAAATTTGTCTGAAGACAATGACAGTATTAGTGAGGGCTCAAACAGGACAAAATTAAAGATCAGGTAAAGATGAAAATGCCTGTATGTATTAAACCTACTAAAAAGGTTATTCATCATTATTCTTTGATGCACTTAAGTAGCCAAGTGATTCTATAAACTAAAGTTTCTTTTCACTTGTTTTTAATAAGGGAATTCAATGATGTTTACCTTAAAGAGGAAGGTATAAAAATATCTCAAATACAATAACAACCAAAACCAGATACGCTTCTAAAATGAAAGACCAGAAAAACATCGTATCAGGCAGGAGATGTTGTACATGCAAGAAGAGCTGGCATTACATTTCTAAATCATTAAACTGCATCCCCTCAGGCTGCAAAGACTCTGGTAACACACAGTACATAGCAAGAGAATGAACAAGGCTGGGAGACTCGATAAAATTCTAGCAGGCTTTTAGAGAATTCACGTTACCACATCCCTTCCTGCATACCCAGCTAACCTCCTGCCTTTTCCCCAGAGCACATTGGTTTGGGGGAGGCAAACTCCCCTATGCATGTTTTCAGTGTTTTTCTCCTGCCTTATTTAGAGCGATCAATTCTAGGGATGTAGGTGTTTTGTGATTGTTTCTTAAGATGCAGTCTATTCCTTATTTACTGGACAGTAATGAAGTCGTGGCTCTGAAGACAAAATGACCACATTTCTCGCAGAACTGCTTCTGGGTGAAAATTCAAGTGAACACCGATAAAACGCTAGTTAGGTAAAACAAACCATTATGCACATTCTGCAGATGGGAGCTAAAGCAGAAACTAGAATCAATACTTGCAAACTAAACACACCATATTAATATCTATGAATTGACCACAAGTTTGAATCCTCCTTCCTCTCCAGCCTTACCCCATGGCAAAATGTCTCACTAATGAAGGCCAATGTTATCACCTTGTCTATCTGTACACCATATCCATCTACTCTTCTCAGTTGTCCAAGGATGTATTAACCCCATTTCTACAAACTCCTGCTACTTACAGCTACAATTTTCAACTTTCTCTCCTACACACACAGTTTATTATCTCCTGGTGTATTTATACATTCCCCTTTCACAACCACATCTAAGCTAGCTTCCCTCCCCCTCAGCTTCATTTCTTAGCGTGTTCATCTTTGGATAGCCTATAGCTTTCCTACAGCACCATCCCATCATTTTACTGATTTTAAGCCAGAGCGTTTTTCTATTAGCTCCGTATACTGATGTCAGACTTCTCCTAATGCTTGTGCTTAAGTCCCTAGTAAGGATTATTGGGGTAGGCGGAGTGTTATTAAGGACAACCCCACATGAAGCTGCAAGTTTACATCGTATAGTGAAAAGGGGATGGTGGTTTTATTTAAAGGACAAATACCAACCAAACTTAAACATGAACAAAGACTCTTTTCCTTAGCCATGATCTCTGACACTGCTGAACTGTTCAAATTGCTTTTCTTTTCAGAAAAGACAGATGATATACAGTAAATTAGCCAAGACAGACTATTTTACTATTTTTTTGTAAAAATAAAATGCATTTCCAGTGTTTTCAAATATATTTCAGTGTATTTCTTTATGAAATGTCTTCTCATAAAAGCGCTTCTCAGAACATCAGATCTGCTTTATCCTAGCATTAGCATTATTTGTATTAGCTTCATGTCAGAAAAAAATAAATAACCACTACGCACAAGTAGCAATCAAGAATTTGTAATAAAAATATGCTATATAATAATGTAAACATAGTCAGTTCTAGAGGAGCTACTCTAGCTTTCCTGATAATGTTCCTCCTTTATCAAGGAAAAAGTCATATAATGACGACAAGGTATTTGTTCCTTAGTCCATTCCCTCCACCTTATATCCATTTATTAATGCCACTGAAATGTACTGGTACAAAAAGCTACATACTTATTGAAGCACTACTGTATTATGTTGCAAAATTGATGCAATTAAAGACCAGCTCCTCATTTCATGCAAATTTTACCCTCTCACCAATACAATGCAAATGAGTTGACTTCAAGTCGCTGAGAATCTGCTTCTTGCATATTACCACTGTTTGTAAAAGATGAATATAAATACTTCAGCATTCAAATTCTTAAACATCATTGTTAGTTTGGTACAAAAAGAAAAGCAGTGTATGCTGAGGGAACATGACCAAGGATGGCCTCATATACACAATACAGCTTAAAAAAAAAAAAAGAAATCCAGAAAGCACAAAAACTAGATGATGTTCCAGTGTGGGTTTCTTATGTGGCACTGAAAAGGCTATGTAACGCACTCAAAATTAACTGTGCTACCTGCAGACAGATCACAGGGAAGAACCACTTAAAAAAGAACAGTATTTTTAAGCAAAGTCAATCAGCAGCCAAACAGTAAAAATAAAACAAAACATACCCTTGCATTTGCAGGTAATTCTGTTAAGGCTGCACACAAAAGTGAATGCTTATGTATTTTTTAATATAACTTTCCTACTTGTATATGAAAACAGTTCTTGATCAAGGAGAACAATTACATATATCATCTTGCAATACGTTTTTCTTCTTTTATATGCAAGCAATTCTTCTTAATGCAGCAAGCAGAACTTGTATTTGTGCTGTACCTTGCAAAATAGCTCAGGACAAGTCCTTCTCAATATTTGCAAAGGTATAAAAGCAAAAAGTTAAGACGACAAGCAGCCAGAGGAAGTCCGGGGAAAGAGATATATATCCAAGTTTAATTTTCTGATATTCTTTTTCAGTAAAACAGATAGCCCGTAGACTCATCTGCTTTTAGAGACTGGAGGGGAACTTGACTTAAGTAAGTGAAAATCATAATTCAGTGAGCTTAAAATATTGGAAATCCTTAGCAAACACACTTGCTAGAAATTTTAAGAAATACCAGTCTGTTTTAGAACTTCAGTGTTGTTTCAATTAAGTTTGAAGTTGCAGAAAAATTGGTGCAACAACTATACGAAAAATGAGATCCTTCGATGAAATTCAGCGTCTTTTCACTGACTGTATGAAGAAGCACCTCCCACTGCTAAAGGAAAACCATTCCTCTCTGGTCACCTGGCATACTACAAGGTATCCACATCCAAAAGTCAGAATAATGTTTACCACTCTTTTTAATCAGGTATTTTTTTTTATTTTTTTATTGCCACTGTTAATATACACTAGGTAAGAATGTAACCACAAAACTCTACCTTGATTTTACTGAAGATAAGAGATGATTATCTTACCATGTGGTATTCTAAAAATCTCAGAAGTTTAAAAAAAATACTTTCTAAAAATTGTTCTAAAAGTGTAGGTAAACCTTGTTGCATAGCAGGGCCCCAGCTCTGAATTCTCAATACAACAATGTAAGCCACTCCAAATATAACTACATTTCCTGTGTAAAAGGACTTGTTTACGTGATAAAAGCCACTGCAGGAATGTAGGTCCGCTGCAGTGTTAACGTTTTCTAGAACAAGGTACAAACTACATTAAAAAAAAGCCTTTTATGTATTCTTGGGTCGTTACAAATGAATCATTCTATGATTCTGGAATGTTTTGCTTTAGGGAAGTAAAAGGTATTTTATTATGACTACACGACAGTTCCAAAGACAGCAAACTAGTTCCTTGCTGATGAGCAGGAAGTACAGATATATCCAACTTACACAACAGTTATGATAGCATAGATAATTTGCCAGAATTCCCTTTTGTCTGAAAAAGGTTCCACCCTACCCCCTCCTTTAAATCAAACAAGCAAAAAAACCCACTTCATTTTCTTCCAGATTGAATTCAACAAGCATAGAAGTCAGTGCTTTCTTACTGCATTTTAATTGTCCAGCAACAGCTGTGGAAATGCCATGTGGATCCCCCTCCTCCCTAAGAGGAGTGCATGCTCACATGGCAGTATTGGAAAATTAATTCAATATTCAAATTGAGACAGAGTAAACTGCACTCCAATTTTATTTTTAAGAAAACTTTCTTAGTTGGGATTAGCGAAACATTACTGATACTTCACAGATTTCAGGCAAATATTAAATGCTAAAAAATGGGTTTTGGTACTATATATAGCTGTTTCCTCTGACAGTACTGCAATTAAAAATCTGAGTAACTGACTGCAAAAGTCCTGCCCAGCTGCAACATATCTAATACAGAGCAACACCTCAGTTCTCATGAGAAGTCACTGTTTCACCCAAACACCAACATTTATCTCTGATTTAAAGCAATTTACTTACCTTGTGTCTGCATTTAAGTACAACGCCATAGGCTCCTGAAACAAAGAAAATAGGAATCAAATTAGAAAATCATCTCAAATCAGAAAAAAGCAACAAGATACAAGTCTTCAGTCATCTCTAGGCTGCAAAAATAATACTGTTCCCAGTATCATCCTAAACTTGCATCTTACCAAATTTTTGTGCACTGAAAATTAAAAAGTCTTCAAAGTAAATGGGTTTTAAAACACTGAAATTATTTTTTAAATATACTAAGAGAAGTTGGATAATTTGCATCTATCCAGTATCATTTAAGAGATTAATACAATAAACTTAAACAAAACTGTCCCATTTCTTCCCCCCCTTTTTTTTTTCCATCTTCCAAACTTTTCCTTCAATCTGAGATGGAAATTAGAAGGAGCTGTATAGAATAAACTGATATTTCTTAAGATTTGCAAAAAAGTAATATTTTGCAAATGAAAACTTCTTACCATTAAAAGGACTAAATCCTATCTCAGTAAAAAAACAAATTAGAATTTTTGTAAAGATACTACTTACCTTCACCTACAACCCCAAGGATCTCAAATTTATTCATCACATTACCAATGTTAGGAATCTTCATCAAGACAAATTCTTCTTACAGTAAGAGCCACAAAACATGGCACAATGGGGAGCGTCCAAATATCTTGCAAAAGGCAATTGTGAAAAGACTCTTGGAAAAAAATCCACCTTGATCAACTGGACTTCTTACGCGCTTTCCTAATTTCTAGGCAGTCAGTAGCTTCCTGGGGGGGGAAAAAAAGGAGGAAATAGTATACTAAGTACCTTGTTTTATTTCAGTAAAATATAGCAGTGATTTATATATATATCAAAACAATATTGTCCAACATTAATGGTAGCAGATAATTTACTTCCACTTTTGACAGTCAATAGAACTTACACATTCAATCCATGATACACGCTGAGAACAGCTAGCTTTGTAATCCCATACTATGACTATTAAAATAATAACTTACATAAAATTTGTTTCTACAAGACAGAAGCATGCCAAAATGTTGATAGGAACTACCTCAATGAACAAAAAATACACTATTAATTACTTATGTTCTCACTTCATTTTACATTGACAGATAGGTACAAAAACAAGTTGGTTTTAATCACTTTATTATTTGTCCTCTGTAATAGCAAAAAGGATAAGGCACAAAGGACACTAAACAACGGGAAGCATCCTGCTATTATTTCCTTTGATTGCTTAAAAAAAATTCAAGGAAATTATTTGTTAGACTGACTAGCAATCAGTTTTAGAAAATTATTTCCTCTATCGACTTATTTAATGGAGGTGTAATAAAGAGCAAATAATTTTTTCCACAGATTCCCTCCCTCACCCCAGTGTTTTTCAAACATGTAAGGAGCCAGATGTTAGATCAAGCAGGGAAATCAACAAAGTATTTTCTGTCTCTTCATTTTAGAGTCCTATCATATCCCCTGTATAATCTTAGAAGTTTAATAAATGAAACATCTAGGTTTGGTTTCGCTGATTCAAACTGCTTTTTTGCCCCTAATCTTAAGGCATACATCCCATGTTCTAAAATAGGGGGGAAAAAAAAGCTAATAGTTTCACTGTGAAATGGAAATATGGGATTTCTACACTTCAGTGATCTGAGAACAGGACTACTCATAAGGAACAAGATAGCAGGATAGAAGTGAATTTACCTAATTAACTTATGCATAATGAGCAAGCACGGGCTAATGACATTGGGTTTGGCTTACAAGAAGAGAAAGTCTCATTGTTATATTACAGTAAGCTGTGGGTGCTGGCCAAAAGCCTTGTGTTGACCCAGTCAAGTATAATAAAAAAGGACAATGCAAGAGTTGAAAGAAATAAATGATTTGTCTTGCCCCAGTAAGACAAAGGAAGGTATTTTGTTGTTGTTGTTACTATTTCAAAAGCAACTTCAGAGCTAACCAACCCAGTATTTTGGAAACAAACTTTGTAAATAAAGCAATGACTTCTAAATCAGAAGGGATGGCTGGTTGTTTGTAAGAGTTACCCAGTCCTCAATGGATTATTTCAGAGATTAATTTACTGTTTTAATCATTTTTTTTTCTAAACTTGCCTGGTTTATAAAATACCCTCTTCTCTTTCGATGCAGGTTCCTCTTCCCACATTCCTAATTTCTGAAATTCTCATAAATGACTTTAAACTACCTAAGCCTCTAACTAGCAATCCACATTTATTTATATAAGAAGATTTCTTCAAGTGTCTTCAGTATGGATCTTTTTGGTATTTTTATTTGGGATAAAGGCTAGATTAGCAAGCAGCTACCCTTTCACTCCGCAATTTAGTGCTGTGTGCCTCCCTCTCCTGCCACTAATTCCTCTTCCAGTCACATGGTTTCCCTTTTCTTCCAGGGGGAATTTGGAGCGGCAGGAAGGCAGCTTGCTCCTTACACCGTTGTTCCTGGATGCATGTCATTTAGGGCCGCATTCCTACCACTCCTGAAAGGTAAGAGTCTGTCAACGCACTTACCAATGTTCACACACAAGCAGTGATGCGCTTTGACCGTCCCAAGGAAGCACACAAACCGGTTTCTCAGATTCCACCCGAACAGCACCACGAGGGACAGCTGATACAAATGCCCGTACTGGGGAACTCCCAAAAGAAAACCCCACTTGAGCGGCCTGCCTCTTCTGCACTACTCCCAGTCTCACCACCATGCACTCCTCTGCTGAGAGCACTTTGTGGAAAGCTCATCCTGAAGTGAGCAGGGCCGCTAATGAAGAGAAGCGAAATGGCACATGGCAGCAGCCAGGATCCACAGCCAGGTACTTTGTGCCCCGGCTCGGTGTCACAGCTCAAGCCACGCGCTAGCTCAAACTCATCCCCTCCCACAACAGCGGTGAATCCAGGCTGGCTGGGCCCATCTCATCCCTTCCTACTCCACTGCTCAAGTAGTATTAAGTGTAATTGAGAGGCATGGAAAGCAGGCCTTATTTGTGTATCACATACATGAAGCTCGGCTTTGTCCCATAACCAGGCCAGAGAAGAGCCACCCATAACGCTCCCCTCATTTTCTCTCAGAGGAACAACCCCAGCTACCTCACAACAGGAGGTGTACGCCTAGTTGAGATCTTTGCCACCAAAAGCTCCTGAAAGACCAAAAATAATCGCTATGAATATTTCAGCCTCTGCCTGCTGCTAAAAATACTTGCTCCATGACAGTACCCATCGAACTTTCTGGGATCATTCTGCTTTCTGAAAGGCACTGGCCTTGTTAAGACTTTTTTTTTTTTAAAAAAAAAAACTCACTATTGCAGGGAACCTGGTAATATGAACCCAAACTCCATGAACCTTGCCAGGAGTCTTATTATTAGTTACTCTCACAAAAATAAAAAAATAGAAATTAAGTTTTAACCAAAATAGTAATTTCAATTTTTTTTTTTCCACAGCAAGAGTCACTTCATTCTGTAGCTTAGTGAAAACAGACTGGATTCTTTCAAGCAGCTGAACACTGGAAATAGCAAGGAAAACCTTATTAATAGCAACCACAGCTTCATTCTTCGCACAGAGCAGCGCACAGGTCTGTTTTAGGAAGTCTCCTGCTGGCTACATTACAAGCCTCACAGCCCAAGAAACGAGGCTGTTCTTCCTCTCTCCAGCGCTGGAGAAGCAGAGCTCATTCTCCTTGCACCCCCTCCTGAGGCGACCTGATTCACAGCACACCACTGACTCCTGAACTACACCAAAACATCTCCAAGATGGTCTCAGTGCTATCACGGCATTCTACAAAACCTACAGCCAAGTCAGCAAAATGAAACACCATGAAATGAATAAGCACCAACTAGTTTTACATAACGCAGATTTAAATTAAAGCCATGGAAAAAAAACTAGCTCCTCCCCAATACACTTTCTCTTCATGACCATTAAGAACTCCAGAGAATCACCCAAAAATATCCCATTTAACCATCCACCTCAGGGCTTCAATTCTAAATAAAGATATTATTCTTTATTTCATAATCATCAGTAGCTAGAAGAAAAAAACATTTCAAACATCTTAGTAATCCGAGATGGTTACTGAGATTTACAAAAACAGCTAAGGTAGACAACTGTCTTCACAAAATCTGTGATAAATAAAGCTATTTTCAAGATATATATGTTTAGATTCTAAAATATTCTCGATTTCCTGTATCTAGACAGAAGGAGTGCAACTTTCACCAAGCTCAAGTCAGTTGCACACTTCTAATCAAGTTCAAAGCCATCCATTAGCTTTTAAACAAGCTTCTTGCCAGTAAGCAAACACCTTTCTTGCTTTCCTAAAACAAAAAACTAAATTTTTTTACCCATTATTTTTACCCACTGAGAAGATAGAGCTGAGACTTTCTAGAGAGCAAACGTTTCTAGGAACATTTTCATCTGTTCACTAGCAAAACAGGGGGGTCAAACCATTGTAAAACAACTTACACCATGTAAGTATCTGTCTCTGATGGTTACACATTCATCCAGACCCTGGCATGTCTTCTGTCAGACAAGGTGCACACACGAAAGGAAGCATTACCTGCCTCTATTAGTCATGATGTATCATTACTAACGCCAGCTCTTCCTTCTCCTCCCCATTATAGGTGTAGTTTTATTTCTCAGGATTTTCCACGAAAAGCATAATTTAAGTTACAAGCACCTTATCAAGGTGTTAATAGCAGAATATTCCATGTACATGATATGAAAATAGATGGGGAAACTTTTCTGAATTTATTGATCCAGAAGAATGTGTCAGGAGTACTGACATCTGCTACAAATTACAAAGAATAAATTCAGCATTTGAACAGTTTTAAGTAGGAAGCTGGTAGTCATATTCTGATTTCAAAAATGGAGAGAGGAAGAAATATGGGCATACTGTTAGTGCAGTGTTGCTAGTCTAACTCCCCCATTTGGAAGAAAAAGGCTACCACTTTTCCACTTCATGAAGATACAATAGATCTAATAGGACAAGGTACAGGAGGAAGAGCCATGAGATTTCATAATATGGAAACAAAAAATACAATGTGAAAGTTTAAAAAATAAAAAGCTGAAGATTAAAAGCAACGAGATCCTGTAATTAAACAAGTTTGCCATTTTTAATGCTCTAAGCTTCAATCCAGCCTCCTCTGTTTGTAAAAAAAAAATTAAGCACAGCTAGCAAAAATAAATACAAAATTAAGACAACTGTCAAGTTGAACAAATTATGTAAAAGCAAAACACCAAAGTTGCTTGCACCAGCTCAGAGGTTTTTAAAGTTCCGCTCCAGCAAGCTTTTATTAACATTGCTAACATCATCATTAGAACTTGACTTCCCTGTTGTTGGTGGCGATGTTTTTAAATAGCTGTTGATACAGAGAAAACTGCCAACTCATCTGGATGTGTTACACATCAAGGGATGTCATCTTCACATCACTGGCTGAAAAAGCAAACACTTCACCTCCATGGCAGGAGACTGGTGAAAAAAATCAAAAAATAAAAAGAACCTGAACATAGCTATCATCCCAAAGCAAGCACCACACTCGGAAAAGTGTTGAACCAGCTCCAAACTGTTAGAGATAACAGTTTGGATAAATCCCTAGAAGAAAAATGAGGTTGGAGACCAGGATACCAAATACGATTGTTTTATTGTGTTCTGAGTGCTATTCCTTGTGCATGCAAGTACAGATTCAAAACCAAGTTCAGCTCATCTGAATATATGAACTGAATTCCCTTGTGAGAGTTAGAACGCAGGATTTATGAGCTGCTCTAACAGCTGTGGCCAGCTCAAGAAGAGTGGGTGCTGAGCAGGATGCTTCTAAGACCATGGTGACAAATAAGCAGATTGTAAGAGTATTGAGCACAAAAGCAGCTCCCATGAGTCATAACAGAAGGACAGGAAAGACAATTTTGCTTCCATTTTAGTCTTCTTCCCTTCTCTTAAGAGCCTCAACAAATATGTCTATTGTGGGTGTGACAGCTTCTTACGCACTTTATGCTTGTCCTTACGCATGCCGGGCATTCTTCACCATACCTGCAGCAGCTCTGAATAAAACAACCCGTGTTCAGGAGATACCACTCATCAGCAAGCTCTTAAATCTGAAGCCTCTGCAGTTTCATCTGGCCCAAGGAGCCTGACACTTACTCATTCGCTTCAAATGGAAGCGTCCAACTTCCAGGCAAATGGGGGCAATGAATTTATTTATTTATTAACATAAAAGGTCTCATCTCATAATGAAATATGACGAAATAGGTTCCTGCGGAAGAACTTTTTTTTTTTAATAGTCTAGCACAGTGTTTGCACTGTTCTCATTAGAAGTTGGTTGTTTTATTTTAATCTTTCCTTCTCTCCTCTCAGAGCACCAGTCTCCAGTAATATCCTACACTCGTTTGTCATGTTGCTTACTATTCAGCTCCATATTATCTTTGACGATCTGCCATGGACTTTAAATCCCCAGGCTATAAAGTAATATTACTGGCACAGCTTTTTCATCTGTAATAATTACCAAAAAAGCTACAATTTTCAAAGAGTTACATATTAGGACTCACTTTGTGACTCTATTCCCACATTTGTGTTTGAAGTTCACGCTTAGAAGAAGAAGTGTTGAGCATAAAAATCTTCCTCCGTTACCACAAAACGAAATAAAAAGTTGAACACATTCAGACACAATCGTGAGCAAAGGGATCTCCTGCCCAAGAAAAGTACAATGCAGCGTCGGTAAGGGAAGATGTTAGAAGCACTGGGCAGTTGCTCCACTGAAGAACTGACTGCGTATGAGTTCAATATCGTATCGGGGGGAAGAAAGGGCCTCTCGAGCTCCTCCACCCTGTCCTACCGTCCCCCGGCTCTCTGGCAGCCTGCTGTTAAAAAACACACTGCTGGGCTCCCCTCTCCAGTGGCAGCAGTCAGTCATTCATCAGACAAAAACAACGCACGTGGAAGAGCAGGCCACTCAAAATAAGCCCCCACTGCATTCCTCACTGGACTGGCCACCAAAACTTTCTGACATTACACAGAAAGCATGCTGGTGATTTGAAGTCTGTCTCCTAACCCAAGACGCAAATCCTTTTAATCTTACCAGCTTCTCCCTTCTGGCAGCCCAGTTTTGTATTCATTGTTCTAAAAATAATTCCCATTCCCATTCCGAAAATCAGATGTTCCTCTCTGTGCTGGTTTTGGCTGGGATGGAGTTTTCTCAGAAGAGAACAGGAAAATAAAGGTGAATGTAAAATACTTATAAATACCAAATGAATGCTGAAACTAAATTCTGTGGGTATTCTAATGCAGATCAAAATAACCACAATGACTGCACTTCCTTGTAATTTTCAAACATATCATTAAATACAGATTACTGGTTCACTATCTGAAGTAAAAAGAAAAACCCTAAAAAAATCACTTTTTCCTTTTAAAGGATATACCAAAAATATAGAAGGAAAAAAAAAGATGGAGGAAGCCCCCAAAAGTTTAATATTAAATTAATAAGAAAGTACTATACGGGCTAAAAAACAGAATTATGCTCTAATTACTGTAAAATCATTTATCATTTCTTTTCCATGCAAGTCAGAGGCATTTTATTTAAATAATACTGAGCCATATTTTACAAAAATTAACCTTGCAAAGAATGCCATCAAAAGTTTTCCATAAAAGAACAAAGAGAAGCCATACAATACCTAACTGTCCTAACACCTACACACAGGTCATTTCGTGACTAAAGTCACATTAGTATGTAAGCACATGAGCATGAAATATTTAAAGAAACAACCCAAAGGCTTTTCACTATAGGTTCCATTTCAGAAAAGTCCTTAGGCACGATTAAGCCGCACAGTGGGCAAACTGTAAAGCCACTGCTTGTTGGTTTGGGTTGTTTGCTTTTTCAATTAGAAGAAAACTCTTACTAGATCAACCTCAAAACAAGTTGTTTCAGAAAGGAAGAAACACAACAAACCAAAGCCTACAGAAACATCCCTGTATGAAATCCCACTGAATTTGAAGATGTTGCCTTTCAAACATACTGAATTAGTAGCTACTTACAAGAGATTTGCTCTGACTTCGCCAATTTCAGAGGTAACAGTACAATTAATACTGAAAAGATTTGAATGTGTTTAACATTAGAGAATTTTTATTATGACATCTATTATCAGAGTAACTGAACATAGACCACAGTTTTAAAAGAAAAGTGAGTTTGTTGCTACTCCTTTGAGTTGAAAAAAAGCCTGTTTAATGTACACAGATGAGTAAATCAATTAAGTGAAACCCAAGTCAAGAGACTGCTTTCCAAAGTGGTTCAGGCTGCATTAAGACCTTAGAGCGATTGTAACTAGAAGTTCAATAAAATAAATTAATAAAAATAAAATAAAGTGAGCCATCCTCGTGCTTCAAATTGAGATGGTGCAAGTGAACTCCAGGCTGGAGGACACATGCTTGGATGAGTAGGTTACAGTGCGTGGGGCAGCTCTCCTACGTGGAAATAGGGGAAGAACTACATTCAGTAAAGACAAAAGGGAACTGAGGAGCCAGTAACATAATTATAAAAGGTTGACCGTCTGCTCTCCTGCACAATTTACCCAGGTGGATCACAGCAAGGCTGAACACAAACCCAGCAAGCGAGCTTGAAGTAGTGGAGAGGTTTGCTCCTTTAAGAAGAGCATTTGAGAAAACGACTAAAATTTACAGAATACTTCTCCACATACATCCCTCCTGGGTACTTAAGCTACAGGGGAAAATAATTTGCCATTTCTAAACTTGTTGCCTCTAATTCCACACTAGCACAGATGAGATTCTGATTATTACTTAATTTCTCAAACTTAAAGGACTCCAAAACCCCTATTATGAAAATCTGATTACAAATCTTTGCATTAAAACGTTTGCCTTTCCCCTCCTGTTTCTTTCAACTCTTGGATGAATTCTTAGATCCTGTCTTTAATTAGATATTACGCTCTGATAAGGAAACCTTTTTTTGCTACACTGAAGGCCTCCGGGTGTTGTTATGAAATAAGTTAAAAGTATGCCATCTTTGAAACCCTACCACTGTGCTGCTTCTTTGGATGTACAGAGCAGAGCTGCTGTGGGAAAATGCAAGTCCTGAGGTGAATGAAATCTCACCAGATGACTCAGGAAAAATCTTCAAACACACTAGGAGGCAATTGGATTCCTCTCTAGAAACAGGATGTGGTAATTTATTTAGTTTCTTAATAAACAACACTGTTTTGATGCCAGCCTCCATAATGACTTAAAAAATAAAATCATGTAATAGCTTCTCTGAAACTTTCAACTTCAGCACATTGATTTCCATTTAATAGATTATGTTATCCAAGACTTTAAGTATCTTTTTATTCTTTTAACTATCCTGATAATTAAAAGCATGAACGTTCAAACAAGCTTTCTGAACGCAAACATTGCTTGTACTTGCTCTCTACCCCCACCCACCAACATATATATATATACTGGCAAAACATATATATATATATATATATATATATATCCAACTAACTCACTTAATGAGTATTTCTGTCAGAAGTTTAGTATTTAAAATAAAAGCCCAATCTAAGAATGCCACAACCGCAGCTATTATTCTGGCAAAAATGTCTCTAAACTAAGTGCAGGAACTTTTTATTGAGTCATAAGCTACCTCCCTTGAGAAAAAAAAAAAAAGGAAGGAAAAGACTATTATTTACAAGGTAGTCACTATAACCTGAAGTGAAGAATCATTCAGATTAGAAGATTAAGCATCAATGGAAAAAATATTTACATGCAGTCAGGAAGCGGCAGGTGCCCGGCCCTTCTCCCAAGCAGACTGCTTCACAGGCATGAACTGAACTTCTCTCTGCCATGCTGATGGCTTCTTACACTGGAGATTTCCACGATAGCAAAAGCAGGTCTGGATATGCAAGTGGCCCAAAAGAGGACCTGAAAAACAGGTCTTGAGAAAAGGGAGCTTCATCTAAACAGTAAACAATGTTGGCAGGCCTACCAAAGGAAAGGAAACAAAAAAAAAAGCTTGTAATGCTGATCTGCATCCTCGATGCACTTCTCTTTGAGCCTTCTACATTTACTTATGGGGGAGGGAAAAAAAGAGGGAACATAATGCCTGTGGCAAAGGGCAAGAAGGGTGGGTGAGGGAGGAAGGGAAGGGAAACTACTCCAGAGAGCCACAGAAGAAGGCACGGAACGGCTGGCATATGGGGAAGTTCTTGAATGAAAGAAAAGAGGAAAACAAAAATCTAAGGAGAAGATGCTTCAGGCATGAGCGACGAGTTCATCATGAGATGAAATTTACATGATTAGCTTACAGGAAAATGCAGACTTGCAGCGTCCAAAGTCATTATTTGCATAACTGACTTTCATGTTTCTAGTGTACCTAGTTCTTGTACAAATAGTCTTACAGCATTAAGGGAGATACAGAAGTCATTTGGGGGATTTGGACACAAAAGCCTGCTCCCAGCAAATTGCTCTTATTTATTTCCTGTAAAAGGAAAGGCAAGTCAAAGAAACCTAAGTAAATTGCGGCTGGAGACAGTACAGGGCAAATCATGCCTTTCAGAGGATTAGGAAGAGCTTCCCAAGCTCAGTCCGACACAGCGCGGGGAGCTGCTAGGAGCTTCCCTGGCAGAGGGCTCACCAAATCCACAGCTGAAATCTCAAAGACGCAACAGCTGTTTCCTTCCTAAAGTTAGCAGCAGGCTGTACAAAGCCCCACACATAATAATGGCTATAACACAGGCCTAAGCGTTGGTCATCGGGAAGCTAAAACTGACTGGTAGCGTATCGAGGTATCTCATTACAGGCAGTAATCGCAGAGCATCACAGTGCTGACCTAATGCACAGAGCCCAGGAAACCACCACCCACCAAGGAGGAAAACAACGGGCAAGATGACAGTGGAAGGAAATCACACGGCATGTTTAAAACTAACATTCTCTTTGCTCTTCCAACGCAAGGCAGGCACAATCTCCTGTTTCTCTTTGTCCCTGTCTCACGGTGGAAGAGCAATCTCCCGTTTCCTGTGTTACCCAAGGTAGAATGGGGGCTGTGATATTTACTCAGCCTGAAGTCAGAAGCAACTGTGATGTTGTTTGGATTGCACCACTTTGTGGCTAAGACCACATACTAACCCAATTGAAATGCAAGTTTAACATCTATGCTTCTTGCAGTGCTAGAAGCTCATTTCCTATTCCCATCTACTTGCATCTCTAAACAAACAAACCAACCCCATCAAACAGCAACTTAGAGAGCTGAACACCTACTGCTAGACAGGTATTTGTGTCATGTCTAAGAGACAGCCCCATACACACGAATGAACTAAAAGATGATCGAGCAACGCAAGGGCCTCCATACGTGAGCTAGAATTTCAAACATGGATGTCAAATGCGTTTCATGCTCTATTCACCTCCATTTTTTGAAAACGCTTAGTAGTTTAGAACAACTCCATTTCTCTGTTCACGTGCTCAGATTCTTTACAAAGGCAAAATACACTCAAGAATTTGCACAAGTGTTTTGCAACATACTGTAGCTGAAGTATTTTTTCCACTGCAAGGTATTTACTAGACTACAGTAATTCTCTCAGCACTTTTAAAGCTTCAAACACACCTTCTGTTGAACGCTATGAGTCAGTTTTAATGACAGTGTTATGTTCTATTGCTCTGCAGCTTATGCAAGAGAATGAATTTGCATTAAGTACCCAACTTTAGAAGCCACCCTCTCTCCTCCATTGTTAGCACTGAATAATAGTAAAAAATAGGCTATATTCTCTGCATGCTTTCTTATTGTTTTACAAGAATAAATTTAACGAGCTGCCTGTAATGTAGATTGTACATAAAATTTGTTATTGCCCACCTTATGGATACATATTATTCTTTTCTCTTTTTTCCCCTCCAGAAAGACAGTCTGCAGTAAAGTATAAAGAGTAAAGACATTTTTCATACTTGAGAAAACTTCAAAATTTTTATTCAAGTGTTACCCGATCAGTGTCACTCACTCACCCTGCTCACAGAAGAATTTACAATACCTTAAAATGACTCCATCTGGAAGCAAACTAACAGTTAATTCACAAATTAATTCACAAATAAGAGGATGAAATAGTCCAATATACTGATTCATAGAGAGGAAAAAAAGAGGGAATAAAAGTGATCAACTAATTTACAGTTTAACTTTTGAAGACTGTCACTGCTCTCCTTGTGGGGAGTGTGCAATGTATTAGACTTATTCAAGAAATTAATTATGAAAACATAATGTAACATCTCTCGCCATCATGGATCTTTCAGTCCAAACAACGGTCCATTCTAAATACATTACTGCTTCATTTCCTTTAGCCCCTCATTTAAAGCCCCCCAGCTCCCGCCCCTCTACAAGAACACCTTATATTTATGTCAGGGCACTTTCTTGATTGAAAACACGATTACGCTTAGTTCAGCTTGACAAAACAACAGTTTGGCCTGTCTGTTCCTAGAATTACGACTGTCAGATTTCATAACTGGTTTGCATGCAAATCAATGGCCAAAACCCCTCACATACATGCCCATAAGTAGCTGCACAGAGATACAAAGTTAAATCATTGTTTGCTGGTTTTTGTTTTTAATCTGTACATATACACACACAGAGAAATGTTCATTAAAACTTGAGAACTTTAGAACTTCAGCTAAATGATCAACTTCATTTTCTTCATTGAAAACTGACATGAATAAATTGGATTACTTCACCTTCTAGATTCTCTCCAACTTCTAGAAACGAATATCTAGGCCTCCTCAAATCAAAACTTCTTGTTCCCTTTTTAGCCCTTTCAAGCAGATTCCAATTTGCCCAAGGAAGGAAAAGATCATTATTTCTTATTTTCAATGAAAGTTCACAAGTTGAACTTACACTGAAATGAAGCTGAATGAAGAAAAATTCTGATGGACATCTTCCTCCACAGTTGGAACATCTGCTAAAAAAGGCTAAATCATTAGAGTAATAAGTGATACTTTTTCAGCACAGGGAAAAAAAAAAAAACAAACACCAAAACAAAACCCAACACACTGAGGACTGGAGGAGCGTACATACAAAACACTTGTAAATAAAGCAACAACATTACAGCAACACTTTGGACTGAAGGAACCAAGCATTTAACAAATGCTGATGTAAGTGTGTGGTACGCTACTGTCTACTGGAACCCAAGTAGCAGGCAAAAAATCTGTACAGCATATTGGAGAACAACATTCATTTTAATGAAGACAATCATAAAGAAAAGTCAAGTGTCTCCAGCACTAGAGAAGGCAATTTCTCAAAATATGAAGTCTGCCATTAATGCCCTGAGATGTGAAAGCAGGTTACCCTGAAGTTTTAATTAATTTGCAATTAGAAACTGACTTTTCAGATGCAAAATCTAATACCACTCTCATCTTGTCTGGGGGCGTGAGGAGGAGGTATCATCCCTTTTCCTTTACTCATATAAAAGCAAGCCTTCTCCTGTCTTCTTCTTCCCTTAGAACTTCTTACAGTATTTGAATCTGTTCCAACCCCAAGATCTCCAGTCCCTTCAGAAACACATTCTAGCTCTTGAAGTTAAACTGGGAGGGGGGGAGGACACAGAAAACCATCAGCATGCTTCCCAGCTATTAGAGACTTGTTTCTTCGCCAAATGAGAGCATAAATAAAATATCTTTGTACTCTTAGCTCCAATGGTGGTACAATGCAGTGATCTTATTTCTAACCCAGCCTATAAGCGAGCAGCAGCTAAGTACCACTAGAAATAGAGCATGAAACATGGCTCGTTTCAGGCACTCTGAAAGACTCCCTTAGCATACATTAACACATGCATCACACAAGAAAAAGGTTAGTGAATCTATCAAATCCAAGACTGATAGATATTCATACTGCAAGCAGAAGCAACTATTGCAAGTCTACAGCAAGAAGTGCTGATGGACTTCTCCTAAAAAGGGGGATGTTAATTCATGTCCAGTATATAGTTTTATTAGTAATAGGAAATGTTAAATGTCATTATAGGAAGACAAATATTTATACTTAGGAAGACAAATATTTATACCCCAAAACCCGAAGCAGTGGGACCTTGCAATACTTAATTTCAGGAGCATCAGTGAAAGATTTCTCATTTTCGCTCATCACTTTTTAAATGCATGATGCCATCAAATACAGCTTGCATCCCTATGTTCTGCAGAAGACATGGGAAATCCCTTCTCCAGACACACTACACACAGGCAAGCTCTCCTCAAACTGTTTGTAAATTGTTTCCTTCCTCAAATATACTGAAATGAATGTTTAGTAAAACAATTTTTTAACAGGAGAGAAATAGTATTTAATTCTGTCTCAAGCATCCAATTAGAGTGGCAAACTCTTCAACTTTCAAAGTTCAAGAATTTGAGACAAAAATTATACGCATAACACAACACTTATTTTAGTAATAGAACTGTCAAGTGCCCATTAGGCAAATGTAATTCATACAAAAACCCAGAGCTAATTTAATTGGCGTCCTTTTGGTAGTCCTTCACCCGATTTAAATTTATCCAGCTTAGCTTATGTAAACTGTTTGAACACAGAGCATATCAGCTGGAATTTGGAAAGGAAAACACGCTTTTAATAGACGAAGCCTGATCATTTCTAAACCTAATTAGTTAAAAGTAAGGCGTGTGACAGTAGATTTATGCTAACCTAAAACAAAGATTTCCCCCCCCTCAAGCACTGATACGATATTTAAAGGTCTGAAGAATACCTTACAGAAAACCTGCTGCTCTCGAGAGACTGATCTGCCTAGCAACAACACTATTCCTCACGGTAAGGACACCTCGGGGAAGCCCACCATGCAAAGCCACGGCCTCACACCACTCATCATGGGCTGAAGGCGAGGGCAAGGCCGGGGCAGCCCAGGTCACCCTCAGAGTGAAGGACAGAGGAGCACAAGGCTCCAGTCCTCTCCACCGCCTTTCTCCCTGGACACCGGGGTCTCAGTCCCGGCACCCTACCAGAGATCTGACCCCCTATCAAAAAGATCTGCTGCAGTGTGGAAAACCTCCTTCAGAAACCTTGCTCAGGGGAGCCATACAATCATAGAAACACAAAGTTGGAGAGGACCTACAAGATCATCTAGTCCAACCGTCCTCCTGTCACCAACACTACCTACTAAGCTACTAAATCATATCTCGTAGCACCTCGTTCAAGTGCTTCTTGAACACCGTGAGGGACGGTGACTCCACCACCTCCCTGGGCAGGCTGTTCCAGTGCCTGATCACTCTTTGAAAGAAAAGGTTTTTCCTGATATCTAATCTAAATCTCCTCAGGTGCAACTTTGGGCCATTTCCTCGAGTCCTATCATTAGTTATCTGAGAGAAGAGACCGACCCCCTCCTCATCATAACCTCCCTTCAGGAAGTTGCAGAGTGCAATGAGGTCTCCCCTGAGCCTCCTCTTCTCCAGCCTAAACAATCCCAGCTCCCTCAGCCGCTCCTCGTAAGACTTGTGCTCCAAACCCCTCACCAGTTTAAATCTTAACATCTCCCCAAACAAGTCCTTTAAGATGCGAGATAGAAACACGGGTTTTGGGTGGTGTGAGGTGGGGAGCCAGTTTGTTTACTTTTTGGTTTCTTTTTTGTTTCTTTTCTTTTAAAGCTAAGCAGTACTGAGGCACTGTTGTGTAAAGGCAGTTACTCAGTTACTTCAGCGTTAGTGTAGGTAGCCCTTTGGACATCACGGGCACAAGCATGGCACCTCTGCCCCACTGAGGTGCTCCACAGGTAGCATGGGGAAGCACATCCATCCTCACCATGCGTGACAGCCGGCAGATCACAGCAGTAGAGTTTTATACAGCATCTCTGAAGGGGCTACAAGATTATATATTATAAGATTATAGCCCCTTCAGAGATGCTGTATAATGCAACCACATCACTAGGGCACAATCAGCAACAATTGTCATTGCAGCAATATGGCAATGCACATCTTCGCCACAGCAAACCAGGAGCATCTTTCTGGTTCTCTGCTCGTGTAGATGCAAGAAAGAGACTGCCCCAGAGAACCATCAGTTTGCAAGGAGCATCTTCATGAGGAGTAAAACAAGCACCTGTGCTCATACACACAACCACAATGCTCAGCTGCAATGGCCAGCCTGGCCTGAAAAATGGTAGAGGACTCGAGTTAAGACTTTTTACATCTGGAAGGAAGAAATCAATGTTTGCCAAAGGCTTGACTTCTTTTGACGAGTAATGTGGAGCAGAATACTTTTCAACACTCATAGGTTATTTGGCGTGTGTAAGCCAGCTACACCCAAACATGCTACCTTAATTGAAAATTGTCATCTTTATACCATCTAATTTAATTCATGGTAGAAGCACTCACCAATTTCCTAACCACCTATAGTTGAAGCTGCAAGTATCAGCTTTCATGTAGTAAACTCCTGACACCACATAAGTTGTCAAACAGCAGAGCTAAAAAATCTAAGAAGCTCTAGATACATCAACCAAGCATTAGCACCCAGGAACGCACAACTTGTCTTTTATATATGCATATGCACACACACATACACACATTTAGGAATATATACAGATTATATAGTGTATATAGTTCCATGGAAGATAAAAGAAAAAATGTAAAGAAGAATTTGTCTTCAAGAACATGTGTGACATACCAATAACCACAACCAGCTGGGACACTGACGGATGGACACACACACAAAACTGGCTTCCAGAAATGAGAAGCAAAGAAAGCTATTAAGACTGAAGTGCACCAGACTAGGACTGCAGAATAACTCAGGTTGGAAGGGACCAGAGTAGATGTCTGGTCCATTCTTGCTCAAAGCACAAAGACATTTGACCAGGTTGCTCAGGGCTTTGTTCATGATCCTTGTGAGGATTGTGGAGTGTTTCTAGTAAGACAAGATAGAATGATGCCACCACAAAGTGCTCTGACTAGGATCTGACACAAAAGAAGAATCCCGTACAGATTTAGCTCATTTGGTGCTAATGACAACAACAAAAAAATCCACGCAAAACCCAAAGCACATCAACAAATTTAACAGTGCAAGGATAAGCAGATCATTATTCAAGTCTCAAGGGAGACTCTGTACTGAACGCTCTTGTACTCACATATTTACATTTAGTAAAAACCTCAATCAACACCCAAAGTTTGGGTTTCTGTTTTTTGTTGTTGTTGTTTTGTTGGTTTTTGCCTTTTTTTTTTATTGTTGGAACTCATCTCCCAATATAACAGCAACCTATCATAAAATGCCTATGCCAAGTAAATCAAAGTCTGACAAACTACTGTTAAGTTTCACTCCATCTCCTCCTTTTGAAATCTTCTCTAAGGGTACCCAATTACTCTTGAAAAGTCTCTAAAAGAAAATAAAGGTTTCCTTCTCTGCAAGGAACTAAATGGAATCCCATCTATTTCCTTTGGTGTCATATTGGCTTATTACCTTCCTCTTTGCACTCAGCTAAGACTTCACGAATAGAGTGGGAAACCTTCCAAGTCTGCAAGCCAGAATGCAGAAAGCAAAGGCGCTTGTCAATCCCCCCACCAAATCACCATTTTGAAAAGCCCTCTGCTTACTCAGTTTCTTCTGTTTAAATGAGTTCCATACATAAACACATTGCAGAAGGAGACACTAGAGCCCAGACAGGTTGAATAATCAAACAGGACCAAATGAGATTGGTAGAATAGCCCCCAACGCTAGCAAGTTTTCCACACAAGTCTCAGCTCAATCTGTCAGAATAAGCCACAACAGATATGGACTGCTGGAAATTCTGCAGTCAAGATTTCATAAAGCCTTTAGGGCTCAAGAAATATCATCTATTGGTATTTCCACATTGTTCACACCAGAAAAACTTAAACCAATTAAGGTAAAAGTATTTTTGTCTACTTAAAAGAACTGCTAAGAATTGTGCTGTAAAATAACTTCATCCATGGCTCAAACAGTGACTAAAGAGTAAATACAGTCAACCAAATTCAGTTGGTACTGTAAGCAAAAGGCATTGACAAAGATTCGTTTAAGAGAACAGATGAAATTTTGCAAGACATGTGGTATTTATTTTTAGGTATTAGTCATACAATACTACAACAGATTTTATTTTTCTTGTCATAGAAAGCATTTCATATTGAGGTGCTTCACTGATACTGATTTTGTGCAACTTAACATTTATCTCTCTTACAAAAGTTTTGACAGTGTTGTTAAAACCATTAACAATTGTATGTGGAAAGAAGTATGCAATAAACACACAGGTATGCAGTGCACCTTTTGAAAAGGAAAAATCTTCCTGAAAAATCAATGCTGAATTAAAATGCAGAAGGGAAAGACTGCCATATGCAAACACATGCCCTGATTTATTTTTCTTTTGAGTATCTATTACCATTTCAATCAAATCTCCCCAAAACCTCATCATACATGAAACAACAGCAACAGATAACCAGCCTTGGATTGCTGTAATGGCTGTCAGGCCAATATAGGTCATGCAAAAAACCACAGATCCCATCTGGACTTCAGTACGCCCTTGTTGATGTCATCTATGCAAGAAGCATTCCAAGGCCGCCTGATTTTTAAGTACTCCAACAATTTTAATGAGAAAATACTGAAAAGAACATAGCCCCTACTGGTTAGTCCCCTCAGATTTCAATTTATACATTTTTATTCAAATCCACACATTATTTCTCCAGTCATTTCAAGGATATCTCCAAGTTTGTTTATTAGAATTAATTAGCATTAATTCCTAATTAACACAGATTCTTCAGGTAGGTGTCTAAGTATTCTTTGCATAAATGTGATACAATTTATTTTAATGTCCTCACCTTTGTGATTTCCTCTCCCTAACATACCATCCAGTTAAAGTATTTCAGGGTTTATTATACGAAAGCCTCTACGTAACATCAAAAGTAACCCATAGGACTAAATTATCTGTCCTTTACAGGAAAAAAAAAAATCTCCACCTAAAAAGCTCTTATCCTGATTCAAAGAAGGATATCTAAGAAAAATCTATGAATCTTACTGACAAAGAAAACTGAGTTTATTGGTTTGTAAAAGCTGTGCTCACAGGGGTCTGACCGTTCAATGAGAAGGTAACAAAAAGTTGGCCTACACCTCATTGGTAAGCCTTGCATGTATTTGAAAGACTAAAACATCTTAATATTATTTTACAGTGTTTGAGAAGGGATTTGTTTTTCCTTAGGTATGTGTTATAGAAACCTGTATAGTATGCTGGGCATTTTTGTGTGAGTTTATAGGTTTACAGAAGGCTAAAAAAGAACTAGAAACCAAAACTACAAACCAAACTAAAATCAAACTAAAAACCAAAACTAGTAAAATTAAGTGTCCGCAAATATTAGGGAGGCAAAGTGCTTTAGGATGTGGTCAGATGCTCAAATCTAGCTACTACTGGTCCCTACCAAATTGTCAGCAAAACCAAGTATCCATAGGTGACTACAAATCCTTAATTCCATCACATCTCATTTAAAGTTTTTATACATATATATTAATTTATAGAAGTAAATTAGTGTAAGGTAGTATAGATTAGTGTAATAGAAGTAAATTAGTGTATTTTTCCTCAATGATGGAAGAGATCCCCAAACTTATTAGTATCCAATTTTAAAAGATGAAGGCCTATTTTGCCATAAGGCTGCTATAGTTTTTGTTGGTTTTGTAGGTTTTGGTGTGGGTTTTTTTTGTTTTGTTTTGTTTCTAAATATGTATGATTTCACACTATTAAGATAGGGAGCAGGTTCCCTCCTGCCCCCAACGTTGTGGCCTCCCTTTAGGCTGGCATTGCAGAAGAGGATACCCAGGAATAGCTCTGCTGCCCATACCCCGCAGTGCCAGATCAATAACGCTCCTTCACGCAAGGACTTCCTGCGTCAACAGATCAAAGCTTTCACAGAGCCCGGCTGCTACTTTCTCGTGATAGATGACAGATGATCTCATCCTCATGGCAAAGACAAGCCACAGATCAAGCCACCCAGAACACGTGGATTCGAACACACATCCTCTTAACCCAGGCCGGGTCAACATTTAATATTTCAACATCACCAATTTTTATTCACGATTGTCTTGCAACAATTGTCTTGTCTTTCACGATTGTCTTGCAACTCTGCCTCTACTGGAAGCGACTCTAACGCTCCACCACATCGTTACCAGAGCAGTAGCATGGCAATTGCAACACAGTCATACAACCCTGCCATTAAAAAAAAAGTTTAAATGGAATGGTTATGTTCCAGTTGAACAAAGACTGAGAAAGTGGTAAGTACTTTTTTTAAAGGAGTAAACTTAATTTTAACCACTACAAATGCGCTGGCTGCAGAACATACTTAAATCTGGGTAAATCATTAACCCATACTGTTTAAACACCTATGGATACCAAACATAGCTTATTAAGGTACAATGATAAGGTGACTGGAGCAAGCAAAAAGCGTACCGATCAGCATCCCAGTATACCTATCCAGAAGTGTATGTCCAAAATGTAGCTATCATGAAGAGTCGGTATTCCTCCCTCCTTCCTAAAGGAAGGGAGAGCAGTACTCTCACACATGAGGTAGAATGTTCTTATGTTGAGTTCAGTATTAAAAGCTTGCTTGAGGATATAAATACACTGAAGCATTGTGAATCACCCTGCAAAGATAGGTACACTTTGTTTTCTTAAAAAGTCTACACAGTTTAAAAAAAAAGTCAAAGCTTATCTTTTTTCCATCCATGGCGAGTTATTTAAAAACCTGTTTTTTAGATATCCCAATACAAACAAGCTATTAAAGAGCAGCCAAATTTCCTGAAATTCAACTAAGAAAAATTAGATTATCTTCACCCTCCCACTAATTAGCCATCTCCTCTAATGAACAAAGATAGTCAGCACAAAGAAGCCAGTTACACGGCCAGGAAGTTTCTGGAATTAAGTTCAAGAAGTTCTAGTGCATGACAAACAAGTCAATAAATTTAATTATTTCCAAATGGACTGCACTGAAGCTCCATAAAACTAGTGTTACATAAAAAAATAAATCTGTACAGCATGGAAAAATTCTGTCATTCTTCCATGGGTTCCAATTTTGATAGCTTAAGCAGGTTTTTCCAAGCACATAGAGCATACATGGCTGCAAGGGATTTCAAGGAGAGTAAAAGTACTAAGTTATTCAACTAAATACTAAAAACTAAGATATTTAAAGTAAGATACTCAACACCAAAAGGCATTTTGAACTTTGTGCTTACTTCAGTCTGGTGAAATGGGAGCACCCACCCTTCTGCATGTGACACAAAATCAGAGCACAGTACCAAGTGCTCATACCATACAGTCATTGAGACACTCAGAGCCCCTAAGAAAGCACAGAACTTGGCTCTCCTATGAGTGTTTTAATACTGTAAATACCTTTTTCTTTACTGTTTTGCTCACTCTGCACAATGCTCACTTAATAAGCAGTTATCCATTTTTATTTTTTTTTTATGAATTCCTGCTGAGTTCAGGTATGTGATCATACAATTATTGAAAAGCCAACAAAGACAACCACAGATTAAGAAAACAGACACCTTGATTTTCTCATTTCTTAACCAAGTGCTCTATTTAGCTACTCTGTTTTTTTTAAACAATTTGCCTAACCACACACGTTCATACTTTTATGTAGGCTCTCCAGACTCTGTGCAGAAACTTGAAGAGCAGATTTAATCATTTCACATGATGCTTGTGTACAGTTCAAAAGCTAGCCAGAATCTCAGATTGTACCAGACATGTATCCAAGCAACTACTGCTACCACTGAAACGTGAACTTTTTCAGTGGTGCCCAGTGCCAGGGCAAGAAGCAGTGGACACAAACTGGAACACACCAGGCAGCACTTCTGTGCTGTGCGGGTGAGGAGCCCTGGCACAGGCTGCCCAGAGAGCTGTGGGGTCTCCTCCTTGGAGGTCTTCAAAAGCCACCTGGAGATGGCCCTGGGCAGCCTGCTCTGGGTGTCCCTGCTTGGGCAGGGCTTGGAGCAGGTGAGCCCAGAGGGCCCCGCCAGCCTCAGCCACGCCGTGATCCTGAGAAGAAACAGCAGTAGAGATGGATAAGACAAACCCTGCCACTTGCCAGACTTCACAGAAGGGAGGCTGCTCAGCCTCCCCCAGCCGAACCCCAAATTTCAGCAGGCTCCAATTACTACCCTTGTCTCCCAACTTTGTTCTCTTCTGCACTATCCTTAATAGTCTGCCCATTTTGTCATCAAATTTCTTCTCCTCCCTTCCTCACGCAGCCATCCTAAACTTTAAGCTGTCTCCACATCAAGTCAGATGAGTTTCCTACTCTCCTCCAGCTCTGCTCAAGCTTGGATCCAGTAAGCCGCTGAATTCCAAGCAGCAGTAAGCGTGTCAAGCAGGTGGGTGGGTTTTCTTTTTTCTTCCGAGAACTGTATGAAGCTTGGCCAAGTTTTTACCGTATTTCTGAAAACTTCACCAAATGCATAACCATGAGAAGGTGAGCCTTCCACTCCTTATTCAATATTGTAAAAGTGCTGAAGATGTTTAAAAGAAACCTTTTAATTTTTTCTTCTGAAGTAGCTTCTCTCTTTCTCAATTAACTGTAAGGGCTTGAATAAAATAAAAGAGCTAGAACTAAACCACATGCAAATCCATAAAATAATCAGGCTGAGGCAGTCATCCAGGAAGGGTGGAGGAAAAAAAATTCAGCCCAAACACATTTGGCAAAAGTTACTAACAATTTAAAAACTGGGTCTTAAAGGGGAAGCATTGGGAACCTTAATTATAGATGGTAGCTCCAGATTTGTCTACTTAAAAAAAAAAATAAAACCAAAAGTAAGACTTGAAGCTTCAGTGTCTTTTTTTGCATTTGGAAAAAAAAAAAAAACAACTTTTTTCTTAAACAATGAGTGGATATGTATGGGAACCTCTAATATTCTAAGCTAATGTGTCTCAGATTTTATCTCCAAATCTGTATGTAATAGGCTATGGTTAGTATTACAGAATCCAGTTTATCAAATTTACAAGTTTCACGCTGACAACCACAATACTGACGAAGGGTTTACTCCACACAGAGCAGAGACCCAAGACAAAGCAAAAAGGATGGATGTAGGATAATGTGTAGTTTGGAACTGGTGAGGCCTCTTCTCTGACAGTGTGAGTTTTATTTGCCACTAAGCTAACACCAGAATGCTTTAAATGTATATACTTTGATGTTTAAAGTCAAAGCCATCCTAAAAACTGCAAATCATAAACAGAGTAGCCAGTGGGCTAAAGAACAAAAACAAAAAAACACCTTTGTGCAAACTTTGAACTAGCATGTGTTTGTTTTGTTGTGTGGGGGTTTTGTTTTCTCAGTTCTTGAAACTGCCTTCTGTTCTGCCTGAAGTTTAAGACCCTATCAGGAAGCCTGTATCAGTTACCCACTGCATTTCTTTCCTGCATGATACTGCTTCTTCAGAAGTTTGTCAGCAAAACACAACAAGAGAGCAGTTCATGCAACAGCACAGCTACCCTAGGCTTCTGCTCGACCCCATCAAGAGGGACACCTGCAGCCAGAAATGATGAGGTGCTGCTGGTGAAATCAGGAAAGGCTGAAATCAAGAACAGTAACAAACCAAGAGCTCAATACAGCAGAAAAAAAAAAAGGGAAGATGATAGGTCTTCAACATGCACATGCAATGGCTACAGAAGGGAAGGCAATTATCCAGGGAAAGTGGTTCAGATCACACATGGGGGCAGGGGAACCGCTCCCTTCTGAAGTACTGCATGCAATTCATTAGGCATTGCATGGGTATTTTTTTTTTTAAACCACAAACTTAGATCAGCAAACAGATACAGACTTAAAACAGCTGCGGATGTAATTTAAATTGAACACTGCCAGTTGCTTACTCAGGAGGACATTTGCAGGATTACCTAGAGAGAGAGTACAAGTTTCATTAGTAGAAGTGGCATTTTCTAGAGTAACTGGGATAAAAAGCCCTCACACCCCTAGCCGTTTTATCAATTTTTATCACAGCTTATTATTTGGGTTTTCTGAAAGGGCTGACGCGAATGATTTTTTTCATTACAGGAAGAATAATGAACTCTGCAGCCTGAGAAGAAATACTTAAAGTATTTGTTCAGTGTTGTTTTGTTCTAACTGGAGACTCTGCCATGCTCTTTCCAGCACCTTCAAAACTCATATCTGGGTGATACTATTTTGCCATTTCAATACCATGGAAAAATTAGCAAATTCTGCTGCTTGGATTAACACTGCAGATTAATGTCGATAATTGGATTTACGTATCTGCCAAGAAAATTTGGTTCAGTGTTCATTTACCGTATTATTTCTATTAAGCCTTAGTATCAGTCAATATATCCATGTGGTCAGAAGGGACCATACCATAATATCATTACAGCATGATGAACAGCAAATGAACAACTTACAAAGAAAACGCTTAATTGTGCCAACACATCTTCCTAATAAAACTCAGAATTTCTACTCGTAATTTTAAACTTAAAGTTACCAGATTCAATTTTGGAACTACCTTTGTGTTCTTGTGAATAGGAAATGATACAACTGATTAAAGAATGGTATTTGGGAGCAGCACACTTAGCAGTTAAATATTGTTTAAATATAGATCACGGAACCTGTTGTGCAGCTTAGTTAAACTGAAGCTAAGAAGTGGAAGCCTTAGAGAAAAGAAAAAGACATTTGATGATTTACACCAATTAATTAGCAGCAATACCATTTTCCATGAACCCAAATTTCACCTAAATCCTGAGGCTTATGTTTTTAACATAGGTGCTAGGCCTGCCTGTAGAGAGCAGCAACAACAGACTTGATCACACAGCAGCAGTTCAATACAAACACTGTTTTGTACCATGTGTTTCACAAAAACTGCATCCCCCACAGCAACTCTAACACAGGCTCACATAGGTCCAACTCATTGCTTCTATGTATACTAAGGACTTACATGGTATTAAATCCCCTTCCCTATGATCCAGTTTCATACAGCTTTAACCCCTGCTTTAGGATTACAAAGCAGAACACCGCAAGAATAGACAGACATTTGAATAGATTCATAATGCCATGTTGTGTACTAAGAATTACTTATTTCTGCATCAACATCAACAACTGATAAACAGAGCATTGTTTTAATCCATACTATACCATACCAACAGTGATTTCTGCAAATACACTGCAGATTGTATTTACAAATGGTGCTTTGCAAGTCAGCCTCCCTAGTAACATGTGAATTGCAATAGCAGCGTAAAAGTCCTTGGACAAACTGCTGTAGCAATGGGAGGAGAACACTGGAAAATATACAGCTGAATGTAAAGAAATTTTCTCATGTTACATTCGTGCTACATGGCCTGTGTGCATTTAGGAGGGACAGGAAAAATGGCTGAGAAGGCTAACTAGCATGTGTATATAAAAAAACAGGACTTGGTTAGAAAGTTTAGAATTCCAGCCATGGATGGAAACTGTTGTGATAAAAGACAAGACACTAACAGAAGTCATGTAGATGTGGTACTCACGAACATGGTTTAGTGGTAGACTTGGCAGCGCTAAGTTAATGGTTGGACTTGATGATCGCAAAATGGTTTGGGTTGGAAGGGACCTTAAAGATCACCCAGTTCCAAGCCATCCACACCATGGGCAGGGACACCTCCCACCAGATCAGGTTGCCCAAAGCCCCATCCAGCCTGGCCTTGAACATCTCCAGGGATGGGGCATCCACAGCTTCTCTTGGAAACCTCTCCCAGTGCCTCACCACCCTCTGAGGGAAGAATTTCTTCCTTATTGCTAACCTAATCCTACCCTTTTTTAATTTGAAATCATTATTCCTTGTCCTATCACTCCACTCCCTGACCAAGAGTCCCTCCCCAGCTTTCCTGTAGGCCCCCTTTCAGTACTGGAAGGCCACTGTAAGGTCTCCCTAGCACCTTCTCTTCTCCAGGCTGAACAACCCCAACTCCCTCATAGGAGAGGTGCTCCAGACCACTGATCATCTTCAGGGCCCTCCTCTGGACTCATTCAAATACATCCATGTCCTTCTTGTGCTGGGGGCCCCAGAGATGAACACAGGGCTCCAGGTGGGGTCTCATGAGAGCATCACCTCCCTCACCCTGCTGGCCACGCTGTTTTTGATGCAGCCCAGGTTATGGTTGGCTTTCTGGGCTGCAGGTGCACATTGCCGGCTCATGTCGAGCTTCTCATCAACCAGCACCTCCCAGGGTCCTTCTCCTCAGGGCTGCTCTCAATCCATTCTCCACCCAGCCTGTATTTGTGCTTGGGATTGCCCTGGACCAAAAGCAGGACCTTGCACTTGGCCTTGTTGAACCTCAGGGGGTTCACACAGGCCCGCCTCTCAAGGTCCCTCTGGATGGCATCCCTTCCCTCCAGCACGCGAGCTGCACCACACAGCCTGGTGCCATCGGCAAACTTGCTGAGGGTGCACTCGATCCCACTGTCCATGCCACCACCAAAGATGTTAAATAGTTCCGGTCCCCGAGGGCCACCGCTCATTACTGATCTCCACCTGGACATCGAGTCGTTGACCGCAACTCCTTGAGTGCAACCATCCAGCCATTTCCTGAGCCATTGAGAGGTCCAATCATCACAGCTGTGTCTTTCCAATTTGGAGACAAGGTTGCCATGTGGCACAGTATCAAATGCTTTGCACAAGTCCAAGTACATGATGTCAGTTGCTCTTTGTGGGGGTTCCCAGAACCTCCTTTTCTCCTCAGCTCATAAACTGGAAAAAGGTATTTCTTGACTGTGCTCCACAACCTACTTGATCACCATGGTAATCTCCCCCCAAAAAACGTTGCCCGTTCATGGTGAGAATCTTTAGAAAACTCACACCTCTGATATTAAAAATACAGATAACCCATTTGCTCTCATCATTGTCACCACATCGATAAGATTGCGATGCTCCTCTTGTCATTTTATTAATTCAGAAGCTTAACCCACAGACGGAAAATAAGCACAGTTTACCACTGAATTACAGAGGAACTGCTTAAGACATAATTAACCAGCTGCAGGTTGAACATGTATTTGTGAGACTGGAAAGAATACGGTAGTGCCTTGTGATCAGATTATAAGCTGCTGAGCAACACTGTTTGTAACTGCATAAGCAACATCTGTGAACCACTGACAGCTGAGGAAAAAATGCTCAGACATTCTCCTTAGTCATTCATAGCACTTCCAGAATACAAGCAAAATAAACAGGGTGCACCTCAAGCTGGAGATCAGAAGCTTTTTTCCCTTCAAATTTAAAACCCAAATGAAGTGTAACAACTGGTTCAGTGACATTTAGATGCAGACAACTTTTCAAGGTCATTTGATGACAGGTTATGGGATTTTATGAAGCATTCGTATGCTATTTTCACAGATAGGATTAAATGAATCTTCAACTTTCACTTTTGAAAGCATCTTCTTAGTAAAGATCCATAAACACAATATTGAAATTAAAAAAAAAAAACACCACAAAATTGGTCCTAGAAGAACCACAAAAGTCAAAGTTTTAAATCAAAAACCCAAGAGTCAGTATGAATTGCTCTATCTCAAGGTGAGGGCTTGTATAGTTGCAGCAGGTATTCTGCTGCATTGTTCTGTTGATACTCGAGGAATGCTAGTTCTCAGATTGGCCTTATGCATCACCAAGCACTGCCACTCTCCACACCTACATCAGGTGCCAAGGAGTCTGGCCAGGTGACCAGAGGGAGATCTTACCTTCGTTCCTAAATATCTATGGGAGGGTTTAAAGAAGAAGAAGCCAGACTCTTGGAGGTGTCCGCTGAAAGGACAAGAAGCAACAGACATCAAGTGAAGCACAGGAGGCTCAGTATGAGCTTAAGGAAACACTGTGAGGATGGCTGACCACCGGAGCAGGTTACCCAGAGAGGCTGTGGACTGCCTGTGGTTGGAGATGCTCAAAACCCAGCTGGACATGGTCCTGGGCAACCTGATCTAGGTGACCTGGCTTGAGCAGGAGGTCTTGGATTTCCACAGGTGCCTTCCAGCCCCTACAATAACTGCAACACTTTTGGAGTTCTCTTAAGACTATGGTGTATGGTATTACATGGAAAACAGGAAAGCATTTCTCAAATTGGACAGGAGAAGTGCAAAACTCCACATGTTCACGTCACCCCTCTCTACAGTGTCTTCGTCCATGGTTAACTCCTACTTCAATGTTCTCATACTTCTTTGAGGCAGCTATGAGTTCTCTAATCATTGTTACCCACTGTCCCAACATGCCTAAACCAAGAGAGTTCTTAAACACAGCTCATCTTGTCTCTGCTGAAGGTCAACTAGCTGTTCTTTCAACGTAAACAGTCTTCTGAATTTTCAGAGGATTTCTTTTTATCTTCTTCTAAACGAAAAAAGATAAAACAAAAACACAAAAAGAACAAAAACCACAACAAATAGCTTTGCTTCTTTATTCCCCACGTCATCTATATTAAAGAAGCCAATTTGTTATGTTGCATAATGTAGTGCAGTTGATACTGCTGTCCATAGCACAACAGAAAGTTATTTTGGCAAACATTCGCAAATGGCTGTGAATTTCAGGGATGGAACAGCAATTACAACTTTTGTCTTGAAATAAAGTTCCATGGCCAAAATGCTAAGACAAAGGTAATAAGTTTTTTTTACTTAATGATCCCTCTTAGAGGCCCCCTGGAATGGAATGATTTCACTGGGCTAGCTTCCTATGCTGGAAGAAGCAACAGGAGCTATGCTGTCTTGACTGTGAAAATAAGATGGAGATACAAGATATACTTTAACATTCTTTGAAGATGCTGAAGCCCAAAATGACTGCTCAGGACATTCTAGGTTACCAGGGTTTGCCTCACCAGCCTATTAGCCCTTCTTTGTGACTTTTTTTTTTTAATAGCAGGTGACTTATTAGCTGTTTAAGTTCTCTACTTTGCATTACAAAGAGAATACTGTCAAGTCTAAAAAGCAATGACAAAACACTGCGGAACAGTAGTCAGACTACTGTGCTGTAAAAACCCTCAGATCTACAAGTCGGACGTTGATGAAACTGAACTAAACGTATGAAAATGCCTCACTGTTTCATGTTCCTCTCAGGATTTTAGGTTTTTAATTTGTTGTGGAGATGCAGAAAATTTGTTAGAGTTTACTATTTTAAACACTGAAAAAGAGAGAAGATTTCAACGAGAAATTACTGAAAGGGATCAGAATATTTATTTTCATTCCCAAAGAAACAACAAGTTTTTGCCTTTTCACTGCTCGCCCAGCTCCAAGTATATTTATGATTCTTCTGCAGTGTAGCAGTGCTGACTACACTACAGATGACTGCATTAGAAAGGATAGCCTCCTGTAACCAGGAACGGACGACTGGCTTCTTGTCTCCCTCCTACTTCCCACACCGAGTATGCTGGGAGTCTAGAGAAAACTCCTAGCTTAAAAGCTCCCATACCTAATATCCCTCTCTCATTTCAGCCCACAGGGATGGTCTGGCACTCAAAGACAAAGTTCCAGAAAAACAGTTACATTTCTTAACTGTGTTTTGAAACTGATCCCCACGCTATTTGCTATTTATGATTACACTGCCACCACACAGTTCAAAGGCCACCAAATCACCACAGCTTATCAAAGATCATTCAACACAGCTTCCTCACAGAAGGGCACAGGGGGAAGAAAAAGCTGAAGTAGCCATATTCGGGTATAGATATCATGCACCTGTTACAACATTTAATACTACATCAAATAAAACATCATAAACCAGGAGAGGTGCTTACTATTTGTCATCGCTCTCCCAGGTAAATAGTTTGAATACAAGTGGCACTGAAACTATCACCTCTGACCTGCTTACGGCTCTCATCACCGTGACTTTAACCCATTGGAATAGATTAAGAGAAGATCTCTCTTTCTCAGGTTCCTAAAGTTTCAGTAGCCTCAAATGCCTCCATCCTGTTCACAATAAAATACGATCCACTTATGACATCCTCTAAATGCTGATGAAAGGACTATTAACGAAGCAATTTTAATGCACACAGCTTCTTCCACATTAATGCTGAAGATCTACTTTGCATAATGCAGTTATTACAGTATGTATAAAAAAATTAACTAGACAACTTCAGTTAGCAAATTCCTTACCTAGAATTGCTTGAAGAATTTTTGAAGGTAGATACGGTACTTCTCACCATTACAAAATGGATGACATCTTGCCACCTCACTCAGTATTTATATACTTGGAAGAGGGACTTGAACAGCCAGACCTTCCCTGTTAAAGCAAAACTCTGATTCACCAGGGATTCACAGAATGAACAGCCAGACATAGGACTTGCAGCTCGAGCAATGGTAAAACTGGTACCTCCAAAACATCTACATGAAGACAAAGTAAACACCAATTTATCGCCTACTCTCCATTTTATGGGCAAGGAAGGATAAGGTTATTTTTCCTCCTCTATCTGCTTCTAGTTCTGGTCCTCCCACCTTCCTTGAGAATCATCTTAAGTTTTTGACTTGGTTATAACATTCCTCGTTACTACGAATTTAGACTTTGAGGAGAGTAAAAATTCTATTTGTAACCCTAAAAAAAAAAAGTATCTGCTAAATACAGAACCAAACTAGAGACCTGAGAGTCAATTAACACATCCAGGTACCCAAATTCTCAGTATCTTTCAAAACTCCCTCCTTCACCAGGCATCTCCAGACACACAGAAAACAGGCAACATCTTCAAAAAAAGCAACATGCACTTCTCATAACCATAGGATCTGCTCCTCTACAGCAAGGAGTGAATGCTACTGGGACCTCTCTATGCATCTTCAGATGCTCCTAGTTTTTGTTTGTTTGTTTTTTAAAACAAAAGTGGATCCTTAACACTGGTAAGATCTGCTGACCATAGTTAATTCAAAGATTTGTGGAACCGGTGATGTCGCACAAGTCTGTACAAAGTATTACCACGTGCCTAAGCCATGGGACCTTTAAAAACCCCGTCTTCCTACAACACTGAAACTGTTGGTCTACTAAATTCAGTATCTGATTTCTGACAGCAGCCAAAAGAGAACACAGCATAGCACAAGAGTGGTACAAGCATGTGAAGACAATTCCTCTGAATACTCTCTCAAAGACCCTGCCCCACACAGACACCCCCAAGCCTCCTATGTAGATTTCAGCACAGTCCTGTTTTGTGCATTGTGAAGAAATCAAAGCTATTTACCAAAACAGCCCATAAGCTAAAAAGGCCCATCATTTGACAGCAAGACAGGGGTAAGAAGGGCAATTTAATTCAAGGATTATTTACCAAATGCAGATTAAAGATCAGTTTCTCTCAAAATTCAGGTTATCATCCTTTCAACACAAGTTGCTGAATGAAGTTTTATAAACTCGCTTGTAGCAGACTAAAGCAGTTGATTACAGTAGTTACTCCAGGACTTACATGCTATTAGTCTTCGCTTGTGGTAAAGTGAGTACAGCTTTAGGGAACAGAACAAGCTAAAAACGAATCTTAGCTAACCAACAGTTGCAACTGTTAACGCAAAAAGACCAAGCAATGACTCAACTATATGTGTTTTTAGTTTGTTTTGTTTTTGTTTTTTTCCTAAAAATGCTGCATTCATTAAAAAGAGGCCACAAAGCTGAGTGATGCTCAAATGTCAGGAGAAAAGGCTCAGATCCTAAAGGAGCCAGCAAAGGGTTATAGGGTTCTTCACCTACAGCAGCTCACGCGAAGCTGAGCACAATAGGGTGCTCCAGAGCAACCCAGTTTCAGGTTGCTTTTCTTGAACACTGAGAATTGTCTCAAGTGCTGTCTGAAGGAACATAGGAACCTAGAAATTTCCAAAGTGATTAAATTATAGCTACAGCCACAGTTTATCCGTGTTCTTCTGACTGCAAGTAGTCATGAGTGATTATTCACATTTTACCATAGTCAGTGCTGTGAAGTGGAACAATTCAGCTACAGCGCTGAATTAGGACTTTTAGTCCAAAAGGGGAGCCGAGCAAGCAGGGGGGAAAGGAAATGGAAAACAGCACAATTGTTGCACAGGCTTTTTCTACATGAAACAAATTTACAAAAAAGAATTCCCTTTCTTTCCCTTATTGTTTTAAAATTCAACAATTTCAATATTGAGATACTCTCATTTAAGCTTTGTAAATCAAAGTGAACATCTCTAATCTGCTTAAGTCTTTAAAGAATCCTTTAGCCTCTTTAATTTTTGCACATTTGCACTATCCAAACAACAGTAACCCTTCTTGGCTCTTTGCAACAAACTACTGTTACGCTGATCCTTCAGTGTATTTGCATCCATTAGCACAGACATTACATTTACAACAGAAACCAATATTCACCACCAAATAACTTATCCACACCTTGTGAAAAGAGCCGATCCTAAAAAAACATGTATATTTTATTTACTATATCTTGTATCTGCCATATTTATAGAACAAATATTATACAGATCTAGTTGTAGAAAAACATTGATAAAAGACTAATACTGAAGACACTGCCATGTGATCTCATGCTGTAAAGCCAACCCTATAAATAGTAGCTGAATTTTTATTCTCAGGCATATAACAGACAGGAAGATACAGAGAACTCATATACGTGTGTGTATGAGTTCCAATTAGGAAACACAGCTTCATAAAAAAAAAGAATTAAAGTGTTAAAGGCTGCTGATTAGTAGCTTCGTAAGACCACAACGTATTTTGATATTAGCAAAAGGTAAATTCAGCAGCACAGAACTTCTGTGTTTAAGAGATGGCTAACAAAGCAGCCTGCTACATCTAATAGCCACTAACAGAGCCTATTAAAGTAGCATTGATTTTACATATACGTATCAGTCATCTGGAGGCGAGCGAGTTCTTGCACGCTCTCAACGTACCCGATCAATGCATAACTGTCCCATCTGAAGCAAGGATCAGGTTTTCAAGTTCATTTCAGATAGACTTCATGTGCAGAAAGTATGACTTACTTTCTCAAAGCCTTGCATCACCCTGTGTTTTCTTGGACACCTGGCAGTAAATAAGCCTTTGGGGAACAGTTCTAGTTCAGTACCGCAATTTATTACTGTAGCCATTAAGGATAAACTATCACAGCCACATCTACAAGCCAAACAAAAAAGCAAGGCTAGAGATTTTTATTCTCTGCAATTTCACTGTGTATTGCAAATATCACCTGAAGGTAACTGTCGCAAAAGCAGCAGGAGAAAAAAGACAAGTGGCTCATTAGTTTCAGTCTATTTTTTTTTTTTAAATCAACTGATAAAAGCATAGCATCTTGTGAAACTTATGGCAATGATCTTTCTTAATACTACAACTGAAGAGGTTCAAAAGCACATTTGGGGAGAAAAAATTTGGCAGTGTAAGAAAAAAAAAAGATGAAAATCTTACACATCACACAAAAGTCCTCAAGATCACCTTACATTTATAAAACATACAGAATATTTCTGTATCACAAGTGGACTATTTGTCAGAAAGTAATCATCTAATCTGATACTAGGCATTACAAAATTCAGTGCAATTTATTTAACAAAGGCAGGCATTCAACTTCACAGAAAAACGGATTAAGTCAAGTTTACACATGTTGTTTTTTTGCCCCACTGAATGAATGTATGTACAGCACAGAGTGACAGTTTTATCTATTCCAAGTTGACACAGCGCACATCTGGCATCTAAGAGTGAAGTTCTTAAATTTTATTGCTAAAATAAACACAGAAGTGTTGAGCTTGATATTTCACCAGGGTTTTTTCCAACCAAGACTTTTTTTTTCCTTCCCTAATTGACATTTGCAGAAGTCACACAAAAAAGTGCAGAACCACAGAAGCCTAACGAATGGAATAACCCACACTGGAAAATTCAAGAACAGGAGATGAAGCTGTCTGTAAAATGGGGTATAAAGGCAGATCTCAGAGTTATTTCCCACTGTTGGAAAAGAAAATTAGCCTGCTGTTCCTGATTATAGTATTTGTAAGATACTTTTATAGTTGTATTACAGGGAAAAAAATTACCACCTCTCCCCCTCCACCTCCATTCTCATAAGCAATGATTCCCCTCTTGTACTTCCACATTCTATCACCTCATTAGTTAATTATTGCTTAAACCCAACATACACCACCTGCATATTTTATAATAGAGAGATACTTCCTGACTTCCTCGTATGCAGGAGTATAACCGAACTACAAAGCTTGAAAGATAAAGTTTATGTAAGTATGACTTAGTTACTATCAGACCTTCAGCCTTCAGAAGAAAAACATTATAAAGATCATAGAGCTTTTTTGTATCCTAATTAGAACAAAACTGTTAAACGTATGACAAAAAACGCATCATGCAGTAGAACAACTCATGCTAGATAACTGACTTGTTTTCCCCTTCCTCTTGAAGATACGATGCAGAGGACAGCTCAGCTTTACAGGTGCTCAGATACCCCCCAACTAACACCTCGCTTCCCACAGGACAAGGATAAGTACCTCCGACCACGCTGTTTAGTGACAAGAGAAATGCTTCTGTTTTCACAACATGAAAATACGGTAAGCTACCCACCAGATGAACATATAAACTTTTGAGTGCTATCTGGATTTATGACTCCAATTGTATTTCACTGTGGTGCTGGGGTTGTTGCTCTCTCTAGCAAACTGGGAGAGGTTAGATGACAAACCACCTAATCACTCTGCACACAGTGAATTTGGGTACAAAAGAGCCATGAGATCCAACTCCTAATGTTTACTACAGTCACTTATTAAGTGCCCCCTGCAAATATGGTTGTTAGAAAAGAACTCAAAGCTCTTTGGTTAATATTCATCAGTATCAAGGATAAAGTCTTACAAAAAAAAGAAAAGCAGCATTCCACCCCTAACCATTTCTAGAAGTCAATGTTTAAGCTATAGAAAAGCATCTAAAAACCCTAATAAAGAAAAACAAACAATGCAGCCAGTAACCAACCTTCATTCTCACATTAAAATAATTATTATTAATAGGTAAAGCAATCCCCATGCACTTCCCAAATTTGCACTGTTCAACAACTGCCCCGTACAACGGCAATCCTGAAGGAGAACAGTCACACAGAAAAAAAACATTTCTACAACAGATTTTTATCAGACATTCTGGAGGTTCACCAAGACATACCAAGGTCCTACAAATAAGGACACTTGTTCAAAGCGAGTCACAGCATGAAACAGCAATCTTCATTAATACACATTATTAAGAGTTTGCCATTTGAAATTTGAGCAGTATTTTCCAACAAGAAATGAGACCCTGCAAGGTTCTGTGAAACTGCAACAGTGAAGCAAAAATGCAAAACAACTGAACTGTTTGTATTTCTAATACAAAAAACAAGTCACTTGTCACTAATCACAAGCAAAAACCCAGCAGACCCATCCTAAGCTTTCATCTTTTAAATATAAATGGACAAAACACAGCAAAGGATAAATGACTGGAACTTCTAAGGAGAAATGGCAATTAACATTGAAAAGCAATCCCAGTTTACTTCAGTGCTCCATCTTAACCGTAGCCTACAACCTAGGGAGCCTTTTATGTTGGTTCCTATTCAGTAATCTCAAATGCTCTGAGTCAAGAAATTGTAATTTTAATTAAAAAAACAAAGGCAGCTCCAAACAACTTCCGATGCACAGACACAGTGACTCTCCTGAGGGTCCCCAGAGCATCCCAGCTCAGGCCATTGACAAAGCTGCAAAATCTACCTAAAATGCCTTCTCATCCACCAGCAAAACTTATTTCTCCTTAAGCTTCATTTCCAGGTTTCTTAAGTAGAATAGATGAAGGACTTGTGCTGTTAGCATCTTCCAGCTCCATTACGTTGTGCCTCATCAGCAAGGAGCACAACGCAGGGATAGCTCGCAGCACTGCCGTGTATTGAGAGGTGTGGAAATCCCATCTGTTTGTTTTGCAAAGGGACTAGTCGAATGATTACATCTTCAACTAACCACTACAAATAAGTGTCAAAGGAAACACTGGCCATTCCTCTACCTTAAAAGGGTATAAACAGCAGTATATGAACAGTGGTATATGAAGAACAAAGGCACCACCCTGACCACAGCAGAACAGAGGCAAGCAAACGTGAAAACCACACTGTGAGTTCAGACGGTTCAGGAAGTTTGCAGCTTCTACCAAAAGGGACAGGAAAGCAAGAGATTTTGATTTTCTCAGATTCATAACTATTATTCGTCTGGAATTTAGTCCAGCTGATATCTTGGCTTATATTCCACTTTTTCTTTTTTTTTTTTTTTTTTTTAAACGCTGCAATCACAGCTGTACTCCGCATCACGAGCACAGGCACAGGATTCTCATCCCGCTACTGACAGCTTTCCTCAAAGTCAATTTGTAAATGTATTTTGTGTTTCTCCTTCAAGGAGACACTTCTCTCGGTTACTGCAGTGCAATTGCTCCACACCTGCTTTAGACTTCTTTTTTTTAAAAAAGTAATTTAACTATGTCTCTCCTTTCCCAATTATTTGTTTTTGCTATTAATTAAACAGCAGTATTATTTTTCTCAGGTGGAATTATTATAACTCATTAAGATGCTTTATAACAAGTATAAAACTGACAAGCCCAACATATACTATTTTGCTTTGTATTGTTAAGGAACAATGCCTGAAAAGAATAAGTACTTCATTTAATTAGATAAAAGGTAAGATGACTTATCAAAGCTGAAGAAATTGTTTGAAAAAGTAATTTGGTATGATCATATTCCAGAAGAAGACTTCCTTGAAAGTGATTTTAAAAGGTTCCCCTTCATGTTGCAGTATTCTACATGCCATTTGGATCATTCCTCTTCATTTCATGTATTTTGGAGGCACATTTAAAGGACGGAAACTTCAATATAAGCTGTGGCTTTTGTATGAGTGCTTCCAATTTCCTAAAAAAAACAACTGGGAGAAAATAAGCTGTTTGCACAATATTATCATCTCTGTTTCTTAAGTAGCAAAAATAAAAGGCATATATAGAAGGTATACTCTTTGTAATAATAATAATAATAAAAAAAGAGCATCAATACATCACCACTGTCAGTCCCACCTGCAGGACCATAAATGACCGTAGAGCTGGTCCATACGAGAATCAGTGGCATGCACTAGTACTGGATACAGCAGCAAGACCTCCCTAAGAGCTGCTTAACAGCCAAACTAGATTCAGTGCAGTATGAAATAAGGCTTTATGTAACTCAAAATCTATTTTTATTTAAAAAAAAAAAAAGGTTTGATTTATATTTAAAGCCCTGGTACATTAGCCATGTATTTTTATATTTTTGTACTCTTATATTGCTTCTTAAAGCAAGCATTAGAGGAATTTCTCTAGCCTACGGATACTTATTTGTCCTGCATCATTTGCTGTTCTACCACCAGCCCCACAGAATCTAGACATGACCACACACCACGCTCACAGTAATATATTTCCACTTTCACTTGCAAAATACAACCAGACAAAAGCATTTTTGTGCAACTGATATTATATGTCAGAATAAATCTCAGCTTCTGACATTTTGCTGCTGGATTTAAACTCTAAATTAAAGCATATTGTAATGCCACTTCTGCTGTAGTATCATGATGAAAATCTGTTCTGTATAACTACCAGGCACTGGCAGACATTAAGCGATTCACATCGCGTTCAAATTTATTTCTGGTTTTCGGCAGAGAACCTTTACCACCAGTCTGCCATATGAAATGAATATGAAAGCCTCCAATTTCTTTTAATCTGTCCTGCAGTTCCTCAATAAAACGGTGAAGACTATCAGACAAGGAAAAGAAAGTTGGGGAAAATTCACCGTCCTTCTCGGAAGAGTAATTGATTCTAGAGGTCCATTTTCATCTTCATCTATCATTTCACCTCAAATAAAATCCAATTACTTCAGCTTCACAGGTGGACTGGATTTTCATCACGAGAGATACGAATGAGCCGTGAAAGGATTAAAAGAGCCCATAAATTAACATCACCCAAATATATACACGCTAGATGCAGAGCTGTCAAATCCCACACTGAGCACTAAGCCCAACCTGCAGCTCCCCGGTTCAAACCTCTGTTGCGATGCGTCCCCTCAAGCATCAGGACAGCTCCTGCTGCCCCGTGCCTACTTCCAGGGGTGCTGCGCAGCAAGCCCGGGCAATCCTGTCCCCGGCAGGAAGGCTGAGTGCTAGCACAGGGGCCCCGTGCACAGGGGCAGCCTTCCACCACAGCCTCGTGCTCGACCCTTCCTGGCCATGTCACCCAGCAGAAAGCACACGCTCCTCCCTAACACACGGTGCCCAGCTCTCCCACATCGGGGCTCCAGAGCAGACGAGAAACTTGTACGTGTACCCAAAGAAACCATCCCGCTTTCATCCCTACTTCTGCTACCTAATTCACAGTATTGCATTCTAACAGAGCTTTAAGGATAGGAAAAACACCGCATTTTCTTTTCAATCACTCACATTTGCAATACGCAGAGGAAACTAGTAGCCATTTCTTTGTACAGCACTCACTGCACAATTATTTCTGCAGCAACTTCCATAGGCACTAAGTAGGATTGGGGTCCCACCATACAGCCCCTACCCCAAAGATTTTACAGTACAAACCCACATTCTTATTTTCATGCATTCTATGACCTGCACCATTGCCTCTGTATATCTTATTAAGTCATTCCACAAATCTGGTGCTATGTATATTTATTGGATGGGAAAGGTGCACAGAACAGGGAAGCTCGCATTTTGGCAGCAACTCTTCTTTTGTAACTACCACTGCACTTCACAAAGTAAAAAGAAATCACAAATAAAACCAATAAGCAAAATTCAGGAATTGAGCAATAAGTTGTACTAAATCCTAAGCACCATAAGGTAAATCCATGAAAAGTTTGACAGTAACAAAGTGAGAACTGCAACTACTGTTTTCATAATTCTTTAAAAATCTGAGATATTACAGTGTTTGTAAGAACTAGTACTTAAAAAAATTAAGTAACTGTTGATGTTAAAGGGAGAAAATAAAGTTCACTAGAGTAAAATAATTTATTCACGTTTTCTATAGTTGAACACCTTTCTTCACTAGCATTAAAGCTTTACGCAGTCTAATTATTTGAAAGGACAGCACATTTCTTCATTGTCAATTTCTTTGAAGAAGAGCAAGCTAACAAGCTTGATCTGCCATTTCATTTTCAGTGGAACAGCCAACAATAGCTCAAACGTTATTTTAAGTGAATATAACTGGAACAGTCACACAAAAGGTCACCCATTTTACTGGTGTGGAAAAATACAGGACAAGCTTCCTGGCCTCCCAGGGTTGTTCAGTTCTTTGTATGATCAAAGCCGAGTAGGCTTTGGCCTTAATACAAAACCCGTCCTATCTCCCCTCATCCATACACATTTGCAACACAATTTTAGTCGCTGTATATTGTTGTTACTTGTATAGACAAGTTTGACTTACCCAGTAAGGGAAGAAAAAAAAAGTTTGATTTACCCCATGAGAAAAAAAAAATCTCAGTCCCCAGACTTATAGCTAAAACAATCCTAAGTTTCAAACAAATCAACTACAAGTATACGTGTGGTTTTTTTTTCTGAGTCACAATTTGAGTCAGCAGAAGCAACTAAAAAACAACGATGCTGACAGGAGTAAGGCCATGTTTTTCAAATACGCTGTTCATTCACAGAGTTTCAGGCAATTAAAACATCAATATGCACAGCATTTATTGAAGTATTTAAAGATCTCCAGATGACAGGAACAGCTATTTGGTTAGGAAAAGCAGAGTCAAGGTTCACCTTCTGAGAACACTGTTTTATTATTGCTGTGGGCGTCCCACGCTGGCACCTTCACACTGAAATTTGTTTTTAATTTATAACACACCTATAAATAGTTTCTAAAGCAAGCCAAGCAACCAATTTGTTGTGTTGAAGTCAAAGAATTCTTGAAATCCTGAAGCATACAAGACATTTCAGCTCTCCGAGTTTTTCAGGAAATATTTCAGTGATTTCAACTCATTTTGTTGTGCTATAGGACCTCTGTTACACACACACCCCGTTCTATATACGAGGTTCCAAGTCTGAAGTTCCTCCTGGTTGGCTGCCACTCTTCTTCCTGCACCCAGCTCACGTTTCTGCCCCCAGTTTTGTAGGATACACACCTCTTACCCACGTACATCAGATGACGTTCCGCCTACAGTTCTCTCCTTTTCCCTGTTCTTTGTGTTGGGTTTTAACTGAGCAGCCTCCCCACAATTCCTTTAAAAGACGAGGAACTCCTTAAACACTTAAGTTATCCTTCTGCATAACCTATGTCAGGCAGCATCAAACAGGCCCTCCACAACTCTGGGTCCCACGTCCACCCACGAGCACGGCCTTCCTTGCTTCCTAGAATAGCATCCCCAAATTACCCCCGTGATATCCTCCAGATACATATAACGAAATAACCTGCCACATCAGCTTCACATCTCTCCTGCTTTCCATATTGCCTTTACTTTGCCCAGCAGCTTGGCAAGTAACGTGAATATGCATTGGCAGAGCCTGACCACAGACACGCACAAACCAGAACGTCCATTTCTTGCCCAGTCTCCCTTCTCTAACCATCTGCTTGTTTCCATAAGGCCTGGATGGCTGCATCAGAGTAGGAGAACACCGCCCCTCGCCCAAAGCAGACTAAAAATTGACCAAGCGGCTCAGAAGTTATGGGTGGGGTGGGAGGACAAGCTAGTGGACAGATGGATGGACAGATGGAGCGACCGCATAAACACCCTTCCCTCAAACTAAATTAAGACTTTCAAGTCCCACCTGTTCCACAAAGCACGCCGTCAGCCCTAGCCACTCCCCGCGTCAAGGTTTTCTGTTTTATAATAGGCTATACTGCATAAAGTAGTAGCTTTAGCCTATAGACTTACGGGATCAACACGGCACTGACTGTGCATCACGACGCACCGTTACCGTGCTCCATAAATAACTGTCTCGAAACACAAGCTGTACCCAAACAAGATTGCACAGTTAAGCAGAAAAATAATGGTTGCTTAAAAACATTATAATGACATATAATTTTTAAAATCCTTTGTAATAACAATGCCAACAAAAAGGAGAAAAAAAAAAAAACACCCCAAAATCCTGTGTTTTACAAAATATGGAAAGAGGTAGGAAAGTAAAGAAAGCCTACTACCAATTAAAGGAACTGCAAAGGCGGCTTGCATTTCAACAGCCTAAGACTGTGTGAAGAGATGAAGAAGAAGCTGTGCTAGATAAACAGATGGATCGGGAATGTGTGAAGAGGTCCATAAGGTAGGCTCAAGTTTTTAAGGCACGAAACTTCTGAAGTGAGTATAGACTCCGTGTAGGTGTTTTCATACAAGGATTAAGTAAGGTGAAGGTGGATATTTTTTTTTTTGGTTTGTTTGGTTGTTTTGTTGTTTTTGTTGTTAAAGGTAGACAACAACATACTACATAAACTTGGCTGGAGTGGTAGATTTAGGGATACTGGAACTCTACCCTTTTCTGCCAAGGAAGACTGGAAACACTTTTGCCAAGGTTAAGCAAACAAGCAGATGACAACATTGTTCATGCTGCAGATTAACAGCAGAAAAAGAAAAGAAGGGAGGGAATCTGAGTTGAAAAGAAAAAAAGAAAAACGTTCTTGCACCCAACACATTTGCTTCTTTTTGGCTGGAACTCTCCTCCCAAGTGCTCGAAGGAAGCTAATGCAGCAATGTCCTTAAAGCAAGTAGAGCATAGTGAAGAAGGTGTTGTGAAGGGAGAAGAAAATTTACATTTTACACAACTTCTCCCTACTGATATTTCAGGAATATATATATTTATATATATATATTTACGAAAACACTGCTTTGAGCAGAAGGTCTAGCCAGACAGCCTCCCGAGCTCCCTTCCAAACAGAGCTTGGATTCTGTGTGCACGTGCAATTAGGGAGGTTTTACAGGAGAGCTGCCTTGTAACGCACAAGGCACTGCCAAAATAACAGTAAGCCACCAAGAATTCCGCTTGCTGAACAACTAAGAAGCATGAAATAGGCCTCTTCCATCTTGATGTCAATTATGACTTCAAGATACCCCACGCAATCAGATTAAAAACAGCAGCAAAAAGGTCAGGGAAGGTTTTACTCTATACTCACTAATATATAACCTCGTTTCAGTCAACGTCCACCCGGCAATCACAAAGGATATCGCTAAAAAAAGTCCACACTCTGAGATTCACAAGTGAAATATTAAAATCTATCGTCACTGCTAGGACAACTGCTTACTTTCATTAATCAACAGCTTTAACTTTTGGATGAGGAATTTTATACATTTTTTTTTTATTAAATTATTTCTATTAGTACCTAACATGAAAAGCAAACTCTAAGTTACCATAAATCTGTACCCATCCCCAATTTTTTAGCCGCAAAGTATACTCTAACAACACAGAAAATACTTAAGAGCTGCCATTATGTCTATCAACTAGTCTGAGCAATATGAATTTGACATATCAGTTAAGATGTGAGATTAAAAACATTTTCACGTATGAGATGCTGTATGTTTTGACAGGTCCAGGATCTCTTCACCTCTGGCTTGAGTCACATAAAAACCAAAGTCTGACGGGCCCCAAACCCGCACACACTTCTCCATAAGCAATACAGCTGAAGTTGAACATATGTTTAACTTATGACATGCGCACAAACATTTGTAGAGAGGGCTTAAGTGACTCCAGGGAGTAAACAAAATGCTGCCAAGTATGCAAAATAAAAAAGAGAAGAGGAAACTTTTCCTGCAATTTGTTTTCAGCTACTGTAAAGTTTTACTGAATGCAGCACATTAGCAGAAATTGAGGACAAGTGTACTAGCTCTGACAAGAACAGAAGATCTGACTGTGACACATGCCTACCTTCCACGCTGTTTGGTTCACTACTATTTCAGATAATAGCCAAAACATAATATATAGAAAAAAGAACAACAACAAAAAACCATCAGCATCTCAAAAGCTGCTGAACAATCAAACTACATTACATTTACTTGTGGAAAACTGTTCTGATGAACTTGCGATTAACACAATATGCTACAGGATGCAAGACACTCTCACCAGATAGTGAAGTTTGTTGTAAAAGCCAGCACAGAGTAACATCCAATGTCCTTCAGCAAGCTTCTGAAGCTTATCCAGTACAGGGCTCACATCAGAGTGCAGCTCCCTCTTCACCACTGTCTTGGAAGCATTGTCCAGATGAAAGGGAGAGGAGAAGAAGAGAGCCCTGCACACCAGGCACGGCGAGCCTGCAATGTTCAGGGCACGCTGGACCTTCTGCTATTCCAACACCAGCACAGTGCTGACGCACACGTAGGCAAACACAGAGAGCTCATGAGATGTGGATCTCCTCCAGAAAATAAAAGGACCTTTTTAAGATTAGGAAATGTAGCACTAAGCGGGGAGCTTATAAACACAGATGTGTTCCCTCAGGTTTCGATTTCATTCCCAAATTTCTGTGCTTGAAAGATAAATAACCAAGCCGACGTTCCGGCTGCCAGCAGCCAGCTCACGAAGTCAACCCCGAGCTCGGGGATGGAGGAGGCTGAGGCGCCTTCCAGCAGCTGCCCCCAGCTCCTGCACAAGCAACTGCACAGCCGAGCAGCTGCTCCCTTCCTGAGCACCAAGCTCAACGTGAAGCTGGTGCACCGCAGGTGATTCGGTGCCTGATAGGTAGCCCTACAAAATTATCAGCTCCACAGGAACCAAATAAAAATAAATGAACCCATATCAACATCGCAAAGCCAACTTCCAAGAATTTGAGAGCCACGGGTTCCTGCCTCAAATACAAGGGCTTTATAAATGACTGTTAGATGGCGAGAGCAAACAAAGCATAGCTCTAACAAACTAAGCTAAATAAGAACCTTCCACTATAAAAAAATATAAAAATAATAACAAAAAAAACCTTTAAGCGTTAACCATTTCTCCGAATTCTCTAAGAACGTACAATTCCTACAACACAGTAGGACTTTTCAATGTTGACACCTAACCACGAAGAAAAGGCTGGGGGGTTGTTTTCCTATTCAAGCTCCAAGATTTATTATTTTTTTTTTGTACACTGAATAGTTGAATAAATATTTGATTCTACTGAGCCACATCCTCCCCTTCCTTCAGTTGAATGAAGCAGTGTTACCATTAACAGCTGTATTTCCATAGTCATCTGTAAGAAAAGATTAACAGAGGCAGTGATACAATTCAGCAGCATAATGGAGCTCTGTGTGGCTGGCATAATCGTGATTCAGCTAAGGATTGATTCGCACTTTGTTTTTTCAGAGGCTAAATTTGGTGGGGGGCTTTATTTTTATTTTTAAATATTGCCAGGCAACCATTTCTCATGAGTGCCACCTTTCTTCTTCCAAAATAAATGTCAATGTTAAATTAAGCTATGCTATTATTTAAAAGACATTGGCTAAAGGGTTAAGTTTCAAGACGTTAAGGGGCAATTCCAACACAAGAAGGCTCAACCTGCTAAGATTTGAAGGACAAGCCTGAAGGCAAGCTAGAACACCGACATCTCTTCTGAAATAACAACAGAAAAATAAATCTCATTGCCCTAAAGCTAGAATTAAAAGCTTCTAGAGACCTAAACACTCCAGTATCACAGTCAAGCATTATAGAAAGTCATCACGTATTAACTGTAACTGTTTATTCCATACACATTTTCCTCATTTTAAGAGGAATAAAAGTCCAACGCAATAGATTATTTTCAACTCCACTGCACCTAGACATAACTTAGGTACCAACCCCTGGTATGAACAGAGAAGCAGAGCACAACTCTAACATGAAAGCCCGTGCATTCAGGTGGTTATTCTTGCTGAAAATAACCCAGGGACACAGGCATGGCAGCTCTCGGCAGGCTAGCTTATTCCTACAGGGTTCTCACAGTTGCCTCAGAGAAGGGAGGAAAAAAGAAAACGTGGGCAGCTGTGCGCACACACAATGTTCCTACAGCAGCAAAGTTTAAGGCACGCAGAACCTTTTAAATTTATTTTGGCCCCTCGGGGTGCTTTCAAGATAATTAGGAATTATTTCAATATCTTATTTAGCACAGTGATAGAGAATTGAGATTGTCGTGTTCTAAACAAACAAAAAAAAGCTTAGGTTTAAAAGGTGGACACACTAGCATTGTGAACATTCACAAGTTCAACATTTTTCCTTCATCGATATTTAATATTATTAAACTAGGCAGACTCAGCAAGAGGGCTGATGTTCTAATAAGTACACAGAGAAAGTCATTATGTATTGTTTTAATACTCATTTTAATTTATAGCGTGAAATTAATTCTTCCTGCTTCTGATGCAGAAAGCTGTTATTACTATCCACAAACAAATCCCTTTGCACCAAGACACTAAGGTACAACTCTTGAATTGTCTGGTAAAAACAAACAGAGGTGGGAGAGAACAAAAAGTGGCGTTCTAGACAGAATACAGAATTCAGAAACAGGAAATAAACTCTATTCCTCATTATATCACATACGTTCTTTAGCAAAGGCACATCACTGACCATTCTCTCGCCTTGATCTCCTGACGTGGAAATTAAGATAAAAGCCTAGAGCTGTTAGGCTTAGCTCATGAAAGCAGTGCTAAAGTTCTCTAAAATTCTGAAAAATAAGTTACGTCGAATGCATACCATTCTTGTTCCGTTCACATGACAAGCACACAGCTCACAGTGCCTTCACTTACCTTCCACACCAACCCATTTTCAGAGCAGATCCACGCTTGTGCTCTGCTCCGATTAAGCATGTATGCTCCAAAAAAAATCTCATAAATACGAGCTCATACCTTGTCCAGAATTTAAGTAATAGCTAGGAAAACTGCTGGTTTTTTTCTTCCAGATGTCTACTCGTGAGCGTTGTGTGTTCCAGAGAGCATGCTAACGCCTATATGCGCATGGTTTTCGAGAGTGTCCATATATAGGCAGCATTATAAATAGCTATTTTTATAATAGAAGAGAACTGGCTTTTCATATAGGAAAGAGAGCTTTCTGCATGTAGAAATTATTCTCTTATTCCACCTTGCTCTCGCAGCCTCAGCTCACCTCCCACTCACACAGCCCTGCTCCACACAACAGAAATAGCCGCTGCCAGGGTCAAACCACACTAGTACTACAGCTAACCGGACCAGCTCTCCAATAACAGTTTCCAACAGGCTAACCCAAACCTCTTTTTATAAAGACGTTTTCTTCACAGCGACCGTGCATTTTTTTTAAATGTTTTCCTGTGGCTATTTCACTACAGAAAAAGACTTATGAAATTGATATTCTCAAGGGCTTTGTTAAGAGCGCAGAGCTACAGTAAACATTTCAATATCTCAACCTCAGAGGGCATTTTCTCCTCATCATTTTTGAGCTAAACTAGAAGGATCCATGAAGAGCGTTAAAACAGAACTGCAATTTCTTTGCTTAAACACCTCAAGTTTTAAGAAACGAGGCAGAACGTAACACCTGCAATGCTAACAGGTTCGCTAAAACTCTGATTGCAAAGCGAGACAAAGGGAAGGAACGAAAACAAAGTTACAGTTTTAGATTTGATTTTGGATGCTGAAACGATAAAAATACCTAACATCAAGCAACATCGTATATCAGATTTGCCGAAGTTGTTGACATTCGAATAACGCTGAAATCAGATGTGATACTTGGAAGTGAGACGTTATATATATATATATATATTTTTTTTTTTTTTTTAACGTGTGTGCTTTTAAATGATGCCGGCTGCTTTCAGCTGCAGGTCCAGGCACTGGCAGCAGCGAATCCAAGCAGCCCTAGGTGCAAGACGCTGGCGTAGCACTTGCATCTTGCAGCAAGTGATCGCTGCTGCTTTCACGCTCCCCCTTTCTCCGTGGTCTTTCCCCCACCCTCACATGCAATGCGGTTCCCCTGCACCTCAGAAAAACCCAAAGGCACCAGAACATCGCCACGACCCCACGACAATTCTGAGTTCATGCTGCGTTTTGGGGTAAATCCTGACTGAGAAGGCCGTTCCCCGGAGGGGCGGTCAGCGGGGGGCTCCCAGAGGTGCCCCCCGCCCCACACCTGCCCAGAGGCCCCCCGGTTAAGGGGGGGATCTCCCCCATCCCCAAATTGTGCCAGCCCAGGCATTCCCCAAACGCTGCCCCCGGCTGCGTGGGCTCGATGGCAGAAGGCGATACACCTCCGCCGCTCGGTCCACCTATTAAAATGGCGCTTCGTGCTTCTACTCCGGGCAGGTATATTTTATTAAAAAAAAAAAAAATAGCCTTTTTTTTTTTTTTAAACCTCCTCTCCTTACCGCAGCTCCCCGCTGTGAAGGCAGCGCACGCACAAAGGCAGCCCAGCCTCTCAGCCTGCGCTGTCTGGGGCGTTCAGGCTACATTTAACGGGCGGGGCGTTACGTTCAACACCCTCACGGTGAAATTTTGGGGGTAAAAACACCCCAACGCCCCCGGGGACGGCGAAAGGCAGCGGGGAGCGCCGCTCGCTCCAGCCACGGGGCCGTTACCCCGGCACCCGGCGGCTGCCAGGGCTGGGAGCCGGCAGCCCGCTCCCCTACCCGAGCCCCTACCTCGCTCCGGATCGGCTCCGGTTCCGCTCCGGATCGGCGCCGGCTCCGCCGCTCCCCCTCGCACCCGCTCCTCCGCCGCCGCCGCCCCCTCGCCGCGCTCCCCCCGCCCCGCCGCGCCGCGCCTCTCAACGCAAGCCGCTAGCCGCCCCGCCCCGCCCCTGCGCCCGAACTGACGCCTCTCCCCACCAATAGCAGAGCGGAGAGCCGGCCCTAAGCCCCGCCCTCGCTCGTTTCCACCAATGGGAGCTAGCCGTCATCCTGCCACCGCTGCCACCGCCTCTCCCCTCAGCCTTCCCGGCAGGCTCGGTTGGCTGGCGGCTGCCGAGCAACGGCCGCGGGGCCGGGTCGGGGCCGGACACAGGGGGCAGGGGGCAGGGGACAGGGACAGAGACAGAGGTCAAGGGACAGGGACAGGGGCAAGAGACAAGGGGCAAGGGACAAGGGACAGGGACAGGGCTAGGGCTGGTGACAGGGCTGGTGACAGGGCTGGTGACGGGGCAGGGGCAGGAGTGATCCCAGCATCCTTAGCCATAAGGATAACTTGAAGTGAATTTAAATAAAGATATAATGCTGCTGTCTAAATTGTAATAAGTGTGCTACCAGTGTTGGCACTCCATGTATCACCAACGGCTTTTGTGGTCTTTAATTATTCTCCTCTGCCTGTGCTGGTTCCAGGACGGAAGGCAGTGGTGCTACCGGTTACAAACGAAGATAAATGACTTAACGCTTAAAAATAACTAACTGAATTTCCGGTAACATATGCTAGCAATTAAAACAACTTTTTTTTTTTTTTTCTTCTATCAGTGTGTCTTGTCGTTTTAATGTGAGGCCAGATTGTAAGCGACGTGGTGCGTGTCGAATTCGTGTGAGAACGCAGAGACAGGAACATGGCTGTGGCAAAGTCTGAGCCGAGCACCGTGGATTTTTTGTTAAAACTCCACAAAAACAATTTTCTTTTCCTACAGTGCTTCTCGCAAGTAACCATTTTCACACACTGACATGTTGTAGTTACTATTTTTACTGAGATCTGCCTTGGTTTGGATGTTTCTCACAATACGCTACGTGACAGAGAGGATAGAACGCTTTATAAGAAACGTTCATCTTGAGCTTTGCTTTAATAAGGACAGCAGTCCGTAATTTTACATGCCAGAAGTCAGATATCATAGCCCACTTGTCTTCTGGGTTTCTTCAATATTCATAATAATATTGTTCTCCCTCGTCTTGTGGTTGTGACAGAAATGTCAGAGCACAACAGCTCTTTGTTTGCTGCCTCCAAAAGCTTGAGGCTCATTTCACACAGCTAAAAAGATGGAATTTACTAAGGTGAACCCTTGCAAATCAGGCGTGGGTGTGGAGGTCAAGCCCCTCTCTTCTGATACGTGTCATGGTCTATAATGGAGGTTTTCTTGTGAGAAGCTAGGCTAGACTCCACCAAGTCACTAAAATAAGAAAAAATATGGTTTACCAGGTAAAAAAAGCATTTGTGACTCTGAATACAAATAAGAAGCGGGTGTCATTCATAATAAGACACTGCTTTTAGGCATTTTTCCCATAAAAACGAGGGGAAAATGCCCAAGTTTGGACAACCTAAGTGTCGTTTTTTCAGGGACTCCAGAGTGGGGCGTGGAGTGATCAAGGCCAGAGACAAATGCATGAAGAAGGCAGCCAGATTGCCTCGGCTTCCTTTCTTGGTCCCGCAGGCACTAGCTGGCTCCGTGTCGGGTTGGCCATCCCGCGCAGATCGGAGCGGTCTGATCCGTTCTGCTGGAAACGGCGTGAAGTGCCAGGCCCGGCACGTGCCTCCTCTGGGAGCCCGCACGGGTCACTGCACCAGCGGCAGGCGTACGGGATCAATGGCTAAACGACATAACGCAGCCTCGGCAGCAAAGGGCTGCTCACTCGCTGCATCCCTGCCGCGCCACTGGCACGCACAGCCAGGTGATGGATGCAAGCATCGATGGGCATACGGGGAGAGGCATGAGGATATCAAGTGGGCAGCAGATACAGCCCCGACAGGTATAAACATAAATGCATGGAGCAAGAGAGGAGCAGAGCATTTTAGAAGAGCCTTTAAACAGACAAAAATCAATGGGAGTTTTGCCTAGCTAAAAAGTGGAGAAATTGGCACACAGATAGGAGCAGATTATTCATTATTCTTGCTTGCAGTGACATTTCATTACATACAGAAGAAACAGAAACCATGAAGAAGTGAATAGATATTGTTTTTTTCCTAGGGTCTTGAGAGAAAACAATGCAACAAAAGGGAGTGATGCTGCTTTTATTATTACTCTCTACAAACTGGCTGTTGCTTTCCCAGGAACTATGCTCTCAGTTGAGCAAGCACTAATTTAAAGAGTGTTTTGCCACAAATTTCCTATGCAGCATTGCATATTTAATATGTGCAATAAAGGCTGACAGTCACAATTCTCAGGTGGTAGAGTTTGCTGTAACTGCACTGACATCCTTTCACAAAGCTTTTCTTGAAATGTGTATTTTAAAATGTGTAATTTGCAAGTGTTGCTCTTGAATGGGATCATTTAATTTTGAACACTGGGCTCACAATCAAAGAATTATGGCTTTATTCCTCCGTGCAATCGTTTCCACGCAAGTGCTGCAAACTAATTTTTTCCTCCTCCGTTCGGTGGGTGCTGCAACCTTCCTCCACCGACCTGGCAAGTGGGATGTTCCCCGGGATCTGCCTGCTACACGTGTTTGTGGGGATTCAGCAGGGATGTGGGTTTGCTGGGCAGCCCCGTGGCAGAATTGCTGGCTGCCCTGCCCAGCACTTCCAAACCCAACAGAGCCCTTTGGTAGGGGGAAAGTCACATAAGCAATGGTGCCAGCCTGTAAGAAATAGTTTTAGTGTTTTGTTCAACAAGGCTTGTTAAGGCTATGAAAAGTACCAGTGATCTAGAACTTACCTAATCTGCCTCTTAGTTTATAAATAGGTTTACAGTGCTTAGCCACCTGCTGTATACTCCTCTTATGCATTACCACTGCCCTTTCTTCTGGCTTCCTAAACATGTGTGGGTAGATCGCAAGATACGCGTTCTGCTTTTGCAGAGCTGGGACTCAACCTAATTATAACCCGCAAGATCAAGATGTGACTGTTTTGACTTGCAGAAGCAAAGAGGAATAAATGAGCTGTTGACATTTAATTTGTTTGGATACTCTGAACTCGGTCCACTTTTTACCGTAATTTATTGTGTTTATGACAATGCTGATACCTGATGAAAACCACCCATGTGTGCAAACCATCATTTGCATTGTATTTGCTGATGAAATAAGGTGACTCTTATCAGACGCTTTTGTGGTTCTGAGTCTGAAGTCAATGTGTTTTTATAAATTCTCAATGACAAGAAAATAGTACACAGAGCAAAGTTAAATAATATTTCTTTCCAGCCTACTGTAATTTAGACAATCTGACATTTCAAAGAACCATACGTCTTTGTTTCCATAATAACGACCAGTTATGGTTAATGGATTTCATTCACCCTAATATGTCTTACCGTGTGTAATAGGCACCTTCAGTGTGCATGTAGGTAGCTTTGCCCACGAGGTGTTTCCTCCCTGAGCATAATGCATGGTTTTATATCAGCATTTGGTTGGAGCAAGAAAGGGGGAAGATGGCATGACTACAAGGCAGCTTTCTGTTGTAGAGGTCTGCACCTTCAGTGCTGAGGGCAATTCCTGTATGTCTAGACCCATCAGTGTTGCAGTCCTTGATTCATCTCCATATAATGGCACAGACACACATCATTACAGTGCCACAGATCACATCTTATTTCACCCCCTTTCCCCCCATCATGCTCAGGTGTCCCTAGCAATGGTGTCAGGATGAAAACAGTAGGCTAGATCACATATTTTCCTTATTTTCTTATTTTCCAGTGATTGTTTTCTTAAAATCACTTCTGTTTTCAGAGCTCTCTGAACTCTCCATAAACTGTTTCCCAAAGCATGACCTTCTCTCTTTAAACTTAAACACTCTATTTTCCTTCTCTGTCTTACTTCTCCCTTATTCTTCTTCTCGTGGTTGCATTTAAACATTACTTTGTGACTATCTTACTTGTTTCAGTGAGTCATATTCACCTATACAAGCAGTATCCCCCACTTGTGGCTCTTATAACCTGTTTTCTATGAGAATAGGTTTCCATAGGAAAGAAGAATCATTCTTCCTCTCCATCAGAATTAGAATTTACTAGCTATCTTCCTAAGTCAAGCCTGATGGAGAGCCCATGCCACTACAAACAGCATTTATAAACAGAATCCTAAAACTTTTTGTATGAAAAAATAATAAGTGAAACATTGCACCTAGGCTGACATTGTCCCATTAAATGTAATCTTCAATGAAATCAAAGATATAACTAGCTTTTAATGTATTTTTAACAAGAAAAAAATGTGTATTTTTTCATAGGCTGACATACAGAAGAAAATGTTCTGAAATATGAATTTAAATGTAGCCGTGATAGAAGGTTGCAGAACAACATCAACACTGTTGAGATGTTGCAATTTCCACCTATTGTAGTATGTGTTACCATCGCTGTCGTACCTAAGAGCCCTACTTTTGGCCTGACTCCTTTGTGGACTGGGTGTCATGGAAACCCAAAATAAGAAGATAATGCTGGCCCACAAAGCCTTATACTTCAAGAGGTAAGAGGTGACAGAGTACCGGAAAAGGATGAGTTAGTTCACTTACTATACTTATCTAAATCTGTAGCATGGTGGCAGAGGTGAATTTCAAATAGAGATTTTTAAGGAAAAAAAAAACAACAAACTGAAGTGGTTTTCTTGATCTTTCTGAGAAACTTAGCAAAAGCACTTGGGTGAAGTATGGGAGATAACATGGATGTGCCTATGTGAAATTTTATCAGTCAGACGGAAAGTATCATCCTGGGTAGGCTGGATGCAAGAGCCTGGGAGATGATATGGTGGGGGTAGAACATGAATGGACTTGAAAATGAAGTCCATTCACATACACTGATGCTATGAAGACAGAGACCAAAGAAAGAGTTGTAAGAGAGGACAATTTAGACCTTGGGGTCTCCCTGAATGATAATGCATCATTATTATGGCAGTGCATGGCAAGGGTAAGAAAACAAATGCTGCAGCAATCATTGTTCAGCATAATGAAAATTTGGGTGAGTTTTTGGTATGTAGATGAATGCAAAAAGCCTTCTACTAGAAATGTTAGCCCTGTTAGGATTATGGCATAGTTTGGTTATGAGAAAAAAGAAGGAGGTGGAAGGTGCAGATAAGTGGCAGGCTAGATATGATTTGTCACCGTGACTGCAAAGGAGATGCAACCGAAGGTGTTGTTTTAAACATACTGTTCTTGGAGTGATGTCCAGGAAGAGCAAATCTGAGCCAATTTTTTCTGAGACTTTCCTTTGAATAAAAACAGGCAGATCAGGAGTGAAGAGACGAATATTCAAAATAATAACTAAATCATCATAGTTGTAAATCATCATAAATGCTGGAGGTGGGTCTTGAAAGAGCTCCAAGTGGCCTGCAGTTGTAATGGACAGATGCACAGGGGGAAAGCAAAGAAAAGACAGTCACAGAAACCTAATGAATACAAGGTTTCAATGCTGGATTATTGTTTTTGAACTTTGGTTCCATTCAAAACTGAGGAGAGACACAGGTAAGAGCAGATTATGTCTTGTCTAAGGGGAAAAGCTAGTTTACAGAGGTTCCTGGTTGAAAGTGGAGAAGATGTGTGTTTAATTAGCTTGGATATGAAAAAGAGGAGCAGAGCAGTCCATAGCTGGTGAGAAAAGGGGATCAGAAAAAAAAATGTTTTTGTGGGAGCGTGAGAACTGACGGAGGAGTGAAGAGCAGTGTGTTCGGGATGGAAGAACTGAGGCAAACAGAGGAGTTGGAAAAGAGAAATTCTTAATACGTGGCATGAAAGAAGGAAGGGAGATACAGAAAGGGAAGTGAAGGAAAGCAGATGTCTTCACAAAGAAGAAGATATTGGTTGAGATCCCAATGAGGAGAGCAAAGAAGATGCAGGAGCAGGATAAGAGGGAGGATGATTCAGGGCAGAAGAAAATCTACTTGAGATGACAGATGTTCTCAAACTGGAGAATGAGAATTACTTAATTAGGAAACTGGAAGAACTGAACATAGATAAAAAATGTGTAGTGGGGAAGGACAGCTTGTCTCAGAACTAGCTGTTTTGGAGTGAGAGAGAGGCAAAAAGAAAGGGTGAAGAGTAAGGAAGGCTGAAAATGAACATCAGTCCTTGAGGCAGAAGGAGAAGGAAAAGAAGAAATGCGGGAAAAAAGAGGAGTGACAAACACCAGTAAATACTTATGACCTGGAAGTTGTCAAAAGACTGAGTGACAAGGGACAAGGGAGATGAAGACCATTAAGTATGAAGCTGAAAGATACATGATTGCTGTTTAAAAGGGAGGAACATAGCAACAGAGACCTGAGAAAATGGCTAACAAAATCGATGCAAGACAGTAAGCTTTGGCATAGGGTGGGCCGAAGGAGGAATGCAGCCTGAATGCAGAAGGGAGACTTGGAGCTATTCAGCAAAGGGATCGGATGGATCAGCACAGACTTAATGTGGGATACGGTGAAAACAAGAGTGTCTTGAGCAGAAATCATAGAACAAGACCAAAGAGAACTGCTGCATGGAGAGCAGGCAGCAGGAAAATGATAGGGGGAAGAGGAAAAGGGTCGTATTTAATGCTGCTAAAAACGGAGAAAGACAGTTTAGCTAGGGAGGAGCACAGGGAGGGAGAGAGCAAAAGCCCAATGTGACCTCCATGAAACGATGCTGAGGGGAGAAACACTTGGAAAAGAGAAACCTGTGAGAGAGAGAGAAGAGAAACAAAAGGATCCAGGCCTTGGTGAGGCTGAAGGCAATGACATATGAAGAAGTCACGGATGACAGGGTTTTTTTACAGAGACAAAGAGAGTGGGAGGAAAGAAGGGTGTGGGTGTGAAACTTGAAGCTGCGAAACAAGTCACAGGTAGAAGCAACAAGAAAGGAAGACGTAGCAGAAGGCAAGACAAAATCTTCCAACTTGGATGGTAAAAATAGTAGTCCTAAATTCTGTCTAGCCATCTCAGTAGAAAGTGGCTTTAAAGCATAGCCCCTCAAAACATTTTTCTTTGTTTCTTTCCAAAGATCATCTGCAAATAGTTGCTTCGATGTGTGGGCTTTCCTCTGGGGAGGGCGGAGGGAAATGAACTACTGATTCCTACTCTCTCCTGCTCAGGGTGCTCATTAGGCAGTCGGAGAGGCTGAAAGAAATCATGTTTAATAAAGTGGTAGGTGATTGATTTAGCTGAGAGAAGGCATAGCTGTTAACAGTGTCATTCCTTAACAAAATCTAATGTCTCTGTTTCATCATGCCAGGCGGTTATGGTCGGCTGAAGTACGTACCAATGCTTAACGTGGATTTGAACTCCAATGAAACACAAATGACCAAGACAAAGTTGCCTCTTCTCCATGCTGGTGTCACCTGGGGTTTGGATGTATATCTGCAGAGAGTGCTGCATAAACATATTCCCAGATTTTGGAAGGAAGCTTCCCCAGGTGAGATACACGCAGGGCAAAGCTTTGGGAGGGAATCTGTGTCGCTTGACTGCACCTCCTGCTCCTCATGATAAGGCAGCAACTGGGGTCCCACAGCTGCAGGCCTTCTACTGCCAATCCCAGCCCGAGTGCTCCTGGTGAGCCCCATCTCTGTCATTACCACTGCGCCAGAGCCTGGGGCTACGCGGCCTGCTTCCAAAGTAAGCCTTCCCCTTTCTATTTTGGGGCTTGATTGTTCAGCTGGGGGAAACGGGGAGAGACGTGGTTCTGGTTTGTTTTCTAGGAGTGAGCGAGAGGAGGGGTTTGGGCCTCCCGAGCGCGTTCTGCTGCCTCTGCTAGCAGCCGTGTCTCTTTCACAGCATGCGGGCTTGCTGAAGGCACGGTTGTCCTCTCGTAAAACCCTCCTCGATTTCCCAGGGTTCTTCTCACACACATCCTGTTATTTTCACTTTCAGGCTTCAGCCCTTCCATGTCTGACATACAGGCTTTTCCAGGAATATCTTTTACATGGAAATTTTCAAGCCGGTAAACATTTCACTTTCAAATATTTTCATTGTTGGCCAACATCTGAAGATTTCTTGTTTTAAGCAAACCCCCTGCACTCTGCTTAAAAACAATATTTTGTTTTACTATATGAGCAGCCAAGCCATCTTAAAAGCAAAATACATTAAATGAAAAGCTAACCTGGTAGACATTTTGCTTTCACGTCTGAGCCAAAAACACAGAGAGAAGAGTTCTTGATTAGAATAATGAATGAGAATAATGTATGCATAGGTTTAAGGACTTGAGGGGAGGCTGCATCAGAAGGAAGGTAGTTATTTGAGTCCACAGAAGCAAAATGAATGAACTGCGTGCAAGCTGGTTCTGGTTCAGAATGATGGTTGTCCCAGATTAGCTTCCCTGATGCGATTTTAACTGCAAATAGTTTCTTGTGTTTGGTCCCAATCAAGTAACAAAGGCATAAGAAAAAAATTGGATGTGAGGGCTGATACTCAGTGCTGCTGAAAATGTGAAGGCATAATGCTTCAGTTCTCTGTGGTGGACCACTCCCTAGTGAGGCTAATATTATCCTTTTCCCCCAAACTGTGCTAGAACTAGCATGCAGCTCAGCATTATCCTGTACTGCAGTGACATCTACTGAAGGAAAGCAAAAAAACCTTCAGGAAAGCAGTGCTGGCCTCAACCATAATGCAATCATCGAAGCTTGAATGCGTTTTTGAATTCAGAGGGGTTTCATCTTTTTCCCTTTCAACACCACAGAGCTGTTATTATGTGATTGTTACTCAGCACCCCTCGTCAAAATGTTTCCAGACTTTAAACAAATGCTCAACTAATGCAGCCTGATACTTGTTTTGCATGCAGATATTCAATTCCTGAAAGACTGTGTATTAGTTTTAGTTTGTTCTCCATTTGAAAGTGGAAATGAAGGGATTTTCCTCTCTGAAGGAGGGGAGAGGCTGGTATCTGGAGGCTTGCAAATGCACAAGGTGTTCAGACAGAGCTGGCCATGACCTGACTGCCTCTGCGGGTGGGAAGAGACGAGAAGGACAAGGGCAATTGTCTCTCTGCTATTCAGATGAACTTTTTGTATTTCTATTAATGAAGAGCTTGTTTGATAACGTGTTCTCTTCATGCTCTCTTGCCAGCAAGCATTGTTTTATGCCAGAAGTAAAACTGAACCCAGGTTTTTATTGCCCAATGACTTGCTTGTGTTACCTACAGCCATTTGTAGTGGAAGGTCTGCCTCGTTTGCTGGTGAAGGTTTGTGGTCTGCAACTGCTTCACCTGGATGCTTTCATCTCCTTCTTCCAGGGGAGCAGATTATGGGCTCTAATTTTCCTGCCACCAGCAGCAGTGGGGACAGGTCCCTGCATCGTGACAGGAACGGGGGCTCATGACTGCTCTTCCCCCCCCTCTGAATTAAATGTCATCCTGCCTCTCTAGCTGTGAGACCCCCACCCTTCCAGGGACAACTCCAAGCAGGAAAAATCCTGTCAGCATATACACATCCCAGGCTAGCAGTGGGCTAGAAAAAAGTGCAATGGGGCTGCAAAATGTTGCTAAACTGAGAATGGATTTGAAAAAGACCTGAAAATACTGATGGGAATGTTTTATGGTTCTGCTCTCTTCTGCATTTTTTTTCTAGCCTCCCAGAATGCAACACTTACAGCCTATAATTAAAACAGCTTGCTGCTATTTGCATTTTCATGAAGGAGCCTCTCCTAACATACCACTCTTATATCTCCTATTTGATATCTAGTGAAATTTAATTTCAAGGCTTTCCTCTCTGCAGATCATTTAACTCCTAATGGCTTTTTTAGCCTAAATCTATCTCAGCTTCTGTCTGAGCTGTGCATCTCTTTCCCTCTCTCCCTGTCTCCCTTTCTCATTATTTGTTCACCTTTAAGCCATTCCAAAGCTATTGGAAAGACAGATTGCAAAGACAGAAGCCTGAATTTTGCTACTACGCTCAACAATTCTGGCATGAGTTCCTACACATTCCTATTAAAAATATGCCTGTAGCTGAAAATCCAATGAGAGAAAAATGGGCTTTGGTCCGTTAATTAGTTAAATAGTTCTATACGGCACTGCTTCCACACGGGAGTCATATTTATGGATTTAGATGAACAGTGGAAGAATAGTGCTTGGTGCTATATTCTTGGAAGTGCTGAATTTGAGGACATATATAAATTAAAATATTGTGCATATGCTAAGTGCTAGGTACTTTGTGCAATATAACTGAGCAAGGGATCTCTTAGGAAAATAATAGCTAGCAGCAAAGGATGTCTAGCAAGTGGAATTTTCTGTTGATTCTCTCGTTTCTTTTCCTATCTTTCCTTTGCCTGACAGAAACAGATGGAATTTTATTTTCTCACAATTACTGTGAACTGAGACTAACAGCTCCTAAATTGGCAGTGAGGAGGTGGAAAGGTGTGAAGAAAAAAATAAAAAAACATGCAAACCCTCTGTAACAGTCTGAACAGTGAAATGTGGAAATAAATCCTGTCATATGAATTAACCGTGACTGACATGTGGCTTGTGGACTATACCTTTTATATAACGACCCAACAACTCGTCAAACAACATGTGCATGTTGAACAATAACACGGTTTGGTGGCCCTTCTACTAGTGGTCAGAACTCCCAAACTGGTATAAAAAAGAGCTGCACTGTCCTATCATTTACCTAGTGTTGAGGTATGCAAAGTTTTTCAGCTTTGAAATTGGTGGTTAAGCACGATCTGTATGGAAGCCACCGACTTTCTTATAACATCACATCTAGGTTCCTCTCTGCTCTGTTTCCTCTTTTGACAGATTAGACACAACTTTGTGTTTTCTTTTTGTTACCATTTTTTTTTCAACTGTATAGTTTAATCGGGGGGAGGGCACAAAAGCAGTAAACTCACTTTAAAATCGACTCCATCTAGCATATGAACATCTTCTGAGAAGGAAGCCACTTGACTTTCCTGTAGGTGCATTCTGGAGCTAAGCTGGATGTGCCCCAAGCAGTGTCCATACTGTGATGGCCTGACGCATGCCCCAAGAATCAGATGAGGACTTTCTGTGCTACAGCTATCGCTAGTTTTGAGAAAGAGGATTTAAAAGTCAAGCATCTTAATTCATTCCCTAAGCAGGCTAAATGAAAAGATGATGGCATTGGCATTCAGAGACGTATCGGGAGGATGCAAAAGTGCCATTTTATAAGCCTTGGCTGAGGTGTGTGTGGGGAGAAGGCCTGATCCAACAGCCAAGTTCTGTTCCTGAGGAGGAGGATCCCAGCGCAGATCTCCACATGTGCTGGGCCCAATCCTGCTGTGCAGGATGCACAGCCTCTGAGCCAGAACGGGGATCCCCCTTCCATGTGAAGAGGATGAAGATATCCTCAGGGGAGGAGAGCAGCAGAGGAAGAGATTTTGTGTGACAGAGAGCAAACAGAACATTGTGCAAACAAGCATCACAAAAAGGATCGGAATCAGGATGAATAGTGCGGAAAGATCAAACAGAAGAGAGGACTGAACAAGGAAATATAAAGTGATGTACGGGCTGATGGGCAGAGCTAAAGTGAGGTTGTTTTCAGGCCTATCTCCTGCTCCAAGCGCATTTCTGGGCCCGCACCACTGGGCACTGCCTCCTTGCTGTGCCACCACGGCTTTCATGGCCAAGCCCGAAAAGCTTGGGGCTTGGGCTGGTGCTTGGCACACGGTGTCAGTACCCGTGGGATGGGGAGCGAGCTGCCCTGCAGGGGTGGGCTGCAACTCTAAATGAGGAGCCTGTGGCACAGTCTGTGCTTCGGCAGTATCCCTGGGGTATCAGGGAGAGTTACGGAGGAAAGGCGTTAGAGTTTCCTTACATGTGTTTTGTCTTCAGCTCAAAGGACACCAAAGCAGTAGAAAGAGCACCTAGTTGGGAAGCGCGGAGATGTGTTAATTACCTGATCAGGCAATCTCTTGGTTAGACAGAAGATGCACAAGGACAAAATAAGTTATATCTAACTGGTAATGGCTAACTACATAAACTGTACACATTTATGTTACGCATGGCCTGAATCTTCCAAACAATTATAGCTACCTTCACAGTTTTGGGTACTCCAAATTTTTATCAGCGTCCCCTTGTTCATTCTGTTTGTCCTTCTTCTTAGAGGTCTTACTGAAACTAGAGTAAGCCCTCTTCCTTTACTTTTGAGATCATTTCAAATTCCAGTCACTATGAACAAACCTACTCATGATTTAAGGCTTGGACTCGAAGAACTGCGGAGGCATTTTAAAGTAACTGTTCACATAAGTACATTTTCTATTGCTTGTGTTAGAAGTAATAGAATTTTTAGAGTTTTTCTTCACAAAACTTAAATTCTGGCCCTTAACTCTCTGACTGCTTGATATATTCTGAGAACTCGCTCCAGCTTGAAATTTTCCATTCTATTTCAGTGAACTAAAATATTTAAAACAAAGGGGAAAAGAACGAAAGGGAAGAACATTTCATGTTTAATATCTTATGAGCCACATATTTCTAGCTCTAGGATGGGAGGATATTGAGCCGGTATTCTGCCAAGACTTGTTGAAGTCAATGGAAAGAGCTGCACTGACAAAAGAGTGTTAGGACTGGATACCAAGGTGACTGCAGTGCAATATGCAGGTACGTGAGCTGGCTTTATGATTAGTGCAGGAGGAAACAAACATGAGGGCACCACAGCATGGAGCTGAACATGCACTGATTTTACCTGATTATTATGAGAAGTCCAAAGTCCCAACAAACTTCTTCCTTTTCCTGGGTTTTATTCGATCTCTGATGAAGATGTTTGGGATATTCCCTAGCATATCTAGCATAGGGATATTTCCTAGGGATGTTTCCTAGCATAGATACCTTGTAATTCCAACCCTTACCTCTTGTCACTGTGCCCATAAAACAAGGCAGTAGAGCTGAGGCTGGTGCCTGCTGTCACACCTCCCTCACAGAAGGAAGAGTGCCACCTCTTCTGAAAAATGCAATGACCTTGTGCCAACTTTTCTGAAAAATGCAGGGTCCTCACCAACTCTCTTTCCCTCTCCACGTGAGAGTGGAGAGGAACTGGGGCGTGGATGGCTTCTTCTTTCCTTAGGCACTTGCTATAGCTGGGGTATATTTTAAGCTCACTTTTGGCATTGCCACAGATCCGAGATCATGCCGGTCCTGAGTACTGTCTGTGTGTTGCTCTAAGATCAGTAAGATGTTAGAGGGTCTTTAAGATCAGATTCATTTAGGTATGACGGATGTTGCAATTGATTTTGATACTGCTGATCATGGCCTGGTATTTCAAGAGCTGAAGGTCTCTGTGTTCTTGGTAGTGCTCTCTATTGATCGTGATCCTCTCTAGAATTGCTTTTCAAAGCCAGGTGATAGAGATTGCTGCCTCTGGGTTGACATGTGTCCCTTCCGCTTCGCACCCACACATGCATGATTCAGGCTATCTATCCCTGAGCTTAGCCTGCAGTGTGAAGCAGTAGCCCCAGAGGTGGTCAGTGATTCCTTCTTATCACTGAGGAAGCTGAAATATGGAAGCTGTGAATGGTTGCACACCTTGAGCATAAGCAAAGTTTCTGAGAAGATGACTGTGAAGCACGGGATAAGAGATCTTGAGAACACTAAAAATATTCAGCTACGTATTTTCTGCCAAGCGGACCCTGAAAGTTCTGGGAGAAATGCCAGAGTGATGCTGGTAGATGAACGTTTCTGAGCCATCTTGTCCTTGACTGCAGGAAAACAGAAGTGTTGTTGAATCAGGCTATTTTTCTACAGCTAACCTCCCTTTGTTTCATTTTTCTTCATATGCAGTCGTGTTTAATACTGGGCCAAAAATCTTAAGAGTCACTGTTGTTTGTGCCCTTCTCGTGGTAAGCCATGTGTTGGACAAAGCTTTTAGCTAAGCAGTTTGCATAAATTGCACCTTATTTCTTTCATGGTTACCTCATGCCAGTGTCATATGCATACTCCTAGGTTTTCTAGGTTTCCATTGTTTTGCTGATTCACTGCATACAGCACACTGAGAATACCAAGTAACCTTGCAAACACAGCCTGATTCACATTACTTCTACTGCATCCTCATTTAGTGGAAGATCCAGCTTCAGCCTGCCTTAGTGTGTACAGCTGCAAAACATTTGGCCAAAGCCATCTATGAAACCTGTTTCTTGAGGACTTGCTCAACAGGATTCTGCACTATATGTTGCCTTGCATTTGGGACTTTTGCACCTGTGCCTAAAGGCAGTGGCTATAGATATTTCTGACCTTTATGCAGAACTGGTCTCTAAAACATGGCTTGTTTGATTCTCACAGTTTTTGTTCTTTGCCTAAAAAAATAAAAAGGAAAAATTACTGCCAGAGTTGTGCTACGATTGTTCAAATTACAATCTTTGTTCCCGGTAGTTTTGATGAGGTTAGAATGTTTCTAGATAATGATATATCTTGGTTAATCCCTTTCCAGCACCCTAAGTTCCTGGTGTTATTACTGTCATTTTTATTATCACAGTTCTAGGGCATTTTTTTTCTTCTTTTTTTCTGTTTAGCATAGCCAATATGAAGAAATTTTCATTTTATGCTTGCTATTTTTTCCTGACATTATAACATGAAGATTTCTTGCCGTTTGACTTCAATATCTTGTACTGATTGATGTTTCTGAGGCTCTCTTTCATGTCTTACTTTTAATAATTGTAACCACAATTTCAGTGGGACACTCATTTCACATTAGCTTCTTGTATTCCAACATTTTTTTGCAATGATGTGGAAAAATAGTTTAAGCCTTCAAAGAAAGTTTGTCCGAAATGGAAGTGTTTAAGTTCATTTTTAAAGCATTTTCTGATTTTTGTCCCCTGTGAGAACTAAAGTAGCCAAATCAAGTATATGTTAAAATATTAAATATTTTATTTAAATATTTTAATGTCTTTATTTTAAATATTTTTATTCTGTAACACGGGAATGGAGAGAAGAAAGTTTGTAGGAGGTGCTGAACACATAGAAGTGAGTCGCCATGTAGTAATAAATGTCCTGTTAAATCTGCATAATGTTGGATTTTAAGCCACTGTTAAGATTCATAGAAACATAGAATCACAGAACAGATTGGGTTGGAAATTACCTTAAAGATCCCCTAGTTCCAACTCCCCTGCCATGGGCAGGGACACCTCCCACCAGACCAGGCTGCCCAAAGCCCCATCCAGCCTGGCCTTGAGCACCTCCAGGGATGGGGCATCCACAGCTTCTCTGGGAAACTTGTGCCAGGGCCTCACCACACTCTGAGTGAAGAATTTTTTCCTTATATTTAATTTAAATCTCCTCTCTTTTAGTTTAAAGCCATTCCCCCTTGTCCTACCCCACAGTCCCTGACCAAGAGTCCCTCCCCAGCTTTCCCGTAGCCCCCTTTAGGCACTGGAAGGCCGCTGTAAGATCTCCCCGGCGCCTTCTCTTCTCCAGGCTGAACAACCCCAACTCCCTGAGCCTGTCTTTGTACAAGAGGTGCTCCAGCCCTCTGATCATCCTTGCAGCCCTCCTCTGGACTTGTTCTAATGCTTCCATCTCCTTCTTGTGCTGAGGGCCCTGGAACTGAACACAGTGCTCCAGGTGGGGTCTCAGAAGAGTGGAACAGAGGGGAAGAATCACCTCCCTTGACCTGCTGGCCACGCTGCTTTTGATGCAGCCCAGGATACAACTGGCTTTCCGGGCTGCAAGCTCACATTTCTGGCTCATGCTCAGTTTTTTATCCACCAACATCCCCAAGTCCTTCTTGTTAGGGCTGCTCTCAATCCACTCATCACCTGGCCTCTATTCATGTTTGAGTTTGCTCTGACCCAGGTGCAGTTCCTTGCCCTTGGCCTTGTTGAACCTCATGAGGTTCACACAGACCCACCTCTCAAGCCTGTCACAGTCTCTCGTGGACGGCATCCCTTCAATCCAGTGTGTCACCTGCACTGCTCAGCTTGGTGTCATTGGTCAACTTGCTGAGGGTGCACTCGATCCCACTCTCCGTGTCACCAACAAAGACTCCTGAGGAAAACCACTCATCACTGATTTCCATTCTGGACTATATACAACAATAATAAGTCTAAACATGTATATCTTTGTCTGGGGTTTTCAGGCTTCTTTGAATATGCTGGGCATGATGCTCTGAGTTGCAAGAAGCCCAGCTACTTAACAGTAGCTTCAGAAATGGCACCACCACTGAAGCACAGAGCCAAACATAGATATGGTCTTCTGCTGAGACTCTGGTCATGGTGACTGGAATGCTCCTGTAGAACTAAGGGACAGCAAAAGAAACTCTGGCACATGATAGAACCGGGAGGATTTATCAGGTTGCATATGGGAGAGACAGGATTGGAACTGTGAAAGAGACCAGTTTCCCCCAATCTGACTCCTCCTGTGTTCAGAGAGACACAGGGCTATGCGTAGAGTCTTTCTTATCTGCACCACAGATAGCACCAAAGAAATACTCATGTAATCAATGAATCAATGACTGATGTGTAATTAGAGTTTTTGTTATTTTTTTTTTCTCAATAAAGCTCCATATACTGGCTAGCTGTGTGATTTAAGGGACAATAAAGTAATTGCTCAATGCTAAGAATGAGTGCAGCACATCATTCTAGATAGAGTATCTAGGGAAACCACACAGTGCCTCGGCAATTATAAAAATGTTGATATATATATAGAAATCTACCATGACACATAAAATTAAAATGCAGTTAGAGTAAAAAGATAATACATGTAGAAATCTATCTTTTTATGGTTTTGCATATACTTAGACTGATGGTAGACTGAAGGTGGGGCCACCACGACCTGTAACATTGTGCATGTCAGGGTTGATATTACATGGAAGTTCTTCAGAGCAATGTGGTTCAAAGTCAGTGTTACTGGAGGCCATGTTACCATGGCCCTGATTCACAAGGGAGAGAAAACTATTTGGGGCTGTATCATATTGTTCTCCCTGTTAATGTATCTTTGCTGGAATATATTCACCTTGTTTGAGCAGATTCAGGAGCTGATTTTCAGCACAATCCCAGTTAACCTTGGTGTTGTGGGTTTTTTTTTGTTGTTGTTTTGTTTTAAGATGTGCAAGGCTAGAGTGGTGGCTTTGCAAAGCTATGAAATGAAAACAGCAGCTCCTTTTTCTTCTATTCAGTCTGCTGCTTTTTCCTTCTGCTGGAACACATGCTATCTCACAAGAGCCTGTAGCCTAGCCTTAAGGTTAAGTGCATGCCTTCCCATTTCCTGCATACCTACTGCAGCTTTCTGGATTTTTTAACATGCTCCTGCTGTATTATTTCTAGTTCATTGCTACCTTAAACTACTGAAGCACTGCAAACGTGCACAAAAGGGTCTTTGATTTCATTAAAGGGATGTACAGGAGTTCAATTATAACAAAAAGAAGAGAAACACTGTCACTTCTTTGTGTTATCTCTTTGCAGAAGTCATTTCTCCAAATGCCCTGGGCATCTTTTGGACATCAGTTTATTAAACTTGGCTCAGATAAAAATTATAGTGCACTTCTTTGTAAAGGATGTTTTATTGCAGAGTTAACATCAAGAAACATTGAAAATAAAGGTTCCTGACTTTGTATATTAAAATAAAACAAGTTTGCAGTTTCTTAGGTAATGAAAATGCTCCTGGAGAATTTCTTCTATTTTCAAAAGTAATTTCCTGTGATCAAGACTGGATAGAGTAGTGACATTTGGATTGGGACAATGCATGGTATAGTGTTTTTCCCATCCCATGACCCCAAATGCACTACTTGGGTGCTACAGCTCTTTCTTGGCCCTTCAACATGCCTCCTTTAGGTAACTGCATTGGATCAGAGTACAAAATTCAACTGGAGAAATCACAGCTATGGTAGGCTCTTTCCATCTGGAAGCATAAAACATCCCACAACGTGGGCTCAGGTCCATAAGAAAAATTGATCACAGCCCACATGATTTCTATGGGCTAATTGCATTTATGGCTGCCATTGCATCTTCAATTTTATACACGTATTTAAGGGACAGCTTCCAACTGGACATTATGAATTAAGAATGTACAGTAACTCAGCTGCTGCTGTGGCATGTCTGCTCAGAGCATCACCATGCCTAACTGGCCATGCCTAAAAGAGTGGCAGAAGGCATGAATACAGCAGCGGTGCCATGAACTGCAATGGTTCATTGTGAACACAAACCAGGAGAAGAGAAGGAAATACATGGAAACTTGCCAGTTTCTAAATGAGGGGGAAAAATGGGTTTATCTTCAAATGATTTAGGTGACCATACACATTCAGGTGTTTGCCACAGGGCTGATGGCAGGGAGGATGAGGAGGAACGGAGAGTTTTGGAAAATCTTTTGGAAATCTAAAATAACTGATTTATTTATTTATTTATTTATTTTTAATTATGACAAAGTAGATGTAAGTAGTACGTTAGTAGTTTGGTATTTGTTCACAAGAGCAGTCTGGTAGAAAGCTAGTTTTTAGCCTAAGAGAGAAAAAAAATACTCAGACAAAGTCTGTCTGTGCAATGGTATGGCATTATCTAAGTCATCCATGTCTTGTCAGTGTGTTAGCACAACTTGTTTTTCACTTGTCACAGTTTGTAGAAAAGATCTTTGTCTTGTGCAAATAAAAAGACATTTGAGCACTCCTAAGTACAACTTTGAAAGAAAAAATATTTGCTTGAGACAAACAACTGTTTTGTGACAGAACTATTTCAGGTGAAAAGAATGTAAAAATCCAAGCAATGTGTCTCTGGTATATAAATAAATGCCCTGTAATTGTCTGTTAAAAGTGGAGGTAATGGTGTTGAAACAATAGGCTCCATTGAAAAATGAAATCCTGTAAAGTGATAAATGTGTAAGGTCAGCTGAACTATTTGAAGGTAAATCATTTTTCTTTCCTTAGCTTCTGGCACCTCTAATCTGAGAAAGAAGACCTTCAGAAATTAACTCCATGTGTTCCACAGAGGTAGGAAAGGTCCTATAGCAGGTATAGGATCACACCTTCCACTTCATTTAGCGGGAACCCCTTCAGCACATTGCCTCTTGGCGGGATTAGACAATTCCTAGCACAAAAAATGTCCAAGCTGTGCTCAGACACGCTCAGCTCCAGCTAAGACAGTCTCAAGCAGATGGCTGGCAAGACTGATGAGACCGACACATTTCTGACCAGCTTGCTGCTAAGGGGCTCATACTTCACATTCCTTTTAAGAGGTTGGGGTCCTTTAAACAGATAATAGGTAAAAGTCCTCTCCCGTACACAAAGAAATGTGTATGGGTCCAGTGGGCCCAAAACTCAGCTGGAGATTGCATCTCTAGAGGGGAGCGCTTATCAGTAGGCAGTCCCTTACCTCCCAGACATTCCCAGCTCTGATCTCTCCCAACTTCTGCCAATTCCAGATATGCTTTACATATAAAATATATATATATGTCATAGAGTATATACATAGATCTAATACATAGCACTGCTGCTGTCCCAGGCAGCAGCACTATCCTGATGTAAAGAGTTTTCCTCCCCAACCACAAAACTCAGTAGAGGAGCTCAGGATCCTCACTGCATGTACAGAAATGCTCCGCTTGTGATGGGAACACGAACTTCTGGGCAATAACAACACAGTGCCAGTACGGCGGGCTTCATCTGAGAAGGGTTTGGCTCAGTCTCTGTGTTCATGGCCTCTTTTGCTTTGAAAGCATGAAAATTTTTCCAATAAAGCTTAATTTGTGAAGCTATTTTGATAATAACTTCACACGCAACTGAGCAAGAAGAAAGACCTAGCACAAGATTAAAGACATAGACAGTGGAAGAATAAAGATGAAGCTATTAATACCAAGCGTGTAAGAACTTAAACTCACAAAAAAGAACAGCTAGGAATAAGAATGCTAAGTTCAGATAATTCAGATATTTGATCTCTGACTTCTCATACGACTCATTTTCTTTACATCCCTGGTGTTTCCATTAGAAATATGACTCTCCTTCCCTGCCTCTTGTTCAGCTGGTATTTTTGGTCATGACAGTTTTTCATCTTCAGGAACAAAGGAATTTTTGTGCTTTATAAGATCAGAGGTTGATGCAGTCCCATGACTTTTCTCTGACAATGATAACCCAACTGATTGCAAAAAAAGTACAAGCAATTGTTGCAGGCAAAAAAAAAGAATTTTCTTTCTTCCTTTTAGCAGCTCTCATCTTCAAAAGAAAAACCTGAAGGGATGCTCACTATTTAAAATTATCTCTATTATTATCATCATAAGATGGCCAGGCCTATTTTAACCTCAACGGGTCTATTCCTTTATGATGTCCTCTTAACTTTTGATAGCAATGTCATGTTGTGGTAAGTGGTTTATTCTATTTCAGTTCTTCAAATTTCGTGCTATTCAAATTCAGTGTATGATCTTATGCTTAGAATAAAAGCCAATATGAATTACATTATCTATGTTTTCTTGTGAGGGGTTAATTTTTGTTGTTGTTGTTTTTTGTTTGTTTTGTTATTTATGCATCGTCCCTCATTCATTTCTATATTAAACAGTCCCATGTATAGGGTCTTGCCTTGTATGAGAGTCTCTAGAGAATGTATATATTTCATCATCTGTCTTTGAAATAATTTCATTTGCACTGTTTTGAGATAGAGAGAATAAAACTAAACAAAACAGGATATATAACTCTGGTTTATATTGTGCTTGTATACTTTCAGTGTTGTTTTTGATGTTGCTTATAGGCACTTTTGGTCATGATCCTTTTACCTACGTAGACACTTGCAAAGTGTAGCAGAATTTGCCTTAGGAACCACTGGCATATTTGACTATTTTTTGGGAAACATTTGGAGAAAATACCTTAGGTGGAGAATGATTTTGCAAAGACGTTCCTGAGAAGGATCTCTTTGTTTTGCCTAAGAGTGAGTGTACCTTATTTTAGCAGTTCCACCATTTCTTTGAAAACTCTCTGAGTGTATCATTTAGCCCTGAGAACTTGTCCTTTGCTTTATCCTGTTTCAGCACCTCTTCCTCTTAGGCCAGGTCATAATACTACAGATCCATGGTTTGCATTAGGGAGCCAAATGCAAATGCTGCAAGAGATACATTTGCTGCAATCTCTTAGGCTGTCCAGGGAAGTGGTTGAGTCACCATCCCAGGAGGTCTTCAAGAAACGTGTAGATGCAGAACTTCACAGCATGGTTTAGTGGTGGACTTGTCAGTACTAGGTTACAGGTTGGACTAGATGATCTTAGAGGTCTTCTCCAACCTGAATAATTCTGTGAAAGGAAAGCCCATTACCTCTATGTATTATAGATCCGGGGTTGTCCATTATTAATGCAAACAGTTGCTTTGGGGAAAACGACCCTCACTTCTGGCTGCTGATAGGAAGGCTGCACCTGGCACTTGGCGGGCTTGGGCCGCAGAAGCTGAGCAGGCCGCACGCTGCCACCGGGTACGTGTCTGTTCCTAATGAAGCTGAATAAACTCAGCGTGTAAATAAATAAATGGTTGAGAAACCGAGTAAGTGAAGCATCACTTTCTGTGGTTGATATAAGCTATCTTATTTACAAAGAATAGTCTTTTAGGCAAGCAGAAGGCACTTGCCTTTGTGAGCTCACCAGCAGATAGCTGCAAGCAAGCTGCCTCTGTCATCGAGGTAAAACACAATGCTGACAGATTTCTAACTTGACGGTGGCACTAAACAGGATTAACCGCTTTAGCATCTCAGGTTTCATTGCTTTGACACGTCAATAGGCGCTGCTCACGCGGAGAATGGCATTTGTCATAGTATTTGTGCCTGCGGTGGACTCTTGGATCATACCTGGCCTGACACATTGTACTAAAATGTGCGCGGTTTTCAGACAAGCCTTTGAGAGTGTCTCAATGGTGTCATTAGCAGTTGTTTGAGACTCAGTGTGCTTATTGAAACACATAGCAACCCAGCTTCAATGCCCTCCAGAGTCTGGGATGTTCCTACAGAGCACCAGTCAGTGGTTGTCCCCTCACAGCCCTACGCACAGCAGCCTTCAGAGGCCTGGCCCTCCTGATGGCAAACCAGGCACCCTGCAGCCAAACCCAACGCTGGTCTCTGTGGTAACTCAGCCTCTCAAATGCCCCACAATATTCTGCTCAAAGAAGCTCACAGTAGCCACCGAAGAGATGCTGACCCCAGCACGTGGAGAAAGCCACTGCCATAAGAGAAAACAGGGGCACGGGATGCCACCTGCCATGTGCTGATGTGCAGCACCTCAGCTGAATGAGGATAACCAACCATAGGTTTCAACTATCATAAAATAAATCTGAATTTGGGTCAAGCACATTGCTAAAATATCCATTGATGCGTAAGGGCTGGTGACTGAGGATGTGTATTGCAGCATTTGCATTTGGCTCCCTAATACAAACCACTGATCTCTCCAGGTTATGACTCAGACATAAAAGTTTTGCTTTTTGGTGCCACTGCTTTGTTTCAAACTCCATGTTTACATCTGTTCTGTAAAATGTCTTCTCCCATTTTATTCATGAGTTTCGGACTAATTGGAAAGCTTCCTGCAACATTTGTACACTGAAATTGCCTGCAGTAAAGGGATGATTTTGCTGTTGTTCTTAGATCCAAACAAACAAACAAACAACAACAATGGCTGGATATTTTATTTCTCAGAATAGGACATTCTGAATTAGAAGTTCTGAAAACTTTGGGAACTCTGATTCACAACACTTCAATTCAAATGTAATTTATGTAAAAACATTAAAGAGAGGGTCAGATAAGGGCACTCAGAACCATTGAAAGAAACCATTTCCATTTACTGAAACAGTTTTACTTGGTCAGCTTATGGACCCAGTGGGGATTTTGATTTTTCAGTGTCAATCAGGACAGAAAAAGCCCTTGAAACATGGAAAATTCTTCTGGAAGAAAAAACAATTTTCTGCCTAGCCCTACGTATTATTTATTTCACTAAGAGACAGCTTGAAGCTTCAGAGGACTTGACAGATGTCAGAAGAGCCCCTCATCACCTCAAATTTGATCTTTTTTGGTACTACAAATCTATTACAGGTTTTTGTCCCCGGTATTTTGGGAGTAAGTGTTTTTTTGTTTGGTTGTTTGGTTTGTTTGTTGTTGTTGTTGTTGTTTTGCTTGTCACTGTGTGGGAAGCATGCACCTGAAGTAATAAGAAACCAAAGAAAGCAAATTTGTTTTCCTTTGACGGAGCAATTTTAATCACTATTTGTTCGATGGCAGAAGGTTACTCCTAGCTTAAGTCTATCCTATCTGAAATTTGTTCCTTGCTGCTTATCCCCTCCCCTAGAAATTAATTTCTAATGAATACAGTAAAATATTTTAAAAAGCATTATGGCCAAGATCTTGTTCTCACTTATTTCTGACAGCTTTCTGTATCTCAGAAAAGGTATTTTCAGGTTTGCCATGCAAATGAAAATAACACAACTTTTCTTTCAGTGTTGCAGTTCTGGCATGCATATCTAAACACCTAAGCTAAACATCTAAACTGCTTTAGAAGGCTTGATTTTTTTAATGTATTTTTTTTACTTATTATAGTTGCAGTGAGTGTTCTTTACACTTGTCATCTGCAATTATTCCTGTTCTTAATCTACACAGTTTAAAAATTGTGAAGGAGGTGATGGCATTTCCTACAAGCAAGCAGAACAGAAAAAAATGAAAAAAGATGTTATTAAAAGAATATGTCATTGTCACCTTTGAAGGACTTCTCAGACTGTTCAGAAAAAGGTAAAATTCATTCTCAGGAAAGAACAAAGTGCCACCTTGCCTTCACAAAAAAACATCTACAATTTCTACTGAATTCACATAATGAGGAGTGGAAGTCAGACCTGTTTATGTCTAAATTATGTCTCTCTTTAGGGAGCAAAACTATGCAACTTCTCATACACCTGTAATATACTCAGTTACACGGGAGAACCACACTGTGACAGCTTGAAGGAGGGAGGACTCTGAAAGCACGAAGGCAGTTTATAATTCCCCTTGAAATTATTTTGGCACACACATGGTTGCTGGAGCAATGAAGCCCCTTCCCCGAGGAATCAGATCCCCCTGATGGCCACCAGGAAAGCTGCCAGGCTGTGAAGCTCACTGCTGGCAGGGACCCTGGGGGACACCCGGGGGTGTCTGGGGCTGTGCAGCCCCCCCAGCCTGCCTTCTTCCTTCCCTTGCTATTTTAAAGCCTTGTCTCCTAATCTCTCTTGTAGCACATACCTTAGTATATAGCACATAACTGGTCATTCAGATTGGTCTTTTCTGCTCTCTTCAGGTCTACACAGTTACCAAAGCCTGACAGACCACTGCTGCTGAGCTTTTCTAGGGCTGTGTAAAGCCGGCTGTTTCACACGGAGTCTGTGCTTCAGTTTTCACATCCTTGCATGTGGTTTGACATTCTCACTGTAGTACTCTGACACTGTCACCTTGTGTACAGACTGTGAGTCACATAACCACAGATTTTCTTCTTTTCTTTTGCACACAATTGCAGCTTTTTTTTTTTTTTTCCTGCAGAGAATCTGCAGCTGATCCTATATTCCTCAGCCCGGCACCATGCACTTATCCCTGTTGCATAGTACTGTCCTTTTTACAGACTCTTTCGTCACTGTGTGAAAATCCCCCTAAATCCCACAACTGTCCTGCAGCACAATAAAGTCTCTCGATTTGGTATAATCCGTGGTTAGGTAAACACGTTTTCTAAACCATTGCTGAGTTCATCAACATCCTTCCAATTTGACAGTGAGACACTCGTAACCACTCCCTAAATATCTCCAACCTACACTGTATGCCTTGTTTGCTTAAAGAATATCATAAGAAACCATGTCAGAAATCTTACTAAAGCGACATCCAATGTGACATCCAATGTTTTTCTGCCACTGAGAATTCCTCTTGCTTTGTTGCAAGAGTTATCAGATGTTTGATGTCTTTTGTCGTTGACAAAGCTGTGTTGTCTGTAACTTGTTGCTTTATAGGTGCTTAAAAATAGTCTGTTTATTTCCTCCAGTATCTTTCCTGGACACTGAATTTAAACAGATTGGTATACAACTTCTATCTCCTCCTTTCCTTTCAACACTACGCTTGTCCTTTTCTGTCCTCTAAATATCTGTTCCACTATAAATTCTCAGCGACAGTTTCAGAGATTTAATCAGTTGGTTCTTTCAGTACAGCTGATTGGAAAGCAGCTAATTTTGTCTGAGTAATTTCTCACTTGGTAGTCAAGTCTGAAATCCAGCTGTCTTCTGAGGAATCAATAATGACTTATATTTCTAAAAAAATCAATAATAGGTGCAAAAATACTAAGAAGCTTGGCTTTCTTGCTGTCATCTTTCAAAAACTTTCCAGTTCTGCTTGACACGGGAGTAATCGTTTGCTTGATCTTTTCAATTCCTGGTGATGTGCTTGGAATGATTTTGTGTTACTCCCGATGCCCCTTATCAATTGCATCTCATTTTTTTGCCTTCTCTTCTGATTTCATCCCTGCATGACTGGGCTACTGTTGTAGCTCTCCAGACCAACCCAACAAAGCTTCTCTTTTCTGCATGCTTCACTCCTGCCTGAGCTTCTGGAATTGCCCATGACAGCCAGGCTGGTCATGCACTATGCCTTTATCTTTTCTGTGTGGACTGATGGTTCTCTTACTTACACTCTTAATGTTGTTTCTATGAGGAACTGCCAGCTCTCTTAAACAACTTTTTTATGTGCATCAACCTTCCAGAACATCCTGTTGAACTGTTGTAGGTGTTCATTTGGCTCTACCTCCATGAAACATTTCTATTTTGCTGTCATTGCTTATTTCTAAAATCATGGATTCTCCCTGCAAAAACCTGTGAAGCCACATGTACATGTATACATGTATATGTACGTATATATAAAATACACATGCATGCATATATATATATATACACATATTCTATCTCGCTCTGTAAAGAACACTGAGGACTTAATTTTTTTCTGTCTTTGTGACCCAAATAATTCAGTTTAATACCTATAAAGGGAAATGCAAGATGATGGGTGAGTCATCAGGAAACAAGCTCATCATACTGCTGGAAAATGGAAGCAGGCAAGATTCCTTTTCTAATCCTGTATGGAAATTCTTTGTTTTGCATCAGCTGTAGCTAGTAGGTGAGGGACACTTGTGAAGGTGTTATGGACACAATTTGGCTCCTAGATGACAAGGGAGCTTTAAAAGTTTTATTTTATTCTGCTCTGTCATCTTGCAGACATTTATTCTTATGTCTGTTGTTTATTACCAAGTTCCCAACATCAGGGGTCTAAAAAGCAATATTAATGCTGGTTAGACTTTGTGATTTCCTCAGCTTCTGGGGCACACGATGAGCAGGCAGAGGACTGCACCAGCTCATGGTGGACAGCCATGGCAGCAAGAGCTCTGGAAACCATTGGTGTGGTCACCACTGAATCCTTCTGATGCTGTATCAAGTACAAGCTTGGGTTTAAAGGATATCTTAAAAACATGCTTTTGTTTCTTACATCTCTCCCAAGGACTTTTTCCAGGGCACGTGGCGCATTTCTGTATCCAAGTCTAGAATGAAGGTGATTTTTTGTTTTTCTGCAGAAGTTTAGTAAGAGAGAAGGGGGAAAAAAACATTTCAAATTTAGCATCATCAATCCACGTTGGCTATGAGCATGCCACACTTGGCTACAAAGATTTTTCTGTAACCATATTTTAGTATTCCTTTGTCCTTCTTTTGCATATTTTTAGACATTTGTGTTAGCATAATTTTTCTCATTTCTGTCACATTGTCTAAATGCTAAACATTAAAATTTAATGCAAGGACTCGTTTTCCTCGTTTCTGAACCATTTGCTGCTTCCGAGAGTGGTTAAAATGAGTTAGCAGTAGCAACGTGTGATGTGTGCGTGATACTTGTGTTGGATGGTTGAATTTGGCTTTTATACAGGAGGGTTTGAGGGTTCTTTGGTATAGATTTGGATTTATTTATTATTATTATTAGGAAACCTCATGGCATCTCTCTCTCAGACCCTAGTTTGGTTTTGGATTTAAGATGTGGCTTTCGCGTGATCCGAGCAGCGAAGATGACACTCGGGCACGGAAAGCAAGCCCCAAACTTGCGTCGCCCTTAGGAGACGTTTGTCATACCCCTGCCCGCACACCTCCAGGGGTCTGCACCGAAACACCCGCAGCTCAAACGGGAACGACCCCCCCAAAAAATAACCCGGGCAAGCGAGCACCCTGCAGCCCGCTGCTTCAGGACGGGGTCCCCGGCAGCCCCCCGGGGTGCCGCCGGTGGGTGTCAGGCGCAAGGCACCCGGCGCGGGCGGGCAGCGCCGCTGGCGCGGCGCCTGCCGGCTGCCAGCCGCACCCCGGACGGCCCCCGGGAGGCGACCTCCCCGCTCCGAGGCCTCCCGGCCGAGGGACCGGAGCCCCGGCCCCCGGCTGCGGGCGGAAAGGGGGCGGCGGCGGCCGGCCCTCGCCCCCGGTGCCGCTGGCGGGCATGCGCGGTGCCCCCGCAACATGGCGGCGGCGTGAGGCGGCCGGCGGCGGCGGGAGCCGCTTGAGGGAGGCGGCGGCGCCGCTGCCCCCCCCCCCCCCCCCTCCCCCGGCCCCGCGGCCCCGGTGAGTGGCGGCGGCCGGGCCCCGGGAGGCGGCCCCGAGCCCTCCGCGGAGCGGAGCGTGGGGGGCTCGGGCGCGGTGGCGGCGGGGGGCGGCCTCGTGGTGCTGCTGGTGCTGGTGCTCCCCGCCGCCGCCAGCTGCGAGGGCAGCGCGCTGCCCGGCGAGGTGCCGCGCTCGGGGACCCTCGGGGGGTCGGCGGGGCGCTCGGGGGGGCTTTGCATGCCCCCGAGGAGCTCGTTGTCGCGGTGTGAGCCCCAGGGCTTGCCCCGAGGCTGGTTGCTGGCTGTTCCGTTAGCCTGCAGAAGACAGGGAGAAGTCACCGGGCGGCGGGACGGAGAGGCGCTGGCAGCGGGCGGGTTCTCCTGCTGCACGCCTCGCCTGTGGCTGGCAGCTCCTCCGCGTCTGGGCTCTGAACCTGAAATCGCCTCTGGCTCGCAGCTCCTCCGGGTCTGGTGAGCTGACCTCAAAAAGTGCCTCGTCCATCTGGTGGTAATTTTTTGGGGCGTTCTTCACCTGGCTTGCGAACAGCACCTCGGTGCAAGTTTGTGGCATTGTTTTAGGAGTTGGGCTCGATGATCCTTGTGGGTCCCTTCCAACTCGGGGTATTCTGTGATTTATGATTCAAGGAACAGCAGCCTTAAAATCTCTGGGTTTTTAAAGCTCTCCTGCTGCGCCTCGCACCTTGGAGGTGGCACAGAAAAGCTGTCTGTGGGACAGTCGCCCGGTGTCGGAGACCATCGCAGTGCTTGTGCGGGTGGGAAGAGCAGCAGCAGGAAGGCATTTACCGTGTTAGCTGTGTTTTAAGCTGTCATATTAACACCAGGTAATAAATAGGAGAGCGAACGCGCTGGGGCTGTCCCGTCAAGTGCTGCTCGGAGCACGGCACCGCACAGGAGACTCGAGGGGGCTCTGGCAGCGCGTCGGCAGGAGCTGCACCTACAGCCAGGCCGCCTGGTCGGGGCAGGGGGAGCCGGTTTTCTCCCTTAGGGTATAATAAAATGTAAGTACTATTTATGGGTGATGCGACTTGAACTGATGTAAAGAAAAACCAAGTTAAAGACACTTCAGTACTTTATTTATGGGAGGTTTCACAGTAATGCAAGCAGGAAGAGTGTACGGTGAAACTGAAATTTAGACGTAGAAGAACTAGAAGGGCTGTTAACTTTTAACAAGGTCCAGTTTTGAGTATTAAAGGAGTGTTTTCTGATTTTGTTTGAGACTCTTTTGACAGAGTTGTTGTTCTAGTTTTCTAATTGTTGCAAATAACACAGCAGCATGCTTGTAGTATCTTTCAGGTTAGTTGGTAGTAAGTATTTCATAATCTGTTCATAATTCTGTTCAGATTCTGGAGATAGAAATGCTCGCTTCTGGTTTCATGTTATTAACTACTTGCACAGCAATTAAAAGCCGTGTAGATACACAAACGTGACCGGCTCCGATTAGGTCGTTCTTAAAATTGGGTCATACGGTAGGTGTTGATCGTGGTGTAGAGGTGTTCAGGGAAGGAGCGGTGACAGTCCTCTAAAATGTTTCCTCGGACTTTGTACATTGCTACTTTGAATGTGCAGACGCCTTCTTTTCTTTCTCCTTTCTCTTTTTCGGTGGCAGTGGCTGCTGGTGCTGTCCTTGCTGCGTGCAGTGCAGCGCTCTGATAAGGTAGAGGCGTTGTTTTCTGTGGTAGCTGCCTGAGTTCAAAAGAGGTGTTGGGGAGGGCTTGTGTTACACAACCGAATATAATTTTGTTTTCATTAGTGTGAAATTGATGGTACAGAGAATGCATTTGTTCTGATGTCTGCCTAAAAGTTGAGTGTGTAAAACTATGACTCTGCTGGACTTGAGGGGACGTGGAAAAGGGTGAAGCAAATGTGCAAAGGGCAGAAGTCGCCACCTACGTTGGGCGTCCTTTTCTCGCCATTGTGTCTCATTGTTTTCTTAGTACTGAAATGGGACTGCGAGCTGTGAATGAGCCGTGCTTGCTCCCTTTATCTGTTGCGGTCCATACGTGATGGAGTGGGTGTGTGGGGAGGAATGGAGTCCTCGGTAATTATTGCTTGATATTAAGGAGTGTCGCCAACAGGAAATGCCATTTGCCGTTAACTGTCCAAGACACAGCTGCTGACCTTCTTATTCGTCTGGCTACCTCTGCCTCAAGCAGGAATGGGTAAAATACGCAGTTTTTCTTGTATATTTTCAGATAATCTTTGAAAATAATGCAGTGTGCTGTAATGTTTTCTGAGTGTAAATATAAAGCAAATTACAGGTAGGGACTGGGACAGTGCTTCAAAGGGTCCGCACAAGGGAGGCTGTTAACCAACTTCTTGACCTCTGCATCTGCTGGGGCTTTAAAGTTCTGTTTACTCCCATTTGACAGAAGTAGCCTTAGGCACCCAATCTTAGTGCTGATTGCTTCTTCCAGAGATTAAAATCTTAAATGTCGAGGACTATGCTGGTAGTGTTCTCTAAAATGTAAGACATGCAACGTCAGTGGCTCAGGACTCCGATTCCTCTAGGACATTGGAAACCCTGTATGAAGCTGTTGGGGCTTAATAGAGTTGTTTTTAAATGTGGAGCAACAGAAATGTTAAAGGTAAAATTGTTTGTGCTTGAATGTTACAGGTGTTTGTGTTGCATGTCATAGCCCTGGTATTTTTGCAAATACTTATAGTTTGGCTCAATGTAAGTTGAAATCCTAGAATACTTGTTCTAATGTGATTTGGTGAATGCTTTCTTTTTTGCTGTGTTGTGTTTTTGGTATAGGGCAGTGTTTTACTGATACAATTTGTAAGATTTCTTTCAAGTTCCAAGTCTTTTCTAATTTGGTGATGTCTTGATGTAATGGTAGGCAGCTTTAACATTAGTTATATGCAGTCAAGTTTATTTTTATATTTTTTTATTAGTTATATGTGGTCAAGTTACCGTGATGGCTGATAATGGTGAGATACAGGCAGCGTGTATGTGCAAACAGCTTCACCTGCGCTATGTGGAAAAGCGATCCATTTGCTGCGGATGAAGACCCTAAAAAGTTTTGGTTAAGTCCCCGGAGGAGCCATAGCTTCTTTTAAGGATATGTTCCTGTGCCAGTCCCGTCTTTTGTGCAAGCGTGCTGCGTGCTGCGGCTGGCCAGCCTGACCTGCCTGGGTGGCAGTGGCCGTGGAGCAGCAGCGTCGTGCCAGGCCGGCTTGGTGAGCCACCTTGCGCTGCCTGAAGCTGGTGTCCCATGTCTGCAATCTTCTTTAAGCATATCTCTAGTCCTGTAGGACGGGCAAATGGGGCTGTGCACCCGCTGCTGCTGGCGGTGGGGGGCACGCTCCCCTGTTACTTTCAGCACATTTACAAGCAGAGTTAACCAGGGCATGAGTGACGGTTGGATGAGTACCCTCAGATGTACTTGTGTCTCTTCCAAGCCTTTCTGCTTGGTCAGTGAGGAGATAGATCTGGAGGAAAGTCAGGAGCTGCAACACAGCTGTTCAGAAATCAGCAGCTATCTTTACAAGGTTCCTTATCTCTGCTTGACGGGCTTGCTCTGATGCTTTCTCTTGTACACAATGGATACGGAGCAGCCAGGTCATTTGCAGCAGAGGGGATATGCTGTCTCCTACCTCCTCGCCGGATTGCTGTCACAGGAACTTGCAGCTTTAGTTTCTGTGTGTCCTTGGAACAGGACAAAAAAAAATCCAGTGTTATCTTAAATATGAATGGTGTGAAGAAATATACAGTTCTTTGTTGGTGCTGGTGAGTGCTGTCTGTCTCATTTCAGCACTGTAGGTTGAGAACTGGTTCATAGTTCTTGGCTTTAACAAAGGTGACCGCTACATGTGTAGTATTTGATTGTTTTGGATCCAGATTGGTGCACCACTAAATGTGTGCTGTGTTTTTCCACGCGCACTCTTCCTGCTTTTCTGAATTACTGGCAGAGCCATTAAGATGGAAGTATTTCTGAAATCCTCAAACCTCTAACAGAATTTTTGTGCTCTTCCACTTGTTTTAGTAGGCAATAGCCTCTCTGCCCCACAGGGAAGATGCTTTCTAGGTATCTTATGTCCAAACTAATCTTAAAGTGCTTTTTCTTTGTGGATTGTTAGAATAACGTTGTGTGCAGCTCAAGTATGAGCAGTGTTTTTGGAGTGTTATTTTTTCCCTGTAGGTGATGTATTATCTGTGCGGCTCCCCATTTAGCATGTCATCTAAAACCAAGCAAGGCATTACATTAAAGGTAGGTGTCCTCCTTTGAATCATTTGGTTCTAGGCCTTCGGCTTCACAAATCAGGTCAAATTCCACTTAAGACAGCAAGGAAATCTAGGCCTTTCATGAAAGGGTTGAACTTCTTTGATGGAGATCTCAGTTTGTTGTCTTCTCGAGGCAATACGATAGCCCTTTTAGGGCAGGGCAAAGCCGAGGCTGAGCCTTTCATCATCTCTAGCGTACATTAGCTCAGGGAGCATCTGAAGTTTATAAAACGTGCAAGAGAGTAGCACCGTTTTAATGAGGTGCATACATAAAGCGAAGCACGCGCCGTTATTTATGTACTGTATGGAATCTGCCGGAGATTAAGGCAGGGGAGGTCAGTGCCGCCAGCGCAACTCGTGGGGCGCTCCTAAAAGCCCATTTGGAAAGAGCAGTTCGTAAAAGCGAGTCTTGTACGTGGAGGAATGTGAAAGGGTATCAGAGCTGCTAAATTTGGCGGAACTTGTCGCTGCCATCTATCGGGGCTCAGACTAAAAGGTCTGGGGCATGCACGATGGCACTTCTAATGCTAAATCCTGTACGCGTGCCCTGCGCTGGAGTGCACCAAAGAGGCAGACAGTGGTTCTCTGGAAAGGCCTGAAGATACGTGCTGGTTCTAATCATGAAACGAGCAGTGTTATTAGTGGGAAAACTGTGTGTCTTGTGTGTATTTTTATTTTCTTCTGCTTGAGTTCTTGCCTGAATGCCCTCAGGTGCCCAGCAGGGTAAGCTGAGGGTGGGGAAGGGGCCATGGATCGCAGCGTGTGAAGCAGAAAGGGGCTGCTCTGTCCCTGCCCCTGTCCTGGCGCTGGCATCCAACAGGGACACAGCTCCTCAGGCGTGCTGGGGAAGACATGGCCTCACCACATCATGCCCCGTTTCACCCTGTTTGTTTCAGAAGTGGAAAGTTGTCCTAGGAAGTTTGGAAAGAAAGACACGGGCTTGCTTTGGATGTTTCCGATGCTCTGGGCTTCTGCCTTCTCTTTTCAAAGAGTGCAGCAAATGCTACAGCTGAGTATTTGCAGCTGTCCTGTCGTGTGAATACTTAGGAGCAGGCTGTTCTCTGTGGACCCATCAGCACGGCGTGTGGCACGGGAATGCCTGGCGGCACTGAACAGGACTCATGAATGTTCGTCTGAATAGATGGGCATGTGTTTTTGGTGGCGTCTGCCTGCAGGATGATTTATTTGGTGGGATGGGTTACAGAAGGATTTTTTTTTTTTTCTTAGAGGAATAAGAAGCTGGGGAAGCAGCAGAGCCCTCAGTACCAGCAGCACAGGTACACCTGCCTGGTGGGGCCTTTAGTTTGTTTGGGTCCTCAGGCAAGGGGAGGGTGCCTTAAGCACTGGAAGAAGATGGCAGCAGGAGTATGTTGCTGCTGGCTTTGAGTATGAGCAAGGAGAGGCAAACGTCGTGCTTTGAAACAAGCCGACTCCGTGTGGGGTGCTCGCAGACTGATCTATACAGAAATACCACAAGGCTGCTCTCTGTGCCTCCACTGGAAAAGAAATTGTGTACTTTCACAGATTTCTGCAGCAGAAAAAAGATGATCGCGTGAAATCGTGATGGATTTCCCAGCTCCGTGATATGTGCGTGGGGCTCTTGGATCCTCTCTGAGCTGAGCTTGAGCGGTCCCTTCAGTGCGCGGTGGCAATATAGACAGGAGGAAGCCTGAGTTATCTACGAGGTTGTAAAACCCTTTTCCGCCAGCCTTCCTCTGCTTGTCTTTCTCCCCGTTTCCCCAGAGTACACACACTCTGTCTTACTGCTGCTTTTAAAACCGCTGGTATTGCTTGCTGTCTGTCAGAGATGAGTGCAGAAAAGCCCTTTTGGGACCTCTGGCATCCCATTCCGTCCTAGACTCCGGGCATCTCTTACTGTGTTTGCAGCAGCAATTTCTTTTCTCCCTTACCTGCTGTATTTGCACTGTGCTAAAAGTACGCTTGGTGCCTCCCAGAACAAATAGAGAGCTCTCTGCTGTGTCGGGGAGGCTGAGCTGAAGGCACAGGAGGTGCATCTGGGTGTACAGGGAATTTCATGCAGGTATTTAGCTGTTAGCCAGTCTTCATCATGCAAGATGTGTGTGTGTGTATATATATATATTTTTATTATTATTTTTTTTGTGCATAATTTAATTAGTTTGCTTCGTGAAAGAAATTTGAGTTAGGCATTTGAACAAAGCCAGGTTGAATGATGATGATGAATGCTTGCAGGAACACTATTCCAGGTTTGAAGAGGGGAAGCAGAAAAACAGCACAGAGGTTCTGGTGAGTTGAATTCACCAAAATGTTTAAACAATTTGTAGAGCTCTTATGCTACTGCAAATATGCACTAGTAAACTACTAAAACTGACAGTTTTACTTAAGATAGAAATGTAAGTGCTGCAAACTGTATTTTTGATTTATTTGAATATAATGTTAAAATACCCTTTCATGTGGGAAGGCTGGCGTTTTAAGAATATTTAAAGCTGTTAATGGCCAGTCAGCCTCTTTGCTGAACTGCTGACTTCACACATACCATTTCCTTTTTCAGGTTTTTACAACCCCACATCTTCCAACTTTTAAAGCAGGATGGGGGGGGATGTGTAGAGGGGAGAAGCTATTTTTATTTTCCACTGGTAGCTATAGAGCAGCTCCAAACTTTAATTTTTAAAATTACTGTCCAAATAGTAAATGTTGAGTGTGTGACATGAGACGTTTCTGTTTTCAGTTGATAGTAGCTATGTTATTTAATTTAATTCTGAGACCTAATTTTTCAGCTGTTCTCATTTATAAGTATTTATTTTTTTGCTTCAGGAATTTTGGGGACAAATCTGTGGTCTAAACCTTGTTAATGTTCGTTTTTAAAACACACAATGCCTTGCTCTGTACTGAATAATACACACTTAGTGCAGATTGAGAGCTTATGATTTTGTAGTCTTGAAATGCATGATTCACTGTAATTACAGTTGCTCATATCCTAAAGCAGATCGTAAACTTACCTGGAAGGAGGGCAGAACATTTACAAATGGTGTTTTACTGCTGACAGCTTAAAAGTTTGTTTATGCTAATCACTTCATAAATAGTGAGCAGTGCACTGTTGGGGACTTTCTGAGGAATTTTGCAAGTGCAGGAAGTTTCTTCTTGATGTTAAGGCAAACGCTGTTACAAAATGATATTTGGAAAGCTGTAATTACCTACTCTTGTCTTTTAACAGCTTAAGAAATACTCAGCCTTAGTTTTTATAATAATACATATGGCTAGCTAACATTTGCTCTTCTGAAAGCCCATAAATTCTCCAAGAGCCTAGCCCTCCTAGCTCTGCTTTTATCTACTAGAGAGGTGTTCTGGTCTCTCAGGTTGTTAGAAGTTCTGCCATATGAAAATATGGAAGTTTCATTTCCTTTCCTGGAATGATTCTCACTTCTATTTATTTATTTATGTATTTATGTATTTATTTATGTACAGAGAATTTGAACTCAAAGGGATTTTAACTCAGATCAAGTTTCTTGTCAGAACACTAGCTGGTTATGTATGCATAAATGAAGGAAAACCTCATCTTCAGTGTTTTTTTTTTTTTTTGAACTCATAAATGTGTAATGCCAATTAATACTGATTTTATGACTATGAAGCTTGTGGCACATCTTATGGTGTATTTGTGCGGGGGTAGGTTTTTTGTTGTTTTTTTTTCCTCCTAGCGTGTGAGATCTTACTTTTCTATAATGGTGCCACAGTGTGCTCTAGAAGATTAGTTTAGGGATGGTTCCTGTTGCAGAAATACAGAGAGATATGCTGTTATGTCCTGAAGTATATGTGAGGCTATGCACCGGGTGACTTACCTGGAAGGAAATTTTCAAGGGGACTTGGAAGTATCGGATGTTACAGGAGTACTCTTCTTAGACTTATTCTGTGTATTTGCCCTTTTTCAGCACCTTAAGGGCTTGTGCAAAGATTGTGAAGTAGTATTTTTATGTAAGAGATGACAGGCGAATAGACGAGCAGGTTAAAAAACAGCATTCCTCTCTCAGGAGCAGTCACTGCTGCGGACCGCGCCCTCCTGTCGGAGGAGTCGGTGCCTCAGGTACGGGCTGCCCTGTGTGAGGGCAGGGCTGTGGGGTGGGCAGGGGGCCGTGAAGGGATGCAGGGGGCTGTCAAGAGACACAGGGGACTGTGAAAGGACACAGGGAGTGAGAATGGTGGCAGAGGCCAGGGTGGTGGTGCCAGCCCCACAGCTGGGCCTTCTGAGGGCAGCGGCACCGGCGTGCTGGTGGCGAAGCACCCTGTTCGCGTGGAGCCTGGAAGACGACCGCCTGTACTTCTGTGCCCTCTGTCCCTTCGGTGGGCCACCAGGGGTCGGGACAGACAGCTCTGAAATCGCCAGCTCCGTCTTCCCTCAGAGTCTGAGGTATGGAGTCATTGACAGGGAAACTGTAATGCTTTTGGTGGTCCTAAGCCCGTGATCTGCTGGCTGCTCAGGCTTCTTTTGAGCGTTACACTTATCACCATAATCCTGTGCCGTGCGTTTTTATGACCAGGCATGCTGTCAGGATGAACTTGCACCATGAAGCACTAAATATGCATGCTTTTTTTTCCAGGACATTCAGCTTGCTTGAATGGCGGGCTTACAGTGCGAAGTATAATGGAGATGTGGTTGAGAGAAAGGAGCAAATGACTTTGACGTTTTCTGTAAAATACCACCTTCTTTGAATTGCAGCAACACGTGTCCTTTGAGTAATTCTTTCAAAATTAGAAGAGCAATGTTAGACAGGAAACATGCTTTCCATCCTGTTTGCTGACACCTGGTACTATGTAGTAGCGACGCACCAAGGGTGAAGGTTTAGGCTTGTCTAATAATATATGTCCTTCTGACAAAAGACTTAGCACAGTGGGAGGTGGCTAGCAGGAGTGATTTGGGCATTAACAATAAAAACTTCAGTAAGGAATTAAAGGCAGATGAATGCTGTCTGTCTGTCTATTTATTTATTTATTTTTAATTTAAAGTAGCTGATGCAAGGGAAGCTAATCAGAGAAGGAATGAAACTCAGTTTATAGGATGAATTGAGAGGTAAATGATGTAAATAATACAGTTGATGAGTGTGGAGATCCTCCCTGTTGCTTTAAATAGAATATATTCCAATGATGAATTTAATGTTATCACAGAATGGTTTGGGTTGGGAGGGACCTTACAGACCATACCGTTCCTTAGGTTCCTGCATTTTTCTGCTTTTTTAATGTACAGCAAATAGTTTTTCATTGGTTTCTGGTATAGATTCTGTACTTCCATTCCTAAATTGGTGGGTTTTGGCCATTTTCTGTATATGACTGTCAGTCACTATGGTTAGCTTCGTTTTTGAAGCTTCGGTTTTCATTCTCTTGCTTTGTGCATGCTCACTCCATTACGCTTCAGACTTGCCAGTACATTTCTATGTTTGTTTGCATATTCCTGGCCTTGTTTTATTTATTTATTTTTGCCTGTGTTTCTTAAAGCTTCTAGATTAATTTCTTAACCTTCACTTTCTGTATTGCTCGCTCTGCTGTCTCACCCTGTTGCACATGCAAGAATGCCTCGAGCTCCATCCGCTCTGTGAGATTTTGCCGAAAAGCACCTGGAGGTTTCTCCCCCGGCCTAGCTGGCTGTTTCTGCTGGGGATGGCGAGGCCATGGTGAGAGGTGCCTCAGGTAGCAGGCGACGTGACCGGCCTCGCTCGCCCCTCACGCAAGGTGGTGGTGGTGGAAAGCTGTTCCTGGGCCTGCCCTGTCTTCTGGAGGTAACTGGTTTTCAGTTTGCTGTCATCCAGCATCATGTAGCGGTTGTTAGAGGCCCAGAAACACTGTTTTTGAATGTCTTCTGAGACAAACGTTGCTATCTACCAGCTAATTTAATAGAGACTCTACGCTGAGTACTGTAAGTGTGACTGGGTTTTAAGTAGCACCTCTTCGAAACAGCAGTATATTGTATTCCTGCTCTGCGGTTTGCTCTGTTTCAGAGAGCGCTCTCAGAGCTTTCCCTTGTCTTATATTTTTAACAGGCCGGTGGGCACGCTGTAAAACCGCCTATCTGGTGGAGCAGAGGCTAATGAAACGCTGGAATCCTTTTTATGTCCTGACAGACGCTCCGGTTGTGCTAAACTTGATGACTATCACTGCAGGGTTGGAATCTTTATTACTGCACCAAGTGCAATCTGGTGCTTGGAACAAAAAGATAAAAACCATGCACTGTTTTAAAGTAATCTGTAAAACAGTTACTTTGACTCTGCATCACCTTTCACAATTTATTACTTGCAGCGGAAAAGCTTTGAATTTTGGGGGAGTCTAGTATCACGTAGAAAGTATCACGTATTTCAAATTTATTTGATGGCTTAAAAGGGTTTCCCTTCTTAATCCTGATGATCACTTATGCTGTGAATGCTATTGTGTAGCAAAGCCTGCTTATTTTATGTCACTATCCAGTTTTATTTATAACTGCTTTCAAGTCTAAGTTGCTTAGGTTTTTTGTAATAACTATCCAGCATGTCCACGTGCTGCAGACATGCACAAAACGCATTCTTCAGTCATTGGCCTTTTTAAAACCATATTTAGTTTGTTTTAGCCATGGAACTAGCACTGTATAAAGTTTTCGTCATGCAGTCCACCACCATGGTGTACAATTTCCTCTAAATTTCACTGAAATGTCACAATTTCAGGAAAATACTTGCCTCTATGACACACCTCTTGTTACATGCAATATCTATGTGTAAATTTTTAGCATGTGAGTGTAAGGTTCAAGAAACTCCAAATAGCTACCTTGCTTTTCAACTACCATTCCTTTTTTATAGCATTGGAAAGATACAGGTTCCAAAAATGTTACTTTTGGCAAAGTTTGTCTTTGAAAAAGTGTCCATACATTTAAATTAAAAAAAAAACCCTTGAACTGTTAATGATTTTAACTTTAATATCATGGGATTTCCTTGAAAGGAAATGATCAAAGAAGATAATTCAGAAATTTGAATGTATTTTTATGCATTATTACTTGAATAGTGAATGGGAAAGGATAATAAACTCGCCTGTTTTGTTGCTTTAGGGGTAAAAAGCCTCAAGTGAGTTTCACTTGTTTTGAGTGCAGTCGAAATTCCAAAGAATTGATGCTGGAGTAGAAAAATCACAGTAGCACACGCACAAAAATTGTTTTTGCTGTGTTACAACAGTTTAACTAAGTTGTTTCTAAAACCTGCGAGAGCATGGGTCACTTCTAGTTATCTGCAGTTAGCATTCCCGTGGTGGGTTCTCCCTCCTCTGCCGTAAGCGGTAACGGGCAGTGGTAGCAGTGAGCAGTTGTGCCTTTGTGTAGATTTCTTACATCAGTGTTTTGTTCCCCTTGCCAGTGTGGTTCTGAAAGAGCATTTTATCCAGAGATGTTTAAAGTTATGTGGTGGAAGATAAACTCTGTGTGTGTAAGCCAGGAGGAGCGTGTGATCCATGAGTTTTTCCTTCACTTTTCAGTAGTGTTTGTTGGGGAAAACAGGAAAAAACATGTTTTATATCTTTCTTTGAATTAGAAATTCACTGAAAATGCAAATCATTATACCACAAACTGTCTAAACCAATGAAATAAAAGTTTGGGTTCTTCTGTAGCCGTGCTATTTTGACATATCCATTGTTTACATGCTGCTCTTCTACAAATAGCTTGTTAAAAGCTTGCAACTTTTTACCAGCAAGATAAGTGTACAACAATACAAAAAAAAAATCCTCCTTTTCCAAAACAAGAAAGCCCAAACCCCAACAACCCCCCCCCCTAACTTGTTGTATTATTACTCCACAGGAAACTGTTGTGCTGAAAGGAAGAATTAACTGGTCTTTCAACTTCAGCCTTTTTATTGTGAGAGAGATCACAGAAGTGTTACCATGGGGAGAACAGCAGCTAAAGGTGAGGCCTGATAGCTTTTATCCAAGAGGAAAGAAAATAGGGAACCTGTTAAACTATCTCTTCTATGGTGGTGGTGTATTACTTAACAATTAGGATACTGTGAAATTCAGGAAGAGAAGTTATTATATATACTGAACACAGGTAAGTACAAAGTTTACATTGTTTTAGAGTAAGTGTGCTAAATTCAGCTTAGCCTGGAGTTCTGTACAAGTTCAGCCAAAGCAATTTTGTCCTGTGACAGCCTTGAAGTCATTATACTACTCTAACATTGAACAATGTGTCTAGATGTGGTATTAAATGAAATGTAGTGCTTTGTTTTGTAACTGCACATAATTTATCAGGAGGATAACTGAGTAGTGCAAGGAATAAAAGTTTACTGCAATAAATACTATTAGCAGCTGTTTTCTACGAGCTCTTGAAGATAAAAATGTACACTTTTTAAAGAAATTTGTCCACAAATGCACAGTGTAGTGCAAAGGTGTGATACCTACTGTGTCATGTCTGCAGAAGATAATTGCGAATTAAGTGCTAAAGAGTGAGACTGAAGAAATAACAAGCGTGTTTGGGTTGGTGAAACAAAGAGAATGTAAAGCGAGAAAGACCCACTCTTTCAAACCAGGTTTCTGCTGCTTTTTAAACCTTTCAGATGAGTAGGCTTCCCTCCTAAAAGATTACTAATACTTTTGTGTTTTTCTTGAGCTTTCCACCTTCAGCCCAAGCTGCTTTATGTGCTTGTGTGCTCCCTTGGTAAATAATTGTCTTTATAATAGATTTTCTGGAATGGCAGCAGTCATCTATTTAATTGTTGAACCAAGAGTTTATGGAGGAAGTCTACCCCCTTCTCTTGTAGTTTTTCTGCATGGCTGTTGTCTAGATATACTGAAAGAAGCACTCTGTTCTGGGCAGATAAGAATCCCACTGGGAAGCAGAGAAAGAAAGGGAAGGAGATGTAGATTCACTCTGTCTTGATATACTCAGCTGCATGCACTGAAGTTTGGTGAAGGGTAGCTAAAATGTGCTCACACCTCTGTGCGCTAGGGAGCAAAGGCAGCCCCTTCCTGACCTATGGTAAGTCTTGGGCTCGTCTTAGCAAACTTCATATGAGGGTAAGTAACTGCATGGCATGGGAAGAGCAAATGTTTCTGTCACCCAGAAGTGTTTCATGTCTGTCTGGAAGAGACAAAGGATTTCTTTGAGAAAAGTGGTCTCCTGCCAAGTTTCGAACACAAACTGGAGTTGAAGACTTTAAGATGGCTAAGAAGTAGCTGCACAGATCTCGAAGGCATGACTGTGAACTTTTTTTTCCCACGCTGGACAGCAAGCAAATAGGAAGTCTTAAAAGATGACAAATACATGACTCCTCATGTAACACACCTCTCTAAAAACTAATACTGTCAAAAGAGATGGTGCTTGCCAGTATACAGGCAAAGAAATCATCTTGTTTCCTGAAAGATTAAGTCATCCCAGAAAGAAGTGTTGGGGATTTGTTAAGTGTCTCAGAGAACAAGCTGCAGTTCAACATGGGAGTTTATAAGAGGAAATATAAATTGGTAACTAGGATCATCTTTACCAGGCCTTATTATATTCTAAAGGTGCCTTTTTTTAAATTTTTTTTTTACATTCATGAGACAGTAAAGATAGCTTTGTCTCGTTTCTTCCTTGTCTCTAATTTCTTGCATGATAGATGTGGTTACTCTTGCCTGTCGTCTCTTGAGTAATCTTATCAGCAGAAGAATTCTGTGGTTACAGATAGGGTGAAGTAATGTAAACACATGGAGTTTTGAATCAGTAAGGAGAAAACACTATGTTAAATAATCTATTCTAATCTTCTTTTGTGTCTACTGCTTTAGTTTATGGAGTGTGCTGTCGAAAAGCTGCTATTTGGTGAATAGAATATGCCGCTATTTTAATTTTAATATATGCTGTATTCTAATCTAGCTACCTAGAAGAAAACATTCTTTTACAGGATTTTGAAAGTAGATATTTAGCCTGTATGCATTATAGGCTACCTATATACATATTTACACAGTGAATGTAAAAGCTCTTAAATATATACTTAGGTATGTTACTGTATTTTTAACACTTCCTTTGGAAATAGGATCCAATTCTTTCTTTGCCTTTTTTTTTTTTAGAGAACTGAATAGCATGTAGTTAGATCCACAGTAATATCATTTTATTTTTTGTGGTTTGACAAAATGATCTAAAACATATTATGTTTTGCATTGGGAAGTAAATTCAAGCTTGTGTCTTTATAAATGAACTTTATGAACAGAGAAAGATAGATAATGAATTCAACTGACTTGTTTTTGTCATGATGAACTTCAAGCCTCTAGAATTAGTAAATCTCTTCTATCTCTAACATACAAAAAAAGTTCCCATTTTCAAGTCCACCTTTCAGCTTTGAGGAAGATTAATCACTGAGTTGCTAGCTGAGGGAGGTGAAGGGAAAATACTGTTTGTACCTGCAGAGCTATTCATGACCTCATTTTTGAGATTCGGCGTCAAAGTTTGACCAAACTGAGTGTCATTTGCTGAGGGAGTCATATTTCTCAGTCCAATTATTTGACATAATACTCTTCCATTTCTTAATTTTGTTTTCAGTGATCTTTTGGAATCAAATTTACCAGAGTATAGGCTATCAAAATATCATATGTAAACTGGCACACTTAAAGGCACTTAGATTTATAAATTCAGATTTTAATAAATCTTATTTTCCTTAATGTTTCTTCTAAAAATAAACCATAAATTCTTATCCACCCTGACTAATGACATTGGAAGAGGTGCGCTGCACCGAAGTGTCATAGCCTTTGTGAAGTGCAAACTGAGGGAAACCTTTCTGAGTGGTGGGAGGTGGTAGTAGATTCAGGGTATCTCAAGGGAAAACAGGACAGTAATTCTTACAGTTAATGGCTTTTCATCTGTTCAGACAAAACACTCCAGCTTTGTAGTGGTCTTCTCAACATTGAAATATGGCATGCGTAAAAGCTGGGGGGGGGCTTTAAAAGCAATCTTAGTTTATTCAGACTTATTTCTTGGATGCTTCTGCATGTGGTGGGTGTGTTTTGCTTGAGCATTTTAAAGAATAGCTTTCTGCCCATCAAAAATAAATGGTAGTGTTTGAGTTTATTATCAGTTAAGATGCTTCCAGCTCAAATGAAAGAGGTATCTTAAGGAATTTCTATTTCTTTTTATTAACATCTTCATCTCTTCTTTTCATAATTTTCTAATTGATGATTATAAGTAAAATGTGCCACTGAGCGTATTCCATTTCAGCATTTTTATTTGCTATAGTATTTGTGGAATAGGCATTAAACCTGATACAGGAAACAAATAATTTGGGTGGGAGATGTCAGCAAAAATTCATCTGGTGTGCAGGCCATGGGTTTTCACATTTTTTCACCTGTTCTTGATTTCTCTTATCATGAAAGGCTGTCATCTCGTTTGAAATCTGGCACTGTTGGGTCGATGTTCTTTCATGGCTGTCCTTTCAAGCTTTGGGTATTCGCAGGAAGCAGTTATTAGTTCTGTTCTTCAATAAGCCTCTTATGTGGGACTCCGTTGGATTTCCTCTTCAGAAATAAGTGGATAGGGAAGTCTTCTGTTCTGCAAGCTATCATGTGACAGTTCCATGACTGTTTCATTTTATTTTTATTTTTTTGAAAGCCTGAATAACTGAGCTTGTAGAACATAGGGAAAGGTTTTTCTAGTGATTGTCACTACCCAGTAGAGCACTGGCTGGATTCAGTTCAGTCCCAAAGAGGCTGAATGGAATATATTTTGAACTGTAGGGAGGAGACAGTGACTGTTGTCCTTGTGTCTTGTCATTGTCACCGGTGTAGTTTTAGTGCTACCCCTTCTTGAGTTCTTGCTGATAGTTGTCAAGGTGTAGGGTGTCCACTTGTGCAGGCTAAAGCCCTACTCCTGAGCAAGGACCTGGCTTAGAGCTTTGTGGGCACCACCCAGAAGTATTGCAGCAGGTCCATCTGAAGTTGACCCCCATAGGGATTTTTCCTTGGACAACTGTCAAGTGCTTTCAAATGTCTGAAGGCAAACTTTTAAAACAAAGAGCATGCAAGTCAAGAAAGAAGACTAAGTAAAGGAGTAAACATAGCATTTTTTCCCCGTAGTTCAAAGGATCTGGGGTATTCCAGATGTGCCTTGGGAGAAGCAGGTGGTATATTTGCAGCAGATTTTGAGCGTTTATATAGTTGCCAGTTTACTCCTATGTAGCCTCTCTCAAGTCACTCAAATTCTTTGTTTTCTACAACTCTGAGGTCTGGGTTATCTTATATGTGGAAGGTGTCTCGACACTAATAGGCTTTAAAGGTCCTGACCAGCCTCCCCTAGGACCTTTCCTCTACCCTGTCCAGGCCCAAGCCCCCACATCAGCCTTGGGGCCATCAGTCCCTGCCCCAGTGAGGCAGATTCGAGTATTCAATAAAATGAATATAGAATTAAATCTTCAGCTCAGAAATACACTGTTAGGCTTTATTATTTTCTTGTTTCTCAGTTTGCAGTGGTCTCAACAAGATTGAAAAGATACCCAGTTTTGAGGATCTCAAATTGTGTAGATTGAGTAAAGCTGTTTAAAAAAAAAAAGCAGGATTGCTTTTTGTGGAGCTAGTACTACATTTTCTACTAGATATATTCTGATAATGTAATATAATGTAATTAAGCTTTGCTTTTTCATGCTGTACTTTGCAATATATTTTGAAAAAGAAAAATAGTACAGTGACTAAATTTGTAATATAAATTACCTTCTGATTATGCACTGAAATAGATGAAAAAGTATTTGGAACAACATATTCTGTACTGTTTGAAAGCATTCTGTGTTATGCTGGACATCATTATGATGGGAATATTACATTTATTATGTGATGGAATCTTCTCTTTTAGATTCAAAGAATATTAAAAAAGAGAAAGATGGCAAGAATCAGCAGGCAAACAACCCGTCTTTAAACAGTGGTAGGTATTGCAGCTGTCAGGTTATTAGTTAAGGCATACTGAAAGGAAACATGCATTTGGATTGCAATGTCTCTTGAGGCTTTTTTTTTTTTTCCTCCTCTAATGTCTTTGACTATTACCGATGGGTAGTTAAAAACATACCATTGCTTTTGTGTAACTTAGCAAAGTGCGTTTTGGTGTAGCAAATAATGGTTGAAACTGCATGACTTGAGTCTGATAGTTTTATTAGCTAAGACAAGTACTTGTTATAACTATAATCAAAAACTCTCTGTAAACACCAATTTTTTAGATCATTTACTGATCTGTCGTTCTAATCATGTATTACTCCGTTTAATGCCTCTTCTACCCCAGTTACCTTTACTTTCCTTAATGTATTTGCTGGTGCTTTGCTGGTGGCTTTTCGGTGTTGCTAACTGGATTCTAATTTTATTTTAAAAAAAAAATGTTTTCAAATCAATTATGTATCGATAACAAACTGTGGAAAACTTCACACTTGCCAAAAAAGATCCAGCTTCTTGTCAAATTTTGACAACTTCTGGTGTATCCTCAGCAGGTGCCATGGGGCATCGTATATGTGGGATTGCTGGGAAATATGTGGGTCTGTGGGCAGTTGCACCTTTGTGAGGTGCAGTAAGAGGGCAGCAGCATCCCTATATGCTCTTCATATATTTGTGGTAGTTGCTTGAATTTGGGACAGCAAGAATTGTCACAAGCAGTGTTGACTGAAGTAGAAAATCTTTTTGGGAATCCTTAGTTCTTGATAAAGTATCATTGGATTACTTAAACTCTCCCTCAGCTTACATTTCCATACCCTCTGACTCGCAGTAAATGGCGTGGTTCAGAGACTTTCCTGCATACAACCCGAGGAGTGAGTTAGCGTTGTATAATCACTGAACACACTGATGGACTAACGCAGTAATAGGGTGGTTGCAGTGACGACTTCCTGCATACGGATGTGATATCCTGGTACTGCCAGCCATAGTACAGCTTTGTGCAGTTACATTTGTCAGACTTCTTTCTTCCATTTCTTGGGATCCTATTGGTGGTAGTGTTCTTCTCTGTAACAAATGCACTTCTTTGCATGTCTCAAAGCATGTCTCGTTTCCCCTCTACAGTAGTGTAAGAGTAGCTCCAGTCAGACTGGACTCAGCATGTCTGTGTTTTAAAATAAGGCTGTCTGACATGACAGATGGAGCCCCATAAGACAGCCACCACCAGCAAAGTGCTGTTCATATGTGACTAAGATAACCATATTTCGTGAGTCACTATAAAACTTCTTGCCTTCTTCTGCAGGAGAGAACAGCATGTTGAAAATGCTTTGTGTAGGAATAGTGCTAAGCAAACAGGTTTTATTCTGTCATGAATGTTCTTTCACTGGGGGCTATGCTGTTCATCAGCTTTCTGAGCACTGAATTTACTCATGAAATCTAGACTCAGCCCTGTCAAACACCTAGAGAGGAGTGACTTGCTCAACATCATGCAAGATACCTGATTTTTGGTAGATTAAATGAAAATGTTTGTCCTGTGTTGTTGCTTGTTGGTGGCCAGGAAGAAGAAAGAACCTATTTTGGTCATTGGTTGAAAAAAGATGCTTTACAATGCTTTGGGCTACAATCCAGCAAATCTCCAGAATTTTCAGGGGGATGTGCGGTAGGAAAAGTTGGAGAGGATGGGAAACGGAAGTGTGAGAAGAACAGCTGAAAAAAAATAAGGTAGGGAAAGGCAGGAGTAGAAAAATTCTAGCTGAATGATCCCAACGTGTGGAAGGTTAGAAGGAATAAAAGGAGGATATGAAATAGCTTATACTTTACCTACTGTGTTTGCAGGAGTATGTAAACAAAAATTAAAAGGAAACATCATCTTTGGCAAAGAGAGGTGGCAGGATGAAGACTAGAAAAGAGAGAACTCTGTGTCAAAAGTCTCAGACGTATGCGAAGGGATCCTTGGGATGAGATGAGAAGGCACAAGGTGCTCCATCTGTATAAACAGAATTTAGACTGTGGTAATATTGTATTAAACAAAAATAAACCAGAACTGTAAACTCTACCTATTTACAAGCTACACTTGAATCGTGGTTTAAATCTTCAATTTAGAATTTGTAAAACTTGGATTGGAACTAAATTGAAGCATTGTGCATGAAAGAGGACGATAGAGTTAGGGAGCACTCCAACGAACTGGACGTCCACTTGTCCATGGGACCAGATGGGGTGCCTGTGGGGGTGCTGAGGGAGTTGTCTGACGTGGGGCTTCCCTCTCATTTTGGAGAGGCCACAGTGATTGGGGAAGTTTGATGATGACTGGAAAAAGGCAAACCACATGCCTGGGGTCAAGAAGGGAGTACTTAGGGAACTACAGGTTGGGCTGATGGGAACCCTGTAAAACTCCTGCAATGAGACACCTGCACCTGGGGCTGGCTAAGGCCATGCAGGCCGGAGGCTGGCTGGTTCAAAAGGAGCTCTGCCAAAAGGGCCTGCGAGGCAGCAGTGTGCTCTTGTGGTGACAAACGTCAACTGCATGCCCGGTCAAATTAGCAAAGATGTAGCCAGCAGACGAGAGAAGGGGTTTGCTCCTTCTTCTTGGTGTTTGTGACACTGTGCCTGGAGTACTGCGCTCAGTTTTGAGCTCCCTGATATGAAGAAGACAGTGACAGAATCACAGAATTATCTAGGTTGGAAGAGACCTCCAAGGTCACCCAGTCCAACCTCTGACCTAACACTAACAAGTCCTCCCCTAAACCATATCACTAAGGGCTACATCTAAACGTCTCTTAAAGACCTCCAGGGATGGTGACCCAACCACTTCCCTGGGCAGCCCATTCCAATGCCTAACAACCCTTTCAGTAAAGAAGTTCTTCCTAACATCCAACCTAAACCTCCCCTGGCGCAACTTTAGCCCATTCCCCCTCGTCCTGGCACCAGGCACGTGGGAGAATAGACCAACCCCCACCTCGCTACAGCCTCCTTTAAGGTACCTACAGAGAGCGATAAGGTCGCCCCTGAGCCTCCTCTTCTCCAGGCTGAACAATCCCAGCTCCCTCAGCCGCTCCTCATAAGCCTTGTTCTCCAGACCCCTCACCAGCTTCGTCGCCCTTCTCTGGGCTTGCTCGAGCACCTCGCTGTGCTTCTTGTAGCGAGGGGCCCAAAACTGAACACAGTGCTCGAGGTGCGGCCTCACCAGAGCCGAGTACGGGGGACAATCACTTCCCTAGACCTGCTGGCCACACTGCTTCTTATACAGGCCAGGATGCTGTTGGCCTTCTTGGCCACCTGAGCACACTGCTGGCTCATATTCAGCCGACTATCAACCAGTACTCCCAGGTCCTTCTCCGCCAGGCAGCTTTCCAGCCACTCACCTCTCAGCCTGTAGCGCTGCTTGGGGTTGTTGCGCCCCAGGTGCAGGACCTGGCACTTGGCCTTGTTGAACTTCATACAGTTGGCCTCAGCCCATCGCTCCAGCCTATCCAGATCCTCCTGCAGGGCCTTCCTACCCTCGAGCAGATCGACACACGCACCTAACTTGGTGTTGTCTGCAAACTTACTGAGGGTGCACTCGATCCCCTCATCCAGATCATCGATAAAGATATTAAAGAGGACCGGCCCCAGTACTGAGCCCTGGGGGACTCCACTAGTGACCAGCCTCCAACTGGATTTGGCTCCATTCACCACAACTCTCTGGGCCCGGCTATCCAGCCAGTTTCTAACCTAACAAAGCGTACGCCAGTCCAAGCCACGAGCAGCCAGTTTCTTGAGGAGAATGCTGTAGGAAATGGTGTCAAAAGCCTTACTGAAATCAAGGTAGACCACATCCACACCCTTTCCCTCATCCACCCAGCGCGTCACTTTGTCATAGAAGATCAGGTTCGTCAAGCAGCACCTGCCCTTCATAAACCCATGCTGACTGGGCCTGATCGCCTGGTTGCCCTGCAAGTGCCACGTGATGACACTCAAGATAACTTGCTCCATGAGCTTCCCTGGCACTGAGGCCAAACTAACATGCCTATAGTTTCCTCGGTCTACCTTCCAGCCCTTCTTGTAGATGGGCGTCACGTTTGCTAGCCGCCAGTCGACTGGGACCTCCCCTGATAGCCAGGACTGCCGATAAATAATGGAAAGCGGCTTGGCCAGTTCTTCCGCCAGTTCTGTCAGCACCCTCGGGTGGATCCCATCCGGCCCCATTGACTTGCGTACATCCAAGTGCTGTAGCAGGTCGCCAACCATTTCCTTGTGGATAGTGAGGGCCACATCCTGCTCCCCATCCCCTTCCACCAGCTCAGGGTACTGGGTATCTAGAGAACAACTGGCCTTGCTGCTAAAGGTTGAGGCAAAGAACCAGAGCAAGTCAGCTGGCAGGCCACCAAAAGCAGGAAGGTGCTGGGGCACAAGATGTAAGCAGAAAACTGGTAACAAAACCAGAAGAATGATTTCCTTAGCTGAAAGAAGCAGCAGCTGATGGGAGATCATCGTGCTGTCTTGAATTGCCTGACAGGTGGCTGTGGAGAAGACCAAGATGGATGCACCTCCAAGGTGCAGTGGAAGGATGTCTTGTCCTTGCTTGTTGGGATGTGAGATGTTCCTGTCTCATGTGACAAAAAAAATATTCACACAGAGGGTGATGAAACCCAGGAATTGGGGTTTAGAGGTTACCCACAGAGATCCTCAAAACTCAGCAGCCTTGCTGTGATAGGACCTGCTTTGAGCAGCCGAACTAGTGGCCTCCCGGGGTCCCTTCTAGCTGAAGTTATTCTGTGATGGGCAGAGGTGGTCAAAAAGAGGCAGGATATTGATGCAGGATTGGAAAGAACAGCAAGTGCTGTTGACCCATGGGGCACTGACTGTAAGCCTGTGCTATTGCAAGCAACAATGGCATAAGCCTATTTCTTTCATTTTTTCATTAATCAGGCTGTTGGGCCACACTGATTGTCTTGGGCCACTGTTGTAGAATTGCATTCCTGTGCTAGCTACAAACTTTTTTTTTTACCAAATGTCCTAATTACCTTCTGTGATTTTTTTTGTTTGTTTTGTTTTCCCTGTTCCCACTATATGCTTATTTGTTCTTCAGCATAAAAATTCCTTTTTCTAATTTTCTCTTTGCTGATGGGTTGATAGAGTTGTGCTTGTTGCATAATAGGTTTTTCTTACGCTGTTTAATTGAGCCTGCAGGTTTGAGTGGGAAGGAGAATAGAATGCATGTTAAATCATTTAGCGGGAGCTCATTTTCTTAAATTTTCTTCATTTGTCAGAAGTTGTATGTTTTCAGGGGCTTTAGAGTTAGAAAGATGTAGAAAATAACTGTTTCTTTACCTGTGCATGTTGGATACAGGGAAGCCTTTTTGGTAGAGATTTTTTCCCATGTGGTTGTCTTCCTAGACATGCATCTTATATGTTACCAACATACTTTCATCTCCCTTTTCTGTGATTGCAGTAATTAAATGATAATTAGTGCCATCCCTGAGACCTTTAATTTACTACAGCATATCTTCAGAAGTGGAGTGGTTCTAATGTAAACTTCAGATCATTTGTGCTTGATGAAAATGGTTCTAATACCTAGGATTTCAAGTCCTGATATACCGAGATAATTTGGGAAATTCAGGCGTATGGATGTAATGTTTTCAGAGGGGGTGAATGGGGTTTCTCCTCTTGAAAGGTGTCCTATCAAAACGTCGTTGTTACCAGCCTGTATACGGTCCAGTCTGCCAAATTAACAGCTCTTGAAATGTTATTGACTTGTTATACAGTTAGCAACTGCATGCCCTCTGCGGTGTCACAGACAAATCATTCATACCCTTTTGAGTCTGTTGTGACAAAAAATGAGGATCTTAGCGGCCCAGGGGGGTGTTTCTCTTCTGCTTGAGGCCCTATATAAGTGCCTCACTAAGTGCTGTACTAATGCAGGCAAACACTAGGTTCAAACCGGCAGACATCCTTCAGAGAAGCAGTGTGCAAGTGACTGAAAACACTGACATTTTCTGATTGTTTCTTTGTTTCTGAAAATTGCAGGAATGTGTTTAGCTGTGCCCAGTAGTGTTTTTACTGATACACATGATGCAGTTTCTCCATTGCTGCTACGGATTATGCTTTGTGAAGTGACTGCTGCTTGAGCCACTGGGTGGCATCATTGCACTATTTTGGGATTAAGTGATGATGTGCTCTTCAAGAACATCAGAAAGATGCCAGCTGCCTGAACAAGAAAAATAAACAAAAAAGCTCACCTAGGTGATTTAAGGACAAAAACGTTAGCTGTGGCATGGTAGTTTTTCTCTTGTGCTTTATATTGATTTAATGCTTGCTTATATCTTTGATGTTAGTGCTTCATACCGTTCCATTTGTTCAAAAAATGGTAACACTGATTAAATCAAATGCAGGATACCCTCAGCTGTGTACATAAGCAATGCCAATATTAACACTGGAAAAAATATGGTGATTCTGTTGCTGAACATTACAATAGTATTTACCTTACAAAGATAGACCTTTATGTGAGTTCAGAGGAAAAGACACAAAGATGGAGTTGGAAGGCTGAGCTAATCCTTTTGATCTATTGGACTGGGGATAGTCATTCTCAACATATGCTTCATCAGACACAAAACGTCTGTGTTTTTTTTCCATGTATTATTTCAGCACTCCTCTGAAGTTATCATAGCAGTGCTGCTGTTCCCATGCGCTTGTTAGGGGAACCGAGATGTGGAACCACTGATGTGATTTGTACAGAGATGCTTGGGAGATCTTTGTGCAGAGAATTAAGTCTAGATGGCCCTATTTGTGTCTTTATGCGTGGACCACAAAAAGAAGAACTTGTGGGAAGCTTATATTGGTATCTGCCAATTGTGTGATTTCCACTGATGGATTTACAGAAAGCTATTTCAAGCTGTGTATTTTGCAAAGGTGTAGTTTGCATTTTATTGTAATCCTGTTCTTGGAAAAAAATATATTCTACGAGATAGTTGGATGGGGTGTTTTTTTTGCCCTCTCTTTCCCCAACCTCTCTCTTAATTTGTGTTCCCTTTAAAAACTGTCTTTATGGTCTTTTTTATCTTATGTCTTCCAGAACAGTTTAATTGGGATGACTATCTGAAAGAGACTGAATCAGTAGCTGCCCCTCTACATTGCTTCAGACAGGTATGCCAAATACTATTTTGCAAGTGTGTGTGTGTATGCCTCCATGTTACAGGGTGATGATGAAGCAACTTTTATGTTAGGACTGCTTGCAAACTTTCTGTTTGACTTCTTTTGATCTCTGTTTATCAGTAGCTTACAGTTTTGGCAGAAGCCAGAGATTTTCCATTCTTGGTTTCTGCCTTAAGCCAAACTTTGAGGGTTTCATTAAAGTTGTAGCTTTGGACTCTTTTTCTTCAAAAGAAGACTAGTTAATGAAAACAGATAGTCTTATCAGAGTTCAAAAATATCTTCTATTTTTTCCAGTAATCTTAGAGGTTTACTGTGAGAATTAACATTTGGCTGATAATCAGAGGAGTCTCTCTCCAGCCCCGTTTCTGTAAGAGTCCTTTCAGTTCTGAAAAGCTACAAGATGTACAAAATACATGTTTGCATGTGCAGGAGAACTTATTCACCACTTTTTTTTCTGGATCTCTCAAATATGTTACATTTTGGCTCTTTCAGAGCAGGGTGTAATAGATAATGGAGTTTAAACAATACAATTAAAAAAAATCATGGGGAAAGACTTTTTACCAGGGCCTATAATGACAGGAGAAGGGGCAATGGTTCTAAACTGAAAGTGGATAGATTTAAGGAAGAAATTCTTTACTCAGAGGGTGTTGAGACACTGGGAGAGGTTGCCCAGAGAAGCTGTGGATGCCCCATCCCTGGAGGTGTTCAAGGCCACGCTGGATGGGGCTTTGGGCAACCTGGTCTGGTGGGAGGTGTCCCTGCCCATGGCAGGGGGGTTGGAACTGGGCAATATTTAAGGACCCTTCAAGCCCAAACCATTCTGTGATTCTATGATGGAATACAAAGGTAATACTAGACTTATAATGAAGAGAACTAATTGCCCCTGAACTTAGTGTAGAGTTATGGTTGCTGAAGTGGTACTTCTGCTAGGCAAAATATGGAGAGTGGCTAAGGTTAAACATATCAGATAGGAATTTAAAAGATCAAGTTTACTGAAGTGTATGCATGCGTTAACCACAGTCTCAGGTTATCAGACTTCAGTATTGTACGTCACTCAGTAAGAGGCTGTAAGGAGAGTGTACAAAGGGTGTTTGAGGTGCTGTTCACATTGTGCTTTGCAAGTTTGATTCCCCCCTTGTCCTATGGTTTTGTATCTATTTGCAGATGCAGTTTAAATCTACCATCTTGTGTGAGCTAACGTGGTGGTTTTACCCAGCTGGGCAGCTGAGCTCTACCACAACTACTCTCTCACTCCCCCTCTTCAAAGAAAAAGGGGGAGAAAATACGATGCAAAGGGCTCGTGGGTTGAGATATGGACAGGGAGATCACTCAAGTTATTGTGATGGGCAAAACAGACTTGGTGTAGGGAGATTAGAGAAATTTATTGCCTATTACTAACAAGCTAGAGCAGTGAGAAAGAAAATAAAACCACCTTTCCCCCATCCACTCTGAACAGTGCAGGGGAACAGGCAATGGGGGCTGCGGTCAGTCCCTGACGCTTTGTCTCCGCCGCTCCTTCACGGTCCCTCCCTGCCCCTGCTCCCCGTGGGGTCCCTCCCACGGGATGCCGTCCTGCCCGAACTGAGCCTGCGGGGGCTGCCCACAGGCAGCAGCTCTTCAAGCACTGCTCCCACACGGCTCCGTACCACGGGGTCCATCCATCCCCCAGGAGCAAACTGCTCCAGCACGGGTCCCCCACGGGCGGCAGCTCCCCCCAGACCCCCTGCTCCTGCGTGGGCTCCTCTCCACGGGCTGCAGCTCCGGCCCGGGGCCTGCTCCTGCGGGGGCTCTCCATGGGCCGCAGCCTCCTCCAGGCCACATCCACCTGCTCCACGTGGGCTCCTCCACGGGCTGCAGCGTGGAGATCTGCTCCGTGTGGGACCCATGGGCTGCAGGGGGACAGCCTGCTCCACCAGGGGCCTCTCCACAGGCCGCAGGGGAACTGCTGCTGCCTGCCTGGAGCACCTCCTGCCCTCCTGCTGCACTCACCTGGGGGGCTGCAGGGCTGCTTCTCACTCCTCACTCTCCCAGCTGCTGTTGCACAGGCATTTATTTTCCCCTTCCTTAAATCTGCTCTCCCAGAGGTGCAAACAACATCACTTATTGGTTCAGCTCTGAGCAGCATTGGGTTCCTTTGGAGCCAGCTGGAGCTGGCCCGTATCTGACATGGGGCAATGAGTGGGCTCTTCTCACAGAAGCCACCCCTGCAGCCCCCGCTAGCAGAACCTTGCCGTGTAAACCCACTACAGCTCATGACCTTCAGCTGTTTAGCCCTCTGGCGACTGTCAACCTCTGCTGGGATTTTTCTCTCTGTAGGGGGAGCTGTGGTCCACTATGTTCCCAAGTTGAGGAGTGTCTGAGCTAGCTGCGTAGAATTACGTAGGAAGAGTTTCAGTGTGTGTGCCTTCACTGTATTGGGCAGATAGATGCTGAGGGGATCGGGAAGTTCAGGTTGGTAGAACTGTAATAGGTGTGACAAGCTGGGCATGTGTAGTTTGCTGGATTGGATCTGTTCAGAAAGGTATCTTCTAGGGTTCACTGGCAGTCTGTGATAACTGGCCTCCAGCAGGGACCAAACAAAAAGCAACGTGAACAAATAATCAGAGGAGGAGAGGAAGATCACACAGTGTATGTCAAGTTGCTTGGAGGAACAGAGAATAGGGAGAGGGGAGAGCAGGTGGTAGTGTTTCCTCATACTGGATCTTGAATCCCAGCTCTCTCTTCAGGAGATGAGGATAAATGCCCCTCTCATGCTGCTTTCAGTGAGAGAGGGCTAATCATAGCAGTGTCCATAGCTCTTATTGGCTGGAGCACCTAAAATTTGTTATCTTCAGAAATTTATTCTACAGTATGTGTTTTTCATAGTGGATACCAGCTAAAGGCAGAGACCCCAAGCCCTGCCTCAGTAGAGGCAGAGAACAGCAGTGTGTCCCTTGGTTGTTCTGAGTGAGTGCCGTATTCACAGACCAAGGACCGTCATGACCAGAGCATATGCTCTTGAGATGTGTAGCTATGGCAGAAAACTGTTCAGGAGCCTTTCTTTGTTTTTGTTGCATCTTTCTCTTTGCTACTAATGCTGAAGAGGTCTGAACTGAACAGCAGAATAACATCTTAAATAGAGGTGTTTAAGTACTGTGCACTAAGTGAGACACATAAATCTGAGTGACTTGGATTGCTTAAGCAGTGTGTGGGTTGGAAAGAAGAGCTTTAATGTCTGTGCTTAGCAAATTTCAAAACAATTTACATATGCAGACTTTCTGTTTCTTCTAGAGGTTGACCTTTAAGTAGAAAGTGATATGCAATGTTAATTATTGCAGTGCTAGCTCCTCTCACTAATTAATGTTTGCATATTTTAGAAACTAAAGCGCTTGAGCTTTGTGTAGGACTAATTTGACTTGTATTGGGTTACCCATGAATTGTACATGTCATTTTCACTCTGCGTAATGAAAGAAAGACACTGTTTTGGCCAGCCAAAAAGCAAGCAGAGAGGAGTTTAATTTGGCAGTTATATCCAAAAATTGTGACTTGTGGGAATTTTACAAAGTTTAAATTTTGTAGTAATTAAAAATGACCTGGGGAGCAGTAGATTAAAGTCTCTACCATAAATTAAGATACAGACATAGACAGCTAATGGGAATTGATTAGAGCCTTTATCTTAATTCAGAATGTATTTTATCTGTTGCTCTCGGTTGTTTTTAATTACTACCTACAATTTTGAAGCATTCCACATCCTTTTCTCTCACCCTGTAACTTCTTTTTCAAGCAGTTGAAAATTTAAAATATAAAAGCTCAGCTCCTGGTGGTTTGAACAGAAGTTAAATCAAGGCTCTTAATCTAGCTGGTTTTATTATTTTGCTGCAAGGAACTGGTATGGAGGAGTCACCTTTTTAGTGCAGTGTCTTGCATTGTTACTATTTAAACAAGCTCACCTTTCCTACAAACAAATAAACGAAGTCCCTAAATTTTCAATCTCAGTTGCCTTTCATGGTTGTAGAAAATAACAGCTTGACAAGCAATATCCTGAAATTGAATTGCCCTTTAAATTTAATATGCTCAGGCTCCCCTTTCAGACAGCCTGCTGGCTAAATGCAGCATTGGCAGATGCTACCCTCAACTCTCACTGAATATTGCTTGTCTTTTGGTGTTTTTTTTGGGGGGGGGCTCTGGCTCCTCCAGGGCTCCTCCTGTTGATCAGGGTCTGTTTGGAACACTGCGCCTGCACAGCATGGCAAAGGTAGAGCAAGATATGTTTTAAAAAATTGAATGTGGTAGAGAGAAAATATCGCTAACGCTTGTTCAGGTAGCAAGTTTCTTCAGCCCAGGCATACAGGTGCACCCTGCATGCTTCCTGTGGATCCCAACCAGACCTGACCTGACCAGATGGACAGGGGAAGGGACATAAGAATCTGGTGAGCGTGAATGCCCATGTTTGTGATCCTGCTACCTGCCTCCCGTGTTAGGATTCAGGTTGTGTTAGTCTCTGTTGGATAGTTACTGGGTTGAAATGGCATGTGGAAGGCTGCCTGTGGTTCTTGGTGTCTGTGTCCAGGGGCAGCTTTGTCCTGGAGGAGGTAGAGAAAAGGTCTTTCAGGGTGACGGGTGACGGGAGTAGTCATCCTCTCCTACAATAAACCTCAGTGCTTGGCTTGCTTAACTTGATGAAAGATTACTGCGAAATGATCAGGTTGCCCTCTGGAAATACACTGTAGATTTTGATATTAGGTTCAAAGATGCAGAGAGAATTTAAGGTAAAATATAATATTGGCTAAAGTTACCATGAATAAGTTTGGGCTGGAAGGGAAGAGATATCTAAAGAGAACAGTGAGATTTGGAGTAATCTTTCTCCAAGACTAGGTGAATCATTCAATCCCAGTTAGCGTTGATACAAGTTTTTGATCATCATTAGATGATCTTATTGCCTACATTACTCCAGTAGGCAAGTAATCAGACTGTGATCCAGTCAGTCTCTGGCAGTACTGTATTGTTACATGAGCTTTTCTCTTTTCCTGGTAACAGCTCAGTAAAAAATACTCTCCTTCTCTTTTTAACCTTTAACTGTGACATAAAGATCAGCTCAAAGACCAAGTTGCATTCATCACATTTCTTTTCCCCATGCCATTATCTTTTCCCCAAAATCTCATGTCTGCTAATTAAATTGGCATTTCATTGTGTGTTTGTATGAATGTATTCAGTTCTCTGTGAATAAGCACAAGCTGCAGTTCGTATCTCAGCACAGAAGTTTTATGTGCCTAGGACTGTCTGTTTCCTTTTTCTGTAAACTGCAGTTAACATTAATTCCTTTTTCTCTCTTCTTTCTTTGCATTATAAGCTTTTTTTGATGCAGAAACTCTTTCTTGACTTAAGCTTTTGTAGTGTAGTGCTCTAGGGTCCAAATTTTGTTTGAATTTCCAAAACATTACTAAAATGAGAATTACTAGTTTTCAATTCAAAAGAAATAGTTATTCTTGTTTGTTGGTTTTTGTTCTTTTTTTTTTTTTTAAGAGTTGATTGTCATATTTCTTGAGGTCCTTGTTTTCCATTTACTTCAAGTGTTAATCCCCCATCTTTGTATTCCTATTTTTATCAGGATTCGCTTGTTACCCTTCCTGGCTGTGCTGATCTTTTTAAAAGTCAGACATGTTTATGAAGCAGAAACATCAAGTATCTGAGATGGTGCTGTTGGGAGGTTATCCATGCTTCTTCTCTGATTTGCTGCTAAATGCTGAAAGTTGAAAAGCTTCTTGATATTTATCAGTTATCTGATATGTTTGTATGAATGAAAGCTATGTACTGAACTTACCTAGTAAATCTAGCAATGCTAAAGAAAATAAGAAAAAGTCTTTTATCTCTTACTGTAGTCCAGAAGTCCACCTACGAATGATTTCAAAGTCGGTATGAAACTGGAAGCCCACGATCCTCGCAACGTTACCTCGGTTTGTATAGCCACGGTAATAGGAATCACTGGTGCCAGGCTAAGGTTGCGGCTTGATGGAAGTGACAACAAAAATGATTTCTGGAGGCTTGTGGATTCCTCGGACATACAGCCCATTGGGACCTGCGAAAAGAAAGGGGGCATGCTCCAGCCTCCGCTTGGTAAGAAACAAAGCTTCTGAACTCACATATGTGGAGTAATGCTTTTATGTAGTTGATTTTACCATTTTTTCTTGGCAAATTCAGTGGTACTAACATTTCATCAAACCATTATTTAACTGCAAAGGAGAGGTGAGCAAACTAATTTAGGGTGAAATGTGGGCTTTTCTTCTTTTTGGATTCTTTTGACATAAGAATGATCAGAATAATTGCTTGTTTTTTTTTTTTTGTTGGTTTTCGTTTTTAATGGAGGCCCTTAGTGTTAAATGGTAGCGTCTGACAGCATTTCTAATAATGAGATACACAGTCATGTGCCCATTCTAAAAATGTTTCCTGGCACACACCCTACCTTCTGAGTATGCATGGATGTAACGTTTTCTTCTTAGGTGTTGTCCGTGCTCCTTAGAGTCCTGGAGAAGGCTGACTCCTGTTTTCCTCTTCAGGAAACCAGAGTGGCCCACTAGAAGGCGCTCGCCGTTAACCAGAGTGTGGAGCGCTCAGTTGGGCTGCAGAAGGTGCATACAGTTCTGGACAACCGGAATGTTTTCTCAAGCACTCTGAGCAAATTGTTTGTGATCTGGGAAAGGTGGCACTGGGTTGGTTCATGCTGCAGTATTGCAGCATTCTGCTCAGAGGCAAGTAAAAGGCACTCCAGAGCTCTAGCAAGCTACAAGCTTATTGCATGCAATTCTCAGCTGCTCAAATTGACACACATGGGTTGGATCAGTTTGTCATGAGCAGTTTGTGAGCATGACAAACATTCAGTGCACAGGATGCAGCAATCCTGGGCTTAGAAGTAGTCCGCAGAATTTCTTTTGCCTTCCATGAGCAACATGGACCAACCACAGCGTTGTGTGTCTTCCCAGACTGAGAAATGGTGCTTGGCTTAGTCAAAACTTACTGTGAAAGTTTATTAAACCTGGAACTGTACAAAGGAATTCCTTGCTATAAAACGAATACTCAAAGTTAACTGATTAACTACTGTGGGTCATGTAATTGTGGTATCGCTTTTCTCTGCTGTGATTAATCTGTATATCTAGATCTACATTCTTGTACCATATTTGTTACATCTAAAAATTCTAGGTGTGGAAGTCTTTAAAGAAACTGATTTTTCATGTTGGTCTGAAAATAGTTCAGCTTTCGAAAAGATGGAAAAATAATAGCCAATATTTCTTCAAATTCCTTCCCCACAAAACCAAACCAAAACACAACAGCAACACTTCTTTTATTCTGTTATCTCTTGTAATGTTTATAAGATGCAAGAAATAATGTTCTTAATGTAAAAAATGAACAGTAGCCGAGAATTGGTTACTGTTGTCTTCCTGTCTTACAATTCTGGCTTTGGTGTCTTCTAACTGTGACATGTGACAAGGCAGAGGTGCAGTGAAGAAGGTCGGTATGCTTTCTCTTAGTGGCCTCTCAAGAAACCAGTCAACCGTATTTGTTAACAGCTTTTGGATCTTCTGCTAGAAAGGTGAAGTGAAAGGTGTAATTTCATTACCGTGTGAAACTTGATTTGCTCTTAAACAGGCAAACAGATATAGCAGCAGTTCACGTAACCATTAAGATGCTTCACGTAGATTAACAGGGTAGATTTTTGTGCTGTTGTGCTGCTTTAGAAACACAAGGAAAGCAATGCAGCTTGGGAGCCAGTCTGCAAAAGTATTAGTTGAGATAGATAGATAGAGTCTGAACTCCGAAGGGTTTATTTTTTCCTTCTTTCCTATGGATGTAGAGATTTTGAATGAAAACACTGGAAATTTTTGAGATTGGGGGGGAATATTTTTTTTTTTTTGAGAATAACTCAGTTTAGCCTCTCTGAAGTTCTTGGTACAAACTTGTAGAACGAGTACAGTCATACCAGTATGAATGAGGGTAGTGATAGAGAAGAGTATGTCTGTTCTTATGTGTATGTGTGGCATTAAAAATACGGCTTTAGTCCAGGATCACAGTGCTTTTTTTTTAAAACGTGTTTCTAAACTAGCCTGATGAATAAAACAACTCTGGGTTATGTATAATGGGGACAATCAATTCATTACAAAGAGAAACTTTCCGTGATCATCAGTAGAAGGATTGATGCCTTTCTCTGGATACTCTTTCTTACTCCTGTTCGGTCAGGCTGCTTGTAGTGCAGCTCCAAATAAGCAGATGTTTCCTTGCATCTAGAAACGCAGGCTTACCTGCCTTCAGAACAATTGTGGTTATTCAGGAAAGAATGTGAGTGCCATTATTTTGTCCCTCCTGTCTTAGATTCTTTCGGAGATAGGCTGAATTCCAGCAATCAAGCATTCTGGCATACCTAGATAAATTTTTGGAAAAGCCTTCTTGGCAGCTTTACAGCATCCTGTTCCTGGGCAAAGCTGGGAGCTAATTGGGTGTATAATTACCTCCTGTTAGACATTTAAGCAACCGATTTTTTTTTGATTTTTTTTCCCTGAGTAGTAGGGAACCTTCTGGATACTAATGTTCTGTTTATCTCATAATCGCAAGTTAAAATAGCCCCCCCTACCTGATTTTTACATAGGTTTAATTATACATGTTACCTAAGGTTTTTGAGAAAATGATTAGTGTAGGAAAGCGTTCTTCCAGCTTCTGTTTTTCAAAGGGGAGCTTTTATGCTATTGAGAGCTTAATGTTCTCAACCAGTTACGATGAAGATAACATTTTGTATGTTTTTTACCAGGACAACTTACAGGCCAAGTGAAGTTAATTGAAACTATTGTTTAGTTGTAGTTCCTCTGTCTTTGTGTATGTATCTTTTCTGTGCTAGCTGGTTAGGAATACTGCATTTCAGTAATCACACGTGTTTAGATTGCATAAAGACTCTGGTATCAAACCAGGAGCGATAATCAGCTCAGCAGTCGTCAAATTACGAGGCTATTTCTCAAGTGTGAGCTTTGTATTAATTTAGGTGTTGCATAGGTAGTTCCAACATGTAAACTGTTTATGCAACTGAAAATAGCTTAAAGCTGCAAGTTCAAGAACTGTTAAACCATATAATCCATGCAGTCCAATTTTAGATGATGTAATGATTTAACTGATGAAGAATTCAAATACATTCCACCTTTCTAGGGACAATTTTTCCAACAGAATCTTCAAGATTTGGTTGTGAGGAAGCTCATCAGTTCCTGGCAGATTTTGGTAATGTTTGCTTTGTGGAGAAATGTCCAGTTCTCACTATTACATCAATTTTCCCGTAAAAATGTGCCAGATATGCAGGATACTAAAGATGTAGAAAAACCGTCCACTGCGTTTGTTACCTTACTCATTACTTTGAAGCATTCATTTGGAAAACACAGAAAGCAACGGGGATATTTTTCGTTTTGTTTCTTTAACCAGAAAGTAGATTTTGAGGGAAGGTTCTCAGGAACGAGAGTGTTTTCAGCTAAACCTTTGTTCTCCTTCAATAAGGTAGTTCAGCTGAACAAATTTGATTACTGTTTGTGCTTTTTATTCACTTGTTTAATGAAGGATATTGAAGTAGAAATATCTTCCAGTTTGTTTTTCAATATGATACATGCTTTTATTAAAGTCATTATATGTTTGTTCTTCCCTGTTATGTGTTCTTTGTTGAAGAATTTCTATTTATTTATTTTGGGGGTGGAAGAGGAGAAACTTAAGCGGTCTTTTTCTTGTCTGTGGTCTGGTGAAAGAATTAAAACAGCTTCAAAAATTAGAGTGTCTCTCTTCAGTAAATGAGAGAAGCTGGAGCTGAGGAAGTTGAGAGTGAGAAGTGGCCCTGAAAAGTAAGCCAGGTATATTTCTGTACCGAGAGGTTCCACTGAGCCAGGGACTATGTGGGATGACCTGGTAATCTCCTGTGCTAGAACGTGCATGTTGGTAGGTCTTACACATTTAATTGTAAAGTCACAAATTAACAAGTGCTGAAAATGGCAATGTATTGCGCAGCTTTCTGCACCAACACCTGCCCTGTCTGTTCCTTCTTGATTACTTTCATTCTGGCCAAGTCTGAAACACAGGGAATTAGGCATTAATAAAGCCAATTTTATATCCTTTTCTTCCCATTGTATTTTACAAACTGAAGGTAGGGATATTATATACGAGTAATTTATTTGTTACTTAGGATTCCAGATGAATGCATCTTCTTGGCCGATGTTTCTCTTAAGAACTCTAAATGGAGCTGAAATGGCACCCGCAGCGTTCTTCAAGAAGGTAAGAGGAAAAGGGCCGCTGGTAAACAAGTTTCCATCAATTGGTCCATGGTTGCATTTATTTAGTGGGGATGCCAAAATAGTGCCTGTTGTATGCAGCGCAGGAAGGCCAGAATATTATTTAAAACTACTTTGAAGTGGATTGGCAAGGTACGAAACCAGACAGGAAGTGATCTGCCCGTTGGATGGCATCTCTTTTCCTGAGCTGAGACTTCTAAAGTATGTTGTGTTGTTCAGAATAATTGTTTTAGCTCGTTTTCTGTGTCATGGATTTAAGATAGGATGCATCGTCTCACATTTCTTAACAGCATCACGTTCATGTAGTGATTGTGCATGGGAGTAAAAAATTTTTTTAGTGGAGAACAAGAACCATCAGAAAAAAGTAGTGCTTAGAAAGGTTCTGTTAAATGTTTTCACTGGGCACGTTACTCATCATTTAAAATGTAATCAGAATGTAGTTGATGGTAGAAAAAACTGCTAGTTCTTGAACATGACTTGAGTAAACTACTGTGGAACATGAAAAATAATTTATGAAAACAATAGTAATATTAAAGTGATTTTGTTGTGATGCTGTCACATTGAATGTCTTCATTTCTGGTACTGAGAATGACATTTAGAAGTATGTCAGTAAATCAAGGAGTTGGTTTCAGGCCTGCAGCCACATTGGTTACACGTTAACTTATTGTAATTTTCGGGGGTGTGATGAATCATACTTCCTGCGCTGGCCTATCAGTATGTCTGAGATCATTTTTGGAGAATGAGGTTCCTAAGGCTGAGGTGGTAATTTGGGTTCCCTTGGGTCACAAGCTCGGCAGTGAGGGTACGCTTTTGCTGGTCACGTTGACTTTAATTCTGTTTCTCTTTTGTCCATTTGGAATTGGTCTAAGGCAGGCTTAGTTAACAGAGGCCTATAAATAATGTCCAGTGCTAATGAATTTTTCATGGACTAATTGAGAGGTGAAGCTTTTACCAGACAGTTATCAGTCCCCAGAAATACCCATTCCCTGCAAACCTCCTCTTCCTTATTAGCATGTAATGATTTCATGGTAGTGTCTTTGCTGTCTTGCTGCCGAGGCATAATGTATTGGGTGCAACCTATTGCTTATGTGAATACTTTCAGCACAGCCTTGCTGTCATGGGGAATTTTGCTAATTATCCCAACTGTGTTTGAGGGAATAGAATCTAGATTTTTATAACACAGAAGAGAAAAAGCAAATGTGAAGCATCAGTAAGTTACTTTGTCTACTATAACTTCTTGAGAGTAGTGAGTATAAGAAATAAGAATGCTGAAGAAAAATAGAGGTTTTCTGTTTTTTATTTTTAAGGGGTCATACGAACACAAATATTCTACCAATCTTGTTTCTGTAGGAACCACCGAAACCTGTGACAAACTGCTTTAAAGTTGGAATGAAACTTGAAGCTATAGATAGAAAGAACCCGTACTTGATTTGCCCAGCAACCATTGGAGATGTGAAAGGAGATGAAGTTTTTGTTACATTTGATGGCTGGAGAGGAGCATTTGACTATTGGTGCAGATGTGATTCTCGAGATATTTTCCCAGTTGGATGGTGTAGCTTGACAGGAGATGCATTACAACCACCAGGGAACAATGGTAAGATGACTAATAATATTGCTTAATTGTTTTTCCCCTCAATTACAGCAGAATTTTAAAAACCAGCTGGCTGTATGCAGATAAGACTGGATATTTGATTTGCGAGCAGTTGATGAGGATGAAATATTGTTGAATTTTCTTGATGTATTTTAAAGCTAATAGGATAGTTTCTGGGAAACAGGTTTGTCTGTTTGTAGTAATTCTGGAAACATTTTATTTAATATTCTACTGTTGAAGGGCTTTTGATAATCTTGAATTTTTGTGTGCTTGTGAAAAATCTTGGACCTAAACTAGTTTTGCTGTTTGTATTATAGATAAATGCTCCTGTTTGACGATACCAATATATTCTGTGCAGCAGCATTTTACATTAAGCTAACTGCTAAGAAAATAAAGTAAAATAGTCTTTTAAAGAAAAGAATATCACGGCAACTTTGCTTCTGCGAAGTTGAAGGTTTAAACTATATATTTTGGAGGTTTTTGCCTCATACTCACAAAAATCTGTCTCGAAGCTGCCTATTCTGAATGCTTTATCATCTTTGTACCTTTATGGATATTTGTACTTAATGGTTATGGAGTTCTCTTAAGTAATGGCCACCTCGTTTTATAACCTACAGCCGCCTACCCTAAAAAGTCAGAAATTGAATAAAGAGAAATACCCTGAATGTAATCCCTCTCCTACTCTTGTCACATTTCTGTAATGCAAGGTTTTTCTGCCAAACTATTTGGGCTCCTCTACCGTCGCTCTCTTCCGATTTGAATGAAAGAGAGGTTTTTTAAGAGGGGAGCCATATTTTACTTAAACACTTCAATACTTTTGACCAGAGTGAGCTGTTCTAATGGTGAGCACTTTCATAGCTGGTACTAGGTGAGGAACAAGCAAACTGGTATCACAGAGCTCCCACAGGAGGTACCAAAGGAATAGAACCAAGAAGGGAAGAAATCAGTCATTCCCCCTGCTTTATCCCTCCCTGTTATTTTTCTCAGTCCTTTGCCAACTGGTCAAGAACCATATGGAAGATCTAGCTGAGATCAGTTCAGAGTCCCTTTCTCAGCTGTTTGATTCCTCTGTGTCCTTGTCCTCACCTGCCTCTCTGTAATACTGTCCGCAGTTACTGGGTCACAGTAACTAATCTAGTTTAGTCCATAGCAGCAGATTTCAGCGAGGGAGCAATGGTGTGTGGAGCTGTACAGACAGATCCAAGATGTGCAGGTACAAATCTGCAGTGAGAAGGCAGGGGAAAGTGAGTTGAGGACAGCCTACATTCGATCAAAATGATATAGTGGGTCCCAAACTGACTACAGCCTGATGTGTCTGTGCTCCCAATCTGTGAAGTGCACGGCTCAGCTTCTTCAGAAGGTTGACTTTGTCTTGAGAAGTCCTGAATGAGGTGTGTTATTATGGTAAGTTAATTATGTCAACTATGGAGAAATAAAATGGCTTTATAGGAAAGGGGCTGTGTAAATAAGTGATGTAAATTTTTTAGAAGATATTTTTATGACTGTTTAGTTTGCTGACTCCAGTTGTATCTTTTGGAAAGAAGCGTTATGAAATTGTTTAGTCTACTCCAGTTTCAGTGCTGGAAACCCAGCAGTGTTTTGAGATAACATGTACAACATTCTTCTTGACCGATTAGTGTTTGATAGGGATCAAAGCGTTGTATAACAATTAGTTAGTAAATTTGATTAAATATTCCAGTTGTTTGAGTATTAAAATAAACACACTTCCTGAGTGTGTTCAAATTTGGTGGAGGCTGAAATTACCTAGCCATGTAACTTTCTGGATTCTATTCCCTTTTTATGAAAAACAGTGACACTTCAAGCATTGATAAAACCCAAGGCAAGGTTCTTGCAGAAGTTTAGTCAAAACTGGAGAATTTTAGAGACGTGATAGAAGTGGGGAGCAGGAAGGTGAAGGCTAAGGATTTTGTTGTTTGCAATTCTAAAAGTGTGTCCAAGGTTAACTGCAGTTTTAATAAAACCTTGTGTGGTCCTTTTTTTCCCCATTCAGAGCAGGAAGAGTTTCTTCTTCAAATTTTTCTTCATATGCTTGTTTTTCAGATGTGCATTTGTCAAGTTTATGTAGCTAGATGAAATATTTTTTGCTCTCAGGTTAGGTATTTCACTGTTATTTGATTGCTTTTGAGCCATTAAAGTACTGTAATGATAGTCCTTTATTAAAATGTAAATAATAGCTTCAAGGAGAGTGTAATCAAGTCATTTCAATTCAGAAATTTGATAATGTTGTCAGGATTCTTCATTAAGTCACATTAACATTGACTACTCCTGTTATGGAAGAAAGTATGACAGATAATATATTGTAGGAATTCACATGAAATGTTATGGTGTCGTTCTAGCCCAGACTTTTTTCCTGCAGGTTAGTTCAGTATTTCTGTCTTGAATTGTCACTGTAGAGAGTGAAAAAAATTGACTGAGCGTGGCCTAGTTTTCAGAGTTGGTATTATGCGAAATATTCCAGGTTTTTTATAACTACTTTTTTCCTGAAGGCATTTAAACGTGGTAAATCACTAGTGAAGGACTGAAAACAAAACAAATTTTAGTCACCAAGCAAAAACAATATCCTGTAATCTAAGTATGAAAATGATAAATGATGCTTTAGGTTTCATCCATATCTAAGACAACAATTTCCTGCCACGAGACTTTAGGGTCTGATTTAGCACTTAGCAAGAGAGAAACTGCAGTAAGGGAGATGATCTGAAAATTAGAGAACATTTTATTGCAGCTGTTTACTCTCTTAGCCATTTAGGATGCCCGGAGAGAATGTAGGACCTCTGTCATGGGTTGTTTTTAAGAACAGTTTGAACAGAGCCTTCTTAGATATTGGTGAATTTATTCAAAACAGGATATGTGGTCTCTTCAGCCTTGCATTCTGTAACTCGCATTGGTTTTAGAAAGTAAGCTCAAGAGCTAAGACATGATCAATAGAAGATAAAATGACGAAGGTAGGTACAAACAGTTGTCCAGAACAACTTTCTAATGCTCAGTCCTTAATCTTCTTGCTGATGCTTTGTCTTTGGTCCCTTTCAGCAAATGTGACTTGGCTGGACCTGGCTGGGTGGCAGGGCATGTGCTTAGTGGGATGAAATGTAGTTGTTTAATGTTTATACTAGCAGAAGCTGTACTTAGCTAATTTTGTAGCTGGATTCCTTAGAGATATCTAGGATAGTAGTAATTTACGTAATATGTGGTTTGAAAGCAGTGCTTGATGTTGGGTTGACCTGCTGGCCCAAGGTTAATATTTTAAGGATGCAGTAGCTTGTTTTCTCTGAGTCTCGTGGGCACTTAAGTGCTTTTACAGATGACTCGTCACACAGGAACATCAGCGTGAACTATGGCTGGTGAAAAAAGTTGGCATGATAATATCTGTGCTGGATGAATGTGAAGGACCTGCTCCAGCAGGCTTTTTCCAACAGTGGCTGAAAGCAGATGTCTGAAGAAAAGCAAAAGCGCGCAGGAGAGAGGTTTGCAGATGTGTTCCTAGTATCTGGCAGTCTACAGCCCAGCACTGCCCAAGCCCCAGAGAATTTATGCTGAGTACCTCCTGGAAGAGTTTGGTTGTTTCTGTTCAATTATGTTTTGGAGACGTGAACTATTATCTCCTAAAGCATCCTGTAGCGGGGAGTTCTGTGGAAGAGGAGATACCTTTTCCCTTGCTGGTAGTTTCATTTTTTGCCCTCTAGTTCTCTTGGACTGAAAGAGCTTCCTAGGCTTCCAATTCTTGTACAGAAAGAGTCAGTAAATAGCCATTCCCTAACAGCTTTCTTCATATCCAGCATAGTTTTTCTGTTTTCCCACAACTATCTCTATTAGAAACTTGTAAAATTCTGTTCTGTTTTACCCTGTTATGTGATCTAAATTGATCACAGAATTAAATTATTCCACTGATCACCTTTGTTATTCTGTACAGTTTCCATTTGAGCTCTGTCATTTTTGAGCCTCTGGAACCAGAAGTATACAAGGTGTCTAAGACTTCGTGGCATTGTTCTGGTTTCTCTTTTGTTTTCTATTCCTCTTATTCATAAATTTGTATTTGGGATCTTGGACTGCTGCTGAGCAGTGGATTAATACTGTCATGGAAATATTTAATTCCAAGATGACCCTTTTGTAATGCTTCATTGGTCACAGAAGCTGGGTCATTTTGAATTGCTTGACTCTGAATTTCATCTTTTATTTCCTCACCTGCTGAGCAACTGCTCAGTTTGCAATATCCTTCTTTACTGACTCAAATAATTGTTTAACATTTGTTGCCATCTCATGCTTTGTTCTTGTTCTAGATCATAAACGGATCAAATAGCACAAGCTCAAGCAGAGATCTCATCAGGATTTCTCTAGAGTCCTCTCGACTGTGGAAATGTCCATTTATTCCTGGACACTGCTTGGTATTTTCTAACAATTTCTTTAGAAGGATCATAAGGACCTTCTCTCATATCCACTGTTACTTAAGGGTTCTTAAAGCTTTTTTTGTTGTTGTTCTTTTTTTTTTTTTTGAAGTCTGCAATGTGAAGTCTTGTCAAATGCAAGTTCACAGACTGCATCTGCTGACTTTCAATCGTCTGCTTGTGTGCTGACTCCTTAAAAAGAAGTTACGATGGGTTTGTGAGACGTGACGTTTTCTCTACAAAAGCTGTGTTTGGTTCTCCCCCAACACATTGTATTTATTTTTGTGTTCACTGCCTCTGTTCTATGGCTAAAACAATAGTTTTTAGCAGCTTGCCCAGTACCCACATCAGGTGTCCTGTCCATGCCTTCCTGGCTGGAGTGTTAGCATCGTTTTAACATTTTAGGTACCTTAAGTCTTTGGATTTGAAGCAATTTTAGGGACAAACTTGCACAGCACCATCAGTGGCTTGGACGTTTCATCTTTCTTCCTTAATAATCCTAAGGGCTTTCTGTCCTGCCAACCCTCTACTGTTTGTTTTGTCTCTGATTTCTGACCTCTGCTACTGGTACTTCATGTCGTGAACTTGTTTGAAATCCCTGTGAAGAGGGGTTCTGATATGGGAACTAGCGTGAGCTTCCTTGGAGGGAATATGAATGCAAAGAGAACATTTAATCTTGTTGCTTTAATATTGCTGTCTGTGATTGCTTGTTCTGAAATTTGATCATCTCTTGGGTCCATATAACTTCTGCCTTTGATACGTTTTAAAAAGGCTTTTTAAACTTTGATATCTTTTGGATGTTTTTCTATCAACTCTTTTTCTGGGCCAGACATATTATGCTTTTCTATTTAACTGCTGTACATTTTGATTTTTATTTTACTCAGTTGGATAACAGAGAGCTGTTACTATGCCTAAGAATATTTTTGTATTGCACTGTAACTGCTTGTATCTGAGGCTTATGATTGAAATAGAAGGCAGATGACTGGAGATTGTTGGAGCAATTTTGGTTTGCTGTTTCTGTGAAAATTCGTTTTACTATTTAGTCATTCCATGTAAATGGCAGTTGTTTAGGTAACCCATCTTGTTATTTATAATATAAGCAAAACCTCTTCCATAAAAGAGTGAAGAAAAGAGCAAGTGGGGACAAGCCATGTGGGACATAAGTAGTTTCACCTGCAAAGATTGATTTCACTGCAAAGGTATATCTGTCTTTTAGATGTGAACTGCATCTGGAGAGGGAGCAGTTCTTTTGGATCCCTGATTTCTGCTCCACCACAGTCTTTTGATCTCTGGCAGATCGAGGTGATGCAACAAGTCGTGAAGCAGGAACTGATCTCTGCACTCTGCAGGAAAGAGTCCTGGTGAACAAGAGAAGATGATGCACTAATCTAAATAAAAATAGTGAAACACTGTAGCTTTTATCATTAGACCCCTTTCTTTCCTCCTCTCTTTCCCCCTCCACACCGTGTGTCACCTCATTGCTTTTCTCCCAGTTCCGTGCATTTATTGCCAGAATGATCTTCTTTCACTGTGCTAATCAGCCTGTGATGATGTGGTTTCCTTCTAAAAGCTGTCTGCAGTGATAAGAGTAGGACAGGCCCTAGGGATTAAAATATATCTTGTCTGTTTTATGATTTCTTCGTTAGTTTTACTTAATTTTCAGACATGATCTCAGTACTTTGTACAGATTTTTAAGCTAGCTACCAAAAATGCACTTCTCTGTTGTTGATAATGAAATGATGTCCGAATTACTGTATTTTCAGCAGAGTTGTACGCAAATGTGCAACATCATTGTAAACTTCAGTACTACTCTACAATGTTTGCAGACAAAACAAAAGAAGCATTGAAACTGCTTTAGAGAGAGCTACAGTAATATCTGTGAAAAGTCTGCATTGTTTAAAGTAGCAAAAAAAAAATCTGATAAGCACTGTAAATCTTAAGTTTCGTTAAAGAAAGAAACATGCTGAAATTGTGCAATTCCATCCTGCCAGAGATTTCGTTTTGCTTTCAGTGCAGCCAGCTTCTTTTCATGAACAGGTCACAGTAGTTAGGCACACACAGTAAGCAGATTTATGCTGTCTTCGGAACTGTACATGAAAACTCCTCAGTGCTTCAGGCTAAAATCTGATTTGCCACATTCTCTTACATGTTAAGATTTTTTTATTTGGTATTAATGTTTCTTGGCATCTTGCAGCAAGGTCTGATTGGTGCCACTACAGGGCAGAAATCGCTTAGGAAGGAATAAAGGTTTTGCCTTTCCCAAAGCTGTGGCCTTATTTGTAAGCCTGATTTCTTTACTATCTTACCATGCTTATTTAAGGTAATTGTAATTTCCTTTTAAACTCGTAAGTGCTCCAAGCACATGTATTTTTGTTTGTTAAATGGAAAATATTTTTTTTTATTTGCTCTTAGAATAGAATAGAATAATTCATTTGGAAGGGGCCTTCAGAGACCATTTAATCCATCTGCCTGAGCATGTCAGGGCCAACCTGCGGTTAGGGCACATCACTGAGGGCATTGCCCAAATGCCCCTTGAGCACTGACGGGCACGGGGCAGCACCCAGCTCCCCAGGAAGCCTGTTGCGGTGTGTGACCGCCCTCACGGCAAAGAAACGTTTCCTGATGCCCGGCCTGAACTCCCCGGCGCAGCTCTGTGCCGTGCCCGTGCCCTGCCAGCGGGTCCCAGGAGCGGAGGCCGGCGCCTCCCCCTGCGCTTCCCCTCCTCGGGAGGCTGCGGAGAGCAGCGAGGTCGCCTCTGGGCCTCCTCTCCTCCAGGCTGGGCAGCCCAAGTGTCCCCAGCCTCCCCTCACAGCACATGCCTTCCAGCCCTGCCGCCTGCTGTGCTGGCCTCCTCTGGGCGCTTTCAGGGACCTCAGCAGCCCTTCTGTGCTGTGGAGCTCCAGGGGGTCAGCAGCACCTCCCAGTTCACAGTCATCAGCAAACTTGCTGAAGATGCACTGCACTCCTGCATCCAGATAACTGATAAAAATGTCAAACAGGACTGGCCCTAGAACAGAGCCCCGGTGAATGCCACTAGTGCCCAACCACCAGCCAGACATAGCCCCATTCACTGTGGCCCTTCGAGCTCTTCCATCGAGCCGGTTCATCACCCAGCGTAGCGTGTCCCCGTTCATCTCACAGTTGGACATTTTGCTCAGAAGGATGCTGTGATGGACAGGACCAAAGGCCTTACTAAAATCCAGAAGGATTATGTCTGCTGCCTTCCCCTCATCCACCAAGTGGGTGACCTTATCACAGAAGGAGATCAAGTGACCAAGGCAGGACTTTCCCATGGCGAACCCATGTTGACTGTGCCTGATAATAGCTTTGTTCTTTAAGTGCCTTTCTGTGTCCCCCAGGACAACTTTCTGCATGACTTTTCTAGGGACGGAGGTTAGACTAACAGGTCTGTAGTTCCCTGGGCCCTCTCCCATGCCCTTTTTGTAGATGGGTATAACGTTGGCTAGCTTCCAGTCATCAGAGACCTCTCCAGACTCCCACGACCTTTGCTGAATTGTTGAGAGGGGTCCAGCTGTAGCATCCACTAACTCCTTCAGCACCCTGGGGTGAATCCCATCTCACCCCATGGACTTAAGAGCATGGAGCTGATACAACTGTTCCTTACGGTTTCGGTGACCACAAATGGTAAGTCATTGTTCCCACAGTCATGGTCCTACAACTCTGAGGATCAGGCAGCCCAAGATCTGTTGTTACTGTTAAATGCTGAGGCAAAAAAAAAAAAAGGCAAAAAATACCTCTGCCTTTTCCTTACCCTTACTTGTTAGGTGACCATCTGCTTGAAGTGTTGGTCTCGTGTTTTCCTTTGACCTCCTCCTGCTGTTGGTATACTTGAAAAACCCTTTTTTGTTGTCTTAACACCACACTGGCCAGTGTCGACTCAAGTTGAGCTTTGGCTTTTCTTGTTTTCTCCCTGCAGATGTGGACTGCAGCTCTGTGTTCTCCCTCTGAAGCCAAGTCTTGCTTCCAGAGGTCATGTATTGTCTTTCTCTGCCCTACTTCCAAGAGTTGCCTGTTCAGCCAGGCCAGTCTTCTGCCCTGCTTGCTTGTCTTGCAGCACATGTCAAGACCTCTTATTGAGGTCTTCTGGATATTGATGTCATCAGTGGTTGTCTTGCCCAGCTGGTGGATGGGACTGAGTGAATTGTTTCAAAATGCTGTGTTAGTACACGTAAGCTATGTTAAGAATACCAGTGCTCTCGTTCAGATCTTGCACTGAAACCTAACAAGTCATGACAAATCAATAACCGTGCTCTGCATTTCTTTTTTGCTCCCCCTGAAGCTTGTGGCATTTTGTCTCATTTGGGGCCCACCTTTCATCTTGGTGATGCTATCTGGGGAGCAGTAATGACAAAAACTGGGCAGAGTAAGTAATAGCATCAAGAACCAGGATGCCAAAACTTGTACCTGCTGTGCAGAGGTAGGCTTCGCCAGGCTTCCTGTGACAAACTCCTATTAACAAACCTACGGCAGTAAGCTGTTTTGAAAACTTGCTAGTCTTTTCCGCTTCCTTTCCCAGTTTGTCAAAACTATCACAATAAATACTTAATGTATGAAAGAAGGTTAATTTTATAGTTAAAACCCTGGGCTTAAATTGAGAAGTGAATTTCCATTACTTCCACTGTGGAATTCTGACATGGATTTAGGGTAAGTTGCTCAATCTCTTTGCCGCATTTTTTAATTTTTATTTTGTATCTGGTAGATGAGAGAAAAGCCAGGCTTTTATATTCTCAGAACAGCATTCAGCTTCTTTCTCAGTGGGGACATACCAACAGTACTGCAGTACGAACAGAATAATTTCTGTCTTGACAGAAATGCTGGTTTAAGCACTGAGTTACCGTTTTTGCTGTCCTAATTGGCACGTTCACCTGAGCTAGCAATGCTGTGTTCACAGAGTGCATGGCAAAAAGGGCCCGTGCCTTGCTTCATGCGATCTCACTTCAGCTTTCTTAAGTCTTTTCTGGTAGTTGCTGCTCTGTGACACTAACTGAATGGTAGACTTAAAATGTTTGAATATTACAGAGCGGAAGCTTTTTTTCCTTGGCTTTAGCTAAAGAGGTAGAGTGAAACCATTGCTATGGATTATTTGAGGGAATTTTAATAATTAGAATTGCATGAGAATTCAGGCTTCTGAGCTGTCGTCTGTCCCATCCCCTTCCCAAGTGCTGGAGCTTTTCAGTAGCTTCAGATTTCAGTTGTCTTTAAATATCTGACTTATTCTAGCAAGAGATCTTGGGGATAGTGTTACGGGGTTAAATTTTGCGTTCCTTCATGTGCCATTTGGCCCTCATCTGAAGTCTAATCTTTAATATCCTTCTCGTGTAAATAAGCTCAGTTGACTCCAGTGGATCTGCTTGCACGAATGAAGACCGAATGGTTGTAATGCATCTTTAGGGCGTGGGTTCCAGGACATTTGGGTTGTGCATTTCTCTTAAATGTGCTGGATACAAAGTTCATAGGTGCTGGATTCTCACAAGAGGGATTTTTGGGGGAAAAAAATGTTTTGAACAAGCAGTCATTAGAAGTATGAAAGCTCTTGGTGTGTTGCATGAACGTAGTCATCTATGGCCTTTGCTAGCTCGGTAGAGTAACTAGAACTCGGTGGCCTTTGAAAACTCCCTTTAGTTGCTGACATTACTATGGAAAAGCATGTTTATGTAGGCTGCTCTCCGGTCTCCCGTTGTTGAGGACAGCAGTACAGTTTTTTTGGATCTAAATAAGAGACTTGGGAAAGAATGCCACGCAGCGCATCAAGCTCCTGAAACTTGAGCAGTCGATATTTTTGTAGAAGAGCAGCATGAAACAAATGCTTTATTTTGTTTGTGCAAATGAGAAGGCCATTGTGATGCAAAGCAGTATCCTGAAAAGGCAAATGTGCTTTTTTTTTTTTTTTTTTTTTCTGTTGTAAATATCCCAGCTAAATACTGCAGTAATTGCAAGCAGAGCTTGGCATTTTTTCTCTCTATTCTTTTCATCGATATATTTTAACAAGTCCTCATGAGACTATTAAAACGTCTTAGTTTTTGGAACATGTGGTCTAGCGGGGATAACTTTGTCTGCAGAGGCAGTGGGTTGGCAGCTAGGTTTTGCATGTCTTTTCATTTCCCTCCAGATTCTCTGACCCAGCGTAACCTTTGGTCTCCCTCTGAAGGCCGGGGTGAAGGAAGTATGAGCAGGTGACTGATGATCACTGTCAATACGGCCTGCAGACAATATGTGAATTACTTTAGCAGTCTCCTGCTGCCCCCCCCCCTCCTCCCTTAAATCAACAAATGCAAATAGCTGCCTCCTTATTTGCTGCTATCTCAGGGAGGCTGCCCAGGCAGCGTGGGCTTTGTTGTAGTCCCTGCGTAGTGAAAAAAGCGGCTTCAGCCTTAGTCAGAAGAAAAAATATCAAATGGGACCTGACCCCCCCCTTAATGGTTAATGCTGCTAATATTTGGTCCTCTGGCGTGTGCAGGTAGGAAGATGCTGTGCTAAGAATCCTTGCTGTGTGTGTTTCAGGAGGGCTGCCTGCAGCGGTTAAACTCTTTGCATTGTTGCTCTTTGTCTGTAAATATCCTTCTGGAGAGGAGTAGGGATTGCCCAGCGGATCGAAACTCATACCTGTGCTCGTAGAACCTGTTGCCATTGCAGTTAGCTCTGTCTTTAACATCGGCTTTATTTACCATGGGAGAATAGATAGGCGTTTGCTAGATTTCAGCAGAGGCACAAAGAATTTGTAAACCGATGTTTACTTACAAGTTTATGATTGTTAAACACCTAATTGCGTGGCATGACTGAATAAAAATAGCTGCATTTTACAGTCATGTAAGCCTAACATAGGACATAACGTGTAGTACCGTCTAGTATAGCATATAGTTGATATTTGTCTGCTGTTCCAGGAATACTGCTCCATGCAAGTTGTCACTCAGCAATTCAGATACATGAGACTAATGCGTTGCCAGGAGGTGGTTAAAATTCTCTTCGGTTTATTTTAAGCTGTCATTGCATATGAAAGTAAGTTTTGGTATAGATAAATACCAGAAAGTGATTACTTTCCACGTCGAGAAGGTGGTCCTTCTCAGGTACCTAGGGATATAATGTGTGTATTTAACGTTTTAGGATTGCAACCAGCCGTAATGAAGGAATTTCTTCTGAACTGCCATTCAGGAATATTAGATCAGTTTGTCTGAATCAGACAAATCACAATGTATGTAAATGCTCCTGCAGCTTTAGAAATGTGTGTCAGTAGAACTTGTATTTTATAAGGAGTCTGCTTGCAGCCTGTAATTCATTTTACCGTGACATTTTATATTGTAGAAACTTTGTAACAGGTAAATAAAAATTCAGAGTTAAAGTAACAGTTGTAAAGCTAGGTACTGAGCTGTTCAGGTGACTATCACTTGTGTAGCTAGATGTTAAAACTGCTGCTTAATCTCCAAGTATATTCACAAGATCTCTTTTCAAATGTATCTGAGTTCTATTTGCTTACCAGCAAGTCTCAATAGTCCGGGGGGAGAAATATGACAAATTCACCAAAATCAAAAAAAAAAAAAAACACACCTCCTTAGAAGCTGCATGCGTTCCAGTTCTAGTCTGCAGTAGTCCTTTGCATCAGGTACTGGTCACTGACACAGTCAAAGCCCACTTGAACCCTAACTTGTAGTACTTCTAAGTTATGTCACATGAAGCTCACAGTGTTCACAGTTAGGGTGGATCATGGAGAGCTTTTCCTGCATCAGCGAGCCACAAAAGGCTGCGGTAAAGACAGTATCATGCTAGAAATCCAGATGATCTTGGTATAAAGACATGAAATGCTTTCAAAGATGCTGTGTGTTCTCTTTCTTTTCCCACACCTCCTGTAACAAGGGTGGTTTGCCATCACAAAATTTCCCATTTTCATCCTCTGCTTACCTCTCTCTTTCAGCTTCTGCATCTGTCTGCCAGCAACCAGCCCAAGAAGCAGCATGTAGTTCTTCCTGGGCTCTGTCATTGCTTTGTGCTGGCCGCAGGTAGCATGGTGCAGGGCATCTCCTTGATGCTGTGTCCATACACTTAGGTTCTGTCTGACATCCTCCTGGTGTTTTAATCAGTCCGTTGCTAAGAGAATTGTTGCAATAAAATCATCATTATGACTTCAGAGAGGTGAGACGGGTGGAAATGATTGCTAACTAGCAAGTTTAGCTCAAAGAAATCTGATTACAGCTTGCAGCTTCACATCAAATTATAATGCAGTCACATCATATTCATACTGGATCCATTTTGTACTGCAGTGGGAGATTCAAGAGAACCACTTCAGTGTTACGAACAAATATAGATGTTATTTTATGTTTTAATTTTGGAAGTCCTATTTCTAAATAAAAATTGAAGTCTGGGTGGCACCCAGTAGAAAAAGCTGGGTACAATTATGTGAACTTAACTTTCTAAACTGGCGTTTCAGAAAAACGTTTATTCGTGGTACTTTGCCTATCACCAGTTTCTCCTCTTCAATTGGATGGTTTCTTCACTGCTCCAAATTGCTTTGTAGCTTCCTAGAAGTAGTTGGCATGTCTTGTAGTTGTGGAAAGTGCTCTGAGAGGAGAGTGGATGTATTATGGGCTGTATAACTTGAGAAGCATTTTGAAGGCCTTCTTGATGAATGGCACTCGATCTTGTTATAATGAAAATTATGGAAAGCATTTATAAGGTGAGTGGATTGATACTTTTTTTATTTTTATTTGAATGTTTTTTTTTTCTTAGGCAAGTCCCTCTAAATTAATGGGTATAAGAGTTTTCTCTTTGGCTTTAAAGAAGTTAAATAGTTTCATGCCAACTGCTTGAGTTCAAAATATCCATGTGTATTTATTTTACAATGTAAGTTTGCACTACACTTTTTTTTTAAGCCTTTATTAGAAAAGTTGCTTTCCATCATTCATTTTGAGGTTTTCCCCCCCTTCCCTTTTGTTTTTGTTTTTCCTCAGTTTCCATTACAAAGAGCAGTGCAAAAATCCAATCTTCCCCTTCCAAAGTGACCCGGCGTTCAATGCAGTCTCCACAGAAATCTGCTCCAGTACCAGCGCAGCGAGGCAGGAAACCAGGTCGGGGCAAACCCCCTGGACAGTCTGCAGTTCCCAAGAAGGGCAGGTCTCCTAAAAATATTCCCCTGACCAAAAGCACCTCTCATACTGAGAATCTTAAAACAAGGAAAAAAAGTTTAAAACCTGGAAAAAAGGTTAGTCCTTATCTACTATTTTACTTTATATTGCAAAATTTTGTAGTGAGATTTTTTTTTTTAATTTCATTTTCTGGCTTTTCTTCAGCCTTCGGGGCTTTAACTGTCTTCAGAAGTTGATTGCAAAAAACGATCTAGAATAGCTGTTCTGGATTATCTTGGGATAAGCTTCTGTGGATTATTTTATTCTAGAAGAGGAGTACTGGTTTAGATTAATTTATGGGTGAGTTGTTGGTGTTGAAAAATACTGTTCTGGAATAGCCGTTTCCAGGAACATTCCAAGAGCCAGGGAAGCCTTTAGGCTTTTTAGTCTGGGTTATTTTGTTACTGAATCATATACATAGTTTGCTTACTTTTTTGACTCATGTTTAGCAACAGAGGGTTAGGAACATTGAGGGTTTTGGTGCAAAATGTAGGCATCTTAAGCGCACAGCTGGATTTGCCACATTCGTCTCTTGGCTACCCCCTTGTCCTGGAGGTCCTGCATGAACCATGAAGCTTCTTTCCAGGCAGTGGGTTTCCCCAGGTGTGAGCCCGAAAGATGTGGTGCCTTTTCCACCTCAGAGCTGAGTCCGAGGACTGGATGATGCTCGGGCAGCACCAGCTGCGATCAGGTTGGCCCTGCTGTCACCCCGTTCTCCTCCACCAGGCGAATGATCCCAGGGTGGGCTGGTTCAGCTGGCCACACACCTCTCCCTTTTACTTCCGTCTTTATCTGATCCCCACCCAGAGAAGCATGAATGCTGCTGCTACTGTGAGGAAGGGCAGGATCACAGCCGGGCATATTTTGACAAGTCCTGAGCTGCTGTGGAAGCGCAATCTGTTTCCTCAGGCTTGTTCAGTCATGGCAGGGTGTCAAGGAGGCTAGGCTCTGAAGCAGCAGTCCTGCAATATCTTTCCCCAGACAGTTTGTTTCTGCCACCCTGCTGCTCCCTGCTTTGCATTAGCACAAATGGGGGGGTGGGAGGCATTGCTTTCTGTTTGGTTTTCTCACCCACATCCACCCACAGCTTTCAAAAAGCGGAAGTTTTGCTTTTTTGTTGTTGTTGTTTTCCTTTTTTTTTTTTTTCCCCTTCAGCCTGGGTCACTGTGGGCGTATAGGAAGAATTGCAGGTGGTGCATGTGAAGGGATGGAGTAATGGCACAAGTGGGACCTATCCCATCAGTGCTGGTCAGCGTAAAGTGCCAGTGAAATACCTGTATTGGAGCACACCTAAAAGATGCTAGCACAAAACTGGAGTCAGTCACTTCGTTGAAATGATGGCAGCAGGGTAAGGAATGAGTCCAAGGACTGGAAAATGAACCCTGAGTGGTCTTTCTGCTGCCTTCCTCTCCCAGTCAGGCATCCAAGCTGGTGCAGGTGGTCTCTAGCTTTATCTCTTGCTTGGTTTATGAAACTGCCCAGAGGCAGAGGTTAAAGAGGAGAAGGCTGCGCCCACCCATACAGACTGAGCTGGTGGGTAGGGTGTTCCCTGTAAATCTGAGGGGCTTTAAAGGAGATCACTGAACACATTTTGTATCTTAAGGAGGTACTCAGGTGGAGCAGGATGTGCACTTCTGTGTAAGAGTTTTGTGCTCCTCTGGCTGTCATGAAAAAGAAATAGAGAATAGTTGGAGTCATCTCACCTTTAGGAGAGGCTTTCTGGGCTGGGTGATGGGAAGTGTCTGCGTGGAGCACTGTGCTTGGCACCTGCTCTGTGTGAAGTTCTCGGGATTTGCATGGGGATGGGGGTTACTGCTGGCACTCCTTGGGCTGAGGCAGCCAATCTGAGGCACTGCTGTGCACTTCTGGTGTCCTCTGTGGGACCAGGGAACTGAGAGTTAAGGTTTGTAGGATCTGAGCTGGAGCTATCCATCTAACTCGGCGTCTTACTATAGTAACTTTTGCATTAAAAACTTTAAAAATGAGCTCCTTTTGAGAAGCCATGGAAAGTTTTTATTGCTAAAGTACATGGTAGGATTGCCAAGACGTTACGCACATGTGCAGTCTTTGGAGCGTTATACCTGATATTGTATGGGTGAAGAGAGGGAATCCCTTTGTGGGAGTTCTGTGTCCGTGGGGCGTACTTGACACGGAGGGCCATAGAGCGTACATACTTCCCAATACGTACACAAAGGTAGTGATAATGTGCCTAGAGATTTGAATGCAGTTGTTTTTTTTAAGGCAGATACAAAAAAACCCATCCACTTTTCAGACTTTGCAGTTGTGTTCCAGATGTGAGCTGGCTGTGTGTTTAGGGAGATTGGTCTGTGCCTGATGAACTATAGATTTGTTTGACTTCTTAACTCTTACACTGAAGAGGCAGTCTGGGACTCTGCCTTTTTAAGCTTGTTATGCTGCTATGTTTATCGTTGTGCAGGTATTAATTTTTATTATACAGCTAGGAATATTAAGCTGTCTTGTCATTTTCTCTTTTATTTAAATGTTTTCTAAGCTTCTCCATGATCATGACATGCATGTTGGGTTTTATTTCCCATTCCCAACCCCCAGCGTGCACTGTGTGTTTTTTTTTTTATTCTGTCACAATGAAGAAAAAATCTTTTTGCATCTCTTCCATCACTTTTTAAAGTGCACTTTGCAGAACAATGCCAAGCATTCCTTCCAGACCCACTGATTAACATGTACTTCTCAAGGAAGTGCCTTGGTCTGAGTGTGGATCACAGCCCTATATTTGACCCCACAAGAGCAGCATCCACATCAGATGTGTGCAGTCAGTGGATGCTGGATGGCGTGCAGGGCCAGGTGGTGAAACTCAGACCAGGCAGATGTGCTGGGCTCTGCTGGGACCATGGCCTGCCTCCTGAAACAAGGTGGCTCTTGGACATCAGTTTGCTGCTCCTCAGTTTAGGGTTGCAAAATGAGAACCTCAGCTGAGCAAGCGTAATATGCTGGATTTCCCAAACATGTCCTTTCCTTATTCTGGAGGACAAGGTAAGAAATCGCTGAGTAGCCTCACCACACTTACGTGTTTGTGTGGATGGTAGGTAGTTCTTCTGACTTACAATTTGGTGTTTGCATTTTGTTTTCATGCCACGCATCTCCCGTTGCCTCCCTCCACTTCCCTCTCAACTCGACCACTGGTATTTTGCAGCATGACAACAGCCAACTGGTCCCCTGGCGAGTCCCTTCTCCGGAGAGGCTTCAGGAATGTCAGGCTTCAGATCAAAAGCTCAGACTTCCTAACTGCATTTTGTTTCTCTGTGTTAAGGAGGAGATTCTCAGTGTTAAGGATGATAGACCTTTCTGCTTCCCGGTGTTAAGATGCGTAGGCAGTTTCTGACAAGTAATACATCAATGTTTGGTTCAGTGTTTGACCTGAGCCACTCACTCACAATGCAGCGCCAAACCTTGGCAGTCTCTCTCTTGTGTTCATGGTGATTCACTCCAGTACCATGTTGTCAAGTAGTTTCTACAGCCAAACATATTTTCTCTGATCTGTAATGAGCACAGAAATTTTCTTTAATGTGCTGTGGATTTTAGAAGGAAATCAGTTTATTCTTTGTAGGTGTTCTGCGGAGGCTAAGCACTATTGCTCTTAGGAAGGTGTGTGTTTTGATTGCTTACTGCGTGATTTTTAATGTATTATTTAGTAAGTATATTGCTTGTAAGAGTGGATACTGATAAATGGAAGCTTCTCTTAGGGAATTGACTGATTTTTCTCTTAACTATAGAACAATGTCAGACCACCAGAGTCAATCCAGAGTAGCCAGGTCTCTGCTGCCTTCAGCAGTGTCAAGACCTCGGGTAACCTCTTCCATTCCTGTTCTTTTTGGTAGGTAAGAAAATGATGACATAATCTGTTCTCATGCAAGAATAAATGATGAAGGAAGAGGTGAAGAATTTTTCTCCAGTTAATTCCTTCTTTTATTTCCGTGTATATTCATAACACGTCAGAGCATGTTAGAAGTGCCTTTCTTATGTATGTCTGTTTTCTAAAGCCCAGTCCAAAAACAAATTGCAACACCATTTTCTTTTCCTCAGTTGGAAGGTAAGGCATGCTGACCAATTTCCAAGTCTTTGGAAAGAGAGCTCTGGTTGTCTGTCATATGATAGGCTGCAAATAAGTTTGGCTTGGGAAAAGAAGAATGTTTTGGCAACCCATGTGACTGGATTATAACTACTGGTTTATTTGATACCTTGCATAAAACACCAATTCCTGAAAGCGATTACTGAAGAATTTCAGCCCATTTGAAACAAGCTGAAGGAAAATGTAGATGCACTGTAAAGCTGACAGCTAAATTTGAATCAGGATTTATATGTGAATATATACATGGCCCAGTTAATTTATTGGAGTTATGATAAACCCAGATGATTGGAAGAATATGGCCAGGAAAGTAATCCAAAACACCTCTTCTGTGATTCCTAAAATGTAGAAGGGTCATGAATGGATATATAAAAACTCATTGTGTTTCTGCTCCTTCTCAGATAGAGGTGGGTTTCTTTTTAAGTCAATTGTCTTCCACTACTTTACTCAAGTAGCTGTAAATGCAAATGAGCAGTTTCTGGGCTTCCTTTCCTGGATTTCATCATCTTTGCAGTGTGTGGTACTTTTGTAATAAGGAACTACACACACTCCTAGTAGTATGATAACTGATGGTAGAAAGAATTAGTATACTACTTAAAAAACATTAAACATTTTGACTTTGTTTTTTTTCTTGAAACAGAAAAAAATCTTCCCAGAACAACTGTCTTCTGCACCACCTTCTCCTCTTTCTTCTCCTGATGGGGACAGTGGCACTACACAGATACATAAAGATGGAGTTAGTTTATCTGGTGCAACTGCGGCAGTTATATCCACAGGTAAAAGTAAAAATGAATGACATTTTTAGTGTGAAATGGCTTCCGTTTCAAGAAAAATAGTTATGTCATTTTATGGAAAATACACCGTAAACTTATTACAGCAAATAATTACTTGCCTACTTTTTTTTTCAGGTATTTGTAGGTTGCTTTGCACAACTAGTATTTAAATGCCTTTGTTACAGCAAGAAGTGGTGGAACAGAGAGACTTTTGGTAGATCTAGTAGACCTTGCTTGTGCTAGACTAGTAAACACTAGACTAGTTTGTTTCTGTCTGAAAGAGACAACTGTATGGTTCTTTCATGTCTGTCCCACTCCTCAATATATGAAAAGGGAGCAGATGTATTTAAAAAACCCACATGATACTCAAGTACCATGCACACTTGACTTTAATAAAACAAAAGTGAAATTTTGTCTCTCTGTAGCCTTACACTAAAAAAGCAACTCCATTAAAACTAAGTTAAGGCAATCAGGGGGAATACGTCCCTCCTCCCAAAACAAGCAATGAAAAACTAGCTTAAGAGCAATGAAAAGTATCTTAAACAGAGTTGGCAAGACAAAAATAAGCTACTTAATGAGCGAACTCATTGAGGAACTTGTAACCCTGTAATGAAGCAATTTGTATGTAGTCAACTGAAATCTCAGAACTTTCTAAAAATTCCATAAATTATGATAATTTTGTTTGGGAGTACTTTTGACATTTAAAAACTGTTTTTACAATAGAAGTTGTCAGGCCCTTCTCAATCCCAACTTCAGTGATGGATGAGGGGAAAATACCTGTGTGTTTCCTAGGAAAATAAACCTTTCAGGATTCAGTTGTTACTGAGACCAGAGAGAAGATGTCATGAAAACTCTTTTTACTGATTTGTATCATTTTTATCCGTATGAAGATGCTTCCTCCAATATGCAGACATTGGAGAGTAAGCTGATACGCATGAAGATAGAAGATCATTGAAACACTTCATAGAAATGTTTCATTTTTAAAAGTGAAATGTTTTTAAGCCCAAATAGCACTACAGTTGAGAGAATATGGCAGTCTTTTGTGTAACAGAATGCTTAGATTGTCTGCTTAATCACTGCAGAAGGACATTTTGTCTTTAAGCTATAATAATGCGTGGGGTGCATTCTGGCCACGTAATAGTCAAGGCCAAAAAGAAGAAGAAGAAAAAAAAAACACCTTCAGTTATGTCTTTTCCCCTTATCTTTTTACCTTGTTGTTCATTTTAAAAAACAGTTTTTCCTAGTCTCTGTAAAAAGTATTTTCTAAAGTCCGGTTTGCTTCTGTGGTAAGCTTTAAAACCACCTTGCACAGTTTTCAGAGAAGTGTGTTCATTTTATTTAGCAGAGAAGGCCAAGCTGTAGTGTGGAAATCATACATGAGTGGTTTGGGGCTACTGAGGATAGGGATGCTGACCATTATACATGCATGTGGCAATGCTGTGTGGGTGCTTCCAAACGGGCATCCGTGGCAGGCGTATGCCATAGGGTTTGGTTTGCGATATGAGAAAAGAAAGGGAAGTAATTTGGTAAGGCCAGCTTTTTAGAATTGAATTTTTGGTAGTTCAGAGCACCTGCCAGTAGTTTTTACTTTACTGGGTCTGGGGTGTGAATAGAGATGAGTCAAAAGAAGAGCACAGATTGCGATGGTGTTGTTTCCTTAGCAGGGTAGAGAAGGGCTGTAGAGATCAGAGGGAAGTGGATATGGGACTGAGACAGGAGAACCTTAACAGCGTGCAGAGAGAACTTTCTGCATGCTCAGAAAGTATGCATGCATGATGGTGTGTGTGTTCCACTTTGGGCTGAACGGTACGGCTTGTCATCAAGACTCAAACTGAAGAAACAGCTTGCAGTTCAGGCGTGTGAAACGTGTCTCTATTCTTTTGTGCGCACCAGCTGTGATTAAAGCAGAAGTACTCTATGGTTAATATGGCTTGTTCTTTTTCAGTGTGTGTTTATGTCAACAAGCATGGAAATTCTGGGCCTCACCTGGATAAGAAGAAAGTTCAGCAGCTTCCGGATCACTTTGGGCCAGGTGCTGTCAATGTGGTACTTCAGCAGGCTGTACAGGCTTGTGTGGATTGTGCCTACCAATCCAAAACTGTCTTTGGATTTCTGAAATCTGGCCATCACGGAGGGGAAATGATAACTGGTATGTGAAGATGTTTTATTTTTGTTTCTTCACAACTATTGTGAACCTGAGGCAGGGCAAAAGAACTGAAGTAACTGCAGTGAGTTTGTATCGTTTTTGTAACACACAAGCACAGTCAAGAGTATATACTTGGGAACTCTGTTATTGAGAGAGTACTGGTGGAGTGTAATTTATCTCAGCGTGGGCCAAGGATGTTCTGGACAATTCTTAAATTAGAATTCAGCAATAGGGAAGTTAAATTCCATGTACGCTGTACAGTTAGGTTCTTATAATAAGTAGAGCTGGTGCACCTCATTTAACAGCTGCAGCCAAACATTTGTCAAGTAAGCTCAGTGCAAGGGAAATATCAGATTTATTAATTCAAGTCATTCGCATAATCTTATCCATACATAGTATTTGTGTTCTTAATGCCTTAAGCAAGTGGGTGAAAAGTTTCCAACTAATCTGTTTAGCTTCCAGGCAAGTGTTTCCACATGTTAAATTTGCTGCTTCTTCCCTTCCCCCGTTCCCCAGTCTCTCAGGTCAGTGTTCATCCACCTATGTCCTCTATTAAGGAATAGGTTTATCTCTGGTACATATTAATGGCAGGTCTACAGATAAATTATCCATATATCTCATACTGAATAGCTGCTGCTTGACATTTTTTTCTTTCTAGGCTAGGAAATATTCTGCATAGCAGTTAGCACATCAATTCATAATTCCATCACTGGTAGTAAAAAGACTTTGCATTACTTTAATCTCCTTACATTAACACCAGATGTGAAAGATGATTAGTGGAATACCGGTTTAATTAAATCCTTATAAAAGATGTTGCCGTCTAACAATATTTAAAACATAGTACCCTGACCTGCATATAGCAGATCTTCAGTAGTCCTTGCCTATGTATCCCCTTTAGTTTGTTCACAAAATGGGTGCTTCTTCTCTGCTGTGTAGTAAAAGTTTAATGGCACTGTATGAGTGGGGTTTTGAAACCTGTATTACTTTATTTTTTCAGGCTATATGAAAGTTTAGTGTATTATTAATACCTTGCTGTACCCAATTCAGATCCAGTTTTTCCTTGAACAAAATACACGGAGATGTGCTTTGCCAGTAGTCTGCTTGTGATCCTTCATCAAGAAGGACTATGACAGAATAGTTGCAAATAATTGCTTTACAGAGTAGATTAAAAATTTGAAAATTCTATCTAGTTCTTATTGTTTCTGTAGGAAATTCTGTAGGAGAAGGAATTGCTGTTGTACACCAGGCTTCACTACCAAGGCCTGGATTCAGAGAAGCCTGCTCAGTAGCCCTGAAGTTGAGGGACCTGGCTGTCGACTGTTCCTGAAGCACAGTCCTGCAGCTCACTCAGGTGTTACAGAGCCACAAGACCCCAATGAGTTTCTTGTGTTCTTGAGCTTGTCTCTCTGAGAAACTGTGTGAACAAACACTTAAAACTCCATGTCATTTTATCAGAAATTTTTGTGTGATACATTTTGAGAAGCACAAAATGTGACTTAGGTTAATGTAGCACATTACAACTGACGGTGCTTGTGAGCACCAAGGAAGAACAGAAAATATATAGTAGAATAAAATGAGGAATTGGAGAATGAAATTGTGAGTGTTTTCTTGTAGATTTTTGTTTGAAAGTGGTTTTAGTGTAGGCTTTTTTCTTTTTTTTTTTTTTTAAGACCAGCAAGAAAAATAATTTGTTGCATAAGCGAGTAAGCAAAGAAATCTAAATCTGTGGACTCACGAACTTTAATGGCAAGTATTGTATCTGCCATAGGAGGAAACTGTATGCTGGGACATGAATAAAATAGTCTTTCTAGAATATGTGTGAATAATTAGTGGGTTCTTTTGGTTCAGCTGCCAGAGAAAATAATTGTTTTGAATGGAGTTGAATTCAGATTTTTTTCCTCTTTTCTTACTCAAAACAGAAACACAAACCATTTTATTTTTGCTTGATGCATAAGGTTTCAATTCAGGCAAATGCAACTGAAAGGAAATTAGAGGCTTGATTAACAAGCCCACTCATGGTGGTAGTGTCAGCCTCTTTTTTTCCCCTTGTAGCTCAGAGACTGTGGCATTTGGTGGATGAAACAGTCTGAGTTTCAGATAAATCTTCTCAAGCAGAGAATTAAATCAGTCTCTTGGGTGATTTTCTTCACTATCAGACAAACACATTTGTCTGATAGCTTAGCTCTCAGCCTTTCTCCTGGCTTTCTGTTTAAAACATGCCTACACAATGGAAAGTAAAGAAATGAGAATGACTTTTCATCCCATGGGCTGGGATTGCACAAACAAGCTCTATTCCCTGTTTACTTGTCATTAAATGCCGAGGTTATTGCACCTCGGAAGTACTCCTTTTTATTTTCAGCCCTTGCATTTATCTAGGAAGTAAGAAGCATATGCTGTCCCCAAGCAGAGCAGACAGTTGTGCTTGTGGATACGGATCCCTCTCCTCCGCTTGGAGTTCCTGTGGTTGCCCCCAGGGGTTTAGAGTAGGAGGGAGCTGTGTTTGCACTGACTGAATCCTTATTTGTGGATTTTTCCCATGGTATGTCTTGTTGGGGCAGTCAGATGGCTTCAGATGTTTCTTGCTTTATCCTCTTGACAGCTCAAAGATAATATTGTTCTTTTCAATGCTTCTTTTCAAAATGAGAAATTAAGATGTGGAGAACAAGTAATTTCCCCAAGGCCATATAAGACTACCTGTAAGGCTATTATAAAGTGTTTTAAATTTTGGTTGTAGCTGACAGTACTACTTTGCAGTAAATACCAGGAGAGCAGCCCGTGCTAGGTCTCACAGCCCATTTGCTCTCCAAACTGGTTGAGCTGCAAGCAGAAATATGCCATCAGAGATCCCTTCCCCAAATAGGAGGTAGAGAACCTTGTGTCTGAGCCACATGTGAGTCATTAGGATTTCATCTGAGCATTGGAGTCTGGAAAAAATGAACGGGCTACAGAAAGCTGTGGGTCCGGGGTTGGTCCCTGTGGTACTGACTTAAATTTTAGGCACTTCCGTTGGGTCACTGTCGTGAGAGCAGACAAGAGGTAGCACATTATTGTTGATGCTTGCCTGTGTACTCCCATTAATTCTAATCATAAGCTTGCTTACGTTAGCAGTGTAAGTCACACTTGTGATTTCCTAAGGAAGCCTAAAATATGCTAAAGCTTGGGCGTTCTCTTTGTTTTTCCGTATGTTATCTGCCTCTTTTGTAACACAGTATGGAAATGTTCCTTGCTTCAGAGCTGTATATAAAGACTTTCTTGTCATTTCTGTGTTGTTTCTTTTTTTTTTTTTGCTTCTTTTTTGAAAATGCATCTGCCACCAACAAAGCGTGATCCTTTAAAGCTCTGCTTGTCATTTCGAAACTCATGCTAAAAACAGAAAGCTGCTTGATAGGCTGAAAACCCAAGAAGACAAATTGATGCATAAACCTGGTGTCTATGCTACTTCTTTGCAACCCTAAGCATAAGTTACAAGTCTGTTCCTGTTTTCTTGTAATGTCTGTCTAATCAGAAATAACTAAAGGATTCAGCTAATGTAATGGTAATCATTTATCTATGTACCAGTAATGCTTGCAATATTCAGTCCTTTCAGAATCTTACCAACTGTCACAAAAGAGGCAAATATCATTAACAACATCAGTCTGAATGTTTGGGGGATGAGGAGGGAGGTCAACAAATAAAAGACGTTGGCACATGTCCAATCTCCTTGTAATTGCTCATTTTGAGTCTGTTGTTGTGGTGTCTCCGCCACCTTGCTCCTGTTGAAATAAATGGGAGCTTGACTGCTGCAGCGTTGACAGCAGGATAGATTTCTCCAATGGTAAAATATCAAATGGCAAAACAGTTTCTGCAGTCAGAATTTCAGTGGCAATGGATGCCAGCGTAATACCACAAGTAAGCTCAGTTCAGTTAGAAACGTTAAAAAAAAAAAAAAAAAAAGAAAAAGGAAAAAAAATTAAGTTCTCTTGCTTCCTGCTTTTTTTTTTCCCAGTAAGTACTGCAGTGGGTCTTTTCTAAGTTTTCTCCTGCAAATAGATGGTGCAGAGGTTACTGCTTCGTAAAGCAGACAGTAGAAATTACCTGTAAGGTTTCGATGATGAGGGACGACTTGAAAGTTTTGTTATGCTGGTGTGAATTCAGAGTTATTTTATTAAAGTAAGTTCCCATAGAGCAAATTTAAAGTGGCATGGATCCAACAGAAGGTAGAATCAGTCCTTTGAAGATAAATTTGTTAAATATCAGAATGATTGTTTACTCCTCTCATGTCTTGCATTGTTTAAATCAAAGCTAAAAGTCTTCTCCTTTACTTGACGATGTTTTATTATACTTCATGTTGCTTGGGGGATGTTTGACATCATCTTCTTATTCACAGCTTCCTTTGATGGGGAGAAGCACGCCATCAATCTTCCTTCTGTAAACAGTGCATCGTTTGTCCTGCGTTTCTTGGAGAAACTCTGCCACAGTCTGCAGTGTGATAATCTTTTCAGTAGCCAGCCCTTCAGCCCTTACATGGGATGTGCACATAGCCCTACGGAATATGATAGGAACAAACCAGGTACTGTTAAGCAGCTCTTATTTTCAAGTACTGTTGTTTTTGAGAAGCGTGGTGACTTTGTGAACCTTAACTTCTTAATCTGCCTTGCTATAACTTGAATTGGTTGAAATGAGTACTGTTCAGTTTTTAGTGAATTCATTCCAGAGTGCAAGTGCTTTGACAGGTTGAGACAGCTCACACCACATGTGCAGAAATCATTTCGTTCAGCAAATTCTTCCTTGCCGTCAAACCAGGAAACATATGTATGTTGTATGTATCACTGGGTTGCTACTAAAAGAACAAGCTCAAAACTTCACATTTCATCTGTTCAATTTATGTTTGAATCATAAAATAAACTTACAGAAATACACTCGCTGTCTTATAAGAAGGGGCTTGCTCTGACAGGTGATACAGTTCAGCTCATCCCACAACAGTAAGAAGTCTTTTCTTCCCTCTTCATTCATCTTGCTCAGTGGCAGCTCCAAAATTTTAAATTCCTCAACATACAGTCTAGTCTTCTAGTAGAGAAGGTGGGTTTTGCAGGTGGCTGCTTGTGAGATTTTATATGAGGCCAGTATCTTTGTCTGCAACACCAGGAATGTAGAGAGAGAGGGAAACGACTTGCCCAAGACCTCCTATCAGGTGGTTTGCAGTGCCTGGTATTACAAATCCCAGCCCGAGGGTTATCAGGAGCCGTAACTGAGAAAACTTTGACGTCAGTGCAATTTCAGAAGATTCATATTGGGTATGAAGCTTCCTCACAGCTGTCTAGTAGCCAAGTCTGACTTCTAGGAGCTGCTTTAGAAAATAAAATCTTCTTCTTCTTCTTTTTCTTTTTTTTCCAATGGAGAAATTGTATTTGTTTCAGTCTGTCAGATGAAAGTCATTTGTTTTAACACTTGTCAGAAAAGTAGCCAAGGTCAAGGTAGTTTGGATGATGACAATATAAACTAAGCTGTTACTTCATCTTTGAAGGTTTGTATTGAAACGACTGAGTTTGTGTGACATAAGAAACTGATCTGCAACCTGGTGAATGACTGATGTATGTTTTTGCTTTTGTCCTTTTACTTTCCCTATGAGCGTTTTATGCCAGAATAAATAGGTGGTGACTTTCCTCTTCACAGCAAAAGAAGAAATAGCTGAAAACAGAAGTGCAAAACGATACTCTCAGGACTCTCCACCATATACTGCTCCCCTTTCCCCTAAACTTCCCAGGAATGATGCTCATCCATCTGAAGGTAATTAAGTTGTATTGGTGTTATATATGAGGATTACTTGTGATTTCAGTACTTCCAGTCAAAAAGGACTGAGTACAGCATATGTATCTAGTTTGTCTGTAGCCCTTGACAGGCTAGGGCAGGAGTGTGTTAATTATTGATCAGTGGCACAGATTTTGTGCTTATGGAAGATCTACTGCAAGTTCAAGAAGTCCTTCTCTTGAACATGCTTGAATTTTTCATGAAGTCACTCAGGCAAATAGGTGATGTATGAAGCCTCCTGCTTCATGTATGGCAATTTAGTAGAAAACTGATCGCCTTGAAATGGATCAGGAGATAAATTAGAAGCAACTCTAATAACTCTGGGCTCGAGCCAACAGGTGAGTAAGGGTGCATTTTGATGGTACGGTTAAGCTCCAATTATGGCTAGCTGCCACTGAAAGCTGTGATGATCCTGCTTTCTTCACCTCCTTGTCCTTGTAGCGGGTCCCACATCTCCCTGACTGGATGGCAAGCTGAGCCCGTGACCCAAAGCACAGAAAACATTTCGTTGAAGCCAAGTCTGTGCAGTTTACTTCTCAGGACTGACTCAGTGTGGACTCAGATGAGCACAGGGAAGAGTTGGATAAAATGCAGCCATGGCAAGGGGAGCAGAGCAGCCTCTCCGTGGCAGCTAGCTGTTAGGCTGCTCTGGCTCCAGGACGAATAGTGCCTTTGCCTGCCCCACAACCGAGCTGCAGTAACTGAGCATGCACGCGCTCTTAGTCTGCCTCGGGTGTGAAGTAAAGCATGCTGGTTTAAACCTCAGTGAGAGATCTATGAAAGAGTGGTTTTATTCTGCTTTTGCTACTTAACTAGTTAAGCCATCGTAACTTGTTGATGTGACTCATCCCATCTGATACATACTTTCTGTTGCTGCAGTATATTTGGATAATATTGCCAAAGGCTTTTTTGAAGCGAGATAGAGACTAGCTCTTTACTTCTTCATATTCCTTTTTTTTTTTTTTTGGAGGTTCTGGGGTCATTTTGTATTTATTAGCCTCAGCGTGGGCAGAAGGGTCTCTTTTTATGTGCAGATTAGAAGGTCACAGGACTACAGTTAGAGCAGAAATGGATATCAAATTAAAATGTTCAAAGTGATAGTTTAATAAGAGTTACCATTTCAAATATTTTATATAATTGTACAGTAACAGCAACAATACCGAAATTAACAGTCAATGCAGAACTGTATCTTTCCTAAAGAAATACTGGGTTAGTTGTACAATATCTATGCAGTTAAATCAGGTATTTCTTGTAGGTAACTTCAGGAATAAGTGTAGAGCATTTAATTCTACTGAAATAGAGTTGTTTTAATTGGACAAAACAAGCATTTGAGTTAGAGCTGTATTCTCTTGTAAGAAATCTCCCTCAAAGAAAGCCAGCATGCACATACTGGTTTTTACGCCTTGTTGAGTAGTTTGATACTGGATCCTTTTTATAGATGAAGTCAGTGTATTCCTTAAAATGCATTCTAAAATCAGTAATTCATTACAAAGTGCAGTTACCTGGGTTGAAAAGAAAAATAAAGAAAGTTTTGCCATGGTTTCAGAAGCTTGAGTTTGTACTCTGTGTGTTTCAAGAGGCAAAGTATTCTCTAGTGTTGTGTTTCCCATTAGGGCAATGTCCTCTGCTGAAAATCTGGAGGTAATTTCATAGCGGTCAGTCATGGGTTGGTTAGCAAGAAAGATCTGCCCCTGAAAAGTTCTGGCTCTATTGAGACATAGTCGTCTTGAAAGAGTTGTTTTGAAATATCATTTGAACGCAAAATGGAATAATTGTGGGAAAGGGTCTTTCAAACAGCTCATTTTCCTTCTGATCTGCTCAGGGATATGTCTTGCAGATTTTGCTGTCTTTTCTGCTCACTAACAGTTTCTTCTTAAAGTTTTGTAAGATAAGAGAGAGGAAAGAGAAATAACTCAGTCTCCCTCCCCTTGAAAACAGAGTGTTCTTAGCACTGCAGCCAGTTACATCATGCAGTTATGTATGGCAGAACAACTGACTTCTTATTCCCGGAGGAGCTTCAAGAAAACAAAACGTCCAATTCCTGCTAAGGCCTTCAGTCCTAAACACTCTATTGTCATCCTTACAATTGAAACATAAGGCCATAAGGCCTTTTATTAGCTTTTTATTAATTTATCCACAGATCAGGCATTCTGCAGTGGAACCTCCCATGAAACAGGAAAAAAAGAACTGTTCGCTTTCCATACCATTGTTAAACACATCTGGTCAAAATGTTGAGGTAGGAAAAGCGTCATTCATTGCTCCATTGTTGGCAAGGCTCTGTTTGGCAGACATCAATTCTGAATCAGCTGTCAAACCAGTTGACCACTTCTTCAACAAGACTGCAGTTGGGTTTTGTTTGTAGAGAAGCTGGATGGATGGAAAGGGAGTGGATTGGATGGTGTAGCTGCCAGGCACAAACACCTGCTGTAAAAGATGATCGCCCCCTGCAATATGCCAGCATTCCCACCTTGCGTGTGAGACTGAGGATTTACATTAAGATAAAGTCAAATGCTAGTATCTTGGGAAAGAAAGCAGAGTCGATCTTTGCCATCCCTATTTACGATTGTTTACTTTAGGATATATAGCATCAGAGTGAATTCTGGCATATAATTGGAGTAAATACAATTAAATCCTTTTGTAATACAGTCAGTTTTAAAAATCTATGTCTTCAGAAATCACAGAAAGGATTGCTTGAAGCAATTATTTAAATCCCATATTTGGGACCTCTGCTTGATTACCATAAAAGTGTTCCTGCTTAGGACATTGCATGGGGTTGGCTGATACATGCTTAAATACTCCATTGCCTCCTTACTTCATCATACCTTTGAAGACCTCTGAAATCTGTATCTGTGTGTTCAATTGAACCTTAGACACCTTCGTGTTGCTTTGCTGTAGCTAATTGAAATACCAACTCTGCCTTTTGGTCTTTGACTGAGATTCCTGTTAGTGTTCTCGTTCTCTACTGATCTAATGTTCTCTTGGTTTCCTTTAATTTTGTAGTGCTTATCATTGACTGCATCTGTTATTCTCTTGGAAATTGTATAGAAAGATGGCTTTTGGTTTCATTTTGGCAAGTTGCTGCAGCTACTTCAAGCTGACAAATATAAAGGGGTTTGTTTTCTTTGAAAACCTCAGTATCCGCTGCTGTGCTTTTTTGATACAGATCTAACAAACTATAAAGTTTGCAGTGGTGGTTTTGGGGCTTGTGTACTTACAGGCTTCTTTATGCCACAACTATCAAGTTTAGTGAAAGATGTTACATCGTCTTGTAGATCTTGCTTTGCTGAATTCTCTAAGCAGGGAGCTGATTCTCTAATTGTCCTTGCCCCCCTTCGGGATTATGTTGTCTGAAGACCATTACTACAAAATACACTTAATGTTCTTCACTAAACTTCACTTTTAAGCAGGTTTCAGGAGAGAACCTAAGGCCTCATGGAGCAAGTTAAACATGCTTGAGAAGCTCAGTCTGGTGTTGTTGGTTTTTGTTTGTTTTTTATTTTGTTTTGGTTTGGTTGGTTGATTTTTCTTTCTTGTTTGTTTAAGAAAAATGCTCTTCCTTTAGTTTTAATTCTGGTATATTCCCAACAAATGGTTGAAAGTTGCCATATAAGAAGAGTAATAAGAAGTATATTTTAGGAGCTTGTTTTCGCAGATTATACCAGTTATCCCAAAGAATATGCTACTTCACTAGCATATGTTTTATAACTTTGCTAAGAGTAATTTTCAAGATGGTAGTGTGGGGTTTACACTTATGTGAACCTGTTAGCTATATTTTCCAGCTCTTAGCTCTCCTGCCAAAGCAGCATTTGTTTCATACAGATTTTTACATCATGCTTCCAACTTCCTTCTCAGGCTAGATGTTGGCCTGGTGCAAGTGGAGATGAGTCATATGAGGGCTAGAGAATGGAGTGGTGCACTCACTGGTCTTTAACTACACATAGATACAGCATTGTGGTCGGGGTGTATTGTGTTAGTGTGCATGTATCTGGGATTCACTGCCTTCTGTAGCTTTGCATGGAATTTGTTCAATTTTTAGTGATGGCCAGTGTCTCTGGACATGTTGGGATCTACAGATGATAATTGTCCACTTGTTTATGAAGTGATTCCCTCTGCTGTTTAGAACAAATTAAACAATTGTTAGTTAACATGAGAGTTTTTGTTTATATTAAAAAAAAGATCATGAAAATGCTTGCTGAGATTGCATATGCATTCATACTAACATCAGACAATTTAAAATTAAAAAACAATCCTTATGTCCCTGCCCTATTCGTAATATTTAACAAATATATCTGAAATGATTTATGGAAGACTGTCTCAAACTTTACATGTTAGATCTTTATTTATTTATTTATTTATTTTATGTAGTAAGAGCCCAGTGATAACTTGAGGAAAAGGGCAACTGTTCTGCAGTAGTGCTAACCTCACAGGAGATTCATTGTCAGGCTTGGAACCTATAGTTATTTTTAGGAGAACGTAGCAAGGATTTAAATAACACAGTTACAAAGTCCGTTTTGAACAGATCGATGTGTTGTTGTTTTTCCTGTAGCGGAAACGTTACCTACAGAAGAAAACAGCACTTCCAAAGAACATCGCTTTTCTGAGGACTCTATGGATTCTGCACTTAATTCAGTAAATCCTTCAAGCCCGACCTGTCGAAATTCCACTGAATATCGTTCTTCAGGGAGCACAGCATATTACAGAAATTCCTTTCAGCCAGTAACTGCTACCTCAAATTCAGCCCCTGTCCTGCGCCGGCTCTCCTTGAGCTCTGCTGGGAACAGCAGTTTCTATGAAGTCAGTAGGAATCGAATACAGAGGAGGATTGAAGGTATGCTCTATGCCTAGGCTTTCCAAAGCATATAACAGCTTTTATTAACATACAAAGTCTGTGAGTTATGAATAAAGAAGTTCTTTGCCATAGAAAATAGGTTGCATATGGATTGAGATGTTGTGCTGTTGCCAAGCATGTCAGGCTTGTTAACGTAACTTCAAATGCAGAACTTCAGTCTATTAGAACTAATACGGTGGTGCAAGCCAGAGGGGTCTTGCCTGCTGCACTTTCCTGTAACTAGACCGGGCAGTTCTAGTTGCACGTAACTCACTTGCATGCAACTTATCAGCCATTACTGTGTCACTGAAATACGGGGATGGGGTTTCCTCCTGTCCCTCTGTCTGCACAGTTCAACTTGTGTTTGCCACATTCCCAAATACCAGAATCTTAAGACCCAGGAACCACATACGAGTAAAAGTAATCCCTCTAGGTGTGTCATACTGCTAATGTTTACGCTGCTGTAAATATCTGCAGTTGTATAAGGTATTTAAAGACAAATGGAACAGTACAGTATTACTTGGAGGAAAATAAAACATCCTTCATCTTAATATATGGCAAAGAATGAATAATAAAAGCCTGTTGTTAATAGTAAGAATGTCTTATGTAAAATTAATTGTGTTATCCCTGTAAAGACTAGTGATACTTCCTCCTTTCGCAATATTTTTATCCTGAAAGCTGCAAGTTCCACAACTGGACCGGACCTGAATTCGCTAAAAAGGGAACCTTCAAGAATGTTGAATAAGGATCCTTCCACCTGGTCAATAGAGGAAGTAATGCGTTTTGTGAAAGAAGCTGATCCGCAGGCTCTAGCTCCACATGCAGAACTCTTTAGGAGACATGTATGATGCATATCCATTCTGTTCTAGTAGATTTTGTGTATCACATTAATCTCTTAGAATACAGCTTTCTTTTCTGTCACCGTATTTGCAAGTGAAGGTAGAACAGACTCTACTCACTTGTGTAATAGAAGGAGGCTGAAAAAATATTTTTCTGCCTGAAACTCTTCCTGCAGTATGTTTTCTCTGTGTTCCAGCCCTGCTAGACATAAGGAAATACCCATTGCTTTCCAGCTCATGCAAGGCAGCATGATACTGGAACTCCTAACTTCTAACGGCCGGCACCCAAGGTGCCCTCTCACCCCTGGTACCTCTGGAGAAGATGACATTCTCACGTACAGTATGGGGCTTACATAGGTGACACCTCTCTAAGATGGTCTGTTTTGTAGACAGATTATCCCAAAGTAGAGAAGCTTTACCTGGTTACCTTTGCACTTGGTCATTAATATTAAAATTCAGGGGTTGAATTGAAATGTTTAATTTGTCTGTTTTGCCAGCAATACATAGAGTTTCCTAGGATCTAACAAGATGTAGTATTTAGAGAGAGAAACTCTTAAGCGTTGGTTTATGTTGCTTTTGGTCTCCCCTTTTCCTTCTCATTGTGCTTTTTTATGGCAGGTAGCTCAGCAAAGAGCTGCTTTATTATTTCGTTTTATATGTGGCCCTCCAAAAAGAGGTTGGCTTTCTCTTTAGTGGTATTTCACCCTTGTTCTGCACTGGCTCTTAACTAACAGATAAATCTCACATTAAGCTGAATTGAAGGGAAAATTCAAAGTAACTTTTTACAGAACTTCCTGTGTTATGTGTTAGTTATTCTTAGTTGTACAGCAAGACCAAATGTCAGTTGCTTTGTTGGGTTTATGTTTAAAAAAAAATAAGACAGAGTGGTTTTCTTTATGGTGTTTTAGGGAACTAATTGCCTGTCTACGGTATGTAATGCTACTAAGAGCTTGGGACTGCTATATTTCAGCAGCTTCTCAACCAGGCAGTTGCAATCTGCCTAAGTTGTCCTCGGTCTTGATCCTAACAATCTGTCTGCTTTAACCTGGATGTAGATCTGTCTTATTTCACAGATTCAGATGGTTTGTAACCCCTTCCTCTGCGTGACTATTTGCATGCACACGCCAAAACCCTCCCACAGCTGTGTTCAAGGTTCAGTGCAAGGCCTCGGTGCTCGGATCATTTAATCTCCAACTGCACAGACCTTCCTTTGCAGCTTTTTTTCTTTCCTTGACCCATTCTTTTTTTTTTTCTTCTTTTTCCCAGCTGATACCTAATTTTGAAGGCTGTTTGTTCTTTTTTTTTTTACTTACTGTAATTTTGTTTAGCATCTCACATACATTAATCTTACCGTAAAAATACTGAAATAAATTTCCCTTCAGTGGCCATGTGTAATTATCAAAGTACTGCACTAAGTTACTGCCTTATGAATGGTAGATACATTTTTACTACAGTATAAACAAATGCAATGTACTTTTCGGTGTTACCATGCAGATTGTTAAAGCAGTTGTGTGTTGTTGTGTTTGTTCTCTTCCTTCTGCAGGAAATTGATGGGAAGGCACTACTGTTACTGAGGAGTGATATGATAATGAAATATATGGGACTGAAGCTGGGGCCTGCCCTAAAGTTGTGCTACCACATTGAAAGACTTAAACAAGGAAAGTACTAGCCAATGGGGATACCACAAAGTGTGTGCTCATATCACACTAAGCTCTCAGGTTAACAGCCATCACCTTTATTTAAAAGTGTTTTGTTGCATAAATCATCTGTATTTTTTGAAGGTTCTCTCAAAATGTGAAGAAGATATCTAGGATAAAGAGGGAAAAAAGAAAATCTGTATTACATTCTAGTATTTTGTGAACTGTTTCAGGAAGTTTGCCGGGAAGGACTGAACTGTTGGTCACGCTGGCTGGGGAGCAGGTTGGGTAACAGTGCTGAAAAGCACATTTATTCTCTGTTGCAGACTTCAGCCCCAGTGCATTTGTATTTGGAACCAAAACAGCTGAATCCCAAAGGAAAAAACAAAAACAGCATCAGGTGTTAATAATTTTTGCAGGGGTGGCTGTAAACTTTTACATTGCGAGGAAAATGTAAAAGAGAAGGTCTCATCTCAGTAGTAAATACCGTGTCTGGTCCTCCAGCAGAGTCATACTCAGCTAGGTTTTTCTTCATAGATTTCCATAAAGGGAATAGCCATATGAACAGTTCGGGGGGGAGGGAAGTGTGGGGAGGGAAGCGTTGTGGAGAAGAGGGTTTAATACAAATATAAGCTTTTATAAAGTGTGATTATCAGTCCTTTGGAAAGTTACAAGGACAAATGTACGGTGTATTGTCAATTTATGCCGGTGATAATAGTTCTGTTTTATGGAAGATCATATCGGCTGTATAAACAGCCAGTTCTGGGACCGACGGATTTGACTGGAACAATGCATCCACGTTATAAACATTCCATCTTTTTGCTAAGTTCGGCATGGATACGCGTGTTCATGCTTTTATATATACATGTGTATGTGTCAGGGAAATGCATACTATATATATATATGAAAATACACGTACACACTGTACATACGTGTTCAGTCTTTAATATGTACTTTGCACTGTGCCAGAGAGAACTGTACAATTTCTTCTTTGTTTTTTACCAGTAATTTTGGTCATGTACTGCTTTCATATTCATTAGCACCTGTTTAATTTGTTGTCCATTCTGAGTCAGAAGGTGACAAACAATCAAAGGGTGGATTTACTCCTACAGGCAAAATCCCTGTACTATGCAATACTCCTGGTTATTCATCACTTAACTCTGAGCCATGTATTCTGGTGTATTTCTGAAAACACTTGTTTGGTTCTGATGTTTTGGGCTTATATTTCCTTTCAGGAAGTGCTACTATGTAATTGACAAGCCTGTTTAGGGTAAATTTGGTGCTGTTCGTGTAAGCTACAAGAACCAGTGGTGATAATGAACCAGTTTGTTGTCACTGCCAATTGTAATATACATCAGGGATAAGAAAATGTACTTTCTGTGTAGGAAACTGAATGTACTGTATGTAATAGTGCAAGTGATGAAAACTATTTGCTAAGGAAGATGTAGTCCTAAATTGGTAGGTTTTATTATATTTCTTATTGCCTTTTTATATGAAACTATATAGTAAAAATGTATTTTTTACGAATCCTTTTTCTGAAAATGCCTTGTTTTACCAATACTCTGATACTCCTCAGGTTTCAGCAGAGATACTGCTGCAAAATAACATTTTTTGTAGCTTACAAGTGTCCGAGAATTTTGTTAGTTTAAGTGACTGCAATGCAATTTTAATTTAGCAAGTCATTCGGGCTTCGAGGATTGTTTTTATTATTCCATCATTAGACGTTTGCCACTAAAGGTTATATCTGTTGATTTTTTTTGCATATCTTTTGTGGTGCACGTATGCTTGGATGAATAATACAAGCATGCTCTTTATAGTAAGAAAAGGTCAGAGCATTGATTGGAGAAAGAGCATATTTTCTCTTTGTGTTCGGAAAATATTGACTTGATTGTTGGTAAAACCATGTGAAAGTTACAGTTACATTGTGAGGAAAACATAATGCCCCACGTGTTGAGTATAGTGTTCAAACCTTACTTCTTCGATGCTTTCTTATGCTGAATTTCAGAGTTCTTTAGCTTAAAAGAAGTACTGCTCATACGATTTAACTGAAAACAGCTCTAATTTTTTTAAATTGCCATTGGCATAGGAGAAACAAAGATGTTTAAAATTTCTGTTTGGCTTTTATGGAATGAACTTTTTGTACATGGTACTATGATGGGTATAAATATTTGTTCGAGGCTTTGCGTGCACCCAGGTGCATAGGGATTACTGTGAAGTTACAGACCAGGATTTCACCATGCGCTACAGTGTGAGATTCATGCGTTCAGAATGTTGCAGCAGAATATATTTTTTATTCTTTATTTTCAATGGGATGTTCTTATCTATAAACAGCAATAAAATAGTTTGTTCATTGTTGTCTGTTTTGTTTTATGCATAAGCACCATCTGCGTGGGCAAGGGTAGCTGACATACCTGGCATTTGGCAGTTCGTGACAACATCTGATGTGAGGAAGCTTTAATCAGAAGGATAAAATTGTTCCAACATAGTTTGTCTGAAGCAATTAATATTTGAATTTGGGTTGGTCTGTGCTTTCAAAATAACTATTCAGGAATATATTCAACTATTTAGTTTTGAATATAGTGTATTGCTGCTTAGAGTTTACAGAATTCTCATAGAAATCACTAAGGGGAAGAGACTCCTAAAAAGTGAGTTTGTCCTGTGTTCAGGTGAAGACCTGAACTATTTTTTTAAAAGCAGTTAATACCAGTATGTTTAAACTTCATATACTTTAGGTTTTACTGTTAATATTTTAGAGAAGTCTGTTGTTTTGATGCCTCTCTGCAGTGATCTGCCTGCGTTTGAGAAGTAATGTTAATTGGATTAATGGTAACCTCAGATACTTCACAGGCAAGTTATGGAACTTGGAAATAACAACAGTCCAGAGGCATTTTGCATCTGTTCTCCCAAAAGATAGTGAATATCTTTTTGGTGCATATTCAGTATAAAAGACAACATGGTGTATTGTCTTTGTTCTTCTGAGTTGCTTTTCTATCAACAGGGATTCATCTGCTTATCTGGTTCTGTATCTTGTAAGTCCCTCGCGAGGCAGTGCTGTGACTCATCAGTGCACGGTAAGATCTCTTCTATGTAAAATTAAAATGCAGCTGCTCCAGGAGGGCTGGCAGCTCTCACAGCCCTTGTTGCAGAAGACTCATGCAATATGGAAATTGAAGAATACTGCATGGCGGGGCGATTGCACCTCACGGTTGACGCTACAGCACTTCTAACAAGTTTGTTGTAGCTGTGTACATGTTGTAGGACTGTTGCAGGAATGACAATGAAAGACAGCAACGTCGCATTGTAAGTGTTGGCTGAAAGGATGGAAAATCTTCCCATGTTTTGTCTACACCACTTAAGTGACTTTTATGCCAGTTGCTCTAAAACTGTATGATTTTTAAAGCTTGTTCTCATGTAGACTTCAAATAGTAACTGGAAGTAACAGTTGTGTAGAAAGTTGTAGAGAAAGCAAAGTGAAGAAAGTGTTTCTAGGTCTGTACCCTATCTGCTCTAAGTAGGAGTTGAGGAGTGCAGTCTGTTTTAATGCAGCGTCATGTGACTAAAACAGATTTTAGAAGTGGATAGCAGTATTTTTTTTTCTTTGATCGATTAGCTGTTCACATAATAGAGTTAAATGAATGTTTAGTTCCAACATTAGATGTGTGAACCTGGTCTAAAAGTTACAGGCATCTTCGTGTTTCTATTGCTACTTAAGCTGAATTGAAGCTATATAGAGAGAGGCTGGCTTGGTTTGATAAAAAAAAAAGGGAAAAAAGACCCCTTGAGATCAATTTCGGAGGTCATATATTCCTCCTTTCTTTTTTTATTGCATGTAAAACTATTGGAGTGAGTAAAAAGTGCTTGCTTGGAATTGCCTAAGTGATGCAGGGAGGCAGAAACTGATTCACATCCATTTCTCTGGTGAAATGGTTGCTGCTTTTTTCTCAAGCCTTGATTGTAATCTTTTGCTCCGTAAAGCTTACTGACTAGTCCATAGATCGTGGGATCCTGTTCCCAAACCGTCTGTGTTCCTGTTGTTTCTAAGATCACGCAGAGCCATTTTGAGGCTTTATCTTAAAATCTGAAGTCTGTTGTAAGCTCACTGTGTTTTGAGTCAGCAACTTTGAGACATTTTATGTCGTGATTTATTTATTTATTCATTTTTATAGTGGAAACCCCAGAGATTCTTAATTTTAAAACAGCAAACACATGTATTTTAAAAGATTCTCCTCTGACTGTTTGCTTTATTTGTAAGAATAAATTCTTAGTGCTGTGGCTGTGGAGATGATGGGAGACCTGTATATGCTTAAAGTATGCCATTACAGTGGTCCAATAGGCTTTTAACTCCCTCACTTACATGAATCATCCATCCTTGTCCTAGCAGATCATTTTGATTAGCTGTAATTTGTCCCATCTGAATCAGCATTAGCTCCCACCAGCCCCGGAATCTCCCAGCCCTGCTGTACAATCTAGGGAGTCCTTCCTGAGCTGCTTCTCCCCTTAGCTTTATGGACTGCTGCTAGTTTTATTTCAGCTTTCATTATCTGCCATGGAACTGTTTAGTGCTGATAGTGAAGGCTGCACACCGGCACCTCTTTTCTTGTTAAAATACATGAAGACATTTTCATCCACCAAGATTCACTTTTCAGCCTCCGAAATCAAAGCCCTTCCAGGACAAATCGTGTGAGCAAACAGATGCCAGTGCAAGAGGAAAGGGAGCTCGCATCCCGTGTTGTGTGAACAGACAAATGTGAACAGATGTACAGCTTGAAGCTGGCAGAAACACACTCCTGCCAGTGATTCCTTTCTAGTTATGACAGCTGGAAGGAAATGAATACACCACAAAACCACCATGATAATTGCCATTACCCTGTGCTGGCAGTCTCAGCAGTGAGGTCAAGAATGGGAAAGACAAAGACTCATCTACCCTCCCAGGTGGAAGCTGAGGCAGATTGGCAAGGCACTGGGAAAACCTCAGTGAATGGTGGTGCACCTCAGTCTGTTTTTCAAGTGCAAAAGGCTGGGATTTTACTAGATTTCTCATTTTCTCATATGTGGATTTTTTTCCCGTTAGTTATGGCAGTGCTCTGTTCCTCCAAGTGATTGTGTTAGCGCTGTTGAGATCTGAGTGGAGTTTTCAGACAGGTCTGAACAATTCTTCCCTCAACTTCCATCTCCACAAACCAGTGCAGCCAAGCAGGTCTTCCCCTTACCGGAGAGCGTCTATTTTGAGGGAAGGGTCTTCGCGTGTGCTTCTTGCTCCTGCATGTTTTGAAAAATAAGGAAAGGGCTCTGCATCTTGACTGCATAAATCCCAGTGCAATGTACTATTGCTACTGATTGCTTTCCTTGCCTGGGAATGCTGATGGTGCTCTGTTAGAAGCAGAGGCCTCTCACCCGAGGCAGTGTTACTCAAGGTGTGGTCTGCAAAGTGCTTTCCATTTGTCAGGCTGTCTTTTAATTGCATGTGCTTGCATGAACACAGTAGCGGGGAGAGCAAAATTAAATAGATTCTCAGTTCTAATCTAGCCTTGGTTTATCCCTGTGCTTTAGGGGTGAGCTACTAGATAGGGCATTGCTTTGAGGTGCATGTCCCAAGGAGGCTACTTGGATCTCCAAGGCCTAGAAGAAATACGGAGGCCTCCTTGGAGATCCAATTCATGTGAAACTGGGGTAAGGGGAGCGCAGAACTAAATCATATCCATCGTGCTGCAACAGCTAGCTTAAATTTGGACTCAGTTGACTTTTCTCTTGTTCTGCTGCCCATGCTGCACGCTAGGCAAGATCTTCAGTCTTGCGTGCTTCCAGTTTTGTGTCCTGCATAGACTCTGATTCACAGGAGGAGCACTCCGTCCTCGTCCTCTCTTGCTTGCTCTACAGAGAGCTGCTTTCCCTTCTCCACGGGGGATCTGTTTTCCTTCTGTTTCACCACTGTAAGCCCAGAGATGCCTTCGGACCACCTAAGCAACGCACCAAAATAGTATTGGGGCTGCGCCTGAGATGACAACTTCTGCTTATCAGGCTCAGTGGGCAGTGGTGGCTTTTTTGTGGGTGTGGGTTTTTTGTCTTGCTTTGTTTTAACTTAATGCTGCTTTGTGTTCTCTGTATATTTTCAAGGGACCAGAGCAAAGAGTGCTCAGCTCAGCCAAAGGGAACGTATTACTTCCATATATCTTTGCGTTCACCGTAGTGTATTAATTGTAAACTGTCTTTGGGTTTGTGTTTGGCTACGGGAAATGAACAGGTTGGGGAAAGTTTAAATGTTTTGAAAGAAAACAGAAATGGAAGGCTGGGATGAGTGATACGGATTGTGTGCAATAAACATGGGAAGGAAAATATATGAAGAATGAAGTAATGGAAAATAAGAAGGAAAAGGAGGAAACCAGGTGGAGGTACTGGCTTACCCTGTTTCAGATTTGGACGCAGTGATTGCTGAGTCATAGCTAATGTCTTGACTACTTGACCTGGGATTTCAAGGAGGAGAGTTAGAGGTTAACATTTTGAGCCACGGAAGGGGTTTGAAATATTTTTATCTTGTGTCAAAATGGACAGTTTTCTCCCTTTGTTTTGGTGTTCACCGGTTGCAAATCATAATTTGTCTCTTCAGCGTGAGTGCTGTGGTGTTTGATTAAAGGAAAACCCACGGGCCTGTCAGTGACATCACATGCCAAAGACTTCTTGAGAAGATTTCATCTGAAAACACGGGCTAAATACTTGGCATTCCCTGTGCAATTCGTGGGGCTTCCTCTCTTTCTGTCCTTTAATTGCTTCGTCCTAATTGAATGAGCGACTGCTACAAATTCACTCTTGATGTGATTTCTTTTCAAGTCACACCTGCAGAGGAGTACAGGATGGGGTTTAATTTCATATAACTTCGTGTCTTCATATCCTAATTATGTCTAGACTGTCTCTCACTGTAGTCCACGTAGGTCTAGTTGACTGAGTTCAGGGTAGGAGTGATCTGACCAGACACCGACATCTGCTTCACGAGATCAGTAGCTCTCCTGACTCCCTGGGTTTTATTGACACGGTTCCTGGTATCTATCACGGGAGCCCCAGTGCCCATCCTGCTTAACTCCAGCATGCAAACTAGTTTCCCATCGAAAGTGCTGTTTGTTTTCAGTAAAATGGAACAATCCCTTACTCGAACCCTTCATGAAAGACCTACCTGGCATTCAGAAGGAAATGCTTAGGTGCACATTTTGCTAAACCACAGGCTTCTGGCAAAGTCCCATGGTCTGCCGCACAAGGGGTCTTACTCAAAAGTCCAGATGGGCCAGAGTATCTGCCCCCAAAATTCAATGCGCTGAGAATATTGCTGCCCCTAGATCCTCTTTGTTGCACGCTTTAAGCGAGAGACGTGTGACGGTGCTCCAGGTGGCGAAAGGCAGACAGCAGCCTTTCATCAGGCTTTGCCGTCCAGTGGGGCAGCTTCGTGGCTGAGCCGTGCAGGTCTCCAAGGACACTCTCATGTCTCCAAGACGTGGACCAAGCTTTCAAGGTACTTACTTTGAATCCTTCACTTAGAGGATGAAAAATCCACTCGATACCTTTACAACTTGGAGTGCAGGTGGCGTTTCATTCTTTTCCCTTTGATCGGGTCTCAACAGGCAGGAAATGACTTCTGTAGCAGCAGCTCCCACCATTAATAGCTTTCCCGTGCCTACTGATGGGACTTCTAGGGCTTTCTTTGCACTTCTAGGGGTTTTCTCGCAGTACCTAAGATCCAGCGGGAGGGAGCTCCTTGTTCCGTGTCGCAGTGACGCACCCTTCGGTAGCTTCGGTCCGTGAGGTACCAGACTTGGACAAAACGTTGCCCATCATCCCCGGTTCTTAAGCAGAGAAGGATGGGAACGCTGGCGAGGAGGATGTGGTGAGAAGGATGATATTAAAACAATGCAGAAAATGTAGCCGTTCTCAGACAGCTGTGGGCTGGGGAACATTAGTAATCCCGGGAGCCAAGGGGGGGCCGGGCACGGGCTGACGGGGATGCGGTTTGCATTACCAGTGCTTCCTGCAAACATGGACTTCTTTACAGTGAAAGCTAGTGCTTTACCTGGGAAGCAGAGCTCCCTTCTAAACACTCTATTAGCTCGTATCCTGCCATTTGCTCTTTTAATTCTCCCCGCTTTTTTTGAAAGTACCCCAGTAATTTCAGTACTGAGATCTTACGCTGTTATTACAGGAGAGCTTGGGGGATATGGCCACGAAACAGTGCTAAATATTTTAGTGGTTAGTAATTTTTCTCCCCAAACGTGTAGAAATGTTTCAGATGGTTCAACAACAGAATGGATTTTCCTAGCAGGGGTGGGATACCAGGATTTTAACAACTGTGGAGAAACATGTTTTCTGCACTGGAATTAGGGGATTTGTTTGTGTGCGCAGGACAGCCGCAGGGTACTCTGAATTCAGCAAACTTCAGCATTGGCAAGTTTGTGGCATCGTCTAAGAGAAATGAAACTTTCAATAAGCACGGGGGGAACCACCGAAAGAAGTGAAAGGTGAGTAAAAAAGCAAATTTCGCAACTTCACATCACTGCTGTAGTGGTGGCAGGCTGGCCGAAGGCAGGAAGGCAGGACCCCGTCCCAGCCAGCTGACAAGAAGGCCTTTGCCCGAGCACTTCAGCGTGTTTTTATAAACTTGAGCACAGAGAGAAACCAAAACATCTGGCACCAGGATATTGTGTAATGTTGATTTATGCTATTTTCATTGTCTGAGATTCTTGGTCAGGGCTGCTAGCGAGTGGTGTGTTGTCAGATCGCTGTCCTGAGGTGCCTCTGCGCGAGCGGAGGGGCATGGCCTGCCCGAGGCGCTCCCGTGGGTGCTCAGCGGCCACCTCTGCGCCCGTCAAGTTTCCCATTTGAGCTTCAAGCATGCGAGGATTGAATGAATTCGGTGATCTCCTGCGGGCCAAACCTCTGCAGGGGTGTGCAGGACAGTGTGGTTTATCTGGCGTGTGGTTTATGCGTGCTGCGTTGTGTGTGTGACGTGATGTTCAGCCTCTCCCCCTGCTCTTGTGTCTCAGCTGCCTTCAGCCCAAGGAAGCGCTGTGCTTGCTGCACCCCGTGCTCGCCTTCCCTCCTGCTGCTGATGCTGTGTGTCCCGGGGGCGCGTTCTGTGCAGCTGGCAGCTTCCTCCTCAAATTTGGCATCTTTGGGTTCCTTCACCTTCCTTCACCTGAGAGCAAATGGATGGGAAGGGAACCCACCCCCTCTTCCCTCATCCCTAATAAAACCCACACGCAAAGCCCCAGTCAAAGGAAGCTTGGAGCCAGCACAGGTCGCCCTTGAGGGGCTGTGCTGCTCCTCTCTCTCTACCTGGCATACACCCATCGTTGTAAAACATCCTCCTCCTGCCATTACTGCTTAATGACTTTCCCTTCAACGTCACGCGCGGCATTAACGTCTCCATTAACAGCCACCAGAAACGGAGGCTCCATATATCACAAGCGCAGCTCCCCAGCCTTCTCCTCACGCACAAGTTTCAGGAGCAGTTAAAGCGTAGCCGTGGAGGAAACTAATGGCCCGATATACAAATCCTGTAATCGCTGCTAGCAGCGAGGAGGAGGAGGAGGAGGTGGAGGTGCTCGATCGTGGTGTCGTTAAGTGCCTCGTTCTGTGGCCGCCTCTCCCCCGTGCTGAGGGGATGTAGGACTCGTGCTTCACCCGCGAGTGGTGGTGGGAGGCGAATGGTACCTGCGTGGATGGATGAGCCCAGCCCGGTCTGCGGGCACCTTTCCAGTGGGGAGTCTCCAGGCCCCCTGTGGCAAAAAGCCTCAGCACCTGCAGCCAGCATCGCTGACGGGCGCTGCCCTGGCATGGCCCTGGAAAAAAAAATCCACTCTCAGAAGATCTCGATGCCCTGAGCCCGGCCCCGCGGAGGCAGCGGGGCAGGGACAGCAGGGACGGCCGTCCCAAGGGGTTTAGAAATCCTCAGCCTCAGCAGTGCAGCAGCCATGAAGTGACACATTTCATCAGCGCAGTTTCTTGGAAGGAACAAAACAAAGTAGCAGAGCATTTTCAATTAAGAACGAAATTATTTAAAAAACTGCTGTCAGATGGCAAAACATTAATGAATCCATCAGCGCTTTAAGCTCTTCTGAACGTCTCTGGTTCTGGCAGCTTTGGGGAAAAACAAAGGCTTCAAAAATATTTAAAAAGCGAGAGTATGACAGAATTTGATGCTGCGTAGCATCCCTGCCATGTGAAAATTCCTGATTTTTCATATTAAGCAAGAGGGCTGCAATAACTCAGCCCAGAAAGAGAGCAGCAGAATGCCCTTCCTGACTTCCGAAGCCGGGGGCATTTTCTGGATAGTGAATTGGCACCTTCCTCACAAGTTTCAACAGATTTTGGGATGACGCCAGCGCCTGAGGACGGGATTTCTAAGCCAGAAGCTGCTGCTTTGGCCAACTTATTGCAAGAACTACTGCAACGGCCTTCCCAAAGCTGCTCAGGAGGGGGCTTGGAAGTAGTTTGGCTGCTGAGGGGTGAGGGAAGGCACGCTTAGTGTGCTGCGTTGCCCAGGTGATGGGTTTACAACTGCTCCTTTTGCTTAGACAACACTGTTCTGGGAACATGGCATTTGAAATAATAACGAAGAGTTTTTCTACCCACCAGGTATAGCCACACACGGGCAGTGTCCCCCCCCCCCAGAATTGATCTCCTGCTCTCGCAGCCCTTCTTCCCTGGGGATGGGTTTTTAGACGTGAGCCACCTGAATTTAACAGCCAATGTACAAGAAGGCGTCTCCAGCTGATTTCCACACACAAAGTGCAAAACCGTCACCTACCAGAACGTTTATTTGAATTGTACATTCACATTTCTCCATTGACGTGGGCGGCTTGTACACTGTCAGGTAATAAAGTTACATAGTCTGCTCTTGGATGTGCATTGACTTCAGCCATCAAAGAAAATTGTAAAACTAACAATAAACAACTTTTCCATGTATCTATAGTCAGGCTGGGAAAAATTATGTGACTTTTCCTTACCACCACCCTTCCCCCCGCGGCAACCAAATTCCCCCGAATTTTAGGATTTTCTCTTTTACATAGCTGCTAGTGTTACTTAGCATTTTAAAGCTGCATCTCTGGCGCTGAAGCTGGCATTCGGCCTGCGCTGGGCTGTTCCGCTCGCTAACCCTCGCTTTGGCTTTTCCGAAGCTCGTCCGGGTGCACCGTCACCGGCCGCTCAGAAGCGCTCTCCGACCGTGCCCCGGGACAAGATAATTTTTCGTAGCCTGGCGCTGTTAACATTTTAGGGCTGTCACAAGTGAGCTGCAGTGCTTTATGGTTTACAGACTTTTGCCAGACCTCTTCCGTGTGGCGAAAGCACTTCAGAAATGACAGAGATAGCGCAGCCGATCAGCACGTACAAACATTTATTTTGAAATTTCCATTCTAACCGTTATGAAGAATTACATCATCAAAGCACTTTATGGCAGTGAAAATAGCTCTTACCCCTCTGACTCATCCGTTACTCCATTAAAGCTGCAAAATGTGCAATCTGCTTGAAAAATAGGTTGCTTTTTATTCAGTTTCCCATGAAAAGTCAAAATTCAATAACAAAAAAAAAAAAAGAAACCCAGCTTATAGGGACTCTACATCTGCTCCTCTCCCCCTTCCCCCAAAAATAACTTACAAAGATAGTTTAAAGTTTTAAATGAGTTTAAAACCAAGTGCATCTTTTTATTATTTTTTTTTCCATAATAATCTTAAAATTCTAAAAACCCATAATTTACTTTCTCGGAAAAAAGGCAGCGAGCCGTTGCTTCTTGATTGGAAGAATGTGTATTTCGGGCGAGTTCATTTTCTTTAGCTTTACGCTCCTGTTCTTTACAGGTTTCCTAAGCGCCTCGGCGTTGTCCCGGGGCTCGGGCTGGCTCTTCACGTCGTAGCACTGCAGCACCGAGTCCTGGGGCATGTCCCTTTTGAAGGAAAAGTTTTTGGTGGACACTCCCGACAGGCCCTTGATCTTGCCGCAGAAGATGGTGGGCACGGCGTCCTTGACGGAGACGATGACTTTGGCTGTCTGCGAGGTGCTGACGATCTCGATGTTGTTGCCGCCGGCCTTGGGCTCGCAGGCCGCTCGCCCCGCCGGCTCCACCAGCCACTTCTGCGGCGGCCGCAGGAGCTCGCCCGGCCCGGGCCCCGCCGCCCTCACCTCCGCCTTGCCCGCGGCCTCTGGTGCTTTGGAGGGGGCGAAGGGGGCGGCCGGCAGGGCCGGGGGGCTGCCCTCGGCTGCGGGGCTGGTGCCGGCCGCCTCCCCTTGGGGCCCCCCCGGCTTGCGGCAGGAGGCGAGGGACAGGTCCAGCGCCCCGTCCTCGGGGGACGGTGGTGGCGGCGCAGCCTCGCCGGCACGTGGCGCGGGCGGCCCTTTCATGGAGAGGTCCAGCGCCTCGTTCTCGCTGCCCATCTTGATGACGGTGTGGCGGCTCAGCTGGGAGAAGTCCCGCTGGTGGACGAGGTCGAAGGGCTTCGTCTCCTCCTTCTCCAGGGGGGTCTGGGTGCCCTTGCAGGGCTGCGGGGTGAAAAGCGGGGGCTTGGGCGGGTCGGGGGCCACCTTGGACTCGGCGCCGTGGGGCACAGGGATGGGGACGGGGATGGGGATGGGCACGGGCACGGGCAGGGGCACGATGACGGGGTAGGGCACCAGCAGCGTGGCGGGGGGCACCAGCGGGGACAGGGGCGAGCTGAAGGCCTGGGGCGGGAGGGCGGTATAGTCAGGGGGTGGCTGGCAGGGGGCTGAGCCCAGGGCGCCCTGCCCCGAGGGGAAGAGGTCCTGCAGGACGGCAGCGAAGCCTGGCGTCTGAAAGACGGGCGGCAGCACGGGCTCCTGGCCTGGGCCAGCGGGCTTGGGGTCCAGGAGCTGGGGCTGGCTGACCGGGGCCGAGGAGCCCGGGAAGAGGCCGCCATGCAGGGGGCTGGCGGGGCAGGCGGCACCGGGGGGCAGCACCAGGGGCGAGTTGAGGTGCTGGAAGACGTGCTGCTCCAGGAGGACGGGCAGCGGGACGGGGCCCTGCGTGGTCATGACGTAGGGGGTGGCGTTGCCGGCCGGCATCTGCGGGGCGGCGCTGCCGGCCACCTGCAGGTGGATGGGCAGGACGACGGGGCTGTCCCCCAGGCAGATGGGCTGCAGCACGGTGGCCGCCACCTTCAGCGCCACCCCGCTCTGCGACTCGGCCGGCGGCGTCAGGATGGAGGGCGCGGGGACGGTCACCAGCGGGGACAGGGCCTTCTTCATCAGGTCGGCCGAGTTGATGTTCCAGGCCTCGGCCGTGATCAGCTGGGCCACCCCGTTCTCCAGCTTGTTGTTGGCCATGGCCGCCGGCGGGCTGGTGACGTCCATGGGCAGGTTCGGGGTCTCCTTGTACAGCTCCTCCATGTCGCAGGGCTTTGGGGCTCCGCGGGCGCCGCGCTCACATCGCCGTCAGCGGGACCCACCGTGGCTCGGGGCTGCCAGGGGCACCGGCACCGACATAGCTTGGCCTGTGAGGCAGAAACATGGTTTAGGCACTGCATAAATCTCCTCCTTAACATAATATTTGCGACTGCCTTGAAAGACCCTGTCGCCAAAGGAAGGCCGTTAAACGTTTCCACGCTTCAGGGTAACGGCTCCACAACGCACTACAGTAATATATACATAGATGCTGTGTATACAGACATCCCTGAGTGCTGCACAAAGAGTTTTGAGGAACTTATATTTAGCCGTAAACACAGATAATTTAAAAGGACTCCAGGGCTGACTGCAGTCAGGACACCACCCCTCCTGCAGGCAGGCTAACCCAAGGGCTCAGGCGCTGCGTTTTACAGTTTTAAACAAAGCTTCACGTAATGACAGCGTACGGCAGAGCCCAGAGACAGCGCACTGCTTTAACTCAGCAAAAGCACAAAAACAAACATTTCTAAAAATACACAGCTCCGAAATGCTCCGCCGTGGGCAGAGGGTCCTCGGTTCCCCTGCAGGAGCCGCCCCTTGTTTGTCCTGCAGGGATTCACCAGCACGGGTCAGGCCAGCCGTGTGGCACCTCCAACGGGTCACGAAGCAGCCCGGCCACGCTCCCCCCGATGGGAAGAAGCCCAAAGCAAAACCCAGCCAAAACCCGGCACCTGCCCAGCTCAACGCGGGCAGTCGCTCGAACCAGACACCTGGTTCAATAAAAGACACCGGGAATAAAAATCAAAACGACTTCAAATCTACTTTGCCAGTCCACGCTTTCATCTAAACCAAGCAAATGTCAATGGAAAAAAAGGGCAGAGATTGTTCCTGTTTGTGATGGCAGTGAAATTTGCAGCTTATTTCCTACAAAGATGAACACCCTGCCCCCCCTCCAAAAAAAAAAAATAAATAATGATGCTGTGCATTCATTTATTTAGAAGGGTAAATAATTTACGCCTGCAGACTTTGCCTGGAGGACCGCCACGCCGCCTGTGCCACTCCTGAAGTGAGCAGCGCATCCTGCGGTAATAATCACCATGGAAACTTGTCCATTTTTAACTCTGTTACCATGGGGAAGCACCAAAAGCACCCCAAATTTACATTTTTCACCTGCACGCAATTGCATCCTGCTACCCAAGAGCGAACTGCATGCTGTCACCACCGCACTGGCTCGGCCCTGGCTCGGGCGAGACGAGACGGAGGGCAGCAGGACTGAAATGGGCGTGAGGAGCCCGGGCCTTGGGATATATCCCTGTCCGAACACACCCGAATAGCTCCACTGGCTCTGCTACTCACATAAATTACTCGCTCGTGTAGATGGCTGCAGGAGCGGCACCAGAACCTGCAAGCGAAATGGGGACGGACAAAAAAACCAAGCCCACGAACAAAGGCTAAAGCATGGCCAAGGCAGGGGAGCGGGAAATCTCAGTGTCTCTCCCGAGACTTGTAAATCCCTGGGCTTGGCAGCACGATGCCACGGCGAGCGCGAGACTCCAGCAATGTCGGGAGTTAATAGCCGGGGCTGGTTGAGCAAAATTCTGATAATTTATCATCAGGCACATCTGATTTTTTAAAAAGGATTTTTAAAAGTAAACAGATGAGTCATTCATTTTCCCCTGCTGCTGCTGGCTTAGGGAGAATAATTCATGATTTTTCTCATCTCATGAAATGTTCTGAAGAAAATATTCACAAGTACAGGGCTGAGGTTTTTTGTTTGTTTCCTTTTTCAGCGTTGGCTGAAACAGACTGCAGGCAGGCAGAGATTCCCAAGCACAGAAAGGCAGGAGAAAAATAAAATCACTTATTCAGAAAGTGACAAGTAGTGGTACCAAAAAAAAAAAAATCATGCCGGTCTTGTTTGGAAAAATAAAGAGCTAACGTTTCTAAAAATAAAGACAATGAGGAGAGTGCTCAGCAGATTCAAGTTGAAGAAATAAACACTGTTGGTTTTGTTAATGAATTAAAAAGCCATTTCATACTTTTGCTACAACCTCTTTCTTCAAAAGAACCATTTACAAACCCTGCAGCCTCTGCAACTTACAGTAGCACCGCTGCTCCTCTCGATTCTGCGGCACGGACGAGTGTTTTGCAAATTACGCTGGCTATTTCTGATTTTTTCTGTTTGTTTGCAAAGCGTGAGATCTCTGTGTTTTCACAGAAAACGAATGATCTGGTGGGGACAGGAAATGACCTTCTATTCCCCTGGCAAAGCCGTTTAACATTGAGAAATAGAAAAATTAAGATGAAAATTATGCTGTGTAAGAGCCTTGAGGGATTAGCATGCTGTACAGACCCACGGAGAGAGAGACAGATAACCACAGAGGATGAAAGTATAAAACATAATAAAATCCCCCACTGCTGCTTTAAAAAGCGACAGGGCAGAGGAAATATCTAGACGAGGGAAAGAAGAGCTCATCTATCACCATCAGACACCTTGAAGAGATGCCTGCTTTCCCTTGTTGCCTTTTTTTTTTTTTTTTTTTTTACCTTAAGGCATGGCCAAATGTTGTTCTCCAACAACATTGGAGCTGTGGGGCCGAGAGACAGTCTGGAGCTGCCCAACGAGCTGTCCTGTGGCTCCCCGACTCCCTTGCTACGCGATGCACAGTGAGCACAGGGTACAAAAACACACGCCGGCGTGGCGAGGACTCCAACTGAACTGCATTTTCCAACCTTGGTATTAACAGAGAGAGCTCTACCACATTTCCCCTTTAATATACACCAACCTGAAGCATGTGCTGCTTTTTTCTTTGACGACTGCTGCTTCGCCGCGCGTGAAACATTAAGAGTTACCCAGTTTTTAGAACTTAGTTTCATGTACCTAATAAATGCAAAGGGAGGCAATACAATTCAGTGAAATTGCCTTAAGTTTCCTCTGTCTACCCCACCTCAGTGTCGGAAAATCAATTAATTTTCCTTTCCCTACTTATCTATTTAATATTTAATTTGCTGTTTGTTTTAATTGAAAATAAGCTTGCAACTCTGAAAAGAAAGCTATTGTAAATATCTGGGGTTTTCCCACCGGGGTGCTGATAAGAGTTAAGTTCATGGCACTAGGCAATGATGTGTGTAACTCTACAGGAAATGATATGTTAGCTATACAGAAATGCCATTAAAAGGGCGGCGATAACTCTGGCATGTTTTTTTTATCCCCTGCTGATGGCCGTGCCGCAAACTTTTCTCAGGGCTGTTGTGTGGGACCGCAGCACTCCACACTGCCTCTGCGGATGCAACGCATGCAATGGTCCTGGTGCTCCAACGTAGCCCGGTTCGATTTCTTGACCTAATGGAACAGCCTGGGGAGAAACGTACGGCCAGATTTGGACTTCACTGCTTTGCCAAAATTCACTGCTTGCTGCCATTGATCTTCCTGCCAGAAGCCCTGTCCTCAGTGTTGACCTTCAGGAGCATGGCGCCAGCTCCTGAGAGCCCCAGTCCCCTGCCACCCCGCCACCATGTGCCCCGGTGCACCCTCAGACCATGCACGCAGCCTGCTTGTTTTTAGCTTTTGTGAGAATTGGGTTGTGTAAGGACCTCGGGCTGGACCTGCCTGTCCTCAGCAGCCAAAGCCCATCCCATCTTGCTGCATCCGCCTGCGGTAAATAAGCAAGGGGGCAACCAGGGCACGTACTGACAGAGCAAGGACCTATAAATCATCTTGCATCCCGTGACTTTTGTTTTGTATCGCTGCAGCCCTCCCTACAGGAGCAAAGGCTTCCCATTGTTGTCAACGCAGCCGACAGCAGGCTAACACATCCCCACCTTTCACTGCTGGAGTTGCCGTGTTGGCTGGGTGCAGAGGCACTGGGAAGGCTGGCGGTGACCCCCTCGGAGAGGAGGAGACCCCCGCAGGGTGTCTGTTAAGGCAACCGGCCCTTCGTCCTCCTACCAGCTGACAGACAGACCCCAAACACAGCCCTGTCACCTCCAGAAAGGGGCTCGATGCGTGATGCCCGCAGCCTTTGCTCCCCGTGCCTCTGTGCTGGCCCCTTACTTCTTGTGGCGGGCAGTGAGCTGGGCGCTGCCGAGGGGCAGGTGAAATAAAAGCATCTCGTCAGACAACGCCAGGAGATGCCCGAGGAGCAAGAAGGATGCGAGGCGGCTAATGCAACAGGTACTCTTTTATTTCCCCAGCGCCACCGCTGCGTGATGGATCCCTCCAGGACACAAGCCTGTTTGTGTCACGGCTCCCATCCAGGCTGCTCAGCCCTGGGGGAGCCGGAGGGAAAGCAAATCATTACGGCAGCACAAAATGGCCTGTAATGGATGGCGCTGCGACAAGGCCACGCACCACTTAGGCATGAAGCGTGATCGCTCTGCGAGGCGGCGCTTTGACTGCCTGATCATGCCTCAGTCTTTTAAGGAGTTCAGCTGAGAAACACCGAGTGGGCCCGCGCGTGAGCCGGGCGAGGGTAATAGATTGGCCAACTGCACTGCTGTTGTCAACAGCCCGTAGTTCACAATCCGTTCTGGGGAGGAGAGAACTCACTTTCTGCTCATTTTAAAACAAATCAGGCCAATTTAAAGAAAAAATCCTGTCACAGACCTGAAACCGGTGCCTTCACTCCCAAGGGCAACATACCCGAGACAGACAGTAAGCGCTGGGGGATGAACGGAGCGTTGGCCTGACAAACTTCAACCTGTACTGAACTCTTACGCCCAACTGAAAGGCCTTGCAAAAAACCTCCCTTCACAGCCAAAACTGTGGCGTGTCCAAAGCGTAATGGGGATGGCGCACCGCTGCACTGCCAGGTGCATTTTCCCTCCCCCTGCTCCACGCAGGATACTCTGATAACCACGTGTAACTCTCTGCTAAAGGCCTCCCGCTCTCAGCATGACCACCGGCGACACGGTGTATAGGACTGGGTGCAGACCGGCTCTACGAAAGCACGACCCTTCTGAAATTATTTGAGATTGATCTCGCTATTCCCAGCTGCTCAAGTCTCTCACATCCACCACACGTTCCAGCGCACATCCCTTCTACCTCTAGGCTGTCGTGGTGGGAAGGACCTTGCTGCAAGTTTCTGAGAAGAAAACCTTTCCAGATGTGGTTTATTTCCCCCCCTTAGCGTACTACAGAAACGCCCTGCCAGCAGCAGCCTGCTTAGCCTGCAGCAAGCCCAGCCCACCCTCAGACAGCGCACGGCGATCTGATGCATTAAACCTGACACGCGAAGGACAAATATAAATTTGCCAGCCGTAATTACTGCTGAGTCACGTGCCGCCGAGGCCGGTGACATCCCTTCGACCTCGCAGGCTCTTGCGGCTTCCACGCTCCCCGTTTCTGTCCAGAGAAGGGCTGCGGGAGCATCCCTTTGCCACAGCTCCCCTTCCACGCCGCCGCCACGCGTTCCCCGGGGTCCAGGACATCAGTGGCTGCGGCGCCGTGCTGGGGTGGGCGCCTCGGTGCCCCGCACGCTGCCAGCGCCCTGGGAGCCAGACAGGAGGGATGCGTGCTCCCAGGGGATGCTCGCTGCCAGGAAGTCCTGCCTTGCTTCCCCCCAGCCTCCCGGCCCCATCGCGCACCTTTGGCTGCTCCCCCAGCACCCTGCGGGGGTGGCGAGACGGCAGCAGCCTCAAAAATTGTAAATTAAAAGTGAAAAACTGGATGGGACAGCGCTGGCACCGGAGCTCCCGAGGTTCACCATACCTTGGCCCGCACGGTGCCTACACATGCGCTGCGCCCACGTGTTTGCTTTTGGAGCGAGGCCGCAGGGAGAATGGAGGCTCGTGCTGGCATTAAGAGGCTTCTTAGGCTTGAAAAGCGAACTGCATGATTTTCCTATGGGAAAAAATATTTTAAACAATTTTTCCTGACATTAAATATCCCCTTTAACTGATTATTTGGTATCGGTTTCAATCAAAACATTGTATTTGCCAGCAAAGCAAAGAAAAATGAGCTGTTTTGAGAGCACAGAGCTAAACAAAACAAACAAGAGAGCCGTTACTTTACAGTAAATTTTAGAAAACATGCATTCTGTTTTCCCAGCAATCGATACCCCAATGATAACAGGAGGGGACGGATACCAATTAAATGTAATTGCCCGTCCCGCTTCCCCCCAAACCCGCAACAAAAAGCACTCAGCCTGATAAAATATTTGCTCCGTTCCCAGTCAAGAGCTTTATTAATCAGTCCTCAAAGCATTGCAGTTCTTGCAAAGGATTTCAGAGTTTGATGTCAGTTAAACAACTTCAAAGCCTCATTAGCTCCTCGGCAGAGGATTGTTCCCCACTCAGAAACCCTCGGCTCGCTGTCCTGTCCTGACGCAGTTCCCCGATCCCAGGCTCAGATGTTTTTCTTGCATTCACTTGATCTTTCCCATTACCCCAGCAAGAACTGGCGTGACAAAGGCTGCCCCCGTTGCCTGTCCCTTCTGGCTGAGGTGACCGTGTCACTCCTGGCTACACGTGATGGGGACCCCCACGTGCACCCCGTCTCAGCCAACCAGATCAAATCAAAATCCATTTTTAAGCTGCTATGGTTCTTCTGCAGGTGAAACACGCAACCCTGGCCCCACTGCACCACAATATTTCAACATCTTCAGGTGCCTCCTGACCAGCGATGCCCACCAGAGCAACCCTCCACGGGCCCAGCAGCTCAGAAGGAAGGGAGGTGCCACCAGCACCGCGGGCACCCCATCCACCCCAGCACCTCCACATGCCTGGCCCTCCTCTCTGGACCTTCTCGAGGCCACAGGGATGAATGCACAGAAGTCAGTTTGTGACTGCAGTTTGACATCGTGGGTGTTGGAACTGCTAATCCTGACACTTGGGAAACTCACATCAACCAAAAGCCAGACTTTCACATGACCTCTCACTGCCCCAACACACAGCCTGCCTTCAATAAATAAAGAATCAGAAGAAAAGCAGCACCAGGTAAAAATCGAACCCTCCACAGCATGCTGACCCTTACTGGTGACGTACAAATGTTCCTGCCTAAGACCACAGGTAAGAAGGTGCCCATGGCTATGTACAGGCACTCGTGCCACCCAGCTACCACAAAATGGCAACCCCCTATTCCCACCTGTGGCTTTGATGGGTATCAGCAACACAGATATTGTCATGCTCTACAGGAAAGCATAAGCAGCACAGCCTCCAAGCCCTGCATGTCAAAAACCAGCACCTGAATCCAGGCGCAAAATGAGAAGACCTAGCACAGGGAACCCAACACGGAGCCACCAGCTTCTCTCCTCCTGTGGGCAGGGTCTCACTCAGGGGCATGGTCAGGTACCAAGGTGCATGAGTACCAGGGTGCTGTTTGGGGAGCAAAAGGGTAGACTCTTCCCTTCTGCAGTGCAAAATGTGGTTATTTAAGGCTTCATCCTCCCCCACTGACTCGAGTAACCCAATGCTCGTTCAGCTTGCCAGTTCAAGCTTTGTATTCATCGCTCCAGATTCACTGGACTCTCCCTCTCACTGACCCCTTCACCAACCCCAGCATTTCATCAGCATCATGCCGGCACTGAGCTTCAAGCAGAAAGCACACCCACGTCAGATTTCAAACTTGCCCTGTTCTTGTGCCACCATATCTAAAATTACGCGGTTGGAAAAACTTTCAAGAAAAAACAGCCCCTTATTTTCACCCTTGCAAGAATTTGTGAACAGCCACGGGCATTTTGTTTAAAAGACAGAAAAACACAGGATTCTTGTGATATGAGGAAAAAGGCATTGTTCCCTCTCCCTTTCACACCCGTTTACACGCTGCCTTTCACCCCGGCGGCTGCACTGAGCCTTTCCTGGTCTGATGTGGAGAGGCAGAGATGACCCATTTCCTAGGTCCTGCCATCATGCGTGAGATGCCAGCTCTCTGAATGCAAGACAACACCAGCACGGGATGCCACCCTGCCCCGTGGATGTGTGCAATGAGAAGACCTCACTGATTTTCAGCAGGTTTCCACCGGCTGGACTACAGCAGCATGGCTCCAGGGAGGCGCACGCCCCGCTTGCTGCTCCTTGCAGCTGTGCTCCCCCAGATTTCCTGTTCATCCCTTCCCATCGAGGTCTAAAAGTAAATATTATTTCCCCGACACCAGGAACCAGCCAACGCAAACCTATTTTGCAGATGTGCATTGCAAGAGGACACAAGATCGGTACTGCCCATGCTTTTCCATCAAACCTTCGGAGAACGCATCCATCATGATGAACGTCACACCAGATTTTGTGATTATCGCTTCCCCACCTCACTGACGGCCGGCTGGCAGCAGGATGGGAGCATGCTGCCATGGGGCGCGGAGCCCCTGACATATTTATTGCAGCATTCGTCACCAGCCCTTCTCATCGTGGCGTGCGCTATTACATGTGCCGAAAAACTTACAGAAACGGTGGGACACGGAGCGGCAATTACATCTTTCCCAGATGAGACCGCTGCATTAATGGATCAGTGCAATCCATCATCATTGACTGTAAGTCCTCTGGGAACATCGCCGGGCCACTCTGATAGCCTGGCTGGGAGGTTTGGCGTTCAGCCGTGCCGCTCAGCCTCGGGAGGCAGCACAGAAAGACGCCCAGAGGGACAGGGATGGCTCAGCACACTGGTGCAGCTCTGGAGCAAATTGTTTTGCTGTCAGTTGTCATCCTGCAGGCCACCTTGGTGCCCGCTGAGGCGATGCTGTGCCGCAGAGGAGCACATCCCCATGGGCTCTCCCTCTGGGGATGCCAAGCAAACCACACACAAAATAAGAGTTTCCATGGCCAAACCATGCCCTAGCTCATTGTGTCTCCCTCGGTCTGGTGTGCTGGGGGCGGCTGTGGAGCTGGTCAGCCCCACTGAAGCCTGTCTGGGGGGCAGCTGCCAGCGAGGGGTACCACTGCCACCCCAGGGTCTTCTGCGCTGGGATTAAGCTTGGAAAATCAATGGGTGCTACTGATGATTCATTTGACATTTGCAGTTTTATCACTTAATGCTAACCAGAGGAAGCAAGGGAGCAGCATGCTGCTACCAAAAATTAATTAAATGTGGGGGGAAATCTCCAAAGAAGTCAACCAGTGGGATGTACATCCAGTAAAGCCTACCTGTCCTTGTAGTGATTAAAGCTGAACTTTTGTACCAACAACTATAGCAGTTAGTTATAAGTTCTTCTCTTTCCCTGGCTTCCTTTCTGTATTTGCAGCTTTCAACAGCCTGGATCTACCTATGAGGAATCCAAAAAAAAAGAAAAAACTGCTCAAAACCCAAGCCATTGAGCACCCACTGAATACAGGGGGCAGCATCTTCATTCACTGCAAACCACCCCTGGATCAGGATGCGGTCCCTGGTCTGGGTTGAGCCCCTCACCATCACCCAGCTGTGGGTACTGGGATGGCAGCAGCAGCCTGGGGTTCCCCTCGGCCTCCCCAGAGCAGTGTGGTGGGGTGACGGACCCTGCTGTTTAGGTTTGGCTGTCTAAACAGGCACTGAGGGATTAGGTCCCATTGCATCTTTTGTGCTAATTAAAGGCTGTTTATTATCCGATTGTCCCCGATAGCATATATTTCTTCCATGTGTAAACACAGCTGACTCTGTGGTCTAAAAATTCACAAAAACAAAAGAAATGTGAACGTCCGCGTTTGGGCAAGTTATAGGGTGCGAGAGATGCCCCCCAGCCCTCCCTGCCAGCACCCGGGGACCAGCAGGGCTTGAGTGGCCAGCTGGCGGGCCATGGCACCGGCGGCTGTCCCAGTGCTGCCTCCATCCCCTGATCTGGCAGAAAACACACAAAATTAACATCTGAAACCACCGGTAGCATCCTGTCACTCACTGTTGAACCACAGTTTTGGGGGCCTTGGAAAGGGTTTGCTTAAACCTAGGCAAACAAGGCGCTTTGGCAATGTCCATGTCTTGATCCATTCAATGGAGAAGTCTTGATGTCCATGTCTCGACTCATTCAGTGGAGAAGTCTTGATGTCCACATCTTGATTCATTCAATGGAGAAGTCTTGATGTCCATGTCTTGATCCATTCAATGGAGGAGTCTTGATGTCCTCATCTTGATACAGTCAATGAAGACGTCTTCACGTCCATGTCTTGACCCATGTCTGTCAATGGCGTCTCCCCCAGGCCATGCCTTTGGGCGGGCGGTGAGCTTGGCTCGGCTGGATCCAGCCCTGACACCAAAACACCACCAGCGCTGCAAGCTTGGGCGCTGAGAAGCAAAGCAATGCAGCCTCTTCGTGGTTACCTGTGTTCATGGCTCTGTGTGGCTGCAGTAGGATGTATTCGTAAGTACACAATGAGCCCCTCTTTTCCAAAAGGCCTCTGTTACGCTGCAAAAGGACGGATGCAGAAGGAAAAAGTAATTTTTTCAAGGGCCTCTTTGTAACTTTCAAGCATCTGACTCCAAACCAAGTAACACTTTTTTTTTTTTCCTGCAGATTTGTGCATGTAATTTAGAAGAATTAAATTAGTCTATGAATCTACTTTTAATGATTCGAAGCTGCATGCCGCCCTTGTAAATTTATAGAATTATTTTAGATTTCTCTCGCTGCATATTACAAAGGCAACACAGTGTAGTTTCAGTAGTTGAATTTTTAAATGTGTTTATCTGGGTCACTGCTACTTACAGCATAAGAAGATTTAGTGAATCCAGTTTAGCATCAGTCTAGTGCAAAGGAAAAAAATCTTTAATTAAAACCAAAAGAATTATGGTGTTTGGTGGGTAAAAATCTGAACGTTATCAAATAAAAATCTTTTGACTGAGCCAAGAGGAAAACAGACCTGCTTACAATTTAATTCAAAAGGGGCTAGGACTTTTTTTTATTTTTTGTCTCACCAGAAATGATTTTGTTTAATTGGCAATTTCAGGTATAGAAAAAAGAACTGAGACCATTAGAACATTAGGATGAAATTTTCTTCAATGGCATCATTTAAAATCAAGAACGTGGTTGCTGGTGGTCCACTTGCCATTCAGGGAGCAGGGCTGCCCGCGTGCCCGACTGCTGGAGAGGTGGCATTTCTTGGCCATGCAGTGGTCATGACAGAAGGTGGGGGAGAAGGAAACCTGTTTTGATGTCTACTCTCAAACCCTTCTATCAGGACAGAAATATTCAAGCAGGTGATGTTCAGAAGACAGAAGAGACACCTAACATAGTTTTTCCAGCAGTCCTGGCTTGCCTTTCATGCGTATTGTCTTGGAAAACGCCCGAAGAAACCAAGACGTTGTTTAGGAAAGGACAAGCTCCCATTCTCACAGGAAACGTGGTAGGAGGCTGAAAGGTCACAGTGAGAAGAAAGCCCGAAAATATCCCTGTGACGCGAGAACAACATCCCCCAGCACCACGCTGCCCGGTGGGTGACACGGATGTGACTCAGGAGACGAGCGCGCCTCGGAGATTCGCAGATGGTCTGCGGCAGCGGGGGGACGATGGCAAGCAGAAAGCATCCGCTCTTTCTTCTCCAGCCTCCACTGGAGCCCTTCGGTGCCTGCCCAGAGGTGGCCTAGAGCTTCTACAAGAGAAGCTGAACCGCTGTCCCGCAGTTTGCAGGGCATCGGTGTCACGGACACATGAGGCTGCAGAAGCCGCACCGCTGAGATCTGCAGCCAGCTGCTCCCCAGCTCCAAGCAGCAGCAGCACAGGGAAAGAAAGGGGTGAGCGTGTAGTTGGTAGTTTGACCCTGTTATCGATCTGATGCTAACAGGGAGTGCAGGAAATAACTGACTACAAAGTATTTCCCGTGTCAAAACCGGGGAGGAAGGATGATGGATTTTCTTCAGATTATTAGCGGGAAGAAAAGCCATAAATTCTCAACCCCCCCAAGTTGTTATTTATTTTCTTCCAACCACGGTGGATTTTCTTCCTCCAGTTCCCCAAATCTATTTGTTGCTGGCAGATGGCACCCCAGTCACTCGCTGGATTTGGTGACGTACAGCTTCACTCCCTGCCATCCCTGCCTGATGACGAGAGCCATCTTCTGGCACTTTCGTCCTGCTGAAGCAGTGGTCACCTTACCGTCGGTGGGGCAGCCACAGACCAAGGCACTGAGTGAGGGAAAGGCTCAGTGTCTGGCCCTTAGAGATGATTTGTTTTATCACGCTGGTTTTAGAGATTTATCACTTCCTCTACCTTCCTCCATACGCACAGTGAAGAAAATCTGTTTTAAACATGCGACAGGCACAGCTTCCGTCGGGGAGTAAATTTGGGGGGTAAAACAAAGAAAAAACAAGAGCTATTTTTAAGCCAGGGATGACAACCATGCTGACCAGAGAGCACAAGTGTCTGCACGCAACCGTCGTTCAGCACATTTACAAGGTCAGGTTGCCACATCATCCTTCAGACGATCTGAAATCACTTGCACCCCTTTCCTTGCAAATATGGCTGGAAAAAAGGATTGCATACAGGCTTGGGATTCTTGCAGGTAAGCATGACCAGTTTCTTCTCTTCAACCACCTCAGAAGTCTGCTGCTGATCCTGAGGGAAAAATGCATTTAACCCTAGTATTAGGTCCCACAGGCTGTGAAACTCTGCCTTCAACGTGGTGGGACTTCTGCGGAACAGCTTCGGAGAGGCGTACTGGATGGACTCCAGGAGCGCAGCGACCTCAGTGAGCAGCCAGGACACCCGGCCCACGGGGTCAGGAGCACGTCCCAAAAAACTGAAGCAAGGGGCAGAAAGAGAGGGAAGGGGGATGAGATGAAGAGCTCCTGACATCTGCATCGCAGAACTGCAAGGACCTCTGGGTTGTCTCCAGATCAAAGGACCACTTGATAGCAGCCACCAAACACCACCACTCATCTCATCCTTCACACATCCTCCCTGGAGATCCCACTCCGTTGATGTTCCTCATGATTTATCCTCAGGAGTGGCTGCAGTGGAAGGAAGTGGGAGCACATGGAGACCTGCCACCGACAGTGAGACCAGGAGGACCCAGCTCTGGGGACACACGGTGCCTGCTGCAAAGAGTGAGATGGTGCGGGGCCCAACGCAGGGACCTCTGGGCAGGAAAATGTCCAAAAAAAAAAAAAAAAGTGTGACTGCTGTAGGGAAGATGAAGAGGGGAACTGAGGAAAAAAAAACTAGAGCTGCTGACACAAGGGATAAGATGCACGAAGCTGTAAAGAACACCTGAAACAGAGGGGATGGAAATTTGAGTTTATTGGGGAAGATACAGAGGGAGTGAAAATAAAGGGCCGCTGATTGATGCAATGCCCTTAGCTTGCAGAACCAAGCCTCACTGTGAGATGTCTACTGTCTTTCTCCAACAGCTGCCGAAGATGGATGAAAAATACCTCTGGCCACAACTGAGGAAGTGATGAATTACCATAACTTTGAAAGTTGGATAAGAATTGTGCCGTCTTGGCTGCACTGCAAAAAAGGCAGGTCAGGCAAACAGGCGTCCTCAGGCAGACCCACGCGCTCTTCCACAGCCCTCCTTGGGCTCCCCAAGGTCTGGGTGTGAAGGTCTGAAGGAAGTGGTCGGACAGTGGCAGTAAGCATCTACCCGGAGTCCCAGGGCACTGTTGTCAGCTAAAATAACAGGAGACGAGGTTGCACTGACTGAAAATATATCAAAGGCAATGTTTAAGGCTCCTGAAAAAAATATGCTACTTTCTGTCTGTAGTCACTCCCACATAAAATCCCCTTGGATTTCGTCTAGTAGAAGAAGAGAATATTGTACTGGAGTCGTTCTTACACCATAAACTACCTTGAGATGACTGAAAACCAACCTTAAATGCATGGTGTCATTTACTAAGCCACTCAAAATTTCATATCGTTGCCTTGAAGCCAGAAATTCATGTGGCCTGTGTAAACCCGCTTTGTGCTTCAAATTCTCATATCAGCAAAACAGCAAAAATGGTTAGAAAAGGTGTGTTACACTCAACCTGTAAACACCACGGAGAATGTCCCAAGCTTTACAGCAAAGGGTTACCATGATTTAGCAAAAAGCCTCCAATCTTAGAAATAAAGTAACTAACTAAAATGGAAGCTGAAAAACATCAACATATATTCTAAGGCCAAAATTAACAAGAATGTGAAAAAGCCAAAGGAGAATCAATACAGTTTTTTGGTTTTATTACTTTGATTAAATAACATTATTTGGATAGCGTTGCTTGCTCAGTGCAACCATAGAAATTGGATTGGCAAATACTGTACTGTGATTTATGGATTGAAAGGTTGTCTGATTTCATTGGGCTGGTAAATACAACAGTGCAAACACCTTCCCTGGACAAACTATTTCTAAACTGCTATATCAATATTCAGATCATCAAAATTGATGTTTGCCTTCAACAGGAACAGTATGTATCTGCACGTGCACACACACACACATACACACTTATATTCTCTTTCTCCATCTCTTGGACTGCAGGAATGCACGTTGCAGGAAATGGTGCTTTATCCCAAATCAAGACCTCTACATCTGCAAGGTGTTTAGCCATTTATGTAGGATGCATTTCTGCTGCTTGTACGTGCCCCTCTCACTAAAGTAAATTCTCACAGAAATACTCCGCAGCGGTTCACTTCAACTACTTGTTATTCCAGATCTACAAAGGTCTCTTCACATTCAGTTTACCATGACATAAATGATGGATAATTGCTGAAGCCCTAAAAAATTCCATCCAACACTTATGTAAATTCTATTTGTATTTTTTTAGTCTGAGTAGAGCAAGGTAAGTAATTTTTTATCTGAATTTTACTTTTCACTCACAGCTTCAGAGGCTCTGCAACAGAAGCACAGGCAGGCAGGAAAGCACGGGATGCCAGCCGGTACCAGCAAAGGGGAGCAAGACAGAAACGAGGAGGCAGCATGGCCAAAGGACAAGGACCTCTCTCCTTCTCCCAGACCCCTGCTGCAAGGTGGAGCCTGCTGGCCCTGCTGACCCCTCGCAGGCCTGGTGTGATGAACCCCTCCTGGCTTCCCCAAAAGTATCGCACCCGTGGGTGCATTTGTGGAGAAGAGGTTGGGAAGGCATTAGGGAGATTGCAAAAGAAGCTCCAAGGACAAGCACCCATGCTCTACAGCAGGCAAAAAACCTTGGCACGCTTCTAGCTATGATAAATAAGGCAGGCCACATCCCGGTTTCTGAAAAACGCTGCAGGAGCTCACGGGGTGAGCCTTTACCTTGTCCTCCTCGATCATTGTCATCACAAACAACAACTGGCTCTTATCAGCGGAGACGTCTCTGTTGGGAACAAGTGACTTCAGGACACAGCGTCCTTCACCGGTCCCTTGAACCCTCCAGACAATTTACAGTGCTGTCACTGCTACATGCGGCCTTCTCACACGCACAGTTCTTTCCTCTAAATTTAGCATTTTGATTTTTAAATAAATGTCCTCTAAGGTTCTTGTGAGACCTTGATGAGTGGCCATTTTATTGATACTCTGGTTCACTTTTCAAAATACTTGCAGGCTATAGGATAAGTAGCGTTTGCTTTTATCCCTTCTTCGGGAGGTAACATTTTGGTAACTTACATTACCCAGATGAAAATTTATTGGTTAGCACTGGGGAAAGCAGATCCTTTACAAAATTAGCCTTTGACCCAGTTAGTCTTTCCTAAACAAGCAATGATTTAAAAAATCCTCAGTGGATAAGAGATGTTTGCAGTCCCGGTATCGACTTGCACAAATGTTAAAAGGTGTAAGGATAACAAAACTACATCATCTATATTTTACAGCAGAAAGACCAGGGATGAAAAACTACCGAAAACTTCCCTAATGAAATGTCAAAGCCAACTAGCTTCACTAAAGCTAATCCGCAAATCTTGATGACAGTGCAGATTACCCAGCCTGCTAAACTGGCAAGCGTCCAAGGCAGCTCATCTCCTGGGGATTACACCTCCATTTAGGGTTGCCGTAGTTTGAACTATTTGGAAGAACCCTGGAGGAAACAAGTTTCAGCTCACGTTATTCATCTGGGGGGCTTGCAGTGCACTACCGGGTCCTAAAACATCAAGCAACAACAGCACGTACAGGCACACAACGGCAGAGCCCCAAATATTGGCAGTACCGTGCGACGGCCAACCACCGACGTGTCGGCGAGCTGTCGACAGATGCTGCAATGTAAACCTCCTAAGGACCTTACGGTTTGGGGAAGAAATCCCTTCTTCTTCTTCCACCCTGTCCTCGTGCTCGGTTCTGAAACCCGCTCAAGATGAAAGACATTTTCTCTCTCACGGAGGCTATCTATAGACGATCCTTTTTATAATTCTCTGATGTGCAGCTCCCGAGTGTCAGGCCCAGCAAATCACAACATTTTATTGTAATTTCACGTTGTTTACTTTTGCGAGGCAGGATCTTGGCAGAGATGAGCGTTTCCTCCAGGGACGAAGAACACGGGGGCGGGAGGGGGGAGAAGGACGGAGGGATGGAAGGAAGCACTTTAACACAGACTTCCCCATTGTCTGTGATAACAGGGACCCTGGCCGAAACACAAAGGAGAAGGTAGCCAAACAGACCTTTGATCCTCGCTGAGTCCTCAGGCGAGCATCCTGCACCCGCCGATCCTCCGCCTCGCTCCCAGCCCGGCCTTTCCTCCTTACAGCTCTCCCTGCGCAGCGTGGCCATCTCAGCTCCCCCAGGGAGGAGGAGGAGGAGGAGGAGGAAGAGGAGGACGTGAAGGAGGAGGAGGAGGTGGAGGAGGAGGAGAGCTTCTCGCGCCTGTCTGCCGGAGACGCACAGCAGCACCAGTGACTCCAGACGCACAGGTTCTTCACCGCACGGTTTCCAGGGAGATTTGACTCACCACGCTCCAATGTTTGGGTTGGCAGCACTGAAGCTAATGGGAGTATCTACAAGCTCTAGGTGGGGGGAATAGGGCGTCTGCACTTCGAGGTGCTACGCTCGCGTCTCGCACATTTCTGTGCTTGCAGAGCCGCTCTGCCCGGGGGCTGCTGAAGCTGTGGTCCTCCGAGGAGAAGGCGGCTGCAGCTCCCCGCTGGGCACGGCAGACCTCCCCTCCTTCGGCAGCAGCTTTTTTGCTCCCTCTCCAGCTTTGTTTAGGTAGAGAAAGTGGTTCGCAAAGACCCTTGCACAAACTCATCCCAGCAGCAATTGACTTGCTGCGTAAAATGATTCACTGATGTTTAAAAATCACGCAAACAGGAGCCCTCTCTTATTTTATTGCCGACTTTCCACAAAGGCACTGACGCTGACTATCGCTAATGCTATGTCTGGTATTAGCTGCCTGTGAGTATCTCTCAGCAATAACAACTGATAGCAAAGCCCGGAGCCTGCACATCACTCTCCTATTTGTACATAAATTCCCTCTAAAAGGATTTCAGCATCCTCACACTGACTCTACCCGAGCATTTGGGCTCTTAAAGTCAAGTCAGCCAGACAGCACGGTGCCACGCAACTACAAACAACACAGGATGATTTTTTATTACAATACACTGCATTATTTCTAAAAGCACAGACAGTAATAAGTAATATGCAGCGTGTAAAAATATACATTCATCATAAAGAGGTTAGATACTAATTCCTGCAGCTTAATTTTTTCTTTAGGGCCCCAGCCCATTTTTCAATTAAGGCAGGATAATATTATTAATCATAAGAAATTGCTGATGTGTAAAATTGTTTCCTTTCTAGCTAGCATTGCCTGAGAAACGTCAGACACGACGCCTCCAAATTATCCCAAGGTGGTGGCAATGCAGCTCCTTTTGCATCAAGGATCACCTTTTGCAGCTCCCTGGGCGATGAGCAGCTCATGGCAGTTGTCTCCTCTGCAGCTCAACCTTTGGCCATCGCCTGGAAAACTTTCGGCATCGCTCCCAACTTGCGAGGCCCCGCGGCTCACCTCCTCCCTCCCTGGTTCCTCTTAATCCCCCGTCCTGTAAACAGCATCCTCCTTAATTTTTCCCACAGTGACCAATCTCCCCCAGCTGCAGAATCCTCCTTCTGTTTCCCCCCGACACGATCAACTCTTCAACGCTATTCCTGGTTATCTGTAGCCTTGTGCCATTAGTTTTCTGACATCACCAAATACTTTCTTATCTGAAGTTGCTTATATGTTATATGTATACATATAAAAGGCTATCTTCCATCACCTTATTAACTGCTGAACAAGAGTAAACAGTGTAAAGAGAAAAGGCAAGACACTGGGACTGTCTTGTGGGATGCCCCACCCCGTGATTATTCCCTCTTGGCAAACACTGACAACAGGAGCACTTCACTCCACAGCCTGCGGAGGCACATCAAATAAATAGAAATTGTGAATTTCAGCCAAAAAATCCTTTCTGACACGAGTCGCTCCTATTCATATGACTGGTCTCATTAAGATCTGAACTGGAAAAAGCTGCAGGACAGAGCTTGTGTATGTCTCTTTGCCAAAATGTTCAGCAGTGTTTTTCCTTGTGAAAAGACAAACCAACCCTGTGCCACCAAAGCAATAAACACAGCACGATTAATGGTCAGCAACGCACCGGATACTGCTTACAACAGTGCTATAGTTAGTAACTACTTACTGACACTAATTGTTACAAACAACTGAGTTACCAGAGAGATTTTCGTATTATATATACATATATATATATATAAATACCGCTTTGTACAAATCCAAAGTATGTGAGGCTAAAGCTAATGGGCTAGCTTTGTTGAGCATCTCAAAAATCAAATTAGCTGCAATCAAATTCATGGCACAACTCAGGGTTCATTTCATTACTATCAGAAAATTCAATCTCTGAAATCTTACAATATTAAGCTAAAGCAATGATCTTTTTGTTAAAGTTCTTTCTTTTTTTCATTTTAAGGTGAGAAAAAGCTAGCAGGCCCCGAGAAGGTGGGGGTGGGGACTCCTGATGGATCCTACTGAAAGCTTGGCAAACATTCAATCGATTACTCCTATATAAGGAATAAAAAAATAAGCAGCCTTTCAAGCACGCTAAAATACATTTTGCAGCATAAATCCTACCTCTCATATCTATTTCTACAACATGCCCTCTCTTACAAATAATAAGTACATACACACGTGCACGTATATATGCATATACATCCTTAAATTGAAAATACAAATCCATTAGGGAGCTATTTAAATCTACTCATTGCTGCAATAACGCATCATCTTATCTCTGTGTCATACTGTATGTGGGAGAGTCAGAAGTTCCAGCAAAATGCCCACATTTATGCAACATTTTAATGAATCTGCCTTTTTGGTTCATTTTACAATAAACACTCTTTAACCTTACTGCAGGACCTAGATGGAGAATACTCACTGCAAGCTCAGCCTCCTTTTATTCCTTCTCTTCCAGGTTTCCAGCTATGTCTCTCTGCAGGAGTCAAGTGTGGTTTTAATAAGGCAGATGAGGCAGGGTTTCTCAACTGCTTTTGATAGAGGTGAGGTGGTCAGCTCTTTATTGACTTTCTGCAGTACTGCAGCTACGTACTGTACAGACAATCCTGCTTTATGAGCATGCACCAGACAGGAAATGGGCCTGGAAATTTCCAGTCGGTGTTGTTTGATGCACTGTTTGAAAAGCTGCACGATGTGCATATAAAGGAAATGAAGGAGAGCCTTTGCTGTTGTTGTTGCTAACCCATCGCACTGCAGGCACTAAGTGTAGCCAGCAATGCCTGGGCAGGAGCCATTTTAAGAATTAGCATGTTTCACCAAAAGAAAGAAAAATGTTGATTGTTTTGTGCATGCAAGAAAGTACTGCATATCTAAGATCCTTTTATAAGGAAAAACAACATGGGAGGTAACTGGCTGCTGAACAATTTTACAGTCCCTTTCCTACATAATCAGCCACAGTGACATACATTGTACGCAGGGCACAACTGCACTCACTGACAGACACGCATCTTCACGAGGGGATGTGAAAAAAAGGAAGTAATCACAGGCCGGTATCATGTACTATTAAGGTTGTATTGACACCAGCACGGAGCAACCGCATCACTAATTAATGGATACTCACAGGCTGCACACATCCTTCCAATGGAGTGGCGACAAAAGCACGCAGCGCTCCTCGCCCTCATACATACATTACTTTGGCTGTTTACCCTCGTGCCTTTTCTTTTGGTCTTCTGCACGTCCCTTGTTCCTCACCTCCTCACACACAGTAGCCAGGTAGGTTTCTCAAGTGGGGAAATGCACCTTCACGTCCCCCGCCACGAACCTCCCACGTAAGGTCGAGCAAGCCGGGTTCGTAGGCAGACATGGCCTGGAATACGCAGACACAAGGTCTGGAAAAATCCCCCCCGAGGTGTCTCCACGTATCTGGATGTGAAAATAACTTTTAAAATCCGACCTGACATCTCTCTGTGCCTCTTCTTGCTCTCTGCCAAGGGGGGATAATATTCCTCTGCCTCCGGGGAGCGCAGTGATGGTGAGTAGATCAAAGATGGCAAGAAGGTGCAGGCACTTTGGTGATGGCAGATGCACAAAAAGCTAGCACAGACTACAGAAATACGGCACACACGTACCCACATGCTGGCTGCATGACCAAGCACCAGGTTGCACCTCTGGAAACACTGGCTGCAGGACTACTAGTGCCAAACAGCAGATGGGTATGCATCGCCCCACCTCCAGCTGAAGACCTGCACCAGGGTATCAAGAGCTGCAAGGTATTTATCATGATTTAATTTCTTTCAGTTAACTGCAGAGCCCTCAGGGATGCTGAGAGTAAAGCTACACACACACACAGGGATTCAAAAACCTTTAGCTCCAGCCTTACAGCTATTGTGCTGCTATCAGTGCATATGTCCCTATTTCATGAAAGATACAGTAATGCTTAAATGCTACTGACTTCAGTAGACATAAGGATCTGCTTAACTTTCATTAGGTGCTTAAATGTCTTTTCTCAATAGATATGCCTTCCTCCACAAGAACTTTAATGCATGCTAGCCATTTGTTTTATAGTCACCTGGATAGTACGTATGTCTTTCCTTTCCAAGTACAGCTACTTACACAGGAGGGTATTATTTGTTACATATGTACAGAAGATACAATAGAAACTGTGGAAAGCTGTTCTTTTAGTCAGCCTCTTGAAGAATTACAGGATCACGGCGTGGCTGAGGCTGGCAGGGCCCTCTGGGCTCACCTGCTCCAAGCCCTGCCCAAGCAGGGACACCCAGCGCAGGCTGCCCAGGGCCAGGCCCAGGCGGCTTTTGGAGATCTCCAGGGAGGAGACCCCACAGCTCTCTGGGCAGCCTGTGCCAGGGCTCTGTCACCCGCACATGGGCAACAGACAAGGACAAGAACATTGACAATGACAGGCAGATGATTTTGCTGCACACTGCTCCCAAATTTTTGCCTACTGAATAAATTATCAGTGGGCAGCTATAGCATAGTCCTTAAGGGAAGGCGATGAAATGCCAATAACCCACAGCAATGAACGCTTCCATCCTGCGTTCTGCATTTATATTTAAAATGCAGCTACAGGGAACAGGCATCGTGTGAAATAACAGATGACAGGCTCTCACAACACACACACTGCTTTAATTCAGAGGACTGTGCTGAATTAGGAAGCTAAATCCAAGCTAAATGCCCACCTCCTCTCCTGAACGCCTGCCTTGAGCAGACCTGGTCTCGGCTGCTGTTCAGCTGATCTGTGCTTGCTCCCGGCCCCCCCACCTGCAGTTCCCCAAAGCGTGTTCTCATAGCAGTTTGGCTCGTTTTTCCAAATGAGATGCTGTTACACTGTGAATCTCATGAATTTTCTTTGCTGAGAGGAATTAGCACTTCACCCCAGCCCTCTGACCGGGGAGAAGCGGGGGGCCGGCCCGGGCCTGCTGCTGGGCCGTGCTCTGGGCCTGCTCCCCGCGGGCACGAGATGCCTGGTGTTTCTGGAGAGACACACGAAAGGCACTAATTTCACCACATTTACGCACAGGTTTCACTCTCTAAAGCATAACCTGAGCAGCCCGAACTACTAAAGATTTAATTTTTAAGGCCTTTTTTTCCATCACTTATTTAAAATACTCCAAGAGAAGCAGCAGACCGGCATTGTCTCTGGGTCTTTGCCGGTGGTGAAGCAGATTATTCCTATCATATTCTGCAGGGGTGCTGTCAAATGCTGTTCCAGGCTATGGGCCAAAATCTACCCCCAGCCCATGTGCTCCCCACTGGCACCAGTGATATCTCCACCAAGGACTGACAGTAGTAAATGGGCAGAGATGTGCTGGCTGCTCCAACAGCACGATCTATGTGCTGAATAATTCATTTTAAACTGTTGCGCAGATGTCAAAATGTTATTGCTGATTTCTAGCCAGCAGGATGGGTGCTGCTTCTCCCGATGTGAGTGTGTCACTCCCAGTAACACTAGAGACAAGCTGGGGGACGTCTCAGCAAGACAGCAAATCCTGGGGTGCAAACTCCATATGCCCATGAATGTAAAATTAAATTCCCAAATGCTCGTCACAGGCCACCTTTTGCTCTCCTTACTAGAATTTTCCTGTGGACACACTCAGTCATTCCCTTTAAAAATTTCAGAAAATTAAGTTAAAACATTCTGTAGTTATACATATACATAGTGTCCAACAACCATCTCAACCCATGGGATTTTCTATAACGTCCCACAGAAAGCCTCGAAGAACAAACAACTTAAGGGTCACAGCCAAATTTGGATAGCAAACAAAAACCAAAACAGAACAATCCAACCCAATCCAACCCACCCCACCCCAACCTGTCTAAATATGAATAAGTAGATCTAGCCTACAAACTCTGTTGGCATGGTCATGGCAAGAGTGCCCCATGGTAGAAGTCAAACATCTCCCTCCTCTCCAAAAGAAAGAAAGAAAGAGAAATGGAGCTTTCCTGTGTTTCCCCTTTTGCTAAACCCAGAGCAGCCAGTCCAACCCAGACCGCTCAGGGCCCAGGTCACCCACACAGCCAGCCCAGGGGGCTGCAGCTGCTGGTGGCCAGTAGCACCTCCAGGAGCAAGGTGGGGCTGGTCTGTGCATGGCCTTGGGTGGCCCTGAGCCTAACATGAGCGCTGAAAGGAAAATGGGAACGATGCAGGAGAGCCACAGGTTGTGAACTGAGGTCAGAGATCGGGATCTCTGACAGGAGCCAAAATAGCAAACAGACCCCCTGCCAGCACAGGCGCACCTCTATGAGGGATGCGTCAGCTAAAAAGTGAGATTTTCCATGCCCGTGGATGTGCTTTTTCATGTCAGCTGGTCTGTGTGGAAGCAGACCTAGGTTTAATGAGTTCTAATTTGTTTTAAATCCGCAGGTTTCTTTTTAATAATTAACAGTCCCCATCGTTCAGCAAAGCCATTCCTTACCCCTGACTACTTGCTATTAGGAATGAATTTACAGTGAAATATTGTTAAAAGGTGGAAAGCAAGTGACATAATTCAAGTTTTAATTAAAAAAAATATATATCACACAAAGCGAGAGCACTAGGAGGAATCATAATTGAATAAGCAACAAAAAAAAAAGACCCAACGCGTACTCCTCCCAATTACCCATTTTATTCCTTTTATGCTATTTGAATTCTTGTAATTGGTTTCCCTTACTGGATGCCCTGTGCTCAGGACGTATATAACATTTTCTCTCTGCAATTCCAGGAACTACAGAACGCGTCCACATCATTACAGCGAGCATTACACATGCTCACACACTGGGGTCCAGGAACTACAATTAACACATTAAGAAATAATAACTGCCAAGGGAGCAAGGGAAGATAAACAGCATGTAGCTGATGTAGCAAGAATTCGGGTTGGAATAGGGCTGTCTCTTGGGTAACAGGAAAGAGAGAAATCGAAGTACCGTGCAGCACTGCCCCACCATTAAGCTAAGAAATCCTGAAAACCGGTTGAACAACAGCTTATACATTCATTTCTTGAAGTCCAATTTCACTAAAAGTATTGCTGGCTTCAAACTGTATTTTGAAGGAAACTGAAGGCTTGTATTTACAAAGAAATAATAATTGTGTCCAAATTGAAAGTTTAAACAGGATGGGGTTGTTGCTAGTTGAAAAATAGTCCTGAAGTGCTAGGGGACTGTTGTTGGGTTTTTGTTCTGTTTGTTAACAGAAGCTAGAAATAGTTGATGGCAGGCTTTTCTTTTTTCCTCTTGCTTGTTGGAAGTCACTTTGAGCATTTTTTTTTTTTGTAAGAAATTGAAAACCATTCCAAGTACTATTAAGGAAAAAAAAAAAAGATTCCAGGTTCTTTTATTTACAGCTTCTAGTCTAAAAAATGTTCAGTGCAAGCAGCCCTGTAGGAGCCATGTAACAAAGCCCACAAGAGCATGCCCACCACGGGATGGTACGTGGATATGCGCTTTCACCATGGTAACAAGCAGAAACCATGGACCAGGCTGGTCCTTTTGGATGTCAGTTCTGAGTTTTGCTATTGCTTTCATATGGACCAGCAAAGGCCTTAGTACTTTATTTTTTTTGCAGAGATTGGAAGCCGATGGAAATGATGGCACAACCAGGGCTCAGAGATGCCTTCATCTCACCTCTCTCCCACCCTGGGCTGAGAAAACACAACCACAACAGCGCGGCGACAACCCCTTTCCTAAATTTACTCACCTCCCCGTGGGAAGGGGAGGCAGGACAGGCACAAATACAGGGCCGTGCCAAAACCCACCTTTTGGGGGAGAACAGCGGCTCCCCCTCTAGCCTGTTACCCGTTTGGCGATGTGGGTGAGCGTTTGTGTGAAAGGCGTGATCCCCCGTGCTGCCCTGAAGCATCTCTCATCAGTCAAATAAGACATTTCAGCAAATAACATGGCACTTTGTAAAAACATAATTGTTTTTATTTTCCAATTTTCCATGTTTTGTGTAGAGTGCTGCTGTGTTCAAGTGAACTGAACAAAAGCATAAACAGTAAGCACCATCTGGAGAACATTCTTCCAGCATGCTGAGAAATAGCAGCCGCCTGTGCTCTACCTGCTATAAATAAATGTCATTAAAAAAATGTCCAAAAATTTGTTTGCTCCTATTTGATGGAACTGCAGCCAGATAAGATTTCACTTAGCCCCGTATTAGGGCACCTGACATCTTCACAACGAAAAATAAAAGTGGACATGTTTGTTTCTGAGTGCTTCATGTTAACATCAGCATTGCTAGCAGAATATCAATCCTACGCATTATTCTAATAGCAGCATCAAAGGCTGCAACTTGGGAGTAACACACGAACAAGATATTTGAAACCTGATTTCTTTTAAACTGTATCAGGTTCACACTGTGGTGATACCCCTGAATCTGCTAGCAAGAGATTGGGTGAAATTATTCTTGCTCTAAACCGACAGTGTAACAGTTTGGATTAAAAAAAAAATGTTGGTAATTTCTTTTCAGTCTAACACAAAACCATTCCAATCTCCCTCTCTGATGAAAAAATACAGGCTAAGTCAGCCGTCGGGTTGTGATGAGGCTCTGTGAAGGGTCAGCATTTGCTGTGTTTGTTTAATCACTGCAATTAGAGCTATGCAAATAATGAAATTGTTTGCTACGGTGGCCAGGCTGGCTCAGGAAAAAAAAAATGTTTGAGTTGAGCAATCGAAGAACTATTTTTTTTTTCTTGGTAAAATGAAAAAATAGAAGTGTTTTGTTTGCTCCACTCAGAGGGTAGCAAGGCCTTGAAGGAATCAGTTCAGCTTGAAATGAAAATACATTTTCACACTGGAACAAAGCACTTAAACATTTTACATTTTTTCCCCTTTTTATTTATTTTTTTGGGCCAGAACCTTGGACAAACATTTTCAGCACCCTGAAACAGATGCTTAGGAATACTTACTATTTGGGAGGGTAAAAAAAAAAGGGGGGGGGTGGAGAGGGAAGGGGATTTGACTGTTCCTTTACCTAACCTCTGCCACAACTCTCCAGGACAGCATGCAGGGCTGAGGCTGATGAACCACCAGCACTAGCACGAAGAATGATAGGAAGACATTTTAGTTTCCTTTTTTCCTTTTCTCCACTCTGATAACCTTGGGCTAGCAAGTGCCACGTAGTGATGGGAGTGAACATGCCTTGGGGAATAACAAAAACAGGCACTGGGTCGCTCAGAGTGGTTGTAATTCCCAAGACACAGTGCATTGCAGCCTAGGTCCTAATCCTAATTTCAGGGCAAGAGTGGAAGTGATGGACATGAATCAGATCCTGTCCTTCCATCAAGTTTTCTTCTCCAAAAATCAAGGCTGCTGAGCACCGGTGTGTTTGGAGAGCAGCTCCTCTTGTGCCCTGCTGTCAGCTGTACCTTCCTGTGGGTCCCACTGAAAGCCATTCCCACTGTAATCTGGTTTTTGTTTTTGGAAGGACACCATGTGCCAGGAGCTGCATGGATACACATGAGGGCACAGTCCTTTCCCTGGTGAAACTGTCATCTCAAACACAGCAAGGGCAGGAAACGATAGCATGGTTATGGTTCACATGAGCTGTATTTTCCCAATATAAATATTTTAGCTAGATTTATTTAGAGCCCACTCACTTTAGTTAAATGAGAGACTTTGCGCAGGGGTACTTCAACTCTCTGGAAATGAAGACATTCAACTACTGATTTTGGCAGGGTAAGGATTTGCCTACACCAGTGAGGCTTTCCAGGGGCAGGTATGCTGGGAAGTCAGGTGGTGGGTGTCTGTCCGTCCATCTGGATGGATGGATGGATGGGGGGAGGGTTGTTCTTTGTTTTGTTTTTGCCTTTGGTCAAATTCAAACAATATGCAGTAACAAGAACTAAATGTCATTTTCCTGCCATCCATCTTAATTTGGCATCCATTTTAAAGCTTACCTTTGACCTTTTAAAATGTTAATACACTTAAGCAGATATAAAAACCACACAGCTCCTGGAAAAATTAATCATAGCCATATCATGATGTTAGTCTAAAAATGTAACATCAGTTGTTTTCCTCTGTAATTTTAAGAAACGTTTGTCAAAGTCAGCAGCAGTAACTGCACCACAATTAGCTATTATTTCCTTTGCAAACAAGTATCCATGTTAAATGCTATAGCAAAATCATGTCAGCATAACTGGCACAACTTACTGCTTACTGTGATTTTTTTTTTTTGTTTGATAACTGCCTAGAACCATAGAAAAGGACCCGAAAAGGACCTTGAGAAGTTGGCTGAGCCATCCTTCTGCGCCACAGCAGGATCAGCTATATCTAAGCCACTCCTGACAGGAAACCTTACTTAGACTTCCTTAAAACAGCAGCCTTAAATAAAACCGCAAAATTTGGCTGCACAAATCAAAACACTTAAATAATATAAATATGAAAATAATCCATATACGTGCACCACATACACAAATATGAAAAGACAAAAAGATAACGCTGACCTACACGGTAGCTCTCCCACCTCTGACCACTTCGTATTCTGTAACCAAAGTTACAAACAGGAAACTCTAATAGAAACACCCCCTTCCTTTTCAAACAGGAGAGGCCGCTCACTTGAGAACCTCAGCTCCTTGAAGTTCAATGGCACCTCTCCCCAAGAAAAGCAGTTTCAGAAGCACCGGGTCCTAAAATATTTGGACCTTTGTGCTTCAAAGCCAAGAGCTCTTCAGTTCCACCAGAAAGCAAACAGGAAGCAGGAGTGTTGACCAGCCTCTCCAGCAACCACAGCATGGCTAAGATGTCCGGGAGCCTGTTCCTGATCAAAGACATTCACCTGGGCTTCTGACTGAACTGTTTCGGGGTCAGCTGCCTTTTGGACGGGGGCTGGGAGGCCGTGCTAAGTCGCTCCAGGACGTTGTCGGCTCTGTGGTTGCACGCTATGAATGTGAAGATCGTGGCACGCAGCCGTGCTCTGCTTTCACTTTCTTTTCTGTGACATTTAACAGCGCTTAGGGCCATCAATTTTAATGATCCGCTTTAGAAGACAGGAAGTTACGGTGACAGCCAGAACGTATCCTAAAACGCAAGCGATGGCTTCACAGCTAGACACATATGGGAAGGACCCACAGCTGCTAATTGAGCATCTGAAAAAGATAAATTAAGGACCTACATGGCAAACCCAAACCAAAGGCTGATGTGTTCCCTCAGTGAGCGGGGATGCAACTCCTCACCACTGCTTTCTTCCACCTACCAGCATCGCTTCGGCTCCAGCGCAACTGGAGCTTGGCCAAGCAGTCTTCATTAAGCTGAACAGCTGCTTAGGTAAAATGCCCGGGTGAGATATGAGATACTGAGCTTGGCACCACCAGCCCCATCACAGAACACCACCTTCCAATGCACCCTGCACACCCAGTGCAGGGGAGCTGTTAACAAGGAACCCGGTTTCTCCTGTGACAGAAGCCTTGTGAATCCACCCTCACCACAGAGGTCCTCCCGTACCAAAACAGAGAAAGATAACCCCATCCACACCGCCTCCAGCGACTGGAGATGAGTTAACAGCACCTCAAGGCTACAACAGCAAGGATCTTCTCTGCCTTTGGTCCTTCTAGGACAGGCTAACACGAGTACGTGTGGAACTATGTGCCCATGTACACGCATCTATGCACCACGTGCTCTACCCTAGGTAGAGAGTAGCCTTTGCTGTCCCACTAGAAGACCCTCCAGGGCTGCAGACCCATGTTAATCTTTCTCGTGGAGCCCTGTGATCCAACTGCTTTCCAGTGGGACTTCTGGAAAGTTCTCCCCCCAGAAGTCCGGCATCTTAAACAGGACTTGGTCCCTGCCATCACTTTCTTTGAGGACCCCAAAGAGAGTTGCACAAGACAGTAACAAGATTCTTCCAAACAAGGCATGGTAATTCTCTTCTTCTTCCCTGAAAAGTACACAAGATTTAAAACAACAAAACCAAAACCCAGTAAGGTGTATTTCGTACATAAGTTCCTGCTGGCTCCTGGCATTCCCTCAGTGCCCCGCAGCCCGGAGAGCAAGGCCCAGCCGAGGTGAGGCCTGACTCACCGCAGGGCAGCAGTCCTCTTCCCACCTCGCTGCGGGACACAGCTGCCTTCCCATCCCCAGCCCCACCACCAAGGCCAGAGATGAGGACATCTATTATTCTGCTGGTGATGCCTGACTGCTTGGTTAGGAAAATCCTGATTAAAAAAAACAACGTGGTGCCCTTCCTGTTTGCATTGCAATGGCCTTGTGCGAATCCAGCTCCGCAGCAAGTGATCCATCACCAGCCACCAGAAAGATATGCATCATGCATACACAAAAATACATTTTACTTAGCTTTCCACATTTCTATTCCCATTGACCTTTTGCACTATTCAGTTCAACACTCCTCGGTATCTTTCCTTCAACCAAAGTACAACCTAATTCCTTTTTCAAAAAAAAAAAAGAAAACAAGGCCCATTTCATGCAGTATTGTCACCTAAGCTTTCAAAGATGATCAAACATTTAAAATATATATATATAATGAATACACATTTCTCACTTTGCCACTCCTGACCCTGCATTCTGTCTTTTTTTTTGCTGGTGTGCAACAGAATTCACACGTGCAACTGTTATACTGTTTGCAGCTGTTTTATTCACCATCTTCTGATATTCACGGACTGTAAGTTAAGTAATGCTCCCCTAGCTAATTAGTTTATTCACTAAGCATAGATGAATAACTGATGAGCTACAAAAAGTTGCTATTGTTCCAGTCAGTCACCAAATAACTAACTTGGCCATTCAACCAGGGAGAAGTTTTCTTCTCTGAAAGGTGACAAGTAGCTATGTAATGACTTCTATTATTTTCTCAATAAACTTAGAGAAAATAGGACACTGCAGTTAGAAAAACACAGAAAAGAGAAATTAGCTACTACTGTCATTAAGGATTCAGAGGCTGAAAAAGAACAGTTGGTGCAATGCAGCTGGAGCGCCTTTTTGGAGCGAAGTGATTATTCTCTGGCCGTTAATGAATTATTTTTCGCTGGAATGCAAGACCTGCACTCCTCCAAATAACCTGGCTTTGCTGTGAGGAACAGTCTGCCAGCGCACGTGAGAGCCATTGTTCTCCTGGCCCTCCTGGTAGCCACCGCGTTTCTCCGGCCTCTTTGTTTCCATGTCACAATAAAGGCAGAAACATAATGAAAAGGTTGAAGCAAACACAGGTGTTGGAGGAGAGAGTGCTCTCCAAAGCCAGCCTGCACTACCTGAATGGGGAGCTACACCCTCGGATGTCCAGGGGGTGCCTGCCCTCAGCAGCCGCACCAAGGCTCAGAGAGGTGGAGAGGTGAACTTCCTTCTCCTCTTCGGCCCGTCAGGGTTCACCCCCAAGTGCCAGCTCAAAGATAGTAAGATAATAAGGACATGACAAATTGAGGCACTTCTGTGACACTGCCTCAGTTCAGTAGTGCCCTACTCCAGACTTGGAGGAGAAGCCATGGACATGGTCTGTCCTAGGAGGACTTGTTTGAGATCTTTGACCTTGCTGTGAGAGAGGCAGGAGTAAAACCCCAAAATCTCCTTCTCAAAGCCAACAGGCACCATTCTCTGAAGGGTGAAAAGGACAAGAGGCCCGTTCCAGGCTCTTGGGTTGCCTCTTGAGAGCACTCAACCATAAATCCAAAGCCTCAGAGAAGCATTTTCAAACATCTATGTACCCTATTAACCACCCAACAAAAACACCGCAGAAATAGCAGGCTCCAGCTACTTGCACTCAGTGCCAGCCCTTGAACGTGGAGCAGCAGAGCATCCCCAAGCCACTTGTCCATGCACTGGTCTGCCTTCCGCTGCTCCCACCTTTCTCTTCCCATATCACCAAATCCCACGGATGCAATCCCGTAAACCCACCCAGCCCATATTACAGCCTCACTACGTGGCTGCTGTACATTACAGGACAGCCCGGTTAGATCTACCTATAAAACAGAGAAAGCCACAGCTAACGGGCAGCACTACATCACCTGACAAAGCGTCTCCTCTGCAAAGCAGCCAAGTTACTGAGTTGTTTAGTGCCCTGGGAAGGACGGACAACACTGGAAAAAATCAGGAATGGAAATTCCTGAGACCTGAGAAAGGTTAGCGATGCTCCTTTGTAGCCTAGGACTTCTCATAAAGCTGCCTCCTTTTGGAAATCTGGAGTCTTCTGGGACAACTAAGAAGAAGGGCTTTGAAAAACAGAAGATAGTATATGGAACCTAAGCAAGGCTACGAAATATTTGCTGTACTGTTACTCTGTAGATGCCGTTTCTGGAGGCATGACCCAGCACAGCCCGACCTCGAAACAAAGCAATTCACGGCTGGCACCACGCATCCTCACCCGACTCCTTCCACTCAAAATAAAAAAAGCGAGCACTCCCATAAATCATTTATCCACCCCAGTTTTGCAAGGAGAACGTTTGTCAGCTCCCATTTTGCTTCCCTTTCCCTGGCTGCCGGCTCTGCAAAGCCACCATTTCAGCTGCCTGTGGTGCACGCAGGCCGGCGGGCACGCGCATCCTCCTGCCCGCGGAGATCCAGCCCACCCGCCAGCCTCGGAGGCTCTCGAAAGACCAAGCAGGGCTGCCACAGCAAACGGGTAGGCTCAGGTGTAGCAAAGGTGGTTACTGCAGTAAAGGTTTTTAAATGGCAATTTTTAAGTAGGTATATACCTTTTTTTGACTCGGTAGCTCTGGGGCACCCATCACGTGTACTTGGCTACCGTAACAATCACGTGATTTATGTAGAAGTAATTGGGGTTAAACTCTCTGCCACATCAAACTCTTCACATTTGGCCCCATCTCTAGGACCTAGAAACATCTGAAATAAATAGAGCCATGTGTCACTTAAGGGGGTCTGGGCTTAATTAGGATCATCCTGGTTTTTATGGGAGAAATCTTGTACTGCCAGCTTGATGTGGCGAGTCCATCACTCGCAAGGTTATCTGTTTTTTGTTGTGTTTCTTCTTTTTTTAAACTACCTACACGAAAACGTTTCTATTTCTACAAAGCCTTATTTTTTTGTTGCAAGTCCTCCGAGCAGCTGGATGACAACCACTCCTTATCTTTGGCCGTCTTCCATGCTAAAATAAGAATCCCGTTGTTACGCCAAGGGAGCTGCACCCTCCCACCTCGGCTCGCTGTCGACTCGCACACAGCTGGCTGCGCAGCGCCGCCCGAGGTGCCATTTTCTGGCCACTTCCCTGTGGCGCTGCTAGGATTCACCCTCTAGCCACGGTCTGCATTTCCAAATCGTGCCAGGCCTCTGGCACGCTGGGGATGCTCCAAACCTCAGGCGACGGACCGACCCCATCCCGGAGAGCCGGTGGCACTCAGCCCATCCTCACTGACACGAGGGTGGCAAAGCGATGGCACTAGCAGCTCAGGACAGCTGGGTTAGGAGAGGGACGGGGTCAGGGGCTGCTGACGCTGGTTGCCACCAGCTCAGGCAGCTTCCAGCTGTGCCCCCCAGGTGAGGCGAGCCCCCCGTGGGCCACGGGCAGAGAGGAGGGGAGAGGAGGCAGGGCAACTTTAAAGCTTTCCCTAAGCCCTGCTGCCAATCCGCGGCAGAAGCAGAACCAGAAGCCGGATTTTTTTCGAGAAATGAGTTCCTCGAGCAGGAGAGCAGCCAACCGCCTTTGTTACGGGCGGGTGCATTTTTTTTTCCCCCTGCAATTTGCGCTGCTGCAGCCTCGGCTCTGCTCTGCTCGGCTGCGAGTTTCCACAGCCGCTGAAGCGGCGGGGTGCCCGGTGCTACCTGCTCCGTAAGGCGACCCACCGCTCGTGCCTGCGGTGGGAAGCCACCGGCACCCTGCCAAAGCCATCCCCGCTGCAGCTCCTGGCCAGCCCCGGGCAGCTCGAGCTGCTGGAGCCCCTCTGGGGTTTTGGTGGGGGCAGAAGCCCAGCATCGCCCTCGAGTCGATGCGAGCGGTTGTCCCCTCTCCAAAGCCGTATCTCAAGGTGAAGGGGATTTCAGTGGCTCGACCAGAGTCCGGCTGCCGGAGCTGGTCGCGGAAACGCCACCAAAGAGCTCGGCGGCCCCAAGGAGAGCAGAGCGAGGGTGCGTAGATGGGGCAGCGCAGGGCAGCGGGCGCTGTACCTTATAGCGGATGGATCAGGGCCGGCGGCGGAGTCGCGGCAGGCAGGGAAGGCTTTTCCAAATTTACGTACGGGGAGGGAAAAAAAAAAAAAAAAAGGCAAAAAAAAAGGGATCGCGCAGATTTTCCACCCTATGCTAACGGCGTGCCCAGGACGCTCCGATCAGCGGCGCGTTCGCGAGGAACCCTTTACTCCAAACGCTCAGTCCGTTTGCCAGCGATAAATGACGTGAAAGGTCCCCGCGGAAAAAGAAAAAAAAATGATAATAATAATAATAATAATGCGATAACAACGTTTGCTCGTAGAGCCGAGACGGAAAATACCTGCGGGACCCGGGGGCTCGCCCTGCCCGCTGCTCCCCGGCACGGCCCCGCCGCCGGGCGCCGCGCACCGCTCGGCGGGGCTCTGCCCGGCCCCGGGGGCTCGCCCCCCGCTGTCACCGCCGGCCGGGGCGCCCCGCAGCCCGGCACAAAGCCGCGGCGCCGCCGGGAACAATGCTCGCGGCCCGGAGCCGCCGCCCGCCGCTCCCGGGGGCGCCGCAAAGCGGGGGGACGACGGGGAGCGGGACCCCCGCAGCGCCCGCCCGCCCGCACCGCCGCCGCCGCCGCCCCGCACCTACCTCCGGCCGCCGCTGCAGGCTGCGGGAGCCCCCGGCCGGGCTCCGCGCCCCGCGGCCCCGCTGGTGCCGCCGCGGCCAGGGCGCAGCCGCCGCCCGCCTCCGCCTCCGCCTCCGCCGGCCCCGCCCGCCCCGCCCGGCCCGGCCCGGCCCGGCCCGGCCGCCGGCACCGCGTCCCGACACGCTCCCCCGCGGGCCGGGCGGGGCGGGGCGGGGCGGGGCCGGACGCGGGGGCGGGGCTAAATGCGGGGTGGGCGGGGCTTCGCGTGGGGTGGGCGGGGCTAAAGGCAGGGTGGGCGGGGCTTCGCGCGGGGTGGGCGGGGCTACGCGGGGTGGGCGGGGCTAGCCGCTGAGGGGGAGCGGGGCGGGGAAGGCGGGCCTGGCACCGCGGGCCCGCTACTGGGTCTGAGGGGGCACAGCCCCGCGGCACGGTGCCCGGGGTAACCGGGGGGCGCTTCTGGTCGGAAAGGGCCGTCAGGCACTGGGACGGGTTGCCCAGGGAGGTGGTGGCGTCACCGTCGCTGGGGGTGTCCAAGGAGAGGCTGGACCTGGCGCTTGCAAAATCACAGAATCGTCTAGGTTGGAAGAGACCTCCAAGATCACCTAGTCCAACCTCTGCCCTAACACTAACAAGTCCTTCACTAAACCATATCGCTAAGCTCTACATCTAAACGTCTTTTAAAGACCTCCAGGGATGGTGACCCAACCACCTCCCTGGGCAGCCCATTCCAATGCCTAACAACCCTTTCAGTAAAGAAACTCTTCCTGGTATCCAACCTAAACCTTGCCTGGCGCAACTTTAGCCCATTCCCCCTCATCCTGTCACCAGGCACGTAGGAGAACAGACCAACCCCCACCTCGCTACAGCCTCCTTTAAGGTAACTGTAGAGAGCGATAAGGTCGCCCCTGAGCCTCCTCTTCTCCAGGCTGAACAAGCCCAGCTCCCTCAGCCGCTCCTCGTAAGCCTTGTTCTCCAGACCCCTCACCAGCTTCATTGCCCTTCTCTGGACTCGCTCGAGCACGTCCATGTCCTTCTTGTAGTGAGGGGCCCAAAACTGATCACAACCCCATGGGCTGAATAATAAAACCAGAGTTAAGCAGCTGCATTTCAGAGGGGTTCTTGTTTGGAAGAGCAGAGCAGCAAGTGTCTGGGGCTTGTCAGCTATCACACGGTGGCTGGATTAGGTACAGCCTTTCCATCAAGACCTGGGAAGGAAGCTGGAAGCTTCCTGATGGTTAAACACCATCATTATGCACAGCATCACCCACAGAACAGAACACACACAGGTACAAAATCACAGGTCTGTTGTCTCACACTCCCGAGGAAGAGTGGAGAGGTGCTGTTGGTGCTGAAGCCATAAGCTCCTCATAGTGTAAACCTGTTGCCCATAATCCAGCTCTCGTAGGAGACTCATCTCAGCGGGAGAGTGGCAGCGCTGCACCAATGCACAGCACGCTGTGGAAGTTGGATGCGTCAAAACTTCATGGAAAAACCATCATTATACATCAAGTCACCAAAGAGATGGCTGCAGACAAGTTTCTCTCACCCTTCCAAAACGTGACAGAAATAATCAAATCTAGCCGTGGCCTGGGGACAGTGACCTTAATTTAAAATCAATCAAAAATGCCCCTGTCGATGCTGGCTGATTGCCCCGTTCACGTCTCGGACTGATGCTCTCACAGGCCTGCCAACACCGATGCTGCTACACAAGTGGGTAAGCACTGTGCCAGCTTCCTCTCTCCCCCTCTTCTGCCCTGCTTTTCAAGTTGAGATAGCACAGCCTCAAAGGCTTCCCTCTGCTTCCGAGAAAGCATTTTTTAATTTATTTGCTTATAAATCTCAACAGGTACAACTCAGCATGTCTGCTTTACCTGTGCAATTTCTCCAGAGAAGATGTTGCTCTGACAAGGTAGGTTGGCATATGGGTAGGCTGATGAAGGAGCCCAAACCGCATGTGCATGACTTAGTCAAGGGACCCCGGACGTAATTCTGTAGGGGAATGATCCCCTTTGCTGTTTTCACAGCGTTCAGGCAGTAAAACGTACTCAGCTACATAAGGACAGTCACCGTTTGCCTGTCAGGTTCCTCCACCTGCTGTACTGAATCTCAGCAGGGGCTCTGGCAAGGGGCACTCGTGAACCTTGGTGTGAGCTTCCTTGCAAAGTCAGGTGGTTAAGAGAAATGTAGAGTGACTTGGCGTGAACTCTATGTATTGCCTGTGCTAATAAGCATACCAATGGGCTATCACCGTTTCCTTTTGCGAAGCATGTAAAACAGTCAGCTGTACCATTCATCTTCCCCTGTTTCTCCATCTCGTAGCAGTGCTTTGATCCCGTGACAATGCTGTGCAGTAGCAAAATAAATGCTGCCAGGTGTGGTTATTAATGTAACAGTCCAGGATGCATTGCAAGCTTAAAATTGGATTCACAAATTCGGTATGAGCACCCACGCTGTAAGTGGGAGGTAGGGAGAACTGGTAGACCGGCGCATCTGCGCTGTCTGTTGTGAACTTCCAGAGCACTGCAAGGGTGCTTGTCGTACACGAAATGGGAATTCAGAGCAGCTGCAAGGAAGGTTTGTACTGACAGAAGTAATTTTCAGTTTTCCTCTAATAATATATAGACAGTAGGAAGCCTGTGGCAAGTCTGAATTGAGCACTGAGCAGCTTCAGAATTGTTTAAGGCATTATCTATTATAAGGAAGTTTATAAAGCTCCATCTCCATTATTTGAGTTTTCATGAGGTCATAATCCACTTGACCCCCGTGGTTTATTTCATCACTATTGCCCCTCAAAGGAATTATAACCTTTACCATTACCACTTGCTAAATATATCAAGAGGTTTTAGTGACATTATAACAAATCACCAAGCTCAGCTTTGTTGCTTGTAATGTGACCGTAGTACCTACTATGAGAGTGATTGTCAGCCTGACGTAGCTTTATTTTTTTGATTACTTTATAACAAGAGCACATGATAATGGATCTGAAAGTATTTTGCTTTTGCTTTTACTCTTACAAATTGACTTTTTCTGAGGTCATCTGAAACTGAAGTGCTGGCTTCTTAACCATTGTTTATGGGGATCAAACAAAGAAAAATATAAACTCAATAATATTGAAATCAAGCACAGCAAGTTCAGGTAATGCTTCTCGCAATTATTTCTCCTTTCAATTAAATGTATGAGTGTTCATTAGAAATCATACTGTAATTTGATTATCCTGAAAGCAATTATTGCTTCAGGATCAAGCAATTATTGCTGATCAAGGATGTCACAGGTAAGTCTGTGGCTTTTTAAAGGGATACACCACAGAGAACGTAATGACAAGTGAGAATTTTGGGTAAAAGTAATAAATAATTATGCTACTTTTATAGTTTGATCCATTTTCCAGCAGGGGAAAGGTGGGTCCTACATCAATACCCCAAGAGATGCTGGTAAAATCATAAAGAGAATTTACCCCATAAAAGATTTGCTACTGAAGCCACTGTGCAGTCTCACTTCAAGACCAGCCAGGATCAGTTCTTGGCCTCAAAACCGTTTTGACAAGACATACCTTGTAAAACTATCACCGATGACAAGACATACCTTGTAAAACTATCACTGGGATCCAGCCAAGCTGCTTCTGCAACCAGTGCTGTAAGTCCAGCTTGTTTGCTGGAACTGCTGGTGCCCCAAACTGTGCGACGTTCTTCTCTGTACTGGCAACTGCAAAATAAGTTTGCCTATTTGTCCTACATGATGCCATGGGGCAGGTCTGGGTATATGGTACCATCTCAGCTGATGTACAGCAAAACACCTCAGCCAAAAGAATTCTCATCTGATGAAAAACCTGGAAGTCTGCCTCTCGGGAAGAGGAGGAAGAGGTCTCTGCAGACTTTTTTGCTGGCCAATAGGGCTATAGGGGTGCACTTTAACATCCCCCACCTCCTCACCAACCCACAGGCTTTCATGCCTACAACGTATTAATTTCCATCTGAGCTAGCCACTCTTTTCAACCTTTATGGTCAGTGGAGAGAAATAGGCGCTTTTAGGATGCAATTCATTTGACCTTTCTTAGACATCTACTTTAGGAAGAGATAAATCACTCCCCCAAGTGTCTGTGTTTCTCTGTTGACCACAAAATGGCCAGAGGGTAGTTAGTTCAGAGTCAGGTATCAATAGTGCAGGCGGTCTACATACAATTAGGTGAATCCCAATCCAGTTTTCTACAGTGCTGCTGTTGCGATGACTGCTGAAGTGCTCTACAAAGAGTTTTATTCACGTATCTTGAGCAAGTAAAAATAACATGTTTTTTGTCCTTCTTTTGTAGTCTTTGTGTTTGAGACGCACTATGTTAGCAGGGTCTGCATTTTGTGTTGAAGGTGGTCTGACAACTCTGTTCAGGATTGTCTTCTGTTACCTACCGAGAAATCGTTAATTTCTGCACTTTTTCACCCAACGGATTTCACCAAATATTTGTTTGATTTAATTTAAAGGTAGAGGAAAGGCACATTTTACAACAAGGAAATGAATACAGCATTCGAAACCTCTCTCAACACTGTATACAGTTTGAAAGCAAAGTTGAATACGCATACATTTTTGTTTTTATTTGATCACAGGGTAAGATTTTAAATAATATTAGTAATGAAAGATCTATAGCGGTGAGAGTCACTGTAATGCCATAAGCACGCTAAGCCAGTGTACAGTACATCTCAGAAAAGGCCCAAGGCTCAGATGTCTATCTCTGTGTTCTTGTATTCCCAACAAGCAGTGAATAATGCATTAGTTTTGCTTCCAGCATCCAATTTTGAATATGCTTTAGCCAGAATTATTAGCTTTCATGTAGTGTATATTGTTAACAGAGGTCATGCTCAGTGCCCACCTAGTGCTGTCTCCAGACGGGCCCTGGTAAGGAACACAGAAAGATTTCAATAAAAATTCTCCTTGCTTGTTGTCCCTACGGGATCCCCCAGGATTTCCAGATGATAGGGCCAGGGCCAGCTGAAGGTGGTGGAAATCTCCCTACAAGGCCCATGGTTCATTGGCACAGGTCCAACTTATTTAACAAAGCAGAAGGAGGCAACCATTTATGTTGCGTTGACATGGGAGGACTTGCACTTTCTCTCCATGGAGACCCATCCCGAGACCAGCCACCCCGAGGCACCCCGCTGGATGTGTGTTGAGCTGCGTTGGGAAGACCTGGAGCCATCCGTGCAGTAATGAGTAGCCCTCCGGAGCTGTGCTGCAGCTGGCTAAGGGGAGGATGGCCTGAAGAGAGCCTTCCCTAAACTCATCTTGGTGAGGGCCACCGGCGCTCCAGGACGGATGATAGCCATGGTCATCTGCTGAGCAGGAACTTGTTTGAGAGAAGAGCTGCCAAACGGAGCCGGGGGCTGAGAAGCTGCCCCTGGCTGTTGTAAAGCTGTTGCGCTTTCTCCTCCTGCAGCCGGGGTGGTCTATAAAAAGTGAATTAGCTTGCAAGGAGCTATTAAGAGAATGCCATTTGAGATACAGGGTATAATTTGCAGAAGAGTAGGTGTTTACACATACACGTATCCACACGCACATCCCGTATTTAAGTTTCCACAGCTACCGCTGGAGCAAGCAGCCAGCTGCTAAATCCAAAATAGCAACGAGAGCACATCATCCGCCCTCTGTATTACCATTTGAAAGGGACAGTTCCTTGGGAGGATGGGAATTTGACAGGATATGAATATGTCTGAGACTCTATTAGGCACTAATTCAGCAGGACTGGCTGAATGAGATGAAGAAGCAATGAGGAGGAGAGAATCTCTTCAAATTTGAGCTGATTGGTAATTTTGATGAAAGCCCTTTAGTCTCATTCACTGCCTGTTAATTACCTCTGGAAATTAACGTTTATTTTTCTCTTCAGGAAATGTTGTTCAGCTGCCAATATGGAAAGATTAATTAAATTCTTCCATGGATGAAGGTGAAAGTAGGGTCCTTGTGGTCAGTGCGCATTTTGGCTCTGGAGGCAGGTATGTCATGACAAATCTCCCTTTCAAAAGAGCAGTCCAGATCTTCCCTCCGGTGTTTTCAGATGATAAGTGTGTCCCTGTCCTCCTGGGGCGGGGTTGGCATGTCAGGTGCTTTCAGTGGGGAAGTCGAAGTCTGAGCGTGGAAGTGCTTTGAAAGAGGGGGGGAGGGAATGGCAGTGAGGACTGCAATTAAACAGTTCGGAATTAAATTAGGGGAAGCCTCTTGCTCCACCCAACGAGAATTAATTAACAATTCAGGACAAAGGTATCTCTGCTTAACTCAAAGGGAAACCCTCAGCTTGGGCCCATCTATACAGAGGATCACAAAAGTTAATTGATTCAAAAAAAGTGGTAACTTGAACCTCACATTCATAAACTGTTCATAAACACGACAGCTTCTCCTACCAGTTCTCATTTATTTGATCTTGGCTCAGCCTCAAAAGCTGCTTTTGTCAGTGCTAACGATGGCCCTTCCACTGCTCAAGAGTTTATTTCCAATATCCACTATTATGCTATTCACTCCTGCTGTGCAGGAAAAAAAAAGAAGAAGAAAGAAAGGAAGAAAGAGCAATGTTCCAGGGAAACTCCCATGCATGTTTGGTATGGGCATTTGAGTTCCTGATTCATAGCTGTGAAACCAAGTGTCTGGGCATGGTTGGTAAAATCAGACAGCATCATTAAAGGAAAAGGAGTGTTCTGTCCCTATTATTTTATTTTATTTCTGAAAGGAAGTCTGCATTAAGTTTTAATGATAGATAAAATAGGTGGGAAGTCCTTGGAAGCACAATGGATAGGTTTCAGGCTGCCTCTGTGACACTTGCAGGGAGGAAATGAGGCAGCTCAGAAGGGCACTAGGCAGGAGGCAAGTAGGTCAAACAGACCCAACAGGCTTTCCAGCAGCAACCTGGTGGAGAGCAAGCCGCCAGAGGAGAAGCCAGCTGCAGTCAGTTGAAACCACCCAGGCAGGCAGCTCCAAGGCTTGCTCGCTGCAGGGAAAATGCAGCCCTCGCTGACCTGAGTTGCTTTCATCAGAGGGAATCCCGATCAACCACAGAGGCATGGAGCACTGTACTGGAGGTTCAGTGGGTGGCAACACTGAAGGATTGGAGGGTTACGCTTTGAAGGGTCCATTATCGATGATATACCATAGTCCATTTTATTTCTTCACGGTTCCCTATACATGGGGAAGAGGAACCAATACTTTGGCCTATTGGCAAATCTCCCACAGGTTACAGATTTTACCTCTAGTCTTCCCTATAGTGAGTTTTCAGATCAATATATGAAAGCACAGCAACCCACCGGTGTTTGCTAACAACTGTCATAGGATATTTTGCATAACCTATAATGTATGGGGTTGCTGCCAGCCAATCGTGGCATCTTTTGCTTGCAATAAATTTGGAGATTAGTAGTTTATAGTCTGTTCAGCCGAGTAAGTGCTGGGGTGGAGCACTGAAAATTATGAAGACAGCCAGAAGCAAGCAAAAGTGATATGAACAGAGAAGATGGGTTGGAAAGCAGTAAGAAACTCATATATAGTGCACTGGTTTAGTGGCCAGTCTGAAACAAACAAACAAATAAATAAATAAATAAATGATTTGACTACAGAGTCTAATCAATCTAGACCCCTTTTTGTAGCTGTTAAAAAGATATCACACGTGAAACAAATATATCATTTCCAAAGAAAAACACTGTCTCAGTTTTTATGAATGTTTTCTCTTTCTTTCCCAGCTAAATCTGTTTACCACATTTGACTCAATTCTGCAAGTTGCTTCTTCAACACTGCATTTTTTGACCAATTCGTTATTCACCAAAAGCATTCTCCCAGCTTTAATAATAATTTAAAAAAAAAAAAAAAGAAAGAAAGAAAAAAAAAGAAAGAAAAATAAAAAAAATTCAATGGACTGGAAAGAGGCCAGTAGGCTTTGGTTCAGGCCTTGTAAAACAGCAAATAAACATTTTCCGCATGCTTTAGGAGAGCATATAATTCCTTGGTCCTCCACAGCCTCTGTGTAGAAGAAGGGGGCTAAACACGTGGAGAAGCACGTGGTTGGATTTTTTTCATCTTCAGTTAGGAAGACAGGCTCGATCTCCTTCAGCCTCTCTTATATGGCACACAACTGCAAGTGTCCTGAAGTACATTAGAAAGGTAAGTAAAAACGAGGTGAACAAGAGAAATGAAAGCACATAAGTGAAACAGAGTACACTGAGGATACCTGAGATAATTCTGTCATTTAAACTTGCTTTTAGCTTGTCTGCCTTGAACTAGTCATATTACAGCAAATGGCAACACGGAGGTGCTCTGATAGCAACTGTCATGGTGAGGGTAGTTTTATGGCTGATGAAGCTAAAATGCAGTGTTTGAAGTCTAATGGCAGGCAAGAGAGAAAATGCCCATTAGACGTGTTAGATGAGCAGCCTATCCGGTTCCTAGAAAATAATGTTATTTTTAATGCATGGAAGATTTTGCCTTGAATGCTGTCTTCTGAGCCAGAAAGGAAGATATATAGATATATACAAATACACACATGTATGTCAATGCTAGCACTGAAGAAATGGTTCTGAATTGACTCAGATGCACATGCATGTTGTTATATGTACGTACTTTTTACTGTGCAGAAGAGTTCACCGTATTATTTGCCCCCTTTACTTGCAGTATTACCTGTCCTTCCTACATCAGCCACCATACCATCCTACAAAGCTCAGGGAGCCAGTAACTGAGTAATACTCGGCGCCTGGTACCCCATGTCATCGTGATTCCACATGACATCATTTTATGATGCAAACACATTCTGACCTCAATAACATGCAATATATCAAACGTGTGATGTATGCAAAAACGATCCCAATAAAGGGAGGGGGGTAAATAAATTTGTTTTGATTTTAATGATATACAATTTAAATGTCACTTTTGCTGAGCAATTAGGGTCTGAAGAGAGTGACCTTTGCACAGCGCCCAAATTGTCCTGAGGCATGTTACTTCTCCGTGCATTTATTGCTGCTGTGCATGATAAAGGGTAGCTGGTACAATGCAAGTCCATCGTTTGTGTGTTTGTCTCCTTTCACTCGGGGACACACAATGGAAGCAAGGCAGCACGAATGTCGTGCCACGAGAACGGCATGAAAAAAGCAGACGATGTTGCTTGCTGCGGGACAGCAGCTTGGCCGAGCAGAGACGGACACATCGCCACCCGACAGCCGCTACCATTTGCTTTGCTTGCAAGTGCCGTCAAACAGTCGGTTGGTTCCACATCTCCTTCCATACACTTTATCTGCAGGTTGCAAAGGGCTGGACTTGTCCCAGCACACATGTAGACATGGATATATGTCGAGGGAGAAAAGGGACCAACCCCCCGGCCCATACAGGCCATGCTGCCCTTCCTCTAGCTCCTGCAGCTTCCCAGGTGAGCAGCGTGGTCTCCAGCCAAGTCAAGGAGGTGGGCCACGCCATCCATCCAGGTGCAGGAACACCATCTTCTCCTCATCCAGCCCCTCTGCTGGGTTCTGCTGTGAGCCCAGCACCTTCCAGAGGATGCAGAGCACCTCTCCGTTCTCAGACATGCCCACCCTCTGCATCAGGCTTGAGGCATTATACTTAGTCAGACCAAGGGGAGAGGTTTTAAGTGGTGAGATGTGGCCCCACTGGTCTCTCATCCCTGGCAGCCGACTCGAAGGTAGCTGGTTATCCCCAGAAGGATCCCAGCCGGTGAGGCAGCTGTATCTGAGGCCTCGAAGGGGAGCAATGCCATGCGAACGGAGGCAGCAGCCTTCTGCCTCCTGTGCCTCCACTGCCGGAGCTGACAGATTGAGTGTGTGAACTACCCACACCTCCAAGGCTATAAACTGCGCCAAGTATTATCTTTACAGCTGAGGGATTTTAGTATGCGGTAAAATGCAATTGCTAGTAGGAAGTATTAAAATACAGGCCTCTGTTTTGGCAAGGAAGAACATTACAGTAATATAGTAACAGGCAAAGCCTACCTTCCAACTGCGCCGCTGTAAGCTGGACATTGCATGGCATCTGCCAGGTCATAAACAGCGTGATACATCGCGAGAAAGAGCAGTGGATCATACACAGACATTTCCCCCTCTTCGGTATTTTTCCTTCAATTTTTGTAACAAGTTGGTGCTGGCGAAAGCTGTCAAGGGGCAGTGCCGGAGCTCCCTGACAGCGGGTGCTAAGGGTGGCAAGAGGCCGACGGCTCCTTTCAGCAAGGCCGCCCCTCTCCAAACTGGAAAGCTGGCCCTAGCAAGGCAGATTCAGACAGCCTCCGTCTCTAATCCATTCTTGGCTTTATTGCTGGAAAGGCTATCAAGCGTTGGGCAGATGGCTAATATTTTCTTTCCCTATCAGTCTCTGTTGGATTCGGACCAATGATGTAAATACAAACAGCTCTGGCTCTCGGTCACCAAAGCCTCCTGCCATCAGCGTTCCCAGGGAGGTGTAATTTAAATGAACTGGGGAAGTGGGCGTAAGTGAATAAAACAAATCCATTTGCCACACAAGCTGGAGGACCGATCTCTTGAACTGAGAGCACTCAACGTTGCCATAACTAGCTCGTGTCTGAGGGGATTCAGTCCTGTGTTTACTACGTGCCTGTTGTTCAGTGGCTTCGCGGGGTGGGAGAGGTGCTGGAGCATTCAGGACTCTGTATACTTGGGGCCATCTGGTGTGTTCGAGCCACATATGGAGCTCCTGCAAGACAGAATTATTAAATGGTTGAAGCCCAAAGCTGGTGGTCTGCTGAAGTCTAGCTCTGCTCCCATGGTGTGAGCCCATCTTGAGGCTGATCCCAGTGAATCCAGGAGGGATTCAAACGCCTGATTAACAGCTTCATAGCGCTCCGTGACGCTTCTGTCCAATGTGCCCGTATGCGTGATTTATTGCCACCCGTTCTGCATTGTCCTTGCATTGCCAGACTTGGATGCATTAAGCATGCTGCCGTGGTGCATTAAAATGTGATACAATCCTGGTAAAGATAAATTTATGAAGGTACCTACCAGCACCTCCCCATGAGGAAGAGACCCTTATGTGCCTCTTATTGTCATTCACATCCTCCTTACCTGACCTGCCCAGGTGGTGTTAGAGGGACAGAGACTGGTATCACCACCGGTGCAAGCTCATTGCAGCTATCACGACTCCACACCAGCTGAGGAACTGGCCCTGGAGGGACACCAGCCCCTGCCACCATCCCACCTGCAGTGCAGCATCCCCCCTTGGCACCTCCACACCATCGCATGCTCCTGCACATCTCCAGCTGACCTTTCCTGAGCAGCAGCGCCAGCAGCAGCAGTTCCTAGGCTGCAGGCACACTTGGCCCTTCTTGCTCTGCTTTTGCTGTGGCAATGCATATACGCCTGGGGTCCAGAGAAGTTGGAAGTATATGTCATGAACCCCACTGGTGTTTTGTTGTTGTTTTTGTTTGTTTGTTTGTTTGTTTTTTTCCCACTCACAGAGTAGAAAAGGGGAATATAACAAAGTGGAGGAGTAATGTTGTAGGTCCAGAAATGATGCTTCCCAGGCTTAATTGTTTAAAACTTCAGCTGTTGGAAAATCTCCCACTCCAGAGGGGAGGGAACCATTAGTGTCATTATTCCCAGCTGGGATTAAGACCTTAAACCAGATAATTCTGCAGTAGTGATGGAAAAAAATAGCTCCCCTATTCTCCAGCAGCATGTTCCATCTCAGGAACATTTGTAGGTAAGCATCAATCCTGTATGTTATTGGAGAGGTATTTAGTTTTCATGTCTTTCAAAAGCATTTTTACTAGTTTGTTCGAAATGTTGTGTGTGCCAGGTCCTCTCCTTTTGGCTTGGCTGGTTTGCCATACCAAATGTCAGCGCATAGGGATGGAGCAGCGATGGCATTATTCTGGCTCGTGCTGCATCTGGAGCCTTTATGCACCTTCTGTAGAGCAAGGGCTTCAGACAGGGGGAGATAATGAAAGCATGTACACATTTCTGGATCATGCTTTAAAAATGATTCTGAAATATTATTATGGATTAATATAGTGCTGCCATAGACTGAGTTTCAGTGATCACTGAAAAGAGAAAGGATTGGTTGGAGGGTGTAAACGAGCTGGGAGACTACTCAAAAAGAAAGCATGTAAATTATAGGGGGGGGTATTCAGTACTCTTATCTAAAGTATTGAGTCTAGAAAGCCTGAACCGGGGAGTATATTCTCATGTGATTCTGCAGAGATACCCATGTTTTACACTTCCAGCATGCCAGGCAGTAGCTGGAATCCAGCCTGCGCTGCCTTTCAGAGGTAAAATAAATAGGGTGAATACAACTAAACAAGCCTAACTTGCATGTAAACCTCGGAGAGCCTGGCATTTGCTTCCCATTTTAATCGGAAATTTCTGAAAGTGGAGGCCTTTAAAAAAAGCCACATGCAGAATCCTTCTTCCCCCCGCTGGTGATTTTTCTCAAGCCCTTGCGCTTTCACTGTGCTGCTGCTGGAATAGCTGGGAGACAATTGGAGGTTATTTTTAGCCCGCCTCGCTCTGTAACGCTGCTGACATTTGTAGGTTAGGCGTACCAGTTGCTGGCTGCTTCTGCTTCTCCATCTTCCCTAAATATTCCCTTCCAGCAGTTGGACATTGCCCTCTGCTTTCCCCAGCCTTGCCCCAGAAACATCGAAGTACTGAATCCACGTCGTGTCTCTCAATGTTGTCGGTGGAGAGGAGTTAAAAGGGTCCTTTGAAAGGCACAGTCACTGGCGTCCTTTGACGCAGCTGGAAAAACCCAATACAGCACACAACAGCTTGGCTCAAAAGGGAGCTCGGCGTGCTCAGCTTCCCCTTGAGACGTGCAGGAAAACCAGCTTGCAGGCCTTGATGCTGGGCTGGGCTAACCCACCGAGGGTTTGGGTGGCCCGTGGCCCTCTGAGGTCCCCACTAGCACATCACCCTCTCTGCTTGCTGTCCTCCCTGGGCAAGCGGGCACCGAGAACCCCCTGCCTGCTCCCACCCCGTGCCCCAGGGAGAAGGGGATGCTCCGGAGAGCCATGCAATTTGGCGCACGTTTCTAGGACTTGTCTTTTTTGTGTTATGACACTGCTGAAGGTGGAGAAAATGAGCTGTGCTTCAAGGCGCCATCGCTGGCGTGCCCAGGGGAGACGTGGGAAGAGGGTGGGTGCTGCTGGTGGGAGGCAGGACAGAGGCAGCAGCACACATGGCAGCTTGCAGGCAGCAGCCCAGGGGCTGGGGTGCAAAGCCGTGCGAGGGGTTTGGTTGCTGTCCTGAAGATCTGGAGAGTTTTGGGGGTAATTGCAGCAGAAACTGTTCGCTGAGCTTAAGCCTCAGCGCTTAGCAGCACAGCGAGCCGAAACCACCGAGCTCTCAACTCAGAGCTCCCTGGATCTGCTGGAGTTTAGGGAAATGCAAAGACCTTCTAAGCCAGGGGAGGGGAGATGGTTGCTAAAATCAGAATTCAACAGCAGATTAGATTATGAAACCACCATTAACCTACTCTGCACTGTGATCTCAAATCCTTCTAATATATTTGGCATGCAGCAGTACAAACATTATTTTCCACTTTAAATTAAGGCTGAACAGAAATCCTTTTTCCAGTCAACCTCTTTCTTTTTCCGGTGCTTTCAGGGGACTAATTTTAAAATGAATATCTTCATGCAAATCACAGCATAAATAAATCCAGGCAGATAATCTTTTAGGGCAAAATCCATTTTCTCCAGTAGGGACCACATGTGGGCCCCGTGCCAGGTAAAATCCCATGTGCACTCTAGTGAAACCCAGCCTCAGCCACCAGACGAGGACAGAGCTCTGCTGTCCTTCCCAGTGCAGTGCTGTGACTGGGGTGACCCCTGCACCTCCACTGAGCTACCGGGAGCGTTTCACCCTTCTCTGCCTTAACTGTGACAACACATATTCCCAGCATTGGCTGTTTAGGACAACCCTAAATCCTTCCAGAGAGCTGACTGGGGCGAGACAAGGCACACAGCTGCTGTCCCCATGCTTGCTTCCGTACCTTCCACCTAGCCCAGCTGCATGGGATGGCTGGGGGACACTTGGCTGCTCCTTTACGCCCTTACTGGTGTTCCACCTGAGGATGCTTTACCAGAAACAAGAGCTATTCTCATCCCACCAAAGAGGACCTTGGAGCAAGACCAAAGCCAGAGTGGCTCCATCAAGGACATGGCCGAGGTTTACGCACTCTTTGGAGGGAGGCAGTGCTGAGCAGGGGTGGCCAAACAGAGGAAGAGGCAGCAACCTCCAGTAAGGTCAGCTAGGTTGGTCAATGTGTCACGGTACAAGATCCCAGAAGCCTGAAGTTGTTGTAGCTCTTCCATTTTGGAAATATCCAGGCTCAGGAAGTAACGCTGTGCCAAAGTCCAGGAGCATCTTTCAGCACCGCAGGGGAAATCTGAGCACAGCAGTGGGAGGCGAGCTGTCCCCGTTCATTTTTCCAGCAGTAAGCAGGATTCTGTCTGGATTTAATAAAAGTACACCTGTTATCTTATTTCCCAGAAGTGTTCGTCGCGGTGCTAGAGACCCTGCAAGGACACAGAAGCATCCTCTCTCTCCAATCACAAGATAATATCACAAAGGTCATGTCGATAGGGCCCCTCTCACACATCACTCCCTCCAGTTGCCCAGAAAAAAAACTCCTGAAAATTCAGACCCTAAAAGCAGCTAACTGAAAATCAACATCAGGAATTAAGAAAGAAAGAAACGTGCTAACCAGTTAATTAACTGATTGATGTTACTTTGGTGGTTCTCACCCCACAGTCAGCATAAGTTCAGCAAAATGTGCTTTCAAGAGAAATGATGCTAATTAAATACATGATAGAGCAGTCCAGGTAATAATTAGCAAGGGGTAAAGTGTCCATTCATTGGGATTTCTTTATTTTTTTGTCAGGCCTGCAGCTGATTTATATTTTTGTTTGTCTTTGTCTGCCTGAACCTTAGGCTACCTAAAAAGATCTTCGCTAAATGTAATGTCCACATCCCCCCCCTGTTTAAAAAGCAGCAGAAACCCGAGATGCAACCAGCATTCATTTTCTATTATGCAAATACAACTTCACAGTATGACACATCTGTAAGGCTTCATTTGGCTCCCCCCTGGCACAGTAAGCATCTGCAGCTTTAATGCCTTTGATATACTGTTTTTGATTAGATTAAAGATGATATTTATAGTAATTTCAGTAATGTCATTAGCTGTCACTGGAGTATCCTCCAATATTTTGTTTCCTCCATATGTTTTGCAGAAAGGATAATGAAATTTGACTGTCCTGCAGCCTGGGTATAATAGCATTGTTTGGGAGCAGGGCTGCCTGGGATCAGTTGCTCCTCATCAAGTGAAAATGGTGACAATCCGGTGGTCTCTGTGAGCCGGCCCGCTGCAGCGCCTGTCCTTCTCCGTCCTTCGAGGGACAGGGTTGACTTCCCTGCAAATTGGCCGAACCACGCATTGCTTCTTCAGACGCCCTTTGTGGTTTCTCCTTTGCCGGTCCATTCGCTTCAAGCAGACCCAAAAAATCAACCAAGCCATCGAAACAAACCCGCTCAAAAGCAGTCAAGGAGAGAATTCATTCGATTCTCTTCTTTGTTCCCCAAAGACAGCCTTGTAGGGGACGTTGTAGGCTACACCTGGGGTGGGATGAGCATTGCCTGTGCCCTGCCTGTGGGGCCTGGTCAGGAGGGATGGGTGGGAGGAAGGACGGACAGGAGGGTAAGACTGGTGAAGAGGGACTGCAGATCACCGGCATATTTAGCAGTGAGAGGAAAAGTCCAGGGGAATACGATGACAGGCAATAAATACCTACAGTTTAACAGTTTAAACAAAGGTGGGGATTATTTATGGTAGGACAGTGCATGTTGGCCAAGGGTCAAGGAAAGGAAAACTTAGTTTAGACTTCTGGGAGGAGAAAGTAGGTGGTATGCAGCAAAATTGCCAAGACCTGTGTCGGAGGCACGTGGCACATCTTTGTGGCTGTGCATGATCAGAAAGACCGCGGTGGGAGGTACGTGGTGACAGCCCCAGGATTTGGAGATGGAGGCTGGGCAACTACTGTGGGGTTTTCTCTTCTCCTTCTGCTCCCAAGCCTCATCGTGCAGAGCACAGACACTTGCATCTCTCCCAAGTGGCTGTGGCTGTGCTTACTTGGGGGATTAAACATGCCGATTCTGGGATTGTTCTAGCTTCAAGTACCTTAACGCTGCAAATACATGGTGTTATTTGAAAAAAATATGTGCTGCATTTGTATTTCTGGTGAGCAGTAGGCACGCTGGAGTCATGGTATTCCTGGAGAATTCAATGTATAAATACTCGCTCCTCCGGAGTAGGTGGGGAGTGAAGGTTTATATGTGAACGACTTTGTTTAAGTGAAAGAAATCGCTTGGCTTTGCATTAATCTTTCAGATCCATTTCTCAGGAAAAAAAAAAATGTAGTTAAAAAAACAGACACACACACACAAATGTCCCCCGAGAGCATTTAGAGAAGGGAAAAAATGGACATTAAAAATGTATAGATAATCTGGAGCGCCGCTCGTAGCCGTGTGTTCTCTAATTGTGCGTGCTGAAGGCCTGACCCTCTCCTAGAGCTGCAAGCAGAGGGCAGCCCCAGCCCCAGGGGGGAGGGCTGGGGGCAAGCGGCGGGGGAAGCCCCTCGCAGCATGAGGAATCAGGCTGGTGTGAGTGGGAATGGCAGGAGCTCCTCACGAGGCAGCAGCTGAGCTGGCCTCTTTGCACTGAGCACTGCGGCTGGCATGTTTGTGCTGCTGGTCCTCACCCCGGAGTCGCCCCACCAACCCGCAGCCTTGCTTCTAGACGCCTCCTGACATCCCCCCCTGGGAGCAGTCAGCGCTTGGCTTTGGAAACAAACCATCGGCATCTCTGCAGGCTCCTAGTTGTCCCAGTGGCCTCCATGAGCATCCCTCTCCCCGGCGAGCATTCCCACTTGGAAACAAGCAGCACGATTCCTCCTGAGGACCTACGTCCCCGTGGCAGCACGTCCCCTCCTGCCCCAGGGGAACCCCACCAGGCGAGGGGCCCCATGTTCCACCAGGTGCTGCTTTGGGCTGAGGACGATGCTCTGGTCGCAGAGATTTGGTTTGGGTCCCTTTTACCCAAGGAGGAGATGCTTGCAGAGTGACCATAGCACAGGTTCTTCAAGCCAGTTGACTTTCTCTGGCTTTATACCAGCATAAGCTGAGAGCAAATGATCATTTGCTCTGTGATCAGCCTAATCACTGCTAGTGAGTCCTTTCAAGCGGCAGTTCCCTTGGGAACAGCATATATTTTTCAATCAAACTGTATTCCGCCGCTAGATCTCTATACAAAGGTAAATAGGGCAACACGCTCCCAGTCCTTATTTCTTCTTTTTTTTTTTTTTTTCCAAAATACATTTTGCATTTATGAAAATGAAAGTGTCATTTCAAAATGCAAACCTGAAGTCTTGCTTAGAAACTGCCACATGTAATTGCTTACGTTTTGGAAACTTACTCTTCCATTCCAAATTCTGGTCCAAAAAATATGCAAACCATACTTATATATTTTCATATATACTCATATGCCTATGAAATATATTCATGTGAGTATTTTTATATATGTTTTGCTTATAGCTATTACATTAACCCTGCGAATGCTTTCAGTTATTACAAAAAGTTAATTTGTAGAAACTGTAGCAATCCCTGTTTATCTCAACTACATGAATACATCTGCAGCTCTGCCTTTTTTGCTGCTGGCTTCCCCCATGTGTTTATGCTTTTAAACCTCCAAGGGTAAATGCACTGGCACTTTCTAGTCCTTCTTTTATTAATTTCTATCACTGAAATACCTGTCCTGGGATCCTTCAGGTCAGGTTTGCCCTAGCTCAGGCATTTATTTCACTGCTCCTACCCCAAGAAAACCCTTTCAGCTGGTTCAGCCTCAGTGGGGCACATTTCTCAGCTCAGGGACTGTTTACAACGTTTATTTTCTCAGAAGTTTCCTCCACTTCTGATGAGTCCATGCCTACCCCGGACTATCCCTGCATTTCCACACACAGGAATACCGCAAAATCCCCATACTAAACACTGGGGGTTGGAAATGAGAAATGTTGATTGTTTTCAGATTCTTCAGCTCTCCTTCCTGATTAACGTCTCATATGGAAGGAGTTTATGTAAAGCTGATGTTCACAGGCTCAGCAATATGCAATATCATTCTCCACCAAACAATTCTTGTCAACACCGATAGTCTGTTCCTTTGTTGGATTCTTGGTGAAAATTGTTGGAGCTCGTGTTTCAGTGTTCCCTCTTCCATTATTTATAACATACTGAGTTACAAGTGACAACTAACCAAAACAGAGCTACACTTCTTGGTAGATCTTCTCATTTTCCATATACTTTGGGCATGAAGTTTGCTCTTTTTAAAGCACGGGATGCTTAGCTTAACAGTCTCAAACTGTAATAAAAATGTAAAATAGGAAAATTTTATAGCTGTCCACCAGATGTCCTGAAGATTTTCTTAGGGAAAAAAGATGTAATCTGTTTTCGGCATCCTCATGGCTTCCTGCATCATTCGCCCTTTGGAGCTGGCAGAATTTATTGTCTCATGGAGGTAAGTATTTTGGGGGAGAATTTCAAGAAGATCCTAACAACCTTTACTTTTATGGCTGGCATAGGCCATGAGCCACTTCCCGGTGTGTCTGAGACATGCCTAGCCTCACCAGCTTTGTTTGCTATCCGCAGCCTTCCTCTTCTAACCCCTCATGGTGTTCCTCCCAAACCTGCATCGTGGGCTGCTTGATGGCCGTCCCCTTAAGCAAGATGCCCCGCACCTCAGCCCCGCTGGGTAGGATGCTGTACATCAGCAACGGGCAGCCTGGTCCCTTTGGGAGGGCAGTGTCACACATCACCAGCTTGCATCTCCAGCTGAAGTGGCCAAACTCCCTCTTTTCAGGGCTGGCACCCTGCTGCTGGGCCTTCGCTGCAGGTTAGCTATAGAGGTACAGTTTCAGGCTCACCTTTTATTCCCCAATAACAGGATAAACGTGAGCCTTATTGTCTGGGCTGGCTGCTTACCACGGCGTGGGCTCTGACAGCTCGCAGCCTGCTCGCTGCTTGCTTCTTCCTGCAGCTGATGCTGCAGCTCCGCTGGCGCAGCGCGGAAAGGGACTTTTACAGCGAGTGAGTCATGCCGAGAAAGCTGGCCACAGCCAATGTAAACCCCAGCCTGTGCACGCCCGCAGTCTCACATGTTATCTCCACCAGATCTGGTCAGGAACCAGGGCTGTGCAGTTTGAGACTCTGCAGCACTGGGTGGGGGGAGTGGGGGGAGAAGCGGCACTGTGTGCAAGCACAGAGCCCAGCGTGCTGCAGTGCCCCAGAAAATGAAACTCTCCTCCAAAATAAATTTTAGAGCTGCCAAGACATCATGTTTTGGTGTGTTTAATTTCCTTTTTGTTTTCACTTGCACACCAAAGTACATTTGTGTATGAGAACAGCAACACAAAAATGTCCAAATGGCCAGAGCTGGAATCGAGCTGAGATGGAAGGTTAAAATACTTTCTCATCTGCCAATACTGATATCAACATTACCCCACAAAATATTTAGCTGAAACTGCATTCTACCAGAGACCTGCTTGGTCGAAATGGAATTTTTAATGTTTTTTTTTTTTCCTCTACTCTTTAGTTTGGCTTTGTTTTTTTCCGAGTTCTAAAGAGCACGCATGCATTCAGGATTACAGTAATTTTGGGACGAGCTTCTCATCCACATGCTAAGCAGGGCAACAGCTGGCAGATGTGTGATTTAATTTGCACCTCGTCTATGTGTGCTGCTGCCATGACAAGACGCACCAACTGCCTCTGGCTCTGAGCATGCCAACCAAGCCCTGCACCCCGCTTTGGCTCTGCACCCCCAAATCCTCTGCCCTGCCAAGGCTCAGGACACCCCCAGCCTTCTGCCATAATCTCCCAGTTTTTGAAGATCCCACTACTGTGGGAGCCCGCAGCGAGCCACTTGTGCCTGTGCAGGCTTTGGATAATTCTGGCGTTAACCTCTTTGCTTGGGCATCCTCAGCTGCAAATTAAGGAATAGCAGCACACTTCAGAGGGGTGGTAGGGTAAGGATTAACTGCTATGCTGCTTTGAAGCACTATATACATGCCAAATAATATAATCATCCTAAATGCGAGGCCAGGATAATCCGTGTATTTTTGCAGCCCCAGAATCCTATTTGATTTCATCTGTTTTAATTAACAAATTTAATTTTGCATTATTAGGGAAAACAAGAACAAAAAAAATCAAGCTTGCGTACGCTTTATTACAAATTATTGTTATCAGCTGCCCCGCAGGACTCCAGAAGGCACTAAATATGAACAACGGTTAAATTATGGGGGTCATGGAATAAGCACAATCAAAATGCAAACACTTTTCTTTCACGTGAGGTGGGGGGAAAAAAAAGACGAAGAATCCTTGGAGCCTCCTTGGAGCCACCAGGACTGTGGAGAAACGTACCGAGCAAACTGTAAAACTGATTACTAGGCTCAAAAAGGCTAACATGCAATTTGTGTTCTTTTTATGTAGATTAAATGCATTCACTGCAGCTCATAGAGCTTAGATGCTCAGCAGGGATTCAGAGGGCTGGGTATCAGTCAACCACAGCCAGCCGCTAAACCACAGGGCAAAATCTGCTATTGTACATTAGAATAGTCACTTAATCTGTCTTAATGGGTGAAAAACCCAAGGGACAAATGTATATTAAAATCAGAAAGTTAGTTGTAACGTTTAAGGAAAGCTGTAAATATTTTTTGAGATAACGCTGTAAAACATTATTAATGAGTCTGAAATCCCACTGAATATCTTTACATATAGCTCTTGCAGATGCAGCTGCCTGGCAGCACCGCCTGCCGATGGGGAGGAAGCCCAAAAACACTAAATGTCGGCCGAGTAAACAAGGCAGGGATCGAGCAGGATCTCCTTTAGCAACGCAAAGGAAAGGCTGCCAGCTCGGTGGCTGGCAAGCACTAAAATGTGCTGCTCAGGCTCCCCTGCTGGGCACCGACATTTGTGGGTGCAGCCACCAGGGCAAGGGTGCTGCCAACAGCATCAGAGCTGCCTCTGGGAGAATTGATCCGTCAAGAGGAGGTAGGGGCTGTGGTGAGGCCCTTTCCACCACGGCACGGCACAAAAAAAAACCATCCTCTGCCTGTCTTCTTCATGGGACTCGGGCTTACTGGAAACTGAGGAGCAATAACACGACCTAATTCCCCACCCTGAAAGCCTCCTATTTATTCTGCTGGTGTCTGGGGTTTCCTCAGCATCTTCTAGCTTAGATTCTCCTGACAGAAAGTTTTCTCCCCGCACACTCCTCGTATCCTATTTAGAGATAATTGGGACTGCCTGCCATCATGGCTCAGAAATAATTACTTTGCCATAATTAGGCTTAAATCAGGATTTTTACACCTGTGTTGGGGATGGCTGACTAAACCACAGGAATTGCCACATGTAGACCCCAAAATGGCTCTGTGAGCAAGGACCCCTGCCTCCACAAATGTGGGTACAGACCGAGAGGGAGAGATGCTTTGTCAGCCATCAATCAACATTATTTTGGAAGATATGTGGAGGAAAATGAACCCTGCTGAGGCCTATAACATGTTTGACCTTAACTGGGTATAGGATGTTTGTTTTTTTTCAGCTGTCTCTGTTGTGTGCTCGTGAAATCCATGTTGATGCTGCTGCAGGAGAGCGCTTTTTTGTCAGAAAACTGATTTTGGGTAAACCTGTGCTCCAGAAGCACAATCTGTGTTGGTTGCTCTGTGGCTAGAAGTGATGCTGTGGGGTCAGAAAACACACAAACCATTGGGAGAAGCTGTCAATTCCTGACCCATACTGTTATTCAAATGTTTGCACTAATCTTCAGAAAAGCGTATTTCCATTGGCAGGACCGAGCTCCCCTTCGAACTGCAAGCTGGTTGGGCTGCAGTGCTCGACCATGAGGTCTTCAAGGCACCTCCATAGGTGGGATGCAGGGATGAGGAACTGGAGCACTTTGGGGCCCCCTGCACCATATGGACAAGTGGCATCTCTGATGGGATTGAAGAACTCCTAATGGGGCAGATATGGCCCAGCAGGCCAAGACCAGGTCAAGAGGGAGGGCAAGTGACAGCAGAGGACTAGTCAGGACGAGTATGGTCCTACAAAAAACAAGAAGACTGGGAGCCAAGGAAGTCGTTGCCTGCGGCGCTGGCACTTAAACAGGAGGATGGTGGAAGGAAAGGGGTTCGGCCTGAAGTGCTGTGAGGCCTAAAGGCCTGAGTCCCCTTCATGCTCCACAGCCAAGTAAACACCCCACTCCTGCCACTTCGCCATGATTTATGTGGCAGATCTGAGGGACAAATTGCTCCTGGGATGATGATTTATGCACTCAAATGTTATGAAGTGTATTTCATAAAGTGAAGGATATTTCAGTGCCTCAGCAGCATCCATTTCTGGTCAACCCAGTGCAGGTACCACCTGCGTCCTGCTGGTTGGCCTTACCTCACCCCTCCAAGCCTCCACACACCTTGGCATCCTGAGGACGCACAGGTGGGGCTGAGTTCACCAGCCCTGTGACAATTTTTCCTGTCTCTAAGTGAGGGCTAATTAGCCATGCAATTTTTTTTGCTAAGGCTGGCTTATTTCTGTGTTTTAATTAGGTGAAAGAAAAGTGCAGAGCTTCTGTACTCCTTGTTTTTCTACAAGTCATGTGAAAAGCAGGTTTCCATTTTGAGAGTTGCACTTTACACGCAGATTGCATAGCAGAGATGACATTTCTTTCATTCATCCTATCCTGCTTGTTGTCTAATCTCCTGTTACATCATACAAGCCTCTATGAAGAAAATTAACTGTATTCCAGCCAAAACCAAGGCAATATCCATCCCTTACTCCATACCACTTATGTCATGCTCAGGTTCCATGCTTTCCAATACCTCCTCATTAGTCACCACCCTTTGATTAATACACAGATATCATTCCCTCAGTCTCTGGACCACAGCTTCTATGTGTTACGGTGGTTGCTCAGGACAGGAGAGGCGGTGTGTTGTGTGGAGTTACTGGACACCAAAGCCAGCTCAGTTCAGCTCAGGTCACCTGAACTTGCACTGCTTCTTGTAAGGCTCATCCTCTGTTGGTCTGAGTGGTTCCTGCTATAGGACTTCCTATGAAATGCAACTCAGATCATGGGTTACAACAGTTTAATGGCATATTCATTACAATCTCCAGTCCTTGTCCTTTTGGACTAGGCCACGGTTTAACATTGAAATGAATTCCTCCCCTTCCCCTGCTCCAGCCTGATCTTCTCCATTGACCACAGTCTCTTGGAGGTGTACCTGCTCCAGCATGGACTTATCCATGAGCTACACCCTCTTCAGAGGTCTACCTACTGTTTCATGGACTTATCCATGGCCACAGACACTTTGAGGTCTACCTGTTCTGGTGTGGACTTACCGGGCCACAGCCTCTTCAGAGGTATACCTTTTGTGGCATGGACTTACCCACAGCCACAGTTACTTTGAGGTGTACCTGCTCTGGCATGGCCTTCTCCATTGGCCACAGCCAATTTAGAGGTCCCTTCAGACACGTGCTGTGTCATGGTCTTATCCATGGCTACAGACACTTTGAGGTATTCTGGCATGGCCTTATCCATGGACACAGAAAGCTGTATGTCCTGTAGCATGGACTTCTCTGTGGCCACAGATGCTTCATGGTGCACTTGCTCTGGAGTGGCCTTATCCATGGCTAGAGATGCTGCAGGGTATACACGCTCCCACGTGGGCCCATCCACAGGTCACAGTCCCTCTGACTGGCGTTCAGTCTGGAGTTCCAGGCTGTCCAATACAGCAGCACAGGAACAGCAGCGATGCCCTGGCCGTCGGCCAGCCCAGGCTCCAGGCTCATGGCCATAGCTGTTATCAAAATGTTCCCAGGCATAGCAAAGCGAGATGATAAGGAGTAGAGTAAATGGCAAAAGCAAAAGCAGCCATTAACCATCACGTGACTCCAACATACAGTAAGGTAAGCAAGCCTTGTGACAAGCGCAGGAGCCTGCCAATTAGCAGCTAAACAGCTATAGCATCTATAAATTTGGTCTAGCACACTCCACACTCCAGTCAAATCTGTCATCATCTCATCCCTTTGTGCCCCGTGTTGGGCACCAAAAAGGACTGTGGTGGTTTAACCTGGCAGGCAGCTCAGCCCCACACGGCCGCTCGCTCACTGTCCCCAGGTGGGATGGGGGCGAGAATCAGAAACATAGGAGTGTGAGAAATCATGGAGTGAGACAAGGACTGTTTCCTAGGTAAAGCGAAAGCCATGTGTGCACCAACAAAGCAAAAGAGGGAATTCATTCACTGCTTCCCATCAGCATGCAGGTGTTCAGTCACTTCCAGGAGAGCAGGGATCGTCCTGCATAACATTTTCTTGGGAAAACAAACGCCATCGCTCCAAATGTTCCCTCCTTCCTCCTTCTTTCCCTCCAGTTTTATTGCTGAGCATGGTGCCCTGAGGTATGGGACATCCCTCTGGCCAGCCTGGGCCAGCTGTCCTGGCTGTGTCCCCTCCCAGCTCCTGGTGCACCCCCAGCCTCTTCGCTGGCAGGGCAGCACAAGAAAAGTCCTTGGCTCTGTGTAAGCACTGCTCTGCAATAACTAAAACATCCGTGTGTTATCAACACTATTTTCATCAAAAATCCAAAACACTGCATCATACAAGCCTCTGTGAAGAAAATTAACTCTATCTCAGCCAGAACCATGACACCTCCCAATTTTCTTCACCTCTTGGTCCGAACCTTCCACAAACAGCAAACAGACCACAACCGGTTGTGAAGTCTGATTTCCTCCCTGCTTCTACAAGGTCACCAAATCACATACATCACATATCGACTGCATCTGCTCTGCCATTCAATTTTGCTCAATAGCTATACTACACATGGAAGTAAAGTATGAACATCTGTTTCAGTACAAGATCTTGAAGACCCGTCAAAATTATTGTTATAATTTAAACTCGGAAACTTGTAGAGTCTGCATCCTCCATTCAGCTGCGAATTAGGCATTACTGTAGTTTATGTTTAATAGCCCACAGCTTAACCCGTTGTTACCAGCCAGTGTATCTTGAAAAAATACTGGGATTATTAGGCTACGATAATTTTGATCTCTCTGATGTTGAAGAAGGGAAAGATTTGAATCTCATGAAAGCTTATATGTTTTAAAAAAACAAACAAAACAAAAAAACAACCATTGTGCAGGAGGTACTGTGTTTTTAAGTCCTCTTTTGGAAAAATATTAAGACTGGCCTTTCTATTACACCATTCAAATATTAAATATATTAGAAACATGGGGTTTTCTTCCTCATGTGAAATTTATCTTCCAGACATCACTTCTTTTCCTCCCATAACTGGAAGATGAAATGATAAAAGACACTAAATTGCACAGTCTGAGATATTCTGGCTAGTGTCTCTATTTTAAAAGCCAATATACACAGTGGTATTTACAACTCTTGCCTGGAGAATGGTTTATCATCATTTTCTTTTATTAAAGATGTTTGAAGTAAATCTCAACCATTCTCCAAGGACAAAAAAGTCCCCAGCACTAAGGAAATCACATGGATCCAGTCCTCTTTGGTCTGTACCAGTGAGGACAACTCAAAATACACATTCAGGCATAAGCCCAGCAGAGGCCAGCCACACTTCTGCATCTCACCCAGACTCCATGACTTCAGGTCATGGACATCATCACGCTGCCACCAGCACTGAGGGCTCCGAGCTGCTGCTTGCAGGACTCTGAGCATCTAATTGTACTATCTGTCAAATTACATGGCATCCCTCCGCTGTGATGGTTGAAAGCCCTTCTGGACTAGGGTTATGTGCAATGCGGATAGAAATAATTGACAACAGCTGATGTGCACGGTCACTAGTAATGGATGATGTAAGCTGCAGCAGGTTTGAGAACACATGATTCACATTACAGTTCACTGCTGGTTCTTTGAATTAATAATGGTTCATGCTTAAATGGTATGATATTTATATATATTGCTACAAATTCACTACTACCTAATTCTTCATGGCCATCACTAAATGGTACATCATGGCCTCTGAGACTTTCTGATCCTGGGAGCACTGGGCCCTAATGCATGAAGTAAAGGAAATTAGCTCTTAGCAATAGAATCGAGAGCACAAAATTGAATCAATTTGACTTTGTCCAAGTAAATTACATGGGTTGTGCTACGTTAATGTAAATAAAATGTGTATATGCCAGATGACGGTGATGCTGCATAGATTGAACATATTAGGGAAAAATGAGCAAATGTGGGCTAGGAAACTTTTAGAAACATTATGATGGCTTCTGTGTCCTTTTGCTGTTAAAGGATACAAAAGGACTTGTCATGAATCCAGTTGTCCATGCCCACAGAAAACCATAAAACTCCTCTGAAACGAGCCAAAACTGTATTTTCAAAAACAAAGGTCTCATACTTAAATCCTTTCCGGGAGCTCTTCCAGATCTAAAACGAGTGTCACTAGGAGACAGGAAAGCTCTCTTGCCCAGGGACAGGACCCTCTCATTTCCATCTCTGCAAAGATTAAATTTGAACCCTGCCCAGTCTGACTCTCTGCTTTCCCATCCTGCGCCGTGCTTGTGGTGACAGGCTGCCACATCGAACGGGGAGGACTCTGCACCCAGTCTGCGTGCCTGTGCACGGCTGCAGGATGAAAGCCTTAGGGGCATGGTGATGCTAGGTACAGAGGAACTGCTTACTGTCCCAGCACTACATCTTGCTCCTCCTATCACCCGGCCAGGTCGTGTTCTGTGGAAATTCTCATGTCCGGAAGAAGGAAAAAAATCCTCGTCCAGGTGGCTGAGGATTTTTTTGGTGATGGTGGGCTTTCCGGGTTATTTTTCTGTTTTTAAATGGTGGATGTTCAGAGGAATGTTAGAGTAAATCCTGAGAGATGGAGGAGAAGTCAGAGGGCAGGGGAGGCTCTTGGGGGTGCAACACAAATTCATTTAGCACATTGCTCTGCAATTTATCACATAGGTCTCACCTCCACATATGTGGTGCATGTTGCGTATTTAGGGACAGGGATGAGACGGAGTGGGAAAATGGCTTCCCTGTTCTTCGTACTGACGAGCCGGTTTCATAAACTAGGATTTATTTACTGACACACAGTATTTCTGTCAGAGACACCTGAAAGTGTTTTGACCCATAGATTTTCCTTGAAATAGGGGTAGGCTGCAGGAGTTGTGTCTACATCAGAATGATGTCTGAAATGCCAGAGAAACAAATTGGGCTTGCTTTATTGCCTGAATTTTAGCTTTTCCATGAAGCATCTAGAGTTGTGCAAATAATGCTCAAGGCACAGAGCAGTGTTTGTGAGTGGTGTAAGAGTGACTGAACTTAGCAAGAAGCTGACTATTTAACTGTTTGGTTGCTGAGAGCTTGCCTTCAGAAAGCGAGTGTGTTGCTGCACAGCACACTGGCACCTGCAGCTTGCATGCAGCAGGGCTCTGTTTCCATAACTGGAGTGGAAGAGGAAGATAGTGTGCAAAATCCCAGCCAGCCCTTTCTTGGTGACTCCAGCCGGGTGACCTGACAGCTAAGGCACCTGTGCAGGGCATCTTGCAGGTGAGCTGTGAAATGGAGAGCCCCTTGCCATGAAATCCATATCAGCAGGGTTCAAAAGCTGAGCAGAACTGGCTCAGAATTGGGCTGAGAAAGTAGGGGAACAATAAATAGACAAGGGCTTGCAGAACAGCAGAAGTTGCAGTGTGAATTTGCCTAACTAGCCCCAGATGGGAGAGATTTGTAGGTATCATGGCTGAGGAATGTTTTCAAGGGAAATGTAAAGAAAAGGGAAAGACGGGCGCTTTGCGAAACCTGAATGTTTTTCCCATGCATGGAGGGATGTGTGGAAGTGGCTGAGGGGAAAACAGGCTTGCCAGGAAAAAGGCAAAGACAGAAAGAAAGAAGGTTGATGGCTTCAAGAGCTAAAAGCCACTGAAGACACAAGTCCATGCTGTTATATGAAGACTGGCCATGCCGCCAGCTATGAGCTGCAGCTCTTTGAAGGAGCGATGGCTGGCTTGGTAGCTGGGGCTGTACCACCACCACCTCCTTTCCTCCTTCTTCCTTAAATTGCTGCTCTCCATAGAAAACAAACAAACAAACAAAAGCTTCCTGTTCTCTCATCTATGAAGCTTTGTTGAAGTGCTGGCTCAGAATCAGAGGTTTTTACCGAGCAAAACTTTGTCCCGCTGAACTCCATTTCCATTTCAAAGGGAAATGTTATCAATTTCTTTACTGGAAATTCGGAATGAACTCCCTTTAGAACACGGCCCGTATGAATATGCCTTGGTTTGTGGTATTGTGCTTAAATCCGTCTCTGGCTATATTTATTACAATTCCTTTTTTTCAGCTTGCATGAACTCTGAAAGGGGGAAGGTCAACTGATGCAACCTCATAAAATCCCGGTGCAAATGTAGGGACTGTCAAGAAATTTCATACGTGTAGGATTTCTGGCATTTCAAAAAGAAATATTGATTGTCCTTTTCCCATTTGCCTGGAGCAGGTGAATGAAGAAACTTCTGAAGCAATAATTTATTTTGTCTTTACCGATTCACTGAAGCATTTATGAATATAGCCCAAAGTCTCTTGACATTAGCCGCTTGATATGTTATCACACTATTTCATACAGAAACTCGAAGAGCAAACTTGGCTTTCTGTTCAAAGTCATAAACGCGAGGCAGCCCCGTGCATGGTGAAACAGGCTACCAGACAGAGCATCCAGGGAGGATTTCAGCTGTGATTTAACCCTTCTCTGGCCCGTGTGGCCCCATTCTGCTGCAGCTATGGGATTCACTTCAATGCCTGCCCTTGCTACAGGGTGCTCTGCCCCGCTCCAAAGCTACGGACGTAGGGAAATAAGTGAGGAGATGGGGACGTGCACCTTCTGCATAGTATGAGGAGGACGGGGTGGCAGCACTGGCTGGAGGCATGCCCTGCATTCGCTCTGAAGACATTTAATCATTGCTTAAATGGAGGTTGCAAATTGGTATCTGCAGCCGACAAGGCAAAGGAGGAAGTTCCTCTAATTACACACGATGAAAGGAGGTGAGAGGGGCCGTGGTGTGGGGTGAGGGACAGAGGGAGACACGTCGCTATCACGTCTGTGAGCTATCCATGGCAGCAGCACACATGTCTATCAGCCTAGCTTCCAAGTGGCTTTAATTAAAGGAGACAGTTAAGTAATTACTGTATTCCACTTACCAAATTTTGGGCAAAGATACTCCTGGGACCACGAGGCTATGAAGTGCTGGGTATCTCCTACAATGGAAATCAATGAGACCTTCAGAGCAGGATCAAGCCCCCCGTGTAAAGGTCAGGCAGATGTTGGAAGTGACCCTACTGTCTGTCTCCTTGGAGTGACACTGACTACTGACCACGGTGGGGGGATTGATATGAAAACACGTAGCCGTTCCTCATTAATTAAAGGGTTTTAGTTTAGCTTATTCATTCTACAGGGGAGCCTAGGAAATTTGGTATTTAGTGATAGCAGGAAACTTCAAAACTTGCATCCTAAAATCCAGGACCCACTTATAATGCTACTGATGACCATTTCAAAACCAAATTACTTCCATCAGAGGACAATCAGTTTTGAGTTGGCAGTGCTGATAGTGCAGTAATAAATGTCAGACTGATTTGGTAATGTGTTCGTGCCCATGTTGAACTGGTGCAAATCACCGGGAAAAGGATGAAGTAAAGGCTGAGCTGGCCCACTGAATGTAAATGTTTTGTGCTCATTCACGCAAAAAAAGTGTTGGAAGAACCCAGACAAAACCTAGATCCATGTCTGAACTTCAGCAGGAAGATCATGCTTTTCCTCTACATATGGACCTGAAATCCTAGCTTATGGTTACTCATAAACTGCAACTATTTTAAATCTGTCGGCCTAAGTACCTTGTACCCAAGAGTAACATAAGAACCAGCAGAGGAGTCCTCTGAAATGTCTTTAAGCTCTGGGAAAATCCTAAAAAATGGGAGTGGGAGAGGGGAATAAAAAATAAATGAGAAGAAGAGCAGGAGAGCCCTAAAAGCAAATGTTGGGCCAATATTTCAGAAAGCCAATGGAATGACGCAGGAGACACTAAACCAGTTATCTTGGCATTGATCCCAGGCATAGTCATGGGAAAGGCTGATAGGGGACGCAATCAGCAAAAAATTAAAAGACGAGAGCATAAAATAATGCCAATCAACAGCACTTTATGGAAAACAGGTTTTGTCAAATCTGCTAGACGATAGGATGTTTTTCAAGGGATCACAAGTTTGTAGGATGCAGAAAACTGTTGTCATCATGTACCTGATATTTGTGTTTTGAGAAAAAAAAGAGCACTAAACAAAACCAGTGCAGCTCTCATTCAAAGAATGATAAACTAGTTAACTGACAGATGGAAAAATATTGGAAGTTGGGAAGGGCAATCCCCTACAGAGTGGTTGCAGTGGAGTCCTGTGGGAGTCTATGTGTGATCGAGTGCTGCTTAATACCATTTTTCTAACCTGGAGAGAAAGCCCTGCATCTCTGGTGAAGAGGGCTGACGTAAACCACATGCATTTTCATATTGCGTAGGTGCAATTATGAATTTAGAAATAAATGGAGCAGATCAGGAGTGTAAGGTGGGGGGGAGGGGGCTGTGCTCTGGAAATTGGTGATGCTAAAATGGGCCTGGAAGTCATTTGAAATAAATTACTGAATATGTTGCTTCCAGTGTAATGATTCAGAGGAACGAACAGGTTTCAAGAGCATTTAAGTAAGCAGAAATAGAGAAATGGTATCATCCTTGCATAGAGTGAAACTGCCTTTCTGTGAGGGCATTACTGTAACACTACATCCAGCTTTGGGGCCAGGAGGACTCGGGAAGGTGTGGGAATGATCCATGTACTTTCCCAGCACGGGCTGTGGGAGCTGGCTAGTGTAGGTATAAGAAGCTTAAGGCAAGGCCTGGTAAGAACCTATACACCCTGTTTAAAAAGAGCTTTCCGATGGCAGTGAGCTCCTCAGGATGGGAGAAGAACATAACGAGGTCGGTGCTTGGAAGCCATGGGCACATCCAGAATAGAGATGAGGTGTGCTCCTGGCAATGCAGTGCCAGGACCAGGGGCCAAAATCCAGACTGACCGGGGGCAGCCTGTATTGACCATGGGCCATGATGAGGCTGAAAGGATTAGAAATAATAAAAAGAGGTGGGTTCTGGCCCTCCACCCTCTCACCCACCCATCCATCCACATGGACATTCACAGTAAAAGCCACTCTGTAAAATGGTGTTTGAAATTGATGGCCATGTTTCTATGACTCTCGTTAGGTAAGCAGTACCATCTTGAAAGAAATTCACCACCAAGTTGCTATCGCCACACAAAATATTGTTACTCCATTTGTAATAGGCTGATGTAATTCCTGTGCACCTGGGGATGTAAGAAATGTGCTCTGGACCTGCAGAATGTGCAGAACCATGCACATGAAAATTTCTCAAGATGCAGCCCAGGAAAAGGTTGCTAGCGTGACCTTAATGACACCCATACCAGAAAAGCTCATTCAGTGGTTTGCAAGGCTGCTTCTCCAATGACTGGTTAGATGCTTTCTACAAAATAAAAATTCTCAGTTCTACAAGTTATTGTCTTACATAAATGCAATAGAAGAATGGGTAAGAAACACACCGCAGAAAGTAACAGCAAACAGATGTGGCATGGTGTGATACACGCAGCTCATTTTAAACACCCTAGCCTTAAAGCGCATCACTTATTTCTAATGATTATTCTGGTGAGCAAAGGATGTAGCCACAGCTCTTTGTTTGCCCTGAAAAAATCCCCTAAATGTTCTCGCCATGCCTGGGCTCCTCACTTCACAGCTGTGGCCGTGGGACCGCACAGCCTCAGCTGAACACCCAGGGTACTGAGCACAGCACAGACAGCGGCAGCCCTGAGTCCTGCAAGGGACGGGTGTCCCATGCACACACCGACTGGTGGGGTACACCAGGCCACCAGGGTTTTCCTTCAGCTGCCAATAAAATAGGGAAATGGTGGTTCCTCCAGGCTAATTTCTGTGTGATTTGAAAGCTGTAGAAACACGTAACGCTGGAGGAGGCAACAAGGAGGACGGATATGGTTGCGACCAAAGATCATCTCCACACAACCAATCCCCATCAAACTGGAGCTAATGTCTTCTGTATTTTAAAAACAAGATCTTTTTCCTGCGTATGTGTTGAGACAAATAATAAAATATAGGTGTAAACAAGCCTTCATTGTCTTATTGTCCATAGATAAATACACAATAAGTTCAAAGTAGGGCTGGATTCATAAAGCAACACTATGCTAATCTGTATTCGGGTCTCAAGCGTATTATCTGTAATTTACAACCAATTTAAATGGCATTAACAGTCTTCCCCTTATGGGAATTTAAATTTGCATCCTACCATTGAATTAAACACTGATTGCATATTTTCTATAGGGGACGTAATGCTCTTTGAAGCTTGTTTTGAATAATAAAGCATCTATTCATGCACATGGTGCAATGTGTTTCTTTGTCCTGAATGTAATTGAAGTAAAATGTGAGTTAAAGGGATTTTTCCTCTAGCCACAGGTTTGTTGATTACCATCTATTTTCATCTATTCAAGGTTTTAAAAAGGAAAAGAAAAATACAGTAATCTCTTCCTGCATTTGGAACCTCATTTACCACTCAGAGCCTTCCTGAGAGCGCCGGGGATGAACAATCAGGAGGTCAAGTTGCAGCCGATCTTTGGAGGAGGAGAAGAGAAAGGAGCAAAAGAATCCCTACCCTTCTGGAAAGAAATAAAATAAAATGCCACCGACAAAAAGCAGAGGGCTTAATACAGCACCACATCTAACCTCCAGGAGAAACATCCTGGCTGCCGTCAGGTAGCTGTTCTGCATGCTGCCGACCACTGCAGGCCAAAAGAACCGCGGCGGGGATGACTTCAAAGTTAAGGAAGCAACTAGGGTGAAATAATACTGTCAACCTTTTTTCATTTGATTTGTAAGGGGGGAATAGCTGAAATAAATAACAAACGTGTGACTTTCCCATTTTTGGAGCTAGAAAACCAGCAGAAAGGCAGCCTGCAGAACAGGACACTGCGTCGAAGCCATGGGGTGTGCTCCTCCGGCCAAAGCAAACCCACTGGGGAGAAGCACCCTGCAGCTCCCCGCCTGCACAACCCGCTGCCAGCTCTGCCCTGGGATGCCGGCGGCTGTCCCCACCACCTCCTCCTGTCCCCATGTCCCCACGAGGCACCCGTGTCCCAGCTGTCCCCGTGGGGCTGCAAGCTGCGCCCTGCGCACTGAGCAAAGCGCCACGAGAAGCAAGTCCTCCCCTAACGCTCCTGCAGCAGCTGCAGCCGGGCTGGGGGAAGGCCTCTCTGGTGTGTTTTAAGAGATGTCTTTTATTATTATTATTATCATTGTGCTGTTCACTTTCAGATATAGGCAGGCCTGTGCCCAACAAAGCTGTAGCTGCGTTAATAGCTTGGATATTCACAATCCTGGCACTTATCCAGAAATGACAGCAAAGACAAAACACAGTTGATGTATTTGGCATTTGTGCAGTGATATCATTAATGGTTTAGAGTGACGGTTTTTATTTTTCATCATTCTCTGGTTTCTATTTTCTTGAAAAAGCAGGGGCCACCGCTGCTGAAGCCATAGCTTTCCTTCAACTCTTAGGATTTCTGGAAGGCTTTAAAAATGCAGAATGTACTGGCAACCGGAACTCCACGATGATTTGTGTCCTTCCCCATCTTAAAAGGTGATTTTATAGCTCCTCGAGGAACAAACACTGCTTAAAAACTGCCAACTGCGTTTTAGGAAGAGGCAGGGAGGACTGCAGACCGTGGCCTTGATCCCATTAGGACAAGGTGTCAGACAGCGGCTGTAACCGTATCTCTGGACTTAAACAGTTGCACAAGATATCTTTGCAGGTTATCTTGAATTACTGCAGTTAATATTGTATTGGTGCTATAAAACCGAGTGCCGGCAGAGCCGCCGTTGCGTACGTAGCCAACATCAAAGGTCGCCGTAGCCGCGCTGCCGGGAGATAGTGAGGGAGAGGAATACCGCTTTTTTGCTTTCCAAAACACTTCTGTCACATCACGTGCACATGAGACAGAGACGATGGCCCCTGGACACCTCCAGGCTAATCGCCATTTTGTTCAATTTGCCTAAAATGAAGGTCTCTGGAATGATAAACATTTTCAAAATCGGCTCGGCACCACAGGTCCCTAGGTGCGGGTGGGACGTCCTGCGTGCTGACGGTCTGCCCCAAAATGTGTCCCCTTACACTGAGAGAGGCAGGGAGCTGCAGGGGGAGCAGGGAGCTCCAGGCTAACTGCGGCTCTGCCAAAACCCCTCACGGCCCCTCCTCGGCCTGCACCCAGAAGCAGGGTTGCTCCTTCCCTCACAACGTGGCTGGAGGAGCTGTGGTGCACAAGCAGGAGGGGGAGATTTTGTTTGTTGTTTTCCAGCATGCAGGTTCAGGAGGTTTTTTGGCAGTCCTGTGGAGGATGCACTACACTCTGCCAACAAAGGCTGGGTGCTGCCTTTGTTGCTGCTGGCACCCTGATAAAAAGGCCCCGGGGCAGGGAGGTGTTCGTGCACCAGGCCCCCGGGGCAGCTGAGCCACCCTGTGAACTGCAAGCATTTCCCCCAGTTTTCCTACAGAAACCATACAAGAATTCAGGCCTGATTTACCAGCGCTAAGCCCAAGCCGGGAATGATGAAGTACGTGTTTTCCATCCCCGGCAGTCAAGGCCAGTCAGTGTACAGTGACTCCTCCAGAAATCAATGTTTTAAAATAGCTGAAACCCAGGAATCCTAACAGAGCTGGCTGAGGAGGCTGCCTGGCTTTGTGTCTGACACACTTTACAACGGTGAGAAAACGCCATTGCAGAGCGACAAGATGGGGAAAAGACAGACATCCCATCAGGTGCGGGGGGTGCTGTTGGTGCTTCTTAGGTACACACACACTCATTAATGATGTGGAAACCAATGTGAAATTACCGCTGATAAAACTTGCCGCCCATCCAAAGAAAGGCAGAAGGGTAAATAAAGCTGAAAGGCTCTCTGGGCCTCACAGGAAGCTGCACCCAGGCGAGCTCAGTGCTCCCGAGAGCAATACGTAGAGACAAGGGGACAGGTCAGGAAACGCAGTCACCTTGAAAAGGGGCTGCAGGCCCCTGAGAGCCCCCCGGCAGTGACGGAGAGGGATGGCAGCGTGATGGGGAGGTGGAGGGCTCCTGGCTGCGGGGCCCAGGGGATGCAGGCCAAGGCCCTTCAGCCGGGGGGGGTGGGGGGGGCACGGCAAGCGACTGGAAGCTGGAGGCAGGTCATTTCAGACAAAAATATGTCAGGCTTTCCTAAAGCACGAAGCTTTTCCGATACCTTGTATTAGTCTGCACAGGACGCTGACAGTTTCTGGTGGTTTCTGACTAAGATGGGATGCCTTTTGGTATTTAGCAGCCAGGATTTATGGACTGCCGTGCAGGGATAACTAGGTGGCATTTATATGGGAGGTTGGCTTCGGGAAGATCGGACGAGCTCTGCTGGCTTTTGACTTTATTCATCTATGAAATTGCCACACCGCCTTATTATACATTATAAATAAATAAATGAACAAGGGACGGGGCTGAGCTCTCGCCGCAAACCCTCTGCCTGCTTTTCAGGCCTCTGCAGCTCGAACGTGCGTGTAAAAAAATAGCAGGACAAAGGTGACAAAGCAGACTCAAACATCGCCATCGCCATGGCAACAGTGGCATTAGCCTGACACAGCAGCAGAAACCAAAATGCACCCTCACACAGAATATCCTGCAAGTTAGGGAATTGTGAAACGCAAGCCCTACATTGCACAGCGCAAACAAGAAAAATATAAATGGCCACAGATTGCTCAATAAAATGACTAATTGCCATTTAAAAATAGGCTTTCTGCAAATAAATAGGATCTTAATAATCTGTAAAATCAATTTCCCTTGACACTAGCAGCAAAAGGAAAAAACAATCACAACTTGCATATAAACTAACAATTTGCATTTGCGGCTTTGCCTGGAATCAGAACCTATTAATGCCGTGATATGGTGTGGGCTCCCCGGCTGCCATTTCAGCACAGCTCCTGCGAGCCTGCCAGCGGTGCACGCAGCGACGTGACTAACATCTGTCACATCTGGTTTGCTCTTTCTCTCATCTGCTCTCCGGGGAAGGACTGTGTGTGCAGGAGGGTATTTTGCATGGGGCTTTTTTTTTCCTTTCCTTTTAATGTGCATACCGGGATGCGTTTCAATGAGGAAAGTTCGAGCCAAAGCAATATACCGTGCACGTGAGGAAAGATTTTTTTAGTCCCCTGTGGGATTTGGCACCGCCGTCTCAGACATAAAAGGACAGAGGAAGGTTTCTGTCTTGCCCAGCTGAGTTCAGAGCAGACAGCTTGCTCAGCCCTGAGGAGTGCATCATTTTGGACAGCGGTCCTTGCCTTGGTGCCTATGTGTGGCTGAAACGGTGGGCTACAGGAGGGCCTTCCAGCCATGCAGCCGGTGTGGACAGGGGGTGCAGAGGATCAGGGCAGAAAAGTGGCAGAAAAGGTGGATTTACTTTCTTTTCTATCACAAATGATAAGATTGTTGGCCATCTCTAGCTGCTGTTAATCATATGGTCCACACCTGAGATGCTCTCATGTGTGGTGGAGCAGTGGGGATGGGGCTCCAGCACAGCCAGTTGCCAGCTGTGCTAATTACTTTCCAGGGATTAATAAAGGTTGTGCTGGTTCAGAGCAGCTCCCAGGCAGACTCCAGCGGTGAGCCAGTGGGCAGTTCCATCACCTTCACTAGGATAACTCAGACAGTGCTGGGAGAAACCCAGGTGTGAAGAGGAGCCATCGCCCGGCTGTGCCTGGCGGGTGCACAGGATCTGGTTTTCCCACATCCCTACTTAAGTTGGTTACAAAACAAGAAATGCTCTCACTTTATTCAAGTTCTGCTTCATAGTAAAGATCGTTCCACTTCATGTGTCAGACAGGGAGGGATCAAATGGGATTCAGCCCAAACAGACAGGGATTTATGCTGCCAGAATGCGATGCTGAGAACAAGTCCTGCAGTGTTTGATGGGGGCAACGCACACAGCTTCTGCAAAAGGACAAGAAATTCATAACATATAAATCCCCAAAACGGTTTTCTGAGATAACTGGAATTTCCATATACATATAGGATTATTATTATTTATTTATTTTTTGTAAAAATGTAAGCCTTAAATGTATTTTTATTGTAATGAGATTGTAACGTATTGCTTTTATTTGCAATCACATCTCAACGTTGGTCAAATGCTCTTTGAAGCCAGCAGCAAAATGAAGAAAAGCAGGTCACAAAAGTTGACATGCAATATTCGCAGTAAGCTCCCATTGGTCACCAAACCCAATATCTGCAATACTTTCAACAATTTCCATAATCAATTAATTCTGTGAAATGACTTTTTTTTTTTTAAGTAGATAAACCAGAGGCATTGTCCCTCGGGGGATATAAATTCTCCCAAAGACTCAGCCCTGCTCAGAGGCTTACTGCAGAGCACTGACTGCCCATCAAGACAAATACCACGTCCCCCTCAAAGTTACATGAAGATAATTTCATCTCTTGGCCAAAGAATTAGGAATCAGCCCATCAGATATGATTAAGCTGCTTCCATCTCCTTTGAGAAACATCTGCTTCTCAAACAGATTACCACAACCGGTGGAAATGCTATTTTATTTTAATCTTCTAGAAATAAAAAAAAAAGGAGCACGATCTGTCAGGGAAGGGAAATCTTGCTCTCCCCCTGCTCATGGAGCACAGCGATGCCCTGGGGGACACGCAGGGCACGGCAGCCAGCCTTTTGGAGAAGAGAGAGAGGGACCTGCTCTGCAGGAACACGGCTGCAGCACCGCTGCCCAGCCAGCCAGGGTGGCTGGAGCCCCTTGGAAGTGGCAAGACTTCCAAACGGAGAGCTGCTTAAATCCCTGACAATGGTCCATTCCCTCCTTTTTTCTCCTCTGTCATGTCAGACCTTGCCCACTTGTGCTCGTCCAAATTGCCAGTTAATAGCTGCAGAGCACGGCTCGTGCTGCAGGCAGGCGGATGGGGAGGAACCAGCGATGAGGTCTGCCCTGAGCAGCAGATTATTTCCACTGACAGTCGGCTGATGCAGAGCACCTCCTTGGCTCCCCGAAGCCGAGATAGCTTTTGTTCCAGTTGGCAATGCAGCCGCAGATTTATGAGCTTCTCTGTCGCTCCTCCGATTACCAGGCCAGGAAAGCCACCAGGAAACCAAGGTTTATTTCATTTCCATTTTTTGTGCATGTGCAGGGTGGCCAGCCTAACAAAGCTGAAGCTTTGGAGAGGAGTCTGTGAGCACAGCCCCATGCACAAGGAGGGGGCTGAAGAGACATGCAGCATTCCAGTATTGCCCTTCACATTTCCTAACAGTTTTTATGAAGGTAAGATTCCCCCACCGAGGTGCTCCATTTGGGGTGGTGAAGGGGAGCGCCTCCCAGCCCTGCCGCCCTGGCCACCCTTGGTAGCCCCAGACACTGCTAGGATGGAGGAGAGGCTTTGAAAACCAGCAGCAGACATTTCAGATCTAAAACAAACCATTACTATGCTTGAAAACCGGGAGGACAAACAGAGCCAGGCCCACCACTCTGCACCTTTGTACTTCCGATACAATAATCCAGCCCTGATACAGGAATTCAACCTTGACTATGAAGTCAGGGTCCAGATTAGGATGTAGAAATCTACATAAAAGGCTTTCTTCTGGTCTTGCATTGCTTTCCCTACCCTAGGAATAGTTTATTCAGTACTAAAATCAGTGTTTTACTGATTAGGGGAACAAAAGGTATTTACTGAGCTCCAGACAGCTTAATGCAGTGGTTTGAAACTCTAGATATAGAGCAGTGGGGTAGTACCCAGCCTACCCTGCAAAGAAACAGGTGGAGAATTCTCTAAATATTCCTGGTTCCTCTGTCAGAAATTATAAAGCAAGAAGCAGATACATAATTTACATGCTATATACCTTTCCTTGGAGTTTCTCCTAGTTTAAAGTTTTTGAGTGTTTTTGCATTCGTGTGCTCAGAACTCATTGTAAAATTTGCTGCAGTGTTCTTTTCCCTATTATTTCTCTCTTTTTGTGGTTATTCACAGCTTTTATTAAATGTATAATACTTTGAAAGAATGTATAACCTCATAGAAAGATGGCTAAGCAGGGAGGGGACAAGAGGATGTTCCCTCTGACCCACAAGCAGAGCTTTTGAGATCACAAAATCACACAACCAGAGGGTAGCTAAGGTAGGAAGGGCCCTCTGGGCTCACCAGCTCCAAGCCCTGCCCAAGCAGGGACACCCAGAGCAGGCTGCCCAGGGCCAGGCCCAGGCGGCTTTTGAAGATCCCCAAGGAGGAGCCCCCACAGCTCTCTGGGCAGCCTGTGCCAGGGCTCCTCACCGCACAGCACAGAAGTGCTGCCTGGTGTGTTCCAGTTTGTGCCCACTGCCTCTTGTCCTGGCACTGGGCGCCACTGAAAAGAGACTGGCTCCATCCTTCTTGCCTTCTGTTAACCTTTGATATATTCATGAGCAGTTTTCTAAAATACGGCGTTTACAGATATAGTTAAACAAATGATTTCAGCCTTCCTTGTCCTGAGATCCTTTGCTCCATCTCCACTTCTCTATGCCCTGCCTCTGACTTTCCCACCCAGCTAAAACCCACCTGCCTTTGAAGCTGTACAGCAAGGGGAGCACGCTCCTGGCTCTAAAGCCTCTCACAGCATAAGAACTGCAGATGGGATCACATAACGCAGTGCATTAACAATTTTACATTTTTCATTGACCAAAAGTGTCTCAAAACTCAATTTTAGCCTAGAAATTACCAAGGCAGCCTTAAATGATTGGCCTTTTGAACACAGGAAGCGATAATCAATCTGTTCTCAACCCAGTCATTATAATCTCATAGAGATAAGGAGGATAAGACACATAAGACGGATGGAGTAAAGAAAGTATATTGGAAATAATCTTTAATTAAAAAAACAACAACAACTGAAGTCATGTCAAGTGAACCCTTGGAAATGTATGCAAATATATGAAAGGAGGAAAATGAGACATAGTGCTGGTAACTGAATGAAGGGAAGCCTTTAAATGGCTTAATAATAGGAACACATTGGGAAGCAGTGAGGTTAATACAGAAATGACATAAAGCAGTGGGGGGCCTTGGACTAGATTTATTGTGCATACTAATTGGAGGACATTGAATACCAGATAATAGCTGAAAGATGGGGCTGCGGCTCTGTCAACATCCTCTCGTGCACAAAAGATGATCTGGCAGAATTTAATAGCCGCACAATATCGCTGAGAGTGACACTTTAATAGGTAACAAAACGCTGCATTTCAGCATGGTGCAGGAGGAAACCACAAGAAAGAGAAAGTGTATGTGAATTTAACTGGAGGCAGCACAATTTCTCCACCCTTTCTCAGCCAAAAAAAGAGCCCAAGCACAGTCTTTATCTGAAGTGATATTAAAACAAGCTTAAACAAACAAATAAATAAATAAAACAGCACCAACAACTGAGACCACAAATGTCTTCTAAGTCTTTTAATCCTCATAACCTTGCACTGGCTGAGCTCAAACACTATTTCATTAAAATCTGGAAGTTAATTAGGGCAGGAAAAACAAGCAGCCCTCACCTATCCTTGTTTCCCCAGCTGAGGTAGATGCAGAAATTGCACAAGCAGCAAACAGATTTGCTTTTTCCGTGGTAATGCTTTATTAACAATTTAGAATAAATTTGCTACATTGCAGGTAGCAGCAGAGGAGAAGCCCCAGTGCGTGAGCGGAAGCCACAGCATTGCAGCACTTGGTCTCTGGGCTGCAGCGCAGACTGCTGAGCAAGGAAACCACCGGTGAGGAAAGGCCTTGTGAATATTTTTGGCATAGGTTATAATATGCAGGCACAGAAATGCTGTTTATAGAGGTCAGACAGCAGTCTGTGAACTGAAGCTTGATAGACTTGTGAAATCCCACTCCTTAGAATCCAACACGGTGTCTGAGACCATATTCCCAGGGTGCATACCAGGCACCAGAGATGGGATGCAGGCTGTGGGGCAGAGGCTGCCCCACAGGCCCTAGAGCTGTCAGAGATGCTCTGTAGGGCTGGCAGCTATGCCACAGAGCCTGGGGACCACGGTGCCTACGTGCACCTGGTGGGATGGCTTGCTGCTCCTCACAGAATCACAGAATCACAGAATCATCTAGGTTGGAAGAGACCTCCAAGATCATCTAGTCCAACCTCAGCCCTAACACTAACAAGTCCTACACTAAACCATATCACTAAGGGCTACATCTAAACATCTTTTAAAGACCTCCAGGGATGGCGACCCAACCACTTCCCTGGGCAGCCCATTCCAATGCCTAACAACCCTTTCAGTAAAGAAGTTCTTCCTAATATCCAACCTAAACCTCCCCTGTCGCAACTTTAGCCCATTCCCCCTCGTCCTGTCACCAGGCACGTGGGAGAACAGACCAACCCCCACCTCTCTACAGCCTCCTTTAAGGTACCTACAGAGAGCGATGAGGTCTCCCCTGAGCCTCCTCTTCTTGAGGCTGAACAACCCCAGCTCCCTCAGCCGCTCCTCGTAAGCCTTGTTCTCCAGACCCCTCACCAGCTTCATCGCCCTTCTCTGGACTCTCTCGAGCACGTCCATGTCCTTCCTGTAGCGAGGGGCCCAAAACTGAACACAGTGCTCGAGGTGCGGCCTCACCAGAGCGGAGTACAGGGGCACAATCACTTCCCTGGACCTGCTGGCCACACTGCTTCTTATACAGGCCAGGATGCTGTTGGCCTTCTTGGCCACCTGCGCACACTGCTGGCTCATATTCAGCCGACTATCAACCAGTACTCCCAGGTCCTTCTCCGCCAGGCAGCTTTCCAACCACTCTTCTCCCAGCCTGTAGCTCTGCTTGGGGTTGTTACACCCCAGAACAGGCCATTGCTGACCCCAGAGACCTGTGCAGAAACACCTACATCTATTTTAGCAGCTGAGTACCCCCCTGGGCCCCACAGGTGTATTTGCTAGATGTATGCTGGCTGCTGTGGGAGCTTAAACAGGCTCACCTGGAGCCACCGGCACTGCAAACAATTTCTGGACATCAGAAACCGAGCCCCATCTTACCCTCCTCTCCTAGGCACCATCAATGTATTGCTGTTGAATTAATGCAATAGATAAATTTCCTGCCACCATTCCCACTTCAAAACACAAGGTATACTGTTCACTGTGTGCTCTTCACATTTTAAAATGCAACACATGGACACATGAGAGCGTGTGTGCCTGCTGGCCTAACCTCAGCAAAACTCCGGGACCTTCAGGGTGAGGAGCCCCACAACTCACCAGAAATGCAGAGAAGGCTCCTGCCGGCACTTGCCTGAAGAGGGTGGAGCACTTGTGCCATTCCCCATCTGCATAAGGGGAAAATAATCTTTAAAGTGCTATTCCCATGAGGCTGCACAGAGAGCACCAGGGGAGGAATGCAGCTTGGGTGGGTCAGCATTGCAGGCCCCTCTTCCCTCACCCATGCTACTGTCTCTGCCCAGCTTCTCCTTTGGATCTCTGATAACTGCTGAGCTTTAGGCACTGACTTTTCAACAGGTGCTCAGCGTTTTGCTTCTGGTGGGAATCAATGAGCTGGATGTGCACTGGACAGCAAAGAGGAACTTCACTACAAAGTAAATCTGCTGTCAAAGGATGTGTCAGGACTGAGTAAAACACACTTGGGAAGATACTTTGCCATGCAAATAGAAACCACATAGATAAAGATCAGATACCCATCTGCCAAAGCATGTTACTAGAATAAGCTGAGCTGTAATCTCAGTAGATGACCCCACACAGTACTTGTTTAACTCGTCCATTTGTGTGAATTCCACTGCTATCGTGAGACCCCACCTGGAGCACTGCATCCAGCTCTGGGGCCTCCAGCAAAAGAAGGACATGGAAGTATTAGAACAAGTCCAGAGGAGGGCCATGAGGATGATCAGAGGGAGTTGGGGTTGTTCAGCCTGCAGGAGAAGGCTCCGGGGAGACCCGATGGCGGCCTTCCAGTGCCAAAACGGGGCCTACAGGAAAGCTGGGGAGGGACTTTTGGTCAGGGAGTGTAGGGATAGGACAAGGGGTAATGGCTTTAAACTAAAAAGGGTAGGTTTGGATTAGATATTCAGAAGAAATTCTTCACTCAGAGGGTGGTGAGGCACTGGAACAGGCTGCCCAGAGAAGCTGTGGATGCCCCATCCCTGGAGGTGCTCAAGGCCAGGCTGGATGGGGCTTTGGGCAGCCTGGTCTGGTGGGAGGTGTGGCAGGGGGTTGGAATTAGATGGTCTGTAAGGTCCCTCCCAACCCAAACCATTCTGTGATTGTGTGAAGGCACAAGAGTCAGATAATAACAGAAATGCTTCCCCTCAGCTGTGATACCATTCCTTTTATTTTCAGAGCACATCCCCTGCACATGGTTTCCTCTCAGATTTCTAACCCAGCATCACTTGACTGAGGTAACTATGTCTGTGCCCAGGCCTCCAAACACAACTGGCTGAGGAGGAACTTCTTCACAGATGCAGAAGGAACTAAATAAGTGTCACAGGAGCAGACTGATATGAGAACCAGGCCCTCATCCAAAGCCACAGCCTAAGGCTGGTGGACCTGGGAGCACCACAGGGGGTGCATGGCACCCAGGCTGGCCTGTCCCGCTGTGGGGACTCGAGGTAAATCAGCGGTGGGTGCCCTTTGCTGGTGATGCAGGTTTTGCTCCTCAGGTCTGGGTCTTTGCCCTCACCAGGATCTTCAGATTTGATGTAAATTTGGGGAATGCAGTAGCTGCCAATATACAGGGAGTTGGAATGGATTATTTATCAGTTCCTTCAAACCTTACTTCCAACATAACTGGAAAACATCCCACGAAATCCTTATCACAGACTTGTCATGGGCTGGTACATTTATTGCTTATTAAGGAAACAGCAGTGCTCATTACTAGCTTTGGTGTCTGAAGCCTTCATCTATCCATGGCAAGATCTTATTTGTAGTTTCTGTAGCTGGGATCCATCCCACGGGCTAAGCCCTGGAAGCCAAGAGCAATACAGGAAGGGAACTGGGCCCAAAGTTTGTCTGTTCTGCCCCAAACTGAGACACTGACAAGCTGTGCGCTTTGCAAGGCTCCTGACCTTCTTGTGTCTCATTCAGCCCAGCTGCCAAGCTGTAGCAGGTAATAGCAGGGTCTTACTGAGAGCCATATGTTGCTGCTGGGCTGTTTAGGAGAAAAATTCATTAAAACAATCCACACAGGTTTTTATGCCATTTCTTATTTATTTGAAATTCTGTCCCCCCATTACCATTATAACATGGGAAGGCATAAATTTATGGTTTTCAGTAAGTTGAGGAACATCCCTTACACTCAGGAACTGCTGCTGGTGAGCAGCACAGAGACTACCAGTCCTGTGGGAGCTCTTGAGAGTGAAATCAGAACAAGCCAGAAAAAAATCAGGAAGAACAGAGGTTTTACTTACTCCAACAATCATCTTAAAAGCAAAAATTGCAATGCACTTCATTACTGTAGACCTCTTTCTCCAGAAAAACATCTTCAAGCTGGCAGATAACATCATTCCATAGATGTTTTTCCTCCCTCCTTCCTGCTCCCTACCTTTCTCTGAGTGTGTGGTTTTCATGATACGGGAATGTTTGATTTAGAAGACTAAGCCTTACCCTCAGAAATCCTAATGCACAGATTATCATTACTGTAGGACACGGAGAGCTGTCAGATTAAGGATTTAATTGAAAGCACAGATGAAAATACCCATGGAGAAACTGGTTTCCCTTCACAATGAGAAATCAGAGAGGGCTCTGGGGTGTTTGTCACTGTGAGTAATGGTGTGGATGAGACATCCAAAGTGCTCTGCATCTCCGCCATCAGCAGGCTCCATCCTTCAATCCTGAACTTGGCACAGAAGGGAAAGATGAGCATGCTCTGCGCTTTGCTGAGAATTAAGACTTGAGAACAATACACTGGAATATGTTTCAGGCAAAAGGGAAAAACATTTACTTGTTTTGTGGATGCTGTCAGAATTAGGCTTTTATTTCCTGATAAATTTTGGGAACCTTGAGAGAGTACAAAGCCAGCCTAAGTAAGAGACCCCTGATTTAGAAACAAACCCCAGTATCATAGTGCTGTTTCTGTACACATTTCCCTCCCACGCTTTTAGAATGAATAATCAAGAGAAATGACAAGAAGAACCCTACGGCACACGCAGAAGTAGCTAATATATCGAGAGAAAGGCCTTCTCTCTGTTGCTGCTCTATGTACAATACCAGTTGTTTGTGTGCAGCCATCAGTGTTCAGATCTCATTTGTACGACACTTTTATCTCCTCCCTTCCATCAGCACTGAAGTTGGATTTCTAAGCCAAAGCTTTCTCCCCTCTTGTTACAAATTTCATGCTTTTATTTTTTTTTAATTTTTTTTTTCCTTTTTCCCTGCAGGATGTCATCCCCGCCATTTGATTCCAGAAGCTCCAGGCCAAGGAGGAGACGACACCTCTGCAAAATCCAATTCGTAGCCCCCTTGCCTCAGAGCTGTTTTCTCAGCAGTGCTCCATCAAGGGCAGCCTTTGTCCAGGGCGGGATAAAGGCACTTCCCTAATTAAGTTAGCTTCACCACCACTCGGGAAATACAATGTTCACTAAACTCATCCACAGCCGGGCAGTGATGAGGATCGCAGCTATTCTGTGGGAATGGAGTACATGTCAATTATCCCAGAATTTCAAAGCTGCAAAAACCAATAGTTTCCTTGGCAAAATCTGCCAGGCATGACATGACTGCTACTTGGGCTCCGCACATTTCCTAATGCAAAGAATTGGACAACCTCAGATACTGTTTCCAAGAATAGCAAGGGCAAATGAACTGCAAATTACTAAATTCCTTTTATTGCTGGGAGCTACAAAGTAATTTAAATTAGTTTCAGTCTAAAGTGAACTGTGGGGCAAGCTGGGAAAATAAAATAAGTGGTGACATTTTAGGGACACATTTTATGGTCGTTTAAAGGAAATATTTCATCTCACACCAATGTATCTAGTTGTCTAGAAAAGACATGTTTGTATAGGATCTCTGCTTTGTGTATGGGCATACACACAGCACAATTAAATGCACGTCTACACATATATATATGCATTAACATATAATATAAGCAATATTTTTCATTCACTTAGTACCTAGCCTTTGCAGAGAAAGAGACGGGAACTGAACACAAGTGAACATACATTATTACAGACCATTGCTGTTAACATTGGGTTTGATTGCATACTGCTTTTCTCCTCTTTCTCAAGTTCTCATCCATAGGTAGGTTTACTGAGCACGTCGGTAAAATTGTGATTGTGTGTACTGTTTTAACAGTTTCCTGCTTCAGGAACTACTTTTGGATCCCTGCTGGGGTTTTGATTAATGTCCTACCTGTGACTTTTGCAGATCTGAGCTATTTTGCTTCTTCAGGCAAAGGGAAGAGAGGGGAATAAGCTACAACACCTGGCACCACGTCGTTGCTGCTGGACTGGAGAAGTCATAAAGCGCTCTGCCTCTTAATGAAACGGAATAGACAGAATAGATGCTTCCCCCTCCCGCGGCATCACTGCGAAAATAACTCAGTCATGCTGAACAGGGTGAGCTGCACAAGCTTTGCATGTCGCAGCTACAGCAAGCAGACAGCAACAAACAACAACAATAATAACAGCAATAATAATAAAAAATGAGAGAATGGTTGGAAATCTTTCATACTGTCGCATTTTCTTTAGATGAAATGAGGTTAAATCTTCAGCCAGCCAAAAAGCAAAGCATGGGATTTGTGCCTGTTACAAATAATGGATCAGCAGCCACAAACACTGAATGCAATATGCAGTTGCAGAAAGCTTTCAGTCAAGTGGAAGTAACTTCTTCATGGTACAAAGCACTTTCTGTGACCTCAGTGTCCTAAATGTAAAGCAATACAGTGCTAGTGTCATAGAAATCAGACTGCTGTTGGGTGAAGGGAACAAGGATGTAATTTCAAAGGGGAACATTTGGGGTGATGGAGGTGGCGAGGACCAACCCCTGCTTTGTTGGCAAGTTGTGTGTGTGTGTATGTGTTCACTCATTTCCCTGCTTCTGTTCCTGAGGTTTTAAGGAGTGCATTTTCTGTTTCTTCTCATGGTGTCACTTGCACATTTCCTCTCTGGGGTATCTGGACTGCAGGCCAATGAAGATGCTTCCAGCTAGCCCTTAAAGCCCAAGGAGAGCAAGGAAAGCACTGCAGATCTCAATGATCCGGGAGGAGGGTCTGGATTTCCAAAAAAAAAAAAAAAAAAAAAACATCTTCCCACTGGAGGTATATTCCTGACAGATGGATGTGCAAAGGATGAAGAGCAGCTTGTCCAACATCCCAGCCCTGTCCCCTTCACCTGACCTCCCTTGGGTTGTTCTCACTCCTCCACAACAGCATCCAGTCTCTTGCCCTTCTTCCTCTGTGCCTGTGCTGGCCATTTGGCAGAGGGTTTATTGCTTTGTGTGCCTTGTTTGTAGCTTACCAGCATATCAGCCGTGCTCCAGGTGGGCAAGACATGGGTGGAGAATGAGCGGAGTTGGGAACGTGGGGATCACAAAATGTACTGCTAAAGAGCACTCCCCTCCAGCCGAGGAACACGCCAGGAGCACTCAGGAGGAACAGTGACCCCTCGGGTGGGATGTTTTCCCTCCGACACCTCCAGGTGTGACTGACCCTACGAACACAGCAGCCATTGATGGCTGCAGGAAGGCCATGAGGCAGAGAGAGCTCCGGGGTTTTCTTTGCTTTCTTTGGCACGCGCACGGCGATAGGCCAGGTGTTGTCAAGACGGGACATTTAGGGAAGGGGTAGGACCAGAAGAGCACAGGCTGTGCAGTGACCTTCTGGCCAGGCTGGACAGAGCTGGCTCTCCCCCATGGTGCAGCCTGGACATTCGAGTCCGTCTCTGCACGGCTCCTCTCTTTCCCTTCCTCCCTTCGAGCATGGGGACGGCACAGGAACCAGTCTCGTGGCTGACACTGGCGCTTGTTGCAATGACAAAGCCTGGCCAAAAGCTTAGGAAATTGCAAGGGGCAACAAAACCTACTTTCTGAGTTAAGACTGAACAAAGGAAAGCAACACAGGGCAATATGCTCTGCAGCAGCCATTAGGAGGCAGGGGGGGCTTTGGCTCATCGTATTACTGTGTATCATCATCACCATCACCCACAGAGGGGCAGAGTCTCAACTTTTGCCCAGGTGCATGTCTTGGGCAAGAAGGTCATGAGGAAGCCCAGCCCAAGGGATGATAGAGCTATGGGACAGATGTATGGGGAGACTGGGAGACAGCTACTAGCAACTGGGGAGTCCACGAGAAGAGGAAAAGAGTCACTGGGGTTAATTTTAGGAAAAGGAATCAAATTTTATTTTAATTGTCTCAGTATAAGGAATTGGAAAGGAATATAGGGGGTACTTGGACTGGAGGTTTTTTGTTTGTTTTTTTGTTTGTTTGTTTGTTTTTCAAGTATACATCAGTCTTGTGCACCAACTGCATAGAACTGGGGTAAAAGGAACAGAAAAAAAATGATTAAAGAGACATTTTCCTTCTCTGTGAATGGGCCTGGTATGCAATACAGAACATTATCTGAGCTGCCTGTATCAAAAGGGGCACCATTATCCCAGCTGAGTAAAAAGCACTTCAGAAACAGTCACTTCAGAAACACAGCAAACAGCTTTTGCAGTAGGAGAGAAGCAAGAAAACCTGAGGAGCAATGTATTGGCATGTCCTCGGGACACGGCGCTTGTCCTGAGCCCGCCCTAACCTCCACCTGGCTCCAGCCTCCCCGTGTCAGATGCTGTTCTTGCAGGCAATTCTCTGCTTGCAGTTTTGCAAAGCAGCAGCTTTATTTTGGTCTTTTAAGGCTGATGGAGGGACAGTAAGGAGAGGAAAACATTATGTATATTTTCTCTCAAAGATATTACTGGTTCACAGATTGTGTTGGCCAAAGTCCTTCTGATTTCTCAGCAGATGAGTGGAAATACTGAATTCTTTACTTTTTTTTCCACCATCCCTGGCCAGAAACATGGAGCCTTTGAACTCCCCAGCACTGACTGCCCAGACAATCTTGCCTCTAAAGGAGTCAAATTGCACCTTACTAAAACTGGGACCGAAGTCCATAAACTACAAAAAATTGGGCTGATACAAGGGTCTATTTCATAGACCAGCCAGTTTTCGATAACTGCAGGTTCAATTTGTGGCAGTGATGGCAGGGCTGGGAAATGCCCCATTCTAGCTTCGATGCCTGGATCCATCTCTCTGCTGTGTATTAAATGGCTTGAATTTAGGCTGTCATTCAAAAGAATGACAGCCTAAATTTTCTTTTTTTTTTTTTTCAGCCTGAGGGTACAAGTTTGCTTCGTGAGCATCTGCATGCGATGACCCCAATTTAATTTCTAGTACCAAAAGTCAGTCAGGAGATACAGAGGAATGAATGTGTGTTTAGTATTGGAAAAAAAAAAAAAAAAAAAAAAAGATTCTGCAGTGGATAAATCCAGACACCCACTGGGAGAGGAGGCAATCAGAGAGAACCATTTCCAGCCAAAACAGACCCTTTGGATTTGAGGAGAGTGGCTGCCTGACAATGAATAATTTGTCTGACGGATTGAGTGTCCCGTTACTACCTGTGGATACTGAGAGAGTGGACTGCAGTTCCTTCAGATATACTCGATTGCCTGGATTATATCGCAAATCTTAAATTCAGAAGCTTGATTGATTCCAAACACTGTTCTGCAGGTGTTCAGTGTTTAAGAGCTGCAAGCTGGTTGTGACCAGGCAGAGATCACAGGAGATTTGTTTCTGATCCCCTGATTCCTGCCACATTGATATTCCAGTGTGAATTATCATTCCTGAAAATGTGAGATTCATTTTTCACTCCTCCTCAGGCAAGTTTTTGAAATTCATTTTCCCCAAAAGCCCGTGCCAGAAATATTCCGCTGTATGAATATGCAACAGCGCAGACACAAAAGAAACCATGACTCGTGCGATTTTGTTTGAAGCATTCCGGGTGCTATTCCTAGAAATCCATTTTGGAGTATGCACTACATTTCACATCAAAATACTTCGACTGCACTTGTGCACTGTCGCCCTGTGCTGCCGCTGCGTAGCAATGCTCGGGATCCAAGGGGGCAGATGAGAGCAGGGCAGCTCATCCACAGACCAGAGGGCGGTGGGGAAGGAGACGCTCGGCTGGGCTGCTCGGCCGGGGTTGCTGCATCCAGCACGGGGGCAAAGCTGGGGGCTGGTGGGGCTGCTGCGTGTGCCTGGGGGGGGCTCAGTTCATGCTGGACAAAATACAAGAGGTAGCAGAGAAGGAGCAGTCTTGCTAGGTTGTGGATGGAGGTCTTCCTGCTGCCCTCCTGAGCTCCCATGCTCTGCTTCTGAGTGTGAATTTCATTACAGGACCATAAAGATGAAAGCAAAAGCAGGCTTGTAATAGGCCAAGCAAATAAAAAGCAAGCAGGACTTTTCCATTGAAAACCCCAGCCTGTGCAAAATGTCTAATTTCTCTTACCCTTTTTGGGCTGTGGCACAACGCAAGCAATCTCAGCACGGTTGTTGACACCTACTGAAATAAAAATGCACGAAGTAATCTTTCTGAAGGTCACGGTGACCTCACTGCCTCGCACAGAGTTCTCACTTGAGCTGGGGTTCCTGGCACATCCCTGTCTGTAGCTAGGGAACCAGGCATTTTGCTCGATAGAGACATGATCTTCCATTGGCTTTGCTCATTCCCAGCCTGGCTTGGCTGTGCCAGGAGTACAGTCGGGCTGAGAAATGGCTGCTGATCAGACAAAGTGAATTCAAGGACACAGCTCGGCACAAATGCTGAAAAACTCCTGCATCACTTGTGGACAAGTGGAACCGGGTCGTGCTTTCCTCTTTGCCAAATTAAACACGGAGCCGTTGCAAAGAAGTGAATGAAACACGTTTTTGCTCGAGTGAAGAAACTGGGACAGCAAATAAAGGGTGATTTCTAAAAAAGCCTGGAGATTTTTGAATCACAGTGAGACTTTGGGAACCGAACCTAAGGGCAGGTCCTTTCAAAAACTTCCTTGTAACATGCTCCTCCAACTGTGGTAGAAGTGGGAACAGCTACAAAGTTTCACATCTCAAACCTTGGGCTTGGCAGGGATTTTCCTTTAAAAAATAAAGATTCATTTTGAATGGAGTGTAGTAACTCCAATGCTAGCATTACCAGTACACTGGAAAATGAAGTATTAAATGATGAGCCTTGAAGTGGGTCTCTCCACCAACATGTTTTTTCCTCTCTTCTGAATTGTACTGCCATTAATGCTAAGACCAAATGCCGCCACAAAAACTCCAAACTTTCTTTGCAGTACGGCAAAAAGACCGTGGTGTGGAACTGCTGCTTTGCTGCCTCCCTCTGTTGCCCAAGCATGGGGTGCTCAGGGATGGGGGCAGAAGGAAGGTGGGATGTGCACAGCCTTTCCTGCATCCCAAACAGCAGCACCTGAGACATGAGGGAGGGCTTTTCTATTAGTTTTTAACCCTTTAAAAGTAGATGAAGTATTATGAAAAATGTCTACAGCACCTTTTTCATGCTAGGTGTCTCCATCTCTCTTCATGCGTGCTCTGAATAATGAGCCCTGGGTCATGTCTGCAGCTCTTCACCTTAGCAAAGGAGCATTTAAGTCATACATTCTGCTGATCAAAATGTTATTTTCCAAATCACCAGTGTCAGTGCAGAGAAGTCCGAAGCCTGTGGGTACAAATACACCTCCTGATAGCACCTTGGGAGCTACTTCATCAGGATAAAACAAATACCTCCCTCTGGTCCGGCAAGGCTTTATCATGGAGTTTGATGAACTCTAGTTAAGATACGAACACCCAGGGAAAAAAAATGCCATTTAGACTAATTAAAAAGAGTGGCTAAGAAACAAAAGCACTAATTTTCAGAATGCATCACCTGTCTCTAAAGTGCTCAAGAGAGACCTGACTCTTTTTCAGTATGTGAATTAATTCATCAAACTGATTGCCAAAGCAACTAATTGACCAAAACCATTGTTCTTGGGGAATGCAGAGCCACACCAGCGAGTTCAACTAAACTGTTAAGGCAACATTGTTTTCACAGAAAAAGGAAACTTTCCACAATTACAGCCAAAAACTATATTGGAAGGGAGCTGAGGCACCTTGTCAGCAGAATTCTCTTTTTTTTTTTGGTTAAAAAACGTCTTAACCAGCTACACTAATTAACATGCAATGAAGCTCGAAAGGCTGCCAAAGCATCTACAGTAGCACAGTGAACGGTCAGAAAACTTAGACAAGAACTTAGTGTTCCTGCCTCGCCATGTTTCTTCCCCCCGCGTAGGTGGACGGGCTGAAATGGGCTGTGTGACCTCCTTCTGTCAGAAACTATCACTCATGTTATGCCACTAATGCCCCTGGCCAGCTCGTCTGCCAAATCTTATGTTAAAAAAAAAAAATATAAAGAAAAAAAAAGAAAGTCATTCGGGTCCCTTTCATTTCTCAGGACTGGTTGGTGCCAGGAAGCTGAGATAAGCCTTGTGCTTGGTGACAAGCCACCAGGGCAAGCCCGGAGGTGCTGGAAGGGGTTGTGGTGGGAACCACAGTGAGAATCCCACTGGGAATTGCCAAGGGAACTGCGGTGGGAATCGTGCTTTGGCTGGATGGTGGGCTGAGGGGTTGGGGGAGATTTAATCCTTCTTCATGGACCTCTGGGCGGCCCGTAAAACCAGTGTGGCACCGAGGCTTTGCCTCCTTGGGGACAGAGGTGGTAGCACGTGACTTCTTGCAGCAGCTTTGGTCCTAAGCTGGTGGAATCGGAGGGCTGGTGAAATCGCATCCGCGACCCCACTTTAGCTGCTGTCTGATCATCTGCATAAGCCATAATAAATCATTTAAAATTAAGGCAGGATACAGTTAAGCCTCTCATTAAGCCCTGCATGAGTGGGAAGTGGGGTCAGGGCGGCCTTTTAAAAGGTGGCCGCCTTGGTTATGCTACCCCTCGGTGGAGATTCATCTTCTGAACAGGAGCTAAAAGCAGACTTTGCTCAACCGCGAGGAAGTTTATGATCTGCCGCGGCATTTTGTGAAGTGAAATAGAGGCCCAAGTGCTGGGAAGAGATAACTCCAGGTGCCGCGGCTGCCTGGGCTAGCAGAGGGCTCCTGCCCAGGGAGGTTAGTTTGCTCCCAGTGTTCCCAGTAAGGACACGGTTATCTTGTTTTCATTTGGGCTCTGAGTCAGGAAGGTAATAAAAAAATAACTCTTCTGAGTGTTCTTGTACTTTGTATGTGTTTTTACAGGAATTTACAGACACCTGAAAAGGATATTTGCAAAATGACCTATGATCCTTAACCTGCGGTACACACAATAAATCTGCCACCCTAACCATTGCCAGCCTTTTTGAATGAATGGCTGCATTATAGCAGCACATGTGTACAGCTACGGGGCTGTATATCTTACTGGGCTTCGTTCTCCAATCAACATTTAAAAAATAAAAGAAAACCTATATACAACTATCTACACATAAATTCTCTTACGGCGATTTGGCTCTTCCTTCTCCCTTACCCCTTTCCATCTTGACTGATGGCTTTATTATTTTCAAGGGACAGTCATAAACATCCCAACTAAGCCAATGAACTTCTTCTCTCACACATAAAAACCTCCTTGGAGGATACTATGTACGACCAACAGAAGAGTAATGACTTCTTTTCCTAGTTATTCAGTGTTAATGAACTAACCGGTCATCAAGATGCAGGCTTGGAGATGATAGATTCCTGCTCATATTGGGACACCGAAGCAGGCTTTCAGTGGGAGCAGAAAGGCAGCATCTTTAAAGGGCAGGATGTTGCTGAACGCTTGGTGCTTAGGGAAGTGCTGTATGAGTAACTGCCTCGTGGTCCATGAGGTGACCTGAAGAAGAATCTAAAAGTAGGGTCAGATCAACCTAAAATAATTTTTACTTGTTTTGCCTCACCAAAGCAAAGACAAGAAAAGGCAGCTTTTCAGTTTGGTCAAGCAGCCTAAAATACAACATTGTGATTTTGGCCCCTGCCACAAAATCCAAGGAGACGAAGGGCTGGATTCACCAACTGCCTGCAATATTTCAGGAAGCCACCACCAATACATGTCAGAAATGCAGCTTCCTACCCAACTTCTGACTGAGAGGATGCAACCCAGTGTCTAGGACCACAACTCAACAATGGGGCCTCTGGGTGCTCCAGGGTGAGCTCAGCCTTTCATGCTACAGTCATTTTCGTTGGTGACATCCACGTTCATTAATCCAGAAAGCTAAGGACTTTGTAACCCACTGGTTAGACCCCTCTGAAAAGGGGACAACCTCGCTACCTTGGCCAGGAAGCAGGCCCTCCATTAATACTTATCTATCTACTGATGGCTCTGTTACTCACTTTCACCGCCTTACTCAATACGGTTACTTATTCCAATTATTCTACAAAATGAGCAATGCAGGGTGCCTGTGCTTCTCTTTGCAGAGCCAAGGTCCCTTTCACAAACTCTCATTTCCTAAATGTGGCTCTGTGTCTGTCGAGATAATGTACATTACCAGCCGTGCCCATGCTCTTCTCACACGTAGGCAGCGATACGCTGGATGCCCTGAGACCAAGCACCATAAAACGACCGTGAAGAACATAAATAAGCAAAAAGAAGGTCCCCACCATCTGGCAGTGCCGCATTTTTGTTTGACCTCATTGAGCTGTTATACTGAAATTTCTTATTTGAGCAAAATTTTGACATGATAACGTTATAATTTCAAAGCATAATAAACAGATCAAATTTGGAAATTGCCTATACATTTTCTTGAAACATTCAAACCATTTTCCTTGGAGACCACTGATGATTTTGTTTTGACTATTGAAGTATTTTGCATATTTTAATATAAAAAAAATCACTTTGTAGTGTGGCCATACAGTTTGTAGTATTCTTTTTAATGAATGGAGTGCGATCAAAAAAAGTCCCTTGTAAAAATAATCACCTTGAAGTGAGAGGCTTTAGAATGGCTTAAAGACTGACTATTGACCACAAACGGTCACAGTTTTTCAAAACATAGTGTCTTAACATTTCCCTGTCAAAAAAAATGGTAGAAAGAGTCAATGTTCCCTATGAAACATTCTGCCTTAGATGAAATCTGCACGATGTGCCAAGAAACCATGCAATAAAATTTTTCAGCCAGCTGTCAAGGTCAGGCAGACTATTTCCCAGCAAATTATGTGAAGGAAGAAATTAAAAAACAAGCGTACAAACAAATGCTGCCCATATTGGGCTGTACCTTCAGGAGGCTCAGCCACAGGACTGAAACTCCTCACGCTCTGTCTGGGCCTCTGCTGCAGCAAAGGGCTTATTGGCCCACCAGTAAGCACTGAAAAATTCAAGAATTGCTGTAATTTGTGTTGTTATATGGAGGAAAAGCAGCAGGTACCCTGCCTAGCTTCAGCATGCTGCCCTGGCACCCTGTGGGTCCTTGTGCAGAGGGAACCCCCCACCCCTCTCCCCCTGGCACTACACCACCCGGTGCACTGCTCGAGCTCTGTATTTGCCTTATTGCAGGCATGCAGTGCAAGAAAGGGATTTCAAAGGGATGCTCTCTGACCTTTCAGGGCAGAGGTGCTGGTGTCCCTTGGCATTAGGAGCGAGGAGTGGTGAGGAGCCCCGTGGCCCTGCAGCACTGGGGCTGCTCCCACCCATCCATCCCCGTCCCGTGGCATCACTTTGCTCACGCGCTCACTTTAGCGGAAGATGGGCAGTGGGTGCCAAAATGAGAATAAAGCTTTGCTGGGAAACAAGACGGAGTCCCAGAGTCCTCAGTTCTACTGATGCCACATTTCCAGGTGGAAAACCAGCCATATTCAGGGAAAAAGCCTGTGGAACTGATGTCACCTTCATGCTGAGGGTGCGTTGCAGGTCCAGCAGCTTCTCCCTGCACAAGTGGAGAAGCACTGGAACCACTGAAGACCCCAACTGAAGTCACTGGCTGTGGGATTTACATCCAACATTCTTCCTTTACTGTCTCAAGGCATGTGTAACTCACACACAAACGTGGTCTGACAGCAGCAGGCAGAAGCCATTGGCCATCTGTGATTTGGTAGGGCCTCTGCTTCCCTCCCTAACTGCAGGGAGGCAAGAGCCCCAGGTACCAAACTGAGGGGCAGGAGCCACAGCAAGCGGCAGCAGCTGGCCCTGCACCTTCCTTGCCGCACCATGCAGGTCCCTGATCCCACCACGCAGCTCCACCGTCCTGCCAGCAGCACTGGAAGGCTTTTTGGAGCCAGTGTTTTAAAATGTCGTGAGGTCCTGGCTCCGAGTGGCTGAGGACGTCTTGCTGTTTATAACCATTCTGCAGATGATTCACAGCGTCACACTCGCACCATTAAAGGTAGCATTAGCGCTGGGACTCTTTATGCAGCAGCGCTGGGAAAGGCTGAAAAACACCCCTCTGAAAGGGCTTTGTCACCATCCCTTGATGGTGAAACGGTCTCTTACAGCAGCCCCATACATTTCAATTACCATACTCCGGTGTCTCTACCTCTTTCCCCAACTCATAAAAATCACAGTCAATAAACACAAATCACCACCTGAAGGAGCCGGTGCTTTCCTCCCACTTTAATATACTTGCCCATAGTTCAAAGAAACCCGGGGAGCTTCTCGTATCTGCAGTGCCCAGGCTGCCTGGTCTCCGGCAAGGATTAGCCATGTGTGCACCGGGAACAATCTGCTCTTAGTTTGCTTTAACATGGTTTTTATCCCTCTAAATCATGCTCAGCCATTTGACCTGACATCAGGCTGACACACAACCTGTTTCAGGGGTGGAGGGTTGGGAAGAGGAGGGGATTTTGCTGTTTCCTTCCTCAAAACAGAAAACCAGGCTTGCATCTGGGAGGGTGACTCCTTTTTTTTCTTTGTGGGGGAATTTTCTGTGTGCTTGCTCCCTTCTTTCCCAAAGACAGGTCTGGGAATATCTTAGGGTGCCAAGTTAACAGCAATGATTTTGAGGCTCTGCAATGAGCTTTGGTGCGAAATATCAGCAAAGCGCGTGTAATCCCCCAAAACAGAGGGAAGGCCATTGCATTTTGTCGTGGTGGCGGATGCACGTATCTCAGTCCTGGACCTTTCCTCAGCCTGTGCCCGCACCTCTTGGTGCTCCCGGCTCTGCTGTGGCACAACAAGAGCGGCCCTTCATTCGGGACTCTTCCGCTGAGCAGTGGCACTTTAAACATTTCAAAGTGTTGCATGGGAGCCTAGCATGTGACTCCCATTAAAGTCAATATGAGTCATGTGGCAAACAACCCCCAGAGCACTTTGAAGATATACTTCAATTTATGTTTTTCTGATCCCAGCTAAAAAAAAAAAAAAAAAGAAAAAGAAAACTATTGTAGAACAGGACTTCAAGGACAGCTTTTCAAGAGCGATTCTCTTTCGTTATTTGCTTGTAGACATAAATCACCGAGGGAGGGAGTGCAATCAGTTAGGCTGTTATTTGATTATGGCATGGCAGTGACTGTGTAGGGAAAAAAAAAAAGCAGCGTGTGAAAAAGAAGTGTTGATGAGAACTATATATTAATTATTTAAGCCTTGTGCAAAAGGTTTGACTGAAAAGGAACTGGGGCGAATTTCCGTGGCAAAAGCTTTCTGTGGAAAAGTGGAAGGGCAGAACAGAAGCTCCCATACTGGGGGAAGCTGTGCTGCCCAGGACTGGGTCAGCACCCAGGCTCTGTGGGGAGGTGGAGGGGCGAGGGGACGTGGGTGACCCTGCACATCCCTGGCAGGCTTATCCGGAGGGGCTGTAGGGCTGTGCTGGGGCTGGCAGTCTCAGCTTGTGGCTAGAAACCAGCGGGAATTTGCCCTTCTTGCAAGGAAGGGCCCAAATGCCATTTTCTTTCTCCGAACTTGTGCCCGCAACTCCCCAAGGAAGAGAGAAACCTGAAGATGAAGCCTTCTGGAGCTGTGGTTCAGGTCTCCAGCTGCTTTCCCCACAGTCCCTGATTTGTGAGTAACCAGCTCAAAAAAAAAAAAAATTTAAAAAAATAGTGCCAAAACAAAGGTGTCTCCTTTACTGGAAGTGCTCCAGCTGAAAGAAGCACAGGCAGTATTTCTTAAAACTTACTGCAGCCAGAAAAACCCAACGAAGAATTCCCCGCTATTTCAGCAACAGAGGTTTGCCCTTGGCCCGGCATCCTCAGCCCCGTACCCAAAAATGGGGTCCAAGATCTTCTGCAGCCCCCCTGTTGGCTTGTGCAGGGTCCCAGAAACCCTTCCCAAAAGCAGCTGGTCCAGATCTGTCCATTTCTTTGAACACTGGAGTTAAAATAAAACCGCATCTTCCAGAAGGAATAAAACACGAGAAGTTGCTCTGTTTTCAGGCAGGGTCGCTGGAACAGCCCCACCAACACCCTGGGGGCCAGTGCTGACAGCCCCCTGGTAGCTTCAGCACCCAGCCCCAGCACCCCCCAGGAGGCCCCAGCACCCTGCAGAAAGTTAGATTAAATGGAGAAATGGAGAAAAATGGAGGAGTGAGAAGCTTCTTGTTATTTTTTTTCCTGATATTTTGTTTTGACAGCTTAACAATAAATTGTTTCAGCTCATTCTTTTGAGAGGATGTTTTCATTCTAAAATTCACCTGAATCAAGAGATACTGAAACAACACATCATACATTATTCTGAAGCAAAGCGTGAGGTTTTTTTCCATTTTGTAATTTAGATACTGAACTATTGAAAAAATAATCTGTTCAGGTAAGGCCAAGGAAATTCAACGTTGATAAGAGGCCTGGCAATGCAATTGCCTTCTACTCATGTCCCTGCCTGTCCCAAATAAAATCTCAGGAAATTAAAAGCCTCCATAATAGCGTAAGTGGAATATGCTTCTCTGCGCTCACCTCCTCTGATGTCCATTCTTCATTTTATCTTTGCTTGTCCTTGTCTCACTTTCCACCTTGTGTGGGATTCTGTACAGGCTCCATTTTATTCCCAGGACAAAATGCACAAGCCTGTAATGATCAGCAGCTGAGAGATGACATCCAGGCGCAGTGCTGCCGTGCCGCTGATTCGCCGGGATGCCTTGGGTGAGGTTAGATGTGGTTTCCCCAGCTAGGGAAACGCATCTGTCCAGAAAGTAAATGCACTTGCCTTAGGCTTCAGTGTAGCCTCTGCCTTTATTTCCAGATCAGAAGAACTCACGAGGCAGAATCGAGAGGCACGCTCTTGTAATTTCCCATCCCAGTTACCTTCCTTTGCACATCGAACTTCCCAACTATTTCCATGACAACAGATTATAGACTGACACCTCTCTCCTCCACTGGAAGTGAATTTACAAACAGAAGATTTATGAAGTATCATTGCTAAGAGATGCATCACGATTAGACAGACATGCCACACGTTTCTGAAATAACTCATGCCTGGCTGTCAGGAGAATTTGGGTCCTTTGTGCAAGAACCACACTTAACATTCACACCGCTACCGTGTCACTAAATATCGCCTGCTCGCACGGGATCTCTGGCAAGTGGAGAGCAGATACAGCGTGCCATCAATCACTCACCGCATTCTTGCTTTTATGCTTTTGCAGTTTTATGGCTTTACTTTAGCCGCTGGCTGTTGTAACCGAGGCAATTAAAAGTTTGCTCAGCACGCGTCACCCTCGGGTGGGAGATGTGGGGGGGCTCGGGGCTGTCTCAGGGTGGGGACCGGCAGCGGGGCATCCTTACGAAAGCATCCTTAGCCCGGGTCCTTACACAGCCCCTCAGTCCGAGGTCGGCTGCAAAGAGCACATATAGAGTGAGCACGGTGAGCAGCGTGCAAGGGGAAATAAAGCGGCCCTTGGGAGGAGACGGGCCCCCTCTAAAAGCCCCGGGTTGATTTGCAGTTCAGCAAGTTCACGGGAGTGATTGCTCTAAGCGGAACGAGAGGTTAACGGGCTGACGCTTCACCCCTGAAAACCTGGGTGCCACTCCTGATTATGTCACGAGTAAAAAATTAGATTTTTTCCAATACGGGGAAAAATTAATAAGACCTTTAATGAGTCCATAAAAACATTAGAATAGCTTTAGTCACTTTCTTTTTAGTAACTATTAGGCTTGTACATTTTCTTAATGGAAGCACAGAGCAGGGAAAGTGCTTCCTCATGAAGAAAAACGAGGAAATGGCTGCTCAAAGTGAAATGGCCAAGGATGTGGAAATGATGCCGGCTCCTCCATCTGTGTGACCAAATGGGTGGGAGGGCGAGAGGAGAGTGAGCCACCGGGTGAAGGAGACTTGAAAAGCAAGAGCATGGCTGAGGCACAGACGAGGCATGCTGGGGGCATTACCGGGTGATTCTGTATTACGGCTTTTCCTTTGAAAAACATCAAGACCCAACTAACATAAGGAAAAAAGATTTTGTGGGATTTTCTCTCTCTGGCCAATGAATACCTATTACCTTTGCTAGGCTTACTTCTGGCTGGTTACATTAACGTTGGTAATGCAGAGTCTCTGTTACTAATGAATTGAGAGATGGATAACAACCTTCCTGCTAAGATGAAAGGGTTTTTTTAATACCAGAATAGCCTACCTTGGAAAGAGTGCCGTGAGTCCAGAGGTATCACACTAAAGGAGATCCCTTAAACTGCTCTCTGCATCTTTTTTTCTTTTTTTTTTCTTTTTCTTTTTTTTTTATAAATTTTTTCCCTTCTTTTTGCATTCCTTGTTAAAGCACTTGTAACACTGACTAATAATCTGGGGTGTGATTGCTCGTGGCAGCATGCACTGCACTGACACTGCCTCTTCTTTGCTGTCCATGCGTTGCCTCCTGCCCACCCTGCTATCTCCCCAGGATGTCCTGCCGGAGACAGGCAGGGGTAGCATGGCCCAGGAGCAAGCCAGCAGCTTTGCTGGCCATTAAATGAGGTAGGAGGAGGAAACATCACCCGGCCTCTGCCTTCCCCACTCCTTAGGAGAGGTGCTGGCAGCGTTTCACAGCAGACTGGGGCAACGGTGACGTTTGCAGGTCTGCTGCCAAGTGTGACCAAATGTGTGAGCCCCCAGGTCACCTCCACGGGGCCCAGGTGGTTTTGGTGGCATCGCTGCCGACCCTGAACAGTGTGTCTGCAGCAGTGGGGGGGCTGCTGGTCCCCAGGGGATGGTCCCAGCCAGGAGCCCCCACAGCCCAGTGGGAGAAGGAGAGGGTACAGCATGGCCGTGAGAGCCAAGCTGGGGCTATGGCCTCCCCATGTGGGGCTGTCCACAGGAAACGAGGAGAGAACAGAGGCTCTTAAAGCACAAAAATGGAGAGGCAGAAGCAGTCTTGGCCTCCCCAGGCAGGACAGAAACCCCAACCCAGCCACCCCTGCTCTCTGCATCCCCCCACCTCAGCTATCTCAGGCCATGGGCCCAGGCACTGAGCTCCTGCATCAAACCTTGTTTTCTCCACATACCCAGGAACAGTTTGGTTGTGCCCCTCGCTGTGCTCCAACGTCACCCTTCCTTCTTCACATTTGCCTTGCGGAGGTCGTTGTGACCCATCAAGGCCTGCTGCACTCGAGCTCCCAGCGGCTCCCCGGGCAGCACCCTGCGCGCCCCGCCAGAAGCAGCCACCGGCCCTGTGGTGAGGCACCAGTCTGCCAGCTGATCCAGCACAGCAGCACCCGACCCAGTTTTCCACTCTGGCCCCAGGTCCCTGCACGCCCGCAGAGCAGCGGGATGAGCTCAGCACGCCACAAACAATTAAGCAGAGGTGGAGGCGAGGGAAGCACCGCTCTGCGCTGCGGCAGGCAGCGAGCAGATGGCTCGCGCAGCTTGCTTCGAAGCTGAGCTCCAAAGCGCGGGGGAAGGCCAAAATTCATCCACGTTCCTGGGTGCTGGGCATCAATCTCAGGCTTGCTGACCTTCCCACTCGCAGGGCGAGACGTGTCCGACCCCGCTGCGGAGAGGAGGCAGCTCAGTGCAGCAGCCTGTGGGCAGAGCCCCCTGCACCTCCCGGCTGCTGCAGCCAGCCAGCAAGCTCCATCAGCATTTCCCAGCAGGATTTTGGCACCTGCTCACACAGTGAGCCGACAGCCGAACCTGTTATTCCCCGCTGCAAGAATAATAGGCTCGCGTTCTGACAATGCTTTTCAGTGGAAAGTTTCCCAAAGCGTTTCACAAACAGCGTGAAGTGTAGCAAAGGGGCTGGCCCTGCCAAAACCTGAAGTACAGCCATTCTGTGCTGGAACACAGCGGCTGCTGAATAATGAAGAGGAACAACACAGATCTTTTTAGGAAGCAAAAACAAATGGCTGGAGGAGTGTGGAAAGGCATCCTGGAAGCTTAGCTAGAATTAATCTGAAAAAAGCTGTGCATGTGTAACTGTCTTTGTTTTAATTTTCATTTCAAAAGGCTTCCTTTTGTTACTTGTGTGCTGGTCGCAACCAGGCTCCTGATTCTTCGGAAGAAAATCAGCAAAGCAATTTCTACCTTTATTTTAAAAAATGCTGAAGAATATTCAGATCCCTTAGATGTCCTGGAGTCAGCAGAACAGCAGGGTCTGACAAGCGCTGCTGGAAGCACGCAAGGGAGTTGCTGGAGTGATCTCGGCAGCGATAGGGGTTATCTGTGAGCACTTGCACAGGAACAGAAGAATTTCAGAGGCACTACTGGGATTCAGGTCCAGATTAAGGTTTCTGATAGTAGGTCTCCGTGCTGGAGCTGGGTGCCTAAAATCCCATTTTCATCCGTGGAGATCCAGTCAGTGGAGGATAGGGAGCATTGTGCCAAAGCAGGCAGCTCAGCTGAATACCTCTCCAGATTACAGGCTAGGGTCCCAGCTGGGACGCTTCATGCCCCTGGGGACTCGCTGGGGTGTCCAGAGTATTCACGTGGGGCTGGCAGGCATGGCACGTGGCCAAGGGCTCCTTTCTGGGGCTGGGTGCCAGGGTCACACCACATTCCCATGCGGGCGCTGAGGTGCGCGCTCCCACGCCTGGCTGCCCTCAGCTGCCACCGCGCTCGGCGCTGCTGCAACAAGAGACAGAGGGAGCTCAGAGGGCTTTAAATGAAAGGCCCTACCAGCAGGGTGGGGCGAGGGGTGTCTGAACTTCAAATGCTCGTGTGTGCTTGTGGTCCTGACGGTCTGATACGTACGCACGTGGTGCCTGGGGAACTGAGGCACTGATGAGAGTGGAACACTTTGCACTTGGAGGAACAGCGCTTACTGAAAATGTTGCTGGTTTTGCAAATGACACCTTCAATTCCAGAAGAAAGTATTCAATCATTCTATTATTCTATATTTTCCAGTGAATTTAATGCCAATAATATCCCATTGCATCTCACAGGGGTTGTGGATTTCTTTTTTTTTTTTTTTTTTAGCAAGAATGCTGTTCGTGGATCAGTAACACTCCAGGAACAGTCATGTGAGAACACATATCAAATGCATTTTTGCATTTCCTAGAGATTATAATGTTACGGTTATCAAATCACAGGTTATGATTTAATTACTTTTCATTATCTGAGCTGCAGAGCTCTTGGACCTGAGAAACCCACTCCTTCAAAAATTAAACAAAAATAAATTGTTAAAAGTTGTATCCTCTGTAAAGATTTCTACACAGGCTTCTGCAAAAATCCCCTGCACACCCAAGGACTACAAAATAATCAAGTTTTATTGTTCAAGAAAACAAACACACTTTTCTGAAATAAAATTCCGAGTTCCATTCTGAGGCAGGACTTTTATCCTGGAATGCAATGGGCTTCCACACTTCTGTGTAATTTTTTTCTTATTTCAATACGACCTCGCCTTTAGTACTGCGGTAGATAAAGTGCCTGGGAAAAGCTGTTTAATAACTGACAAAATGTCAAAGTACATTTGTGCTAAACAAAGAGATTTATAACGAAATGTCTGCTCTAGCTTTTATTTCAGATTCTTTATTAACATGTTCAAATATTTAAACTAATCCCAGGGAAGAAGGGGAACAGAGATTAGATGCCAAATGAATTGATTGGCTTAAAACAAAGACTACACTGAAAAAAATCCCTGTCACGTGCTGCTTTGTATGTCTGCTTAGTTTGCGTAAACAATTGCAGATGCAACTAATTAGCCTAAAATATGACCAACCAATAGCAACAGTAGAATAGCAGGCATCCTCAGAGATGTTGGTTCGAGATGACATCTCTTTTGGAAACTGCCTGCTTTTGATTTTGTAGACTCATATAAATGTAGGCTTAGTTTAAACCTCAAGAGGTCAGGTAATTTTAATCCATCCTCCTGTCCTCAGGCAGCAGTGCACATACTTACATTACTGATAGATGTTTGTCTTGTGTAGCCCTAAAAATCTCCGCAGTCAGTCTCAGCAGCCCATGCCAATTCTTAACAATCGTTACATTTAACCTAAATCTCTCATGGTGCAATTTAAGCTGATAATTTCTTGTCTTGCCTTTGGTCATGATGAAAAAATGAGCAACATCCTACCTGTAGCAAGTTTATACACATTTTAAGACGCTCTGGAGATTCCTATCTTCCCTTCAGTATTTCCTTTCAAGGAACAAACCAACTCAATTCCTTCCTTCCCTCCTTCCTTCCTTCGACAGTGGCCCAGCTGAGGCAAGGTAAAATGGCCTGTTTTCACATATTAACAGGCTGCAGCACAAGGATTGTCACAGATAAAGAGTTATGGGGGTTTTGTTTGTTTGTTTGTTTTCCACAACAGTATCACTTAACGCACAGATCACTTACCAAGAATTTCGTTTTCATTTCATACAGAAACTGCAGGTCTCTCCAGCAGCTGTGGTATTTTCATTGTCTTGCTTCAATGCTCTCTGTTGATTTAAACTAAGTTTGGCAGCCAGATATGTAACCCATTTTCAAGGGCACCGTTTAGCCCGTATCTCCCTAGTATCCCTAGCGCTCATGAGTATAGCATGTAGAAATACATGCAAAACTATAAAATTCAGGCCTATCATAGCTGTTGCACATCCACCCTGCCTGCCACCCAGCCACATAAGGCCACTGGGTGGGTGTTCACTTTGGAGCCTTTCATCCTCGTTCCATCAGCTCCCATTCTAGCAGCAGTCCAGGAATGGCATAAGCTAGGTCAAGTGCTCCAGAGAAAAGCTCTGTGCTGGCTTTAAGGGCACTCATGAATGATGATGAACAGCTGGATTTATTAAGCTCTTATTCCAGATCAGCAAGACTGGGGATCTCAGCACTGTTTTCCTACACACAAGCTAGATGTTCCCACACTGAGGCTCTTGGTTATTTTGGATGGGAGACTCTCTGGCGTTTTCCTTCAGAGGCAGGTGGCCCAATCCAGCATGCAAACCTCACTCCATGCCAACAGAAAGGTGAGGACTGATGAACCAGCAGAGACATCAGCCATCATCTCCCTGGTCCGAGACAAACACATGAGGGCTGGAAGAAACATGTAGCTCCATTTTTTCCTTTGTGGTTGGTGCACGTCTGGCTGCCCACTCAGTAGCTCTGAAAATTTTCCCTTTAGGATCTTTTAGTCTCCCTACCCCTTGCAGGAAGAGTCTGGTACTTCAGTTGTGGCTGATGAATGCCATTAGCTGCTTACTGTCCGGTATCTAGATGTGTGAGGTACTTCGTGATATTACAGGGCCCTGCAAAGAACAAACATTCGGCAGTCTTGTCAGACCAACTTCAAATCCCATTTCAAATGCCTTTAAGAAATTAATGCTGGAAATAGAAAAGCAAAAGAAACTTAATCTGGAGACATGGGAATACAATGACCCTTTGGCAAAGAATCACACAAGCATGTCTGGGGAAAAGCAAGATCAATATTTCTGTATTGTGTACTTACCACCATTTCTAATCATTTACAATGTCTTGACTCAGGTGTATTTTTCTGTAAGAGAGAGGTTTAAAAACTGATTCCTGAGGAGATCCTGCAGGCTTAGATAGGCCAGTTTCTGTTGAGTTAGGAAACCTTAGACCTTATGAGAGTGTCAAAAATTGGGTGCATGTGGATCTGAGACTGGAGCCCCTATGAACATCAGGAGTTTGGTTTATATATAATAGGAAGAGCAGAAGTGGCAAAATGAGTCTTTCAAACAAGAAAATGCGTAAGAAAATGTGTAATTCCTTTATCACCTTCTCAAGGTCAGTGTGATCCCCAGAGAGTTCAACTTGACCCATTTAATTTCAAATTTATCTTTCTTTCTTTTGTATTTTAAAATCCACTCTTTTAGGGAGAGGACGTTCACCAAGTACTCACAAACAGAGGTAAGCTCTGAACTACAGTTTTGTAGTGCAGTGCTGTAGGACTTGAATCTGACTCCTATTAAAGTCAGGCTAGCTGTAAGTTTAATGAGGATCACATCCAGATCACACAAAATAAGGGTTGTGAAGCGAGGGCTGTTCAGTGTTGCCGAGCCATTTGGCTTTAGCAGGCTCGAGGGCAGCCTTTGCTTGCATTGCGGCGGTGAGGCATTAGATGGAAAAGCCACAGGCTCCGTGCTATAGCAGAGCAGGGAATTAGCTTACCCAGCCCATTAGATACGAGACGTCTGTTTCAAATGAACTTTCCCATCGCCTGCCTTCTTCCTCCTCCCCTGAAATAGATAGCCATTTAAGCATAAAAATATTGTAAGGGAGAGAGAAACATTATGATTTAACCCCTGGAGGCACTTACCTCCACAAATGGCACAAAGTGCCTTGACAGTCACTTACACTACACTAGACACCCGCTAAAATCCGGCAACGCGAATCTTGTCCTGTGGGATTTCTGTCAGTTAGAAGCCCAATGGAATTCCACAGCCTGATGAATTTTGATGGATCCTTTCCGCTGACTCCAAAGGCTCGATGTGGGCCCCAGGGGGACTGACCTCTGAGATGGCACGTGGCACCTCAGGCTGGAGACACCAGAGAGCTGTGCACTGCAGAAGTGGCTGGTGGGTTCAGGCCGGTACCTCCCGAGTGTAGAGGTGACTTCCCCTCTCCAGAGAGCCTGCCGGTGCAAAGACGTGAGACTGCAGGTTGTGCTGGGGGTAAGGGAGCCCAAAGCTCAGGGCCTCGCTTCACTTGGCTGAGACAAGAGGCTGGAAACAAAGGCCACAAACGCCGGGTGGAGAGCCCCAGAAGCCTGGCAGGACGTGGTTTTACAGCTCTGTCAACAGAGAGCTGCACCCAGGCTGCTGGCTGTGGTGGGCAGAGGGGCTTGCCAGGAGAGGCACACCGGATGGGATGACTTTTGAGATGAAGGTGTGCCACAGCTGCCTTTCAGACCTGGACATCTGACTTCAAGTGTCCTCATCAAGGTGTCCAGAAGTCAGCAAGAGGCTCCACTCTTTTATCTCAACGTGTTTATTATCAGCTGAGATGCCACAGAGGCAGCCTAGCTGCCCCAGGCTGATGGTGCAGAAGGACACGGGTCATAACACATCTGTCAGTGTTGTGTGGAGGTCTCAGACGATCTCTGATATTGCACATGGCTTCAGCCACTATGGTTAGCCAACGGAACCAAGCCCTAGATCATCACCGATTACAAATGAGAGCTTAAAAATCCATCTCACATAGATTTATGTGGCAATTTCAAACCAAATCACACCTGCTGTTTCTAAAGGTACTCTGTGGATTAGCCAGGTTGGCTGTGGTACAGCTGTCCCTGTGGCTTGCGCCGTCATACCAGCTAGAAATGACTTTAGTCTTGCAGACTACTGCCCTAATGGGCCTTTTGGCTATTCTTGAGCCCCTCCATGGTTTTGGCCAGAAATTCCATCCCAGAAATGCCAGATTTCACCTCCAGACCTTTTGTTTCAGCAAAGCAACATTTTCTAAGAAAAACCTCTCTGTTGGAAAATTGCCATCTGGATTTCCTTGGAAGTGCTTGAGAGCACTTTGCTCTTAATGCAGACACAATTTTAGCTGTTGCCTTTTGAATTTGGCAAATAAGTGCTTTTTTTTTTTTTATTTTTTTATTTTATAGCTTTTAGAGGTTATTGCCCATGTGGAGATTGCCATCAGGACCAGCGCTCCATCCCTCGCCTGCTCCCTTCATCATGTTTTCTCAGAGCAGCACAGGAGCTGGCCTCAGACCTGGGTCTCATCTCTCCAGCAGCACCTCAGCACCCAGGGTTACTAATGGTGTGGAGAAGAGGCAGAGCTGCTGACTGCTTCAGTGGGCAGGGGCCTCCTGGAGGACTGGGGTTGAGCAGGGCAGAGCGCACAGCCAAGGGACTTGTTTGAACAAGAGCTGCTCCGATGGGATCACGTTCATACTGCCGTCCTTGCTGAAACACCCAAGAAGTTTGCTTTTTTCCTTTTAGCTGTAACCTTGTTGTCTGCTAATGAACTTTATCTTTTTTTATCTTGCAGATGCCCAGAGATAAAAAGTTGCTCCTTAAACTGCTCCCAGATGAATAGGTTGGCAAGTGGTTACTTCCTTAGCATTTTATATTCCTCAGAAACCAATTATTTTTATTTCAGAAGCTGTGACTCTTAGAAAGCCTGTTCCTAACTCAGAACTGTAGCTGAAAGCATCAGTACTCTAAATTAAGAGCATGATCTAATTGATTAGTTTTAGAAAAATATGAGCGCCAAATTGAAGCAAGGTGGAAGCTTTCATTGCCTTGACTGCTTTAAAGCATACACGTTTCCTTTTTAACGTTGCTTCTCAATAAAAATTCTTTTTAATGAATTCCAATGATGTTTTGCGCATTGATATAATTTTTTCGGACTACATTGAGCCATTTTTGCTTTTCTCCTTGAGAGGCTTACATGGACATTCAAGGTATTTGATCTTTGGGAAGGGTGATTTGGGAGGCCATCTGATCTAATGGGCTGGGCACTAGACAGGGACTATAAAGACCCAGGTGCTAATCTCCATTCTGTGACCTTGGGCAAATCATTTCATCTTCCTGCATTTCTCTCCTACCTTTTATCTTTCTTTAACACTCTTAATTAAGCCAGAGTGCTACAGATAATACAGATAATAACCAATTCTTCCCTTTCATGAATTAGACATGCTCCTCTTAAAATGCCACAGAGGTTGGACTGTGGTGAATGTGTGCAATTACCTTTAGTAAAGACAGTGGTTGTTGCACACAACCTCCCTGGATTCGTATGAGCATCTGGATTAATTATATCCTGTCTTCAGTAATTCCCTGGAGAATGAAAATAATGAAGGGTAAATACCTTTTATTAATACAGCTATGGAGTGCAATACAAAAAAAAAGCTGAACGCTCCACACATTTCAGTAACTACTTAATGGAACACAAGGACACAACCAGAACAAACACCCTGTCCTCAGACGTGCTGCTCGCTGGGTTTCGGATGATGGGCCATCTTACAGGGAGGCAGAGCTGCCACGCTTCCCACATCCCCAAGCCCCACAGGCTTCGATGCTCAGACATGGCTGGGTAGCAGCCAGTGGGCCCTTTGATGCTGGGGATATGTGGAGAGGAGCCTGAGCTGAGCACCGAGAGAGGTTATCCCTCGCCAGCTGTGATGCTTTAGACAGGGAGAGGACTGGGCTCTGCAGGTGTCCCCGAGGACCGTGAGGTCTCCGTGAGCAGCCGCAGCAGGCTGCAAATTTTGTCAGGACTGAGGCAGCCGCCAAGCTGCTGAGCCATGATTCAGCAGCTGAGGATGTCTGTGAAAGTCACTCGGCCTTGGTTAGGAAAGTAAAACTTGCAGCAGAAAATAATATCCCAGTTAAGCGCTCTTACTGCCTAAAGTAAACAGCGGCGTTTCTGTATTGAAAAAAAATCAGTGGGAGAAATCTCACCTGTAAAAGCCATCTGGGTGCACAGAGTGGAAAATGGATCACAGCAGTCTGAGTGCACAAGGATGTGATGAAAGGTATATTTTACATTTAAACAGATAAGGTAGATGAAATGTAAAAAATCCAGAGCCCCATTAACACAGCTCAAACGTGCCGGCACGTTTCGTTTAAGACGACAGCAATCAGAGTATTCAAGCACTCTGAGCCCCCAGCAATGCTAATTCAGCCTCCTTGCAGAGCCACACCGCCAATGGCCAGGGTGGTCTTTCCTTAATGCCAGCTCTCAGACAGACCACGTACAATGCCTGGTTATTACTTGAGAATAACTGTAGCAGCACCTTAAGGAGCCACTTATGTAAGACATTATTATCCAGGGAAGAATTGAAAAAAAAGAGGCAGTGTCTGTACAAAAGATTCTCGAGCACAGAGCCAGCTCTGCCCCCTGTCTTCAGTGCTGTGCTGCTCTGCTCTTTCATTCACTGAATATAATTTGCTGCACACAGTTTGCTAGGAATATGTACAGTTTACAATATTTTAAGGACTGGCTAAATTTTCACCCTTAAAGGAATCTTTGGCACATAATAAGTTCTTCAGATTACAAAGTGGTCTCTGTCTGCTTCTCATCCTTCTGGTAGAAAGAGAGAAAAATTAATGTATTTTGCAAATCAGAGGGAGTTGTCTTTCTTTTCTCCGTCTCACCTCGTGTATTGCTAGAGCTTACAACCCTGCTGGATGAGAAATACACACCTAGTATCAAAAAAGCCATCTGAATAAGAGGGTTGGACTAGACAATCCTCAGAGGTGCCACCCAACCTCAGCTATTGTGTGATTCTGTGAAGCAGTTTGCCAAATAGGTCCTACAACTTTGCTATCCAAATGCCACTATACCCATGTTAGTGAGGCACATCAGACTCTTGAGTCCAGTCATCTCCTGGGGAGAAGATCATGCATCTCTACCACACAAACAGCTGTGCTGTGTTTTTTATTTTTTATTTACTTATTTTTTTTTCCTTCTTCCTACTATCTGAGCAGCTATTAAGGGAAAAGGAATTAGCTTCAAGCCAGAATTGGCTTAAATACTTTATAAGGGAATCAGACAGACCTTCAAAGTTATGTCTAGCCCCAGTCATTGCAATGCATGCCAATATTTTACACTTCGAGTACTGGATGTAGCAGTGGGACTGCTGGCTTTTATTTTTTAAGAAGCACGTGTCTCCCCATCTCTGCACTGATATTAACCCTCCATGAGCATGTCATTTTTATTTTCCGCTCAATTAAGTAAAATGTAGTCCCCAATGAAATATTCAGGATGTTTGGCTGATAACTCCTTACAGCTGCAGTCACAGCCTGAAATGGAGGAGGGGGGAGCCCCCACACGTGCTCCCCTGCTGCAGCAGACAGGTCTGCGTAGTGCTGCCAGCCCTCAGCTCTCTGCTTCCCTGCCCGCGCCTGGGGCAAAATTTCCAGGTATCTCACCCTCTAAATGCCTAAGGCTGACATGACCCTCAGGGGCAAGTCATTTCCCTGCCAGGAGGGCGATGCATGTTCACACACTATCATTTTCTTCCTTAGCCTATGCTGTTATCCTCGTCAAACGCAAATATACACACGCACACGCATGTGAGGCTTTTAAAAGCAAAGTCAAGACTGAATCCTGTATTCACATCAAAGAAAATAAAATACCCCAGGTTTAAAAAGCTATCAAAATTAGCAATAAACAGAACTGAATACATGTCAAAGAACAGCTAAGGTATCCAAATAATCCTGATTCTTATCCTGCTGAGAGGCCAGCCATCTGCCATCTCTGATTTTGTGGACAGAGTGCTGAAAATATACACTGCAAAGCTCTAGGCCTGTTATTGTTTACTTACATATAGTCTACAGTACTAAATGTAGCACTTTGTCGTCATGCCAACATTTGTATTTTTCATGTAAGTACTATAATTTTATGATCTGGGCCTGTGAGATCACTAAATAAGAGAGCAGAGCTGGCGATGCGTCTAATGGCACCATGCAGTTCCTTCGACCAGGCCAGGTGGTCGGCCGCCTGCAGAAGCAAATGAGGATGAGGAGAAGAAAGTAATACCTGCCTTTGGAGAGGTGGCCTGACTTTCAGACACTGACTGGAAGAATGAATGCCACAGGTCCACGTGCCCTAGCAGTGTGTCTGAATTTGCCAACAACCTCCACCTTTCCAAGCAAACCAGGGCGGTACAAACTGTACATATGGCTTCAGTGAAGAAGTAGCTGAAACGTTCATCAGAGTTGAGGTGGCAGTGCCAGAGAGAAAAAGGTCCAGAATTATAGACAGAGGAGGGAAAGAAAATGAACCTCCAAGGTTAGGGTTAGGCAACAGCGTAAGTGAGACTCAGGTTCAAGCCTTGTCCTCCATGTGGGTGAGGTGACATGTCTGCAGACATCAGCACTGGTGCCTGGGAGCAGCTCCTGAGACCACCTCCCATCTTCAATGATAAGCTCCAAGATTTTTTGGCCTTGTCCACTGGTGAGGAAGCCCTGCCACACTCGTGACATGCCATGTAAGAGGGCTGTGCCTGGAGGGCCTGGTCCTTGGACCTCCACCTTGTAAAGGCCTTCCACCTGCATGCAGCAGGTCTGACACCAGATACACCTCAACACCTGTGCAACCTCATGTAGCTGGTGTGAACAAGCACACAGAAACTTCACAGCAAAGGTGTAAGAGCAGACTGGCCACGTGTCCCAGGGCTGGCTGCTCTGTGCATTGCAGCAGTGCCTATGGGCCCTGCACTGCAGAAGAAAGGCCTGTGCAAGGCACTCACCCGATGACTCTGTGGACAGGCTCTGGACACTGTGATGACCTTTTCTTACCCAAGCTTACCCTGCTGAAGAAAGACTGGAACCTCTTTCCTAGCTTATTACCAGTGGGTCTGTGTTCATCTCACCTCCCACAGCTCCATGTGAGGTGAAGCCTGCACTAACCTTTTTCCATGCCCACGTATGCCGTAAGAACTCCTGCATGTTCACATGGGCTTACTTGTGTGGTTCCAGGCTAGGAAATATTTTGTCAACCAATAGCCACAATAAGGCATTTCTGACAATATGCACTCTATGGGACATGCTGGGGCATCACAGAGGGGCTGTCCTGAGGCTTGTCCATAGTTTGGCATTCCCAGGATGTTATAACCACCATTATTGCAGGAGATGACTGCTCTCGTAGCAGCCCCTGTGCGTAGCATGTGATGTCTCATAGGGAAATTCAAAGTCTGCAGAAGACAAATGGGCCAAACTCTTGTCACTCTGCTGTCTGCTGCCCCAAGCTCGCATCTGTGCCTCTCCACAGCATCACTGTGAGACTGCCAGACTGCTGCTCCTGTACCTTAATGCCAGGGACTGGTCAGCAGCAAAGCACATCCTCACACTTCCAGTTCATACAGGGGCCCAGAGAGGCAGCAAGCATCATCTCTTAGGAGATCCTTATCTCAGCAGGGAGGCTGGGAGGTACTAATGAACTGTGCTGGACATGTGTCACAGTCCTCACCAAATGCCCTGAGGCCATTTCCCTGCTGATCACCAATTTTTGTGAGGTCCCAGACGGCGTTCAAATTGCTGCCATTGGGTGCAAGCCCTGCCACAAACCAACAGGAGCAAATTTTCTCAACCACAGTCCACCTGGCTATCTGGGTTAGCTCCTTCAGTGAAACAGGGTTATGCAAGACATGGATAACAGCAGTCAGAGGCTCCTGCTGGAGTTCATTGCACTGCTCAACTTCTGTTGTAAGGACCTTTCACATAGTCCTTCAGAAGTCCTCTCTGCCAGATGACACCTATGCTTGGCCACTGTCTGAACCAGAGGCTGTTGTGACTGTCAGAAATGCCACTATCATTGACAATTTTGATAATGGGCACCGCCTTCAGGTAAGTGCAACCAAACAATGATGAGTGCCTTCAGTACTCAAATCCTATGTTCTTTTCAAGAAAATAACCATGATGCTCAAACAACAGGGTGTAAAACATGAGCCACAGCCAGAGCAGCTATGCTGAGCTCCAATATTTTTGAGTCACTGGGAAATAGTGAGTAACAAACAACGCAGAAAGTAAAATGGACGATTAAGCAAACACCCCCATCTTCAAAATAACTGTGCTGCCAACATATTTGTGAACTCTAGGCTGATACTGTTCCACATGCACATAGTCCGTCAAGCTTCAGTTGTCCACAGCAGAATGTAAAACTCACTCGCTCGTCTGCTAAGCCCAGGGCATTGCCATATACATGCCATGAATTTTTCATATGCAAACTAGTCAAGAAAAATCCATGCCAGCTTCAAAGCCACCCTTGTGATTTGCATACAGCCTGTTTGTCGTCAGGTTGTCCCCTGCAGCACGGCCAGCCACTCCTAGATGTGGCGGTGCATTCAGGGCATGTCTGGTGAGAGAGGAATAGCCTCTGTCAGCGGGAACAAAGAAATACATAATGTCAAGCCTGTTGTTCATCCCACAGATTTCAGACCACTCTGCTTCACATTGCGATTGCTGAATAGACTCTGGACCACCCGAGGTCTATACACGCAGCCCCCAGAGAGGAACAGCCACCTAAATCCATGGCCAAATGCAGACGCTGACACCTATTGTCCGTAAATTGTTTCTCTCCAGACGCTGAAGGCCTGAAGACACCACACGCAGCAAATGCAGAAGCTGCTCTCTTGCTCAGTGAGATTCATGTCAGCTAGAAAAAGGAGGCCTCGGCAGCCAGCATAAATCGTAGCAGCCTGAGCCACCCGCCTCAGCTTACACCAGGGAATAAGACCAGAGCATCTCTGTGTAAATCTCCTCCAAGATATGCTCCATTGCTTTTCACTTGCCAACAAGGATGAGGGCATAGCCATTTTGTTATCTGTGATTATCTGTTTTCGTGTTCTCACAAGCAAATGGGTAATATTCCCCAAGCAGGTAGTATTCTCTGAGGCTGGCCCATGGGAGCAGATGAATGCATTCATTACAGGGACCTTTGTATTGAAGCTGAACCCGGCTGATCTCTGCGGCACTGGGCTGTAAAGGCAGGCTAGCCAACACAAAAGGGGTCAGTGAAGTTATGCCAAACATACGCCATGTAATTGATTTCCAGATTTGGTTCACTATCTGTATTACCGAAGAACAAAGCAGGAGAAAGACTTAAAATATGAAGCAAGGCATGTATATATTTCTCAACGGGATGCTTTTAAAAGTTTTCTTTAAGGTTTCATCTGTTCTTTAAGCTTTGACTATTATTCCATTTTCAGAATTTATAGCACGCATAATAACCACATTTTCTTTCTTTTAGAAGTATCCATGCAGGTTCGCAAATAGTTGGCGATCAATCTAAGGAACGAACGTCTTAGAGATGACTCTCCCAGCCGGGGCCTCAAGAGATAAGAGGATAATAACACTGTGCATTAGCCCTAAGCATTCCTGAAAGCCACTGTCCCCTCGAAGATCCAGCCACTTCCCAGCATACGCTTAGTTTCTTGGTAGCTGGCAGAGCTCACTCCTCCAGCAACTCGCACAGCATTTCCTGCCGTCCCTTTCCCACTTCTCAAGAAAACTGGGATGGAACAAAATAGCTTTTGAGGCCACAGTTGATTGCCATCCCCAGATGCTTTACATTCAACATGCCATCTGTGTTTTGTTTTCTTGTTAAGAGGGTTTTGTAACAGTTTTTATTATCTACTGTAACTAGAAACAACAGCAGGAAATCATGTAGTGCAAAGCAAGTATAGAGAGTGATTTGGCCTCACAATTGCTGGCCATCAATCTTCCACTTGAAATCTCTCCATTGCAAGCCTTTTCCATCCTTGCCTGTATGTGTATATGTGAAAGAGAGAGGGTGCAATTGCAGGGCAAAAGCACACATTTGGAAGAAAAGCAGGAGATGGGTGAAAAGACTTCTAAAAAACTAAAGTATAGCAGGGTTTAATGCTGTTGCAGCCGTCTTTTGGACACAACATGCCAGTTAGTTAACCCTTTGCTCGTCTTCCTGAGGGAAATGCAAACTTTTCTGCATCTTTGGCCAGCCCAAGAAATTATCTAACTGTCCAATTTACTCGGTCCTGGGTTCTCAGCAATTTGATTAACAGCTTTGTTGATTAATAGTGATTAGTTTAACCAAAGAAATTAACCTCAGAATTAATGTGTGGCCAGTAATGTAAGTGACTTGCAAAAAAATTGTCCTGATTGCTGTCTTGCAGCCCATTTCTCATTAAATCTTTCTTTTCATTTGTAACCTTCTGCTTTCTGTACAAACCCACTTTCTCACACAAACTTCAGCTTCAGTGTCTGTGCTTCTCTGTAAACACTAAGTGGAGGAAAAACAGTGAAGCAACATGGATTATGGTATCCTAGTGTAGGGTTATTGTAAAATTGTACTCCCTGCATACCAGGGAATAGGAAATTTCATTTTCAAGGGCTCTCTGGGGGGCTGAGATAAACTACAAAAGTCACAACTTGTCATAATTAAACACTCATGCCCATTACACACAAAGAAAATTATGCACATTTATCTAGGTCATTGAAACATTCATATGGCAATGCTATACATGAATGTCCATTAATATCCTGTAAGAACGTAGTGAAAATGTTCTCCCAGAAGCAATGCAAGGCTGTGTTGGATGAAGATGCTGTAATAGCATGGAGGAAAGAGAGGGGGAGGGACAGGAATGGTTAATATATTTCCAGCAGGAATGCAAAAGTGCCTAGATGGGTATAGGCCCCATTCCCTCTCAGCCGAGTAAAGCATAAATACGTTAATTGGATAAGCTTCTCATATCAATATTCTATATGGTTATCAAGCAACAGCAATGGGAGTGGTTTAAAAATGGATACTCAGTGAGCGTAGTTCCTTTTACAGCTCTTTTGGAAGTTAGCTCGGTTCGTCTAATGAAATCTGGTTTATTGGAAATTGGTAGCTCTGAATACATATCCCACCTCTTCTGCCTGATTTGTGTTTTGAATATTTACTTGTTGTGGAGCTATATGCATGGGCTGGTAAATAGGAAAATATTTTGCAATAGACACCAGTGTAATCATCCATACTCCTTTTACTCCTATCAACTCCTAGATGATGAACCACAGAAATCTCACCTGCCCCCTGGTACTTTCCAAAAGTAAAAAATAAATTTTTCACCACTAAAAAAAAACACAACACACACACACACAAAAAACAGCAAGGACCATTAGAAATAGCCATGATGAGTTTGGCACTAGCATCTCCTGGGGAATTAATAGCCAGGTGTTGCTAATGGCTCTCAGCTTTGCATCAACACTCCAAGTCACTCCTAATCCCCAGAACAGGCCCTGCTCCTTATTGCTTAATTAGAACACAAACAGCTCTATGAACGTAACACTGATGGTCTGACTCAAGCGTACAAAAGAAGAGAAAATGCAGAGTTAAGGGTTAAAAAAAATCCCAGAAATACTAACATAAAGCCATCTGTGTAAGTAGGTTTTGTTTTACAGCAAATACTGTTAACAGAAAAAGCTGAAAATATATTTTTTTTTTCAGAATTTGATCTGTAGAGGTTTTGCAGCTAAAAGACCTGTGTTCGGTTCTTTCTATTCCTAGATTATGTTTTACGTTATTTACGAGGACTTGGACCACTGCCAAGTATGTGACAACTCTTGTGTGGGAAAGTGGCATGAATTTTAAGAATGAATGAGTAGTCCTCCAAGTGTTTGTGCCAGAAGCACCTCATTCAGTAGTGGTGTTTGTGGTTTTTTTTCTTATATAAGATGTTTTATTCATCTAATCAGAAAAAAAATATATCTTACCATATGACCCATGAAATTTGTGCAACACAAAGAGTGATCAGGTACAAGAACCCCCCAGTTTTGATATTCCATCAAAATACTGCGTTAAACTTTCAGCCAATAAACATGTTCACAGGAAGTCAGTAGAAGGTTGTGAACCATTTTTTAACCCAGAAGGAAGGGAGTTTGTGATAAAATTTGAAGTGATTCCACTTTCTTTTGCATTTGAAATGCTTTTCAAGCTCAGACATGACAAGAGTTTGATGTTTGAAGAAGTGTCCCATCTCCAGCTCTAGAGGTAGAAAGCTCTGCCTAAAGAAAAGGGCTTCAAAAAAGCCAGATCAAATTAACCATGAGTTCATTCTTATAGATTCAAACTTTACTGTCAGAAAGATGCAAGGGTCATGTTTGTGACTATCTATAAATCTTGCTGCATGGACAAAGCAATCCAAATTAAGCCCAATGTTCTCTTTAAAACACAGGACTTGCAACATATATCTGACTGCAGGAGAAATTTCCAGACCTGTACTAGTAAGACCCATGTCTGGATGTAGATTCAAACACATGATTTTGCTTAAGATACTTTGTTCCTGCTGCCAAAGAAGGAATTTTTATTCTTTAGCTATTTGTGAATCTGGATATACACCAGACAGTTCTACAGTAAGTAGGAACATGACCTTTAGGCTTTTATAGAAAACCAATACTAAAGTACAGTATAAATGATCATTTTACAATGCATTAAAACAACCTTTCTCCCCCAAATTAGCAGATAACTCTAGATTAAGTCACATTTCCTTCAACGGGATGTTAGTGAAAATAAAATATTATTTTAAAGGTTTCCATCGGTGTTTGCCAATTGAAGAAGAAGAGATGCATGCATCAGTATTTTGAACATGTTTGGAAGATGTGGCATACCTTTTAGCAGGGCCGTTATCCCTGTCAGCAGCACTGCTGTGCTTCTGCTAAACTGCCTCGGAAGGCTCACTTAACAGTGCATCCTATTTCCTCTAAAAATTACTTAAACTGACTTCTGCTAATCCTCCTGGCCACACAGAGCGGGCTCAGCCAGGCCGGGAAGCAGAACCAACCTAATGTGAACCATAGCACTTCTCCCAACCTGGAAATTCAGCTTAGCATTTGGAAAGTGAGAGAGGGGGAGAGAAAGTCGGAAGGTTTTCACAGCTATATTGGTAACAAAATCTGTGTGAACTCCCTATCAGCAGTAATAGTAGTAGCACAGAACATATACAGAGCAACTCCAGTTACTCTGCTTTCTGCGTCTGTGTAAGAAACTGGCAACACAAGTTTTAACAATCCATACGTATTAAAGACTAAAGACTTTGTGTGAGCTGAGTTAGAACTTTCGAGGATTTTTTGCTTTGTTTCTTTCAGCTAGTTCTAGCTTTAGCTGTATTTTAGCCCGTGATATAAACATTTTGCATATTGTAAAGCACACCACAGACTTGCACTATAAATTATTTCCCTAGGGGTTCCGTGGGGTAGTAGGGTTGCTTTTAAAGAGACACCTATTCAAATACGTCTGTATGCATTTATCAGTCAAGTACTTAGTTAATTGGAAATTCTTAATAGCCACAGAGGACAAGAAGCTTTTGTCCAGCTTAGCCTGTCTGGATACATTTTATATGTTGGTAAATAATTACTCTTTTGAACACATGGTACTGCTGTTCTAATAGTCAGTGAAGAAAAAAAATAGTGAATTATGAATTGTACTGTCACCATTTGCTAAACGTGATGTGCCAGGTGTTGTTCTTGTAGTATGCTTCTGCAGCAAAGTACAGGCATGAATGTAGCATGACGGAGCATATCTATGCTTCATTCAATCTACTTAGCCTGGGTAACAAGAGGAGTGAAAGGATGGTGTATGGGAATCGGAACTGCTCAGCAACCCAATTGCCCTCCAGAGACCCGTCAGTGACACTGTAAGCCTGTCCCACCACATCTTTGCTGCTCTTGTACGTTTTTATAAGCACACCTTCATCTTGCTATGGAGACAAACCCCTAGAAAGGGAGAAAAGGCACAATAGGTTTCTCTCTTAGCAGATTAGGAAACACCACCTCCTCCTTCTCCTTTCTTTTAAATCAATTAATGTATGGATTGGATTTCCTGGAGGCAACGTGACAGAAGCAGGTCTTCAGGAAGGAAGGCATCAAAATAGGTAAATAGTAAGAGTTTCATTTTCTCTCAGGAAAGCTGCACCACATCCTAAAGGCTGAGAGGTGTCAAGAGAGGCTGGTGAGCGCTGAGGCAACGAGCAGGACAAGCTTTGGCACAGCACATTTCCCAGGAAGGGGCGATGTGCAAACTGCAGGGAAGTCAGTGCTGTGATGGGGATGGCCCAGGGATGCTCTTGAGCACGCATCTCCTGCCTGCTGAAGAAGTGACTGCTGTCCCAGTGGGTGTCTGTTTTCCAATAGCATTCCCTGAAAGTTAACGTGCAGTTATAACAGATACACTTACACACCTTAATACATCATCGGTTGTTTAAGTTATATCTGTATAAAGCGAGTGTTCAAAATACTGAGCAGCTCTGTAACCAAGAGTTGAGCAGACCTAAGCACTTCACGAAATACCAACAAAGTAGCTGTAAATCTCAATCTTAAAATGTCCTGCTCCAAAACAAGTACAATATTTAATCTCACTTTTTCTTCAGGACACACATCATTAACTGCTAATCAACTCAAGCTTCAGAAATCCCTGAGCAGTCCTCTCAGTTTTCAAAAATGTAGTCAAGAAACAAAGTGCTTTTTATCCCCCCCTCGGTAATGTTAACAGGTCCCAGAGGTGTCCAGGTGCAGACAACATCACCGTTGCACACCGAGCCATGCTGCGCTGGATATGCTTCGCCTGTGTTTTACAGGATCTCGCACAAAGCCCTCCAGGTTGACAAACACAAGTGCTCTGCAGCACATGGTGTTAGGTGTACCTTGGCTGTCAATTAGGCAGGGCCCTGGGAAGCCAAGCCAAGGAGCCAGCAGAGCTCCCTCACCCCCGAGAAGCCTCAGCAGGCGGATGGGGACTTGCTTTGCAGAGCAAGCCGAGCCCTGGCATCAGGGAGCTGATCTCTGTTGCTGGAAGTTTTTATTTCCCCCTTGGAAAGCAACCTGGGAATGGTCGCCCTTTGAGCGCAGAGGCTGAGCTCACGCCCGCCCATTGCAGCGCCCGCGTTCCTAAGGGAGGAGCTGCTATTTAATTAGCCTGGCGGGACGTGCAGTGCATTTCCACGGAGCGAGAGAATGCTGCTTTGTTAGAAAGTCGGTTTGCAGGTGCTAACAGGAGTAACTGGTGGATTCCCCCCAGCATAACGTTTCTGCTAGGGAATTTCTGCCTTGATTTGGGGAGTCTCTTGTCCCCAAGTAAGTGCAAGACGTGCCCCTGCTGTATTGATTATGCAGGCTCTTGCCCCAGAATCTTTTCCCATCTTCTGATTTGTTGGAGATATTAGTACAGCATGCACACAGACGAGAAAGCAGGCCAATTTCATCTGAGTCCTAGCAGCTCGTGTTGTGTGCTTGAGACCTTGGCCACTTCCTTCCTCCTCATCCTCCTCCTGCATTTTCTCCTCCTCTTTTTCATTCTCCAGCTGTTACTGCAGGAAGCTGGTGATAAAGTCGCTGGCACAGGAGTCAAAATATGGCAGAGCCTACTCCACCAGGTGCAAGGAGCCCCAAACATAACACAAAATTGTGGGATAGAAGCACAGGATTATATCTATACAAGAGGGGTGCATATAGGGGCACTAATGCTGGCTAAGAGGAACTTCCCTAGCTCCAGAAACAAGCTTGGAGGACTGGCCTTCCCACTGCTCCCAAGTTGATAAATCCTGACTCATGGGCTCAGTGGCCTAGACAGGACCTGGATCTGAGCTGGCAAACCTGTCACTGTATGGATGGACTAGTTCAGGTCTCCATGACCTCAGACACCTCTGCATGGCATGGATGTGCCTCCCTACTCTCTGCCCATCATCCTGCTCTTGGCAGGGTCTCCATGCTCTGAGTCCTATCTGGTGCATCCTGATCAATACCCTCATGATAAAGGTGGCACCTCACTGCTAAGGGTCCGTGGTCTCCAGGCCAAACATGCTGCTGCATCTTCTGCCCACACTGCTCCAGGTTGGCTGTGTCTGCAGTGAAGCAGCTGAGCCCACACTATGCGACACACTGCCCTGCCCATCCTTATTACGGGTATTTTTGGGGGCGGGGGACAGTCTGAAGTGCACAAAACATCTTGGTGCCAAATGTTTCCCTAGTAATGACTGCTGTGTTGCTTAGTGTAGAGGGGGGAGCAGGTTTTGAGGTAAACTGGACCCAAAAAATTAACGACCTGGATGATTAGTACCAGGTATTTAAATTGAACCCTCATTTGAAGAAGGAGCTAATGGAGGGCTCTGGAGGGCCGTAGTAGTTCTGCTGAGGAGAGATGCCTGGTGTGTAGCTTATTTCAGTGTTGGTCCATGACTCCTAGCTGCAGGCTGGAGGACATTACTACAGCTGGGTTTTATTTTTTCCATTCTGGAGGGACCTTTTAATGAGGAGGCTTTGCCTCATAGGCATCCCCTCTTCTGTTCCTGAGTCAGCCTGGTGTAAGAGAAATAAGGATATGGCCCGGAGGGACTAATCATATAAATAAGATTTTAGGATCTGGCTCTGAAGTAATAAATGAAGGACTAGGAATTTTGTATTATGAAACCCCAGCTGCACGAACTCTCAGCTTAGGCCTAGTGCCTCTACCAGGTTCCAGCTGGCTATCAGAAATCATTTCCACTTCACTGAAACCAATGTTAAAACTTCCCCTTAATCCTTTTCCAAACCATGCCCACACATTCTAGCTGTATTTATTTTTACTACAATTCAGCAGAAAAAGCAGCCTGACATCACTCTCGGAAAAGTACAGAATTCACTGAAACAATTCAGCTTCAAGTTTGCCCTCCTTTGCCCCGTTAAGCCCTGTTGCTCGGCCCGGCCCTGTCTAAGCACAGCCCTTGCAGCACAGAGACACTCAGACACGGGGAGGCCCAAAAGCAAGAATAAATATAAGAACTGAATGAAAAAAGAAGTGTATTTCTCGGGCTTTACCACCCATTTTGCTGAGATGCATGAGCTATGGCTATGGCTGGGCCTCCTCACCTTTTGACCACATTGCAGCTCATTGATCACGGCAAGATGGAGCACTTCCAGGGGGTGGGTTTTCTGAGAGGTGTTTACGCACGCTTGCTGGCTAGCCCGCACTTTCTGGAAGGGGAGAGCTAAATCTTCCACATTTTGGCCATCCAGCATGAGCAGGGCCTGCTGGCAGACCTGGAAAGGCACATGGCACAGGCAGCAAGGGGCAGCGTGTGCGTGTTTGGGGGGGGCTGTGGCTACCCTCGCCCCTGCAGCTGGAAACAGCTTTCTGCAGAAATACCTGGGCAATGCTGCAGTTTGCTGGGGGATGGCTGCTCCCGTTGTTATTAATGTTATTGGTAATGGTTTCGTGTGCCCCTCGGTAATCTGAGGGTCATGCAGAAAGGTATTAAGCAATGTAAAAATTCCTATGCCATGCCAGGCCTCTACCTGTGTGTGACCAGCAGCAGAGATTCAGGCCAGCAGCTGCTTAGTGAGCAATCTCAGGAAGGATTAAACCACCCTCAGCTGCTGAGGAGGTCCGTCATCCCTCCTCTCTGGGGACTGAGGCTGCCCATAGACAAGCAATGGCTGTGGGAGGGACACCTGCACATCTGCGGCTCTTTGGCAAACCCCAGGCACAGAGCGCTCTGCAAGCCTGGATCATGAGTTGCTAGAAACAGAGGCACACAATGTCATTAGTAACTTTTGAGAAGATTGGCCATCATCTGCAGAGTGATAAATCAGTGTCAACATATCCTCAAGTGCCAGTCCTTTGCTTCCTTACCATCTAGGTCACAACCAGTAGGGTTTTTACACATTCTTTGACTTGGTCCACATTTTTCTGTGTTCCCCTTCCTGCCTTCCTTCCTTCCTTCCTTCCTTCCTTCCTTCCTTCCTTCCTTCCTTCCTTCCTTCCTTCCTTCCTTCCTTCCTTCCTTCCTTCCTTCCATCCTCTTTTCTTTCTCTCTTTCTTTCTTTCTTTCTTTCTCTTTCTTTCTTTCTTTCTTTCTTTCTTTCTTTCTTTCTTTCTTTCTTTCTTTCTTTCTTTCTTTCTTTCTTTCTTTCTTTCTTTCTTTCTTTCTTTCTTTCTTTCTTTCTTTCTTTCTTTCTTTCTTTCTTTCTTTCTTTCTTTCCTTCTCTCTCTCTCTCTCTCTCTCTCTCTCTCTCTCTCTCTCGCCCTCTCGCCCTCTTGCCCTCTCGCCCTCTCGCCCTCTCTCTTTCTCTGTTTCTTCCTTCCTTTCTCTCCTCTCTCCCATTTTTTTCCTTTTCTGACAAAGTAAGCAGGGTTCTCTTCAGGGGATATGCAGAACGGAAGACCTATCTGCAAGCTGAAAGTGCAATACACTTGCAGAGTTGTCCGTGGAGGAAAATAAATCATGAACACTCATATCACTGCTAATATTCTTCAAATGGCTATAAAAAAATTCTTCAGGTACTGCTTTTTAATAAACCAAAAACCCTCTCCCAAAACAACCCGAAAATAATTCAGCCTCTTGTAACAAGTTATCACTGCTCTCTGCAGAAGCCCAAACATTTGCTGCTCATGAACATGTGGGGATGGCTGCTATCGGCTTGCGGGGTTTGCTGTACTGCTGCTCAGGTTCGCATAACTTCACTGTAAAGCTGCCAGCAAGCTCCTCTGCCAACTGCAGCACAGCCCAGTCCCAAAGCTGTGCTGCAGCTCATGTTTGAGTGCTGTGACACCTTCCCCCAAAGTCTATCATGGGATCAATGGCTTCTTAAGGATGGCGCTGTTACTGCTGAGAGTAGCAGCCGGATGTTTCCCAGCACTCAGAACAGATTCCCCCTCACCACCCTCATTATCTATAACACCATTAGCTGCAAAGAAGTGTCTCACTAATAACCGGCTTTTGCTTATTACTATGAAATTATTCTTCTGTGCCATATGCCACCTATATTCCTCTTCCAAAAACGTGCTAGGGACTCTATTAGTGGCATCCGCTGTTTATTGGGAATGCATCAAGCAGATACTGCTTTTAATGTCCCTATCCACATGGGCATATCGTGTTAGAATTCAGAATAAACTTCAAAACAAACAAAGAAATGAAGAGAAAAAAACAGTGGGGAAGGAACTGTCCCTTTGTGTTTTAATACCTACTTATGTTATTGACAAATGCAATTTCATCCATGGTGAGCTGCTCTGAGGAGGCACAGACACCAACCAAGGTCACTAGCTCTAAACAGGAATTTCCCCCATGCTCATTTGCCTGTGACTCAGCCCTGCTAAAACATCTAAAAAGCCATAAACAAAAGAGAAGCCGTAACCATAGTTATGCTATGAGAGTCAATATCTACTGGGCAAGGTGAACAAAGGCATAAAAGTGATTTGGTGCCAGAAAGTTTAAAGGGACAGCATTTGGGAAATAGTAACCTAAAGGAAAAGCTTCAGCTCTGATACACAGCAACCAGCAATGTAAGAGACCCAAGCACATTCCTCCTCCTGCAAAGAGGGACAGGAGCCATGCTCATTTACACTTTAAAAACAAAGAAACTAACAGACTGATCCCACTGCAGCATTATAAGAGCTGTTGTCCACCCTATTCTTTGCTGGCAGATTTCCAGGAGGAAATTATTGTGGGGGTCTTTGATGCTATCTGGCATTTTTACATGCTCATGCATATGGAGAAAGCAAAATGAGTGCAGCCATTGAAATGGGAAGCGAAGCAAGACAAGTCCTGAATGAACCAGGTGGAGACTGGGAGGATGACCTGAGTGGCAGACTTCAGTAGTATATGCACTCTTTCTTGAGATGTGTGTTCACAGGCAGACAGATACACGTGTACACATGCACAATTGAAAATGAAAGAAGGTTAGGGTGATATGCTACTAACACACACGCAGCAGGTGAGTTTCCTGTATTCTAGGCCATGTTCTGGTGGACAAACATCTCTTGATCATGTCACACTTCCCCATGCTTGGTTCATACATTTAGACAACACACTTCCAGATACTCACCCAGAGGCAAGTATTGTCTTTTGATGTGTGAGTAAAGGAGCAGGCTATTCTTCGTGCTTCTCTCAGTCCTTTCTGCACAGCCCACACAGTTCATAGGCAAGGTCTGTCTTAAGTCCTTGTAGAGCTCCACAGCCCAGCCTGTAGTTGGCTGGCCACAGAAGTAAGCTTTGGCTGGAGCAGAGCAACCTGACAGCTGCTTAGCTGTGAACAGAGCCAGAGCAGCCATTTCGGTAGCTAAGTAGGCATAGAGAAGTTTGGAATATGTCTCATTTCTTCCAAATGATTCGTCCACCTCTTCCCTATTCCCTTATTCCCAGAAACTGCAGGACTGATGATGAATGGCCAAAACCCTTCCAAGGAGTCCAACATCCTGAAAGAAAATCACATTGCTGAGGAGCATGAACATTGAATGGGGATCAGAAGAGAGGCTCTGCTTTTATTCATTAGCAAGAGTCTGGTAAGGTATTTGCAAGCGCATTTTGTTCCTGGGGAGGTAAGCTCTGCGGGAGCCCTCAGTACACACCACAACGGCAGATTACTTCTTGTGAACAAGTTCTGGGGGCTCAGCAGGGTCTAAAGACAAGATATTGTGTTACTTGTTCACACCTCCTGTCATCCTGTGCATACACGCAGGAGTATCCATGTCTAGCTTAATCGAAAAACTACATGTCCAGTGTAACCTAAGAGCCCAGGTTCCCTCCCTAGACAGAGGACAGAGACAGGCATCTACAGAAAGTAATTCAGATGCCCTCAAGTAGGTAATCACTAAGGAGCTGCTTTCTCTCCTTCCAGTAACACTAGAGGCTATAAAATATAAATAACCGCCCTGCGTGCTCTGCTTTCAGAGGGCTAAAGTAGCCAGATGGGGTGAATTGCACTCACAGTATATGATATTTCTATTCATTTTCTTGCTTTGTATAAGTAAATATATATATATTATAGTGGAGGCATCTGAAAGCATACACACACAGAGAGGAATGAAATTATTGCACAAAGGTAAGGTATCTCAAGCCTCCTTGCTGCACATTAGCGCTGGCCGAGGTGCCCATCACGAGCTGTGTCACAGCGCCAGCACCCAGGTTTTAGGGGCTGTGACAGCCCCGTGCTGCCGTGCAGACTTGGCCATGGGGGCTGGGGTGTTTTCCTGGCCTGCCTCAAATTAGCTCAGGGTCTGCCACAAAGAGCGTAGCATTTTTATTTTGAAATATTTTCTTTCTTCTTATGTCTCGATTTTGTGATAAATCAAATTATTTGGCTGTTATCGCAATCCTTCAACATTAAACAATTCATTTTAGCTTTCAGCTTTTATGATCAATGGAAAGCTCTTAATCAGAGCTGCCAGCAGCGCTGCTTTTATTTAAGGCTCACAATGATTAATGAAAATGTATATGATCTCAGTGGTGCTAATTTCTGCTAGCTACGCCAAGTGCTGCCAGCCGTCAGGGAGGGTGACCAGCTCTGGTCCACGCTATGCATCGCCGGTGGGCCTGCAGACTGAGTCCCTCGGGCAGGGCCGTGTCCCCAGCTCCACACCTGCCCATCGTGGAGAGTGGAGCACCAGCTGAAGGCAACCTACACGGCCTGTAGGGCTGTAAGCAAGCTCAGGATCTGGCCCTGAGGGGACCTACACTATGAGGGTGAGTCAGTAAAACAAAAAAGGGAGCCAGGCTGGCAACCAAAGCCCAGGGTGAGCTTGCACATCTGGTGAGCAGAGTGGGAGTAAAAAGGAGTATAATTTCTTTTTATTGGGTTTATTCATATATTCCCAGGGAAGCCAGTGAGAGCCTAGAAATGTGGAATACCATGTGAGACAAAGCACATTGTGTGAGTCAATTTCTGCCGGCTTGTGTGGCAAGCAACACTACTAGTATTAACAGGGCTCACGCACAGTAACCCAAAACAGCAATGGCCGAGCAGCTCAGAATAACTTAATACCTCTTTGCTGGAGCCTTCAAGTGAAAATTTGAATTTAAATGTCATCTGTTTCCTACTGTCTTTGGGACAGATGGGATAAGTCAGTGAGTAAATACAACCAAGGACAGAGCAAAGACAACCTGGTCACTTGCTGGAAGAGGTGCGGTCCTGCGAAGGAGCAACCCAAGATGGGTCAGAGCACAAGCCCATATACAGATCCTGCAGCTGAACTCAGCTCCTGATGGTATTTGATGAATTCTGTCAAAATCTACCCAGGAAAGATGAGAGAAATATATATACATGTATATATATATATATGTCCTAAGAAGCTAGTGAACTTCGGGGGAAAAAAAAGAAAAAAAGCAGATTTGCAGCTACTATGTTTGTGATCACCCTCAGGTCTCCTGAGGCATAGTCAGGTAATTGGGTTAAATATGAACACTTTGGCATGCCAGTGCATGGAATTCTGTAGTCCTGCTGCTATATTTCTAAGGTGGCAACCATGCACTTGCCATGCAAGGAGGACACTGCCATGCATTGGTATGAGTCTATAGCTTCTGTGGAATTCTGGATGCATTAAAAAAATTGAATTTAAAAGACAAAAGCACAGCATCCACAAGTTTAATGACATTCTGGTTTCCACTTAGAAATAATAATGGTAAACTAAAAATCATACAAGAAATTGAGCAAAATCAGATGCAAAAAGTTTTAGAAGTAAATTACGAGGTAATGACAAAGCATGGGCAGATGCCTTGCAATTATTTAGTGAAACTAAAGGTTGATCTGAAAAAATGGCAGGTCCTGGGGACAGATAGATTCTGAAGAGGGTAACATCAGATCTGCAAAGTGAGAAAGAACATGGAGCTGAATAAGAGTCAATGCTGATAGTGATTTGGATATTTTTGATAGTGACAAAGAAAATTCAGTTATTTAGCCTATTCTTTCCACTGACTCCATAGATCAAGAAGAAAAGATAGCGTTGGTAATTCCCAGAGAAGATTTTTTCCATCCAAGTATGTGACTGGAAGTGAAAGTGGTATCCATGAAGACCCATTCTAGTCTGTTCTGGAAAAAAGAAATAGTATAATGTGTATGAAGGATCCCATGCAGTAAAGTTGTTAAAGCAAAGAGACAGGAAAATTATTCTCTTTCTGAAAACAGCTGGGCCACTGACTCACTGTGTGGCCGTGGGCAAGTCCTGGGACTTCTTTGCATCTTAGTCACTCCAGCAGTTCAACTGGATGAAAGCAGAATGGATCACAGTATGCTCCAATATTCAATATGCTGCAGATGCCGCTGCTGAAAGAAGCATTCTTGGTTAAATAAGATCACAATGCAAAACCAAAAGAAACCAGGGATAGCTGGAGGCACCAATGTGAACAGCAGTGTTTGTGTCGTCTCTTGAAGCCTTTGCATTGTTGCAGATCTTCATGGTCGTACAATCGTATAGCTCCAAGCGGAATGGATTGGATTAGATGAGTTTTAAAACTGCTTCCATCCTTTTTTAAGATATTCTTTATAGTAAATTGCACATATATATATGTAAAACAATATGAAACTCTGAATTACTTTTGTTGTATAAATAACCCTAGAATGTTTTGATGCCAAACCTGCAAACATGCTACTGCCTGGAATTGCCTTGAAGTGGTTAATCAAGAGATAAATTATTCCTATCACACAAAATACTTCTGCAAGTTGGAATCATTAAAACAGCACTCTGTGACATACATTTTAGAGTAAATTCCTCTTCAAGGTAGAATATCTGTTAAAGTAATAAATATTCCCTGCATTAAAGTGAAGTGCACAGTAGACAGAAATATAGGTTACAATCCTGTACAGCAATGTTGGCTTTGGGACTCAGTTCAGCACAATGTTTAATTGTGTGCAGGTACTTAGCTCCTGATGCAGCAGAGCACTAATGCACATATTTAATTGCCACAATGAATAAAGACCTAAATAGGAATGGGATTACACATTTTTAGCATTCTTACTAGTTCTTCATGTTAAGCAGATGTTTAATGCTTAATGTTTTACTGAGCTGGATCTAGGCTAAATTTATTAACAGAAAAAAAATAAAATTCTTCAGGAAATTTCAAGCACCTTCCTGAGAAAGCTCAGAGGTTTTTAGCTTTTGCAAACACTGTGTAAATCCTGGAGATTCTCTGGGCTGTGGCTGGAGAACAAACCCATTTCACTAATTTTTAATGATGCTTTTGAAGCCAGTCTGAATTGTAGCACATGGAATCGCTTCCATATGATCACCTACTCAGTGATTTAACAGAACGAATCAAGTTTCCAGGGAGGACGTGCCTACATTATGAACTTGCAACTTCTTCTTCCAGGACCATTTCATGAACGACTCCAGTGGGTGAATGAGCACTGGGGACCAGACTACCTACCAACTTACATCAGAAGATTAGCTTTCGTCAGCCCGAGAAATACACATTGCTAAGGTAGGGTGGAATAATTTGCGTATTGTGCCGCACATGTTATGGGGAAAATAAGTAAGCGATGCCACTGTAGAAATCAATGGAGCACGCACATCTTGGTTATTGTATGGTCAGTCTTTTCCAAAAGGGGTAGAGGGGAATTACAGAAGACAGAGAAAATGATGAAGAGGGTGATCAAATGCACGGGACCTCTTACTCATGAAGAAGGACTACAGAGAAGGCAATCCTTCTGTTCCCCTACAGCGGTAACAGAGATGGAGGCAATGTATATAGCCTGAGAGCTATATAACCACAGATGGCATGGGGAAGATGGGCAGGGAGCAATCTTCTGCTCTTGCCATAGGAGTTAGGAGTTTCACCCCTTGAAATAATCAGGCAGCCGATTTGAAAACCAACATAGAGAAGCTGGTTTCATACTGTGCATAATTACAGCTGTGAAACTCATTGCCACAAATGGCTCAAAGCAACTGAAAAAAAGGATTAGAAAAGTTCCTGGGGTACAGTCTGTTGGTAGTCTATTAAACTAAATCTCAAATACAACCTCTGGCTTGGGAAGTTTTGGAATGACTGCTTGGTGGAAACTGAAAAGCTATACCAAGACAAGGGACACACTGCATTAGCATTTGTTATTTTATTTATTTTGTTAGTTTTGGCATACTCTTTTTCTATGTTCTGCTTCTGGCCACTGTATAAGTTTAAGTTGTGAACTACATACACCTTTTGCCTGATACACTATTTTGGGAAGGGGATGGGAGTTTTTTTATGCACGTCTTAGGTGAAAAGAGATCCTACCTCCACTTTCCCATTGCGTGACCCCGGGTACCATGCCCCAAGAAATGGTAAGAGGTGGGGTTAATCCCCACATACTCCTCTTGTTTAATAAAGCTACTCCTAAACAAAGCACTGTTTCCTCAGGAAACAATGCCTCCCCACAGAAAAATAACCACTATTGTATGCTCTGTGGCTTCATTGTCTTGTCTTAAGATGGAGGAAAAAGGCAAGGCATGCCAGCTCATTGCAAGTGTGATGGAAAAACTGAGTTTATACAGACCAAGAACAACTAAATTAGGATGTTGTAGTCACTAACTATGGTGACTTGGAAGAGGCATTTGGTGTCACTGACAGCGGGTCCAAGTGTCAGCCCGTAGGGGACGCAGCAGGTCTTCTGCATACATTTCTGCACACAGGTCTCAGAAGGACATCGTCATTGTAAGCGCTTTCTACTCTCCTCGTTTCTCTCATAAAAGCTACCATCTGTCAGCATTTTTTTTTCCTAGTATCCAAAACACAGGAGATTTGTTTGCACTGAGGAGCATTTTATTAATGTTGCAGCACCAATAGCAGCATAACTTGGGCTGGTGCAACTGAGAAATACATTTCCACATTCTGAGGAAAGCATTACGGAATCAGGATCTGAACTCTTGCCCAGGTAAAAATGTACTAATTTCAGAAGGGAGAAATGTGGCTTCAGTTTTAAGTTGTGAGATTTGAGGGGCAGAGGGTGGGAACGACTTACCAGTGCATTGGTTTATTTGCAAAGTGCTCTAACATCTGATCTGAAGTCCCCATTCCAGCTTGGTTTCCTGCTCCTGCAACTGCTTCATTGCCCCCTTCCCTCATTGAAGAGAGAGGTATTTTGTGCTCTGCTGAACTGCTAAAGGACAGGACACGAGTCATCACGACTGAGCAGATTTTGCCTCTTCTTCCCATTGCTCAGCTTTGCTGCAAAGGAGTGTTATGCCAAGAGCTGTTGACATTAAATCTGAACACATTTTGCTGACCGTTGCAGAGTGCATGGGTGGCTGAAGCAAGCTCATAACCTCAGATTTCAAGATTAAGCTTTAGGAAAACCCTCCTTAGATCAAGAAAGGTGACTGTGCTCTGCATCCAATTCAAGCACATTGCAGGTGATTTACCCAACCAGCACTGAGGGGCCACATTTTCAAGTGCGTCCCACTTACAGTCTGTACAAGACTTTTCTCAAAGAACTCAGGTCCCATGGAGGCACCCAAGCAAGTAACACTCATGATTTCAGCAGTGCAGGCTTTCATAGGAACTGAGCAGGGGGGAGCTGCCCACCCTGGCATTTTGCCCCCTGAAAGCCCAAACCAGGTGGGCTGGAGGAAATTCTCCCATTTGTTCCAAAGGCCTGGGATCAGGTCTGATGGATGTGCCTGAAAGGGACTGGACATCTTGAATCACTAGCCTTATCTAAACTGTGTTTGCTGGCAACAAACACATCAGGTGCTGGCCTTGCTACTGTCATGCTTTCTACCCCCAGTGCTGGTGTCACTGTCTTTTACCCAAGCCCCACACACATACAAGTACTAATGATGACATTAGAAAAAGCCATTCAGATTCCTTGAAGACTGAGTGAATAACTAGTACAGGAGCTCCCTGAAGTGCTAGCAGTTGTTCTTTGGTGGTTACATTAACGATGCTCGGTAACAGAAAAAGAAAGACGATGAAACATATTCTGATAAATTGCTCTGCCCCTGTGTGCGAGGGGAATGACACAACCTTCCCATGCCACAGGGCTTGTGTTCCTGGTGCTGTGACTTTCCCAGGTGGTACCACTTGCAGTAGGGAAGAAGGGACGGCTGGTGGGCCTGGAGGGAGAGCTGCACCTCAGGAGGTGCTGCCACACGCATCCCAGCTCGAGGAGGGGATGGGTAGCAAGGCTCTCACACTCACACCTCGCATTTAACAGCCTGCATTCTTTCCTGATTTGACCTTTCATTTTTAACAGAATATATTTTATGTGCAAATAACATTGCTGAAGAGAGGCATAGCAGATGAGAGAACACTTTAGCAGTCTTGTCCCCTTGGCTGAAATGAAAGTGCAAAAGGCTTAGCAACAAACAAGTGGGAAAGGGGAACCTCCTCCCTCTGCTTCAAATAAATAGATGCTGGCAGCGTCATGAAAAGGCAGCAATTTGAGGGTCAGCAGGAGAGGAAGAGGAAGCCCTTCCTACCCCCAGATCTCAGGATGATACAGGAATAGGTCAGAGCTTAATGGCATCCCTTCATGGACACGCAGCTGGTACAGGGCCAAGCAGGGAAGCACTGTGGGTGCAATCACCAGGCTCTAGGAGCAGGGAGGAAGCGTGCAGCAGCTCCTGGCTCTGCCCCGGCTTCCAGGGGATGGAGGAGTGGGGAATCTGTCAGCCTGAGTCAGGCACGGGCAGCGCAGCTCCCGGGAAGAGCAGACGGAGTGCGAAGCTTGCTGCAAGCAGGAATTCATTGCAGCCATCCTGGGATTTAAACAGTGCTAAGCAACCCCCCCTCCATCACAGCCCTGGATGGCAACATTTATAAACATGGCATGAGAAGGGGAAGGTCACCGCAATAGCTGCTGTGCTACAAAGCTCTGTTGGTACCAGAGGTCCCAGGGCTGCACTGGGAATTCATCTCTCCCATGCGACTGTGGTCACATTCCTGCACTGCTGCTACCCGGCTGAGCTGAGCATGTCCCCCCATCCAGCAGATGTCATGACTTGGTGGGTTATCAGGATAAAGGTCTTCAGGCAGAAAGCCCTATCTGCTGCCATTGGGCTTTGGGCTCCAAAGACAAGGGATTTAAATCTCAGATGAGAAGGTAGCTGCCTTCTGCATGACTGCTTTTATGGGTGATGGCAGCAGTCCCAGGATCTGTAAGACCCTGGCTCAGCACGAGGTGCAGAGCCTCGCTCCAGTCCCACACAGGCTCAAGCAGTTGCAGTATTTCTCACCCCAAGAGGTCAAGGGGGGCTTAATTTTGGCAAATATTTTTTGTTTTCAAAGCACACGTTCACTTAACTACCATTCTCCCCTCCCCAGCCTTCTTTAAAAGGAATATTCAAAAGGAATATGCTCTTTCCTGTTGCTTGTTCTGCCTGTAAATCCCACTCCCTCACACAACATTTTGTCTGTCTGATCTGGTTAGACTGGCTGCACTTTCAAACAGGACCAAAATATGTGCTGTATATTATAGCACCTAATTAGCTCGCTCTGCATGTATAACTATGATGAACACAGTGGCATCCTGGTCTTACTTTGGACTCTTTATTCTACTGTAGTGCTACAAATGAAAACAGGATTCACACAGCCATGAAATGCAGGAGGGGATGTTTGGTATGTGACAGCACCACCATGGGGAGCTTTTGCTTGTTTGGGTTTCATAAAGTCCAGGAAAAGCATAACAAGCAAAGCTTGTGTAAATCTGCCTGGATATAACCATTTCATTCCTGCCTTTTTTGTTTGTTTGTTTGTTTTTTTCCCAGAGGCTGTGGAGCTGGGAGGCACGCAGTGGCTCCTCCAAATTTCTTTCCTCCCATGTTTATAGGTGCCTTGATGCTGAGAGCTCTTCAGCAGCCGATGCAACAACACCTGATCTGACTCCATATAGCTTCTTTCCGCTGTCTGTATCATTCCCTCTCAGATCATGGCTAGAAGGGCTGGACTTTCTTTTGCTAGCAAATGGACTACTGGGCAAGGCAGACTTTCAGCTGGCAGGATCATCTTAACCAGCTGCTGCCCTGTGCTGCAGGCTGGCCGCAACGGCACTCCCTGTCCATCCCTTGGTGGCCTGTCCTTCCCCAGCAGGGATGCTTTGCTGCAGGCCAGGTCCTTTGCAGTAGCTGCTTCTGAGCCGAGAGCCCATAATGGAGGAAGAGGAAGCAGAGAGCCATTACACAGCTCCATGCATTCTTGCATTCGAGTGCTGCGTTCAGCTTTGTGTCCCTCACTACAAGGACATCGAGGCCCTGGAGCGTGCCCGGAGCAGGGCTTTGAAGCTGGTGAAGGACCTGGAGCACAAGTCCTGTGAGGAGCGGCTGAGGGAACTGGGGGTGTTTAGGCTGGGGAAGAGGAGGCTCTGGGGAGACCTGATTGCTCTCTACAGCTACCTGACAGGAAGGTGTGGGGAGCTGGGGGTCGGCCTCTTCTCACAGGTAACTAGTGATAGGACATGAGGGAATGGCCTCAAGTTGCGCCAGGGGAGGTTCAGGTTGGAAATGAGGAGACATTTCTTCTCAGAAAGAGCAGTCAGGCGTTGGAATGGGTTGCCCAGGGAGGTGGTGGAGTCACCGTCCCTGGGGGTGTTGAAGGCAAGGTTGGACGTGGTGCTTAGGGACATGGCTTAGTAGGTGACATTGGTGGTAGGGGGATGGTTGGACCAGGTGAGCTTGGAGGTCTTTTCCAACCTTAATGATTCTGTGATTCCATGATTCAGGTCCTTCAGCTTTAATCTTGGCTGGTGTTACCCGGCAGCTGCAGCCCTGTCATTGGTCCCAGCACCTCCCTGTTCCTCGGTAGTGACCGGGGTGGCTGCTCTGCTACCACCAGCGCACACTCTCAGGGTGGTCTCAACCACCCCCCTTTTCTCCATCCACTCAAGTCACCAGCTGGGTTTTGTGGAAAGCAGTTGCCTGATATTTGTGCGTGACAGCCCTTTCTGGTCAAAAAGCACCAGGACCACGTGCTGTGGGGCAGTGCACCCCTGAGCCAACGCAATGCCTGGCCAGCCTGGGCTCCTGAGCTCGCACAGGCCTGGGCTGCGGCCATGGAGGTGGCAGCAGGCCCAGGCAGAGCTGCCCCGCTGGCTCCCTGCCTCCTCCACCCCAGCTTCAGGACTTTTCTCTCAGCTCCACCTTCCCATCTCGTCTGGACGGGCTCTTGTTGAACACACACACGCGTTGCTTTGTTTTATTTGGTCCCCCTGCCAGCGCACACAGCTTAGGCAAAACACTTGAGTATTTTGTCTGTAAGTATTTACTTCCTCAGAAGCCGCCATCCTGGCACCCAGTCAGATTCCCAAAATAAGCCAGTAAGGACTTAAGTAAACCGCCTGCAGGTGTTGCCCAGCTGCTTCATTGTGGAGAGCCCTTGAACTTTGCACAGGCCCTTCAGGCCAGAAGGGATGGCACGGGACTTGCCTGCGCAGCCTGATGCTCTGCTCCTGCCCCAGGGCTGCCCAGCCCTCCTCCTTCTCTTCCTCCTCCTCATCTGACTGCCTGCTGCTGCCTTTTTTCCACTCACAGCCGGCACTCTGAGATCATCTCTAGCACTGCTGTTTCTAAGACACTTTGCCATCTCCCCCTGCTGCAGAAAATGGAAGAGGAAAACGAAGCAACCGGGAGTGGCCAGATGAAGGGTTCCCTCCAGAAGTTGCCTGAAACAGAGGAAGGTGTCACAGGGAGAGACCTGGGGATCCCTGTCCCCATCCATCCAGGCTGAGGAGCTAGGGAGAAGGGGGTTTCATCCCCTGACTGAGTAAAAGCCAAATGACCAAGCTAGATGCATCAAGCTACATCAGCTGACAAGGAGAGAGTTTAGCGCCAGGTTCCTGCTGTCAGTGATGCACGCACAGCTGGATGTGGACCTGCACATCACCTGCGGTGTGAAGGTAACCCTACCAGCAAGATCCCTCCCTGGGTTTTTGCTCCCACAAGCCAGCACCATCCCCTGCCACCACAGGGGCTGCAAATTAAATCCAGGCTACAGGGAGAGCTGTCAGCTGCTACAAGCCTACATTCAGCTGCAGCTGGGTTGGAAACCTGCTCCTACTGATGTTCACCATAGGGAGTCAGGCCAAGGGAATAGTTTGGGGAGGCCAGTCTCCAAATCTAGCATTTAAAAGATGTTTGGTTTTTTTTTTTTTTTTACATGAAGTTTCACATGTGCCTGTTTTTCTGTGCCTGCATGCTGCTGAAGTGCTCACCTGGTTGTATTTTCACATGCCAATATTTGATCTACATTTTTTTCTGTGCCTGTGTGCATACATACATGCACATGCACAAAGACTGGGGGAGAGGCATTGCATTAAGCTGACTGCATCAGCATTAGAAGCAGATTTGATAATGACCCCAAATATGGACCCAAATGTTCCTTCTTCTGCTACTAATTGACCTAATGGATTTCATATTTATAACCAGGCAGCGGTTTGTATTGTGAGTGTCTTTTTGTTTGCTGCTTTAGAAAAAATAGGAAATACTAGAACATAACACATACCATATTTGCACATGTAAATTGCCATGAAACGGTCCCCCAGGCAACTGCCAATAGTGGGTTACTAATAGTTTGGAGCAGTTGTACTTTAATTTATGATGGCAAACTCTGGGGCAGAAATACACAGTCATTATGCAGACAAATACTGTGCTATATATGTGTATTAATCTATCTTAACAGCAGCATGATATTCTAGATCCTCAATCAAAACCACAATGCTGTCAGAAAGGAAAGCATAGTTTTTCAGGTGGGGAAGAAATATCTGGGGGGAAAACTGAGACAACAGATTAGTGCATGAGGGGAAGAGATCTGCCAGCTCGAGGTAGACATCTAGCTGCTGTGTGGTCCTCTCCCTGTTTGGATGAGCATCCTTGCCTTCCACATTCACGCTTTACTTTATCTCTTTGTCCGTTCAACTCCTCCCCTCTCTCTCCCCATATTGCTGTCCCTTTTACTCCTCATTTCTTTCCCCCTGTGATCCTACACGAGTTTCAGGCAGTCTGCCTCCCTTCGCACATGAGGGGGAGATTTGAGTGGATCCCTCTGCTCTTCTTTGAGATTGGCAGGCACAGTGGGGAAACTAATAACTCAGCTGCCTGTGACATACTTGTTCTGGCCACTAAAAAAAAAGTAATAATAAAAACTGGGTGCTCTACAGCTCTCAAATTGGTACCTTTCAGGAGTACTAAATGGTCTTAATAAGTAAATGAAATGCAGGCTATTTATCAGAGAAATCAGAATGGCACCTTTGCAGCTGTTCCTGTCTCATGAGGAAAAAGATATAATTAGGCAGATTTTTTTTTAATTAGGAAAAAGAAAAAAACATGCTTAATCTGGAACCTCTCCAATCTGCTGAATAAGTGTGTATCTAGGTAAACTTTAAAATACATTTTCTGCACCAGATAGAAGAAAATCTCAGGAGGAGTCTCCCTGGTTCATTGGATAGGCATGTATTGGGGCAGGTTTAGAAACATTTTAGCGTAGCTGATGGACCATGACCTTTTACTATCAGTCGAATGCAGATTATTTTTCTAAGAGGTATGCTGTTGAAAGTCGCTGTGAGCCAAGTTAGAGAAGTCTGCCACAGTATTTTCACAGGATCAATCCAAGGTATTTTCCAGTTCATGCCAAGTAATAAAATCTTTCTTTTTGTGTGCATTTCTGAACACAGCTGTTCTCTCCTCAAAGGCAAATTATATCCAAAAGGTAACATTTCACCGAGATAACTATGTTTTAAAGAAGGAAGTTTCACTTTTCCTTATTAAGATACTTAAACAAAAGAAAGACTGATTTACATGTGTTGTACATATAAAATGAGAGAACAGGCATGTACCCAAATATTGTTCTAATTATTTTTCACTTGTAGTTCTCCATATGTTTGCACTGCAGTCAGTGAACAATAGAAGAGCTCTCCTGTGGTTAATTTTACACCTGTAAAGTCCCCTGGCTACAAACCAAGACTGTGTGGCCAAGTGGATAAAGTATCTGGCTTATCTTGCCAATGAATTCATGCGCTCCAGAGGGCTAGAGAAGATGGTGAGAATACGAGGAATTCTATTATTTTCAGTCTTTAGCAGATTTCCATTACTTTTACCCTTCCAATCTCCCACACCTGAGGAAGGAAATCCCCACAAGCTTCAGGTCTTCAATGCAAGCACTTAAAAGCCCCTCCACAGCCTCTGTGCTGTGTGGGTGAGGAAGGAGGGATCTTGGGCTCCCTCCTGCCTGGATTCCCTGGTGCTCCAAACTCCGTGTGTAGGAGCAAGCGTGCTGAGGACCTGCCCATTCTCAACACCACAAAAGCAACCAAGACACTGTTTTCCTACCAGTACAGGGCATGAAGACTGTGGGGTTTCCACGCCAAGCCTTGCAACAGGCTTCCCGAGTGACCTAGGGCAAGGCACGGTGCTTGTGCCTCAGCTCCCCCCTCTATGAGCAGGAAAGTGATGCGTCCTGTCGCCCACTGCTTACCTGCTCAGGGGGTGAGCGCTGGCTGGCAAGGACCGGCTCTGCTGCATGTCCCTCACCTCCCACAGCAGGCTCAGACCTCCGTTATAGTCAGTACGCATTACCGTAATAGATATTAATAGAAATAATTAGTGCTTCACAATTGTGCAGATTTAATATGCCTGGGAGTCTGACACTAATTTATCAATAGCATAGTTTACAGTACATCATTGGTATTCTTTGTGAGCCATGACCTATATTCGGATATAAAGGATCTTCAAGGTTCCTCCGCAAATAAAAGTAAATGTTAATTAAAGCACTTTCTTCGAAAGGCTTTCTTTCAAATGACCTACAGTTCCAATATTTGTTTTATGGTGCACACAGATAAGAGGATTCACAATCTCACAGGAAATGTCATACAAATATAGGAAGGAAAAAGGAAAAAAAAAAAAAAAAAGGTAAGGAAATTAATTCCCTTCTACAGTACATCAGGATACAGATTTTGGCTACAAGAAAGCTAAAGTGAGGAGGGTACCTATTACAAATGCCTGAAACACTATGTTTTTAGCTGCAGAAAAGGTTTAGATCAATTTTTCTTTTTAGCGGAAGAGATGGCTTAGACATAGAAAAATTAAATGTAGTGTAACATTCGTGTTGCCTTCAAGAGAGAGGCTTGGAGGTGTTTTATTCTCCCCTTCATAAAATTTTCTCTCTTATAGAAAACTCTCTTACATAGCTGATTTGAGCTTGGAGGTTGTATCCTTCTACACAGTCCTTTGCAGTATATTTTCAGTTACATTCACAATGAACTTCAGAACAGGAGATCACATGCAAAATGCAATGCCTTTTGCAGACATAAAAGGGCTGCTCTCTTTGCACAGAACTGTTCTTTTTGGTGCATTTCCTCCAGTTAGAAGGCCTACAAAAGCTCAGCTAAAATGTATGATCTCAGCGTAACTTCCTAAGACATTCAGATTACCAACAAATGTTTCTTTTTTTGAAAAAAAAAAAAAAACAAGCCCGCAACATCCCATAGGGAATTGAAGACTCTGCTATTGTTCTTTCATTTCTGATGCAAGTCAGGAGATACCAGACAATACAAATTACTAAGTCACTATGCACTAAGCTGCATTTGCTTAAAAAGCTCTCCCAGCTGACCTTCCCGAGTTAGCATAAAGCATATAAAGACAAAAAAGCTCTCCGTGTTCAAAAACCAAACTGCTTTTATCTAGCCAGGTATGCTGTGAAGGTGGGAAGGAGGTAAATCAGGCTGATGTCCCAGAGGGAAACCACTCAAGCTGGAGCTGATTTGGGTGGGTTTGTTCTGGGAGAAAGTGGGGACAGAGTACAGTGGGTCATGGCTACAGGGTGGAGGCAGAAAAGGGGGAAGCAGACAGAGGAAAAGGCAAAGAGGCACTAGGAAAATAAAGGAAATGTCTATGTTCTAGCTCAGAGGACACTTAACTCAATGCTGATATAGGGACAGGCAGGGCTTTACTAGTAAAAAGGCACATAGGGCTCGGGAATTGATTCAGGACAAGGTGTACAGCAGCAATCTGCTTCTTTCAGCACTTTTTCTTTAAACATCCTAGAATTCACCAAACAGAAGATATATTACACTTTCTAATATAAGCCTCCTGAGGGGATGCTGCTAAAAGGCTGTCAGCAGAAAGGGGAAAAAAAAAAAAGTGTTCAAAGTGTGCAAGTAGGGGTTAGGGACTCCACATTTCAACCGATCTACAGCTGGGGACGAGATGCATTTGCATTTGTTCCCCTGGCAGAAGACCTCACATTCATTACAAAAGCTATATCAAAATAGTTCTATCTTAAAAATAAATAAATAAATTTAAAAAAATCTCTTATAATCCAAACAAAATGAAAAATGTAGCTAAGCATCAAACAATCTCACCTACCTCCCAAAAGATCTGCAGATATTCCCTTTGGTTTTATTTGGTTTTGAGTCGCGCCTTCAAATAAAGGCCAGAATTTACATAATTACTGTAGTGCTGAAGGGCTTCATGCACAGGAGCCCCCTTTGCTCTAAATGTTGAAAATAGAAACAAAAATAAACTGTCCCAGAAAGCTTTCTTGCCATGGTTTCAGCATCCCACCACTCTGCAAATGAATGACTTTTGTTTATGGCTAGTGTTATTTCCCTGTCATTCAATTGCAGGGATTTTCTTTGGAGAAATTAAGACAGACACAAGAAACATCTTTGTAGTCCAAAGCACTGATGATTATGTTTCAGCATTTTTATAAAGCAGTTAGGATTTACTGATTATTATTGTGTTCATTTTCTTAGATTCTGTGAGCAGGTATTTGTGGCAGCATGTAAGGCATTATCACTCCTCTGAGTCTTTCTGCCTTTACATTTGGGCACACATCTTGACCATTGGTGTTCGGAGTCCAGGGTACTTGAGCAAACTCACTTTTCTGTGCAGGACAAGGTCCCATGCCAAATTACGAACTGGAGTGGGTAAATTACACACACCGGTGCCATGGGGCCAGGGGCGGGTGGGATGGCTGAACTTGTCAGCTTGTCTGAGGGCCCACAACACCCATTCCCTCTATGTGTTCGCTGTGACCATTTGATGAAGTATTATACTTTTTTCTTTCTTTCTTTTTTTTTCTTTTTTAATTTGAGTGAAGCTCAGATTTGCTAACATAAACCCTGATACTTCAGCCATGTTTCCATATGTTAATCTTTCCTACTTTGAGTAGTCATAAATAGGATGGAAAAGTTACACACTCAGATGCTGTTTGCAGAATTAGGCCACAGGCTTAGTTACCAGGTTAATAAATTCACAGCCAAGCAAAAGCTTGAATAGATTTGCTTCCAGACTAACCAAGACTAGTTTTTGGCTGGTGGTTTCTGAGTAAAGGCTTTCTTAAGACAGCTGCAGAGTTAAAAATGAAATTGGGAAAAGCCACAAAAATACAAAAGGTTTCAATGTGTTGGGGCTTGTTTGCTTGTTTTTCCTTTTATAAAAAATACACAGTCCTTATTGACTTGTTATAGGAAAGGTATCTGCTACTGTTGCTACAGTTACAAAAAGGAAAAGGGAATTACAACCAATAGTAAGATCTCCATGTAAAATTATCTTTCTTGCTAAAGAGAGATAAGTAAGAATTTTACATATATTTGCTTTTGTTTATCTCTGCTCCCAGCTATGAAAGCATAGCTCTGTAGAGCTACATCCTTAAAAAAAAAAAAAAAAAAAAAGACAAAATGTGCTCAAACAGCACCTCCATGAGATCACACAGCAGAAAAATAATCCTCACTTATAATCTAAATACATGGGAGGATGGAAATAACTTTTTATGGAAAACTATCTCACTGGAATTTAAGGAAAGTTCTGTAGTGTGGAAAACAAACAGATTTTAATAGGCTGCTGCTTTAAACGATTGCATTTATTTCCAAGAAGGTCACGATCATAGAGTGGAAAACTAACACTTCCTTCAGAGCAGTGGCAAAAAGGGAAAATAGCTACACTATAAAACTATCTTTGATCTCCTAGAGGAAGGGGCAGGATGTTGTATTTTTTTGTTGTTATTGTTTTGTGATTAAATAAAGACACCTTCTTTGTATTTTTCTTACTTTTCTCAGTCAATAAATTTTCTATAGAAACATTTAAACAGAAAAAGTCACAGCAGTAACATATTATTATTATCAGTGTTTTCACCTTTCTATGACAATTAGGGGGAAAAAATGTGCCTAAATACTTCTTTTTCATGTCGCAAGCACTTGACTGCTCCACTCACTCCTTTCCTGTAGTCACTAAACCAGTAGCATGCAACAGTCAAGAAGTTCAAATAAAAATTTAGGCTTTTTTCTGTGTCAATTTAAATAGCTTTCCCTTTCCTTCTGAAATTTCCTGCCTGTGTAACCAGTAAGGGAAAGGAATTATCTTGTGGATCAGAAAACTACACCAGTCTCTTTTCAGCATGTTTATTGCCAAATCTGAGCAGAGACTGATGCTCTGAGCTCCAAGAACCACAGCAGGATATGATACAAAAACTGCTCCCAAAATCCAGCTCCTAAACCATTTGTGGAAGGAGTAAAACACCTCCTTGCCTTTGTTGTTACAATTTTTAAACAGCAACATCATTCAGATTCTACTCAGTTCCGAGAGACTGGTCTAAGCAAATGTTCCGCTACCTTTTTCAATTTGCAAGACCCCTGAGCACTGTCCAGTGGTGATTTAGACCTCAGAAAGACAACTGAAGCTAAATGAAACAGGCTTGCCTTTCTTCATCAGCCTTCATGGTTCACACAAGTAAGGAAAAACACGGGCTGTCTAAAAGAAGAGAAGAAGGGAAGTCACGTCATGTTGCACAGAGTGGGTGTTTCACACAGCCAAGCAGGTAGGAAGCTCTGCTGGCTACCAGGCGTCTGAGTAGATGATGATATTCTGTGGTCCTGTTGCCAAACCCCCAAATAGCCTTCGGAGGCAGAACCTTAGAGAGCAACTTGAATAAGACAGCAATCTAGATTCCTACACTCAGCCATCGCCTAGACTCAGTTTAAATGTGTGACATTAGCAGGCATTTACTGGTGTAAGAAGCACATACTCTGAACAAGCCATTTTACTGCAGCCAGGGCATTCTGGCCTGGACCAACTAAAAGCACGGACTTCCTTCTGTATACTGGGAGGCAGTAGGCAGAAAATACTGGGCATCTTCTTCTGTACTAGTCCACGCAGTATAGAAACAAATTGAGAGCATTCAATACAAAAATATACAACATCCTTTGGTTATCAACCTTTGCTCCCAAACTGAGATGATTTTTCAGAATTTCACATCGGGTTAGGTCCCTTCCTTTTCCCAGATCTTTTCGGCACTTCTCAGTAAGCTTTCAGTGCCACATCAGTCTGGAGCCTTCCCAAAGCTGGAACGCCTGTTGTTTCAGCAAGTTTCACCTGTCACAGTACTTCAGGATGAAGCCACCTCACACATCTGAAAATCCCCTCCATTTGGACTGGTTTGTTTCTCTGTCATGGCAATGCAGCCCCTCCTATCCCAAGCTAAGCACACAATGATATTTTTACTGTCTCCTGGCCAACAATATCATTACTTTGCCTTCTGAAACCTGACGCTACAAGTAGAAAGACATGTCCTGGCCAAGCTGTGGTCCCTCGCCCAGCTTGGGGAACTCCCAGAGCCTCACACAATTGCCTGTCTGCTGATGCCAGTGGAAGTCTCTTCCTTGATGGGGGCTTTCAAAGGAGATGTCACCCTCAGAAAGTTCATGCTAGCAGACTAAATGCTAAGGAATCAGAGGATGCTGATGCTGGTGTTCCTGCATTTTCCTGCTCACACAACACTGTATGTGAACAGATGCCCCATGTGCCACGTCTAACAGCATCTGTAAATCTTTAACTAGAACAAAAAACGTGTGTCACTGAACAAGCAAATGATCTAATTTGATCATTTTGAAATGACAAGATTTAGATTTAAAAAATGAAGCTCAGCTGAAAGTGAGACATTAATTGTTCAGCAACAGCACCGAAATCAATTTATCAGAGCCGCTCTCTTTCAGAACAGTTGATAACATTTCTTTCAGTCGGGGAGGTTTTCTGTTCTTTAGAAAACTTTCAGCCCTCGGCAGGTGGTGCTAGAGCCCTTCAAACTACCCAGGAGCGAGACGGCCTCATTCCAGTGCAGAAGTTGTTTTTGCGGATTAGTATAATCGATGTCACCTCACTGTTCAGAAAAAAAAAATAAAGTAAAATAAAAATAAATCAGTGCTAAATACCTACATAGTTCGGGTGGCATTTAAAGTCAGCAGCTCCCATCTCGCTTCACGCAGTTACCATTGTACCTTGTCCTGAACAGAAGAAACCAGTGATTGCACAAGAACTACAAAATAATTGTGCTGCCATAGCTATAGACAAGGCAGGAGCAAAGAACTGCACAGATGTTTAATCCATTCCACATCATATTCTAAAATCCTGTGAGCACTCCCATTAAACATCCAAACAAATGCTTGAAGAAAATAGTTGTATTCATATTGTTCGAAGGGAGGAGTTGAAACTGTTGAAGCTGAACATGTCTATGAGAGAGACAATTTCCATACATGCTGCGAATGGCACCTGGAGGATTTAGATGCCCTGAGCAGCCTGTCCCCCCCCCACATTAACCCCAGAGCTCCTGAGAGCCCAGCCCTCGGCTCCCCTCGCCGACTGGGCGACCCGGTCGCAGTCTCCAGCCTGGCCCCGTCTCCCACACGGACGCATCCTAGACAAAAACAGTAGCAGATTAGAGAGCTGTCCAGTCTGATGCCAGAAGTACCAGATGAACTATCTGAAGTATTGTCTCAAACCCCAAGACTTGAATCATGTGTGAATGGAGTGGCCCAGCTCTGCTGTGTAGAGGATGGAAACTTGTACAGGAGAGTACAGCTCTACTGTACAAAGGATGGAAGGTGAATTTTCAGTGTTTCAAGGGAGCAGATTACCTTCCTGCCATTTTATTCCTTGAAAAGAGAGTAATACAGAAACTGATTCCACTGCGAGTATGGCCTAATTTACTGAAAATGCACTAGTTCAAAGGAATTTCTTAACAATTTTACCCAACTCCCACTCTTCTGTGGAATGCTGTTTCACATAGCTTACACAACGCTGTAACTGACAAGTCCAAAAGAGCTTTCTTTGGTTTACTCAATCAGTTAAAGCAGTCTAAATTTTGAAGTCATCTCACCTCAATCAGATCTTCTCAAATCTCTGGTTCTTGAAAGGAGATAAAAAGAATCTTTTCAGATGAAATTGTACCTAAACTGTAGAGCCACGATGCAAGAAATAGTTAACAGACACATATTTAGTCAAGGAGCTATAAGCTAGTTTTATTTGTAAAATACTTTTCCGAAGAGCAAAATACTGTAATTTTATTATATAAAAGTTAGCAAAATTTGATACATTTCTAACAGAAACAAGAAAACTATTTCTACTTTTATTCAATTATTCAACTCTCTTTCAATATGGAAGCTAGAGGAATGCACCACACTAACAGGTTTCAGTGCCAGACAGGTCGTTCAATAAATATATCATTCTACCATTAAAATCTGTGAATGACAGTGAAAAAGTTTCATATAACTACTGAAAAAATATAAGCATTTTTGTATTTTTTTCTGAGGTTTGGAACTAGTAATATCTACACACAATATAAAATTCTTGGCATTTACAAGAAAGATTGTATATAACAGTAACAGCAGAATTTGTTACCAAAGTTCTTATGTTACTGACAAACAGCAGTACAATGTCTCTATTAAAAAAAAAAAAAAAAGATAAATTCAGCCTATTTCTTAAGTCTTACAGAAGATGCCTGCAAGGAGCTGGCAATGGAAACATACTAATTTCATATTTGATAAGGCCATTGCATATCCTAACTTGCAATAAAAGCTGATCCTATACTGTATAATATAATATAAACTGCCTGTTTGTTATGAATAGAAGGCAAAATGAGAACCAGTATCCTATTTTATCCTATTGCTAACAAAAAACAACAAAACACATGGAACCTTTGCCTTGGAGAGGACAGACCTAGTTAAATCTTGCTCTGCTATGTACACAGGCATAAATTTGGAAGCCAAAGTTTCAGAGGTGAAACTGGTTCCTTGTGTCAGCTTTCTGAGGAGCTATTTTCTATGAAAAAGTTGGATGTGTGAGACTTAGCTCAGAGATTATGCAGACGGCAAGGCAAATTTATGCAGCAGTTATCCAGTGTGAGAGGGCTGTGTAACTAAAGCTGAAAAGACAAGTAATGGAAAGGCATTGTATTGGGTTTCTGTGGCAAGGTTTTGGTAGCATGGTGGCCGCAGGGGTGTCCTCTGTGAGCAGAGACAAGGAGCTGCCCTCATGTCAGACAGAGCCAGCTCCAGCTGGCTCCAGAAAGGACCCACTGCTGGCCAGAGCTAAGGCTGTGATAACATGATTTAAAAAAAAAAAAAAAGTAAAAAATGCTGTGTGGAAGCTGTAAGGGAGAGGAATGAGAAATGTGAGAGAAGCAACCCTGCAGATAACATGGTCAGAAAAGAAGGAAGGGGAGGAAGTGCTCTCCAGGTGCTAGCACAACTATCCACACCGCAGCCCGTGGAGAAGCCCGCAGTGGAGCAGGTGGACGTGGTCTGAAGGAAGCTGTGGCCCATAGGGGACCCACGCTGGAGCAGTTTGTGGAGGACGGCATCCCGTGGGAGGGACCCCACGTGGAGCAGGGGCAGGGAGTGACCGTGAAGGAGCGGCGGAGACGAAGCCTCAGGGACTGACCACAGCCCCCATTGCCCGTTCCCCTGCACTGCTCAAGTGGAGGAGGTAGAAAAATAAAGACTTAAGCTGAGCCTTTGAAGAAGGGAGAAGAGGAGGAAGGAGAAAGATGGCTTCGGTTTTGTCTCGGTTTCTCACTATCCTACTCTATTTTTAATTGGCAATAAATTAAAACAGTCTTCCCAAATCAAGTCTGCTTTGCTCATGACGGTGAGTGATCTCCCTGACCTTACCTTGACCCTTCATTTTATTTTCTCTCCCTGTCCTGTTGAGGATGGGGAGTGAAAGAGCAGCTTGGCAGGCACCCGGCAGCCAGCCAGCGATAACCCACCACGTTCTGAATACTGAATATACCCACCACATACCAAATACTTGCTCATTTGAAAAAAAGAAGAAAACAGTCATTACCTTCTGTGCAGTTACTGCTGCTGAATTTCAACTTACAAATCAAACTGAGATGTAAAATCGGATATATATGTAGTCATCTGTTTCTATTTATGTATTTTTAGGATTCCCACACCCCAGTAATTTTCAAAATGAGATTTTTATTATTGTTATCTTAATAATTCAGTCCACTAATAAATCTTAGTGTTGTGCGGAAATGCAAGCAAGGGCAGGAATAATCACTGCACATCTTTCAGAGTTAAGTTAACAAGGACAGGACGACAAGTCTTCAGAACAGCAGCCTAACCAGACAGCAAAGTAAATATGCCTAGCTTTGCAGACCAGGAGCCACACGCCTGAATATTAAAAGCTATGATTGTGAGTTTGAGAAAGGTGTACCACTGATGTTGGTGATCTCTGGCTGCATACACACAGCATGCAGCTTGCGTCCTTACAGTCTTAACTGAAGGACCATCACTTGAAGCTGGTGGAAATTACTCTTTCTTAAATCTGAATCAGGATCCAAATCCTCTAGATGTCTGGATGAAAGCTGCAGCCCATTTGCACCCTGGGGACATCAGACAGGATGAGACGTGCCACTGAACCACTACTTCCCTGAAGAAGTGCTTTCTTCGATTTTCATCATGAAAAAACAGAATCGAGCGTTGGGCTGTTTGTTCTGAATGCTTTTTTTTGTAGAGCTAAATCAGAATGAAGAAAAAATTACCAACTGTACTTACAGTGTTGTGTCTCTTTCCTTATCCTGTAACAAAGACTGCTGCTATAGGAAGAGGAAAAAGAGAGATAACAAATGAGCTAGATTCAATAAAAATGTGTTTTCCTTTCTGCATTAGGTATTTTTGCATAATATATCCAACTGTCAGAGCAAATTTCCCTCCTCACACATAAGGAGACAGTTTAGCTGACTATGAATCTTCCTCCACAGAGGGCCATTCTTTCCTCTCCACATTTCTCTATCTGCTTCTGCTGCCTTGATGTGCAATCCATCTTTTGTAATCAAATTAATCTTTCATTGTCATTTAATCATGAAAAGAAAGTGCTTTCAGGGGACAGCACATTACAACCGCTACAGGAAATGGTGGAATTCATCTCTGAGGAGCACAAATGCTACTTCTACAAAGACTTGGGGTTCCTAAGTCTACTGCCAACTTTGGTCTCGTGAAATATGGTATTTAGTGCCGCTGACTACATGGGATTTATCAGAACCTGCTAAATGAAGATTTGAGTCAGCTGTTAAGAGACCTTCAGTCTGCAAGATTGATAGTGTCACTTCCACATGGCTTTACAGAAGTAGGACTCTGTGGGGGACTCTTTTCACTTGATGGTGGCCTTGCCAAGATTCTCCGGCTGATTCCAGCTGTAGCCTTTTTATGGTCGTGTCTGAGACTGCGGATTGTGCTGTTTATGGCAGCCACGCATGCCTTCCAATCATATCCAGTTTCCTTTAGATCAAAGGATGGGTAGTTCTCTTGAAGAAAGTCTAAAAATAAACACGAGTGAATTATCGATTATTTATGCAATTTTATTTTCGGATGTAATTCAGTCAAAACAAGTGCATGCTACCAAAACAAGACACCATAGGCCTGAGGCTTGCAGAGCAAAATTAGAAGGCAGATATTTTTCCCCTTTGTTTGAGATACTTAAGAATGACAAAAGGTCTAAGCATTAAAACAAAACATGCAAAGAAAGTGAGTAACCATTTATGTGGGCTTGACCCCTTAAAGTGCTGAATAACTTCAGCTTCTGCTGCTGAAGCAAGTAAGTCTCAGCCTCCATTTCAGAAAGTCCAGCATTTGGCGAGACTATACCCTCCTCCAGAGGATCTTTGACAACTACGTACAAGAACTATAAGCATCCTCCTGTTTCTGGTGGATGGGTTCAGAGCTGTCTTAGCTCCATCTTTTTGAAATGTGGGAGTTGAAGGGTAGATCAGATCAAACTTGATGATCTTGAAGGTCTTTTGCAACCTAAATTCACTAAACCGAAACACAGCAGTTTAACACAACACAGCTGTAGAGAAACAATGGTGACAAAAATAGCAAGAGTTTGTTCCTTACTGATCTTGTTGCAGTACAGTAAACAAATACTTGACTTAGATAGGAAGGGGATAAATAAGGTAAGACTGCTGCACCTTTCTCCCCTTCCAACATGTAAAATGAGTGGTTTTAAGAACAGACTGGTTTTGTTAGTTTTTATTACTGATGAGTGTTCTTCCGAGCTTAGTTGAATTAGGTTTTCTCTCGGCAAGCCCCTAAGATCTTTAAACAGGTACCAAAAAGGAATTCTCAACTGCAATTTCAAATCAAAAGCAATACTTTGTCTAATTCTCTGATTAATGTTTAGATTTCCTTAGTAGAATGAAAGGTACAGCTAGCTGATACTATTTCAATTTTGTTCTGTTGCTCTCACATTTCCTTATCCTACCAGGTAAAAGCCTAATACAGTTTGCAGCTGATGCTTTGCTTAGCCTATAGTTCCCCACCTGAAGACCTCATTTGCCAGGAAAACATGGGCCGAAAGAAAGACAAGAGCAGAGGGAGAAACCTGCGCTCTAACAGTTTATTCTACTCTGAGTGGCTTGGAAAAAAAATAAAGGAGGAATGAAAGAAAAAAGGAGAATACTCCTGAGGTATACTGCCAAAGGATACACCAGCTGTCGGCTGAGGCAACAGCCAGGGTCCCTTCACCTCCATCCCTGACAGCGTGTCTGGCCTCAGAGCTACAGCACGGAAGACAAATTCCTGCTACCAGGCCTTTGTACATGCCCCACAAATCAGCTTTTTAATAATGCCTTTTCCTTCACAGAGAAGGACTAATTGTTCAGAATATAGCAAAGCTAAGCGGGTCCCCTTCCTGCCCTGCAGGGTTGCATTCAGGGAGCTGATGTGACCATCCCATCAGGCTATGTTAGAACGTTAAAGAAAACTGGGCCATGGGCTGCCCTCTGGCCCGAAAGCCAAGTGACATGGCCTGGCTGCAAGCACAGAGCAGAGAACTTCACCTTGCATCTGCTGTGGTGCCCATCTGGTGTGCCTGCAGCATTAAGACAGCCTTAATATATCTTCTGAATGCTTAAAATCAAAATAACACGACACAAAATGTGCATACTATGGGAGTATGTGGAGATGCTTAAAGTGGCAAGCTTTCTCAGGCTAGTGGTGGAAGAAAAAACAGTTTGGGAAAAATTACTTTTGTGTATAGTCTTGCCACACTGGGAATGGTTTCTGCTGTACTCTGTCCCTCAAGCCATGCCCAAACATCATCCCAGAGCGTGCAAGTCCCAATACCATTTTATTTAGCAATATTGCTGTAATCTCAGAGGTGAACTTACTGCACGCCTACTAACAGCCACAGAGCAAAGAGCAAACAAAAATCTGATGATCTTCCACCCAGTGCTGCTGTTTATGCTGGCCATGCTAAATTCTTAACAGATAATGCCAACTTTTCTTCTGTGTAATAAACCACACGCACCCTTTCCAGCTACAACCTGCTCCACACTCCTCCTCACTTGCTGTTTAATTGTTTTTCTAACTCCACCGCCACTGTCACAGTTCTGCTTGCTTTATCCAGCCTTGCAGGAGGGACCAAGTGAAGCAAACAGAAGGCTCCCTTCTCAGGAAGGAGCATGGATCATTGCTGCCCAGAGAGGCTGGCTGTGGAGTTTCCCACTTTGGAGATCTCCAAAAGCTGCCCGGGCAGCCTGCTCTGGGTGTCCCTGCTTGGGCAGGGGAGGTTCCTACCAGCCCCAGCCATGCTGTGGTTCTGTTCCAGAAGTCTTAAAGCTGAACTGAGAACAATGCATAAGGCAAAACACCTGCTACCATTCCAACCATAACATAACCTCTCTTGGCTTCTGGGATAGGGTTTGCAAATAGAATAAACAATACTAATCTCCTGAAGACATCCTGGATTCATGTATGCTGAAGAGATGGCAAAACTGTCCAAATCCATACAAAGGAATAGGTTGTTCTACATTATTTGAAAAGACACACTTCAACAAAGAACCGTTATCCAAATAGCTCAAACTGGTCAAGTTCAAAATGCTGCCTGTTCACTTGGCAGCAGTCCCTATCCTACCTGTAATTTCTAAACCACTAAATAATTTGCTGAGACCTTTTCCCTCAACGGAGCCTGTTAAGTGAGTAGGGACAGCTGACCTCTGAGCCCTTAGAAGGGTGAGGTTCTTGAATCTGTTTCTTTCTGATCACTCAGGCTGAGGAACCTCGGGAGGCCTCTACTCCAACCTCCCGCCCAAAGCAGGGCCAGCTCTGAGGTCAGGCAGCATTGCTCAGGGATTTGTCCATTGAGGCATGGAAAAAGGACAGAGATAAAACAACTTTCACAGAGCAACCTGCTCCAGTGCTTGACTGTCCTCATGGGCAAAATGCTTCTGCTCATATCCAGTCTGAATCTCTCGTTTCCGTTTATGCCTGTGGTCTCTCATCCTCTCACATTCAATGCTGCAAAGAGCTTGGCTCTCTCTTCTCAGTAAACTCTTTCTGGCAGACTGCTTTTCCTTGGAGCCTTCTTTTTTCCAGACTAAATAAGCCCAGTTTCCTCCCTGGACAAGAGTTCTAGTCCACTGTCCCTTTTGGTGGCCCACAAGCTCCCACCTACGAGCTTCCCAAATAAGCCAAAGCCTGCTCTCCTAAGCTACAGGGTCTGCTCTCAAACCTTTCCAACTCTCCTCGGGATCCTGAGGTCCATTATTTCACAGTTCCTACAGGCAATACTGCCACTGATTATCACACCCCAACCTTGTTCGTGAAGAGCATCAGAACCTGCTGCGTATTACTTCTGCTTAGCCTATCCAGCACTTGCATGAAGAAATTACCTCTGACACCCTTCAGAACCCTTGGGGACTGCTTGCATCTCCCACTGTGTCACCCTTTCAAGTAGTATCAAGGAAACTGAGTTCCCCCCTAAGAACAAGGTTTGTGATCTGGAGACTTCCTTAACGTGTTTGAATAGACTTTAACTACTTTCTCTCAACTTTTTCCACTACTTGTACTAGTATTTGTCAAAACAGTTTCACAGAACAATTCCTGAAGCTGCGTGGTTTGTTCTTAAGACACAGAGTCAATTGGTCTTTTTAATTTCCCCCATTATCATTTGAACAAAGGTTTTCTTTCTTACCTCTGAGAGCATTAATCCTGTTACAGTCCAGTGGACTCATGCCACGTTCAAGATTACCGTATACGTTGCTTTTCACCAGCACGTCTTCAGTGAACAGATGACGGATTAGGTAGCGAGCTGACAACTCCGGCCGAGACTTCCCCTTAGCCACATAAATGACTGAGAAAGGCAGCTGGACGTTGCGCCATGGACTTCCAAGTAGTTCTGGAAAAAAAGTCATGGAGAGAAGTATTTTACTCATTCCATACCACCTATCCCGTAAAATGGATGTATTACACTGAAACTACAACACAAAATATTCTCCCCTGAAACTACTGTACTTGGTTGGAGAGACCGGAGCAAAACTGCAACACGACAGCTAATTCTAAAATATAACAGATTGTAGACAGATGTTCCAGTAGCCAAAAAACCTGCCTGTTTTACAACAGTGTAATAGCACTTCTGATACGCTTTCAGCAATGCTAGCAATGTAGCCTTCATTAATGATCACTTTCTAAATGGTTTTCCTCTCATGTGTAAAGAAGATGCTATTCCAATTACACAAATAAATAAAAGTTCCGCTATTACAATGGTGCTTAGGTCCCTTAAGCGGAAACTGAAAACAGTGAATATTTTTACAACCACTTCAGCATGACTCCACTGCCAACCAGGCAGTTCTTTGGGGGTCAGAATAGTAGTAACAGATCACGGGTGCAGGAGCAGATCTGCTAGAGCCCCAAAGTGATTCTAATCAAATAATACAAATGCAACTAACAGTTCATTTTCCTTGAAGCTCTCTACAGGCATCATATGCTGAACATGAACTTTCCAGCTGATGCATTTATATATTGTCTTTTTTTTTTTTTTTTAAGTGCAAAGGCTACCTTAAGATTTATTTTTTTTCTTAAATTGTCAGTTTTACAGAAGGATGTGTTTTTCTTCTGAAATTACAATATCATTTCGTAAATATTCTGAATGAGCTCACTCCATTAAATTAGAATATCTATCCAAAAAATATTGCAAAAAAGGGACAAGTGTGAAGCAATTCCTGGAGAAGTGAAAGACTGAGCAGACTATCTTACAACTGAACTTTCCAGCCTTATAGTGGACATAGTGTTATTTCCCATAACACGGGAAACTGGTAGATGCAAACATTCTGTTAGCCAGATCATGTTCCTGTTTGCTCCCAAGAAGACTTACACACCAAGAGGCTAAGAGAAGAGCCACATAGTTCAGCAAATCCCTTTACTTCACAATTTCACCTATAGTAGCACCTTCTGCTTTTCATTGACCATTTAAAACATAACATGCATAAATCCAGAGGATGACAATTTCTCAGTTTACCCATGGGTTCCAAAGACTGCAGTTTCTTGACTGAAGGTGTGTGAAAAGGTTCTGGAAACTTTTCCCATCCTGAGTTCTGCAGACTGTCAGTTGTGGAAATGGTGATTTTCTGAGGGTTTTGAGAACTCCCTTCATTATCTTCATTACAATTTACATCTACACACAGAGATGTATCTGGAGTGTCGGCTAATTTTTCTTTCCCGTCAGCTATCTCCTGAAACAAGTAAATGAGGTTAACATGCGCACCAGAAAAAGCCTACCTGTTTTCTATTTAGTGTTCCAGTTCGTTTCCCATTTAGTGTAAATTAGATTCCATGTATTTACAATGTAGTTATTGCTGAATCTCTATCATCACAGCTACAGGTGAAACAGATACTACATATTCATGGCTTGGCACAAAGGTTTGTAGAAGCAGAGGTGAATGGAGTTACAGGTGTTTTGGGAGTGATGCTTCCGTAAATATAAAGTCGAAATGCATAACTGGATATATCTGATGGAAAGGCTGTGAAAACAGTGCTAGCAGCTACATGTCTAAGCTCTCAACCAGATCTGATGCTACTCCTGGGCTAAGGGAGTTGGGGTTGTTCAGCCTGGAAAAGAGAAGGCTCCAGGGAGATCTTACGGCAGCTTTACAGTACCTAAAGGGGCCCTACAGGGAAGCTGGGGAGGGACTCTTGGTTAGGTAGTGTAGGGATAGGACAAGGGGGAATGGCTTTAAACTAAAAGAGGGTAGGTTTAGATTGGATATAAGGAAGAAATTCTTTACTGTGAGGGTGGTGAGGCACTGGGAGAGGTTGCCCAGAGAAGCTGTGGATGCCCCATCCCTGGAGGTGCTCAAGGCCAGGCTGGATGGGGCTTTGGGCAACCTGGTCTGGTGGGAGGTGTCCCTGCCCATGGCAGGGGGGTTGGAATTAGATGATCCTTAAGGTCCCTTCCAGCCCAAACCATTCTGTGATTCTATGACTCACAGAACTTTCCTTTTAGTATCTTATGCCTACATGTATCTTATTAACTGAATGCTGGGCATGGGAGCTGGAAGAGACAGAGGAAGGAAAAGGACTATGCTGCCAGTACTCCCCATATGGAACCAGTGCTGCAGTCAGCAGACCCATGCTGAGCAAGGCAAAGACAGAACCCATGGAATTTCCAATTAGTGCACCATATGACTAGGAGTTCAAATAATTAATTTGACAAGGAAACACAAATTTTGTACTTAATAAATTACCACCTTGAGACAACTTACTGGGTTTATTTTTGTTTCAGAGGGTAAACAGCGGATCATAGCATTAACATTTGTGATACAGGTTTTCCAGTCTTTTCCATATTCACTCAAATCATAGTTTGGAAAGTTAGTTGCAAGAAACTCTGCATATAAAATGTAGAAAATTGTTTAAGCTTCATGACAAGAAAGCAGTAATTAAAAGTATTCTAATGTAGGAAGGAGAGAAGGCTAAGAAATGCTTGATCTTTTTAGGAGCTTTGTATTTCTAGCTTTTATGAAAGAGATGGTAAACTCATGTTTTGAAGGTAAGCAGCAGTATGAAATTAAGATGTACAGTGATATCTTTTTAATGTGTTGACAGTAATGCTTTTATTAAACAATTTCTGGTAGAATTAAGGGAAAGATGTAACTTAAGATACCAACTTAAAAAAAAAAGACTGAGTAATTCTGATGCTGCAACAACTTTATACAGTTCATGCAAATCTCCCAGCCTTTAAAAAGGAAGGAGGAGATGCATGGGTTCACACATCTGTGCCACAAGATTTGGGGTAAATAGCTTGACAACGTTAAAAAATAATAATAAAAGCTCTCCTCATCTTCACCATTTCTCAAACAAACAAGAAAAGTGACATAAAGAGAAAGAAGAGTGTTTAAGAATAAGAATCATCAGGTAACATTTGTCCTGAGTGCACAATGGCCATAAAAAAAACCATAAAAAAACCTACAAAACCCATAACATACACGCAAAGTAAGTAGTAATGAAAAATTTAGAAGCACTTAGCATAACTCATGAACAAGAACTAAATGGAACTACGAGAAAGCAGAGTTGTTTTATCCATTTTGAACAAAAACGGACATTGAGAAGCACAAAGCAGGAACTTCAAAAACCAAAAGACACAGCAGAGCAGAGCACATCCACAACTGCGTTTAGCAGTTGCTGGACAATGATGATCATTACCATAGAGAAAAGGACACCTATATGGTAAAATCTCTGACAAGTACTGAAGAAGATAGTAAACCTGTGCATTTTCAGGAGTTGCATACCTCTTATTGCAGCAATTTTGTTGGGATCCAGTGTTCTGCGCCCCCGCGCACTCACTCCCATAATGCTACACAATAAGGTCTCCTTGGGGAACAAGACCCGAACTAAGTAGCGAGCTGCGTACTTTGGTTTAGTCTTTTGCCGAGCTTTCATCAAATAGTTTCCAAGAACTTTCACATTTCTCACCGGGTCACCAACATACTCTTTTGTAAAACAAAAACATTCAAAGAGAAAATAAAATATAATAAATTATAAAAAAATAAAAATCAAGAGAGTCATTAAAAAGAAATAGTGTTTCAAACTGTTTCTTAACCTCTAAGCCAGCCTCTGTATATGCTCTCCACTAAAACTAATTCTCCTATATATTACTTATCTTTACTCTTACAGAAATAAAGCCACAGCTTTAAGTTGTTAACAGAACTGTCTTAGTTTCACATTAACACTAACACAACTAACTGAAATAATAACACCCAAGAAAACATATTAAACACATAAGAGGTTAAAATGTTTGTACAAGTCTATTTTTGCACACGTACAGATACTATATGTTTTCAAGACGACCCATGAATAATGGCACAACCATACACACTGCTGCTAAATCACACATTGCTTACAAATTCGCAGACAGGTATCTGGGTATTTCACCTACTACTCACGTAGCTCTTCAGCTGTATGAACTTGTATTTTACACCAAAAGCAACCAAAACCTCATAGCTCAGATTTCCACATTACTCAGAGCATTTACAAAGAAATACATTATTAAAAAAAACCAAAAAACTGGTGCTATTTGATACGTGCTTGCTTTTTATATCACAACGATGTACAGAATTCTTCATTTTCTGTGGAATACAGTATTTTGGAAGAAACCAAACACTGGAGCATATGAGGACAGAAAGGATTTTTCACAAAACCTTCCACAAGAACAAAACAGGTATTTTCTTCACACGAATCAGGTAAGTTGTTTCTTAAATACTCAACATCCATGCAGGCATATGCTTCAACTTTACTTACAATTTCTTGTCTTTTAAAAAATATGCACAGTATGAATGTATTACTTATAACACGCAGGTCAAAAATAGTTTACATCAAGAGTCCTAAGAGAGAATAAAAGGTCTTAGTCTTAAAATAACCCAAAGCATGTACTGTAAATCAAAGGCTTTTCTTAGTCTATACAACTGTATATACACTGTGCAGAGGTTTTTAACTGATCCCCAGCATATTAAACACTCCTACGACCTTCTTTTCAAGGGATTTAAACACTATTCTATAATAAGCATGTTTGTAAAGGCAGCCAGTTCTGTTCCTTTACTTTTGTTAAATGATGACAAAGAGATTTCTTTAGGCATAATTTTCTACACTAAGAGCAATTTTTTAGCCTATATGTCTGTGTGTTTATTGCAAAGGAACTCACCGAAGCTTGGATGGATGGAGACCGAAGAAGATGGCAGTTCCTTACTAATGTTCACACTCCCAGATGCATTTCTGTAGTTCACCACCACAGCTTTGTTTCCCAGGCTGGTCTCAGATGGTGCTGGCATCACTGAGGATGCCACTGAGGAAGGTGCACTGTTGACAGTACTTTCCACAACACTGGCTGAAAGATTTGATTGCGGAGGAAGGTCAGGGATGCCGTTAGTTGTTGTGAATGGTGAATGCAATGAATGTGTAGAAACTATGGTGGGAAGTGGAGGGCTCTGCCTAAGAACAGGCTGCTGCGGTTCAAGCTGAACAGTCTGTTGAACGCTTTTTATTGTGGAATTGACCTGAACGTGGCCATTTTGTAAAGCGACCCTTATGACTGGGTTATGCATTCCCTGGCCTGGTGAAGAGAACTGAAGACTTGATTCCCTTTCCATGGATTTTTGTACTCTTATTCTTCCTTGGGGCAAATGACTGGAACTTCTGTATGTAAATCCAACTGGTTTCTGTAAATGTGATTCAGAAAACAATTAAATGGTTAAATTAGATATAGCTGATCTTTCGAAAACCAGGAATACTACTTTTTAGTATTTATGCTATTGGCAATAGACTTCACAGGATCACAGTGTGGCTGGGGCTGGCAGGGCCCTCTGGGCTCACCTGCTCCAAGCCCTGCCCAAGCAGGGCCACCCAGCGCAGGCTGCCCAGGGCCAGGCCCAGGCGGCTTTTGAAGACCTCCAAGGAGGAGACCCCACAGCCTCTCTGGGCAGCCTGTGCCAGCGCATCACCCGCACAGCACAGAAGTGCTGCCTGGTGCTCAGAGGGAGCCTCCTGTGCTCCAGTTCATGCCCACTGCCTCTTGTCCTGGCACTGGGCACCACTGAAAGGAGGCTGGCTCCATCTTCTTTGCACGTGTCCGTTCAGGTATTTATACACCTGAATAAAGTATAAGATCCTCCCTGAGCCTGCTCTTCTCCAGGCTGAAGAGTCTCAGCTCTCTCAGCATCTGGAGAGATGCTCCAGTCCCTTAACCACTTTCATGGCCCTGTGTTTAACTCTTATTATGTCCACATCCCGATGGTACTGGGGGGCTCACACTGGAGACAACACTCCAGCACACTTCACGCCTCACTGTCATGAGGCCACTGCTATTCTTCTTCTTTCTTTTATTCTCACTTGTAGTTCAGACACTAAGAGTTTATCTGGTCAGCTTGAGTGCTTCTCAAGTTTTCTCTACCTGGGGTGCTGGCTTTTTTTTTTTTTTTTAACTTTCTAAAAAGACAGAGAAATGTATAATGAGAAAGACACCTTTGTGAAAGCTCATTTTTAGTGGAAAAAAAATAATAATGGGCAAAATAAAGTTAAGAGTTTTTGAACCATTGACCCAGACTTCTGAATTATCAAGGGCTGTCCACTGCTATATTAGTTTCCTTTTAATAAAGAAAAAACAAAACTGATTCACCTTCTCTCCTGGCTCCCTCTTCATTCTTTATTTGCTGGCTGAAAGCACTGAACATCCAGATCTTGCCCATAATGGCAGACTCCAAAGTGACTAAAAAGGACAAACTAAGAGATGGGCTATGCTTTCCATCTTTTGGAGTCTTTCGTTAAGAAACATACGCACCCTAAAACTTATATTCTAGTTTGAAATTCACTGATCAGGAGTTACCCAATGTAGCTGATATATTTTTGTTTAGTTGTTTAAAAACAGAGGTCTGATCATATTCCACCCTTGCAACCTTTAAAAATCTATAACCTCAGGAAAGGCTTACCTAAATGTTTGTCCATTTCTCTGAGTATTTGAGTTGATTTCATTAAAAAAAAAAAAAAGTACCTTCACCAGAAACCTCTCCTTATTTATATCCTTAGCCCATTACAGACATAACAATAGCACAGCTTTAAAAATTCACAGCATTCCTGATGGTTTCAAAGAGAAAATGCAAGCAGAACCTGAGAAAATGGTTGGCAGCATACATTTGCTGGCTTCTGTCTTGCACCATGTAATGATAAAAGTTTTCTTTAAAAAAGCTGTGCAGGTTATTTTTAATTTGAACATTAAAGTAGCTGCCTTGCCACCTGATCAAAGGGACAGCTAAGAAAGCAGAGGTCATGTGGTCCAAGTACTGCTAACGACACCGATTTGTTCCCCAAATCTTGTGTTTTTGGTTAATTGGACAGTACAAGCTGTCAGGACAAGTTGTCAGGACAAATAAGTACTGCCATATAAAATATAACATCCAATTCATAACTGACATGCATGAAAGTTTCATCATGTTTACTCGCATACGTTTTACTCAATGCAAATGGCTTTACTGATGTCTTGATGTCTCTTGACAACAGAATCACCTCTGCCACGTTAAAAGCTTTGTAGTATTGTTGACTAAGAAAGGTCATTACAGATTTTGTGACCTTCAAAAATCACCTGTAATGTTTTTCCTTTAAAGAGCGTTTGTACTTAAAATACAAATACTCTGTCTCTTTAGTTAACAGCAGATTAACCATGTAAAAACAAAATAGATAACGTACTCAGCATTGTGCCTTCTTAAAAATTTTGAAGAAAGTCATTTTATTAGAAAAATACAATTCTGTACTGCAACAATGGAGAGGACAACACACCACTAAGGTCTAAAAATCAACTTGCTAATGGAATCAGCATGGTTCTGTGATGCATAAGCTCTCTTCTAACTCTTGAAACCAATGAGACAGTACACCACACCTGGTCAAACAGTAACAGAAATATAACCAAATAATATGTAACCTACACAATTCCTTCCCATTCCTTCCAACAAGAACAGATTTTTACAGCATCTATTACGGGATCCTGAATTTGATGAGGGCCACTGGCAATTCTGTGACCACTAGTCAACAACAACACAGGAGACTGAAGCTGTCATATAATAAGAAATCTAGAACAATTTAATTGAAATGGAATCAACTAGTTTGCTACTATTTTTAGTCTTAGTGAAAGGTTTTTCATTTTAAATAAGCATCAGAAGAAATGAGAAAATTAAAAGAAAAAAAAAGTTCTCAAGTTCTTTAATACTTACAGGTTTGAGCAACAGTGGCCTCACACGAGTATGCTGCATTTCTGAAACCTTTCGATGTAGTAGGTCAAGCTTTTTATCCAGTTTCTGAATGGCATCATACATGGCCTGATAACAAATGTACAGGTTTAAATGTACAGCATTGTTTCCCAAGAACCCAATTTAAATCTGAAGAAATCAAGTAAATTCCACTAAAGGCAAAATTTCCTCCCTAACATTGGGCAAGATCAGTAAATAATAAATATCTTCTTTAAGCACATTAAACATGAATGCAAATAACAATAGTAAATATCATGGTAAAAAGAATTCTCAGAGAAGCCCACTCCTGCTATTTTAACATGGATGGCATTTACATGTTGTTCTTCCTGCTTGTGTAATGTTTTCATTTTATCTACTATTTGGTACATTTCACTTTACATTGAAAAGCTACTGACAACCAGTAAAGGAAGCTAGGTATATACTATTTTAAGTCACAATAAGCTCCCAAGTACAGAGGTGAAAGGCTCGTAGGCAGTCACTGAAATATTGATTTTTATATCACTAATGGAAATATATTTAGAACAATACTGTCTGTAAAGTTAAATTCCCAAATGGAATTCAATCCAGCCAAGGATGTCATCAAAGACAAGAAGTGCTTCTAGAAGGACATGGGTAACAAAGGGAAGTCTAGGGAAAATGTGGGTCCATTGCTGAATGAGATAGTGGGACAGGGAAAAGAAGCACTGAATGCCTTCCTTGCCTCAGTCTTTACTAGCAAGACAGGCCTTCAGGAACCCCAGAGACCAGAGGTAAAGACTGGAGCAAGGAAGGTATGTCCTTGGTGGAAGAGGATGAGGTCAGGGAACACTTAAGCAAATTGGACATTCGTAAGTCCATAGGCCCTGATGGAATGTATCTATGCTGAGGGAGCCGGCAGGTGCTACTGCAAGACCACTCTTGATAATTTTAAATCAATCGTGACAATTTGGAGAAGTGCCAAATGACTGGATGAAAGTAAATGTCACTCCTGTCTTCAAGAAGGGTAAGAAAAAGGACCCCAGGAACTACAGGCTAGTCAACCCCATCTCAGTCCCTGGGAAGGTGATGGAGCAGCTAAGGCTGGAAACCATTTCCAGGCACACAAAGGACAAGAAAATAATTAAAAGCAGTCAGCATTGTTTCACCATGGGGAAGTCAAGCTTGACCAACCTGATAAGCTTCTGTGATGAAATGAGCAGCCTGATGGATGAGGGGAGGGCAGCAGATATTGTCTACCTCGTCTTCAGCAAGGCCTTTGACACTGTCAACCATAAGAGTCTCATACACAAGCTGTTGATGTATGGGCTGGATGAGCAGCAAGATGGATTGGAACTGGCTGAACAGCCAGGACCAGAGGGTGGTGAACAGTGTCACACAGCCTAACTGGAGGCCAGACTTCAGATGTCAAAAGTAAAGAACTCACCAAAACAACACTAGCAGCATTTTGGCAGATTTTTGACAAGCCTTGGGGACTTTCAAAGGCTGGGTATGTATGACAGTCAGATCTTTCCAATTACTGTAAAGCCCCTCACAGTAAATCACTTTTGTATTAAAGCTTAAGATTTGAAGTATTCATGCCAGCTATGGTGTGAGAAGTTCAGAGTACAAAAAAAATTATATTTTCACTGAAAATACAGCAATTAAGTGAAAGCCAGCCAGTGAACAACTGGAAAGGCTGAAGTTCTAGCTTATCAAATATAGATTTCAAATCTTCCTGAAGTTTACCTAAAATTGTTTCAATGCCATGGAAGGGAAAGAGAAAAAAAAATACCTGGCAATAACTGAGGACCTCCATAAGAGTTTTCTGCTGATCTCCAATGTAGGAAGCTTCGGATACAATACTCCCCTTTTTCATTAAAATAATATTAAAAAAAAAAAAGTGTAAGCTAGCAATACACACACAGTCTTATGATAAAACGTTAATGAAACAAATCCCAACTTCAAACATCATTTTAGTCTATGCCAAAATATATAACCCCAAAGCAGTACTTACAAGTCATTAACAAAAGAACGTGAACTTACACATTCATAATCTGGTTCATACTCATAAATGACACTGTCACTGTCTTCATACTCTCCTTCCCCGGTTCTCATCTGGGAAATAACATAAAGAACTTGTAATGTTCTGAAAAATGAAAGAATTCTGCATATAAACAACAGAGAGAACCTATTAGGAATCTTACTTAGACACTTTCAGTTGTTGCTATATTCCCTCCCTGGCTACGAAAGGGCCCAAGAAAGTGAGATTTAACAAAGGCATCTCATTTATGTGCCTGCAGTTAGGTCATATGAATACTCACCTCATCTTTGGTTTTACGGTATTGTATTCATGTTTAAAATAAACCTCTTCCAAATTTTTATTAAAGATATGTATTGTTATTTGGTTATACTAAGGCCAGAACTTTCTCATACAGCTACATAGGTAATAACTACTATTGTAACTTTACTAATATATAACTACAGTCATATCCTGTATAACCAGGCTTATGTAATTATGAGACTCCACACACATTTTTACACTAATTTAAATAAATTTTTTTTCCTCTAATTGATTTATTTCAATGGTTATAACTCTGCACCAAAATGCTGTAAAAATGTCTATCCACCAGCTAATAAAAGTAATTTTCTTGCTTGAAAGGAGTTGCATGAAAAGTCCTTTTAGATGGGAATCAACAGTGCCACCACCTGGACAAGGTTAATGTTTTTACTTTAGTGGATAGGAGTAGTTCCTGTCCACCATACAAGATAGATTTGGAGGCTTTGTTTTTACAAAACAGAAACAAACAACAAAAAAAGCCACCAAAAAGAAATAAAGAAAAAAAAACTTTAAGACATATTTATTTGGGGCTAACTGTGAAAGAGGGAATTATATTCTTTACAAGAGGTAGAATTATAAGAGAAGGTGCATTGTTAATCATTAGACAACCCAACTCCTAAAATTTAAGGAGTTATCTTCTGTATGGTGACACAAAGTTTCAGACCTGCCTCAAGATAAAAACTTACGTAATCTGTCTTTGATCAGAACCTGTCATCAGGTCATGAGTGCAAACCCTTATTCAACATTATGTTCCAACTCTATTTAATCCTAAACTGCACAAATATTTTACTGCAAAATAAGAGCATGTACATGGAAAGTAAGTTGCTCTCTTGTGTAGACTACTTGTTACTATACATAAGTACAATACCCAGCATAAGGTTTTACCCATGCTGGAAGCTCCCAGACACACTGTGGATATATCCTACCCACGCTTCATCAAAATGTCATCAAATGAGCATAGAAAAGTGAAGGAAAAATGGCGTTTCCAATTACATTGAAACTGTCCTCAAAACAAGGGGCTACTGTTTGGCTACACATACCACACTCTGTCCCACTAGAGTGGGGGCGAGCCGTTTTCTTTTATTATGCAAAAACACAAAATCCATTTTTTCAGGCGTGTGACCATTTCCTCTCTGCATGCTTGCAGAATGGCTCATTTGTGATGGCACTCGTTCAGTCAGGACTGATAAGCCTTCGCTTCCTGAAAGGTGAAGAGAAAGCAAAGCACATCAGTGGGTTTCTCCCATTGATTTAAACATTGGACTATAAAAACATGTACAGCCGCTTTTTAGAAAAAACAAACAGAACAACCACCGCTTTCAAACTGCTTGGTTACTTGAAATTTGTTTACTAGCATGTTATTAAACACTTATTATTCCAGTTGCTGGAGTTATAGACCATATATAGCTGGAGAATAGACCATTGTCTCTCTTTAAAAGCACAAACAACTGTGGCAGTTTAGTACAGCCTACAACACAGTTTACTCGACGGTCAGAGAATATCGAGGCTCCAAGCACATAGTAACACAAGAACAAGTTAAGCCAGGCCAGAGGGAAGCAAGCTCTAAGGAGGCTCACCGTGAGAGGACATTTGGACAGTATTCCCCTCTCTTCTGCTGCCCTGTTCTCTGCCAAGAAATTGCAGAGACCCACCAAAAGAGGTGAGGAAAAGAGTCACTGCAGTGTTAAGGAAGCCAGCTGCCCATCCCTGGGAGGACGTCCATGCCTCGCCCAAGAGGAGGACTCCAGACAATCACTTACGTGCTAACAAGCCCAACGCCCACGCCTGAGAGAGATGGACTCCTTCAGCAGCCTGATAACCACGTTATCAATTGTTAGCAATTGTCACCAGGGAGAGGTGGCTCTTGGCGGGGCCTGCCTAGTGGCAGGACTTCGCACAGAAGTGGGGGTGGGAACCAACTGCAGCCCGCTAGCTTTCCATCGAAAGGAATGTTCTTTTAGCTGGGATTAACTTCTTAGCCAGACCTCTCAAATCTTAAGAAGTAATGATTTTACCACCACACTAGAATATAACGGCCCCTGAAAACAAAACAAACAAAATAACCAGCCCACCAACCAGTTTGCCACTCTTTCCTCCTAATTCTTTTCAATCCCACACAATTGCCAGACCTACGTTTTGAAGGATATTAAATAATTTTCACATTTCATATTGCAAAAATCCCCCTGTCCATCGTTTACAGGTTTCTACCTCAAACTTTCAGGAAAGAGCTATGGCAACACTCTTAAGAGGAAATGATTTCCCCTTGATTTCTGTGTATTTTAGATAAAGGCAGAGCCAAGTGCTATACAGATAGCACTTGTAGAAAAGAGGATATTGAGAGCTGAGAAAAGCTGGAGAAGCTATGCAAGACCTTGGTAGGTTTTTAAGAAATAAAGAGAAAAAAACCTCAGCTGGCATAAGAAGCCTCTACCTTTCTACCTGCTGTGAAATAGCGTTTTGGAGCTTAGGGCAAACCGAAAAAGTATGGTAGGGCGTTCGTTCTGTTGATACTTATAGTAAGTTCCTCCCAGGTATAAGGGGCTGCATGAGAAAAGTTACCAGGCTACTTCTTACTACTTTTGAAAAACAGAATTAATTTTACAGCCTGACTGGAAGGAAGAACTAACACCTCAGCTGTGAAGGGGGAGAAAAACAATCCGAATGGGCCAGGGGCAAGGAAGGAGAAATACCGAAAAGCAAAGGCAACTGCTTGGGTTTTATGGACCAGAGGTGGAAGGGCCAGGGTAGAAAAAGGGTTAACACGTTCAGTATCATAAACTTTAAAAAAAATCTTTGCATGAAGGGCCCAGACAAATGTAACAAAGCTGGCGTATACTGCATAGACAAGATCTGCGGTAGCTAGACTACCGTAGTTAGCATCATTTTGTAACCACAGACAGTAACTGAATAATAAAAAAATATGTAATTGCTTAATATTTATATCTTCAGTTAAGATCTACCTACTCTCCCACTCAGCTCCAAAGTATGCTTCCTTGCCCAAATCACCCTGCCTCCCTGCCCCTGCCATGCAGGCCAAGCTAGCATCCGTCTCCTAGAAATAATCACCCCCAAAGCTGAGAGCCTGGGATGTGGCAGCACTCTGTGGGACAAACACCAACACAGGCAAGACAATCTGTTGGAAGCAGCGGTGCAGGGCAGCAGGATAAATGCTCTAGCACAATGTACTCCCTCAAACTCCAGATACTTTCTGCTGCCAAAGGAGAATGCCACTTCACCTGGAGAAACATTAGGTAACTGGTTTAATTACATTTAAAACTCATTACACTTATGTTAAACTAACCAGCTTCCCAATTAACTCCCCAAATATAGATTTAACAATATGACAACCTTAAAAAAAAAAAAAGCCAAAGTGATACCAAGTCTGTGGACATAAGTGGGTAAGTAAAAAGCATAATAGTACTGCTGTGGCAGCAAGCTGGGAGGAATAAAGACCTAGATCTGTATCTCAGTGATGTTGAGCTCGCTTTGCCAGCTAAGTATCTGTAGGTGAGAAGATCGGAGACAAAAAAGTAAGAGAAAAGTTTTGGACAGACAGAACCAGATCTGGTGAAAAGGCACTGCTCTAAAAGATACCAACCTAAGGTGGTGGTTGAATAAGAACAGAGAAAATTTTAGTTCAAAGGGTTAAGTTCAGCAGTTAAGGTAAACTTAGGTCGTGTTTTGGCCATACATGCCACTATACCCTATTTTAACTAGATAATACTTAACACTAGCAATCTACAACAACAAAAGCTCTAATCCTGAAGATTACAAAAATGCCTTTTACCTTTTAAAAACAATCATCCCCACTCATCATGACTCCTTTGCTGATAATGAAATAGTTATTCATTTCCTGAAACAAGGTCAGCAACTGTCTGTGATAGTTTCCTGGGTAGGATTTCTTATTTATTTTCAAAACAGAGAAAAAAAAAACAGAGTAAATCACCTTCCTTCTTCCCCCAAACGTGTTCTTAAGTATAAATGTACAGAAATTTACAGCACACTCTGCTGTCAAGTAGAAGACCAAAGAGCTTTTCAGTAGCACCTAACAACAACGGGAAACTAAGATGTGTGGGACTTTGGTGAAGAGAAATACTGATAAGAACCTCTATTAAGCCAACTAGCTGAAAAAAAGGTAATAAATACCTTCACTTAACTACAGACATTTCCTTTGCTAACTTAGCAACAGTGCTACTGGACTTACAAAATGCTATTAACAGCTATGATTGAATTTTGCCTGGGCCAATGGAAAACTGAGTAAGATTTCCGAAAGCCTCTGGATCTTAGATGCCAAAATAAAGACAACGAATTAAAGAATCACTGAAGGCTACTTAAAGCTAATAGTTTACCACCCTAAACAACCATCAACCATCATTGACCATCATCAACAACCATTCATTACACATTAGTATCAGCAGTGTTCCACTTGACAGTTGATCCAGAAACTTCATCTTTTGGATTAGTTTTTTTTCCATGACATTTGCTTTCCAAATTGCTTGCTAATCATTATCTAATTAGCTCCTAGGTATACATGAGAAGCCTCTATTTTAAACATAGTATTATTTCAGTGGGTTCACTATTAGTAAAGACCTCTAAAGTAATAATTAAAAAGGCATCTATTTTTAAATCATAGAACGGCCTGGTTTGGAAAGGACCCTAAGGATCATCTAATTCCAGCCCCCTGCCCTGGGCAGGGACACCTCCCACCAGATCAGGTTGCCCAAAGCCCCATCCAGCCTGGCCTTGAACACCCCCAGGGATGGGGCATCCACAGCTTCCCTGGGCAACCTGTGCCAGGGCCTCACCACCCTCCGAGTAAAGAATTTCTTCCAAATATCGAATCTAAATCCATCCTCTTTTAGTTTAAAGCCATTATTCCTTGTCCTATCCCTAAACTCCCTGACCAAGAGTCCCTCTCCAGCTTTCCTGTAGCCCCTTTTAGGTACTGGAAGGCCACTATAAGGTCTCCCTGGAGCCTTCTCTTCTCCAGGCTGCACAACCCCAACTCCTTCAGCCTGTCCCCATAGGAGAGGTGCTCCAGCCCTCTGATCATCCTTGTGGCCCTCCTCTGGACTCATTCTAATACATCCATGTCCTTCTTGTGCTGGGGGCCCCAGAGCTGGATGCAGTGCTCCAGGTGGGGTCTCATGAGAGCAGAGTAGAGGGGGAGAATCACCTCCCTCGACCTGCTGGCCATGGTTCTTGTCCGTGGAGGGGTGAAGTGGCTCTGTAAGGGCACCTCAGTCTTCGGGGGAAGCCTCTTCCTCCTGCTGGTCCTTGTTGTTGGCAGCTTCAACTCTTTGGTGTTATTGGTGCTCCTCCCTTATGTGAGGGCCGGTGAGGGAGTTGTGGGCTGTTTGGCCACGGGCTGTGCAACCCCTGCAGACTGTGCTAGGATCCAGCTGCCTAACTCCTCAGCCTTCCTTATGCTATGCAGACAACCTATACAAACAATCCTATAGCTTTTGAATGCAATATGCTTTAAAGATGGGTAACACAGAAAGCATTAAAGACAGAAGCACTGAACATACAGCATTAAAATTAGCCACTAACTATGAGATCACCAAAGAAAATGAAGTGCAGATTACCATACGCGAGTTGAGCCACATGGTGAACGTTACTGTTTACTTCAGAGTTTTGTTCCATCAGCACGCAGCTTTGTGTGGACAGTCCATTTTCTCCATCTTCTGTTTCAGAATTGTCAATAATCACTGCTTCAACATCATCCTCAACGTTCACAGAGTCGTAATCTATTAGTGTAAGCAGAAAGAGAAGCAGGTTAAGACTAGACACTATTCTGCATATCAGATGAAAACTGTAATACTCTTATCACGCCTAGCATTATCTCAATTCTACCACAGGCGAATTTTAGAACAGTTTCACTTTAACATTTAAATATGAGGTCACTTAAACACGTGTACTGAGGTTTTAACACACGCTAGAAGGGAAATGGCTTCCTCTTGCTTAGTTGGCAGGACTCCTAAAAGTATTCAGCACCTAACTCCGCCTGCAGCGCCCAGCTCCAACAGGAATAGTTCCAGGTCAGTAACAAGCACTCCTGAAAACTCCACCATTTCCATTCAAGCATCCAACAAGACATAATAATTTGTTTTTGAAATTTTACTTCCGTAAACATGAAATATTTAATACACTCAAAACAAATCAGTCTACAAATCCTAACTGCGTATTTGGTATTCAGATCAACCCAAGCAATGGCTCTCAGTGAGATGCTGTGCAGAAACACTGAATGGGAAATCTCCAGTACTATGTGTGTTGTTTTTTTTTTTCCAATTAACTATATCAGGGTCAAGAAAAAAGTGTCCTGGTGTCAGACTAACTATTACAGCTAGATCTGGCATTTGGAGGAGGGCAAGGAAGGGAGAGGAATTCATCCCTGATGAAAGAAATTAATGGAAGGAATCATACTGTGAGGCACTAAACTGAATTAGAAAATACAACTTAATTCAACCAGCACACACACTGTGACATGTATGTCATCTTTTCCACAGGATCTCTGCCCCATTCAGTGTACAAAATGGGATGAGCTCCGGGGATGAACCAGGGCTGTATGAGTTTAACAGTGGTCTGCTTCTTCACTCTCGTACAAAGAATTCACTCCTAATCCTGCTCCCTTCCCTCTGTTCCAATTTCTCAAGAGCCTAACAGGTGAGAAATAAACTGGATCTACAGGTGAGCGTCTTCACTCTGGCCACTACTCCTGTCTAATCCAGAAGAAACAACACAGAAGGGTTTGGATTTGGCTGTCATCAGATTAGGAAACACTACTTCACCCAGTTAAGGGTATATTCAGAGACGCCCATCAATCACCATACAGCCAACAGCTACGTTTATAGTAATAAATGAGGCTGAAAATCCAGTAGCCCTGCAAGAAGGAGCTTAGTTGAGCAGACATGAGCTGGGATACGCTGCTTTGGCTCAAAGTCAGAGAATGGTTCCTTGCCAGTTTTAAATTGCTGTATAGAAAAAGGAAAATGCTGAGGAACCAGCACATAGCAAAGACAAAGCAGGGCCATCTGGACTAGAGGAGGGAGAGTACGATGAGATGTCAGGAGTGTTACTAGACGTGGTTGACAGTAAAAGTCAAAGCTCAGTCTTCCATGCTCTCTACCAGCCTTTCTTCAACAAGTTTCAAAATCAGAATCTCCACAGCATAGTGAATTCCAAACAAAGTTTCCAAAATCTGCAGCTACAGAAGTTTAGAGCTAGAGGATGACTAGAGGATGAACATAAACCAAACATGAAGACACAGAAAGGGAAGAGACCCCACTTTCAAAAAAAAATTACATTTCTACAATGATGTAGAAACAATGACACAAAAAGCACTCGTCTCTCAAAACTTTTAATCCCCAAGATAGTGGTCAGGATCCTCTTCATATCCAGGACTTTTAACTTCATCACCTACTGCTCAGCACTCAAAGGGAAATTACTTCCTCTTCAGAATGGCACTCTTACCTGCACAGTCAGGTAATACTGAAATTAGCACACCCGACCCATTTCCATTAATATTTACCAACATGGCTGGTCATCTCAGCTCTGTAACAGTAAAGAAAGCTGCTCCAAGAAACGCAGACCCACCTGCTTCATACCACTTCTTCCTTCTCCCAAAGGCATTCTAGTTACTTTGTCTCTGAGGTCAGTGGCCAAAGTTAAATGTCTTTGCTGAAAATTGCCTACGTTCATCACGAAGAGAGTGTCTGCGCTCAGAAATATTTCACGTATGCTGCCTAAAATACTTGTCAGTTAATACTAGCTACTAAAAAAGGGTGCAGGGGAAGTAGATCTCATCTTGTAGTCCAATACATAATTTATTCAGGCAAGGGAAATCAACTTTTTAATGTCACTACTGTAGCCACATATTCCTACATGTGGAGATAACTCCATTCATCCAACTACAATCTTTATACCTTTGAAAATTTGTTACAGAAGAACTCCAGCTATTTACTCGTAAACTTGAAGAAACTGAAACTCATTCCTGTAAGCAATTCTGAGTATTTCTGATGCTTCTAGGAAGTGCTAGCAATACTGGGTAATGGTATAGATTTAGCACCGAACAATATGAAATATGTATCTATCTCTCTCAAGTAGAAACCACAAATTGCCAGACTCTGTAATTAACTTGTGCTCCTAGAAAAGGGAGAGTAAAGTGAACCCATTAAGACACTTTTTTTTTTCTTGTGACTTGAATGAAGATGCAACTGCATTTCTTGGAGCAATGGGAGTTAATAACCTCCCTGCACTAATTAGCTCCCCTGGCACAAAGTATCATGACATAGGTATTTAGAAGTTTCCAGTGAGTCTTTAAAGCAACTCAGAAATTAAAAATAAGTGTGATCGAGAAAATATTTAGGTTTATATATTTCAAATAAAGGTTTTACTGTGAATTACACACTATAATAAAACCTACTAAACAGGCTGTTTTGTCCAATGATTGCAACAAGTTATATGTTTAAGAGGCTTCTGAATTTCTGCTTGAAAACTGAAGTGACAATCATTCTAAATTTAGAAAACATCAGCCAGCTAATTTCCTGCTCAGACTCAATGAGTGCCGTGAGTTACACGAGTTGTTATTTTGAGCCAGGCACTAGGATATGCTACATCAGAGGGTAGATGCTGACAAGAATCGTGCTGTGCAGGAAGGCAGCTGGAGAGCAGGGCTATGAAATGACGAAGTTAGAAATCCGAGACTGGAGGTGCTCCTTTTAACCGAAAAATGGCTTATGCTCACTGTTCAGGATTTTTCCAACGTTGTTTTAACAGGAGCTCTTCTTTGCTTCTGCACAAAATCACCAGGTAAGCAGGTCTTTGCAGAAAGTCAAAGATACTGAACCTGAGCCCGGCTTTCATAATGATTTATATGCAAGACTGTCCAACTGTGCGTCTAACTCTGTATCAGAAGTTACATAACCACATTAAGTTACTGCTTTTACACAGCAAAGTAAAAATCAAGCCTCAGAAAGATTTTATTTCCAGTTACTGAAGAGAAGTATGTTTATAAATCATTATGACTTGAAAATCTGATCTTCTTTGGAATGTGCGTCATTTGATCAACATATAAGCAATCAGGTGGGTGCCAAAATATTGAACTACCGCTCCTTTACCTATCCCCAGATCACAGCACGGTAGTATAGGCTTTGGGGTAAAATGATAAACACAGAAAAATGTGAAACTAGTAAGAATGAAAGATGAACAGAACCAAACTGCAATATCATTTTTTTTTAAAAAATGGAACTTAGAAATTGAAAGATGTTGATACAAACATCAAGATTTAAAAAAAAAAGTAAAAATTTGAAGGCTTTCAAGTAAGACTGCTGCAGAGACACTATTCTGGAAGTTACTACTGAAAGGCTGACCCCACATGCAAAACTGAGAAGTTTCCATGGCCTATTTTTTCTTAGTATAAGGCTCCATTCACAGCTCTCTATTTCGCTTCTTCAAACATGTGAGATAAATTTTCCAGTTTTCCTGAATGAATATATTTTGTGAACACTTGGGGGTGGGGGGCATCCCAAAGGGAAATACAGCCCAGCCATTTCTCCAAAGAAACTGAAGGATAAACAAATTTCAAGTTCTCAAAGTCATATGGTACAACTCCTTACTTCAAAAACTATAATCCCTGAATGCTTCTGAAAAGAACTCTTTACTGAGGAGAACCAGTTAGCTTAAATTAGGGATATACGTCCTGCTATCCTAAAAAATGAACCTACCAAGTCAAAAAAAAAGAGAAGTCAAAGCATGCAGATGACTACTTAACACCACCTTAATATGTATTCGGTAAGATTTCCAAATTCTCTAATGCATTTTGAACATACTATTAGACTCCTCCTGGGATGATTTCTTCTGCCTGCCAGGGATCACTCAAACAAAACTGTCTGGAAGTGACCCCTTCCCCACAATCTCCTCTGTGTCCAGAAGGCAACACTTGACAGGAACCCAAGTGCAAGGCTGGGAGAGGAACTCTCAGGTAGTGGGGACGTAACAGACGAGGTGTACTGGTGGAGACAAAAAGGAAAGAAAAAAAAAAACACAAACAAACAAAACTCTGTAGCACTACAAACTACATCTCAACGTAAAAGCAAAGCAACGCTAACTCAATGAAAAGTAAGATACATACCAAGAAACTTATCCAAATTTAAACTAAGTCACAAAAGGAGAGCCTGCTAGCATTACCTGGGACCACATCTATCTAGATCCTGGCCTATCTGTGGCACAATGCCAACGCCGAAACAAAAAAAGAGTGAGCTAAAACAAGGGACAGGACGGGGACAACAGTGCCACAATGTCTTCCAGTGGTAGCATCACGTTATCCCGGCTTCAAGTAAATATTTGCATATTGACACTGTCTCATTGCAGACAAAACAGTTCTCATCACATTTCTGCATGCTATTATACTTAAAGCTGTGAGCTCAGAAGTGCAACCAGAACTGATACATCAGCTGAAGTCAGAAGACAAGCTGACAGACTACTTTTCCTTTCCCGAGCAACTTACTAATTAAATACACCACATATGCCTGTGGGATAAGGAGGGGCTTGTACTGAGTCAGACGTTACTTGCTGAATGCTCTCATTTATTGCAGAAACAGGAACGTAGGTAATCATGAGTTATTAAACCATACAGAGAGGTAGGTGACCCAAGGGCCGAGGAGGCTGTAAGCAATGGGCAGTAATGAATCACATCCCAACCTCTATAGCAAAGCTTCTACTGGCAAAGTCACCAGAACTAAATCATACTTTTCACAGGATGCCAGCGTTTATTCTTCATTCCCTAAGCATTTATTTAAATGCATCTCTGTGTTCTGCAAACGTGATCACAATTCTCCCAGCTGCAACTGACAACACGAGGAGATATGCATAAGACAAAGTACGTTTTATAAAGATGCTTTATACTGCACTCAGGAAAACTGGGTACCATCCACCTTAGGTTGCATCATTGAATTCAATATACTGCTGATAATTCTGTCCTTAGTCTGGATAGTTCCTGTCCTGTAGCAGCTGATCAGAAGACTTCCAAAGATATTAAATACTCATCAAGTCTCTGAACACTGAAACAACAGTTAACTTAAAATGCTGGAGCCAGAATTTGTGCAACTGAAAGTTGCAACAAACTAAGACAATGGAATCGTATATTGAGCAAACACAAACCAATTATTATGGTGAAAGGAATAATGAAGCCAGGTTTCCCATGGCTTTAAGTTTCACATTCAGATTACCAAAATGCTAGTAAGCAAAACTCAGGGTAAAACAGGCCTCACAAAGAGGCCTCTGATGTTGAATAAGATTTGATCTCATACTGTATGTTTAACTGAGGAATATTATTAATGGCACTTCCTTCCCACTGCCAAGGTATTTAGAGCAGTTTTTATGTTTATGATTGCTGAGTTAGAGCAAAACCCAGTCAGGAGACTGAAAAACCTGAGGACAAAGCAGACTGAACTGACACCCACCACATGACATTGTGTATTTGCCTAATCAGTACAGCAGGACTGCCATGCCCCCTCGCTGTCCTACATCTAAACGGCACCCTTTACTTCGTGCCGACACTTGTGTAATTGCAGAGCGCATTGACCAAAGCCTAATTTAACCAAAAAGAGGTCCAGAAGAGCTCCCTCAGCCGCCAAGTCACACGTGAAAAGTGGGCAGCTGGAATCTCCTGAGTGGGTATGGCTCTGAGCAAGCTGCAGGTGCTTAAAACGACGTGAGGCTGCACAAGCCTTATTTCCTGGGAGGGCACGGGGAAGCACACAGCGGGCAGACACCTGCTTTAACGCTAACCCAGGGGGGCCCATACACTTGCATGACACACTCTGCCTCCACAGGCACAGTGGGGGGGGGGGGGGGGGCACTCCAGCATTACCACACTGATTTTTGCTTTTTCACAGCGGCAGCGCCTCGGGGACCCCCCGAGGGCTGAGGCAGTGCGGGACCCCCCGTCACGTCGCCCCACCGCCACCTGAGGGGCGTCCGAGCCCCCCTCACCGCCACCGTCCCCCCCCCACCCCCGCCAACGCCGCGCGGACGACGGGCAGCAGCGAGAGCCAATAGCCGCGCCCCGCCGCGCCGCCGCCGGCCAATAGGAGCGGGCGCGGTGGGCGTGGCCCGGCCGGCCCGGCGGAGAGCGTTGGGGCCGTTGCGAACGTTGAGGGAGCGTTCCCCGCGCGCCGCCGGCTCGCGCCTGCACCCCCCCCCCGTCCCCCTTCCCTCCCTCATGGCGGCCGCCTCCTCACCCGTCCCCGCACCTACCCGACATGGCGGCGGGGGGGGGGGGGAGCCTCGCTGGGGCGGCGGAGCGAGCCGGGGCTCGGGCACGGGCAGGTGTGGCCGGAATGCGGCGTTGGAAACGGAAGCGGCTTGTGCGAGGCGAGCGGCGGAGGCTGCCGGCGGGCAGTGCGGCTGCGCGACGCGCCCGGCAAACGGGAGCAGGGCGGGCGGGGCCGGCGCTGCCGCCTCCTTCTGCCTGTCCTCGGCCTCTCTCAGCGACCTGCTGGGGCTGCTGGAGCCCGTGCGGGGGGGCACAGCGACCGGGATGGCCCTCAAGGTGCGGGGGGGCCCCGTGGCAGGTCCCCTGCCCCGGGTGGCACCGGCTGTTTGCCTGCTGCACCCTCGCAAGCTGGGGAAATCCCGTCACAGAGGGGGATGGATGGCTGCGAGAGGTTGTCCTCGTCTTGCGAGAGAGTTTGTGACTTTATAAAGTGAGGTGACTTCTGATGGGAGTGCCGTGGGAGGGATGAAGTGCACAAATTTCAGCCTCACCTTCTTACATAAATGATTCTGTACTTTTTTCTCTTTTCTCACTTTTTTTTTTTTTAAATTTGTTGTTTGAAGTTGAACTTAAAACGAGGGGATAGCGTCTCTAAATATCATCACTAGCAGGCATAGAGCTGTGGGATTTTATAGAGTCACAGAATCATTAAGGTTGGAAAAGACCTCCAAGCTCACCTGGTCCAACCATCCCCCTACCACCAACGTCACCAACTGAACCATGTCCCTAAGCACCACGTCCAACCTTGCCTTGAACACCCCAAGGGACGGTGACTCCACCACCTCCCTGGGCAACCCATTCCAATGATTGACCACTCTTTCTGAGAAGAAATGTCTCCTCATTTCCAACCTGAACCTCCCCTGGTGCAACTTGAGGCCATTCCCTCTAGCCCTATCACTAGTTACCTGTGAGGAGAGGCCGACCCCCAGCTCCCCACACCTTCCTTTCAGGGAGCTGTAGAGAGCAATCAGGTCTCCCTTGAGCCTCCTCTTCCCCAGACTAAACAACCCCAGTTCCCTCAGCCGCTCCTCACAGGACTTGTGCTCCAGGCCCTTCACCAGCTTCGTAGCCCTGCTCTGGGCACGCTCCAGGGCCTCGATGTCCTTCTTGTACTGAGGGGCCCAAAGCTGAACGCAGCACTCGAGGTGCAGCCTCACTGCAGGGGTCACAGCCTTTCTACCTGAGTGCTTGGACCAGCACAGTGAAGTACAGGAGCACAAGGGTAGGTGAGAACCTGAGTAGGTGGAGCCCCCTCCTCGGGCCCCTTCCAGGGCTGTCCCATCAGAGCCCTAGCCCCAGCAGCCAGGTGTGAAACCCATCCCCATGAGTCACCACCAGAGGAGCTTTGGACTGAGTGGGTTGATGCCTAGGCGTATGGGATACGCTATGGGATACACAGGAGGGATTGCACAAGACAATTTAGCATTAGGGGAGGAACCAACAGCAAGGGAAGAGAGAGATTTAGGTGAATAGGGGAGGAACAAGTGTATCTTCATGTATTCCTTTCTTGTTCTTCCCTGGGGGGACTCCCTTTTGTTTGTGTGGGGGTGTGGGTGCTGCAGCTGGAGTCACACCATGGGCTGGGGCCCCTGTGCCTGTGGTGCTGCATCAAGAGCAAGCACGAACGAGTTTGTGAGCACCAGTGAAGGTCAGGCAGGACTGTCCTGTCAGGAGGCAAAGTGGTCTGGGGGCCAGGGATGTCTCCGAGGGTGACGCCATGTCAGGGAGCTGACTTTTGGGGAGCAGGGGAGTACCAGCTAGCTCTGCGTGGGGACTGGGGGGTGGGAGGCCTGTGACAGCAGCTGCTGTAGGGCTGTGGCCTCGGGGACGCACACGTGTGGGTGACAGCAACTGGGGAGACTGGGATCCACGGGGCAGACTGGGTGTGAGCTCTGCTGCTGGAGGATCCCCACAGTACACATGCTTATATTTATATATATGGATACACTAGTGGACCTCTGACCTACTCAGGCATAGAGAAGCAGGGGAAGTGCTTCTCATGGGTGCTGTCTGTTTGGGTGAGTCTGTGTGCTGTGTGGCTGGCTGCATGTATGCCTACGTTTGTGGTGTGTGTGTGCTCTGCGTGCGTGTCAGGGGAATATGCCTTCAGCCTCGCTACTGGTTGAACTCGTGGGTGTGAAGCTACATCAGCTTTGCCTCTCCTGGGCTTTTGGATCCGGCATGATGTATTTTCCTCTAGCATACATCCTGTTTTTAAAGCTTAGAGCATACATCTGAAAGATTCTGGGCAGAGAGAACTAGAAAAGATTTAAAAACTGTTACCCATATTGGTGGGAAAGGTAGAATGGCGATATAGCATGCAGTTAGTTGCTTATCTTTGAGAAAACTTGTGTAAGAGTTAGGTACATATAAAAGGACTATTTATAGACTTTGCCTTATTTCCTCATAAGCGTTTTGAGAGAATCTGAAGGATTAGTCAGTGCTTCCTTTATTCCTTCCTGGTCCTTCCTAGGATTTAAAAGCCTGTTTTCTCTTTGACGTTGACCGTTAGGTGGAAGACCATCATCTACAAGCCCCATCTTGAATCATATCAATGTGGTACATCCAGTTTCTTATGCAAGCGATTCTTCACCAAAACACGTCAGATTTACTGCTGCTTTTCAATTAAAGTTCAGGGCTGGAAGAGCACTGAGTGAGCCAAGAGCTTCGTTTTCCCAGAAAGCTGGAGGTGACAGGAGAATGCCCAAGTGATAGGGAGTCCAGCTGTTTTCAAGATAAGCTTTTATCTTCCTCGTTTGTTTTTCTGGTGTTTTGTTTGTTTGTTTTTGTTGTTGTTGTTTTTAATGATAGGGCATCAATTTATATGTGTATAAGGAGGGAGTCGCTGAAAAGAATGATTTGGGAAGAGGTATATCCTGGAAGGCCACAGAGGCTGAATAGGAAACTGAGACACATACTGCCAACTATGGAAAGGAAGTGCTCGGGACAAGGATAAAGAAATGTTGACATTCAAAGGAAACAGACTGAAAAAGTTTGTACAAATATCTGATTTCTGTACTCTTGTGGGACAACGGTATTTGGAGGAGCTAACAAGAAAGATATTTGAGGAAGGGGTAAGATGAATCCAGTCTTTAGGAAGTGAAGTTAATTAGAAAGTATCATCTGATACACTAGAGGCCAAACATTTCTGAGTTACACCATGTGATTTTAGAAGACTTTGTCTTGAAGATAAAAAGTGGCAGACATTCCACATTGGTAGACATATACAAATATTGTTTCAGTGGCTTGCTAATCACGTAGAAGAAATGATGGATTTGAAAAGAAAACTGAAACAGGTGGAGGTAGGCAGGAGACTGTTTTAAGGAAAGGAGTCAGCTAATAGTTAATACATTTGAATGCGGAATCATACTTTCAGAAGGAGTGAGAAAACCTGATCTACAAGGCATTTGTTTTTCTTGGATCAGTTTTCACAAAAACTTTCCTGGAATTAATTTCTTGGCCATCTTTTCTGGTACTTATATTTTGATTTAATTGGATCCAATGACTCTAAGCTTATCTACTTCATCTGCTTCTGAAAGGTCTTAATTTCATTAAAACTTGGTATTTTATATCGCTGGATATTTCAAATGACAAGCGAAGCTCTGGACTAACTCCAGTTACACGTTGGTCTTCATAGATCCCAGAACTTGTTTTGTGCATTGATTTGACGAAAGTACCAGAAATGACAGCCTAAATCTACATGTTTAGGGTTTGCTTGATGGTTCAGCTGGCTTTGCAAAGTGAAATGCATAGAAACAGCTTGCAATATTAGGATATTATGGTTTGGCATCAGTAGTTAGAGGGTGTGGTCTATATTTCATTCACATTGCTTTGGATCAGCCCTTAATTTATCTACAAAAAAGAAAGAAAAAAGAAAACAGTGAAAGCGTGAAGCCCAAGAAGAGACTCCAGATAATCCGGTTTTGAAGCTCTAACATTCTTAAATGGTAATAAAACCACTTGCTGTCATTGCTCATAATGACGAAATTATGTAAGGGTTGTCCATCTGCTGTTGAGTAAGCTTTTAAAGAACACCTGAAGGAGGTACTTTTTAAAAGGACAGCATTACTGTTAAAGAGTGAACACTAAATACTGGTAATAACATTACAGTTCTGTGCCAGCCTTTTAAATGTATAAATAAACTTGAGTGATCAGGAACTGAATTCCTTCAGATTTTGAATGTCATTTGCTCAGAGATGTTTTTATCTGATGATTTCTTTTTTCCAGCTTTGGAGGCTTGTAATAGATCTGAGCCACCTGACCTAGATTCAATGTGACTGGTTACCCAAGTGACCAAGCCACGGGTTCAGTGATGTTACTTGCGCAATTTTCTCAGTCTCAGTGAAAACCGTAGTGTGAATTTCCACAGGAAACTCACTGGATGATTGGTGTCTTGTGTGTGGGTTTTTTGTTGCCTTTTTTTTTTTTTTTTTGTAATGCATGATTTTGAGTAATAAAATAAAATGGAAACAGCCTAACACCAAATCAAAACTATTGCAAAACCATTATTAGAGGGCAAGGCATCTCTTATTTGTTCATGTGCTGTTGCCAAGAAAGCCTGTTTTCCTGCTTCATGAGTACCTCGCTGTTGCTGCTAGGCATGGAAAGCAGTGCCTTAACATGAACAGTCTGAACTGACCTATGAGTTGATCAAGATGGCATTTCCTTGGCCTTTGTTATTCTTTTCTTGGGGCTGGAGGAGCAGTTCCTGCCTCTCCCCTCACTCCGTCTGAAGATGACTGAATAAAAAGGGAGCTGTGGAAGCAGTTGCTTCCTCACAGGAATAGTTTATGGTTTGCAACTTTAATGTGAAACGACAATAGTAAGAATAGTAATGTACTATCTGGATAAAGTTCTGTTAAAATGAATAAAAAATATGTAGCTATCTATTCAGAGTAAAAATGAATAAAAGCTACCGTATCTATTCCTAGCACTGTCACTACCATTGCTGTTTTGTGCATCTTTTGAATTTACCTTCTGAATAAACAGAAAACTTCACTGAGAATGCCTACCCCTTTTGTAGGATAAAATTGCTTTAACATTCATAGTGGTTTTCTGATTTTCAAACTCTGGGGAAGTTGAAATGCCAATGCAGGTGAATCGAGTGGGAAACACTGTCTTTAGCTGCTTGCCTGTTTTGTTATCCTGACCTTGAGCCTATGTTGGAGGATGTGGGTTCATCATGAATACACTTCCTCTGTTTTCTGTTTCAGGAGTATATCCAGATGACGTGATATGAAAACTCTTCCATTCATACTGAGGTAACTGAAGACATTGTCAGTCAGCAGAGCTGGATAACCTGCATTCAAGAACTTAGGAGAACCACTGAAGAATTCTTATGATAAGGTTGGGCACTATAAAAGTTTCAGGAGAATACCTAGAAGCCACTAGTTAAAAACACAACTGGGACAAGCAGGATCAGCAACCTTTCACCCTGAGTTTAATCCCAGAATCAGAACAGTAAATACATGCTTCTGTCACCAAGTAGAGAAATAAAAGAAGGGAGATGTAATTAACACAACCAAAAATAGGTTTATGGAAATCAGCGCTAGGGCTGCAGCCAGCACTTAGCTGCCCTCTTCCCCGGGAGAGGCGTTTGTTGCAGGAGCACATACCATTGTGAAGGGGTATTAAGGTGGAGACTAGGTTCCAGCTCCCAAAGGTGACAGTGCCAACAGCACAAGAGTTGAAGATGAAACTTATCAAACTCTGTGTAATACCACAAGCTGGGGATGCCTGACATACCCAGGATTAAAGATTGAGATCCAGGAAATGCTTTGATATTAAAAACCTTATTTAAACACCTAAAAGCCCTCACATTCAAACAAAGGCTCCAAAACCTTTGGAGGAACCACCTTTCCTTCTCCTGCGGGTGGCTGCCGGGTTGAGAAAGTGCTGTCGTGTTTTCAGGTGTCTCCACCCACAGTGTTAACATTCCCTCAGTGCAGGTATGCATTGTGGTGTATCCCTGCGGCTGTCAGCCTGCTTTTGCGCAACAGCCTCTTCGAAAGGCCTCATCGTAGACATTTGATAATGGGAGTGTCCCTCGCTGATGGGACTGGCCCTCTCACCGACTGAATTTGAAACTGTGATACTAAAACAACAGTTCTGCCTGTTGCTGCCCTGTGCTGGAACAGCCCAGCAGGCAGAAAGCCATGTGGATGGTGGGAATGCAGCGCTGTATGCGGCACAGCCTGAGAGAGCAGCTTGGCTCTGCCAGCAGCATTCCTCCTGTGCGGCCTCCCCAAAACGCAGCGCTGTTCTAGGCATAATGAAGAGCCAAGCGGCAGGGAAGAGCAAATCTGGAAGATGGATGGCTGCAATCCAGTGACCAGATCCTTGAGGAAGTACTCACTTTCTCAGATGTGTATGTGTTACGCGGAGCAGAAGATAACAGCGGGAAATACTCCCCAGAGCAGGAACATCAGTACCTGCAGAGTTCTTGCCTTAGTCCCTTCTCTGAAGCAAGATTTATTTTTATGGTGGATGAATGCTTCTCTTTTTAAACCTGCTCCAGCAAGAGATGAAAATTAGAACATGCCTCACATTTTCTAGCTCAAGCAGGACCCCGCTTGATACCATGCTTGAGCTGATTGCCAAGTGTCTGAAAACACTGTGGGTGAAGTGTATAGGTACATTTGTTGTTGGTGGTGTGTGCGTATATGTGTGTTGGAATTTCACTCTGTGGAGAAGGTACCATAATTTTCACTGTAGCATCTGAAGTTCTTACACCCACGTGCTTTATTATCTTCCAAACAGAAAGCACCCCCCATTTGTAAGTCGTACCGTGCACGTTTATGTACATTCCACACAGACACCCACACAGCACGCTGGGGTGCTTTGCCGAGCAGGAAGGCACAACCTGAGAAGAGCTTGTATATGCACTGATGCTCCGTGTAGTATCTGGTTTATATTACCACTGGATGGGCTTGACTGTGGTATGCTGTGTACGTGTACCCAATGGTACATGCTGAAGCCTGGATTTTGCAAAGACTTAAAAAAAAAAGTCACCGACTTCGCATATGTTGTAAATAGTTACAAAGATTTCAGCTTGTATATATAAAAAAGCAATGGGTATATTTTATGAGGTCTAATGTTTAATTTTCTCTCCACTGAGCATGAAAAAAATACACAAGTGTACAGCGAGCAGATAAAAACCAGATTGTGCCTGCCTCTGTGGGCTAAGCTCGTCCTGCAGTTCTTGCTTATCTGTACTTCTGGATTGGGAGAGGCGCATAATATACATCAGCAAATGATCTACATAGCCATTAACTGCTTGACCATCTGGTTGAAACAAATGTTATAGAAGCTGATTCCCACTTGGAGACCACTCTGGTACCACACCCATAGGGGAAATCTTTGTATCTTTGCGAGGCACGATTTCAAATAGCTCAGCTGCGTTCCCCAAGGCTGATTTCTCCACTCTAAGGCACTAGACTTCCATATTTCCACTTTTGCCCATGTGCGCTTTTCAAGTACCTATGTACAGGGTTGCAAAGCTACTGACAGAATGACAGATGAAAACAAAAGCTACTTCTCTTCCCCTTTTCCTGCAGGTATGCAGTTTTAGAACATTTAACCCACCTAGCGTCCGTGTCCAGACTTCTCTATCTCCCACTAACCAAAATGACTTAAACTTAGAAGTGCAAATGCTACTTTATTTTATGTTCATAGTTTATCACCCGCCTTTTGGCCACTGCTTGCTTTATGTGATAAGGTTCAGTCACTGGATGCTTTATGCCTTGGGTCTTACGTGTTGCAATTTGTTTTCCAGCCAAAGATAAAGTAGCAGTCTTTCCATTATTTTTCATCTCTGCTTCCTTTCTTTCCTGCTTAACCTTTTGTCCCTTGTAGAATTTGGGCAAATCCAGCAGTCTTTATATTCTGACAAAATTGTACTTGGGGGCTAAATTCCACTTAAACTCAGTGACAGTTTAGATTGGATACAGGTTTTTCCCTTACTTGGTTTGTACAAAATCTTAAATTGAAGGGAAAACAAGATCAAGTGGTTTGAAAGACGTGATGCACTGAGACTTACTTTTGGAAAAACTGTACTCGTAGTCCAGTAGATCAGACTTTACATTTCATTACAAGCAAAGAGAAGGTGTGATTTAATTGCAGTCACGTTTATTTGGAGTTTCTATACACACTTTCTAGGTAATCAAACTTTTCCGACACATTTTTTGAGAGGGGTTCACAATGAAACTGTCACCGTTTTTACTAAAAATAAATACAAGACTTAAAGTGTTGCACAGCTCTAAAATATACAAAGGCTTGGATTTAATGTAAACTTTGAAAACATTTTACAAAAGAAACCATCTTTGCAACAATTTAAAAAGTTCATATTTACAAATATTACAAAAATACAAAATGGATGCAAGTCCATAAACCATTGTCTTTTCTGCCAGCATGAACTGGTGCTAGTACCAAAATAGTTACACTGTAACCTTCTTAATTTTTTTTTTTAATTCTTTAAGTCATAACCTACAGTATTTCTCTATATCTGCCACCATTGCAGCAAATGCACTCAATCACTGACCTTTGGCAAAAGCAAATATATGCTTTATTTGCTACAACTATTCCATCTTCTCTATGCTGCCATGAAAAAAAGGGAAAGAAAAAAAGGGGAAAAAAATGTTACTTTTCAAAACACACAGCTGTGTAACTTCCAAAATCATCTCCAGAACATCAGTGCAAACAACGGAACAACAGGTTGAAACGATGATTCACTGGTGGCCATTAGGCACGTACCGTACCCTGTTTCAAGATGTCTGATGTTCCCCTTGCTCTACAGCTTGTCCTCCGGTGCCTTGGAGGCACACCTGCAACACCGAAGGGGTCTCCCTCCATTTCCTTTCCTCTGCCTCCCACATTTGTTATGAACTCTCTTCTTCACAGTGGATTTACAGTGGCTTTGTTTGTGTTTCGATCCGCTGAATAGAAAATAGGAAGAAAGCCTCTCATAGATTTTACACAAAATAAGACTATATTTCAATGTGATTGTTCTCTGGTCATTTTGTATGTGAAGTATTGCCTCACAATTCAAGTCAAAAAACATTTTAGTGTATATATATATATTTATATATGTCACCTATGAAATTGTTGACTGGTAATAAAAAGTGGTATCACCAAAGTCAATTCATCTGTATTCTCTTAACAGTTTTGAATGATTCTTTAAAGCACATAGAACACCTTTAAGGGCAAACATGTTATAAAAGAACTGGTAAAATTTTAGGGAAAATGACTTAAGATGACAAACTAAGGAGTTTCTGCCCAATACCTAAACTTCCTTTACTCATGTTCTCCAGAAAGTGTTTTGTTGTATGCTATACAATTCCTATTAAAACATTCCCATTCATTCATTTCACTTGTGTTTAGACTTATTTTCTTAACTAAGCTACTAATGTGACTAGTCCTTAATTTCCAAACCTTGCCCCACCTACCTTTTTAAAAACTACTTTAGACTTCCCTGTTTTGAAGCCCTTTAGCTGATTTACCACACCTCTTCCCAACACACGTACCGCATGCATAGTGATTCCATCTTGCGTACTGCACACAACCAGACTACACAGGAGGACGGTAGGATACCCTGAATTATATATTTCTTGTGGTAAATGCTAGACAAAATGAGACACAAACCTTATGGGAAATAACATTCAGGATTTGTTAAACCATTCTGACTTGCTCAAACTCTTTAAAATCATAACCGCTTTAGGTTGAACCTTCCTCTTAAAAACACAATCTGCCCTCTTTTAAAACTCTCAGCTTTATGCATTACATGAATAAAAGCACAAAAAAAAAAAAAAAAGGAAAAACCCATTTCACACATCCCACTTCCCTATTATTTACTTATGCTTAAGGCCAGCTTTGAGTTGATTTCTTTAGTACCTAAGTACGCTCTTTCTGCCATCCTACTCAACCTGTCCTACTGCACACCAAATTCCTTCTTGTAATATTTTCTCTGCACTAACCTTTCCTCTATTCCTCTACTCCAAAGCATATATTATAGCAAACAACACCAACTGCACAAATTTTGGACAAAGAGGGCCTTGTTCTCTGAGTAGCATGGTCAGGCTACATCATTGGAAACCACGATAGCCCAAAGGAGAATCAGGCCAACGACTGGTTTTATTTCATTTAAAAATTAAAAGCATAAAGCAACTTGTGTGTTAAGTTTAAAAGTACACGTCCTTTCAGTTTTAAGACAAGAAAATTCAAGTAACTTCAAGTAATTCAGCTTTTATTTCCCTGCTTTCATTTGTATCAAAGCAGTTGCTTTGACTTGTCTCCTCTCCCACCCCATCCCAGTCCCCCACCCTGTTGCACATTTCTGGTGAACCCAGACGAAATCCAAACTGTATGTGGCTGGCACAATGAACCAGAGCTTTCCCCTTCCCGGATTCGCAATGAATATAAATAATGCATACACATACCTATTTCCCAGCTACATTTTCACAGTGTCATTTTTGTAAATATTTAGGTAGCATGAATCTCATCAGCACAAAGAGAAAGCTTCACTGAAAACTCATCGCAGATATTTACTGATAAATTGAAAGCGCTTGTTGCATGCTTATAATTTATTTGTTTCCCTTAAGAGCCAGAAACTAATCATGTTTAAAGATTATAGTTACCAGGTTATGACTGTGTTATGTATCCCAATAGCCTAATAGGAATACGAAAGGAAGTACTATTTCCTCACGTCTATTCTCGCCCAAGCAATCCCTGTTAGCACGAAGGCCCAGGGGACACCGTCAGATGGGACCGTTTGGGGCTTCGTATTGGAAATGACTTAGTTGTGTCAGAAGCACGCCTGCCTTCCCAGCCAATTATCACGGTGAAACTCACAGCTGCACTTTTCAGTTAGCTTGTTGGGAGCTACGTTAGAAAGACAAATGGTTGCTTTAATCCGATCTCAGTCAGCCTTTACGTTTTGTTAGCTAAGGTGGAGAATTCCTTTCGACTGTTAAATGTCGTCTTTGAGGCTTATATGGCACCGAAAGTGGTTGTTGGTGGCCATGTGAATTTATGTTTGATATGAAAATGGTATTCACAGAATACAGTTATTACATTTGACTTCTTTTGTCTTCTATAAACAAAGTTGTTATGTGGTAAATTGTTTGCCATGTGTCCACTTTTTGATAATTCTATTTACAAATTTCTATCAAAAATATGGTATTTACATATGTTTTGTTAATTTCTTCTAAATTTTGTTTCAGCTCATTTTAGTGTAGAAAAATACCAATCCTCAAGAGCATTTGCTTTTTTATTTTTCTCCCTAGGGAAGCACTACAGTGAGGGATTTGTTTCTAGATGGGCAACTTCTGGGAAAAAAAAAACAAAAAAAAACCACAAAAAGTCTCTTTGAACTCTACGAAAAGCGTATGGCCTTGAAATCTACAGTGACAACAGAAATGAGAGTGGGATAAATGAAATGAAGCTAAAAGAAAACACAATAGATGTAGCATATCTTTCTACTTTTATAAAATGTAGAGTAATAAATAGCTACAGCTGTAGTCCTGTTTCCCCAGCATCTGACGAACACAAACACATTTAAGCATCGATATTGCCCTGCAATTATTATTATTATTATTTCTTTGACTGCTACAGCGTTGGCCTCTTATATTCACATCCTTACACAACCCACGTGGTGTCAGCAGTCCCTGGCAGCCTATGTTGAGCTCTGAGAAGACCGGTCATCATGGGGGCTGCCGTCCGAGTTCTCGGTCTCTCCCTCCGAGATGGCCTGCATCGGCGTGTTGTACAGCCTGCAGCGCACGCTGTACCGGCTGCTGCTGGCTGCCGGCGGTGCCCGGGAGCGCCCCACTCGCGAAGACGCCGACATGGGAAAGCTCTTGGAGGAGAATCCCTCTGCATTGACCCTCGGTGAGCAGGGGGACAGCGGGGACAGCGCATCGGGACTCGCCGCCGGGGGAGACTCGTCCAGGCTTTGGGGAGCATCCGCTGTCAGCTCTCCGGGTGACTTGGGCAGGATTGGACTCTTCAGAATTTCTGTGGCGGACATCCTGTAGCTAGAATCAGACCGACTGCCCTTTTTAAGAAGCAGTAGTTTAAACTCCTCGTTAGATGTGTTGGACTTCTTGGCATTCCTGTATATAAGCCCGGGGGACCTCTGGCTGCTTATGGGAGCACCCGCGCTGCTGGTGGGCGGTGCGCTGCTGGCGGGCAGCGTACTGCTGGCGGGCAGCTGGCTGCTTGTCCCAGAGGAAGCTCTCAATCTGTTCCTGACAGACAGGTCTCCGGAGTCCTTTCTCCCAAGAACTTTCCTTTTCGATCTGTAAAAATACAGAGGAACATTCTTTCATATGCTATCTTTGTAGAAGAACGCTTCACGCTAGCATGGAGTTTCACGGATTCACCATGCTTTTAAACTAGCTGGAGCTTCCTTAATCCCTCTCAATCTTACCCACCTCTTATAAAACAATTCATGCACAAACAGCTCTTTATAAAGACAATGATGATTACAGAGTCCCAGGTTAGCCAAATACTCATCGAAACCCGTTTAATATTAGAAATCTGTAATTTCAGCTGTGATTGCAAATTTCAGCTGAATACAAAACACACTAAATTTGAAGAGATGCCTTCTCATCACTTCAGTGTGACAGCTCACTCAGTAAGAAGGAGCTGGGGGGAACACCCAGAAACCACTGTGGGGACTTTTCTTTGGAGACGTGTTTCTCAGAGAGAACAGCCTGATGTTATTTGTAAAGCATATATATAAGGCAAACACCCATAATATGTAAGCAGGCTAGTCAGGTATCACCCTCCCCCTCTTTCTCTCTCCTTACTTATCCACTGTGATAAGGATATTTGCCCACCAGCATTATCAAAGCCCAGGCACTGGATTGCCAGGATGCGGTGACTTTTTATGGAACAGGGAAGTGTAACAGCATGTAAAGTATTGCTTATAAGGTCAAGCAGCTGCAAGTCTTAGACCAGAGCTGCTGCTGAACAGCAAAACCCACGGTCCCCAGGTGGCCAGGGATGTCTCCACTATCATCTGCTTCCTCTAAGGACTGAGTGACTCATTTTCTTTTAGGTGAAGTCTGAGTCTAGATTATGACTATCGTATCATGTGCTGATTATGAAGAATTAACCTGATCTGCAGAGGGTCCATGTGATTAAAAAGTCTAAGTATCAGAAACTGTGGATAATAAGAAAGCTACTTTATTTACTAGAATTCTATGTAACTGTAAACTATGCTTGCTGCTAGAAACTGTAGATAACAATAAGCTGTGGCAATTGCTCAAAAATTTATGTGAAAATAAAGCTCTGATTATAACCACAACCCTGTGGCCAGTCCTCATTCTGCAAAGGATCCCTAAAAGAGTCTGCCTGTCCCTATAGTGTCAGGTGACAATGTGAGACCATAAAAAAGCACTTTTTAGAAGCTGTCTCTTAGAAAACTAATGCAATAAACTAAAGAAGGTAGTCTCAGGACAGAGGAAATCGAGATGAAGAATTTCATACAGAATCACCAATCATTATGCAGTTGTCAGCCCTACCAGAGGTTTTCCTGGAAGTCTGGCAAATAAACCTGACTGAAGTCACGGGGGGCCTTCAAAAATAGCAGATGTAGCTTACTGAAAAAAATAACCTCAGTGCCTCAACCAATTTAGGTAAAGACCAGATCAGCTGAGAAGCATATGCACAGGCACAGATGTGGGCAGACCCGCACACCCTGTTTGCACCCGAGCCCATCCCCTCCCAAAGCCACCTCTGGATGGTGTTAGCTCATTCCTGTAGTTGCAAGGGCAGGCACCAGCGGGACTCAGGACTTCCAGTATCATCGCTGGCTGGGATACTCATGCAGACCTTGCCCATAGCTCCATGCCAGCTACCTCTGCCTGCGGGCGGGACAAGGCCTAACCACAAGAAGGTTAGATCACCTGTGAATGACTGCAAACAGGTCCTCAGTAGTGCGAGGTTTGTTGGGAGACACGAAAACGTCCTCAGCTTCAGCCTGAGAGTCTTCACTCAGCGGGGACATGATGGAGTCGTCACTTGGAGAAGACTCTAAGATAAGGACAGAAGCCATGGTTAGAGTCACACCCCAGCCATGTTTTGAAGCAGCGCTGCTAAGGCAAGGCATGAGCTCGGTGTGTGAGCCAACAGCCAATGCTGGTGACACAGACTTTATCCTCTAACTACCATGCACGTTGCACGTTGGAGCCATGCGGTGGGCACTGCTAGGGCCCAAAAGCAGGATCTCCTGCTTGTGGTACAGACACTGGCACCAGCTCTGCAGTGGTGACAGTACAGCCCCCTGCACAGCGGGGCAGTGCTTCTCCCTCTCCTGTTTCTGTCTGGCACGTAGCACAAGGGAAGAAGCATTTATCAGAGAAATACACCCCTCTGAGAGAGCACACAGCATCTCTGGGTGGCTGCTCCGCTGGCAGACCAGGAGGGCTCACCAGGGCCTGCGGAGGCACGCTGAGTAACACCTCCAGCCCTCAGGGCACCCAGTTTTGTCACCCCACTGCCAGTCACACCCCACCCAGCGCAGACAGAGGACACGACTGACCTTTCAGCGACGGCTCTTCTGTGCCACCCACTGTCTCGTCCGCCCTGCCGGCATCGGAGGCACTTTTGGTAGGAATACCTGATGTGATGTCGTTCTCCTGCTTGCAACTCGCTTCACCGAGAGAGCTTACCGCTGCCGTCTCTGATTCAAAGCTGATATTCCCAGGCACATGGTGGCTTAAATCGAGTTGGTGCTTAAGCTGATCGCTGACATCTGCTCCCTGGGCCCGAGCGGGGCTTTCAGCCGCAGCGCCAGGCTCCAGCTGCTGCCCACCGCCACCGGAGAGCTCCGGCTGAGCCTGCGCTCGCTCGGGGCGGCCGTCTACTTCTGCTCCCCGGTTAGCTTTCTCCGCTTCGTAATCACCTGTGGGGATGGCCGAGCCTTTCTGAAACCCTTCTGTAGGAACGGCACAAGACTGGTTTAGAGCGCTGTCTGGCAAGCGCTCGGCAGCCAGTGGCACTTGGTCTTTCATGGGTTTGATTTCAACCAGAGCCACACTTGCTGAAGTTAGAGTTTCTTGCTCACAATTACTCTGCCCGCTGAAGGAGGAGCTCTTTTCTAAGGGCTGTTTTCCAGGGCCAGTTTCTGCCAGGGAAGAGTCGATGTACGACATGATGGCCTCCTCAGTGGAGTACTGCCGTGATACTGGCTTCTTGGTTAGGAGTGGCCGCATTTTGCCCGGTGAAACATCGTTTGCCACCACAGCAGTCTCTCGGACGCAGAGCAGGTCGGGAGTGCTGCCCTTCTGCTTCGCTTCTTCAGGCCTGTTGACGGCCCTGAGGTGCACGGACTTAAGGACGGAGGGCGTGATGGCGAGGGCAGAGGGCGGGCTGGGGCTGAGGGCTTCTCCCACCGTGTTCTGCTTGCTGGGGTTGAAGGCGTGCAGCTGGTGCCGGTGAGCGAACGGTTTGTTCAGGACACTGTGAAGAGCACTTAGGTCGAGATGGGTCGGAGGTATAATCGGGAGTTCGAGGTCTTTGCTTGCAGACACGGTGCCGTCTTTAGAGAGCGGCTGTTGCAGCGACGACTTCCTCTCGGGTACTTTCGGCTTTCTCTTGCTGCCCCCCGGAGACAAGGGTCCGGAGAAGAAGGCGGTCGGGAAGGAGGAGGTTGGTGTTTCTGACTGGCTCGAGTACCCGCTGGAGGGTGAGGCCAGTCCCGCCAGCTTCTCCGGCGAGGCCAGCTTAAACTCGCTGTCGACGGAAGGGAGGGATGGGGTGGTGGCCCGTGACCCGGACTGCGACGTCTGGGACTCGGAACTCTCTGGCGACTTGATGCACTCTATGACCGTGGTACCCGTAGCAGTGCTCGAATTAGATAAAGACCTGTAAGGATCACTAGATTTCAAGTCGTTCAGGAGCCAGAGGTCTGCATAGTGAGGTTGTTCAGCACCTTCGTCTTTAAAGGACGGCATGTCGGCCGTGTCGAACTGAGCGTCCTTCAGGCCGCCATCGCTCTGGCTCGCCCAGGGCAGCTCGGATTTGGGTGGCAGGCTAGAGCCCTCCGCTCTGGAAGGCGTGTTGGAAAACTCAAGCGGCAGCTTCATTTCCCTGGCGGTGTGCGACACATGCTGCCCGCTGCTAATCTTTGGTTCTTTCTTCTCGGGAAGATCCACGCTGCCCTCAGATTTCCTCAAAGACGAGCTGCGTTTTGGTGGGGCTGGCTTTGCCTTTGGTTTCTTCAGAGAGATGCTCTGCCGTCCCTGCCTCCTGTGGTTCACGCAGTCCTGCCAGGCGCAGTCGGCCAGGCTGGAGGTCACGCTCGCCATCTGGCCGCTCTCGGAGCCTGCGGCTGCATAGTTGCAAATATAGCTCTTGTTACCCTTGAGACCACAGTCAAAGTGCATGGAGGTATAGTATCCTTCAGTATCCACGGAGAAGTGTGAGCTAGTGTCTGCCTTGTCAGAGGGGGTCTTCTCTAGGAAGCTGTCGTACGTGGCCATGCTCGTGAAGCTCGGGCATCCCAGGCTGTCGGCCTTGGGGCGCTCGGGGCTGAAGTCCTGGCGACAGGAGGCATCGTGGTGGTGGTGAAGGTAGTTCCACTCGCTGTCACTCGTGTTGCTGTTGTTGGGGTCATCAAGTAAATCTGCCACAGTAGAGGTGAAAGAACTCGCCCTGTGGCCTCTGACCTTGTCCACATGGTCACTGAACTGCTCCGTGATGAAGACACTCGAGTCCTCATTGGCATTGGGAGCGGTGTTGAGGGACAGCTCGGAGTCACAGTGTGAGGAGCCCGTCAGCGGCGGAGAGGCAGCAGGAGGAATGGTTTCAGACGTCTGAGAGGGACACGTGGAACTGCTCCCACTCCAGTTGCCGCTGGAGGACTGGTGGTCATCCTTCTGGTCCATGTGGCTGCTGAGCAGGACTCCTGCCGTGGAGATGGAGTGAATGGGGCTCCCAAAGGTGTCCGAGTTGGACGAAATCTCGCAGCTTCCCGAATCTGCCATCCTCGACAGTCGCGACCTCCCTCTCTCGCCGATGCTGTGCTCAGGGCTGTGCAGGTGCTGAGGGCAAGTTAAACCTAGGGCCTGGTGCTCTTGTGAACCCTGTTTGCTCAGGACCTCCTTCCCCTTTTTTGGGAGCCTCTCCTGGCTGGCTAGGAAGTGCTCTGCATCATATGCCGAACTCTTGGTGGTGGCGGCCGGGTCGCCCTCGCTGGCTCTTGCACCCTCACGAGGGAGGCTCCGCGAACGGATGCGGTTGCTGACGGCGGCAGCGAAGACGGCATCCCCGTTGTCCGCCAGCACCAAAATGTTGCCGGCGGAGTGCGAGAGGGAGGCGACCACGCTCTGCCCCCTCTGCGCGCGGATGCGGCGCCGGGAGGGAGCCGCGATCAGGATTTCTTCCGTCTGGCACTCCGAGTCCCTGGTCCCCGACCGCCGGCTGCCGGCGCTGGAGAAGTCCGGGTTGGCGTGCACAATCACGCTGCGCTCCCTCGCCACCGGCGACTCGTCCGAATCTAGGGTACACGTAAAGCTGGGTGAGAGACAGCTTCGCGCGTCCCGACACGAGACGACCCGCGGAGAAACCCAAGAAGCATATCTGCATTTAATCTTGCTGAGTTTTGTACCAAAGCTAACTCGGCTATAAAATGTACATAAGGCAGACCTCATCCCAGTGAGGTGGGAAATTCTGCTAGTCCTGCAACGTGATCTCAGTTCTCCTGTTTCTGCAATGTGATCTCACGCAGAGCTGATCTTGCTGTGGTAAATATTAAGATGAATATTAACTTTTCAGTTTTTGTCACTGCACTGCAATGGTTTACAGGCAGTTTTCAGGAGTGTCTGCCTGACAAAACACTCCGTAAACTTCTAAAAATAATTCTATTCTGACTATATATCTTTTCAGAATTTCCATTATCTGCTTCTTTCCTACCAAGAATATTTGCACAGTAACAGGATCTTTGTTTCATAGGTTCTCTGGTTGCTTATTCCCTATGATAAACACATTCCTTCTGCCTCCGATCAAATTTCACAGCAACTGACCGAGATATCAGAGTCATCTTCAGATGCAGATGAACATTAAGAAATAATGATCCTGTTCATTTAGTTTCGGGTTAAGACCAATTTTACACTGTATTTGCCCTCAACAGAGTTGCTCCTAATTTACCCACAACAGAAGCAAGGCAAGCCACTTGATTTCAAGCAAATATCCTTGGTAATAAAGAATGCAAGGAAGGAATTGAGGACAAGCATGACAAAGAAAAGGAACGTTTAGCAAAGCTTTCAGTGGGGTACCAGCAGCTGTCTCTAATGCGGATATCCAACTGATATCTGAGTGAGTTGTCACAGCTCATCACTCTGCTGAGCAACATCTGTCATTTCTTTACCTTCAGATCCCCTCATACAAGAAAAAACTTTCACTTAATCTAGTTACTTTTTATGCACGCAAATATAACAAAAATAAAATGGAAAAAAAATAACTGATTAACATTTACACGATAAGAGCTGAACATGTACATCTATATTACTCGGTAAGGCCCCCCTTACGTCAGGGCCATATGGAGTAATATAGCTTTGCTTACTGCAGTAAATCAAAAAAACAAAACACGTCATTCCCAAACTCCACAACCAGTTACGCTTTCAAGGATTCATTTCTTTGGAAGGCCGGCTACCAGCTCATATCCCTGCAATTTAAGTTGGTTAGAAAGCTATCTATGGAAGAGTTGTATTTATACTACACCTATTTCTTGTTGCACTCTTCTGGGGATGCCAGAGATGGTTTTCCTCCTCCTCAACTTTCGTCTCCGCTGTAGTACAGATTGTGAATGAACAAGAGAGCAGCGTATACTAGCCTCTCTGTCAAAACCAACTCCTGCAACCCATAAATAGGTCTCATTAGCCTTTAGAAATAGTAAACAAATTTTCATGGCTGGAACACAGTGGAGGTATGTGAGCTTGGATTAAGCCTGTGAATAAACATAAGGGAGCCCTTATATAGCTCTTATGTGAATTATATTGCAGTATATCACAGTTTTACATTTAATTCCAGCTCCCCCTCAGCAGCCTGGTCTGACAAAAGTAACACAAGGATTGAAAAAAAAATAAAGAAAGAAAGAAAAAGAAAAGGAAAAACGAGGAAGGAAAATAGAGTTGAGAGCTCTTGGTAGCAGGGCATCTTTCTTATAACTACTTATCCATCTGTCACAGGGACAGTGACAGTTACATGTCTGCAAGGAGTAATCTTTTCAGCTACAGCCTGACTTACTTTAAGCAACTAAGCATAAGAAAACAATTTAAATTTTAATGCCGAATTACAATAGTTGGGGGCTTCTTAGGAGACCAATATGCCAAAAGGGCTACCATTTCAGAAAGGAATAAGACAGCTAAAATGGGGCAAAGTCCACATGCAAGTTTAGAGAGCAGTTTCCTTGACTATTACACATGGCCAAGGATGAAGTAAATGGGCAGTGGGTATTGTGCACCAGCACGTGGCCTGATTTTCCCAAGCACTCAGCTTGCATCAAGACACATGGGAGTCCGCTCTGGGAATCAGCTCACACATTCACTGTCCTAAATTTGGATTTAGGAGCCCAAGTTCACATGCACATCTATTTATAACCATGGTCATGCAGAATGAGCAAGAATTCCTTGTTTTCTTTATGTTTCCATGCCACTGCCACAGGGAAGCCTCTTTGACTTTGTTTTTTACACTGTGGTCAATCTAAAATTAAAAGGAGGCCCACCAAAAGACTGGCTGTGGTCTTGCACAGCTATATGCTTCTGCTCTCTAAAGCTGACGTGGGACAGGTTGGAAAAAATGTGCCAGGTCCATAAAAACACTAACATCGGGATCATTGGTACAGTGGTTTGTAATCTTAAGAAAAACAAACAAACCAAAGTAAACAAAATTAAAAAAAAATCCTGATAAAAACTATTTTAATAGCGTATAATTATATAAAACATAATTATACACAGACATACACATACATATTACACTACATAACAATGTAAAACGTTAAAAAGTAACTTTCTTGTAAAAGTTCTTCTTGAAATCTACTACAGTGAAATAGAGGCTTCAGACAGATGTCCTGTAACCACCAATGCCCCTGGAATAAGCAGAGGAAGAACTTTCTTTAATATGGAAGGAAAGTGCCGTAAACTCCAACAACAGTCATTTTAAAAAAGTGAACATTTCTCAGGGTTGGGAGAAGCTTAAAGAACAAAACAGAAAAATGAAAGCAAACTCTTTGAAATGAAAATCAATCCGAGTCATTGCTGGGTTTCCAGCAACTGTGAGTTATCTGAACATGCTCTGTGTGCCAGATGCACGGGTCATCTCTAGAGGAAAGTGGCAGAGGGTATGTCCTCCCCGTGACGCATACAAATTATTCCCATTAGTGCTAATGAGAATGATACACATAAACATCCAGAAGATTACATACCATTCTTGATCTGTAAAACTGATCAGTGGGAATTTGGTTCCAGTGTATGGCAGGTGGAGTCTAGGCAAAAATTTCTATTACTGGAAAAGTTAACATCGGTCCCAGGCCTAACGCTGTAATTCTGCTCTGGACTGTGTGACATTGCTGATGCTGGGCAGCCTACACACCTAAGGTCCTACGTGCTGTGGGGGCAGAGCATCACTTAACGCCTCGTGGAAGCGTGCCACTCCATTCACGTCTTTCTGTGGGGTCTTCCATCAGGAGTGCCCAGCCTGGAGCAGGGGGCCCCCAGACACAGCCCCTTCAGCCCCAGGTGGATGGCGGGGCAGAAGGGACGCTGCAGCGAGCCCCAAAGCCCCGAGCCCCTCGGACAGTCAGCAGCAAGTTCCTGGGAGCAGAGCGGGGCAGGGGGTGTGCAGACTTCCCCTGGCACCGCAGGCAGCTCGGCAGCCTGTCTTGCAGGAAGGCTGGGCACTGCTGATGGACACAAGCAGGAGCGATGTGGCATGAGGGGACGTGACCTCCCCGCCAACCCCCCGGTTTCTGGAAAAACACAATTAAATACCAGAATTTTCTCTGCGGATAGCTGAGAGCTCCCTGCTTTTTCCCTGACTATCTATTTTCAAGTCTATAGCCGTGGAAATCAGCCCCCTTTATGCTCTTACATTAATCAAATCTTGGTGCAAAATATCATTGAGGAAAACTCAGATAAACCTTATGTTTACCATAGCCCTCTGGAAGGAGAGAAAGAAAAAGAGAGAAAGAGAAAAACAACCTGATTTTTGATTCTGGAAACAAGTCATCTATTACATTCAATAACTGATAAAGCTGATGTTTACATAAACAATTCTTGTTCAAATAAATCTAGAAAAATGCATCCAAATGTTATATAAATAAATGAAAATGCCATTACTATACCTTCAGCGTAGCTGCATGTAAAGAGATTTCAGAGCGATGGTTTGCATGCTACACAGTCATGACTTGCATGTTTAAAGCACTGCAAATAGTAGCCTACATTCTCTAGTTTCTCTTCTCCTGCTACACATGATAATCATATGATTAATCCTGGTGGCTTTCTGCATTATTTCAGTCAGCTACATTCGAAAAGCTATTTGAGGTCTTTGTGAACACAGGCTGTAGGTTATATACACAACAAAAGTACATTGTTTATACAGGGAGCCAGCGTTACGTTACACTGTACAACATGACTCAAAAAACGTGGGCCAAATTAATCCTAGATGCAGCTTCAGTGACTTCAGTGGCCACGCATGAGGGATGAATTTAGCCCACTGTCTTCCAGCAACTAAATCCTCAGGCTAGGGTCTTTGCCCACAGACTGTAAAATCCAGTGACTTCAAACAAATTAAACAAAGTAAGCACTTGACCTCCCTCGAACCATGCAATAAATACAAAAAGAAATAGAAGAGATTTGTACCAGTGACATTGATGGGGATAATGCAAGAAGAAATCACTTGGGCATCTTGTTTCATTTTCTCCTCTGGAGTTGGGAGAGGTAGTGCTTTACTCCAATTGGTTTGCTTATCCAGTGTAGAAGGGATATTATGTATTGGATTTTTCGGCCTCTGCCCTAACATGACATCTGTATCTTCGTCCTCTGGTGGATGGGACTGCAAACGAATACATTCAGAATCAGTGTCTGCCACTCGGGCACGCGCGGCTGCTGTAGGAACAAAGCAGGCAGACAGATCAGCAATCAGTTACAGGGAGCAACGACGAGCTGCTCTGGGTAAGTCACACAGCGCTGCCTGCTCCCCGCTGCAGCAGCAATAACGCACCGGTCGCAGGGGACAAATACCTCACCGTGCGGGGAGCGGAGCAGCGCCTTTGCGGGGCAGTACAGGACGCCCTCCTGGTCGGAAGGGGCACACGTCCCGTGTTTGCACGCTGCTGCCTCTGGCACGTACCCGCTTACCATCGGCGTGACACCGGGGCACGCTTCTGCATCCGCAGCCTTTGGAGCGCAGCGGTCTGCTGCTAGCAGGGAGCACCGGCCCCGGGGAAACACTCGTTCGAGGACAGGCAGCAGAAGGCCTAAAGCTTTAAACGAGATCCCTCCGCGCTTCGGGAAGTCACTCGCGTCTCATTTTTTACAAACTAGGGACGTGACCAGAAAAAAGTTGCAGAAAACCGGCAGCTACGTGGTTGGAAGCGGCAGGTGTTAGCAGTGCCAGGGTCAGGAGGATGTCGGCCACGGGGAAGGTCGGCCACCACCAGAAGAAATTCAAAGTATTGTTTAGAAACCATGCAAATTTTTACGGCATGCTACGAGAAGCACTAGATACGGAAGATAAAGAAACAGAGAAAAGTAAACTGTGGAAGCAACACAGAGGCTTTGTTTTCTTTGTGAAGGAAAACCAAATCCCCCAGCAGCACCCTGTCCTGCAAAGCTGTTATAATTCCACCCAGTAACAGAGAAATAAATTGTGTTTTCATGTGGTACCAGCTACCGACCCGTGGTTTGGAGTCCCTTTGTTTAAAAAACGAAAACAAAAACAAAAACTTCCCATTTTGTTTGGAAGGAGCGGAGGGGAGAAACACTCACCTTTTTCTGCCCAGTTCCCCCCCTTTTTCCATCAGAACATTCTTCCGCAAGCCGTGACAACTCTTCCCCTAGCCCGGGAAGTCGATCTGTCTCCTCTTTAAACACGAAGAGCTGCACCTCTCAGGCTGGCTTTCTCCCCAGCCCCGGATTCCCAGCTGCCCAGCTACCCGGCTTCTCGCTCATAACTGCTCTTTAAGCTTTCTTCCCCAGTTTTTGGCGGAGACAAAACACCGCGCTCCCCTCCGTGCCGGGGTCCAGCCGGCTGCGGTCTAGCGCGGCGTGCTCTCGCCAGCCTGCCTTTGTAGCTCTGCCATTCCTCCTCCCAGGCTTCGCACAAGTCCCCAGGGAACGAGCCGCCTCCAGCTCCAGACAGCGCTTACGCCCCGGCCCCAAAAGCATTTTGGATCCTAAAGCCGCGCTGCTGGCTGAGGTGCGGGAGGACGTGCACTTACCTGGCCGCCGTCACCCCCCGCAGCACCCCAGGGCCGAGGGGACGCGCGTCCTCCTCCTCCCGCCCGCGGGGAGCCCCGCTTTCCCACGTAGGGTTTTAGCAAAACATCGCAGCCTTCTTTCTCTCTGCGGCTTTTGTGCCGATCCCCGGCAGACGTGAATAGCTCGTATAAACTTCAAGCACAAAAGACTTTGTTTCCTAGGTAACTTCCCCCCCCCAAAAGTTTGATGCATGCATGCAAAAAAAAAAAAAAACACACACACACAAAAAAACAAACAACAAAAAACCCCAAACCCTGCACACACGCAGGCTGCACTGGCTGCTGGCTCCTGCCAGGGTAACAATGGAGCAGGGGACAAAGCGGGTGAAGTGACCCCACCGCGGGCTCCGGCTGCCAGAGCTCCTGCTCAGCAAGCTGCGGCATTGCCGAGCATCCAAAAGCGCGTGTTTGTCCTGGCATTGCCCAAACGATTCCTTACCGTTTGGAAAAATAAAGCATTGGGCAAAAACATTGCAAGAAAACGAAAAGCAGTCACTACCTCTATGGTCCTGGACCAGGCCGTTAAAGGGGTGATAGGATCAAGGAGGTGGCCTTGTGGCCATGAGCTCCTGAAACCGATCCCAGGTGAAGAGGGAAAGAGGGAAAAAGATGTCATTATTGTGCCCTACTGACATCGGAAACAGAAGAGGCAGTAAAGTTAGCAAGTGAAAAGCAAGCAAGAGGCAGGGTTAGGATCTGGAAGGGAGAAGAGTGAGACAGGGCTGTGAGCTGAGGATTGCTTGTTTTTCCAGTACCTTTCTACTCCAGGGGGTCATGTGGCAACACTCAACTGGGGAGGGCGAACGGGTGCTGTTAAACTATAAATGTGAAATGTGAAAAAGAAAAAAAAATAAATTAAAATTAAAAACACAGACAAAATGTTGTTGGTAAAAGCACATTATTTCTGTCTGGATAAATGAGCGTCAGAGGCAAAACAACCTGAGATTTCCACCTCGATTTCCAACCGGTCAGTCTGTTTCCCAGAACAGACTACTCCACAAACGCAGCCCCACCTCATTCAAGTTTGCCTACGGAGTTGTTTGGACCCATGTGAAGTCTGTGCTGATTTTGCTTACTCAGATCAGACGAAATTGTAGGGAAATTGGTTCGATCTCCTTCTACGGACATAGTTAAATTGTCCTAAGAATGTCTTGTATTGATTTGGGGAACTCAAACTGTGTACTGCCTGAAGCTGGAGCAGTGCAAGGTGCTTATCCAATTACATTATAAACGATCTATTTCGTAATATAAGGACTTTTTTGCCTGAGGTATTTATAGGCAATGGAAATAAATAATGCTGGTCCTGAGGATGATTTATCAAATAGGTTGATTGCCAAGGTTTCCTGACGTTATCATTACATTTCCAAGGCTGCAATCATTGTGTCAGGATGACAGCGGCCAATTGGCTTTTTGTCACTTTTTATAATGCTTGAAAGGATAAAGAGAGATGCCCAGAATGTCCTAGGTCTTGCTGAATCCCTGCAGCTCTGAAGTCCTTTAATGGTGGAAACTGGTTAGTTTGTTGCAACATCCTGTTTTCAAAATGAATGAGTGAAGGATGACTTCTTTTGAAACAGGAAATAAAATGAAAAAGATAAAAGAAATAAGGTCTGTTCACCACGCTGGAAAGCTCTAGCAAGTGCTATCTCCCCTGGCATTACTTAGCAGACCTGCCAAATGGTCCTATGAACATTGTTCCGCCCAAACATCATCAACGCCGCTGTGATGAATGAAACACAAACCTCAGTCTGAGAGACTTTGCATTGTATGGTCTCCTTTCAAAATAATAAAAAGGCTATGCTGAAGCTCCAAAGGCTGAATTCTCTGTCTCGTCCTACCTTTTTGCTAGATATGCAACACTTCTCATTTTACCCTGGTCCCATGTGCAGGGCTATTGAGTGAAGCCTCCAAATAAGCTGCACATGAGCCCTACTGGAGAGCAGAGGGATAAAATTCGGAAGAAGACTGTTCCTAGTTAACGTTTCTATTGGGCCATTCAGATCTGTGCAAAACCAGTTCTCCTAAGCTGGGAAAAGGCCCTTACTGTGGGATGAACACCTGTTTGTGTAAGAAAAGGTGCAGAGATCCTGAACACATCAACAAGTTAACTTTGCTCTTCAGAGTCACAAGGATCATTTCGTCCTTGATCTGCTGGCCAAGTTTCCAGTCACCTGCTTTGTGCAGATTTACCACAGCTAAAACGATCAGGTTTTGAAATTCAGCTTCCTCTTGGAAGGTGTCTGAGGTGCCTTGGAGAGGATTGAGATGGATGAAGACCAACACTGCTGAGGTGATGAGTCCAGCACATGAAAATCTTTTACATATCTTGGAAGCTCCACAAAAGCTCATGAGGGTCCCAGTCGGTGCACAAGAAGAAGGGGATGAGGAGGGACCTCCTGTCCCATGAGCTTCTGAGGGCAAACCTCCAAGGGAGAAACAGTGTGAGCTCGACTCTGGCCTTGGAGAGAGTAGCTACGGGCTACAGCAGACACAAACACGGGCTGGCTACCCATCAACCTGTCCCATTGGATCAGGGCTTTTCTACCTCCCCATGTGCTCCTCTGCCTTTCTGACTCCTCCAGGAAAACACCCGTTAGTTACACGTACCCACAGACTTCACTTCACTTGCCAAGGTCTCAGGTCTCTGCTTAAGCACGGCAGGACAGACTTCCTAGGGTGGGGACTTAACATGGAAGAACAATGAAAGGTGGGAAAGGCAAAGGTTGACTGAGTATTGTCTTTTCTTCTCCCTGCCATGGAAACGGGTGAAATGCCATGGAGGAGTAGGCCTAAAATGGCAAAAATCTCAGCTCCTGCTGTCATGGTGGCGTGACCTTCCTCTGTGACCTGACCGAGGGGTCCCAAGGTCACCTACTGCTGGATCCGGCACGGTGCCCACCGCTGGGCAGCTGGGCACGCTGTGATACAGCAGCAGCCCCAACGTTTCAATACCTCCGTGCTGGGGGAGGGAGCGAGCTGCTGTCCCTCACATGTTCTCATTCACTCAGAAGACCAGAATATCTCTAAATGTCTTGAGTAAACACATAATTAAGCAAGAAATTATTATTATATACCCAAGGCTGTTCTGGTCCAATGGGCAAATCTGCAGTTAGGCAGTTTTCAAAGTGAATTTCTTTTGTGTGGGTGTGCTTGGCAAATAGCAATGGTGATAATCAATCTGTTAAATACAAAGCCAGAATACTTTAAATAGGCATTTTTCTTTAATGGGCTAAGATTGCTTTGAAACCAAACTGGTGTGTAATTGCTTGAATAGGGATTTATTCTGCAGTCACTGACAAATGTGAGCCTCTCTGTTTTCTGAGCTATCCCATCAACTGCAGTTGCAGAGGTGTCACTGTGCTCTTGAATCTGCTCTGCAGTAAAAATCTTGGTTGCATATGCACGTGATCTGATTTCTCAGTGCTCTGCATCTCTTCAGTGTGAAAGTCTTTGGTTTCTGTGCACTGCAACAAAAAAAGTGAGGATGTCCAAGCCTGAGATTGTCAGCTGGGCTTCCCTATAGGCAAGCAGAAGGTGAGATCGCCACAGAGAAATTCAGCTCAACCTTCATCAGTACCTAACTCGGGATGAGGCGACTCAGCCCTGAACGCTTGCCCCATTGATTTTAAGAGGAGCCTAGCGTTACTTGCAGATACCTAAGTCAGGACACATGAATCATCCTTTCAGCTGATGAGAACCCTAAACCCCATCAGAGCAGTGACAAACAAGCAAATCGGCTGTCATGAACTTGCCAGCCTGGCAATTTATGAGACCACCCCATTTGTTGTCCCAGAACTGGGATCAGGAGGAGGAAATGAGTGGGTCAGTAACAGTACAAAATTACCACTTAATCCCCCCTTCTGTTCTACATCGTCCAAAGCTCTGAGGTGCACTTTGAGATGCCTGCAGTTTAGGATCTTCAAGATACAAGGGAAGACTAGTGCAAGAAGCATCGTGTGCACTAGGTCGTGTATCTAGCCTGCCTGCCTTACAGCCATAGTGTTACGGGAGATACTTGGAGTTCAAAGTTAGAGCACAGGACATACTGAGCACTGTGCAACGGTGAGGCGAAAAACATAACACCAGGAATAAAGAGCTTATTTCTGTTCCAATAATTAAAGCCGTTTTGAGAATGCAATAGCCTTGTCAAGAGCTATACACATTTATCCTCAGCGTGTTTGTCTAATGGAGTCACAGCTGAGTTGATCCTTTCCCCATGCCCTCGGCACTGGTTTGACCGTGTGGGCGATGCGTTGTCTCCCAGGAAATGTTGGTGGCCGAGTCACAACCCCTGCAGCAGCCGGGGTGAGGGCAGGAGGTGGCTGGCAGCACGGCTCTGCTCCCCAGCGGGTTATCCCTTACTCCTGCTGCATATAAGTTACAGCCAACGACAAGCACAAGGGATCAATATTGTTTACGACTTCAGGCTTCTATAGCACCGGGTGGTAGACACTGCCTTCCCAGGATGACCTTATGAATAAAGTGGGCAGCGCATTAGCATATCGCTTCAGCGTCGGCAAGCTTTGTGTATGGTCCGTTTCCAGCAGCAAAGGGAACATATGCAGGATGCTTCCAAGCTAAGTGAGCTCATAAATCATACGTACTCATTATCAGTGCATCCCAACCTGACATTTGAAGGCAATCATTCACGTACTGGAAAGGTAACACGCAGAGCAAACGAGAACTGGTGTTTTGTCCTACGTTTGCATGAGCCTGCTCCTGACTCCTTCCGTGGCCCTGGGTGAAAGCTCCCTCCCACTCTCTCCTCCTCTGCCTGTAAAATGGAGAGCCTGCTGCTTCATTGACTCACAGGAGCTCAAGGAAATGGTATGGATTTGCATGTTGGAAAAATTAAAGCTCTGGCAAAGGGAGAAGAAATACTAATAAAAGGTTAGCAGCTTTCCAGTGTTTTCAGAGCACAGCTGACTCCTTAATCAGAAATTAACATTCCTACCCATACAGCATCTTTCTTATGCAGTCAGCTGACACTGAAAATAGGAATACTTCTGGCTGCTATTTCTGCAGCAGAGCACAGCCCTGCTCACCTGCTGCTCTCAATATTTATATTTCCATATATTTCATTCTCCTCAAATTTTTGTTTTATCTGCTTGTGGGTGTTTTATTTTATTTTGGAGCATCACAAATGTGATCTGTTCAAGTACTGACAGTCCTTTAATGATTAATGTACTGTTCAATGTTTTGACAAGGTAAAGATGTGCTTTCTGACAGAAGTCATACCACACATGGCATTCCAGCAGATGAAGGTGCAAACAATAATCCCACGATACAGGGTAGTAGGTATTACGCTTACTGCACAAATAGTGCTGTACAAGTTCATTCTGATGAATAATGTCAGCTGGCTTTCATTTTTAACAGCTACAGGCAGGATTTGGACACAGAAAGTACAGAGCCCAACTCCTGCCTAGCCCTTAACTCAGTTATTTCTTTATTGAGGCTTCGTAGATCTTCAGCACAAAATTGTGTAAAACTTAGGTGTGTGCTGTGCAAAGCACCCCAAGGTAGACCACAGGGAGTATTTTTGAAATGGCAGGGGCATAGAATAAATTACCTGATCCATTATTTTCTTTTCACGTTTGTTCTAGCTGAGGTCTCAGGGAGAGGCAAAGCCTGACTGGAAAACAACCTCCTGCTTCCTGTCCCTTAGATTTCTGCTCAGGTTGTAATTATGAGCAAACTGACACTGCACCCTGTGCAACCATGAGTGTGAATTTCCAAATATTATGGGTTCCTTGCTCGATCTCCCTGATTTTATTATACCAGCTGTGCCACGAGGGGTTTGAGAAATTGTGGTCCCATGACACCTGCACTCTGAACTTGAGCACTGAGATTTCGGAGCCTCACTGGAGGCACTTAGTAAAAACAGAGAAAGAAAAAAACGTGGAGAATATGAAAGAGAAGTCTGAAATGCAGCTGGAATGACACAGCATCTTCACACTCAGCAGAGCTACAGGCAGGGTTGTCATGGGAACATGTGTAAAGAATATTTCCCTCATTTTCCCAAGTCTGCACCTTCCTTGTACTTTCCTCAGATTATTTTTTGTTTTCTTCATTGGCAAAAATGCCTGAATGAATGATGCTTATAAATTTGTTTGGTTGTATAGGTCCTCTGTGTAGAGAGAGACTAAGCATGCTAGAGTTTTTCAGCTTGAAAAATGAATGTCTGGGATGGATGGGGAAGTAAAACCATGTCTGCAAAAATGGGGGGAGGGGGAAGGCATGGAGAAAGTGAACAGGGAAACAGTGCTCACTATTTCTCACACTCTAAAAACTAGAAGGGGTGCAATGAAATTATGAGGCATCAGGACTGAAACAAACAAAAGATATATTTTCATACAGATTGTTAAAGTCATTATCACAGAATCTTGTTGAGGGCAAAGGTGTAAATTTGCTAAAAAAGGGGATTAAACAAGTCTCAAAATCAATGCAGACTTATTTCTTGGTGGGTGTTATTCTGTATTGGATCTGTAGCTCTGGAACTCTGTAATTCATTTCTGCATGAAACTGGAAGAATAAATCATGGGACAATAAATGGCATAAATCATGCCCTGTTCTTATACACTTTCCTGAAGGATCCCATTCTGGCCTCTGGGCTAAGTGGACAAATCAGGGCAGCTCCTGTAACAAGAGTAGACTATAATGAAGCTACCTTCAAACATATCTTGTCAGGGACACAAAAGATCCTAGGACACAAAAGATCCCAGGACACAGCTACTTCTTGTTCTCTGCTGCTCCATGACAACGTGATCTTGCGATGGAACAGTTCAAAATGGCCTTCCAGACCCATTTTCACTGGCATCAGTCACTTTGGACTTTAATTCTTTTGATCTTCCTTGGAATTTATGGGACTTTGGCACCTTTCTCCCCGCAAAAACAGCCAGCCATGCTTAGAAGTGAATCTTTAGCTGTTGAGGTTGATATTCTCTAGCTTTACTAAACAATATGTAAGATCTTTGGGAAAGCTCATACTTGCTAGCAATAAAAACAGCAGCCAAAATGTAGGAATCTGGAGGCCTCAGCTGGTCTCAGACTGGTGATCTGTTTTATGGTAGCTTTCCCTATGGATAATTCTCACAGTTTTCACAGTGGTCACTTATTTCAGTGCCTCAATGCACATGTTTAACTTAGATGCCCAATTTGGAAAAGTCAATCCTATAACTTAAAAATTTCCCAGCTTCTCGTTGAACACTTTCCTAATTTCTAGGGAACTCAGAAAAGGGCTTCTATTGTCATTTAATATCACTTTCACCAGCACCTTTCCCACGCACCACAACAGCTGAATTCAGAATAGACTGCTGTGCCATGAATAAAAACTCTTGTGGGACTTAACGTCTTTAGTTCATCGATGAACAGATGATACAATCAACTGGCATCAGGTATCAAACAATTCCAGCCACCCCTGAAGTATGTACGCACCTGCAGATGTCAAAAAGCTTATGCCAAAAAGAGCAAGCTAGCCAATAACAGCATTCTCAACTATCTCTTGTAATGATATCATTAAGTCATGAAGGCTGGCACAGTATCAATTAGTTATTCATTGTTGCGGTATCTTGTAAAAATCTTGGATTAGCCTTCTCCCAGACGGAGCATTCATGTGCTGTTTCATCTTGCATTGTTCTCTCGATTTATGGTTGCCCCGTGGACAAGGAGTTCCCTAAAAAATGGGTCAAGGCACTTTGAAGTACCGTGGCCTTGGAGTATTTGCACTTCCCAAAGCAGAGCCTTTCCAGATGCCTTGAAATCCATAGGACTGCAACCTCCAAGCTGCTCTCGTTTGCTTCTCCTCAGGGGACCACTGATCCTGGTCAGCTTCCAAAAAAAGCCCCAGCATGGGTGGGCACAAAGCTTAATATTTTCCTTCTTGAAAAGAAAAAGGTGGACTTGCTGATAAAGCCAAAACATCTGTATTCAGCATGACTTAATTTTACCATCTAATACAGGACTCAGAGGGTTGCTCACTATTTATTATTATTTTGTGTTACACAGATGGAAGTAATGTCTAAAACGCACTGGCTCCAAGCACAGCAAAGATTCAGGCCTTTCAACACTGAGTATGCAGTTTCATAAGATATGACTTGTTCCCCATCTGATACTAACTAAGAGAGCTTTATGTTCAGTATATTGTCTAAACTATTATCCGTAACCAGTTCTGATCTGTAATGTGGGGTCACCTCTCCTTTACCTTTCAGTGACCCTACAACAGCACTAGCTTTGATGGCAACTTACAGAGAAGAAGAAGGTAAGCCTGTTTCTCCTTTATGCCTTCCTTTTCTGTGCTGTCCCTTAACATCAGAATATCTCCTTTCAGTTGATTCATAAGGCCTGCAAATCTAGCCAGTTCAACGCCTGAAGCGATGGTGATGCTCTCCTTGAAATTATCCAGATAAGCAGCCAAAAAGCCAGAATGGTCAACCTAATCAAAACCTTGTCATGCATTTCGTGCTCACAAATGAGAAACAAAGCTCTTTCTGTGGACTGAAGTTTAAGTTCCTGAGCAGGTTCTTCACACTGTGACTCATTTACCTTTACAGTAGTTCTATGTGGTTAATGTTATGGATTAGGGTGAACAGACTTGGAATTTTAAGTTCAGTAGGTGACAATTCAATAGCTATACATTTATAATGTGCTCATGGCTGCAGTATCTCTGAAGATGCCAACGTCCCTGTGCCTGCACATGCCCATATATCCCTACACCGAGGGCTGGCATTGGGCATGTGCATCACAAGTCAAACCCAAGCTGGACCCGTGGTGTTTCAGTTGGTTTGAGGAATGCAATAGCTCTTTGCCCAGAGCAGAATTTAGCCAATCTGGCACCTATGGGTCAAGCACCCAGGACCACAGAGGTACTGTTGTCCTATGTGAGTGGAAACTGCAGCTCCTGATAGCTGGAGACGTGCTGCTGAGCCTCTCTGCACCCGTGCAAGCCTCCAGTCAGTACTCAAAGCCCTTGAGCTCTTGGCTCCTGGCAATGATAATTCAGGGCTGAAATTACAGCACTTACTGAAATTACAGGAGCGTCCTGGAAGTGCTGCCCAATGCAGGAGCAGAGAACGTGAAGGACTGTGGAGAAGCATATGAACAAGTGTGTACGTGTGCTGGCCGGGGGTGAAAAATAAGAGGTTTCGTAGTGGAAACTTCCACCCTGAGGCTGGCTGCTGGAAGCTGCTACCTGAGCTGTGTTACTGATGAGATGCCAAGGCGAGTTGTGTTGTCCCTCTACATGCTGGGGGGGGTACTCATGAAGCAGTGTCACACCTAGGGTCCCACAATGCTAATGATGTGTTCACATGGGGTACTTGTAGCATGCAGGAAAGACTTACGGGTAGGAAGTGCCGGTTCTTTGTCGCTTGCCTCTTCTGGGTGCAGACTGCAGGGAAGGGAGGAAAGGGGGGAGCCACCACAGAGATGGGCCCTGGGGCTTTTTGCTCTCTGTTATCACCTCGGCTTCGATGTTCTGTTTTGGAGGAGAATAAAGAGGACATGAGTCTTTCAGAGCACTAAAAACATAGAAATGACTTCACTAGCAGTGCAACAGATTTACAAATATGACAGGAACTCCAATGCTGAAGTTCCTCCTCTTCTCCACTGAGCACTACCAATGATCCTTACTGGAACTGAATAGGAGAAGCACTTTCTGGTCTCCCAGGCCCTGGAAGACCAATGCCTACAAAATGTACCCCAGCACGTGCGCTGAAGCTGAATTCACCCCACATGGTACTTATTGCAAGGGACTAAGGAGCTAACTTGTAAGTGCCTGGGACACAGCCCCTGATGCCCAGTGGGAACCTGCAGCTTCTGTTGCCTTGGAAAGTCAAGATGCATGAACACCTGCATTCTACCCCTATAAAATATAAAATATAACCTTATGAGGGAAACACAGTCACAGGTAGGACTTCCTTCCCTGCCCTGACATCAAGATGGTCATTGCTGCAGCCTCTCTGTGTCCCAGCATGGAGGAACCCATCCTGGAAAAATCACCATTGCTCTTCTCCTGACCCAGAGGAGTCTTCCTTCACCATGGGCTGACAATACCCAGCCCTCTTCCAGCATCAGTCCCAAGTCTCTGAAACTTTCCATGTGAATGGGGGAAAGCTCATGGATTTCCCATCTGTAATTTTAGGTGACAGTTGGGTGACTATTGTTCGCTCAGAGTGCTGCTGGAAGGGGATGATGGATTCACCTAATTCACAGAGCTGCGGTCCAGCCAACCACGTTTGTTAGTATGGATAGCTGTTTCCTGATCTCATGTTTAGTTTGAATTACCCCTGGTTAAATAGAGAGATAATGAAGAAATTCTAATAGAAGAAACAGGAGAGAGACAATAAACATGTTTAGGGTAAATTTCAGATTACAATTTCACTCCAATATACACAATTATTTAGAGAATTAAAAAAAGCAGCACATGACAAGCTGCCTGCTGAACCTGCACGGCTGCCTTTAAATACGGAGGATGGGAAATTGCCCAAAGTGAGCCGTGATACTTGAAAGCGATGAGGCATTTCTGCCAGCTGCCTTCCCCACCGGTGTCAGGATTTGAGCTGCCCACCAGATGGCAGGCAGAGACCAGCCTGGTGCTGGGACGGCTGCAAAGCAAAGCTGCTGAGAAAAGAAAAGCCAACTTCTGCTCTACTTGAGCACGACTGCGACTGCAATCCTGCCTTATTGCTCTTTGCAGTGCTCTGAGGACATCCTGCACCCACAGTGTGGGCCTGAGATAAACTCTGCAGAGAGGTTCACATGTGGGAATTGACAGGAATGTTGCATCCAGCTAAAAGATGCTCCACAGATCCGAGTAATTATTATTATAACCCAATAACAACAATAAATGGTCAAGGCAATGATAGCTGCTGGTGCAAAACACTTCCAACACAGGAGGCTGCAGCTGAACATTTTAAAAGTGCCCTGCATGAATTTTATCCTTCCTTATTACACAGAAGAAAGACAGGATTGTTTGCCTACTTTTTCTTGCCTCCTGTTGGGAATTTTCCCGTTCTTTCCATCTTTTCCCTTCCCTGCAGTGTAGGACCACTCAGTGATTTCACTTAGTAAATTCCCTGTATGGCAGGGATCCCTCCCTCTCTCTGCAGGCTCTCAGATGCCACCTGAGAAGGACGCAGGTCTCCTCAAGGCGCCATATCTTGCTTATGACCCCAGGTGGGCAGCTTAGCTTCTGTGGAGCTTATTAGCTTCTCTCTGATACCACTGGGCTCCAGGTTTAGCCTTTAAGAAGTTAAATCTTATCTGTCCTGGAGCCGAGGCATTGTTTAACGTGTGTTTAGCATTGAGAGGGAGATATGTGACCTTATTCACTCAGTACCTCCATCCTTTTGGGGTCAGTGCATCGATTCACTCACTCGTACTTGCAATTCAGACATACCAATTTTAATAGAAGAACATGTAAAACCAGAATGTAAAATGGACGTGTAAAAAGCCCATCCCAGATCTCCTCCAGTAACCATAAACAAGTCACAGAGGGCACAACCCTTCTGCACTGCCAGAACTTCTTCTTCATCCCCATTTCTCAGCCTGAGCCCCTAATTCCCCGGGGAGAGCGGTGCCTGCAGCCCCGTGGCTGTGCCCAAAACACCCCGGCGCTGCCTGGCGGGGACGTGCCAGCACCTACCTCTGCGCAGGGCTCGCAGGTGCTGCTTGGCGTGGTGGTGCAGCTCCTCCACACACGGTGGTCTGGTGGAGGGGAGGAAAATGTTTCTTTGCTGATGCCAAGGTGCCCGGTAATAGACGCTCAGTTTGCTCTCTGCATCCAGGTTGGAGACAGCTGTAGAAAAAAACAAAGAGAAACCTCGGTAAGACTTGGAGCATCTTGTGTGTCGGTCTAGCTGAAAAGGAAAGGCTCCCACTTGGAACAGCAGTGCCAAGAACGAGCACTGAGGATGTTACAACAGCCTTCCTCCCACCAAGTAACGACCACCGTTATCTTCGCCGTGTTGCTGTATGACATTGTGCCACTTAGCATTTAGATAACGCCTTTTTGCCAGATCACAGACCTCCAGTAAAGGAGGCAGGCAGGTGCGAGCATACATATTGTCTGTGTTAAACGTATGGACTAATGGGCTGATAATTTTATAGGCAACAAAATGAAAATGCAAAGAAACTAAGCAACATTCCCATGGTGACATTTTGAACAACGGCAGCGAGAGGACCGGATCCCCCATTTACCCGCCCTCCTTGCCAACACGGCGTAGCTCTTCCACTACATCACGTTACACACGGGTAAGTCCTGACACAGGTTGCTGGCTCACTGCCTCCCAGCCCGTACTGACTGAGATTAACTGCCCGTCCTGCTGAGCACCTCTAGCTGTCACCTCTCAGAAAAGGTTCCCGTGATGGACACGGGCTTCTGAGGGACAGGAAAAGTTCAGTTCCCCTACAGAGAAAACTCCAAAGGCTGCCTCTGAAATTTGCAAGAAACATTTCGGGTCTGAGAGATCTCCTCTTGTAAGGCCAAGGAGCTTTGCTTACGGGGCACCGCAGTGGGAGGAAGGGTGGTGGAGGGATCTACAGGGGGTTCCCAGCCCAGCCAAGGAGCTTCAATCTCCTTGGGTAAGAGGGGAAGAGCCCTCTTCCAGCAATCTGTAACTCTGTGATATGACTCTGTGCACCAGTCCCTTCTCCAGCCACCCCGTTGCCCACTTAGATGACACATATTTTGCATCAGAGCCCTCCTCTTACACTGTTTCTACAGTTCCTGGCAAATGCAGCCCCATTGCATGGCCCTCGGCGTGCCACAACAAAAAAAAGAAGGGACGTGCCCTGAGTGGAAGGCCAAGGGACACCAGCAGCACGTCTGCAGCAGTACCTCTGGTGGGGATGCTTTGCTCTTTCTGGTTTTGTTGCTTTCATTAATGCAAAACGGCATTCACTCAGACTGAAGGCATGCCAGTATTTTGCATGGAGAAAGGAATAGGAAATGCTAAAATCTAGAGTAGGAGAAGGATGGAGCACACAAGGGGAGAAACCCAGAAACCTTGCTGCCACGTGCAGGATGTTGACAGACTTTATAGGTTTCTTTGATGAGAAAAAACCAGCTTGCACCACTGACCCCATCCCAAACTTGGAGCCCAGCAGGCAGCCTCTCTTTGCTTTGCAGTTTACTTTTGCAGATGGGGTATTACTCAATTGCCAGCTTATTTGCACTGCCACTCCATGCAACTGGTCGTGCTGTCGGTGCAATGAATTGCACCGAGGTGAGACAAAAATGGGTAAGGGGATGGTGGGAGTGGGTAGTGGCTGTAGGATACCCCTTGAGGGTAAGCAAGCACAATTTCTATTTTACAGACAAGGCACCAAGACACAAAGGGACTTGGCCCGATCCCATTCTAGCAGCTGCATCGCCTCCTTGGGAAGCTCGTCTCAGGACAAGAACTGGTGAGAGACAGCAATGGTACCCCACCCGTTCCTCCTGTCGCTCAGGATATGTGATATTCATGATCGCAGATTGCACCCTGGGGGCTAATGAAAAGGCAGGCACAAGCAGTTCCTTCCTGCTCCCAGAAACAGCCTGTCTAGACTGCAGCTCTAGTAGTTGTCTGTGACGGAGGTAAATAAGTGAGCGGAAAGTTTTACCTGCTTATGAGCTGTTCAGACATTTCATTAGAGTAGAATAGATTTCGCTGCAATATTTAACTTGTAGAAAGCTCCTCTGGCTTTGGCAGCAGTGCTTTACAAGTAAGACGAGTAGGAGTTGGATTAACATACTTTGTGTGAGACTTAAAAATGAAACCAAGCTAACACCATCCCGCCCCGCACTCGCTGTGGTAGACACATGCTGCTATCACAGATAAAGCAGCACGACCTCTTGGCCATCCAACAAGCCTCTGAGAGCAGGCAAACCTGGCAGAGCTGTGAAAAATACTGTACCAGAAAGAAAATAACAAGCAAACACATTGCTTATGTTGAAATGATAGGGCACTGAGCAGCTCACAGCACCCTGTACTAAGGTCCCAGTTACCGCACATCCCTGTTACTGCACATCTGTGCATCCTCTTTTCCTGCAGGAACTCGGATTCACTGTGCCAGAGAATGTGCCCTACTGACACCAAGAAGGCAGAAATATTACACGATATGCACTGAACCAAACAGCCCTTTAAAATATTGAAAAGCTGGAGTGGTTTTTCTAGGCGCTCCAGAACAGAAACTAAGAGAGCTGGAGAAAAAGCTGTGAGGGGATGAACGTCCTCTGCCTGCGGGGCAGGGGGAGAAGCTCAGAGGGAGGGAGAATCACTGGGCAGGGCGGAGGACAATGCTGGCCCAGGGACAAAGAAGTATAAACCCGCCTCGAATGCCATCAGGCTGGATGCTGGAAGACGCGTCCCAGCCCCAGAGCAGCGACGCTCTGGAACCATGTCCCGGAAAGGGGCAGGAGAAGGAAAAAGCCCTCCGGTAAGTGACGGAGGAGGATCAGAAGACATGACTGCCTGCCAAAAAGGGGGCCAGTGTCTGCTTCACCCTCGCTTGGCCTGTGCTCCTTCAAGGGCATCCAGACCGACTTTGGGTGCAGGTCCTGGGAGCTGGGCACTGGGGGCTGAAGCCACCAGGGCTGAGAGCTTCCAGGCTGCCAAACATCTCACTCTGGGCATGGAGCTGAATCTCCTGCCTCCACTAAAACAACAAAAGCCAGCCCCGTGGCAGCGCAATTCAGCACTCAAAGACCACTAGGCTGAGACGCAAAGGACCTCTTCCGTCAAAGCTTCTCCACATGCTTCTGCTGAGAGCCTGGGTTAATTGGTAGGACTCCCCGTGCCTCCGTTGTGTAAAATGGGGGCAAGGTATCTCTTTCGGCCAGCGCTTCCCTTCACTGGGTGATTTACACTGCAGACTGTTTTAACAAGGCCTTGCCTGTGTGCGCCTCCAGCCCCTGAGCATCATCATTATACGCATAGTAAATAAAGCAGCGCAGAAACTGTAAAGCCACGGTCTTTAAATTATTAATGGCTGGACAACAAAGTGAATGAGAAAAGAATCCTGCATAGATATAGGAAAAGTGGCATTTCAGGCATCAGATACAGATTGTTAATATATTGTTAGTGTGCGCTTCGATCAATTTAGAACATACAAGTGAATCATGTAAACTATCATGTTCATTTCATTCCCAAGCTGAAGTAATTGTTTTTTGTCTGTGGGATGACAAAACGACAAGAGACCATTTAAATGGATTCTCCATTACATTTTGTGGATCCATTAACGTTGGCTGGTTTCCTGACAACCAATGTCAAACAGACGTACAGTAATGGTTGCTCTCATGAGAAGATTTTTGAGGGTTCACAAATAGCTGTTTTATCAAAGTTGATCATATTTATCATTTATAGACCCTTCTCGTCATCACGTCCTCTCGTTCACTCTCTCTCCTCCTTTAACAAAGCAGAAAAGGATCCTGCCGTAGCAGAACTGCATGTGGATGCTTGAAGGTTGTGTGGCTTTAGTGCACTCAAGCGTGGTTGTTCTAATAATAACACCACAAAGGCCAAGCAAGAAAGATTTCTGCTCTATTTATTTGATAGATCCAGGGGTTTCCCCCCCCAGCTCCGTCTGCTTCTCTAGATGCTCACCTCCCCCCTCAGCTCCTTCTGTTTCTTGACTTTCTCTTATTTTTCCTGGTTCAAAGCGAAAACACAATTTGGTGTGGGGTGTGAAAAAGTGCAGAGCCTAGAGGGGGTTTTAGCAGCGAGTGAGGACGGAGCCTACGTGCTCAGGGACAGATCGCCCAGAGCTACCACACCGCCGGCTCCTGCACGCGCAAAGCCAAACCAGCGGCTGCCACATCCTTATTAAAGCACCTTGGTTCTGAAAGGCAAAACCATGATCTCTTCCACACAGGCTGCACAGGTGAGCTACTGTCTGCCAAGTTTGTGTGCGAAGCATCGCAAGAAAATGAATTCTGACCGAGACCAGTTCACCTCAAATACCAGATAATCCGGCAACACATCCAACTCCATCATGCATATTAGTGCATAAATGTTTCATTGAGGCAAGTGCTGAGTCTGATGTGAGATTTATTTATAGCCCTGCATGTCTCAAATGTATGCTTCCCCTAAGCACTTGTGTCTCTGCTGTAAAATCTAGGGGGCTTAAGCCTACACGGCTGGTAAAAACCTACAGTCACTACTCTGCTGTACATGTCCCACATTTTGTGTAGTATCAGCAAGATCAGCACTTTCAAAGCGGCTTCTTCTGTGGCTGCTGCTTCCAGGGATGGTACAGGGGGTGTCTGGGCCTACCCAGTGGGGACAGCAGCCTGAGGGGCCAGAGCCTGGGGCTCCTCTGAGGTGGGACAAGTGCCTGACAATTCCTGACAGTGATGGCTTTCTCTTCTGACACCCCTGTGCTGGGGGCGACATCAGGTGACAGGAATGGGACAGACCATGTTTCCCCGTCCTTCTGTCCCCGGGCCTGCTGGTGTGCGGTCCAGCTGCCCCAGGACACCGGAGAGCCGAGGCAGGTAGCACCTGGGCCTTGGCAGGGCTTTGTAACTATGCTTCTGACAGGAGACAAGAGATACCCAACTCCCACTGAAACAGAAAACTGCGTGCCAAAATCCCTGTCTCCTTTTCCTCACCGCTCCTGTGTGTCTTTGGGGTTTGTTCAGTGACAGGGTGGGATCCCCCCAACCTCAGTCATGTCTTTTTTTCCTGCTTTCCTGGTGTGCCCACAGTCACGGGGTGACTGACACCCATTTTGGATGGTCTGCTCCTTGGTTACTCCTCGGTGGGATCCCACAGTGGAAAACATGGTTTGCAATGGCCTTATGCATCACTAGGACCTATTATTGCTATTTCAGAGAATTTTGTGCCCTGTGCGTCTCCAGCTCAGGATGGGTGTGAGGAGCAAACGTCAACAGCACCAGCCCTGAGATGTGGTGGGGGAAGCTGGCCTGGACATGGAGCCCGGACCACCACATCTGCACCACCACCGGCACTCACGCATGGAAATCAGAGCTGGCACAGCTGCACCTACACGGGCTGCAACCACCCTCTGGAAAAGCAGGAGGGGAGACACAACAACACAAGTTCAGCCCTTAGCTACATGACAAGAGCACGGTTATTATGCTGTTCTATGCTCACGGATGGACAATTTGCAAATTTTTCAAACTCAGGCAAAATGCAGAACTTCACTGACAGCAGAAGCTGTTGAGAAAGACCGTGATCTTATGCTCTTTGTATTGTTTTACTTCTTGCCGGTACGGTGAAACGTTGCATGTTTCAACCACAGTTTCTTAGTGCATCCCTGTGACACTTCTCTGCCTCCTGTTATGCCACACATATGGAAATAACAGCTATTCAGGAGAGAAAAAATGGACAAGTGGACAAAACCCCATCCGTATTCAGCGTTCACTTATCCGGAAAGATGAAAATATTGGAAAGCATACAATTTGGATGTCATTTTCATGTGCAGATCCTTGAATTTTGCATTTACCTGGTATCCAGTTAACTGGCACAAAAACAGACACAATTCAAGAGGGCTGGGAAGTCTGTGATTCTTATACACGTAAGAAGATTATGCTGTTAAGCAATATGCACTTCTGTGAAGAGTGCCACATGCTAATCCCATTCTTGGCTTTGCTGCTTTCAATCACTGCTGGCGGTGTTTGAACACATTTTTAACTGCTTTCCCTAACTCTGTCAAATAAGTTACAGTGGCCAGATTGGGACTTGTTATTTCAAAGTATTTCAAAGCTGTCACTGCAGGATAGACGGTAACCTCACAGAAATGCACAGCATTTTATATGTTTAACGCTTCATTCCTGCGAAGCTTCTCTTGCCAGTGATTTCTTCCTCTCCTTTTATTCCCGTTCTCCAGACTATGTTTTCCCCTGCCTCCAAGAGTGGCTGGGAAAGAAAGATCTTCATGCTCTCAGCTACAAAATACTGGCAAATATAGTCACAGACAGAAGGTTTCTGTTGGGGTTTCATTAATGGAGCTGCCCTTCTCACCCATGAGCCAGACTGGAGAGATGAATGGCATTTTTATTCTAGGTGCACATGTCTAGTTATTATACATCTCTATGAATATGTGCAATGTGTGTACGCCCCCACTCCTATCACACCAAGCTCTGCAGTGAAGAAATACTCCTGGGCACACTGCCCGTCTAATGCATGGTGACAGCAAGCACTGGAGGGAGTGCAACACACTTATCTATTAATAAACATCTGAAATGCTCAATAATGTATGCATAGCCATGGTGTTTCTAAGGTCCTCGTTCTGCCACAGATAGCAGGAAACCCATCAGGGCAAGCAGGTTAGTAAGCGAGAAACAAAACTGCTAACATGGTCCAGCTCTACTCCCGGAACAGCTGACTACTTATGACTAGACAAAAGTTTTTTCAGTTGTGCACTTGTATGCCTTAAAGTAAACATTTAATTCAATTCTGCTTCTTCAAAACTGCGACCCAGGTGGGAAGTGACTCACACCCCAGCTCAGCGGTTCAACCAAAGAGTGGGAGTGATACCACAGGCAGCATTGGTGTTGCCTGCAGGGCAGGCAGACAACACCCAAGTCCTGCCTGGCAAGCTTAAGGTTGATGTTAGGTCAACTGCTCTTCAAGATGAGTCCACATTCATTTCCATTTGCTACCACGCTCCACGAGAAAAAAAAAAAAAAAGCCAATCAGCCAGTAAAATAGCAAAGGCATAAACAGTGTTAATGAAAAAAATTGCCCAAATCCAACTAGTTTAAGGCTACTGGACCTAATGGTAGGGATGGCACGTTAGTTCTAGGGATGATATGACATCAGACACATGTACATATATACCTGTGCTTATGTACACACATGTCGTGGCGTGTAACTGAAATCAATGTCTCAAGATCCCCTTCAGTCTCACATTCTTAATTAGCTGAAAGCACTTCTCTCAATCTGACGTGCTTTCAGCACTCGTCAACACAGCTTTCTTCACAAGCTGACCCCTCACATTACTCCCACTCTTGATGACACGCAGCAAGATAAAGCCTCTTGTCTCCAGCAGTGTGGTGTATGGTCTCTGCAACGCACTCAGTAAGCAGACTTCTATACATCCTTTGCAATTCTCTCTCACTGCTCCTCTATTTTTCTCCTGTACGGACTCATCCCCTCATCCCAAATCACTATTAAGCTTGCCCTAGTTGCTCCAACAGGTCACCATCATGCTCTCCCTTTTAAAACACAAAAGTGTGCTGTTCACTGTGACGTTGCTCTCAGATCCATCACCCTGATTTCATATGCCAGCACTCAAGAACAAAGCTTTACAAAATTCATTTACTGTTCTACCTGCCTTGGTTAATGTTTACCTTCAAGATCTTGTGAAAAAACATCCTCATGTTCCCCAGCAGCCCATTTCTTCATGAACTATTCTATCTACTCCATACACACTTTTGTCAGAGGTCAGTGTTTCAGCAGTAGTTGTAATGCATCTTGCCTATTCCCCTACTCAAAACATTCAATTCCCCTGCATATTTCTCTGAATATTTATACTTAAAGTGGGCCAGTACAAGCCTTTTTCATTCATGCCAAGGATTCTGTTTTCAAGACCAGAGGCCTGTACATCATAGCACCTATTTCCACATCATCATCCACAACACGAAGAACCTATGCTGCTGTAAAACCCCAGGAGCCTTGAAAAAGCACGGAGGAAGATGACAACACAGAATACCTTGTGTTCGGCATGTTGAAAGATAAGACTCAGATGACTTATTCCAAGTACAGCAAACATATTCCCATTTTCCTTGAAATCTTTATAATCAGCCGCCTTCCATCAAAGCTGTAAGAGTGAGTCTCCATCAATCTCCGTGCCTTCCCCATCCAGCTCTCAAGAGTGTCGTTTAGCATTGCACCGACGGTGCAGTGATACACACGCCTGTCTCATAGACAGCAGATTGAGGGCATCGACTTATTCTGCACAGGGCATCAGACGGCCATCAGCAGGTGACAGCATTTTTGTTTACTACTGACCTGTGCTTCATTCAAGATGATAACCTATAAGAAATAAAGCCTGGTAGCCCCACTGCTTAATCTTATTAGTCCCTGATGTGGCTTCCCACAGGTAACGATGAAGTCACTGGTCTGGAAGGGCGAGACACACGCTATAGAAGAAAAACACTATGAAATGTGAACAGCAAAACCAAACCAAAGACACGGGTTACAATTTGTATCTAGTGTAAAAGTATGGGCATGTTTTTCTAAGAATATTTTCCCCATTATTATTTTTAGTGGTTCCTGAGATCCCATTTATCATATGTAAACTTACAACATTCATTATCTGTCCTCCAGAAAAAATGAACTGCCTTTATTATTTGTGAATAATGATAATTGTCATTAGCAAGGTGATTATGATTAAGAGAGATTAAGAGTTAGAAAACAGGGTGGTTTCTGGGTGATGGGGACCTGAGTGCATGTTGGAGGTGGAAGGGAACGTCCCATAACGAAGGTTTCCCTGGGAGGGAGGAGAAGGAGAGAGACACTTTCCTCATTGGCATATTTAAGCCCCTTAGCTTCAGCAAATATCAGGGGGGAAGAAGGAACCAAGGTCAGAAGCTACTCCTGAGCAAAAAGCAAGACTGAAGAGTTCAAAAAGAATAAGCAGGGCCCCTCTTCCCTTCCACTGGCACTGCACGTAGGCTGAGAAACGAAGCCCCCAAAATTCAGGAACAACAAGCCATGTGTTAAGAGCAGAAACGGTGGCTCATGTTTCACACTTTTTCCTCCCCATCAGTCTTTTTCAGTGTGCTTGGCTAGATGCCCTGAGCACTGCTTAACTGCAAGTTGAAGTAAGTAGCAACAGTTTCTTCCAATTATATTTAGTAAATACCAAGCTACTGTTGCCACACATGCTCCTCTGAATTACTCACAGGCATCCAGGGAAAGACAGAAAGTCAATCACCTCAGAGGGACCGAAGGCAACTCTTTTTTTGTCCCCTGGGGAAACATTCGTGCAGCTCCTGCAGCCCCATCACTCCCTTCCTGCAGAGGCACTGAGACACATGGCTCGCTCCCAGGTCTCTAATTGCTCCTGGGGTCATGGCTGCACCACTGAAGCTTCTTCCTCGTAAAAGAAAAGCAGCTTGTGTCTTGGCCCAGGCGGCAACAATCACGCATGCGACACCACTGGGTTATTCCCATGCCACCCTGATGACGGCCCAAGGCTGGCCAAGCACAGGCGCAACGCTGAAGATACAATTAGTTCACCAGGTAGCTCTTCCTGCGTCCTTCCAACAAAAGACTTCCCCAGCTCAGCGAATACCTAAGTCATTCATCACCACCCCTCTCAGATGTTCTTTTTGGCCTCAACCCCACAAGTGATTTATTGGAGCGTACAGTTTTGTACAACCCAGTTTGAACTGGGTGTGCAGAGCACCTAGCACAAAGGAGCTCAGGGCGACGAGGGGGAGGTCTTATTTCAACACCGTCTGGCAGGATCCTTCTTCAGTCCCACCTCTGACAGGACAGTTCTGTAAAACATTGCAGCAAGCAGGGCCATAAGGGTTCAGAGAGCCACTCTGAGCAGCCAGCTGGGAAGAAGTAACACGGCTAGCCAACTTGCAGAGTTTCAGTTGTTGAAATAATACTAAATGCAGTCTTTGTTGTTTCATACAGGGGAGGAGAGCTGTCTGAAAATGTAGATTTTCCTCTCTCCCCTTCGATGCTTTCTCACACAGACAGATTTTATCCAAAAAGCTGAAGAAATTCAAGATGGAATCTTGTTAGCCTTGTAAGATGGGGAGAGCGCAACAACCTTCCCTTCCTCAAGCCCTTGGCTCCCTATGCAAAACCTACTTTAATCCATGGGACACCGTGATTGCACAAACTCCAGTGCATGCAGCAGCACCTCATACTCCAAAGGCACATCAGGAAAAATGGGTCCACAGCTCGTCCATTGCACCTGGGGGATGCTGCGCCAGCAAGGACATATCCCAGAACTAGCCCCCGGGGCACCAGATCCTACACAAGTCTTGCAGCCTTTTGTCAGTGACATTGTACACCTAGACTTCAAAGCAAATAGCTTACGTCAAGATAAGCTATTTTCCCACTGTTATTATTGTTTGAATAATATGTTCTCAGCTTGCTCACCTTAGGTACCAACATTTTTCTGAGGCGTTGCACTGTTTTTCTACTGCGTTTCAGGTCCTTGCATGCCTAAAATGGCAAACAATCACCAAATGGTAAATGCTAGCTTGCATACCTAACCAGCTGGCGAGCACTGTTAGCCACATCCCCTTGCATGACTCTGCAGAGGATGCAAACCTGTTACCATGCCAGCTACAGAGCCTCTACAGCTCATGCTAACCAGCTAACCCCTAGCTTGGATTGAGACATCACAGCCGATGGCAACTAGCACAGAAAATGCAGCTAGAAAACATTGAAGCTAACATAAATTTTTAAGCATTTACTTCTTGTAAAGGGTCATAAGGTGTTAATAAAGATTATAACATAGACTATCCCTTATTGTTACGGCTAATACAGCTTTATGAGTCCAAACCATATCCTATTGTTTGCACTCACATTTATATTGTTAAGCCACATACTTATGCAGAACTGAGTTCTGATTTATTTATCTATCTATTTATTTATTTATTTTTAGCAGCCACAATTGCTGAAGAGCCCCGGCATTTGTCAGATGCTGCAGGGCTCTGGACCATTCTCTGTCAAGAGCTTTCAGTCAGGACATAACAGCAAACAGCAAATTCTCGCACATTTTTAACTCATCTGTGCTTGTGTGTGTGTTGGACTCAGTGCAAGGCAGCTTTCAACACACGGGCTTTAGCATAGCAAATACACAGAGTGACAAAGGGTTGCTAGCTTAACGTACACATGAAATGATAGCCTTTTATGTGTGGTCGGACACGTTGTTATGACCATATACTGAGTACTGTACATGAAGTGTAAAAACAGAAAGTGTGATGAAATGGGGATGTTTCCTTGCAGCCAGCCAGAACCAGCGCAAAAATGCCGGGTGCCAATATCCAGAGGTAACTATCAGGAATACTGCTGAGGAGTGACATCGGCCTGCAACACTGGACAGGAAGCTTTCAAACTCTAAATTGCAAGCAGTGATGAAAATTAAATAAAAACAAACGGCAGGAAATAATCCGCTTCAAAAGCCACAGGAAAAGAAATTAAGCCAGGATACACTTTCCGGAAAGGAAAAAGGAAAGGCAAAAAGAAGGGAAAAAGAGCATTGTCATTAAAAGGATCATGCAGGAAGTGTAAGTAAAAGATGGGGTCCTCAAGTAGAAAACGGAGTTTGACCTTAATGTATCACGTGCGGAGCGGAATGGTGAATCACGGGAGAAAGCACCCTTGGGAAAGGTAGATTTGTTCACAGGGAGCAGAGCTGACAACACTTCCAAGCAGAAAGAAGCAGACAATGGAAGGTAATAACAAAAGTAACTTTCCCCTCGGGAGATTCGTCTCCCCGGAGTACTTCTATAACTAGCAGATAGGCTCCTCTCTGATTTTGAGTATGAATGAGACACAGAGAACTCCGCAAAGTCCTCTGGAGGAGCCTGTCCTGCCCTGGTCACCCTGGAAGGACTAGAGGAAGATGGACTGTGCTCAGCTGAGGTGCCCCAGCACTGCCAGGCACGAAGAAGAGAGATGCTGCCTTCGCAGGAGACCGGGATCACCTCAAGTGATCACTCAAAATGTGAAGCATTGCCCAAGAGACTGAAAAAATAAACTCATTTTTATGAAGAAGGGGACAACCGTGCTCAGAAATGTGAGATGATAAGCTGGACCAGGGGTCAAATTTTGCTGTCCTTACCCTGTCCTCTCCCAGCCTCTGGACCCTGTGGCTACACAGGGACATCAGGTCTGGCCCGAGCTGGCACCCTCCCACTTTACTGCCTTCTCCCTTCTCCTCTTTGCTGCTCTCCCTTTTGTGTGGGTTTTCGAAGCAGCATTAAAAAAAGAAGTGCTGGAAGAGGTGCCAGACTGCACTAGAGGCTGAAATGCTCTACGCAGTGAACAGCAAAAGGCAGACGACACCCACGGATACAGCCCAGCCCTGATCCGGCAGGATGCTGTCTGGGGGAGGTGGCAATCAGGCTTCACATCCCATTAAATCCCGTAGCATCTGCCAACAGAGTGGGGGGAGCCACCCCAGCCAACTTTTTTTTTTTTTATAATATGTATATTTTTTGTTAAGTCGGAGACATTTTATATACAAATACAGATCAGTTTGCAGCCATCTGCTTATTTTCTACGTATCATCTCGAGTATTGTTAGGGTGTTAGAGAGAATATGAAAACAAGCTCTTATCTGTGCCACTAAGCTTAAAAATGAAAAAAAAAAAAGGAGAGAGAAAAGAAGAAGAAAATACAGGAATTGGTATGCAGCAAAAAGGAAAGAACTGAGGCAGCATTTTCAAATGGTGGTGGCTGTGGTTTGGAGATGCAGGTTGGTCCACTAGGTGGATATGCAGGCAGATCCCAGCTCTGGCCCTGGGCATATCACCTCCTGCCCTTCACAGCCATTTCTTCTTCTCCCAGGGACCTTCTAGCCTTGCCTCTGTTCTTTCTGCTATGTGTCTTAAGGGCAAAAATCAGCCTTTTCACTTAACACACACAGTACTTACACAATAATAGGCCCCTCATTTCATGTGCTATTCCAAAACGATTTTTTTTTTTTAGTGTTATATTCCTCCAGATAAAAGTAGGCTTTCCTACTTTTTAACCTTGACAGAAAAGCTGTGGTGTGTGTTCCCTGTCCTGTGGTTCTGGACCCACAGGATGCCGCAGCACAACAAACCTCTGAAATTTGCAAGCAGCTCCAAAATGCTGGCCTGGATAAATATCGTGTGGTTCATTATTCAGAATTAACCTGCCATGTTCAGTAAAGAGACAAGAGCCAGCTTGGCTCTCTGGCTGATTTCTACCAGAACCCCAACCCACGCGGCACGGGGAGACGCATGAATTCACTAATCAATTGCCAGGTTTAGTATCACTCGAGGTTCTTCTAACTACTCCCTTAAAATCGCAGCTAATTCTGGAAAATCAGGATTGTTTCCCTGACTTGGCAGTTTGATAATTCCATCTTCATTTTTGTTCATATTAGCAAGTATCGATTTCCTGTGGGATGCAGTAAATCTGAGCATAGTTAGTGTGGGTGAGGTCACTGCTTGGCGATCTCTCTGTTACACAGTTACATCTGAGGTTCAGGCGTTGGCATTCTTAGCACACTTTGATTTTATCCAAATGATGGGATTCTATGCAATAGTATAGAAGAAAACATTTCTAAGAGGTACAGCTACTACTTAGCTATGAAAATGGCAGTCAGGGAGAGATTAATCTCAGTGTTTTTCATTTGGATTTTCTTTTTTTGTCTTCTATTAGCATTCTGACTCCTTTCCTCATTGTAATATTTGCTCATCGCTAACATTTTACAAACACTTCAATGCTTCTTCATTTTCCAAGGGACAGAGCAGCCTGCCAACATTTAGTACAACTCTTCCTACTTTGTGTAAACGTTTAGACTTATTTCTGGGATGGAACAGCTACGGCAAATCTTCTTTCAGTCTGTCAGGAGAAAATATCTAAACTTTGAGGATTCTCATTGTGACCCAGAAAACAATTTATTTTGCAGAAACTTTTACAGGACAGTGGAGTAATTTTCAAGCTTTTAAGAATCCCAGTTCTATGGCTATTGATATCTATGGCCACATCCATGATAACTAAGGGACCTATTTGTTAAAGGGGTGGCTAGAAGATGCTCATATTGCTTCCCCTTCAGCGCCTTGTGGAGACTCAAAGAGTGTAAGATCCCTGCAGCCCGGCGCCTCCCAGCAGCTGGTTTCACTGTCATAGCTGCCAACGACAAGAGTTTCATCCCAAATTTCGTACCAGCAGTCTTCCAGTTTTCCTGGTTTTATGTCTAAACTCCGCTTTCCTCAAGTCTCCAGGCCGGGCAGCTGACTGCGTGCAGGAGCTGTGTGTGGGAGCACCAGGCGGCGTACTGCACACGCGAGCTCACCCACTTCTGGCAATAATTCAGCATCTCGCTGACTCCAGCTGTGTTATCTGGGGCCATTTTCTGCTCTCCAACTGTGAAGGTTCGTTGGGTTTTGATATGTTAAAATTACTTTTGCCTTTCTGCAATACATTACGCTGGCAAAGTGGCTGCGGCTACACCGACATAACTGCATTTTAGCAGTAAGCCTATTTCCTCACACCCCCATATTCATCAAAAAGACACGTTATGCTGACAAATGTTAGCAGGGGCTTTGGCTGGCACAGTTATACCAGTCAAAGATCACACAGTTTTCAAAGCTTTGTCCAATACCTTTGTACAAGCAGAAATGGGTAATGAAGAAAATGGGCTTAGATACATTCAGTTGGACTTGGTAAGGGAAAAACAACCTTTTAGGGTCTGGCTACATGAAAGGGATTTAAAAGTGTGGGATGCTGCTGCACTACAGCTTTTACTCCCCGGTCTTGTTGCCTGAAATTTCCTCCCTTGATCTTTTCCCGTTTGACCTACTTAGTAAATACTTCTCATGCCCAGCTGAAGACCTTTTCCAGAGGTCATAAGGTCTTTAGAGATGTTTTGTGTACCAAATCCTACTCTGATAGCATACAGGACACAATTTATAGCATAAATAAAGCTTATTGCATCTCTTGGAGGTATCCCCAACTGCACAGTGCCTCTGTTTAAGCAGTAGCTGCCAGAAGATGGGGGCTCTGTCTGCCTCCAAAAAAGTTCCCAAGAATCCTGAAGAGACTTCGCTGTGATACTGGCATCAGAAATCATCAGGGACCTGCAAACTGACTTGGCCATGGAAACACCAATTTCCTTCCTTCATTGTTCAGCTGAGAGGATATCGCATGGCCACCTGATGTAGAAAAAGAGATCACAAAGAACAAAACAGTTACCGTGCTCTAGCCTCTACTGATTTTGTTATGTCCCTCCAAATGTATTAGTTGATATAGCAGAGCTACCGTGCTTCTGCATGCATCGCTGCTTCTGCTAAGGTTGCAGTAAAAGCCTAGCTTCCTTTGCTCTCACTCCCTTTATTTCCCAACTTGCTTTCCCAACTAGATGTAGGTGTGATGAAGAGGCGCTGCAGAACAAGCAGAAGAAAAACTGAATGAAATGTAAAATCTGCATTGTGGGAAAAGTGATGTGAGCTCAGGGCATGGAGCTGCAGTAAAACAGTCTGACACATCAGTCAGCCACTGAATAGGGAAATGCATCCAAATTGGCTAAACCCTTTTTGGTACATTTATGTAGTGATGTACGACTTACAGGTTTACTTCTTTTTTATTTTGCCTCATATGAAACAGGCACCCAGTGATGCCAAGACAGCAAAGTGGAGCAGTCAGTCATATATTGAGATAGAAACCACTCTTCTCCAGCCTGTCTCAAAGCTTACAGCAAATCGTAAGATTTGGGTTTGGGCACAGCCCTGCAGCTTTGGATTTGTCTGAGACCAGTGACACATATCCATGCATTATTACAGGATGAGAAAGATAACACAGCAGTGCATGCGCAGGTTGAATTTCAGGAGACTGCCATTTGAGCAGTGCACACCTCACGGTTTGAAGCCCTTCCAATGTATTACAGAAGGGGTTCACTTCTTTTTCCTGTATTACAGCTGCAGCACCTCAAAACAGACCATGCCTTCCCAAAATGCTTATTAACCCCAGGCTCCCGGATTGCACCTGCTCCCCCTGCCACTGGGAAAGAAGTAGGATGTCAGGTGAAGCTGACACTTATTTTGTTGTTATATGATGTACTGTTTCTCAGTTAATTGAAAAAGCCATAGAGTCGCAGGATTGTTTTGATCTGTAGTAAAAAAGCAACCATGCGCTACAGTCAAGTCCCTAAAACACTGCTGAATAGGGTGTAGCAATTATTGTGGGCTTGACTCAACATTTGGAGTTAGACAGTGGAAAAAAAAGGACTTGGTGGGGTGGTGCTGAGAGAGAATGTCTGTGGCGGACCAAGTGTAAGGGAAAATGCATCTTTCCCTTATCAGCGTGCCTTCACGTGCTGGTTTTTGAAGCAGGCAGCCTGGCACAGAGGCCTAGCAAGGAGATGCTGTGCACCACACAGCCAGCCTCACTGCGGGGGGTGGCTGAGCTGAATCGGGGCAGTGCTCGGGGCTGCTGAGAGCCCACAGTGCTGGGGATGCACCACTGAGGCCTGCAAGTGCCGCCACAGCAGACAGCACACCATACCTTGTCAGCAGGCCACAGTATTGAACAGCAATAACTTTCAGCAATAACTAATCAGCGTCACATGCAGAGGCTTAAAGATAGAAAGTGCTGCAGCTCTTCCACGATCAGCCTGCAGCGCAGAGGCCGAGCTGCTGGGCCGGCACAAGAAGCACCTGCACGCGAGCTGTGCCCTTCCCTTTGGCAGCTACACGTCCACCTCCTCCTGCTCTATGGTACCGGTCCCTCTGCAGCCATCCGGCCGGGCCATGAGCTCTGGTGCTTGTGCCTGTTCCACACTGATCCCCGACACATCCTCCAGCTCCCTTCGGAGAAGCAAGCCGAGGCTCGTTTTGGCTGGCTCAGGAGCGTGGGCACGGCCAGCACTCCATTCACCCACTGTTTGTGCACGTCGAGCAGGGGGACGTATCTGTGTCGGCCCACGTCGAGCACGACACCTTTTCATTCATAAAAGACAGCCTGCATCTTTAATCGCTTTGCCAGAATAATAGCGAAGAAACAAACACTTGATTGCCTGCGTTATCAGACACTATTGGAAAAGTCTAGATAAGGATGCCGAACAACCTTGGCTGATTAGTATTCCACATGCAAACGCTTCCCCATAACCCGGAGTCATCTGTATCCCGGCAACCCTTAAAATTTCATTCTCACTGAATTGCCAGATCTTTATCAAAATATAATTACAGTCTTAATTTGGAAGATAAATTTTGATTGCCTGTGCAGTGCAAAAAAATAAAAAATAAATAAAAAAAACATTGTCAGGTACACAAGAGCTGAGGTACAACGGGTAAATGTGAATCTGCATACTCTGACATTGGTGCATCACCTTTCCTCTTAGCAAAAGTTGGTGCTGATAACTAGCAGTGAGGTTATGCCGGGGGAGACAGGCAGGGAGGTGAAAAAAACAGACTCCTGATGCCATCAAATGAACTTCTAGCTAAAAACAGGGGAAAAAAAGAAATCTGCAGCTGTACGTGAAGATTATCGCTATTATGAACATTGTCTGCTATTATCATTAGAAGGTGTTCGATGTGCAGCACTCTTGTGTAAACCTGGAGGAAAACACTGGGCTTTCCTGAGAGAAGGGGAAATTGTACAGAACCAGCCTTTTCTCCCAATGCTTCTTCTCCTCCTTCAAACACTGGCAGAAAACAGCACAGTGTTTTACAGTTATTTCCAGAGGGTTCTCAAAATGCAAGGGTCACAAAATGGCTTCAGATTTCAGCAAATTGTTCTCGTGTTTGTCTCAAACCTAACTGACAGCTTTTAAAAGCACTCTCAAAAGCAGCCTCTGAGGTTGATTCATGCCAATAAGATCTGGCATCGAGAGCGTGGCTGTTCGGAGGCTGAATGAAAGGGGGGCTGTTTTCCAGCAGCGATGGTGGAGTCCTACGCATAGAAGCTGCCACCAGCTAAACGCCTCATGTCTGCACAGTTTGCAGGGCACAAAATAGCTGTTCCTTCACTTAGGTGTGCCAACATCTTTTATTCCCCAAAATGACTGAAGATATTAAGATTCACGCGTGTATCACAACGGACCAGAATCACCCATCTTCACTATGTGCTGTTACTGTAGTGTATAGTACTTGATCCCACTCCCACCTGCAGCAGATGCAGAACCAACCTCTACATACAACATGAGGATGCAGTTGGAAATCCCCGTCACTTCAAGGGTTATTGCCAAAGACATGCTGCTGTGTGGGGAGTCACTCCTGTTACTTCCGAGAACTGAGGCGATTACAAGGATTTTTCCCAACTCAGACATGTAGCCTAGAAAAAAACCTCCCAGAGGAATAAAGCCACTGTCTGCTCTACCAACAGAGCCCAGAGGAGAAGAGACAGCCTGGTAGGCAAGCCACTGAGGTTACCTAGTTTCTGACTTAGCAGACTCCAGCAGTCCGAAACCACTTCAGCTTTACCCTGTTGAAATGCCAGGGGGGAAAAGATAATTACTTGGATGGCAATGGCATCAATGCAATTAGACGCTTGACCTTAGTGTTTCTTGGTCACACGCACAGAGTTGAACTCATTGTTAAATTTGGAACAGGGAGGTTCTTCTTTTCCTCCTCCCCCACACGTACTCACCAGGACTGTGAATTACTTGTACTTTCTCTGCAGTGCTGATAAGGATCCCTTCCTAGGACAACGTGATCCCATCCCTTGAAACGGACTTCCTCGCCTCCTGTGGTGGCTTTGGTACCCAGCCTCAGTCCATTTTGTTATCTACTTTTATAGCTTCAATCACCATTGCATGCCCCATAAAACCCAGCTGTACCTGACACACCTGTAACCTTGAACTCACTCCCATGGAGCTTATGCTGTCCTCTCCTGGGAAGACAATACAAGATGAGAACAACTGGCACAGTAAGTAAATTCTATCACGCATGCATACAGAAGGATTATCTTGGAGACAGGAAGTCATACTGTGCCAGAGTTACAGGAGGAAAAATGTGCTTCCTCGTGGGCAGTGGTCAACTACATCACACAAGTGAAGTTTTCTTCCTTCGTGCTCCACTGCCTCAATCCTCTCCGAGGAAACCACTCCAAACCAAGTGTGGTTTTGACCAGAGTCTGTCATAAGCAAGCACGGCTGCCAGCTATAAGACCCAAAGTTCACTAAAGTTCAGAAGGATGCTACAACCTTTGCAGTCACTCCTGTGCACCGGCTCCCATTTCCTAAAAGTCATGTCCACTCATGTGGCAGTGATGCTTTTGCTGACTGTATCAGTAGAGATTTCTACAGCTGAATGGGCACGGAGACTCGTCCCCTTGGTGGCAGGACCTCAGTGGGGTTGTGTCGTACTGCAGCAGAAATGGAGGGCAGGAAGGAACCACGAAGGAACAGTCCGGTCCACTTTTCAACCCTGAACCACAGCTAAGGTGCTATGAGGAGCAGGTGAGGTGCCTACCCCCAGACACAGAAGTGAAGAGTTTCCTATAGTGAATTTTGACTCGTGTGACTGAACCTGTCCTAAAAAGGTCAAAGTGTAAGGCCAAGTGCTCTAAATTGGAGCAAGCATTTCTAGACCACCCCAACTTTATTCTTACTTGTTCTTCAAAAGCCTCAAAGAAAGAGATCCCACAGGCTCTGTAGCCTGCCTGTCCCAGTGCTTCATTTCTGTTTGCACTTGGAAAGGTCTTCCTAACCTTCCCTGCTGCAAAGTCAGCTGGCTCCTAAGGGGGAAGGCTGCAGAAGCGGGCTCAGCAGCTGCAGTCACATGCAGCTCCCCTCTTCTTTGGGTAGCGAATTCAATCTCCAGAGCCATGAATTCGCAATTTCTCTCCTCAGATGAACTGAGCTGACACAACCAAGCCAGAACTAGTGCCCTGGCATACTCCAGGCATGGGGCAGGGGGAATATGTGAACCTCCAAAGGAGGATGATGATGAGATGCTTATTCCAGGTGCACAGTTCTTTGCTCACCTTTTTAAAATGCATTATTTTCCTGCTGGTGAAGGGTGCCACACTGAAATCCAAGGAAAATAAAGTTGCCTACCCACAGCAGCAGATACAGTCTAGCAGTGGAGAGATGGAAAGCCTCCATATGCCACGGTGACTACTTCGGTACTGCCTGTTACCCATTCCCTCCACCTGCCAGGCACACAGCCCCCACATAAGCCCTACCAGCGACAAGCAAGCATCTATCTGGATGAAAACCAGACCGATACGAACATGCCATTTTGAAAGCCTGGCTTTTGGCTCCGAGTTGCATATTCCAACACTGAGGCTCACACTGGGAGGACTGGCAGAAGAGAAAGGTTACCAGATTTACTTTCCCTCTGCACCATGGCATGTTGCAGGGGGAGGAGTTAAAAATGACCTTCTAAAAGCTGCCAGCATCTTCATGATAGCTGGTAAAAGAATGTCTTATTCCTCCCAGATGGTCTTCACTGAGAGCTTTCTCAAGGGCAGTAACAGATTTCCCAAGCCTTTATCATCAGCAGGAACCTCCTGAAGGAACATTTCATATTTGGTAGGTATCATGATGTTCCCATTTCTCTTTTACGCATTCTCAAGCCCAGATTTCCCAGCTCTAAAAACACAATTGCCACGATAGGTTGTAGCAGGAGGTATGTGGTTATCACATACATGTCCCAAGTTCCTCGTAAGCAAAACTAAGGTCTGGCCTCCTCAGATATTGCTCATGTTCTCTTGGATGAGAAGACAAGCAAGTCTTACTACTGGCAAATGGGAACTCAGAGAGGATATTACACAACTTCCACAGCCAGCTGGACTCTCGGCATTACAACCTCTGCCTTCTTACCATGCAGCAACAACAGCAAGCACAAACCCAAGCTGTGCCAGCGGCACCACCAGAGGAACATTTGAAAATATAAACAGGGGATGCTCTTCCCTGTCTGCCATTTCAGCAAAGCCTCTTCACCTTTGAAGGACCTGTCTTAAAAACCGTATTTATCTGAAAATGGTTTGCCTGCTGCTGATGATTCCAGGAGCTGGTGAGCAGAACAAGCCCATGTGCTGCCGACTGGCCACGGAGCAGCCTGGCAGCCCAGCGATTTCTATCAAAGCCAGCAACAGGGCAAGTGCAATGGAGGGTGCAGCACGCGAGTGGTTAATGCACGCCGCTAAGAAATCTATACGCATACGCTGCCTCTAACTGTCAGAACATCTTCTGTTGACATTTTCCATCCAGTTTCATTAGAATTAAAGCGCTCATAATAAAAACCCGGCAATCAAAGGAGAAGAAGCTGTCACCGAGGCAGGATGCATTTCCACCTGTACAGTTAACTAGAAGTCTGCTTGCCTCTTCCAAGCAGCATTAAATAGCATCCACTGCCGGCACAAATGCCAGCCGAGCCCCCCTCCATCCCTCCACCTGTGATATTAAAAGTCCAGCGCTGCCCGTGCAGGCAGCTTGGCAACCTCCGCATCTCCCTCCCCGGCGAGCCGCAGAAATGCTGCATGCTGAACTCTCTCCTTCACCGGCACGGATTCACGCTACGGACAAAAAAAAAACAAAAACAAAAACAAAAAAAACCCAAAACCCTCAAAACTACCCTGGGAAAACTTCAAACAAACCGGCAAGGCGTTTGGCAAACCCGAGGCGAACAAGCCGGAGTCGACCCCTCGGAGCGCACCGCGGGGAGGGCGAGGCGCGCTGCCCCCGGCTCGCCCCGAAGCACGGCTCCTGGGGAGCAGCCCTGCGGAAGGAAAGAAATCGCATTACCGCCGTGGCCTCCCTCCGCTCGGGGCCGAGAGCCATGCCGGGACTGCGGGTTTTTCCTCCAACTTGGCGGCGGGCCCCGGGAGGAAGGGGTTAACCATGACATCACCGACGCTGCCGCCTCCCTCTCCCCCCCCCCAGCCTCGATGCCTCCCCCGGGGGACCCAGCGGGACGGGCTCGGAGCCCCCCCGGAGCCCCCCGGGTGCTCAGCATCCCTGCCATGCCCCTCTTCGGTGTGCTGCATCCTCCTGGCGTCAGGACTGCAATCTCTCCCTTCTTCCTCTTTCTTTTTTTTAAATTTATTTTTTATTTTTTTTCCCTCCCTCTGAGCGTGACATCATCACACGCCAACAACTCCACTTCTCTCCAAAAAACAGGGCCCCGAGCACAGCTGCCTGGGACGCCTGGTCCCCAGCACCCTACTTTCCCTTCCTACAGCAGCGTAGGCACAGCGTGTGCCTCGGGGTGCCCGCCGTGCACCCACCGAGAGCGGTGCGGTGCATACCTGCATCCCCGTGTCTCTTACCGTATCAGCAAGCATCTCCGGGTCTCTTACCACACCGGCGATGCTGCAGAGGTACCAAATGCTGCTCAGGTAGCAGCATACCGCTGCATCTGCAAACACTCTCGTCCGTACGCCGCGTGCACACAACAGGCTGCATGCACCTCTACCCTCACTGCTAGGCTGGTTACAGGTGAGTGTTTGGTGCAGAGCTCCGAAAGCTTTACAGAAGTCACACGAGCCCACCCGAAAGGCGCAGCGGTATGCAATGCGTGTGGCGTACGGCGGTGCTGCCCTGCATGCCAGAACGCCTTGCTTGGGAGGCACTGCAGAAGTCTTTCAGCAGTGAAATCCCTGGCAGCCCTCTGAATTAGGAAAACGACGGTGCGCCAGGTCCCAAAGAAGACCTGTGCCGGAGACAGGGAGGCAGCGGGAAGTCCAAGGATGTCAGTTAAAGGACTGCCATGGGGTTTATTCACAATTCCCTCCCCTTCTCTCCTTCAGCAAAGTGTTTTGCCTGCAGACTGGCTAAGACATTTGTATCAAACACCAAGCCGCGGCTGAAAACCTGACTGACACCTTCTTCATCCAGCACAGAAGGACGTTACATACTCGGGAAAGACCAAGCGTTGTGGCCCTGGGACAGGATTTCCGTGGGAAGGAATCTCCCTCTCCATCTTTTAGTGAGTGCATGGCCCTGCAGGTCCCTTCCCCAAATGGCAGCTCGGTCAGCCTGCCCCTGGCACAGGCAGGGAAAAGCCCCAGACTCAGGAGGGATGGCTGTGGTGAGCAGGGATGCGGGGCCATCTTTGAAGCTCCTCCGGTACGAACCTTCAGATAAACACAGGAGAGCGAGTCCTCTGCCACCACTCATTAATCAAACCTCAGTTTTCTTACTGCTCTGATAGGTATATCACAGTCATTAGCAAAGGGGGATGCTATTTGCACATAGTAGCATCAATAACATCTCTGGAGTAACATCGATTATACATCATATACTAGATCAAAAGAGAAAAAGGCAGAAAATGCCAGTTCACCAGATACATCTCTGCATTCCCCTTCTAAATGAAGGAAGTGGTCAGTTCAGCTTATTAAGGAAAAAGGCAAACCCACTGTCTGTCCCCCACATCCCAAACCCTCAGTTTTTGAGTTCCCTGCCCACATAATTGCCAGAATAATTTGATTACTTTCTATATAATAAAGCCCCTACAAATTTTAAGTGGAAAAAAAATATAAAGGAGAAAACCAAATTAGTGCCATCCTCACCGAGGATAGCCAGGTAAAATTCAGCTATTGCACTTTCCACAGGGAAACAACCAGCTGGCCCTGTGGTGGTCCCTTGCCCTGGGGGAGGGAAGGGGCTTTGGTGGCTCTTCTGAGAAGACAAATCAGAGAGTAAAAGACAAATGGACATGTCCACAGGCAGTCTTTACTTTTTGGTTTTCTTTGGTTACCGAGACAATTTGTTTAGTGTTTCTGTTTTCTTTTCCAAGATCTGCTTCTCACAGGCCTACCAGCTCTCTAGAGTTCAAATGCATATATATGCATATATTTTTTTCCTCGAAGAAACCCTTGAACACTCCCTTCCCACTTCACTTTGGTTCTTCTGAGTGATGGCACTGGTTTAACCTGCATCCAGGAGCATTGGCAAGCTGCCAGTTGGTTACAATGGCTCTCGAACCCAACCAGATCCATGCTCGCTCCCGACTGTGAGATGTTTTTGCAGGAAAGCAAACAAAACCATTCTCCTAAGAAGGAACAGGCAAGCAAAGTGCAGGACTGGGGGTGGAAGGAACCCAACATAAATAAGCGAGGGCTCCTAAAACTCCCAATCAGAGGAAAAAATTCTTCCAGCCAGAAGAAACTGGAGCTTGCCCACCTCTCCCATCATTTCCTCTCCTATTACATTAATATTAATGAACAGTTTCACTTGGCAAATGCAGATTCTTTCAAGTATTTGGGTGACCGAGTTGAAGATCAGTGCCCAAATAAATGAGCACCAAACAGCAGCATTGCCTTAATGTATGCATTTCAGTGTACCTTGGGGTTTCTCCAAAGTAAATAGGGTAGAATATGCTCCATGTTGTATGAATTCTCCACTTGCCTTAGCAAATGCACCTCATTCAGGATTTCCAATAGCCTCTTTAATCTAGTACTATGCCTCCCACGAGCACAGTTTAGCAAATGTATTATGTCGTTTAAATGGGTGTTTCCCATTTAAGAATCATTCAGAGATGAGCCGAGAGTCCCGGACCACTTTTCTTCTTTGACCAATCTTTAAATGCAATCAAGTTTGGTAGCAGACCTGAAGAAGTTAGCAGATGAATGTCACACGTCTGAGTCCCCCGCTATTTTTAACATTACAGAACGCACCGAAAGGAAGAACTGAAAGTCCTCTTCTTTAATGACGTCCCTGCAATTTTCTAAAACATATAAATTTCAATACTCTTTCATTTTAATCCAAACTGTTACAAAGTGAATCAAGGTCATGGCTGTCTGTCACTTTTCCAAATTACTCTTGAGTAAAGGCTGCCCTCAGCCAAATAATATCAGCCTAAATAGGACCTCAGCCTCTCCTGTTTCATTATCCCAGGGAGGTTTAAATTTCAAAGCTGACTTGGACTACATAAAAGTTAGCTTTCAAGCAGAAGCAGTATGAATATTCTTCCCACCCCTCTATTTAACCTTCTCAAGGGAAGACGGAAGAAAGTAAGTCCCGGTACCAGTCCTGCTGACCTGAGACAAGATGACGAGGCAGAATAGTGCGGCACGCCTCTGAGAAGAAATCTCAATGCCGTGTTTTCATTGCCTGTTTTCCTTTCTGATCCACTTGACTGCACGGTACTCCACAAACAGGCCGCTCCAGCCTGCTGCTCCCCGCTCAGCAGAGCTGGCTGTCCTCGGCAATGTCATCAAGTCCAACCATCTCCTAACGCTACCAAGTCCCATCTCTAAAACATGTCCCTTAGTGCCATGTCCACACGTCTCTTGAACACCTCCAGGGATGGGGACTCCACCACTTCCCTGGGCAGTCCATCCCAATGCCTGATCAGCCTCTCCGTGAAGAAATTCTTCCTCATGTCCAACCCAAACCTGTCACAACTTGGACATGCCCGTCGTGTCACCTTTGCTGCATTTAATTCACTACTGCTGGATTTCATTTCCTCAGAAGGCAGTGGCCTCAATGACAGACACACACTTAACTTCAATCTCAAAGTCTTCACGCCAGGCTCCTTGTGGAGACCAATGTTGATTTTAACATTCCTTCTTTTGAAAGCTTTTACTACCCTTAGGGGCATAGCCCTCGCAGAGCTATTTCCTGCTTTGTTTACTTGTGTGCCTGATGGTTGTGTCGCTGGCCTGTCCCCGTCTCAACCCTGACGGTCGGACCAAGGGCACTGCTCTGTACCAACAGCCACCCACTGCAGCCCCACGAGGGAATGGGGGAGCAGGTCACAGGAGGGCCTGTCTCGCACCTCCCAGCTCCTCTTGATGTGGACACAGACCCCTGTTCTCACCCTCACTGAATATTATGATAAAACCAGAAACCATCACGTTGATCATCTGAAACACTGTGTTTCCCCGTTCCTTAAAAGGCTGCATAAAATAGCATGCATTTTTCTCAAACATCATAAATAATCATTTTTCAAGGCTATAACATCATTGACTTAGGGCCCTTTCAGAACAGCACCTCACAAAGCACAGCTCCTCTGCTTGCCATAAGTCAAGCCTTTGTTATGTTTAATTCTTTGTCCTATATACTGTAACTTCTAAGACCAGAATTAAGGCGCATCAGGTAGAAGATGAGCACTGTTGCTCCACCAGCCCGGACATGTGCACGTCATAGCAGACAAGCACCACGATGGTATCTCAGCTTCTGGATGAGCGCTGTGAGCCTTGCAAACACCATCCCAGCTGTCCCTCATGCTGCTCACCCTTCTCACCCTGCAGCCTCCTTCCAGGAGCTGTGCCTTGGCACCGGCCAGGCACCCACCCCGCAGCATTGGCCATTGAACCTTGCAGCATCCCCAAACATCACTCATTCCTAGATGAAAGAACACACAGCCCCAAAAAAAAGGACAAGAAACTGAATCCTGTCTCCGGCAAGCAAGCAGAGTGAGAAACCTGTATGCAATGAGCACAGATCAGGCTGCTTTGGGCCTTTCTTTTCAGTCCAGACTGCCAGAACTGGGTTTCCTGGAGCCGTAGCAGCCATGCAGGTTGGACCTAACAAGATAAAAGCTTCCATAGCCACATAAGGAGATTTTGAAACTGCTCTGCTCTTCCTTTGGCCAGTTTGTTTTGTTTCTAATGCAGATAATTTAAAAAATTGGAAGTATATTTGTAAATATCAGGAGGGCATGCGGTTATACTTTTCCTCCGCCTCAATTTCTGGGTTTAATTAGTCTGCTCTGTGTATTCTGGGGGACTCGCACAAGCACTTCAAGGCAGCACTTGTGCAGCACTGCAAATGTCACGCGCACACACACATACATACATACACGTATATGTACACACATCAACACCAGAGCGGGAGCCTTGCCTCTCTCCGTGGGGGCTGCCTGGCCAGGGACAGGCACCCAGCGCCCAGCAGAGGCCACCAGAGCCATGCCTGCTCACACCCTGTTTAGAAAAGGCCAGGTCCCAGATATGCCTTATGCGGCAGCATCTAAGTGTTACGGAGGTACTTGAAGATTACGCAGGTTTCCACTTTTTTTCCTCCCCTGATAACAGGGTTACAATTCCCACTTTACACTACTTTAAGGTCTCTGTAATAACCAGATGGACATTTTTGGACTTCTGTTCTTGTTGTTTGGCAGCTGAGCGACATAAATTATAAAATTATTTGGATTGACTCGAGATAACAACTCAGTAAATTTATTTTCTTCATAAATTCAAGATTTTTCATATCATCTTCACCTAGCAAAAACAGTATTCCTCTGGTCTGCAGGAGCACAGGGACCATAACACCTGACCTGGAGCACAGGAGACATGGATGCAAGTTCTCCTCTTCTCGAAGGGTGCAACGTTGTACCTTCTGCCCATGAGAGCAACACAGGAGTGTTGCATTGGTGTCCAATACTGGTGCTATCTTGTGTCAGATTTAAGTAATGAGAGGGAACAAAACTTCCTACTTACCAGAACATGATGATCCTTTCTGTTTTTATTAACGAGAATGTAAGGATCTGAAATGAAACTTGGATTGCCATGCAACCAAAAAAATAAAACTTTCAGCTGAATCTCTGGTCTTTCCCCAAATAGCGAGGTAAATGTTTACCCTGTTTGCTAATCCCTAAATCCTGCTGTGTTTCCTTGCTGCCCCGGGGTGGCACGGTGCGCAACCCCTGCTTTGGGAGAATTATGATGTGGCTTGCAAGTCTTACAATGATTATAGATGTTGCTATATATGTAAAAGGATGGATATATTTGCCTGGTCTTTCACCACCAGGAGCAGAATGGAAGTGTTTTATAGGAAGTGTGGTGGTGTAAGTGTTTTGGGTTCATAATGTACTTTTCACCCACAACCCCGTAATAAAGGTACGTTGGATAGGTGGCTCATTCATTTGTGGGTAATCCAGCAATGCCTCAGCTGCCATGCTACTTGGCACCAGCTAGAAAATAAGGATTGCAGAAGGGGATCCTCTCGTTCACCCTTACCAGCACATACTTAGACACTGGCTTTGTTTGTCTGAAGCCATAGGTGACTGTGCCAGAGTTCACAGAAGAACCAAGTCCTGAGTTATATGAGTTTTATGCTGCAGCTATATTATGTCCATTGCTTTCACTATCATTTCCAGCCTTCCCCGTCTCTTTTCACAAGATTTTCTTCTTGTTTGTGTCAGGAGAACTACTGATTATGTCATAAATATTGATGTTTGACTTAATATATTTTGCTTTAAGCCTGGCAACTCTCCATTTCAGCGTGCCAGGGCTTTGCTTTTCTAACAGTCAGAGATACAATTGTTGTAGTACAGATTAATAAGCTTGGAAGGGCTGGAAGTTTAAGATGAATGGAAATACAAGTCACACTCAAGTAACCTACTGCCAAAAATAGTAACCATGTCATTGTCCTAACACAACTTGCATCTCCGAAAAGCCTGCAAACCATCTAGTGAGAACTGCCCTGTTCTGACCCGTTAAAACAGGGCAGAACTGCAGTATCTTATACTATTTGTTGTGTGCTTTGGAGCAATGATCTACCCACAAACCACAACCACAACCCAGTGAGCTATCTCTCCGTACAGACTGCATTGGTTCAAATCACTATTACTTATCTAATAATTAATATTGCTTGATTGAAAAAGATGGAGGAGTCTGAATTTCAGTACCATGCTTTCAGCACTGCCTTCCTGCTTTGATATTGAGTTAAACCCTGAAGATATTTCTGCTGAATTTTACCGACAAATTACATTCATCATCTACATGCCTGTCTTGTCAGAGCATGAGATGTGATACATATTAAAGTGCGACACGCAGTTTTCCTGTTAGCATATTTAGCACACACCACTCTTACATACTGTGCTTGATTTCCCAAAATTCAAACCAAGGCGTTTAGTAACCCTCAGGGAGAAGCCAAGCCGCAGGATTAGTGACCTCTATAAGCAATGACCACAAAAACAGGACTCAAAGCGGAATTATCCCCCAGTGAGTTTGCCATCTGTTGCCCCAAGAGAACCACCCCAATTCCTGTCAACAAGCTCCGAATGTAAACGGATCGTGGGAAGGCTGTGTTTATCCCTCTGCATCCGTTTTCTTCATCGGTCAGCTAAGGAGGGGCCGATAACCATTTGCCCTGACTCTGTGAGCTAGCTGTGCTGTTTGGTGGTATGATCAGGAGGACACCTGCCTGTGAGTGCAGGAGTCAGCAACAGTCAGCCTGCAGTTTGTCCCTTCGCTACAGAGGGCAGCTCCGGAGGTGGCCATGGCCATGGTCAGGGTGGAAAACAGCCTGGAGAAGATCTGCGTAACCCTGTATTTCTCAATCTACCATAGTTGGCTACGTCTCTTTAAAATCTATATCTCCATGATGCTTGTGTTGCTGGAAAAAAGGTATCGGGGCTGTTCCCAGGTGTGGGCTGTGTGCTCAGAGGCAGATTTTGGAGGTGGAGGAGGCCAGAGGCGGTGTGGGACGTAAAAGGGACCTCCGCAATGCATGCAGCCCTACATAATTCGATTTCCCGTATTTTAAAACACTTAATCCTTCTGTTTGCTTTTTACATCTGGGGAACAATGTGCAGTGGAATTCCAGCTGAATGCTGGAAATGAGAGAAAATTCATCTATTACAGAAATCGGCCTTCCAGACTGAAAGCAAGGGGAAGAAAGCACCTGGGCATGTGTCTTTGGGGGACAAGGTGTCTCTTCTATCAAGCTTTGACCGCTTGCTGCTTTTAGCTCAAAAAATAGCTTAGAAGCCAGGTGCTTCTTTTACAGACAAGGTGACTTAAGCTGAACATGTCATGGGAAATGGAGACAGTCCGTGGCAAAGCAGTCTCAGTGAGAGGCCACCACAGTCACCTCCAGACGGACACTGTTCAATGGTGAAATCCTGTCCTGCTGGCAGCCGGTGGCACCCAGGCAAGGCCTACTAAGGGTGGCACTGAGGGGCATTGGGTATCAACATCAGCATCCATCCATGACCCACCTGGCCCAAAAGTCTGTGAGCTGCTGCTTGTTTACTTGCTCTTTCCGTGGTGGCATGCCTGCTGCCAGGCAGGGCCTGGGAGGCCAAAGATGTTGGGGCTCCTACCTCATTTAGTTTCTGATACATCGAATGTTTGACTGTATGCTAAAAATGCTTTGTCTGGAAGATGCAACACTCTTTGGGCAGGCTGGTGGCTGAGGTGGATGTGGGTGACAGCAGTGCAATAAGCACTGGTGGTAATCCTCTTTGTGAATCAGTCTTTAAAAAGCAAAAAACAAAATGTTTTCAGAGAGCCATGTGACACCATGACAACATGCAAGGGAATGACAGAGTGCAAATATTTTCCACGAGTTTCATTAGACAGCTCTGAATTTTGTGGAAACGCTGATGGGCCAAAGGAAAAGCCCAAGTGTCATTTAATTTTGAATGAGGCAAAAGTAATGCCTTGTACGGAACATGACAGCTTGATAGTCTGATTGGCCCCTTTTCCTTCGTCAAGGATCAGCTACCAAAGGCAGTAGCCAGAATAAAGCACATGACAAACACAAGGAACCAGAAAGGCGGAGAGATTTTATGATCAAATATTTACAAGGGAGGGTGGAAGCTGTGGGGAGGGAAGGGAGGATGTATATGGAGTGCATAAAGCAAATGGTGCGGAAGAGACAGACGGGAGATATGGAACTGCCTGACGTGAAGCCAAAACCCAGGCCAATGGGGAGAAGTGACCCACCCCCATCACTTAGTCACAACAGTTTGCAACTGGAAGTCATCCCAACAATTTGTTTCAATTCTTTACTCAACTACATTGCTATTTGATAGGAAAATAGCTTCTCCCTATTAGCGTCTAAGAGACCTGGCTAAATTCCTATTCATAGTAAATCTGGGACTTATTTTATTACAGTCCTTCCTTGGTCATTGCACCCTTGAAAAAATACAACGCCAAAAGCTACAAAGAGAGTATTAGCTCATACAGACCTAATGTCTTTTGATTTGATATTGGCAACAGCGATCGAAGTTGGTTAGATAAATTTGGTTAGGCTTCTCCGTTTGCAAATGAGTAGGGCTGCGGACAACTTAGCTGCTTTTCTGTTTCTGCCCTTCCTGCATTTGCAAATGCTGCTTTGGTTGACTTAACACGGGTCAATACCTGCCGTGGGATGGATACACGCAGAGCTGAGCCAGCTCTTGGTCCGGAGCTCCAGCCGCCTACCGCATCAGCTTTGCAAGGCTCCTGCACAGCGTCCGTGCGGCAGACACACAAGATACCAGGAATGGGAATTAAAGAAGGCAAAATCATTTCTCTTTGGCAGCAGTTAAAATCTGCTTCCCCGTTCCTTTGAAAAACACTTCTCACCAAAGCTTCCTGTTCGAACAAACCCAGCGCACGGTGCAGTGGATCGGTCACAGGCATCTTTGTTCTGCACCCACGCAAAATTACAAGCGACACTTGGCTTCCACTGCCAGCCAGACATCAAGCAGAGTTGTGCCCCTAACTTACAGTTTACTTCAAGCCATTGCTGGCTTTTTAGGGATCAAAGAGAAGGTGGGTAACAGGAGGAGTTCAGAAGAAGACCAGGAACAAAACTACAGTTTAGTCATACGTGCCTTTGACTGCTTAATGTTTGCTTATTAATTTCCTGAGGAGACCGGCTCCAGGGGCTCAGCCAGGCCGGGGCATGAAGCAGAGCTGGGATGCAGAGCACGCTGCCAGTGTCACAGCCCTGAACCAGGACATTTGCAGAGGGCACAGAGTTTGGGTTTCGCTTGTTATCACCACCTGGACCCTCTTCCAGAGGCAGCCCCCTGTGGACCGGCACGGCCTGGCCCAGCCAGCTACAGCCGCCTTGCAGCCAGCTGGGCCCCCCGCCCCTCGCCGCGGGGTCTCCAGTTTACAACTCTCACAAACGAGTTCATTTCCCCTCATTAGCTCTCACACGCAGCCACCGCTCCTCTGAACTACCTACTTCTCTGCCCCCCAGCCCCCGGGGACCCGCTGGGGCCAGAGGAGCCCTTCTGGAAAGGAGCGGGCGGCTGCCCAAAGGAGCAGAACGAAGGGGGCCTCCCTAGGCCGGACACGGCACTCGCAGAACGGATGGGGAAGAGGATTAAATCAGTGGAGAAACTTATAAAGCAGAAATCTGAGCAGCTCCATTTTTCTGGGATAATTGCTTTCAGCAGGTTTCTTATTTGATACAAGCCTCGGCCAAAGTGGTATTACAAACTATTGATCTCATGCTTGCAAATTCAGTTTACTCCTCTCCCTCCATCCCAGGCCTCTAATTTTCTTGCTTCCCTTAGCAGCCCAGTAAGTTCTCCAGCTGGCAGCCGAGACCCCAGGCTTTCCCCACCATCAAGTATTTCTCCCAACACACAACAAAGCAACCTTTTTCACCCTAGAGTTCACGGCACTAGCAGTCCGGTTTGAAAACCTTCCTGCACCCTCTGTGCCAGGTGAACTTTTGGGCTGTCTCCTTGACACTTCCGTTCGGCTCTCTGACATGCACAAGGCTCCTGGCCTAACCCCTGTGTCCCTGTGTATTTCCCTTCAGTCGGGGGTTTCTCTCCCTCTCATTCTGCCTGGTGGGATTTTCATACCCTAGGCTCTCACAGACATTTTCTCAAACAGCAGAACAAATAACCCCAGGCAGACGCACAGTTGGGGTAAGATTTGGCACACAGGTATTAAAATAGCATGTGCATTTCTCTCCAAAAAACAGCACAGAAGATGCAATAACATCAAAGACTGACATAAAAACACAGAAAGTACAGTAAGCCGAAGGGAAAGGACTTTCACCCCTTTCCAGTACGTGAAGTACAGTGTGGAGAAGCATTTGCCGTCCACTGTAAAACTTCTGTTATGACCCTTGGCTAGTTAAATTGTTCCAAAATGACAAAAGCAAAAATAAATTCAACCATCACCACCATATGGATACATTCATTCCTGAGAGAGGGCATGTTCCAGTGATCAAGATGCTGGATAGCACGTGAAGAGATCTGGGCTCGGGTCCCAGCTCTCACAGAGGCTTTATATACGATCTTGAGCAAAGCACATAGGGTGGGATTCAGTTGCTTAAGCCAAGGTGTCTGGTACCATTTGAGATGCCCTAGGGTATCCCACACATCTGTACAGGGCTGGTAGATACAAAATAGGACCCTGGGGCAGCAGCTGGAGGCCAGGAAGGATTTAGATACCCATACTGCATCCTGTACTGCTTTCTGCATGTCTGCTAGAGATGCCTCATGTAACTTGTAGAGATGCTGTGCAGCTTCAAGGCTAGTGCACCAATTACCCACCTTTCCTGAACCCTAGTGTCCTGTATTGTCGACTATAAGCTACAATGATCACACAATCACAGGATGGTTGAGGTTGGAAAGGTCCTTTGGAGGTCATCTGGTCCAACCCTCCTCCACAAAAAGGGACATGTAGAGCAGGTTGTCCACAAAAATGACTGGAAAAGAGTATTTTAATTCCCCTCTGCCTGCAATAGTCTGCTTTTGTTTTTGTTTTTGTTTTTGTTTTTGTTTTTGTTTTTGTTTCTCCTCCAAGTGAAGAGTTTAAAGGTGAATATGCTCTAGCAGGATGCATGGGTGCAGTCAGGTTATGCCAGCCAGCTAGTCCACTCATACCAGGTTTCTGGGCTCTGTGCTGCAGCCCCTGTACTGGCTGCGAAAAGCTGTTGTCACCTCATGCAATGTAACAGCCCATTTCTTGCATTTGTCACTGCAATCATGCATTAGGCTTCATTATATGTGCGACGCATAAGCTAGAAAATCCTGTATGGTGATTGCATCGCAATGCATGACATTCTGCAGCATTTGCAATGTACAGCGATCTTACAGCCTCTTGGTATATATAATGTCACGGGCTGACCAGTCACCACATGGAGACGTTGCCCAAGTTCAGTGTGATGCCCCATGTAAGTGCTGGTCTCTTTTGCTGCTTTGTGAGGTGGGGCTCTCACAGCCACTCCCTACAACCCTCGTGCCAGGATCTGGCCATCCTGTGATGCTAGGGGAAGAGGGGACCAATGACCACAGCACCTTTAACGTGGTCCAGTTATTATACTGCACCAAAAGACAGACGCCCAGAAGAGGATGTATTAGGTTTATGTCCCCATTATTGATTTTGAAAAAGTAGCCGTAGCCTCAGTCATATTAGGTATTTCTGATATTTGAACAGCTTCATAGGTTAGGGATCCATCATGGCTCCTGCTGCTTGTATATTTGCTTGGTTGAGACGCCTGCTCTAAGTCTACCCCTCCACAATCTTCATGCCTTGGAAGAACGCTTTTAAAGCTGTTTTTTTCCCTGTCTGGTATGTTTTTGGAACAACTGCTGCCACATGTAACAATGTACTGCCCGCAACCATCATAACATCTATTATTCCAGCAAGTGACTGCACCTTGGTTAGACAGCAGAGCAATCAGAGAAACCCCATTCTCCATCCAAAGTCTGCAACATGCTCAGTGAAGTCTTCCCTGTGTGTCTTTACAGTGCTGGGCATACAACCCCCTCCCAAAAAAACACGTCCCTGTTGCTTCAGCGGTTTCCATCCATTCCCAGTAGTCTTTAAAGCACTGTCGTCTTTCATAATTAATCACAGAATCACAGAATCGTCCAGGTTGGAAGAGACCTCCAAGATCACCGAGTCCAACCTCTGACCTAACACTAACAAGTCCTCCACTAAACCATATCACTAAGCTCTACATCTAAATGCCTCTTAAAGACCTCCAGGGATGGTGACCCAACCACCTCCCTGGGCAGCCCATTCCAATGCCTAACAACCCTTTCAGTAAAGAAGTTCTTCCTAACATCCAACCTAAACCTCCCCTGGCGCAACTTTAGCCCATTCCCCCTCGTCCTGTCACCAGGCACGTGGGAGAATAGACCAACCCCCACCTCGCTACAGCCTCCTTTAAGGTACCTGTAGAGAGCGATAAGGTCGCCCCTGAGCCTCCTCTTCTCCAGGCTGAACAACCCCAGCTCCCTCAGCCGCTCCTCGTAAGCCTTGCTCTCCAGACCCCTCACCAGCTTCGTTGCCCTTCTCTAGACTCGCTTGAACACCTCACTGTGCTTCTTGTAGCGAGGGGCCCAAAACTGAACACAGTGCTCGAGGTGCGGCCTCACCAGAGCCGAGTACAGGGGCACAATCACTTCCCTAGACCTGCTGGCCACACTGCTTCTTATACAAGCCAGGATGCTGTTGGCCTTCTTGGCCACCTGAGCACACTGCTGGCTCACATTCAGCTGCCTATCAACCAGTACTCCCAGGTCCTTCTCTGCCAGGCAGCTTTCCAACCACTCATCTCCCAGCCTGTAGCGCTGCTTGGGGTTGTTGCGCCCCAAGTGCAGGACCCGGCACTTGGCCTTGTTGAACTTCATGCAGTTGACCTCGGCCCATCGCTCCAGCCTATCCAGATCCTCCTGCAGAGCCTTCCTACCCTCGAGCAGATCGACACACGCACCTAACTTGGTGTCATCTGCAAACTTACTGAGGGTGCACTCAATCCCCTCATCCAGATCATCGATAAAGATATTAAATCACCCAAGTCCAAATTGCCAGACAGTCTTCTGGGGAGTAAAAACTTCGGCAGCTGGGGTTGTTGGTGGCCAGAGGCCATTTGTGGAAAGTACAGCACAGACAGGGCATTAACTGTAACTAATTTACCACGCGCTCAAAAAGTGCTTTCTGTGCTGTAGAGAAATCATGACTGGGTGTCAGAGCCTGTCCCAAAGCCAGGGTGACTCCTACACCCCCTCCATCTCATGTCTGCTTTTTGGGGAGGAAGCTTGTGCCACACCTGGATTAAAAGATTCCGAGAATAATTGTGGTGAAGAACTGCTAGAGATTAAAAAACACTTCTGGGTCCCAACAGCAGGGCAAAGTGGAGCTCCCTTTGTCCTGCCCATGCCCTGTCAGGGGCTGCACAACTGCTGCCCTGCTACCGTGATGGAATTAATGCAAAATCCACTCTTACACCAGCTGCTACTGACTCTCTGCTATCCAACAGCAACCCAGATAGTTAGCAACAGCGGAGCAAAATATTAGATCGACCGTGTTTTTGAGGGACTTCATAACAAGCCAACAAAAGCAAGGACATTCAAAGCTCTCAGTTAAGCATAGCAAGAGGTCTCTGTGGAGCGTCAGATGACGAGAAACAGATTTGCTGCATTACATAGTCATGTCAAAGGGTTGTGCTGGAGCATTAGCTGACGGCAAGCCTGAATTTCTTTGCACTTGCTGGCTTGAGCCAGACAGAGGACCCTGCAGCCTCGTGTTTCATGTTTTGCCTATCTTTTCCCCTAATTTCATTGTTCAAATTCTGATATGTCTCTTATGAATCTTATCTTACTCCAGGCTGATCCCACTGTTTTTGCGATGGGGATGACTTCAGCACCACCACTGGAGGAGTAAGGTCTCTCTTGTTGTGATTAAGGGTTGGTCCACAAATCCAATTAACTGAAAGACGTATTATTAATTTGTAGGTAGTCATGGTACAAACCCTTCATGGTAAATTGAGATGCAGTTCTTGCTTGGTTTGGAGCAAACTTGTTTCAAAGGCCATTGTTAATACAGGGGATTTGACCAGCACATGGTATTTCTCTCTGGCCATTTTGTGTAATTTCCCAGGAGGACTCACTATTCCATAACAAAAGTAGGTTTAGCCAGGAAGCACCGTATTAATCAATTCCAAAATCCCTATTTATTCTGGAATACAGTCCACTAAGACAGCTGTTCCAGAGCAGCTATCGTTAGAGTGCAGCTACGTTCACTCTGTTCACCCCACTTCCCCAGGGGGACAGAACCTGTCCAATTCATGCTGCATCAGAAATGAACTGCTCAAGAAAAATAGCCCTGCCTGCCCATCCCAGAGCCTGCATCCCTTCAGTTTATTTTTTAAACTCACACCTTTGTTTAGTCTAGAATACGTTTCGCACATACACAAAGATTTAGAATTGGGCTCAGCTGAATCAAAGAAGTCCCTATTAAAGGAAACAAAAGTGGCTTCACAGATTGTTTCTAGTTAAGGGCACATCCACAACTGGCTTGCAATGGCTTAGCAAGTAATATCTGCAGAGATGCTCCAACATGTGCACTACCATACACACATTCATCCACACTGCAAGCAGTGTTACTTATAACTCAGGGAAAGACATTAAAACCGGAAAGTTTTAAGCTGAGCTAGATGGGGATCACTGAATACAGAGGTATGGGGAGGCAGCTCTGCTGATGGTGGGAAACTTGGTAATTCATCATAACTAGACCATGTCTGAATCTCTGCAAATCCTGTTTTTACCTGATTTAAGAGTGTGAGACATGTTTAGGTTGTATATTCCAGATCTGTGGGGGCCCTGGACATGGGTAGCAGGCATTGCACACTGTTACATACACAGACTCAACATGAATCCATTAACATCAGCAACAACATCCAGATCAGTAAGTTGCTTTCTGGAGCCACAAGACATAACTGTATTTGAGGAACTTTTAATGTACCATGATGCCAAGACTTATTTGCTTTTAACTATTAATTAATAGGGAGCCCCAAAGTTCAGGGGGATAAGGGGAATGGGACTATTTCTGTAAAAAACATACTCATAAAACAAAATGATGTTTTATAAGGCTTCATTCACGCTCTGTTTCATAAACCTGTCAAGGAGGAATTCTGTATTGACTTCAGTGAAATATTTCAGAGTGCCACTGGGAGGTGTTACTATATAGCAATAGCACCAGGCCAAGGAAAAGAGCTGGCTGTGGAGCTGTGTGGAATACAAGAGGACACATGCCTTATTTCCAGGACTATAAAAAAAAAGGGGGGGGGAAAGGAAGGGACATGGGGACAGGGACGGGGGCAGATGATTAACTCATTAACACTCGGATGGCTGACATTTTTGCCCTCAGATGCCATCCACTGACAATATTTTAAGATGACTGACTCTGGCCCCTGTGTTAAGCGATACATTATTGACCTCCCCTTTAATCCTGTTAGGATCAGCATTCCCCAGTAATACATTCGCACATGCATGCGTGCGTGCACACACAGGGGGAAACCCCAAAGGCTTCCACATTAGTGTAATCTTTACCAGGCATCAATAGATTTGACACTAACGAGGTTGAACAACAAAACAAAAACCTATCCCGCCGATCCTCCAAGTTACGGAGAAACTGCTGAACGAGCGAACTGCCTAGCTCAACAAATCATGCCTCACGCTGCGGCTCGCGCTCTCTCCCTCTCTCCTGCAATCTTCCTCCCTCCAAGCATTTAGCTGGATCTCCCTTATTAAACTGATCATGCATCCAATGCAGAAATGTTTGACTGAATCTGCATGTTGCCTGGGGCCTTATCCATTTATTTATTTAATTTTGTCTTTCACTTGACAACAAAACAAAATCCTGCCCAGTCTGCACTTTTAGCAGACAAATGGAGCTATTTCTCCATGGTAGCAGCCGCGAACAAATCAGAAAGTGTTTTTACAGCCTTCCTCTGGGGATTTTTATCACTGAAGCGATCAGGTGATACCAGTGCTGTCGCTCAAACAGCAAAACAAACAAACAAAAAATAAAACAGAGGCCCCCCCCTGCTCCCACTGATGGTCTGCAAGGAGAGAAGGAAAAGGGAGAAGCAGCCACCAGGGACAGGGACCCCCTGGCTGGGGGATGTGAGGGCTGTGCGCTGCCCTGCTGCTGGGCCCAAATCTCCTGGGCACCCTCTGCGGAAAAACGTCCCGGCCGTGCGCTAAGGAAAAGATGATAAAAATGAAATATGCAGTGGCAGGCTTGCCAGCTTGCAAAGAAGCAAGGACAAACACTGAAATTTCCCTCGGTGCAGGGAGGCGAGCTGCCCCACAGCCCGCCCTGGGTGCACAGGTGGTTCAGGCCGGGAGTGGTTCAGGAGCGAGCCCGGACAGAGAGGGAGTAAAAGCGAGGCTAGCAAAATTTGCTAGCAAAAAAGAGATATGAAACAAACCAAAAATAAACAAAACACAAAACAAAACAAACAAGCAGCAACAAAAAAAATAAAACAAAGATGTGGTTAAAACCGGACGCTTCATCATGGTTTGTGGTCAGCATCTCGTTGCTGAGGGAGGTGATTCTCCCCCTCCACTCCTGTGAGACCCCACCTGGAGCACCACATCCAGCTCTGGGGCCCCCAGCACAAGAAGGACATGGACGTATTTGAATCAGTCCAGAGGAGGGCCATGAGGATGATCAGAGGGCTGGAGCACCTCTCTTGTGGGGAAAGGCTGAGGGAGTTGTGGTTGTTCAGCCTGGAGAAGAGAAGGCCCCGGGGGAGACCTTACAGTGGCCTTCCAGTGCCTAAAGGGGGCTACAGGAAAGCTGGGGAGGGACTCTTGGTCAGGGAGTGTAGGGATAGGACAAGGGGGAATGGCTTTAAACTAAAAAGGGTAGGTTTGGATTAGATATTCAGAAAAAATTCTTCACTCAGAGGGTGGTAAGGCCCTGGCACAGGCTGCCCAGAGAAGCTGCGGATGCCCCATCCCTGGAGGTGCTCAAGGCCAGGCTGGATGGGGCTTTGGGCAGCCTGGTCTGTTGGGAGGTGTCCCTGCCCAGGGCAGGGGGCTGGAGTTACATGGTCTGTAAGGTCCCTTCCAGCCCAAACCATTCCGTGACTCTGTGCTTCTTGCTGTCCATCAGGCCGTGCCCAGTTAGCGCAGGCACCTGCCAAGTCAAGGGTGTCAGAAGCTGGCCACGGTTTGTCATCGCTGACCTGAGCACCAGGCCCGGCATTTCAATGCCAGGCACAGAAACCATAACAAAGAGGGAGGTGTGACCGGTGTCTCTCCATACTTCCTCAGATTTCTCACCAATTACCACCCCAATACTTTCAGCCTCTTAATTTCTGATCTCCATACACAGAGATGGTGCTGTTCAGAACAACAAAAAGTTGTTTTAGCTGAACAGCAGTCCTGCCCCAAACCCACTCACTGTTCAATAGGCTGCTCCATCACATAATGGTACCTACGATTTTATTACCAATGTGCAGCAACGTTCTCATGCAGGATTATTTTTTTTTTCATTTTCTGATGGACTGCAGTTGTTCTTAATAGATTTTTTAAAATAAAAACCATCACAACTGCCTCTTATGGTTCACCTGATATTACCATTGATAATAGTATTGATTATGGATTATGACAAATGGATTTGCCCCCCCAAAAAAAGAAAGAAAAAAAAAAAGGAAAAAGGATATTGAGAGAGATTTCAAAAAAAATTAAAATAACAACAGTGATCATAAAATAAGGTATTTTTTTTCTCCTTCTGGGCAACCAGAAAGGCACTGGCTAGTGTTCAACCTCACTAGTCAGGGTACCCACCTCAGTGATTACCAGAAAAGCTGAATGGCGTATCTCAAGACTGCAACGGGAACTGAAGCAGAGCAGGGTCGCTTAGATGTATTAAGACAGCCCAAACCACTAGCAGGTCTGGCTGTGACAGAGGCAGCAGCCTTGGAGAATGTGACCTACATAGGGGCTGCAGCCTTCCACCCTTCAGCGGCTTACACAGCCACAGCCATTCCTGAAAATACTTATAATTGCAGTACTCGCAGGATGCTCTGTCCCCCCCGCTTTGTGTGTAAGCCCTAGTACTGAGACGGAACAGACAGAAAAGCAGACCGAACATTTCTAGAGGTTTTTATCGAGGTATGACTTAAAAATGATCATTTTCATTAAAAAGTAAAAAAGGTAAATTAATTCATACATTTATTCCAATCTCCTGCTCTGATGCCAAGTCAGGCACAAAACAACATTTCCATCCAAAGCCAGTGTTTTTTCCATAAAAATAACCTCACAAATGGAAGGAAAAGGTTCTTTACATTTTATTTTCTCTAGGAAGTAATAATTTTTAAAGCGTCGATATACCTCCAGCCCTGTTTTTCCCTTAAAATGACCCCAAGCTGCATAGGAAAAATGTTTGCTCTCAGCGCTTGAACAAACCTCAGTGAATTAAGTTTTTGTTATTAATGGCAAGGCTGCTGTTTATCTGCAGAGAATCAAACCAGATGTGGAAAATAACTGTGGGTTTGGTGGCTCAACAGCTTGCCCTTCAACCTCAGGGAGGAAGCCCACCGGCAAAACCTGGTCGAGGTCACCAGCAGCCTGAAAGCCCTGGACATGCCTGTGTCTGCCTGTTGTGGCCATCAGCGCCTCATGAAGTTACCCACAGGGGACCGATGGCGATGAAATGAAGACCCCTGCAAGCACCCCAGAGGGAGAGCTGTGTGCTTCGGCACATCTGTGCCCTCCTTGGAGAAACCTTCCCATGGTGCAGCCAGCTGTGAGCTCGTGCAATCATTTAAGGTTAATTAAAATAAAATATATAAAAAAATCACAATTGCAATCTGAGAGAAAATACTGTGTTCAGTTCAATAATACAGGTTGTGTAAGGCATTTTGTCTTCCAGCAGAAAATCCTCCCAGACTGGAACGGTTGGGTACCTGGGAAGCGTGAACGTGGGGGTGCCGCGGTGGCCACAGCAGGATGCGTGCCACCACCCACCGGGAGCTGGGATGTTGCTGTCAGGCGGGGGGGACGCGCACAAAGTGCCCACAACAAGTACCCCAGGCAGGGAGTCCGGTCCCCAGGCAGGCGCAGACTCTCGAAGCACAAGAAATAAAACTCCCATGTGACCCCACAGTGGTGTTCCTGAATTTTAGCACAGGATCTGTGTCAGAAAATGCTTGCTTTGTTCCTTTTACATTTGTGTTGAAGACTTTTGCAGGAAGACTAACAAAACAAAACAAACCAAAACAAAACAAAACCCAAAACCCAAAACCCAAAACCTCCAACCACTCCTCAACATTTTCTGACCAGCTCTTTTTAATCACATTTTTGACCACTGAACCACAAGGATGCTGCATTCTTGAAGCTCTTTCCCTATTTATTTTCAGCCCATCCCAATAGATGCCTGCAGTATTAACCACAGAGCAAGTGCACAAGGGGGCTGAGCTCAGTTGGACGCTGTGCTGGAATAAAAACAACGGGGAATACTTTCTCTCACACCATCTCTGGCGCTCCTTCACTGAATCACAGCATAGCTGAGGTTGGAAGGGACCTCTAGGGGTCATCTGGTCCAAACCTCCCCTGCTCAAGCAGGGAGGCCTAGGGCAGGACCATGTCCAGGTGGCTTTTGAAGACCTCCAAGGAGGGAGAATCCACAAGAGACACCTTGCTTAGCATCTTGCAAACCTGAATAAATACCCTGTTGATCTAGCCATATTTATCAGACTATGCACGTTAAGAGTTAAAAAATGCATGCGCATTAAATATTGCTGCAGCACTGCAAGACAGGCACCTGCACGTGTAATGCAGATTTGCATGGGGCTGTCAGTGTGTACGTATGAAAGGAGGGCTGACTTACAAAATCAGGTTGCCTTTGTAATGCTGTGCACAGATCTCCTTCTCTCTCCTCCCTGGAGAAATCAGGATGTGAAGAAGCAAAGCTTTCTTCCTTCTTGATGTTTCCTAACTAGGCCAAATCACTTTGGAAGATGGCCAGAAGTTAATTTAATATTCACCGCTGACCTGTTTTATTCCTCTGAGGTTTCAGCAAAAAGTTGGGTGAAAGCCTTTTCCTCTGTTTGTCTGAGAGTGTGCCACCATTAACGCCAATCCCCGAAGCGCAGTCTGCAGTGCACACATAAATGATTTATTCAGAGCCTGTGCTCCTTTCTTGCTCCATCAACACACTCCTGCAGAAACTTGCTAGCTGCTGCTCAGGTAATGCTCACCAGCAGTCTTAGCAGCACTTGGAGAGAAAAAAAAAAAAAAAGGAACAAACTGCTTCCTTTTTATTTTAACGCCCTTCTTTACGTCTCTTCAGAGTCAGGAAGGAGATTTGGAAAGCAGGTAAGAAATATCAAACTTGCAGCCCTCCTCCAGCTGACTGCATATCACTGTGCTGCTCAGCCAGGAGATTATGCAGCCGTGTCATCTGCAATGCAAAGCTGAAACCTCCTGCTAACCACCAGTACCTGTCTCCAGAACAAAGGTGCTAATCTGGCAACAGGAACTAAGAGACAATCAGGGGAGGAAACTGCAGAGGCTGAAAGAGTTTTCCCTTAACAGCACATGAAAATCCAAGTGCAATAAAGTGCAAATAAATTTAAAGTGAGAGAAAATGGCATTTTTTTGTACTCAGAGGGCGTTGAATCAAGTGTTGCTAGACATCCTGATCACAGCTGCCTCTTCAGAAATCACTGTTTTGACTAAATTAGGGATTTATAAATACTTTACTCACATCTGCATGTGTTCACATGCAGGATCACTGATTAACTACGCAGCAGATTCTTCTGCCTCTAGACATACATACATACACACATGAAATGAGTCCTACTTGCTTCAGTAAGATGGCCATCAGTCGGCAGTAACCCTCATGACTTTGGAAATTGCCCTAAATATCACGCATATGGTATGTGTTGTTAATCCTCTCAGCTTCCATTTTCTACAATAGGAGTTGTGAATGTTCAGCTCCTTCTCAGACTTGGCTATGGAGGAGAATATATTTCTGTGCCTGCCACTACGTGCTCAGATACCTAATTTAAGTTACTGGTTGTGACAGGGACATTGAATTTAAATTAATGATTTTGGATTCAGTCTTTCTTCGGTGGAGGAATCAACTGCTGCGCTGTAAATGCTGATGTCCCAACCAGTAGTGGTCATTAAAGATCTTGATGACACGTCTCACAAGATGACTCCCGGTCTTTTTCTTCAAGTCACGCTGCCTTAGAAGTACATACCCTTCTCATTTTAATTGGAAAAAAACAAACCTATGCTGAAGTTGCTGAACTAAAACGTGGTATCTGCAGCGAGCCCTGGAACTTATGTTAAGCGCCTGCACTGCTGCTTCTGCTGTGGCGGCATTTCAGAGGCAGCAGTTCCAGGCAGATCTTGTCCAGATCACCCTGGACAAGAGCCGCTGTAGAAGGTAATGTGTCGTACAGAATTTGATGCTTGCAAAATTTTATCACGAGCGGATTTTCAAATTGACATGCTGAGGGGCCCTGATGGATATTTTATGGAATACAAACGCATAAACGTGCTATACATAAATTGTTCTCAAAGGAAGGGTGGATTTTCAGCTACCCGTGATTTCAGTAGCACCTAGGTGACACGTTACAGCGCTTCTGAGAACTCCCAGGAGGTTGATATGCCCCCACAGGACTAAACCCCTTTGAAAACCTTGTCCCATAGTGTGCAATTCAGCTCACCTAGCAGCAGGTGTCTGAAAGTGAGGTGCCTACCCTAATGACTCCGGGGCGAGCTTGGAGCACCCTAGGCCAGGGAACTAACTTTCAGGGAGCAGATATTAGGCAAGATGAATCTCAGACTCGGAAATTAGCTGGAGTCTTCTCCTCAGGCCTTCTTTCTTGTTTCCTGGCAGAGATCCCTGTCGGGAAGGCCCTCAGATCCTCAATTCAGGCTCCAGGTAGGGAAGTGTCTGTTTCCACACCACTAGCACTGTTCCTCCTTCTCTTCCTGCCAAATCCATTTCATTCTCCAAGAGATGAATTCCAACAGGTAAGTTGAACACCACAGAACAAGCAGCTGGGCAGTGCTTGTCTATGTGTACAGAAACTTTTAACTTTTTTTTTGTCTTTTCATCACTATAGATAAAAAATAAATAAATTCGCGAGGCAAATTTGCAGAAAAAATGAAACTGAAAATTGGTGTTTTGCCTGTTTTTCCCTTTCAAGTGACTAACCTCTGCTTAGCATCCAAGTAACGCTTACGGAAAAGCTCCCATGCTACAGGAGCTGAGGTCCTTGAGTGGGGGCTCCCACGGAAGAGCTAACTTGCTGCTGACACACAGCCCAGCTCTCATCTGATTTACAACCTCCTTACGCTGCTCTGATGCAGGCATCCTGCTGCCCAACCTTACTGAATAACTCGCACGATCTATCTCCTGTGATTTCCATCAAAAACACCTGGCCTAAAAGATTTTCATAGATCATAAATCCTCGGTTTTATATAGATTTCCTCAAGGGATGGTGAGCAAGATGTTTGCGCCTATGGGAGCCTGTTGAAAGCTTCCTTCAGCAAAAGATGATTTTTGAAAGAAAAAAGATTTTCTTGTGATTTCCAAATCAATACCACCACTTTGTAGGCAAACTAAAGGGAAAGTGTTTTGTTTCCACAGGAAAAAAAAAATAATCTTACTACCTGAGGCATTTTGCTTTGTTCAAAAGTTTCCATGGATGAGAAAGAAATTAAAAGTCTCCTCCGTCATCATTAGCTGGTGTTTAATTAAGTAAACAACCTTTCTTTACTAGAAAAATGGTAATCTAATATCCATATTTTGGATCAGAAAGCAGACATTTCAACAAGTACAAAGGCAAAGCAAGAAACTGCAGGCACACAATAGCAGCCAGTGTTTTTTCTGCCAGTGGGAGAAATGTTTCCCTTCAGATATCAAAAAGTGAATTCACTACTTAAGGTGAATAGTTCAAGTGATAAAGGCACGTTTGATAAGAAAGCAGAGGACACAAAATAAAGCATGCTCAAGCCAACTACAAATCATCTCATGTAGTGTGACTTATTTATACTGCACATAAATAAAATAACATCTTTCAACCCACTTAGTGAATTTTTGTGTAGGGACAGAAAGCGAGCACACCTGAGTAGACAAGGAATATTCAGGTTAAATATACAAATTATTTATACTTCACAGTCTATTTTGGAGGAAAGCGGTTGGGGGAGGAAAGGGGAAGAAGCTGAATGCACTTCAAATAGCATTATTTATCATTTCCTGACTAAATATAGCAAGTGTCTCAGGAAAAGATTGACTTGGGCTTTCCAATCAGCAGCAAAGGGAATTAACCCATGCTGGGTTTGGTGTAAGCTGCTAAATCCTTCAAATATGATCCACCCTTTAAATTAAAGTCCAGGCTAAAGAGAAGCATTCCCCTTCTGATGACAGTTCGCCTTGAGAAAAATATGATTTTGCCTTGACAGCTGCTGACCTGTGCTCGTATCAGCATCGCTCTGATGCTGGTGCGATGGGACGGGAGGATCGCCTGCCTCCCCTGCAGCCATCGGCGTATCACAAGCAGCGGACCTTCTGGTTGTAAGTCCTCGTGTTTGTGTAACTCCTTGCTTCCCTCCCTGTTTGGCGGGCTCTGACCTTTGCCTTGCTTGCCTCCACAGCCTGAGCAAGCAATGTTGGCAGTGCTGTTCACCAGAAGCATTAACCAGGAGCGCTGTTTCACTAGTATGTTCCTGCACTTACCTCGAAAGCCATGCAAATGTGCAAAATACTATGTGCCATTAAGTGAGGAAAACTCACAGGAGAACTGAAATAGTGACCCCTTTAGAAAGGCAACAAATTTTTCACCAAGCAGAAGTAAGCTCGCCACTTCCAGCACCAGACCTATTTTACAGCCCTCAGAATCAACTCCGTCATTTATATTTCATCAGCTATAGCACACTGGGGTGCTATAAACATAAGCCAAAAGAAGCTGCCAGCTCGGCTTCCAGAAAGAAAAGAAAAAAAAATCCCAAACACCAAGCCCATGCCCTATTCCAAATGAAGAGACGAAGCAACCATGAGGGCTGCTGCCATGCATGCCCCTTCCCAATAGTTAAGGGTGGGATACTGTAAGAGGTCGGAGGGGAGTGCCTGGTATACCCATGCTATAAAGAGAAACAGACAGGCTTCTCAACTGACTCGGCCTAGGATGCTTATCTCATTTTAATCCCAAATTTATTCCTGGCCCCAGAAATCACTGCCGTTATCCCACATATGTTATTATGGGTTATATACGCCAAGCACGCTGAAATGCAAGCCTAAGGCTACAGACAGTGTACTTCCCACTGCAGAAGTTGCTCCTGCGTTATCTGAAATAATTTGTATGTCTGGTTTTCTGTCTTCTCTCCGTTAGCTCTTTGCCCAACAGTGCTGTCCGTGTTTGCGTTGTGATAACCTGACAGATACACAAACAAACAGCAAAAGGAGTCTGGAGTATTTATAGCATCCCTGTAGTTCTGCCGTTACGTTATCTGGCCTGCCTGCCTAAAGGAAGAGGAGTCGAGGAAGGCCGGGTGCCTTGGCTGATCGTAACATACCATCGAGCTTTCCTGCTAAGTCACCCGTTTTGAACGCAAACCCAGCAGGGCCTGGCCACCACTATGACTCGCTCCAGCTGCCTTGCAGAGCTCCCAAACCAGTGTGAACTCTCACAAACCACGCACCTATTTCAGCAGAAAGGCTGCTGCAACAGGACTTACGGCCACCGCCGAGGGGCCGGGCACCAGAGAGGTGTCCCCCACCCCCTCATTTGCCTCGCTGCCCCCGTGCAGCCTCACCACCTCCTAGCCCCAGGCAGCTGGCTCCTACCCTCCACCCAAATTTCACGATGAATGCAGTTGTGTACACATGGACCCTGCTGCTGTCCAAAACGTGGCCATAAATAGCATGCAGGCTATGGCAGGTGTGACAGGAGGTTTTGCCACAAATAGCAGAAGAAATGGGTCAAGCTGTGACTCCTGCACGTGTGCCCACACGGGGGTCTGCCCACTGATCCTGCTCTTGTATTCCCAGTGGAGGAAAAAAGAGATGGTCTAAGACGCTCTGTGCACATGGGTTTCCTTCAGTTTGATCCGAACTACTCCAACAATCCTATCTTCACCATTCCTTTCAGAACTTCGAGCACAGATAAAAAAAAAAAAAAATCAAGATGTTGTTCCCAATATTCATCCAGTTACTGAGTTACTGCTTACTATTGTAATTCTTCTCCTGTCTTGGTCTTCACATGCTCTGCAGGTGCAGACAATTGCATCTCCTCCTCAGCTGTGGCACTGCCAAGCAAGCCAGGTTTAATTCTTGCAAAGCACAGCAGACAGCCTAGCTCCCTTCCAGCTCCATATCTGCTGTTCTTTTCTGAGCACCAGCCAAATTACCTCTACTTTTCCAGCAATCTAGTTATCAGGACCAATCCCCAGATTCCAGTTACAGACCAAGTATGCAGGAGACAGGAATCACCGCCTCCTTCCCAGGGACCCAAAGCCTCCCCATAGCACCTTATGTTTTAAACCTTCTTTGAAGGCAGTCAGTGAAGCGCTGCCCACCTTCCCACATGCTCCTTCAGCACAACCCTGCTCCGCTTCAAAACATCAAAACCACGTTTCATGTTTTTCCCTAGAGCTTAAACTTGTGCTTTAACAAGTCAAATCTCACTTTGTTATTTTCTGCTCTTTTTTTTTTTTTTTTTTTCCGAACTGGCAAGGCCTGCCTGCCTCCCTGTTCATTGCTGCTCCAAGTTCTCACCAGCATTTCCGATTCTTCCCAAGACAGTGTCACCTGCAGATTCTATGAATTTGTTTGGAAAAGGAGCTTTCCTAATAATAAATAAAAAGAGAAGAGAAGAGAAGAGAAGAGAAGAGAAGAGAAGAGAAGAGAAGAGAAGAGAAGAGAAGAGAAGAGAAGAGAAGAGAAGAGAAGAGAAGAGAAGAGAAGAGAAGAGAAGAGAAGAGAAGAGAAGAGAAGAGAAGAGAAGAGAAGAGAAGAGAAGAGAAGAGAAGAGAAGAGAAGAGAAGAGAATATCAAAGAAAAGAAAATGCCAGGTGAAGTAAGCCAGCCAAGCCAGTTGCAGAGCCAGGCTGAAGTGGCAGGCTTTGCCATCTGCATACACACCAACCAGATACAGAATAACACGAATACAAAGAGATCATTTATTTTTTGCCTGCAGAAAAATTAAGTTAAAGATCCCAAAACAAATGGTAATATCTCTGCTTGTCCCAATAGCAGGCATTATTCATTGATCTTTCACAGAAATTAAGGCATGGAGATTTAAAAGCCTTTGCTAAGTCAGCACAGGAAAAAAAATTCACACAGTCACACAGATTATGTCCTGATTTTTGTTGTATAAAAGCAAAACCACATCTAATACATATATATATATATATATGTAGTTTGACTGTAGACTCTTGGTACCCGTGTTCTCCAAAGTGTACTGCAGTATGATGAATTTCATCTAAATGTTCAGGAAAAAATATATACATCATATAACATCAGCGATAGAAAAAACACAGTCAAACTCAGTCTGGTTTCACAGACAAGATTTCACTTGCTGTGTCTCATCTTATTTCAACCAGTTTCATTTCTCTTCCTAACTGCTCTCCAGTTACACAGTCCCCCTCTTGGTACTGAGCTCTTAGCAAGTGCTTAATTAACAAAACCAAAAATTATGATCTTTCTTCCTTCTCAGATTGCTAGAGAAATCACTTCATTGACATATTTTCTAAAAATTATCTGTTTATGGTTGGCTGTGTCCATGAGTAATGAAATGAGTAACTGCAAAGAATGTGAAACAAAGCTAAAGAAATTAAATGAGTTTTAAATATATATATATATATAAAATAATTCATTTTCATGTATAGAACTAAGAGCAAATCATTTAGTTCTGGTTACTGGGGTTTGACTTAAGCAAAATCTCTCATAATGAGTACAGTGTATTTCAAAATAATGTAGCCAGTTTGTAGCCAAAAAAAAAAACTACAAAAAAAAAACAAACTACAAAGAAAGGTGGACCACATTCCCTTTCGACAAAACAATGAAGAAGAGTGACAGTAAGAGATGATTAATATTCTAGATGGTAGAACAGTCTGTAATTAAAACACGATATGCCAAAAGATTACAGCCAAACAAGAAGCCTGCCCTCATCTGCTTCTTAGTATTACTAATTGTACAGCTATTAGGCCAAACAGTGGCTTTCCTTATTAGAACTAATTCCTTTATTTGCTGTGCAGTGCTCCTGCCTCAAAGCCCCAGACAGCAGAAAACCAATGTATGCCACGAACGACTTAGCAGAGGTAGAGAGGGGCACGTGTGAGTGACAGTGACGGAGGTGCACGGATGGAGGGAGCGTACGGCACGGAGCAGCCCCTCGTAAAGCTTCCCTTCAAATCTCTTTCTTGCAGCTGACGAGCCCACTGTTGGCCAAAACACACATCCAAAATAAGGTCTAGGTTGGGATCTTGAAGCAGTTTGGGCGCCCAGTCCTTCCTGTTCAGTGCAGAAACACGTGGTGGGTGGGCAGGCTGCTCAGCCCCTCAGCACCCTCCTCTCTCCCCTAAAACAAGCAAAGCCCTTCAGCTCGTAGTCCCAGTGCCACTTCTGCCAGTCTTTCCGTGTCAGAGGTGTCACGGGAGAGAACCAAATGTTGCACAGTCCTCAGGCACCTGGGGGCTGGCCAGCCTGCAGCATCTCCTGGGTGGCACCCAGGGACTTGAGGTGAAGTCTCTCCTGGAGGAGCGTATGGCCCCAAAGCTACCCGGGTGCACAACGAAGTGGTTCATAGTGCCAAAAAAGGCTGGTCTCATCAGACAGCCTGTAGCCCACCATGCTGCTTATCTTCTGTAGTGCCCTGCTGCAGCTCTGGGCTGGGTCCCACCGGTGCTCCTGGAGCATCAAAGCCCCGCACCCACTGCACTGCAGTGTGGAGCCGAACATTTCCACTCCACCAAAGCAAGCCTGACACCACAAAGATGAGCCAGCTGGGACCTGCTCAGCACATGTCCTCCCTAGCTCTGTGCAGATGCACACTCAGGTTTCCAGCAGGCATCGTATGCACAAGATGAAGGACACGGAGCGGTTTGTCCATGCGGACAACATGCATCCTACTTGAATGCACGTGGAAAACACTTCCCCACAGGAACTCCACATTTTTTTAACTTCAAACACATGCTGTACTTAACCTAAACAGAGCTGAAAGAGATTGTGAAGAATTGGATGTATTTCAAAGTCCCAACAGCCCAGCTTTTCAAATCTCAGACCACCCTTCATCTGATTATTTGTGGGCCTAATGAAGTAATTGCAGAGTGGCGGCCTGATTTCCTCAAATCAAATGTCAACAGTCACGAATCTCCAGGAGTTTGTGCAGCTTGATAACACGGCAGCTCTGCAACAAAGGGGCCTGCCCATGTTTTTCGTATTACGGAGCAGATGGAAGCTGTAATTCCCTCTGGAACAGAGGGATGCATTTCACCAAACAGTAGCGGATGACATGCTCATTTCTGGAAATGTTTTCTGCTTCTCTCTAGCAGATCAATGAGTTGTGGTTGAGAAGGGGCTGAAACAGTCGTGGTTGGACAAAACACTGCAGAGCGGACGGGGAAATAGAACAGCCAGCTCGTGACCTGTGCATCTGTGTCTGCCTGGTGCTCAGCGTGGGCTGCTTGCCCCTCTGGAAAGCCAGCCGGCTGGGTTGTCGTGCACAGAGAGAGCTGCCTAGCTGTTAGAAACGGCGATCCCACTAGCACACATCATGCCATTCTCAAGACATACACAGGTTTGCACTAGGTGGGCTCTGCAGGTGATGCAGTCTTTCTGTAGAGAGCATGTCAGCGCACCCACTGCAGTGGCGGGACACCTTCAGCGTCTTTGGAAGTTTCCGTGTATTTAAATCGCACAGAATGCTTTTTCTTAAAGTCAAAGTTTTTGAAATCCTACCTGCAATAGGGTCAGGAAGCCTCTCAGTTGTCTAACTAAGGAAGTTAGGCTGAAAAATACAAAACCTGGTTACTTCTTTAAAATGAAAATACCCAGGATTGCTGTCTCTGAACCCTTTTTCAGGTGTACCTGTTTGCTCTGTCAGTGATGCAGCAGCGCAGAGAAGAAGGCAAGGAGCACAGAGGGCTTAAAGCATCCTCTGAGTCCGACAAGGAGATTCTTTCATGAGCAAAAAGTTCAGGACATTTAAAATCAACCTTTGCAACCCAGTCCCTTCCAAAAGTATTTCCCCACCCCCCTTTCCCTGACTCTCCAGCAGGAAGAGACCAAAGCCTGCCCTCAGGAAAATACACTGGTACAATTTAGAAGAACATGAACTAGCAGAGGGAGAATAACCAGAAGACTACGAAAATACAGAATAACGTGGCTTACGGTGAGATCTGCACTGTCGTGCATTTTTAAAAGGTGCACATATTTGTTTCTCTTTCATGATGCTGATTATATAGATTCCCAAACTCCAAGGGGCTGTTTGAAATTCCATCTACTGCATAACTCGGTTGTTTCCAACCTTTCAAGCTTCGTGGAGTGTTAATTTCCGTGCTGGTGTGCGCCAACTTAGCCCATTTCTAAGCTACCCGAGTTCCTTCCTGCTGACTGACAGCACTCGGCGGCCAGCCCTCTGGTTCGCGCTGCTCTGCAGGACCTGAGCAAACATCTGCATCAGGCAACTACCGCAATAAACACCTGCTTTCCTCCCTCGCTTCCACCATCGATGTGTTGTTGGAGGCAAAAGACCACCTTGCAGGAATGGTGTAAGTTTTTAATTGGGAACTAACCACGACAGGTGGTAAAGTGTGTGGTTTTTATACCACCTTTGGCCCATTTTGAAACACCACCATTATAAAAAGAAAAAAATCACCCTCTGCTATTTTCTTTTGAGGGAATGAGGAGGATTTTTTCCATTAATACTGTAACACCTGATTTGGGGACTCAACAGACAGACACCTTGCTGCTGGCGCTGCCGTGGGGCGCTGGGGCCAAGCCCCACAGCTGGACAGGTCTGGGAACGGAGCAGAAAAGGGGAACCTCTGGGTCTGTGAAGCTTGCATTCACCTGAGCAGATTTCTGACAGTGAATGCATCCCAGGCGGTTATGAGCCCTCAAACCTGTAGACTTTGAAATTCAGCTTGTCCGGAGCATTTGCAGAGCTTTTACTCGTACACATGGGTAAATCTCTTCCATGAATGGCATGATCTGATGATAAGGCCCGCACCGGATTCAATTAGAGGAATTTCACTTGAAACTGCAAAATTAAATTCTCCTGGCAGTCTAAGGCAAAATAACTCATAAGCTGACAACACATCCAAAATTAATTCTGATTTTTAGAAGAGATATCTTTTGGCAAGTTTGATTTTCCTACCAGGATGACTTTTTTTTTTTTTAAACATGCAGCTCACTATTCAGTAAGCAGCATTTGAAAACCCAGGGAATGCTGTAGAAACAATTGAAGCAAACCCAGATACATGAGCAAAGTGTGATGTGATACTGATTTATTCAGCATGAAAACAGATTTATAGCAAAGTAGACGTCTACAGCTGAAAAGTCTACAACATTTGTAAATTTGCACTCATTTTCCCTCAATCACCTTTCTGTGTATTGCATGCACATTTTAAAATGGGCTCATGCACGTATCTTACTCATATTTAATGCAGGTGTGATCTGTAAGAGTTCATTTAACCATTTCCCCATGCGTATTGAGCTGTGTGTATAACAGAGGGCTGACCACGAACGCCCTCTTCCACTGCCCAGGCACTTCTACGCAGGCCACCTTGAGCTGCAGAGCTTTCTGCGTGGGATCCCAAGGGAAACGCAGCTCTGAAATGAGGCGACTGACCCATGCAGAGAAGCGTGCCTGAGAGGTGCAGCCCTGATGCGCTGCCATGAACAGGGTGGTGGTTTCAACAGCTCCAGCTCCAGTTACAGCACGGAGAGACAACAAGAAGAATGATGTTTCAAACAAATCTGTTACTACAGAAGGGAAAAGGATAGGACACGTTTAAAAACTCATGTGGTATGACCACGGATTTGTAGGACTGCCATTCACATCTGCACAGCCACACTGCAAAACATCACCCTCCGTGAGTGCGTAGGCACTTGCATGAAGATGCAGTGCCTGTCTCTGCCCCCGTTGCAATTTTGTCTTTGTGTTTTCCGCTGATCTTGGTGTATAACGTGCACATGCCTCAACACACGCAAGTCGTTCAAGGGAAAAAGGGCTCCTTGGAGCGGACGGAGGTTTAAAAGTCTCTGTTTTTGAAAGGCACTACTGCCAGAGCAGGTGCTTCCACTCACACAGACAGGAGCTAATTGTAGGATCGGCTCTGGCCTACGGGCTCTTTTTTATGGCTATGTCCACAAAGGCTTTGACTGGTCTCTGTAGTTAGTGACTGCACACACAAAGAGGTCTTTCATTAGCGGCGCTCCATAGGAAGCCAGGGCAGAGAGTAAATGATACCTTAATGTTCCCTTTCAAAGCTGAAGGGCTTGACAATGACGCTTGTTAGAGTACCATGGCATGTTCCTCCAGCCCTCCTCCTTCCAGCCTGCTCTTAAACCTACGAACATCTGATATGTAGCTCCAAACATTGGAGGTAATTGTTTATGCACTACTTTGGGAAGATGGAAGGAAACAGCCGCGTTTGAAGAGCGTGGCACCAATCCCACGTTACGGTCAGTGCCCATCCATCACACCGCTGACGGACCGAGCCCGCGGCTGTGCACAGAGCATCTGAAGGTGTGAGCAACTATGAAACCGCACTGACAAAACCACTATAAACCCCCTTATTAATTCAAATTAACACGTTAAGTGAACACCAGAAAAAATATGAAAGAATTGGTATAGGACAATGTCCCATTTCTGAAAGGTGGTGGTTTTATTCCCCATATGACCTGCTTCCCTGTGAAAAGGAAGCTCTGTTTACCCACACTAGCTAGCCTGGAGTTGTGTGCCAGTAAGTGAAAATCCTATTTTTTTATAAGGCACCATACTTTTCAGGGACTTTGTATCAAAATCTGCCTTCTTGGCGGAGTACAAGAAAAGGACTGCAAGAAAAACAGAAGGAGAGAAAAACAAAGAATACATTTGCTGAGTCACATGCAAGGCACGTTTGCAACAACAGACCAAATAAACCTAAATAAATATTTTCATCATTATTCAATTTGAGGCTCTTCTGGTATTTTACAGAATGCTCTTAGTTTTGACAACTTAGATTATTAAGGGGGATTTTATGTACCCAGTCTAGTTGGAATGATGTGACTACAAAAGCTTGGGGAAAAAAAAAAAAAAGGAAAAAAGGAAGAAGCAAAAAGCCCAGAAGTGAATACTAAGTAAACATATTTAGAACCATTGAAAAAGAAAGTAATTTGTCATCACTTCTTCCATGGATTTTAGGTTGTATCTATATAATAGAAATACGAGCTGATGGAAATGTGCTATGAATACTTTTATTTTAGTTTAATTTTTTTATATATATATTTTTTTTGAGCTTGCAAAATTAGCATTCACAAAGCCAGACAGCCAGGTGTTTTGTCTGTGAAAGATAAGCATCTCATCTCTCTCCCAGCTTTGTTTGACAGATGAGCACTATCCCATCACTTTCGAGGCATATCAGCCAAATAGAGATCTTCCAGCTGCACCCTTTGGAGCAGATCAGCAAAATGGTGCGTAGGAAGTACACATTAGTGAGGTAACTGCCTAAAGCATACTTGGAGATACTTATATTTGGGAACAGCTAGCTACAAATATATGACACGGCTCACCCTACATAAGAGTTGGACTGTAGTTACACAGCATTTTTTTTTTATTATTTTATATCAGCAAAGCCAGCTTAGAAGCTTGTATAGGCTAATTGGTATCTTGTAAAGGCAACAGACACCCTCTGGAAATGCTGTGCTTCCCACTGCCCACAGAGGGAGCCCAAATAACTGGCCTGCGCTAGGAATCCAAGTGTGAGAGTTAAAATAGAGTGGTGACAGGAGATAAACCCTCAGGGGAAGGAGCAAGTGCTGAGGCTACAAACTCTATTGGGCTACAAACTTGTGGAAGTAAAACTCCAGTCTTTTGTGGTGGGTCCCTGCAGGTGACCTGGTGTTGTATCTGTCAGGCATTCAGCAGTAAGTCTAGGCTCTGGCCTGAGTTTTAGTATGGCTACAAGCAGGAGGCTGCCAGTGCTCCTTAATTCCTCACAAAAACTTTAGGATCCTCAGTTCTGCTCAAGAACTGGCAAATAGAAGGGAAAGATGGGAAATCTACCAAGTTTCAATGGCCAGCAAGAATGCTTATGAAGTCTGTGTGCTTCGAGGCCCATCTAAAACCTACGAGAGGCGGTGCTGTCAGTCACAGTCCAGATGGCAGAACTGCGGGTGAGCTAAGTCAGTGAGAGACTGGCTTTTGATTTCACTGGGACCAGGTTTTAACTGTGCTTTTCCCATGGCATAACTGGAGCCTCTTACACCCCTTATAACTTTCCAGCTGGCTGTGCAACGTTTGTCTTCTCAGACTCACAGAGTGGCCGAGGCTGGCAGGGCCCTCTGGGCTCACCTGCTCCAAGCCCTGCCCAAGCAGGGACACCCAGAGCAGGCTGCCCAGGGCCAGGCCCATGTCCATTCGGCTTTTGAAGACCTCCAAGGAGGAGACCCCACAGCCTCTCTGGGCAGCCTGTGCCAGGGCTCCTCACCCGCACAGCACAGAAGTGCTGCCTGGTGCTCAGAGGGAGCCTCCTGGGCTCCGGTTTGTGCCCACTGCCTCTTGTCCTGGCACTGGGCACCACTGAAAGGAGCCTGGCTCCATCTTCCTTGCACCCTCCCTTCAGCTATTTATACACATTGATAAGATCCCCCCTGAGCCTCCTCTTCTCCAGCCTCGTAGAACACGATTAGCCTGGAGTCTCAGCCACAAGAAGGTTCTGCTCAGCATTGCTCCCATTCCTCTGTCTCACCCTTCACTGCTGTCAGGATGTTCCTCAGCCCCCCCCCCCCCCCCCTTTTTTTTTTTTTCCCCTTATCCTTTTCCTGCAAGCCTGGCCTGGAATCTTTATCATAACACCTCTTAACACATCTGAACCACCATATTATTGTCAGATGTTGTGGTCGTTCAGCATCTGGCAACTTGTGCCACACTCTCATGAAATGACACATCTTCCAGGTCTTGCTTTGATGAGGCACCGGGCAGCTGAAGTCTATTTTTAAATGCACTAAAAATAATTGTTCTTTTTGTTGTGAAAACCAGGATTAAGCTGTTATTCTATGCTAGGAATTTGTAGGGCTTCCTGCAGGGGCTCAGAGACTCGCTCCAGCAAGGTTATTTTTAGAGCATCCAAGACAAGTTCCATAAACATTTATTAAACAGAATTTTATTTTTTTTTTTACCCATGCAAAGCAATGTATTTTAGCACATTTGGTTCCTCCATTTTCTGTGTTGCTGCTCATTTGGTATCAGAAATTTCTCTATAATCCACAAAAAGTAAGAGATGGTTGGTGGCAACAAATTACCCATCATCTCTCCACCTTCTCTCCTCTACCCTTTATGGCAGATACAGTCCTCCTGCATTTTCAAAGGTTAAGCCATGTGTGGATATTATGAACTCGGGGTTACTTCTGTTCTGGAATATGTCTGACAGTCTGCTGCCCTCTGTGAACACAGGGCAAAAGACAGGACAGGTGCAGACTGACTGCAGCAGAAGTGACCATGCTAATACTAATACTCCGCTGCTCTTCTATTTGCTAACACTCTTCTCCTTGCTCTTTTGTGGGGATATTTTCAAATTATATTCCAGGCAGCAGTAAAAGTGGTAGCAGATTATGCTAAACTCCAGTGTAATGAATCCTGTAAATCATCCAAGCAGTTTGTCTGCAAAATATTTTGGAACTAGAAGCACAAAGCAGTGTGTGTAGCTTAGAAAAGAGCTATTTTCCTAGCAAGCCTTCCCACAGTGTTGTTGACAATTCTCAGCGCCTTTGTATGCCCATGAATACCTTGCAGTAACTTTGGATCCCTCAGGCTGCCACTCTCCCCCTTATTTCAGGGTCCAACAGGGCATACTTAAATACCTCAGAACCCGATGATACAGAGGATAAAACAGCTTCGTGCCATTCCCTGGTAGCTTCATTAGGCAAGCTACTTTCCTGGCCACCTGGGTGTGTTTCCCTCCAACACCTGGGGCGCAATTCTCCCACTGGTTGCAGGGCAGTGAATCACATGTTTCATAAGGGCAATTTCTGCTCTTGCAACTGGCTCAAACCCTTAGGAAGGAAGATGGCTTATCATCTATTTATTCCACAGGCAGTGTGGAAACTCCCTTCCCATTACACATTTTCTAGTGCGGATATTTCCCTTCTAAACTGACCTCATAACATTAGGAGTGGAAGGTGAACCACGGCTCCCAGGCAAAGTCTGTGAGGAGAAGGTCTCGGAAGTTGGTCATCTTTACATCTATAGTTCCAGTTTAAACAGCTGATGACTGAAGAAGCAGAAAACAGGGGTCAGTAAATATAAAAATAAATAGAGATAGCAGGGTGAAAAGGATGAGCTGAAAAGTTAGCGTCACTATGACCTGGGGACACATGCAAGATTCAGTAAGACAGAGTTGCTGGAATAGTTTACTATGAATGTTGTCCTTTTCTACTGATTTTTAAATGAACACAGCGTTTTTAGGAAATTTTGGTCATTTTCCACATCACTGTGGTGCCATGTGCATGACCAGGGCTTTGATCTTGAGCACATGCCCAGTGTTTCTGGAAGGCTCCTTGTTCTGGAAGGCTTCTGTTCAAGATCTGGTACAAGTCAGAAACTTTTAAATATAGCTGCAAGGTATGTTAAGGAGTCTGGGGACATCAGAGAGGGGGTTACCCTGCCCAGGTAGAAAAATCTATTGTGTGGTTCATGGAACAAGCCACTGCACTCTCAGTCTCCTCTTGTTTATTGATGAGGAACTATTGATGAGGCAGAAAGCTGTATGGAAGTACTTTGGAGTAAATCAATAAAAAGATATGCATTAGAGCAGAAAGAGGGTTTTTCTTAATAACTACATTTTTCACTCTTGATTTTTTTTTATTTTTTTTTGTCCAGTAAACACCTGAGTCACAAATAATGCAAGGCTTGGGATGGGTTGGCTGTTTGGTTTGTTTGGTATTTACATGCAAACCTTGCTTTCATTTTTTTTTTCTGTACTGCTCTGTAAACTTTTCCTTTTAACACTTCTGCCTCAACTTTTGGCAACACCTGGATCGCATATTTAATTTGCTTTTTATCTCATCAGCTTGTTAGCTTTAAACAACTGACACGCTTCATCAAAAGAAGAGAAAAACCAAAACAAGAACCCTATTAACCTCTGTTACCCATACAAACTAATTACCTCTAACCCCTCCCCAATTATCCCTGGAGAGAGGAATTGTTTTCATTAGCTTCCTGCCCTCTTTCCACCCCTCTTCTCTGTGGCTGCCTGCCTTGCTCCTCAGGAGCACGGTGCTGATGTGCCCCCACTCGGTGCTGATGTGCCCCCACTCGTGGCTGCCCTCCCAGCCCCGAGGGCTCTCCAGGACGAATCCCCCACCCCTGCTCAGCTGAGGTGCTCTTCAGAGCTGTTGGGGTACCCCAGGGAAAAGTCCACTTTTTGCCACAATTTTCAGTCACACCTGGTTGTTTGGTCCACAGTCGAGGGTGGTGACCCTTAGCTTCTGACCTTGGATTACGTTTCAAGTTTTAAATGGGCTTCCCGTCTGCTGATTAAAGCTTGTTTGTTCAAAGCGAAGGGATTAAAAAGAATAATTATAATCCTGCTAATTTATGTGATTCTTCATGCTAAACCATGCCTGCATGCATAGACATCTGTGAGCACACGTGCCTGGGACATTTTTGTGTGCATTTGTTCTAAACCTGTGCCAGCAGCAAGGGAGACAAAGATTATTAACTGGCTGCTGTTAGTCCTCTCCGTGCCATATATATGTCAACGCACGCGATCTTTCTTCCTTTTTCATTAAGAACATAGTAAAAGCAGTGAGGCATTTCAGTACGCTGAGCTCTTGCTTCTGAATTAATATTCAACAAGTAATCTGACATGAAAGGTGAGAGCAACCGTGACTTCGGCCATCTCTTTTATCAAACAGCCACAACCACACATTTCCACACTACATACCAAGTTTTCAGGGCACGACAGATGCACACACGTTGTGCGTGTGGAATTGAGTAAAGCAGGGCAGCATCTACTTATTGCACACAGGCCAAGGCACTCTCGTCAAGAGCCCTATAAAGCAGAAGGCAGCGAGAGGGAAGAACTCCCTGTTCCAGGCTGGCAGAATGGATTTTCTATAGATGGTCTCAGGCTGCCACCATTCAGATCAGCATCAGGCGAAACGAGTGGATCAATTCAGAGCTCAAAGCAAGAGGGAGGTACACAGCACCGGTCTCTTGGCAACCCCGTCTTAATTATTTTGTGTCAAGGAAGGTGTCAGATGGAAACTGGGCTCCTCTCTGCATCTGGACCAGGCACACAGCCCCATGCTGGCCCGACTAAAACTCGAGGCATGGTCCATATTTACCTAGAGGGGCTCTGTGCTGGGTCCTACCTTGATCCAAAAGTTTCTTGAAGGACTTGTCAGTGCATTTCTTGGCCTGGGCCAGGAGATTAGAAGTTGTTTGGATTAGGATTTGAAGCCTGGGGTGAGCCAGAGGGTCTGAGTCACTCTGCAGTAAATGCCTACAGCACACCTAGTGCTGCCAAGCACAGGCCGGGAGGGCCCAAGCAACCATGGCCGAAGCAGAGGATCCACTTAACCTCATCCTAACAACACCAATCATGAATTTCCCCCCAAAAAAATATCCGGCGAGCACAGCTGGCCACCTTAAGGGGCAAAAGAAAGTACACCGTTTTTCCACCTGAGATATATTGCAGATGAGAACAGGCGTCTGGGCAGGCTCTATGGAGCCCACGAGGTTTTGCTTTTGATGCCTTCCCACTACCAGCTGAGCAGCAGTGCTGCAGAAAGCTGCCTTGCCTTCCATCCAAGGGTGTAGGACACTAATATTACCACTTAGATAAATAAAAAAATACGGGGTGAACTTGATGTGCAGCCGTTATAGAACTGCCTGTGTTACAGGGGCCTAGCTTTGATGTGTCATGGGGCCTACAGCTAGCCTCTGCCCTCTCCATGTTGGTGAATTTGTGCTCTTCTTCTGGCCGAAGCAGCCCCTCTCCCATCCCTGCGGTGGTGGTCTCTCTGGCAATGCAGGGACTTGTGCCCACAAGACGTGTGGCCCCGTCTTTGGCTCCTCGCTGGCCAGGCTTGACCCACGGTAGCATTAACCAAGTCATCCAAGAGTGCAGCCACAGCAAAATTAAGGCAGAAAATTAGAAATGCTAAAAATTTTTAGCACTCTCCCCCCCCCATCCACCTCTTTGGGAAACTGCTTTCAATCATTTTATGTACTGAAAACAAACATGAAAGGGAAACTCTCCTCTGCCTTCAGTTGTCAGAGCAAAAACCAGAATTCCCTGAGCTCTTTTCAGAAGTGCTAATATTCTCCCCCAGGCCTTCATTATATCGCACACAGATCTGCAGTCCTCTGCACACAGACGAGGAGGGAACAGCCTGAAAAAGTTGGGCTGCTACATTTATTTATTTATTTAAAAAAATAAAAATAAAAAAAAAAATGCCAGCATCAGTGAAAAACAAATTGGAGAGTGCAAAAATTAAAAAAAAAAATAAAATAAAAAAGAGCTAGAGAGAAGCTTTGGTTCCAGTAGCAATCTAATGGGAAATGTCAGGTTGGTGTTAAGGGGTCTCAAAGAGGGTGGAAAAGACAGTGGGGCTGCATCCCCCTCCTCCAGCCAGGCACTTGCAGGGTGGGGGCCACGCGTGGTTCCAAGTGGCTGAAATCTCCTTCTGAAGGTGTCAAGTTTTCCTTTCCTTGATCTCAACAGGAATCTCAAACTTCTGCCTGCTGTGACTGAGCGATGCGGCGTGCCCGGTGCTTCTTGAGAAAAAAATCCACCTGCATGCATTTCACTGCTGATCTCTCCCTGCACAATTTTGATTTTGTAAATGACACTGCTACTTTCAAGCTCAGGGAGAGCAGGCTCCTTTCTTTTTTTTTTTCTAGGGGAACAAATAGTCTTAAAAATCAAAAAACCTACTGGAGGCCAAACGGGATGTTCTGTACATCTGGGCAAACCCCCTGATCATTACTATATTTCCCATCAAATAAAACAGAATTCCTTTCAGTTTGATCACATATTTTTTTTTTCTTATTTCAACAACAGTGGAAGTGCTTTGTTCGGTTTGAATTATCTTACATCATGTTATTTTATAAAAGAAATGCTTGTGTTGAAAGGAAGATTATTTTGAACAGGAAAATTAAACCATTTGATAAGATGAAATTTAGAATGCCATTTTTAAAATTTACTGGAACACTTTGGAAATAATTCAGTACAATAAAGTTAAATTGCAATTAACATATTTCAGGGGGTCTTTTTTTTTTTTTTTTTTTTTTTTTTTAACAAACCAGCACTTTCAAATTGGAAAAAAAAATATATTAGGAAATTTCTGAGGATGGGTCAGCTTCATCCTACAGTTACGGATCCCATTCTCTTGCTCATCTTATTTTTGATCTACTTATAATTTGAATGAGTCCAGTAAGGCCTGGCTAAAATATAACTTGAGAAAGGAAAGAGAAACATATTCAACGTGAATGCTCTCTTTTCTCCTCAGTGAACAGATTTGACTGCAATGATGAATAATATGCATACTATCCATATGCAATGATTGTAAATAGCAGGTTTTGTAACAAGGAGAAATTCTCTTTGTGTTTCTTAACCTTTCACAATGTATGTAGTTTCACTGGTGCTACAGCATCCTGCTTAACCTGCATGCTGAAGTCGTGCAAGAAGGGAATTTGCACTGTCAAAGTGTATGATTTTATGTTCATAACAAAGGCAGTTGTGAATCTCATCTGGGGCAGAAGCACTTGAAAATCCAACCCCGGACTTGGCAGAGGCCCATTTTACCAACTTGTGAATAAATTTCTAGGCCTACACAAAGTGTTCTTTCGTAGTGAGATACCCAACACACAGGGTAATCCACCCAAACACCAAACCATGACCCGGCAATGGAAGGAAAAGCCAGATGGTGAAAGATGAAGGGGACAGTAGAAGGGACCAACATAATGACTGGTGCTACCTGGGAGAGCTGGCAGGGCAGAGATCAATTCTTGCTTGATCTCCAAAAGAGAACCAAACCCAATAATTGTAATCAACAAAACACATCACTTCTCGGTAAAGCATGATGAAGAGAGGAAGTATCATTTTGGGGAGAATTATATGGCAACAAGCACCAAATTAAAGATAACATAAAGAAGTAAGGGGCTGTGTGTTTAGAAACAGGCATGGTTAACGTGGGGCTCTACATTCGAGCACTTCATTTCAGTATCTGCATTTAGGTAGGCCATGTGCATTTTTTTTAAAGTGAAAACAGAGGCACCTGGGAACAAGCCCCAATAAAAATGATTGCTCTTAAATACTGTAGCTTTCCCTACTAATTCTCATGTCCTGAACCCAATTTTTACCCCTTTAATACCCCTGTATTTTTTTTTATCGCATAGCAGTGGCGGGTATTGGCTAACGGCAGGATGGCACAGACAGCACCCTCGCTCCTGGAATAGCTCCAGCACAGAAAAGACATTTATAGCATGCTGCCAACAGCCATCCACAGCAGCCCCCTCAGTTTTTAGATCACAGTTTACAGCAGATAGAGCTTTTTTGTCTCTCACTTTACTCACAGTGTCTAAAGAAGAGAAAAAAAAAAAAGCTCTAAAACATTACTGTAAAAAAAACAAAAACAAAAACAAAGCAAAACATGAAGCACCATTGTAGGCAGGTTTCCCAAACACCCTGTGAAGACACTGATGCTAAGATACCATTGCAGGCACATGATGTGTATGGAAATGAGGATTTGTTTGGTTTTCACCCACTTGCCCAGGGCCTCTTTTGGGTTCCTCTAGATTTCGGTAAGTTAGATGACTTTAAAAAGTCAGTGACAGCAATACAGCATTGGGAACAGATAAAAGAGCATATGAACTGCCCTCCTGATTTGAGCCAAACTTCAAACACATGACACACCGTGAGACATACGCCTACGTTCATAGCAAGGCACCTGCATCAGGGCAGTAATACAGTTTTCCAAGTGCAGAGCATCTTTCACCTGCCTCTAAAAGCCCTGTCATTAAAAATTAGCTTCAACTGCTTCAATGTGCTATAAAAATGCTCAGGTATCAAACTAGGACGAACCTTCCACTGTTAAAAGTTGAAAGCATTTTTGCTGTTGTGTCTCTTCAACCAGTTGGTTGTGCCAGTACTGGAAAGCACTGATCAATTCTTACTCTCCCCAGATGCCACCCCAAAGGCCTGAGACATTTGTCTAGTGTCTGGGGCTCAGGACTTGAGTGGTTTAGCCTGTACTGCCGTAGCTTCTTCTGTGTCTCAATGCATATCAGAAAATGTTAGGATAAACAAGCTACTTCAAAAACTGGCATTGCATACTGCCTGCTGCTGAGCATCTAATACAACAGCTAAGTTTGCTCACTTGCTTCACTGGAGTAATCCTGAGAAAATCAATAATGTAGTCAAGATACAGCGACTCTATTCATGTGGAAGTTGCAATTCAGCTAGAAGTTAAACATGGCATCCCTCAGGCTGTTTTCCAAGGCCAAGGAATTGTTAAACGTCATTACAGCACTGAATGCATGCCATCTAGCATATGTAATACACCCCCTCATACCCTCTCCCCTCATTTTCTTTTGGCTACAGACAAAAATCTCTGCAAAGCCGAACAAATAACAAACTATCTTGTTTTATGATTTGTATTGTGCCCAGAATATTAACCCGCTGTCTTCAGAATATATCCAAAGACATGGGGCATTGATAAAACAGCCAGCTTTTTGGCATGACTACCTACATAGATAATTTTCCTCAAATGATCCTAAAGTACTGATTACAATTTTCTTGCTCTTCTGTTAGATCAGTTGTGGTTGACACCTGCTCTCATCTAGTCTCTTCGGTGTTGGTTAAGTTCACTCCTGTAGCTGAGATACAACAGAGGGAGGGTTTGCATGGAGAAATTTCTTTTCATAGATGAAGGCTGGCTCTGGGCCATGGCAAAGCAGGCAGTCTCCTAGGGCAAAATGCTGCTCGCAGCAGTGAAATGGCCCCAGTCCTTCTACTGACCTTGCTCATGCCAGAGCCCTGGCAAGGCAGGGTGGCTGCTGCTTCAGAGGGGAAAACAGGTGAAGTACTTCCAAAGAAGGGAGAAGGACGCATCTGCTGATAGAGTTGCTGCTTCCGGCCCTCCAGGCTCCAGGGGGTAGCAGATCTGCAGATCCCTCCATCTCAACCCTTCACCGGGCTTTGGCCCCCTTTTTACCACAAGCCTTGACTTTTGCAGCAGCAAAAATCATTTTTGCCTGTGCTGCTGAGCAGCTTGAACAAGCAATGTTAATTAGTCCCACAGACTAGAGTTAGAAAAAATGGACAAGCTTTCATGCACCCGATGTTTCTTATTTGATTAAGCTGCATTCTGCAAGTAGAACACATTCTAGTAGAACAGAATACCCTTTAAAATGGGCAACATATGCAATTAACTGACAGGATCTGAAACGATGGGACAAGGAAGGTAAAGTAATAAATTGCAAAACTGGAAAAAAAAAAAAGTCCGACACAAAATGAGAAGGATTTGGGGTGTTTCTCAGTGTGGAAGAAGTGACACAGCCTAAAGGAATGGTTATTCTTACATGTTATCACCCACTTGGTAAAAGCACAACTTGATATCAGTTTAAAAGATAACAATGGCAGAGTGAGGTATGTGCATCAAGGGGGTTCCCAATCAGTCAGTATTCAAAAGTCTGAATTTTAGAGGGGTTTACACCATCAGGGATGGAAGAAGCTGAAGCTGGATCTCAACGTCAGCCTAGTCTCATAGCCCATGTGAACCACCTAATGGGTTATTGCATCCCTACTGCAAGTTGCGGGCAGAATTTCTGAGGAGCAGCTGAAAGGAAGTTGTACAAACAATGCTTCAAATGCTGTTATTGCAAGGTCAGCATAGGCTAAGCTAGGGTACAGCATGCACAGACACCCTCGGTGAAACAAAAAGCAACTCACTTTTTAGTGCACATAGTACACAGCTTGCTACACAAATGGAAGGGTCAAAAGTCAAGGCAAGATTGATACTCTTCAGCGATGACACAAAGGAGAAGAGGCCCTGCTCATAACCATGGCACCACTAGCCCAGCAAGAAGCTTTTATTTTCCTGAGGTTGAGGATAAGATAACTGTGATGCATCCAGCTGGCAAGGTTGTCAAGGAATTTCCCCAAGGCAGAATCTGAGCCCAGACTCCACTGGGCAAGATAAACAGATGTACCAAGCACATACTGAGATCTCCAAGACTATACTAATCGTGCTTTACACCATGCCTGGAAACAATCCCACCAAGGTTTACTGCACGGATGCCATGACCTAGATACTTGCAAGCAATGCAGTAGAAAGTGGCAGCATTTTCTCATGGAGTTACCAGCAGGATCCTCCAGCCCTGTGAAACCACCACATGACAGGCATGATAAATGATCCCGGCTCTTTACTGTTCGGTATAACATTAGCAGGACAAGGGAAGAAGCACAGAAAAGAGGACAGACTCGGGAGAAATACTAAAGAGATCATCTCGGCGTATCTCGACGTCCTCCTTATGTCACAATCTCCTTCACCCTTCAACATCCTTCTTCTCCTCCCCACCACCACCCACCAGCAGGGATCAAACAATCAGGTTTTGCAGATGAGCATTATTGCCAAGAACATCTGTTTGGAAGTGTACTTTTTCAGCAGGGCTAATTGACTATTTCTAGGATTGAATGTTTTTGAAGCAAAGATGTGAATCTGATGCTAAAAATGAAATTAAATGAATTCACCCTTTATCATCCCCTATCTTGACAGTACCAAGGAAAACAACAGGGTCAAAAACCGTCTCCATCCTAAAAGATTTATATTTCCTGATTTCTCCTTTGCTTTTTACCTTCCATTTACCTGATAATTCTGCTCAGGGTCTGCTGAAGACAGAAGATTATTCATGTGAAAGTTGCACTTGCTTAATTAATGCTAATACACACCCAAGAGGATCACATCATAATTAGTGCAGCTCCGTGAAAGTACCGGAGAAAACAGAGTGCTCTACATGCAGGCTGCTGTACCATCAGATTGACGAGCAAACTGCAAAACTGCTTTCAAGCAGCATAGGGCTGAATCTTGTTCCATTTTTGTCACTCTAGTGATGCTATCATGAGATACAGTGGCCTAAGTACGACAATCAGCCCTGTAATTCAGCAGTGATTCTGTTTTAGTTAAGATTATCTCCGGTCCCAGAGAGGGCATTTCTTCCTTCTTTCCTCTTCACTACCCTGGTGGGTTTTGAAGTAACGTACCAATTCTGGCAGCATACTACTGGACTGGAGCAGTGACACAAAAACCATCTGAGCCATTCAGAGCCAATGTTGCACTTTCACTTGTCATTGATCTGCCTTTTGCTCATCAAAAGCAATGGTGCAACTCATCCTGGCTTCCACAGCACAAAATCAGGCCTGTGAATGACACACCTGGCCAAGCCAAAAAGCCACAGCTAGTTGTCAGTGTCCATTAGTGCCACACAGTATCTACAGGTGGGCAGAAATAGACTTGGGTTAAATTTAATTTTATTCTATGATACAAGTGCTACGCAGAGTAATATATTCTCACGACTAAGTAAGCTGCCCCTTCAATGCTGCTGCCTGGGGCAATAGCCAAATCAGCCCACAGAAGAGGCCTGCCCTGACATTAGACACCCATGACGTTCATTAGATGTGCTCGTGTTCTGCAGGGGACTCAGAGCACGAGGAAAAAGGCCGTTCAGCATCACAAGGCAGTCAGTACGCTCAGAAAGATTAAACCCAACAATGACAGACAGCTCCAATGACTATTCTAAAATGGCAGTTTGCCATGAGAACGGTGAAGTACAGGTTTTATTAACTAACTTTCAGTTAATTTGCTGTCCATCGGGATTCAACTGTCAAGAGACTGCTCTTTTCATGCAAGTTAAAATACCACTGTGGCAACCGTTGAGTAAGCATATTCCCACTGTGTCTTGTAATAATGTAATACAGCTTGAAAAACAAAAACAGCAAACACACACACACAAAAAAAAAAAAAAAAGGGAGACTCTTTAAGTTGTGTCAACCTTTGACATTGTTCCTGAATTGCCCCTAAATGCTGTGGCTGACATCCTTGCCTCGTTGCAGCAAAAGGAAGGCTCTCACAGGCTCCTGGAGCACAGACTGCACTTTCACTTCACTGCCCCAGCCTTCCTGCTTTTCTTGCTTTTGCAGTCTGCCTCCATCCTCCCGTTTTAGCTCACGTTAGTGCAATCACTGCCAAATTAAAAATTAAAGACATTAAATCAATACAAAACTCAGTGCTAACAATCTGTGTCCAAGCCTCATTCTTCATTATTATTCCTTGCTTCTATTCCTCTGGGATCTTGCTTTTGCGGTTTCTACTTCTCCCCAGTGAGGAGTCACTTATGCCAAAGGTGCGAGATTATTATTAGGAATGGTACACCAGCTCTCTTGGGAAGAGCTGAAGAACTAGTTAACCTGTAAACAAGTGCCGGAACCAAGCACAGGATGGAGGAGCCAGCTGAGCTTTCCCTGGTCTACGGGCAGTTCAGCCTCAAACACAAAAATGCTGCTGTTGTCTCATTCGCAGCCCTGCAATGAAGATCAGCTTCCAGCTAAATCAGCAGTTAAGGGGGTCTCTCCAGCTAAACCTCCATTTTTTCCCACCAGAAGAACACGGGCATTGATTCAGCATTGGAAGGACTGGAGATCCAGGTTCAAATCTGCATTTGGACAAGACCCTTCCCTAATTCCTTCTGGCCAGTCGCAAGCGGCAATGAACTGGACTGCATGTCACGCAGTGGAAGACAGAAGGACCTAAGCTAGAGAGATGAGAGAAAATTTGTAAGTGCTTTGTCAAGCGCAGGCAGCAAAGGGAAGATGAGGTAGTTTGCTTCTCTTAACCACTTAAGAATGAATCAGTCCTTTCTATAGTATATTGTTATCTATTTATCTGCCTCTCAAAGAATATACATAGTACACATCTTATAGAAAGGATATGTACTATACAGTATACACATATGAAAGTTCATAAAAAAAATTAAGTCTGCAACCCTGCAATACTAAGGAGATCCAAACGTCAGACTTCTGAGCTTTTATTAACAAGAGTGAGGAAAATTATTTTTTAAGAGGTGAAAGTCACAAAGGGTGTGCCTGTCCCTTTTTCCTTCCCTTTCTGTTACATACAATGCACAGCATGTGGCAGTTACCTGACAGCGACGTTCTTAATGTCCTGTACCCCACAACGGTGAATTTGAAGGAGCATGCTACAAAGTGTATGGCTTCAATTCGTACTTGTTGTACTAACTCATTGTGTCTATTTTTATAGCTTATTTGAGGATTCCTTGTTCTACAGTGGTGACAAAGATATAATTTGCAGCGGTAAGACTCCTAAGAACTCCCAAGCAAACAGCATTTTGACCTTTGCACTTTCTGATGCACATAACCTCTTAGAAACAACAACAAAAACAACAGCAACAAAACAAAACCAAACCCAACAAACAAACAAACAAAACCACAAAGGTAATCATCTGCAGAAGGGAAAACATAGGCAATGTCTGTGACTGCTCTCTCTGCCCTTGTCTCCCAGCATTAATACCTCCAAAAGGGATATTGCCTTCTCTGGGTGCATGTATATTATTGTTTTAGCTCACATCAAGTGTGAGCTTTGGAAGCAAACTTACAAATCATTCTCACTTGCCAGATTTTGGTTCACATCATGGAGATTTTGAATTAGATATTTGTTTCCCTTGAAATTAAATTGGAAGACATGTCCAAGAGGTCACCCAACGTTCTCCAGCTCCTAATGGGCATTCAGCTACCTGATACCAGACTAGAGCTGGCCTGCAGTAAAACTCCTAAACGTGATGTGAACATCAGTCCTCAGCACCATCTGCTCCTCTCCTCTTGCAGCAGGCTACTTGCTGGTGTAGGTACAGCCTCTGAAACTAGCTTCTAACTTTCTCTAGGGACTTCTTGCTTATGGCCTGCTGGGCTACTGTTGGGCAGCAATCCCAGTGCTTCAGCTGAAGTCCAGGCTGTTGTAGGTGTCCCTGCCCGAGCAGGGGAATTGGAGCAGGTGACCTCTCGAGGTCCCTGCCAACCTCAACCCTTTGGTGATTCTGTGGCAACTATTCTTTCGAACTATTCCATAAAATCTGAAATGTATCCTCACACAGGATCAGAGGGACATGCCGTTAACTCCTCATGGAAGCGGTCTGAAGGTTCCTGGGGTGGCAGAGTAACCTAACCCATCATAACTGATGTGGAAGGATGCTGCTAGTCCAAGGAGCAACACTAGGCCTGCGCTTCTGCAGCTGACAAAATCAGGCTTTGATTGGAACATCTCCCGGGTCATAGAAATGCCATTTTCATAGACATGGTGCCCAGGGACCTCTCCTGCAGAAAATCAAGTATTGCAGCCACCGGCAAGAGGGACGGCTCCCTGTCTAGAGCTGGGCAGAGGCCTCTCCAGCTCCCGTGCTGCCCGGGGCCGTGCTGGGAGGGACGGTCGCACCGACCTTTCCTATCGCTAGTGCTACAGGCAGCGAGGCAGGAAGAGGTATTGTATTAGTATATGCACAGCGGGGCACTGAGGGAAAAGGGCAGATTAATTAGAACACACAAAAAAGAATGGTGATCCATTTTTTCAGGGTCAGCATTTGAGGAAGGGAAAACAAAACAGTTTTGCTTGTGGTTCAGGAGAATATCATGTAAACTTGTTTGAGGCTAAATATCTTCTCAACTCAAAATAGGATTTTTACAGAGGTCAAATAATTTTTTTTAAAGGCAAAAAGGCTTAAACATTGCAGAAAACCCGTCATTTTGACTAGTTACAGTAACAAGTGCTGGGCTGGCAATATCCTCTAGCCAACCCTTTTTGTCAAAATTCATCATAAAAAGCATTTCAGATGACCACTCTGCAGCCTTACAGAGCCTTCAGCAGGAGCTCTCTTTTGGGGACTGCATAACCTATAGGATAGCACGGCTGCCTGAGGAGACCTCCTTATCAGTCACACGCTGATACATGGACATTACAAGACATTTACAAGCTCCAAATGGATCAAAAGCTCCAAAATGGATCAAAAGCAATATGTTGAAAATAAACACTTAAATACATGGAGAAGCACCAGATATAGTATCTAAACCATGCGTTATAAACAAAAGAATAAATAAAAGCACATCTTACCACGTGCTTCCACGTGATGACTTTTACCATCAGCCACAAAGTTTGGGTTGGGTTTATTGCATGCAGTCAGGAACTCTCAGCTGGATTTATAAGTGTGTCACGACACAGCCAAGGCCCGCAGAGTGTTTTATTTACTAATTAAATAGAGGCTGGCAGGCTGAGTGCCAGTCTGTGCCATTACACAATTACATGAAGAGGTCTGGACGATGTAGAACTTTCATCACCCATTTGGGATTTTAGCAGGTTGTTCCGCTTTCTTTCCTAATATCGGCTTATTACAGTAGGTGCTGCCATTAGCGCTCCACCAGCCAGAGCTGGATTTGCAGCCAGCCGGACACAAGCGTGTGCTGTTGTGTATCAATTAGCGAAGGGCTAAGTGTACCACGTGACCCATTTTCCTCAGCTCTGCAATTAGCAGCTTTACAAAATCGTCTTTGAGGGCCATGAACACGAGTTAATCTTCTGGGGCAAAAGAGTAACAGAAACAATCAGCAAAACATTTCAAATGGAATTTAAGATAATGAAAGGCCGTGTGTCTATGTGATCAGTTTTAGGACACTGGCAAAGCACCATGTCTTTGTTTCTGTTATGTAAATTCCAATGGAGTACATTGCCCTTCGTATTCACATCTTTATTTCTACATCTTGGAAGCCACAAAATCTGACCCAGCATCTTTGCATGCCTTATTATAGCATGAGATCACCCTCATGGCTATAATTTGAAAGTAATAAGCTTGTTATTCCTGGTCAGATACCCACTGCAGACATTACATTGGCTTTGTCAATCATTCTAAGACCTAAAGAAAGCCAAGTGTCTGCAGTTTCTGCAAACTTTTTTTTCTTTTTTCACTGAGTTTGTGCAATATTCAAAATGCTTTCGTGATTTGACTGGAGTGGGAGAGGAGTGGCTTTCAAACAGCTTCCAATGATGTGCTTATTTCCCATCTCACTAAAGGGCAAACTCACTCTTTGTGAGTTTGCAGCCCAGATTTTCATTCACTTAGTTATTTCCTATGGCTTGGAAGGACCTAACTGACAGGCTCAGGGACCCTGGTTACATTTATTGTGGCTGGAACTGAGCCCACGAACAACTAGATTTTTCATAACAAACTCCTCCATAAAACTGGCTTTTACAAGTAATTTTCTATTAAGGATGAGGGAAAATGGTGAGGACCAGCTCAGGTAAACATTGCAATTTGGAGTGTGTCCAAATGAGATCAAACATTTTGAAGCTCTCCTCTTGTTCAAGTCTCTGTCAGCTCTTGAAATTTCTGGCAGTTGCTTAATGCCTTCTGGCACTCTCCCCTTCACCCGCAAGCACAGAATATCCTTGGGGGTTTCATGGGAATTGCTTCTTTCTATTACAGTCCCAGGACTACTATCTTTTACCCAAATGAGAAATACATTTCTGAAATAGATGTGAGGAATTTCTCCCTCAGTTCCAGCTGAAATCACTGAGTAATGACTCAACATAAAAACAATGCTTAAATCCAAAAGTTAAATAATCTAGCTCAAGACCAAGGAAGGATTTCTGTAACAGTTTGGTGCAAATTAGGTTGGCATCAGATTTTATAGAGGCTGGCTCAGTTCCTAGACTTTACAGACACCTGTTAGCAGCCATTAGCCACATCTTTGGGTTTTACTTCTAATGCAATGGCATCATTCCAAAAAAAATTCTCCAGCAGGTAACACAGATGGGCAATCAGCACCTACCAACCAGATCAGTGTGAATACTGTGTGCAATAACAGCTAGAATGAGGATTCACCATGTTTATCTGACATGATATTCTCACTGACATATCAATTTAGTTAATCTGACACTCAGCTAACATTCCCTGCAACAGAGCTATTTACACCAGGGATACTCAATGACAGAAAAACCTTTCCAGATCCAGGTGATAAGTGAATGTCACCTAGACATTGTGGAGGCAACACAATGTTCTCCAAATTTCTGCAGAAAACTGGCATTTCTCACTGCTTTCCTGATTTCTGGGAAGTAGCTGCAGTTAGTCCCCACAATCCTAGCCATGAGCACGGGCAGAGGACTTTAAGTCACCTGTCTTGGGGTTAGACAAAGTATGAAGCAGCCTTGATGAAGAGCAACACAGCAAAACCTAGGTCCCCAATTCCTTGACAAGATCTTGTTGATATCAGATGATCTACATGCAAGAACTAGACAGCACAACATTGTCCACCTGTGTAAAACATTTCTCCAATCTCAAATTGCTCTACAGATGTTCACTAAGCCTCACCCCTACCTCTCTGACACTGGCTGTATGCCCATTTTGCAGATGCCCGCATTGAGGCATTCATAGTTGCTATCTAGGGAGCAGTGAGTCAGAGGCAGAATTTTAAGTAAAACCTAAGAATCCTGATTTTGAATCATTCCAGTCACTCTGTGATATTCCTTTCCCTAGAAAACCTTTAAACTTGAGCCACAGAGAGGTCAGAAACATAAATTATCGGATTCACTACTTGTAGGCAAAGCTCCCAAGAAAAGCAACAGGGGAAAATCCTGACATTCCTTTCCCCCTCCCTGTCCATCCTGGAAGCCACTAGCAACACCCCACTGAACCTAATGGAGCCAATACTCTTGGCACCGTCAACTGACTTTCAAAGCTATGTTGTCATCGGTTACAGGAGGTTTTTGTGATGTTCAGATACATGACTAAGAGCAGGGACTTTTACAGATCAATCTGTTTGAGACTGAGACATTGAAACTCTACGGTCTCTTATACCTTTCAGGTCTCACTGAAAACAGATAATGACTGAATAAAAAATGACCTAGATCAGGAGTAGAAAAGCTACGGTTGTGAAGTAAATGCTGTACCGACACCATATCATGTGGCTGGCCATAAGGCTATGTTAATCTTGGGGCTAAGGGGTGATCTGAGCGCCTTGCTGTGACCAGCCTGAAGCTGATGCCACCAGGTCTTCAGCAAAGGTGTGAGATGATGCCTGCTGTATTGAATTTGCTTTGACGATCTTTAATAACAAGAGTCAGTTCCCTCCAGGCAAATGTTTGCAGACCCATTCAATTAATGTCTTCAAAGCAATTTGCTTGCAGCCTGCATTTCCATAAACTGCAGCAAACATCCTTATAAAGGCATCAAGTAAGAAAAAGTGGTTTTGGATAATCAAGATGTCTCTTGAACCTGAGCATTGACTACTGACACACATGGACATGTCCAACTCATTTTAACCATATTTTCTCTTTGGGTTGTTTTATTACCCCTCCTCCTTAAAACACTTCATTTTCCTATTGGAGAAATACTCTATTAACTCCACTTTAAGAGATTTTGGGCTCCCACTGTTATTGCCGACCCAGAATTATGGATGTTGAGATCTACAATGTAATTAGGCTTTACAAGAATAAAGCTGAAGACAGTCTACCACGTCTTCTGTCCAGTTCAACAATACTACAGCAGTGTTCCTGCTAAATAAATTAACTTAGGATTCCTACATTCCCATGATGAAATATTCTACAGGGGCTTCAAATGAATCTAAATGGATACATAGATAATTACCACACACTATATACCCCTTCAAATTGCAAGGTTTATCAATGAGTGACCAGCAGGTATGAAACAGTCTAGCTACTACACTCCCTGGTTTGGGCAGTAAGGGTTTTAAGAGGAGGCTTTTTCCAAGATAAGAAAAAATATCTGTGGTAGTTAGATTTAAATTTTCTTAAGAAATCCAACTGAATACCAAATTGGGCTTGATTTTCCAGCTGGTATCTCAACTCAAGCTACCAGAAATAAGACCATCAGTGCATTAAAGCAGACGTGTGCACTGTCTGAAGAGCATATTTTCAAGGGTAGATACTGATATTCAAATGGAATCAAATGGAATGGTATTACACCCATGGAAACCACAATGTCCTTCAAAGCAGGAAGTCATCACCCTGAATATTCTTCCTAGACAAAGATTCTTCTAACCTTATCCAACGGCCACCAAGGCCAACAGAAAGCTTCTTCTATCAGTCACCCAGCTTTCTTATTTCTAGTTTTTTTTTGAGTATGCATTCGTTTGCTCATGAAAGACAGTGGGAACAGTTGCCAGTCTGTGTCCTATCAGAAACAACACAGATGATAAGGAAGCACCTTTGTCACCCACCATTCTCTTATTTTAAACAAAAACTTGCCTGTGCATGTGGTTGAAATACCAGCCACCCAGAATGGGGTGCGTCACATTTTGCAGAATAGCTTCTCTCAGAGGCAACAGCTGTGATGAAAACTTAAATGTTCCACAGCGAAGGAACATTCAATGCTCTTCAGTTAAAAATGGCAAAAAAGAAAAAAAAAAAGAAAAAGGTTTTGTGGCATTGCTCTTGTTCTTTCTCTCTCTTGCTCTCTCTCTCATCCGGATGTTAATTTGGGCTTCACAGCAGGCCTTCAACAGAGGAAGCCAAAACTGGGGGATAGATGCTCAGCCACTGGATGTTGTTAAGAGCTCTACTGAAGTCACTGAAGCTATGACAATTTACACCAGTTAAAGATCTGCCTGCAGGGCTTGAAATGCAGTCAATTGTCCCTCCTCCCCCTTCACCACACTAGCAAAATTTTGTATCTCTTCTATGGTAATTCACTCCATGCTATTGGGAAGAAGAGAGAAGAGGAGGGGAGTTCCCTAGATTAAACATTTGCTGTTCAAGGCTTGGACAGAAACCCACAAAACTGTGAGTGATCAGAATGCACCACATGGAAATGATGATGGAAAACCCCAATGAATAAACATGCCAGCAAAGCCCATCTCTAAATAACATATTATTGTAGGTTTTCTTAAAAAATAAAACAACACAGAATTTATGGTTCCTGCATTTTTTTAATAAACATTTTCTTAGTTTCCTGTATTCTGCTTTTTCTCTTCCATCCATAAATTTCTTCCCTCCCTCTGCAGTCCCATATGTTCAAAAGGGAGACAGCACATTAACAACAAGGCCAAGTACAATTGAAGAAGTATGCAGAAGCACGGAGCAGACTACGGGATGAATGGGAGCAGTGCCTCATTTTTTTCCTTGAGCGTCATTTGGTTAGCAATGAAATGGAGGTGATGAGCTGTACCAAAGTCTCTCTCACTTAAGGGCAGGAAGGAAACCCAAGTGTATGTGGGCATCCCAGCACCCGGGGAGACACTCCACAACCTAGTGTCATTCTTAGTCTGGGTCATCAAAAGACCTGGACCTTTGGATGTGCCACCAAAGGAATCCTCCTCATGTAGCGCCCATGAGGAATCCTCGCCCTTACACAAAGTTCAGGTACCGTAAAACTGAGTGAGCAGAAGTGATGGGGTTTATTTTACCTGCCTGTAAGTTAGATCTAAGTTCTTTCCATAATCAAGGGAGACCTGCACATCCCCAGCAGAGTTCCTCCCACCTGTTTTTGGATGGGACAGATCTCTTTTCAGAGGTACTTGCCTTTCTCCACTGTCTCTAGTGGACATCTTAGATACATTTAGACAGCTAAAACAAATTAAATGATTCTCACCCATGTGTCAAAACTGGTTCCTTCCATTCTTGCAATTTGACTGATATGATTAATCAGTGGAAGGAACTGACTCAGGATAATTTTGAAGAACAGGGACTAATAGGATTCAAGACAAGATAAAGGAATCCACGTACTCTGATGATGTAAAGGAGTGAAATTTATAGTTACTGTCTGCGCTGTCACTGGAAGAACATTATATTTCTATAAAGAAAGCTTTGTATTTCAGTTCATGAGGTACAGAACATGTGTCGATTGTGCCCAAAATGTCAGCCTAGTAATTTCCAGTCTGGTAGTTTTGACAGTCTTAATGAACAGGCTCTTTGCTCAGCAAAAAACAAGGACTGGAATATGGAGACAACTGTATTAGGTGGACTGACAGGCTCTTTGAGAATCACTGGGTAGGACCTGCCCTAAATATTCTTAGCCATTCTGTGCTAGTACTTTCTCACTTTCTTAAGCATGAAATTCACTTACATATTCTAAAAAAGAAAAACCAAGGGGCAGGGGTGGACAAGATATAGGCATTTTCAGTGTACAAGCACATTTACATAATCAGGGCAAAAACCTGCATTTTAAAAATGCCCTAAATACATATTTACATGAGAGAATGCAGTGATTCCAAAGAGGCTGATAATGTGCATTTTTAGTACAGCTAACTATGTATTTACACAACTGAGATAATAATCCCCATTTATTTATTTATTTACATTGCCACATTAGAAAAATCGAACAGCTATTAAGCCATACAGCTTCACATTAACTCCTCAATATTGCATGTCCTCAGGGCATTCCAGTACTTGCAAGTGTACACCAAAAGCTAGAAACTTTCTCATGAGGAAAGGAGATGTTTCCTCTCTCGCTGGGTTTCGTTCACTTGTCAGTCCTCTTCCAAGAAATCTTCTGTAACCACAGTTTCCCTGCCACAAGCAGTATCCTGCTCAAGTCATTGCTGATCTGCAGCAAGGATGAGAGTAAGCACTTTTAAAAAATCTGGACTCAGAATGCTATTTCTGAATGAATTGTGCCTACGCAAGGACCTTGTCCTCTTGATGAAGAAGCTGAGTGAAGATGTATGTGTGATAGGGATCTCCCTTGTCTCTTCTGATGGGAAAACCTGGTCTCCTTTGGGACTGTGACAAACAGAAAGTATGAGGGAACACATCGCTTTGGGTGTGAGAAGGCAGGGGGAGACACGGCAATAGTGTGAACATGAAAGAGCCTGTGCTGTCCCTAGTGACAGCTTCTTACAAAAAATTTAATGTAGTCAACAGGTAAGTGATATAAAAAGGAATCTGGCTTTCCCTCTCCCATACCCTGTGCAATTTCCCCACTTGGAAATCCTGTCTCATTAGCAAGTTGTAAAATGTTTTAAATGTCTTTTTTTCCCTTCCCTTCTCCCAGCCTCAGTTCCAACGACACAGGTATCAGCGTGTTTCAGGAAGTGAGAGATACTAGATTTTGTATTCTGCTAATTCACCATTTACAATCAACCCAACTACTTTAGTGTATCTGTGGGCACACAATTTTCTTTTAAATAGACTGAAAATAATAAATTATGAAACACTTTAAAAATTAATGCATGCTCCAGTTTAAGCAGCTGTCGAATTCATCTGCTCCTCCTCCCCACAGGAAATCCTCTCCATCCTAAAATATCAAAACCCTAAAGACAGTCAAATACAGAGCTGTGACTGGCATAGGAAGGACAAGCATCCATCATCGAAAGTACCACCTGTCTTTCACATCTTTGCTGCATTACCCCACTTCCAACCCGACCCCGACCCCACCAGCAGAACATCTGAACTCCCTGCAATGCACTGCGCAACGTGCCTGCCATCTGCTATGTGTGCTTCATCCTCTCTCTCATCTGCTCTCAGAGGGGAGAGCTGTGTGTGCACTCAAGTGTTTCGGCAGGGTTTTGTTTCAGGTTCCCAACCTCTCTATAAAGACAGGCCTCCTGACCACACGTGGGCAGAGCTTGGACAGGCAGGTAGAGGGGTCACCAGTATGTAGGAGCCAGCCCAGACAACTAACATTGTTCCTGGGAACAGTCAAGGACCTTATATCAGTCACATCTGCGATGTTTTAACAGCCCTTTTGTTTGCTGGTTAAACTTTCTTACGCATTTATTTTGCATTAGCTGACTTTTGCTGCTCTTGTTCTCAGGCTCCTCACAACGCTCCTTGCTCTCACTTCACTGATGAACTTCTAAAAAGCTTTTGCTTCTCTGACAAATGTCCATCTTGCTCTTGCTCCTGTTGTACTCCTTTGCACCTTCTGTCATTCCAGGTCCAGCTCAGCAAACCCCATCTCCACTCATACCAGCCTTACACAGCTGAGGATCCAATAGTAAAGTGACCCGATGTGGGAGGAATCATCACATCAAGAGTACCGCCTCTTCAGCATCGCCCGCCACTGCCAGAGTACAGGGACACGAAACAAATTCACATCCTCCACCCGAAAGCAGTATCACACTAACAAGTAGCATCACAGGCCACTGGACCACTAAGAAAAGAACAATGCTGAACGAGTTAAAGGGTTTCATTTCCTTCTCAGGAGAAGTGTAGAAAAACAAGGAGCCTGGCTATCAGCATGATCTATGCTGCCTGGTAGGCAAACATTTTCATAAAGACTTGGGGTAGTTTCTTACTCGGATTAAGCAAACAACAGTATGCACATGAACACATGCACGTGCTCACGCCACTTAAGATCCAAGCTGTGGCTATCCCTGACAAGTGCTTGTAGACATGAACGCTGTTGTACAGCCCTTTTATGAATACTTCCCTCTGCTGCAAACCCACTGGTCTGAGCACCACCAATAAATGGACATCAGAACTGAGAGCACAGAAAAAAAACCACAAACCTCAGCAGGATCATCAAAGAAAAAGATTGATCAAGAAGAAAGTTATGCAGCCAGCACAAGTTGACCGAGAAATCAGTTGTGCTTTCAATAGCATATGATTCCTGGGCCATTAAGCTGACACTGAGACTGCACACTTGCATTCCAATCCGACACATTTATTGGAGAAGTAGAAAGCTAATGCTGGCCTATAAACAATTGCTGTCCACTGTAAATCACTGCAGGACCTCCCTTGAAACATATCGCCTCCCATTTATCTCACAGGCATCAAGGAACCCCGTGCCCTCTTCAGCTTGTTGTTTGGCCATTAAATGAAGACCCTGCCTTTCAGGGAGAGGACGGGTCCACAAAAGCCAGAGTGAAAGACAGACAGCTCCAATGCAAGGTTCAAAACATGGTTTGTGGATGTACGTGACTTTATCCCAACTTGCCATGAGCTTCTTGAAAGATTTGACTTCATTTTATTTCCCTTTCTGGAAAAAAAGCAGTGCTATTAAGATTCGTTGGTGCTCCAAGCAAGTACAACAGAAACCAGTGGCTGTTCAGGATAGGATGCATGCACAGATTTGCAGTCGTTTGGAATGAATGGAGATTAAGAGTCTCGCGTGTTTCCTGTGAGTTGTCCAGAAACAATTTTCCCTGCAGAGTTAATATACAGCTAGAACGTCAGAATTTAATGCTATAATTATAATTTTCATAAATCTGAGTTATGCTGAACAATTGCAAGTGTTTTCTTTTTTTTTTTAACTAAAGAGCATCCTTTGTAATTGTTATACTATTCATGGAAATGCCAACTGATAAAGAGTTGTGGTGGGAAATACAGAGAGATGGAAAAATGGAGAGAGATGTTACGCACTTTCTTATCATCTGTACTCCAAGGACTTGGCCAGATACGTTCCTTGATAAACTGATCGCTTCTGTGGTCAGTGTCCCCTTTTACTGATGCAGAGCAGATGTGTCCCAGAGTGGCTGCATTTCACAGCACAGCACCAGCCAAGTGGCAAGAGCCCGGGCTCAGCACCATTGCGGAGCAGGGGGAGGAGAGGAGCTCCCCTCAGTGCAGAGCAGATGGAAGTCACTTGTCTCCAAACCCCCTGTGTCCATGAACCTGGGCACTCTCGGATGGACTACACCATATCCCTGAGCATGCCGCAAGCCCGTTCCATCCTGACACGTCCTCACCCATCTGGGAGAAGATGAACTAAGCACGAGCTTTGTTCACAGCAAAACGAGAAAATGCCAAGAGCTGTGGTGAACGTTTAAGGTCTGAGGGCTGGAGTCAGGCATGCAGTTAAGCATCTGTCTGCAGCAAGGTGTTGGAGCCAGGCTGGGAGCGAAGGGAAAGAGGCGCCGAGAGTCGAGCACGCTGGGGCAGAGCGGGTGAGTGTCTGCGGATGCTGTCTTGATTTACTCACAGGCTGCAAACATGAAGCAGATATTTTTATGTTCTGTTATTAATGTTAACCACAAAACTAGAAAGGTTCTCCATAGTCAATAAAGATAACAATATGAAATCCACAAGTGCCAAGCCGCTACAGAAATGTGAAGCTGTAGAAAAAGTTAATAAATTCTGGAGGAATGCCTCAGGCTTACTCTACTTCCAAGGAATCCAGAGATTTCCAGCATACGTCGTTCGCAGGCCTGCCTTCTCAGTGCCTGCTCCAAAGGGGGCTTGGACAGACTTCAAGGGAAATCTGTAGCTATCTGTGTCTGCTGCCAGGAGAAGTTTAGTGGTGCAGTGCAACAAAGCACCGCTGCCGATTGACAGAGGAATGGAAAAACAGATCTGATGCATGCCTGCCTCTGGGGAAATGTGCTGTGATCCAGGAGAACCTACCATCATTTTGATATACCAGTCCTCCTTTCAAAAAATGGTTTCAAATTTATTATCCAGGCAATGACCAGGGCTCCCTGATGCTACTGTGCCACAATGCTATCGTGACAAAAAAAAACAGAACTCCCCATAAAATCCAAACCTTCTCACAACACCAGTTTAAAAGCAAACAAGGAAAATAATGTCTCTACACCTTAAAATGGTAAAGAAAACTGAGAACTTACAAGGACCAAGTTGATATAGCCGTGCTCTCTCCTGGGTCAGTAATATTGGTGCTATGAAAATCCACTTTTCATAGAACCACAGAATGGTTTGGGTTGGGAGGGACCTTACAGACCATCTAATTCCAACCCCCCTGCCCTGGGCAGGGACACCTCCCACCAGAGCAGGCTGCCCAAAGCCCCATCCAGCCTGGCCTTGAGCACCTCCAGGGATGGGGCATCCACAGCTTCTCTGGGCAGCTTTTTTTCAACGTACCCCTCAAGTCTGAAACGTAATGCGACACTTACCTGTGTTACCATAGATCATGTTAGCACAAGGCCCTGCTTGCCTCATGCATTTCCCAAAATAGCAGCTTCCAGCTTCACCCCTCACAGCTACAGAATATTGAGGTGTAATACTGAGGAGGTACATGTGGAAGAGAAAAGTAAATGAAGAGAGGTGGTCACAGCTGACCAGAGGAAGGGCAGAGCTGTATTTCCTTCCTCACAATCTGGCTACTCTTTCTAAGGATACTCTTTGATATAATGCACACTTGACCTTGTTTTTACGACTAGTATTTCTTTGTGCCTTTGGATCTATTTGTCTGAAAATGAATTGCAAGTTCAGGAGCACATGGAAACAACACAGACCTTCAGAAACTACATTACTGAGTGAAGGAAAAAAAAACCAAACACAATCTTAGCAAACGAAAAAAAAAAATGTGAGCAGGAAGGAGCCCTGTGCTGTTGAGATACTAAAAAGGGGAAAAAGGAAATGATTAAAACAAAATCTAAATATATAAATCATTTTCGTATTATTCTCACAATACAGCAGGATAAAAAGTTATTTTGAAAGGTCTTTTGAATAACACACAATGTGCACAATTAAAAGGTTTATTTTTACCTTTCTGGTTTTAGGTAAGAGTTGTTTTGCTGATCAGAACAATTATGCTTATAATGGGGTAAAAAAGAAATCTGTTACCTGCAGATATGCAAACCAGCGATACTGGAGGTACAGTCAAGACACAGCATTCTGCTACTTAAATCGGCTTCATCTCTGAATTTTATTTCTCCACAAAATATATATACTTTATTATTATTATTATTATTAGAGGCTTACCACTATGGAGTTAGCATGTGTTTTTACAACTGTGGAATAATCAGGAAAGCTTTTCACTTTGGGAAGAAAGAAAAGAAATAGGGACTACAAAAAGCAAAACAGTGGCTACAACTTACAGATTAAAACCAGACAAAGCAATGTCAGAACGTGGATTAAACACCGGCTTCGCTGTAGCTACCACATGAAAACACGCAGTCTCGTGATTTCTGCTATGTTCAAAACTCACCGGTGTCAGCTGCTGTCAGCAGGGAAGCAGATCACCAACACTACTTGCTGTCACTGTTCTTACTTTCCCAAAAGTTTTTATTCCACTGGTATCACATCAGAAACTTGCCACACAATGCCTATCAGTAGGAGTGCATTCTTCCTTATCCCCTAGAATGTTAAAACTTATTAACACTAAGAAGGCTAGACTGGAAGTTGGGTCTTTCACTAGTTTTGTTTCTTTTTTTAACATTGTCTTATTGCTTAAACTGTACAGATCCTGCTGTAATAACCCAAAGCATCTAAACTATGGAAATGCTATCTCTCAGAAAAGTAAAAACAAATCAAGATTTGAGTTCAAGATGGCTTCGTGGCTGACTTCCTACTCGTATTCTTCACATTCTTGCTGAGGCTTCAGCTGACTGTCACTTTTCTGTTGTTCTTTGGTTAGCAAGGCACACTTTAGGTTTCCAGGGAACTGCTGAAACACGTTCTTGCAATACCCGTGCTCAGCAGTGTTACGGCGTGTGGAGAAGAGACGATGAACAAGTACATGAGGGGAAAGAGAGAGGCAGTATGGAGACACCACATCTTTCCTGGCATCTAAAGGGAAGGAAACTCTCACAATGAGATTGTTAAAGGACTGGTCACACAGGTTTATTCTGATTTCAGTGTAAATCAAGAGACTTGATGGTTTCTCAGATAGCAAGGATGTAACAAAAGAAACCAGAAGGTACTGAGGTAAGACCACCTGACCTTGGCTTTCACAGAGCGTGAGGTGCAGAAGCATTTTCTCTCTTTTATACCAAAAAAGCTCCCAAGATAAGACTTTCCAATAGGTCTTAATAACTCATAGGCCTGAGCAATTCTGTCCTGGTAGGAGCCTGAGGAGAAGAGCAGGCAGAGTGTGGCAACCAATGCAGAGTTAGCCGTGGCAATAATCACAGGGGCAAGTCAAAAGTCTCAGCTTCTTCACCTGGTGAGTCTTCATAATCTTCATTTTGCAAAACATATCTTCCTATCCCACACAGTTGTAAAAGAAATATTTATAAATGAGCCAAAGAATAGGTGTCTGCTTGCACCTGAGAAAGCCTGCAGAAAATTGTTTCGCAAGATGTAAGCAGTCCCTGTTCATCTCAACCTCAAGCACAACAAATGTGTGGGCACAGCAAAGGAGCAGGGCCGTACGGGTGCCGTGTGAGATACACGGAGGGCTCCCGATGCCTTCAGTCAACCCATGACTCGTGACAGCACTTTACATGTGGCTTCTCCAGCTGAGCTTACAATATTTAAGCATGAAAACAAGGGGGCAGTGTGTACTGCCACAGCCAATGCTGTAACGCCAATAAACTATAAGACCTAAACTTCTGGGCTGTCGATTTGATAATCTGCATTAACACTACACTCACTTCAAAATGAATATGAAAGCAAACAGCACAGGTAGCACTAACTTCGGTTTGTTACAGCTTGTTAGAAAAGAGAGAAAACAAAACTGCACCAAGTTGGAGGTCCCACAGGATCCCAAACCAGGATTCCACGGTGCCTGTTAAACAAATTGTGAGATCAGGACCATACTTGTCACTACAGAGCTGTTGGATGATACAGTTCCCAGGTTTCAACATCCCCTCTCCTTTGCACACAAGTACATACACAAATACTCCCACAGATTCAGCAAAGCTCCTGCACGCACCTCTGCCAATCCCTTGTCTATGTATGCATGAATCCCATTAAAGCTGGCATGAGTTCAGGGAGAAAAGGAACGTATTTCTCTCTGTGCCATAATGCACGCAGCAGAGCTTCCTACCATTGCCATTTGTTGTTTATTTAAAAAATCACTTAATGCAAAACAATTAGGAATATTAAAAAATGAGAGGGGAGAGAACATCAGGAACAAATATATTTGTCTATGACTCTCTGAAAAAGTAGCATTTAGAATAAAGAACAGCAAAATTCTCCATTCTGAACTTACAGCAGTCCATCAGTCATCTAAAATAACAGGCTACAATTAATTAATAATGTAACGAATTAAATTATCATGAGCTTACACTAGAAAATTACTTAAAATACATGAGGGTGGGGAAGGGCTGTGGTGCGGGCATGCTGGGTGGCTAGCAAGGAATCCCCCTGCATTCAGTAACCACCCACCAGCTTCAAGGCTCTGATTTCTCTCCAGGACTCTGTACCAGGTTTTGCTCTCAACTTACTCTTTGAGATTACAAAAGTTTCCAACACCTTCATCTCTGCCAAGGGGGAAACCAGTTACCAAATTCAGGCTACTGTTTGATATGCTAAAACTTTGATTCAGCACAACACTTTGGCATTGCGGTTACCTCCTAATGCAAGAGTAAGAGTCACCCAAGGTATTTTTAGCCTCCTGGAAAGATGTACTTTCACTGCGTTAGGCTGGAGGAAGGCTTGGCTTGCTGATGAGATGCTGCGTGAGAATACCTGTGTTCTGAGCTCAGCCCCTTAGTTCCCCATCCTCCGGTGATCACTGTTAACCCGTCAGGCTGACACACCTTCTGTTTCCCAACCTTGAGAGATGATGTCATATTAGACTTTGGAAAAAGAATTAAGTGATTACAGCATCCGTGTCCCAAAAGACACTGCTGCATCAGGCACTGCCATGATTTAAAACCATAAAATAATAAAAAACAACTTATTCCCCCCTTAAAGGACACATGTCCTTATGGGTAAAATAGTGCTCTAAAGACTGTGGTGAGCAGAGGGGTAAAAGAGGGAGGCAGATGAGGAAAACAACACGTGTGTTCTGAAAGCGCCAAGCAAAATGGGGGGATGATCTCTCTCCATTTGCGTTACACTTTTTTATTTACTGCCTGTATTCCCCACCTTTCTATGTCTCTCACAAGGTCACATAACGTGGGGTTTCTTCACAAACACCCTTTGGAGCTGGGAATACAGCAAAAGCAGAATTCCAGTCTCAGGGACAAGATGCAGAGCACATTGCATTTATCAGGGTAGCGACTGCCTGACTGTTGCAGAAGAAAAATCTTTGTCCTGGCCTTGGCAAAACTCGCTCTCATCCCCCAAGCTTGTGGGGCTCGGCTCCATCAAGGTGGCAGCAGCAGGGAATGGGACAAAGCAGGGTAAAGGACTTATTCATAAGGGGACAGCATCACCAGGCAGGAGCTCAGACAGTACACAGGAAAAACAATCCATTGCACTCTAGATAATATATTTTTTTGGTTATTCTTGCAACAGTTTCCCAAGGAGGTAAGATAATCTGTTATTTGTCATCTCTGAGGAAGCTTTCAGGCTGATGAGTGGTTAAGTGAAACTGTTAGAAATGGCGGGGAGCCCAAACTAAAAGTACAAGGAGACAGTACTTGAGGAGGTCTGCTCTGGATTTGTGCAGTCTAGCTGTCACGGCACAAGATAAGGAAAGACAAGAATGTGTCTTCTCTGACCACAGAGGCCCTGTAGATTTCATTTCTTAATGGCACTCCAGAAACAATTACTCATCCTCACTCAGGCCTGAATCTTCATTTTTTCCACATAATTTCCTGCTCCCCAGAGAAGCTTGTCTTTTCAAATCCCTTCTGTTTCCATGAGGATTGTCTCTCCCATGTTGCGGTTTTGAAGGCATTCAAGTCCACATACATAACAATGTTTTAAAGGTTCCTCTCCCGTTTGATTAATCATTCTCGACCCATCTCCCTACCAGTGCTGTCCAGTGCAATAGCAATAACGCTTGCTGAAAAGTGGGAAAACAGATCACAAACCAAAACAGAGATCTGCATATCTGTAGATCTGTTCTGTGTCTACTATATAGCATTGCTACAGCGCAAAGTAACTACTAATACTGTGTGCTCCCAAGCAGAAATCCAATATGGACATAAACTACACACTTGCACATACCCCTCCTTTCTTTGATGTGGCCATGTTGAATACACTGAGCTAGGAAAAAAAAAACAATACCTCTTTTTTCCTTTTCCTATGTGCAGTGTCCACAAAGTCCCCCAGCACAGCAGCATGGAGACCTGGGGAGTCATGGACAAAGCAATAGGGGCAACTGAGCATGGGGATTTCAGAGCCTTGTTGGCGCATACCACATCCCATCAAAATATGCTGGCCTGCTGCAAGGGGATGTTCAGTCTCTGAAAGAAATTATAGCCCTATAGCATCTGCTGCCCACCTGGGCAATCTGAAGAACCATTCAGGAGCTGACTGAAGGCCCGGTTTTGTGCTTTGGGCTCTCTGGGGTGAATGAACAAGTCTCTGCCTAGCAGTACCTTTTGAAGCTCAAGGACTGAGATGTCCTGGAATGAAAAACAGCAACTCTGTACCCACATAACATGAATGTCCAGGACGCGAAAAGACTACAGCAAATCTCTGATTTTTTTGTTCCTTAGTTTATTCTTCTTGGCTACGGTCTACATTTTTGGTGGAAAATTCCTCCATCTCTCTGTTGGCAGATCAGTTCTACACTTGTCACACATGTGCTGCTCTAACAGAATAATAACTTAATTTTCCCCACAAAGCAGTAACATGCTACGGAATGAATATTTCTAATTTTTTTTTTTAAACTGTAAAAAGCCTCTTATTCAATCTGTGTAATAGGTTAAGTGGCCATTTTGTATTAAAAAAATAATCAAGTATGCTTTGCTTCCCAGCCTCTCTCTCCCTCTTTTAAAATCTGATGTTCTAACAGTTTCAGGATCAGGGAAGTGGTTATTTTTGGCATAATATTCAGAAAGACAATCTTGCAATAGTATTCTGTACCAAGTAAGTGCTCAAACGAACAGAGCTTATAAATGATTAATATAACAGCAGTGAGATAACCCTGACAAGTACATCTGGTGTTTGTTAACTGAAGATTATTTCTTTTAAGGTTTTAATTGGGCCATATTAATTGGATGCTTCTCTTCGGTAGACATATTTCGTATCACAAAGTTAAGCCAGGTTTTGTCCAGCAAAGCTGTAAACATGCAATTAATCACAGAAGACCATGGACCCCTCCTCATGCCTGGAACATACCCTCAAAGTCATTTTCATGGGGTTTTCCTTTCTGAAATCAAGTGGACTCACAGGGCTGAGGGTTAGCACGATGTTCTGAACACCGAGTGATGTGTCTGTAATTACCATGAGCCTGCACAACTCTGGCAAATCTGTCAAGAGCCCTCGTTGGTACCAATATCGTGTGTGCTTCAGCCTGGAGTCTCTTCATGAGAAGTGGTTTACAAGAAAAAGACTGCAGCAGCACAGTTTTCCCTGTCTGTTTGAACAGAATATTGCCTCGCCCACATAAAGGAAGGCAGCAGCTCTGCTCTTGCACCAGAGTGGTCTGACCCACCCAAGAATGGCTTTGCCAGCGCTGAGGAGGATCTTCTCATGGCACTGCCGCCAAAGCCAAGAGGGTGTTAACACATGGAAGGTAAGAGAAAATTTCCTACCATGTCACCTAGATTATTCATAGTAAGATTACAAACCACCTTAGCAAAAATACTGCCAGAAAGGCTACACGAGCCATTTGTGCCTTACAGCTGGGCTAATTAATGGCAGGGGATCTGCAGGTCAGCACCAGTCCCATCCACCCATGGAAATGATGGGGAAATGGAAGAGCTTCCCATCTGCTATGACACATCTTTGTGTTTCTGAGTTTCAGCAAAAACATTCACACTTTATTTTCACACGTTATTGCTTTTTTTAAGCTTACCACCTTTTCCTTTCTTCCTTCCTTCCTTCCTTGCTTCCACTTTTCCTCCTTCACTTTCTCTTTTTCTTTCCCAAATTAGTTACCTACTGTGTATGAGACACATACATAAGCAGTTACAGTGTCTGCTTACCTATGGAGGCTTCCAGAGCTCTGTACAAGCTCCTTTTGCAATGAGAGCACACGGAGTTTTGAAAGAAGATTAGAAACCACAAGAACAATATTATTTATGGGAACAACTTCTACTTTTGCTCTAGAGTAAGAATCCATGACTATGAAGTAGAATGGCATACACACTGTAAAATACATGTATTTTATAGAGAGGTACACTCAGCACAGCCCAGAGCACTCTCATTTTCTGGTAGACTGAAATTATGATTGTACACAAGAGTCTAGTGCATTACATAGGTACGAGAATGCTTTTACAAGAGCAGCTAAATAACTATATAAAGAATAGCTATATAACATCTATTCTCATTACTTGGTTGCTATAAAGCTCATTTGCACTGAATTAACTAAGTTGTTCCTCTTACAGATCCACGCCAAAGACGTTATGATTGATTAAAAGTAGTTCCAGCCATGATCTCCCTGAACACCGTGTCAGAGGTCTGCAGCTGAGTGCCCATGTAAATTAGAGTACTACAATTTGCCTTTCATTAGCCATCAGGTTTTTGTTTGAAATGCCCCGCAGGAAACTCTGACCTGCTCGATGATCTGTAGAAAACACACTTGGCTCCCACAGGCCCAGTTCAGGGCAGTGTGCAGCACGAGCCTGGTGTTAAGGTAGTGGATGTACCCTGACTTGTCTCAGCAGAACTATTCACAGGCTTAACGCCATGCTCCTGCACGTACTTGCTGAACCCAGAGTTAAAAGCAGATCAACACACGAAAACAAATTTGTTCCCCATGATCACTTTCTGACATCGGAAAGCTTTTTTTTTTCTTTCTTTCTTTTTTTTTTCCATTTTAATTTAGAACAAAAAGACAAATGACAGACATTTTCAGGAGACTAAACTCCAGAATTATTTCATTCTTGGGACACAGTGTGTTTTCCAGATTTCCATCAACAGCCGAGATTACTGCTTGAGAGCTAAGGACCCTGAGGAGTAACAGCTCTCTGGTAGCACCATGGTGGAAACCAGGACCGTGGACACAGAACTCGCAGACTGTGAACTGGGGAGGGACCCAAACCAAGCAGAAAGCCTCAAAGCTCTTGGAGACCTAGTTGGAGATCTGGGTCTGACAGCAAGGCTCCCTCCACAAGGATGGCAAAGATGCGAGAGGAGCCAGCTGGCTTGGGAGGCTGGAAACCATGAGGTGCATTTCCTTGGGCAGAGGACCCAGTGGGGCTATCCAGCAGCTCCAGACCCTAAAAGTCTCTGCACTTCCCACCCTGATGCTCTGTTCCAGGCAGATGTCTAAGTTGCTGGGCAGGTAAGTTGGCAGAAAGCCTATAAGGTTTAGGAGAAAATCTGGCTGGCAGGAAAGTTTTGAAACCTGTCTTACAGTAGAGGTCACATTGGAGCATGGGGGAAAGGGGGTGATTGACAGAAATTCAGTTGAAATGTTTTACATCTGAAAAAATCAGCATATTCTAAGTTGAAGACATTCTTTTGGAAAATTTCCATCACCTCTACTTAAATGACTATCATCTGACACAATCTAGCTTTCAGCCTTACAGAACTGGATCACCATTTGCTCCCCGCAGAAAGCCCTAATTGGAGTAATTTCTATGGCAGATTGTTTCTCAGAGCAAGCTTCATTTACCCATGGACAAAGATATTCCATTTAGCTCCACCATGGTGCTTACTGTGTTAGATCAGAATTATGATAAAAGGAAAATATCCCCCTAACACAAAATACCCCCTCCTGAAAACAAAATCCGTGGGATACATGGGTTATACAAGGTACCTTACAGCTATCAGGTAACTGAATGGCAGCAGCAACCTGAGTCCATTCCACCACGCAGACTTTCCCTTTTTTCCTTAAAGTTTTGCAGAAGAATTCACCATACCAAGTCGTAGCGGTTAAGAAATACCATTTGTAAGAAATCTGCCATCCAAATTTTAATAGGGTTTCAGCCACTTCAAAGCTGTTCATTTCTAACAGTTTTAATCCTTTTCAGCCGCTGGCTGTCTCCCTGCCAAAGTCAAGTCAATTAGTTAAGAAGTCATTAGAAAAGCCCTCAGATATGAAAGCTATGCCTTAAAGTCCATCTCTTTTGCGGCCTCTTTCAAAAGACAGGGCTGCTACTTTTGGCAGGGTTTCAGCCACTTGGTCTACCTGAAGGAGAAACACAAAATGAGCCTGAGTCATCTTGTTTTGTTTGATTGCATCCTCACCTGCTGCAATACGCTTCCTACGGGGAAGCAGACGAGCAGGTACCAGCAGGGCAGCAGCCACAGCTTCCGTGCTGGTGGCTGAATAATGAACCAGTTGCTTCAGCAGACTCGCTGTGACTCGTCACGCACGATTTTTAATGTCCCCAGGGATGCTGCTGTACGCTCTGGCCTTGCGCAGAAGCCTTGGTGATCGGCAGCACGTTAGGTCCCACCAATTCTCCACGCCAAAATCACTCCTTATGCCGGGGCCAAATGGTGCGCACTGGTTCAGGACGGTTCTCAGTGTGGGGTCCTGCGCAACCCACATCCAGATTTCCCTTCCAAGAGAAACACTTGGCTTGTTTCTGACGGGCCTTTACCTACAACGTTGGTGAGGAGTGGAGCAGGGCCCCGGGGCAAAACAGGGAGTGAACCAACCTGACAGCACAGCAACACCCAGCGACATTTATTTCCTTTTTTCTCCCATCTTCTCCAGCGAGCTTATCTCATGTTGCCATACGAGCTCTAACTCATGCCAAGACTCAAAAAAGGCCTGCTCTGAGCAGCCACGGTGTAAATACCCGTCTCGGGGTGCCGCCACGTGCACCGCCCTCGCTGGGTATCCCACAGCCGCGACTGCAGCAGCACCAAGGACAGCTGGCACCCGTGCTGCTGCCAAGCAGAAGGGGATCCCTTCCTCCGCAGTGGTGAGACGTGGGATTTGCTGCTGACGTGTCCCCTCGTCTCACCCAGCTGCACCTCAGTGAACAGCACTGGGGAACTAAAAGCAAATCTGGTCTGTAGCACGCAGACCTCCCAGCACACACGAGGCAGAGACGGTGCGCTGGAAACTGTCTGACAGGTCCTTTTACCAAGCCTGTTTGCATCCTAAGGCAGGCTGTCATCAAACTTGGCACTGCAAAACAGAAACTGGCAGGGACCAAAGGCAAGAAGCATGCGCCTGCTGCAAGCACTTCCTCCCAGAGCCACGCATTTTGCATCGCAGCACAGCAGCAAACAATTATATCAAGCAACCCAAATTCGCTCAAATTACATATATTTACCCCTACAGTAAGTCAGAATGGGAGTTGATTCACTCATCACTCCAAAGAAACTGGATGGAGTGACTAATGTGGAAATGATCATAATTTTCCCTGCCCTTAATTTTGAAACTGAATTTAAAAACACACAGCCTGATGATGGCAAAAGATGGGTTGTAAATATTTTGATATGGCAGCATGAAAAAGGAGGCTGAGTGTTAAAAGACATCACAGCAAGAAGCAGAAAGGGATGCTCTCACTGTACTTGCAATTTTGACACAGATTGTACAGCATTAGAAAGATACTGTCAAAATAGAAGAAATTTGGTAAATGGCTAAATGAACCAGGGCTGGAAGAAATGGGCTCATGTGAAAAGACCGGCAGAGCTACCATTTCTACTGCAAAAATGGCAGGTAGATAAATCCTCAAATTGCGAGTGCTCTAAAGTACAGGCAAAAAATTGGCTGAACTACAATGAGCTTACAAAAACAAAACAAAACTAAAAAATTACTCTTTCACACTTTTGCCATGCAAAAGCCAAAGGAGGCGAGAAAACTACAAAAAAGTGCTTCTGAGCCAAAACACTGAGAGGAAACGGAGTGAGTGCAAATAGCTGGCATGCTCTACCTTTCTAGGTGCCTTTTCTTTCCCCTTGGATTTGCCCAGTCCTACTTCTCCACCTTGTTCTTCTCCAGTACAGCAAACACGGTGTTGTGTGGCCTCACGAAAGAATCGTGCAAAAGAACTGAGATGGGCATGGTTTATTTTATTGTTGCTTTTTTTTTTTTTTTTGGCTAGCACCGCCTTGCAGTGCCATGACATTAGGACATCTGGGCACTGCTGTGAAGCCAGCCTGCACGTTACAGCCAGAAACTACTGAAAACCACAGCTCGCGGAGGGCTGCTCAGCACCAGGCAGGTTTCTCGCTGTGCCCCTGGGGCCACAGGGCCACCAGCAGTGGGTGGGATTGAGGTGGAGAGGACAGGGGACACAGCTGTCCTGGGGGACATGGTGGGGAGCCGGCTGTGTGCTACCTGCAGGGGGACACCTGCCTCGCTGAGAGAGGATGAGCTTACAGCAGGTGATGCCCAGCTGAAGAGGGAGAGGAAAAAGGACCAAATGCCATCTTTTCCCCAGCACCTGGTCCCATGCCATGTGCACGTCTGCTCTAGCTGGCTGCCTGGCACATCAGTCCTTCCTGCCCTTCCCTGGAGATGCTCTGATCTTCAGCTATTTGCAGTACAAGACCCAGTTTCTGTCTCATGTTGCAAGCCAAGACCTGCTGTGTGCAATCAGGCCCCAGTGTGGGCAAGTGTCCCCTGCCTGGGGAATGATGGGCTGAGCTCAGGGCTGTGTTCCTGCCCTGGGGGAGTCCTCGCAGTGCCAGCAGCAGAGACGGGGCTGCCTCCCAAAGAACTGCCAGAGGACATGATTGTCCCTAACCTGAGAGATGAAAAGCTGGCGAGATGGGGAGGAGGGAGCAGGGGGACGGTCGTTTGCTTCTTGCCTACTCTGTTAATCAGAATATCGGTACCTCACACGTGGCAACTGTGACCACGCTGCCAGCAGGGACAAATCAGCAGGAGCAGAGCTTGCGCTGTCCTCCTGGGGGCCATCTCTCCATCAGCATTGGCACTGGCATCCTGATGGCGCAGACTGGCAGATTTGGAAGAGCCAGGTGGAAAAAGTCCTGCACGTGGAGGCACAGGCACCCACCTCGGCATCTCTCTTTGTGCATACAGTGGACATTTTCCAGGATTTCCTGATGACCATTTGGACTGCTGGGAATGGCTCCTGGGCTATGTTGGTACCTGAACGGCACCCAGGCATTGCCCCTGCATGGCCTGGAGGGCCTACCAACGGCGTAACACCATGGGTGATAATGTGAAAGTCATCGGGTCTGTGCCCTGGCCCTGGGTTACTGCACTGCTATGGGTATACGCTGGCAGCCTGCATAAGATTTCTGTCTTTCAAATGACCCTGTGAATCTGTTATTCCGAGTAATGCTGAGAAACAGCAATGGACAGCACATGGTTGGGATAACAGGTTTGCAGTGTTCTTCAAAGGCTTCACGGTGTCACCCTGACCTGTAGAGAGCCTGATATTTTGATGCCAACTTCACTGAGTGTACCTTTGTTCCAGATAAGCTCCATAAACAATCTTCAAACTTTTTTTTTTTTTAAGGGAAAAGCATCTGTCTGCTAACAATGCTGTTGTCATTGGAAACATAATTAAAACTTTTGTTTTTGTAAACTAGAAATAATAGTGAGAGGTATTCAACAGACTAAAATCTTCATTCTGTATGTATAGGAGTCATGATTTTTCTAACGAGACGGCTGTTTGAAGTGTGTTTGTGTGTCTCTGAAGAGAACTGAATAGTATGTATTGATGTTAATTGCAGAGCTGACAAGTTGTTCTACCCTGCTATTATGTTGCCTCCTTTCACATGATCCTAATTCATAAGCAATCTGAGAAGTTGTTTTGTTTTGTTTCAGACAGACCTCCCTCGGTGGGGACAGGCTTGATGTGTTCTGCCGCCAGTGCCAACACGAAGCTACGGAAAGCACAGCGCCTGCTCTCAGCCTGCGTTTCGGCTTCGGGATTGCACGGGTTTCCTGGAAGGGAAGCGGATTAGTTAGGAAACAACCCCTCAAAGCTATTATCTGCTTCGTGCAAAATTTCATTTGGATTACCACCCACTTCAGGAAAGTGTTAAACTCAGCACTTTATCCAGTCCTCAGAGAAGGAAAGGAAATGGCTGGGGGAGGTCTGGGGCTTTTACAAGTGCTATCACTGGCTGTAAACGCTCGCTTCAAGTTCATTTCCAGGCTCTCTACAAAATGGTCTCCTGGCATTGCAACAACACCATGACTGCATGAAATTAGCTGACTTGTAAGGGTATTGAAAAGCCAGTGGATGGTGACAACCGGGGCAATGTGTGTGGGTTTCTGGACCCCCAGACAGCTGAGCACTGGGGAGGTCAGCTTGCTCACTGAGAACAGCCACCATGGCTGCAAGACCTGCAAAGGCAGTGATCACATTGGGCAACCCACCTAAAATCCACACTCATTAGAGAGACCATCTGCAACTCAGAGAGGACGAACGGACCAGCAGACAGGGGTGGCAGTCCTGCTAACAGCACAACTAAGTCCTGGAAAACCTGCCATTAGGAAGCACCACAGGTTCTTCGTCTCGTTTGCATGCCTATGCATGGCAACACATCTGGGCCACATTTCTGCACTGAGGGGTGAAAGTCTCACCTTATCACATAAATGTACCAGCTGGAGCTTTAAGAAATCTGTCGAATACCACAAGATCTGCAATAGTATCACAACTGAAAGTGTTGGGCTCACGAGGCTGTCAGTCCATGCCAGAAATGGGATTTCTAACTCATTAGTAGGTAGCTGCAGATGAATAACTGAAATGGGAGAATAATTGTCAGGCAAAACAAAACAAAGCAAAAGGTGGCAGGAGGCCACATGAGAAGGCAAAAAAGTGAAGGCTTCCACTATTGAGGAAAGGGGAAACCAAGGCTTCCTGCTTTCAGCTGGGCCATCAGTATCACAGCCTCCATCTCTCTCAAAACATTGCAGAACTTTTGCATTTGATCTTGTGTGGCACGTAGCCTTGACAAAAGCATGCAGATGGAAGGGGCAGAGGAAAGAGCCACACATGCCTTTTTTCCATCATCCGAACGGTCTCAGCCAGGGGACGCTGGCACCTAGGTGACACGCTGTGGCGGTGTGCTATTAGCTGCAGCACGTTTGCTCAGTCACACAGCTGCAAGAACGCTATCCTACGAACAATACTGTAGCAGTATATTTTCTCTGGTTTGCCCGTCCCTGGCACACAATAGCATATTGTTAATTACCACCACGCTCTATTTATAGCTCACCCCATGCAGTTAGCGGATACAGACTGAGTGGGATTTTCCTCTTCCTTCCCTTGGAGAAGACTGGCTTCATAGGAATGCCTTCTCCTTGTTCCTCTGGCCTGAGCTATGCAGCTGCAGATGCCAGCTGCTCTGGGACTGCAGCTCCAGCAGGAGCACCCTTTCCCTCCATTTCTTGGCAATCCCTGAGGAAACGGAGAAACCTCTGTGCTTAACACAGTCAAGACAGAGGTTAACTTCCATTGTGTGCACCATCCAGGAAGCCTGTTTGTCTCTCCTCTGACACAAATGCAAAAAAAATTACTGAGGAGGGTGAGGTTGAGTAGAAGAAACAGATCGCTGTGAGCTGCTGTTACGGTCACGGTGGTAAGAACACTTTCATTGCTTAGCTGTATGTACGAAACCCTCTGTGTGCCAACGCCTGCAAAAACAAACAGAAGACAAACTATTGGAGGGTCAAAATGCCCCTGTTTGCTGTTAGTCTGGAGAGAACCACTCCACTGACAGGGAAGTGTGGAGGAGCTGGAAGTTTCCTGCCCAGTGCTGTTTGCTCCTCTTTGGGCTGAGCAAGCTTTAGCATGCCAGGGAGGTTCACTCTTCTCACCTTTGGCTTTCCCCTACAGAAATGGTAACGCTCTTTATTTTACCATAATCCAAATGGACAGAGTTAAGGTTAAATGCTATTGTTTCGCTTTAAAGAGAGAAAGTTTAGGAACTTATCATTCTCTTGATGATTTTTTTTTACTTATATAACGTGTCAAACTGTGAAGCATATCAGTACATGCAGTCAAACAAGATGCTCAGTATACACAGGAGGGTTATGGCTTGCAGAGATGATGACAGTTTCATTCTTGCACTCAACAGACATTCACCCAGCAGCGCAGAACAGATCCTCCCTTTGTTCAGCCAACTGCGTTTACAGAAATACAGACGGACGACGCCTAGCTGTAACCAAACTCGCGCTACCCGCTATGGCAGGAGCCATAGCAACCGCTTGCACGCTGCCAAGGTTTGGTTTAACACACACCTACACGCTGTCACACAGACCCGCCGGTGGGAGCGAACATCGCAAAGCTCCCTCTCACAGCCTAAGGAGGAACACACACAAGAGCATGACAAGGGCACCAACATGGTGGCCTGGCTCTATACCTAGATGATCTTGGTCACATGAAAGGAAGGGTCTCTGCAAACTGTGAGGCTCCTACATACACCCTTGCCGTATGTACTCCCCCATCCCACTGCAGAAACAGGGACAAGGGGGAATCATTAGGTCAGGAGTACCCAAAGGCCCCGCTGCCCTGCTTCTTCTAGGTCAGCGAGCAAGTGCTGTCGTTAAATCAGGGTTTAATGTACAAACTGCCACTCGGTTGTTTCTGATTGTCCAGAATGTGTCTTTCTTTAAACGCACAACCCTCCATCTGGTACCCATTACCGGCCTGTTTCTTCGTGCATGGGTAACCAAACACAGGAGCTCACAGGGAGGACCTGGCCACACAGGCCTGCAGCTCCTCCAAGAGCCAGGCAGCCACCACAGTCTGCTCACCAGCTCCAGGGATTGTCTCCTTTTGTACAAGGAGACCATATGTTATTGTTACCCACAGCTAGGCTCTCCTTTGCCCAGGGAGCCAGATCTCTGAGACAGGATTAATTAGCAAAGACCGTAACAAGGAGTAATCAAGAGCAGCATTACTGAAGTGGGGTGGGCCCAGCCAGGGTGGGCCCAACCGAAAAGGTTCAGATCTGCACCATCAAGTCTCAGATTTGGAGTGTGACACATTTCAAACACCACCACCTCTTCCTCTCCCTTTCTTGCACGCCTATACCTTGCATCATCATTTTAACGTAAATCCACATACTGCATTTTAGGTTCACATCTAGATGTTTTCCTACCCTGTCCTTTCAGAGGTTTAGTTTTGTGTTGCTGCACCGATTACTACTGAGTTGAAACAATTCACTGATGTAGCTATCTATACAAAGAGTTTGTAGGAACAAAACAAAACAAAACAAAACAAAAAAACATCAATAAACAGTAATGCCAATCGTAAAATCAAAAAAATGGTTCTTTTCCAGTTCCAACCAGTACAGACTGCAAAAACATCAAACTGTTCTGACTATGGCTCCTCAAAAGTATCTACCCATTGAAAAAGTGACAAGATGGCACAGGTCATCTCTACATTCAAGCTGATCAACACGCACACATTTATTTAAAACACTGCATTTCACGTATCTGTAACCAATTGTATAAGCAGTTAACCTTTGTATCCTCCTAAACCTTGAGCTGAAGCTCATGCTGTCTTTCACTGAAGGTGTCTGGCCACCGGTGTGTGATGAGAGTTCAGGAAAGCTGGCTGGTCTGGGAGCACTGCACTGACCCCCCACACTTCCACGTCCTGAGGGCACACGGGACTGCCTCCTCTGAAAAGCACGCCCCTCTTTTGGCTGCACCCCACTGCCATTCTCACCTGAGGGGAGCTGACAAAGACCCACCCCTGCCTGAGTCCACTCTCAATTTTCAGAATATCACAGCGTGTTTCTGGGTTTAGAGAGCGGCAACTGCCTTCACATCAGCATGAAAAGAAGAGCAGGGAAGATGAAACTATTCAGAATAATGTGATTTTAAAGATAAATGACAAAGGGCAAACCCCACATTTCTGCAGTTTGCCAACTGCTTTTCTTTCTAGATAAAGGATGACCACCATGTTAATAAATCATAGAAGGTCTACTGTTTCTTCCTCTTAGGATAAATTCAGTCACTGAAACTCATCTGTTTCTAAAGTCAAGTTAGTTTCACTAATCATCCTAATGAGGTGGAAGGGGAACTCTGTTAATAACTTTTAAAATGACATTTTATATTTCAAAAATCAGACCCTAAGCATTAACAAGATTGGCCTGAACAATTCATAATACATCGGGTTATTTTTTTTTAATTTAGCTTCTATTTTTTTAGACACCAGGGGATATATTTTCCAATAGCTCTCTTTTAAAAAGTTAAAAGAATTCTTTGATATCCACCACATCAGAAGGAACTGTGGCTAAATAAGACACATTCAAAATAAAAACACTCAGCAGTTTTGCTTTCAAATGTGGCAAAATGCAGGAGGCCAGGACCAGGGCTCTGCCCATGTGTATCCTAAAGATTTCATTTGATCTGTTGTCACACTAATTTTTTGTATCAAACAGCTAGTTTGGCTGTATGTATGATGATAAATGGACATCCATGTGCCAAATACTCTGGGCCTTGGCTATTAAATATACATGCTGTAATTGTGAACATATACCTACTTGATCTGTGATGAATTTCTTAGAGCAGCAGTTCCCACAGCCAGGTGATTAAGTGAGAGCCAGTGCTTTATTTGAAAGAGAACAGAACATTTTTAGCTTTTCTGGTTGCACTGGTCTGGAAGAGGAGCTTTTACCACATAAAGCTAAGAAATCTGAATGCAAAGTGTGGTACAAAAAGTGTAGTACCCATTGCAGATTTCTGGTCCATGAATGACTGGTATTAGAAAAAGTGATGCAACCAATTTGCTAGCAAGAATCCTGACTCCTACTGTGACCTTCATGAAACATCTAAGGCCATCAAAGGCTGCAGCAATAATCAAGTTTGCCTGTCGATATCCACTATGCACTTTCTATGAGATTATGCTCTTTGCTTCACCATTGGTGAAGGAAACCCACCTGCAGTGTTTAAAAAACTGCAGAGAGAGTAGGCACGGTGCTGCAAATAGTGCAGAAAAATCTCATAGCATGTTTTGAACCTGTCTACCTGGAGTTTCAGATGTGGGAGGATGTGCCTTTGGTACACATGGGGTGTCCAACAACAGGGACAGAACGAGCCAAGCAGAAGCAATCCCAGGAAGCCTGCTCCATGGCACCCCAGTGTGTCCGTGAGGAGGGCAGATAGTGACCCACATGCCAGCTGTGCCCTCAGCCCCAAACCCAAGCAGGTAGGCCAAAGACGTGACTGCAGCTCCAATGCTTTGTGCTTTCATGGTTTTGTACCAAGCCACGGCCGTGTTTGCTGTCACATTGGCCAGATGCACTCCTTCAAACACCCATGCCCCTGATGAACTGAACAAGGAGCACACAGGACAAGGACTTTGTGGTTTTCTACAAGCCATTTACTCTGGGGCTGTCACTGCGAGTATCAGGAACTAAGGAGGTAGTGACAGACACACACGCATACATACACACATACGTACACATACATACGTACATATTTTAGTCAGCTAGGAAATAACCACCACAGAAAGGACCTGATCTGCTCTTAGGGTGTTCACTCATGAATGCCCTTCCCCAGAAGCCAATCAGCCCAAATCAGTGGTTTCCAAGGCACCCCTTTGCCCTTCTATGTGAAACCAAAGCTGTTGCACATTATTCCCCCGGAGTGGAGTTTACAGGAAAGCTTTTGTGGGCTGGCTGGTCATCAAAATGGTAGGGGAAGAAAAGGGAGGAGCCATGAAAAATACTCATTTCTAATAAATCCTAGATGGTTTCACATCCCTGAGGCAGACTCCTGTTGCTTTTGGCAGGCAGAACACAAAAAATAACACCAAGTCACAAATGCTACTTCTGAGCAGCTTCCTGTATGGGCTTCGGATTTGCTTTGTTTTCTGCTATTATTATTATTGTTATTAGAGGGATGTTGTGGAAAAGAGCATAGGTGCATGCAAGGGGAGAAGTAGGAAAAAGCTAATCTGTCGTGTCATCACTCCTTTAATTCAAAGCGTAGAAACGCAGTCTTGTTAGAGTGTGAGGTCTGATAATGATAAGCCGGCACCACCTGAATAAACAGTCTGCGGGGCAGCTCATACCACAGCTAGTGAGAAGTGAGCGGTCCTCCGTCCGCTTTCTCCTCCAAAGAAAAAGCTAACCTTGAGAAAAGGGAAACGGGGCACACACCGCAGCACCAAACCCTTCAGCAGTGCAGGTTTCTGTAACAACTAGTGCCTAGAAAGGGGAATGATCTCAGCTTGGGCCATGGAAGGACCAGATGGGAAAGTCCTTAAATGGATAGATGCTCTTAAATCATGTGGGTGCGAGGAAATCCACCCAAAGTTACTTCTGTAATGGAAGCAGTGACGAACAAGCTCGTGAGTGGTCATCTCTGGGAATCTGTAGATGGGTGAAGGCCCAGAGGCTGGAAAAGAGTAAACATAATACCTTGTTTTAAAAGAGGGAAGGAAGAAGGTGTAAGTGAACTCCTGGTAACACCACGTTGGAAGAGGCTGCTTGCAAGAACCCTCTCTCCAGGATGGATGAACAAAATAGACAGCAAATTCGATAAGCTCAATGCAAACTAAACAAGATGCATATTAACTCATAGCTCCATCACTGGGTTGTTTAGGTTCAATGCTTCTTTAGTTGTGCCAACACAGCATACTCCCCAGGGCAAATCTTTGAATTGGCCAGAAGCACATACTTTATGCATTTATTTATCTGTATCAGTGACATCACTAGTGATATCATTGTTCAATCATGTCATTGAATCAATACATTCAGGGATCTGAGGCTTATTTTTTTGGGAAGGTGGAAGAGGAAAATAACCACGTGCAGACCATACATGGAGAAAACAATGCAGTACATTAAAGGCTTCCATGAAGCATAGTGGGGTTGGGGGGGTGGGGGAATAAGGTTGTCCGAGCTGAAGGACTGAAGAATTAATATTTAAAGGAGGAATCTCAGACGAGCAACTGTGCCATGTCATAGCAAGGTAGCTGCTACAGACACCTCTGCAGTGCCGGATGAGAAGCGGGCAGCCTACACTTCAGAGGGGACTCTGAACCATTTTATCATTCATGATGATGTGTCTGACATGTGTTAACATGAACAGGAGCAGCCACTTCATAAATGGAGGCTACTGTATTCCAAAGACTTTCCACATTAAATCACTGGCACGGTAAATTATGCCATTATAAAAACCTGGGGTTTTACAGGGACCACCAAACTGATCCCATTCCCTCTCTGGCTGCTAAGTCCCCTGTCACTCATCTTTAGTCACAAAGGAAACATAGGCAATGCTCGACCAATGTGAGTGAAAATAAGTGATCTTCTCTTTAGTTAAAAAAACAAAACCAAACAAATAAAACCTCCACTCCTTCATCTTTAATTCAAACATTATACGAGCAAGAAGCAAGTGCTTCTTTCACAGACAGCTGAAGACTGAAATAAAAATGTACATTCACTCTCTATGTGACCCCATTGGTAGATCACCATACATTGAAACAAAACCAATCATAAAAGGGGTCTTGATTTGTTGAAAAGTTCTATAGGAAGTCTATAGTTTGGACGTGAACCCCATGGGGCTGAAGAGGGTTGAGAAGAAGTTGAGAAACAACAGGCAGGAAGAAAGCCACAATTTTGGTACAAAACCCAGAAATAACGGAAGGGATGGAAGCTCCTGAAAAATTTGAATGGGACACAAAGAGAGCGTAAAGACTCTGAAGTGTAACTGCTCTCTAGATGAATCATGAAATTAGTTAACAAAGAAAAATGAGATCCTACCCACAGACAGATGGGGCTAAAGATGTACTAAGCTAACAGTCTGAACACCCCCTTGGCACAAACTCAGCTCAGGTGGCTTCACTAACCCAGAGGAGATTCTTAGGACACCATGTCTCATCTGCTGTGCACCACTGGATGTGGAAAGCCATAGAAGTGTCTTTAGGTTGGGGTTGCCAAGTTTCACCACAAAATAAAAACAAAACAACCCCCTAACCGTGCCTCTTTCTCTCCTCCACATGAAACACAAGACCTCTCGCTACTGCTGAAAAAGCAGGAATGCTTTGCTCCCTAACTTTCTTTTCACTGATCTATGACACAACATGTAATCTGATATTTACAGCACCAAAACAAAAGTTGTAGAATTGTTATCTTTATTTATAATTTACTCTGCACCTGGATAACCACCTCCCTACTACAGAATTGCTCTAAGAGATATGACCATACTAGCAAAGAAGTTACTGCCCTCCAGCTATTCCTCTTGTATTTTGCATATGGATACGAATTACCTCTAATGATGTAAGATTATATTTATTTTGGGGGGGAAGAAGCTTTTCCTACCTGCTTTCCAAAAATGGAGGAAAGCTTTTGTTTTTTCCCCCAACATATTTTCTGTGCCAAATGATGAAAGCCATTGACTGTTCTTACGTGTAGGTAGTCTGGCCCTTGCTCAACAAGGTATTTAAGTGTATGCCTACCTTTAAGTACGTTAGTAGGTTGACTGATTTCATTGGAATTAACTTTGTGTTTGTGGCTGATCCCATGCAACTTGATGAAGCAGGGCTAAGAGGTTTATTTTGCTGGGTACCAAGTATACCCAGACAAGCACAGGTGTATAGAAATTCCCTACAGTCAGAGCCATGAAACGACAGCCAGCCATTTTGATGATCCTATATCCGTTAGCTCACTCCTGAAGATTTTTTCCCCTCTTTATATAGGAAAAATATGCAAGAACTTGCAAACTGGTCATGGTGGAAAATAATCGAAGCATGTTCCTGTGGCACACTTTTCCCTCTCAACCCAATCTTGCCTAAAACAAATAAGCCAACAGGCAATGATGCAATCCTCCTGAATTTCACCTATGGACTCAGGACCTCTTCCTTTCAGTTTCTTCATGATTATGGAAGTTTATCTGTGTATGGCCCTTTTTCTTCCACAGAAGTCAGCTATGTCCTGAAGCCTATTTCAGTTATGATAACAGCTGCTCTTCTCCTCTCTTCTTCCCCAGCCTCTTCTAAATTGCAGGAAGGTTCCTGTGGTGTGCTGGTTCTCCCAGCACTCAGGAATTGCTTTCAGTGACACTGAATATTGTGTTTAAAATCTATCCATAAACATGGAGAAAATGGGGAATGAGCAAAAATAAAGAAGAAACAAAAATGCCATTAGTGATGTTGCTTAATTTGATCCTCTCAGGAACTGTCCTGTCATCACAAATAAATAAATAAATAAATAAATAAACAAATAAACAAAACAAAAAAACACAAAACAACCCAACCCCAAAAAACAACCCACCCCAAGAGAAAACATTCACCATTCCCCGGATGAGATCATAAAACATAGGGGAAGCTATGTTAGGCCTCAGGGCACACGCTGCAGTCAGCTGAAAGGAGAGGGGCAGCAACATGGGGTGCTTTTGCCCTGCCACCAAAAGCACCACTGGGGCACCTGGGGGTCCCAGGCACCTGGGGGTCTCCACCTGGGCTCCCCTGAACCCTTCTGCATGCCACCAGCAGCTTCTGTCCTGGGGACTCACCCATCTTTGAAAGCACTTTGTCTTTTATAGGTCTGCTTGAGGCTTGCAGGCAAATCTGGGTAGAAGCCTTATTTTTCCCATTTTCTTGTCTTTCTCCTTTGCCTTCTGGGAAAGTGGAGAAAAGAGTTCCCCTCCTTCCTAGGGACAGTCAGCAGAAAAAATGATATGATCTCAACTGACAGAATTGGAAAGATTGAGGCTTGGCTAAGAGAAGGCAGGAGAAGGGAGAAGAAAATGACTGCGCCCCTGATTTTATAGATTGTGCTCATCTGTGGTTATTAGTGTGGGGCTGAGCACCTTCCCCACTGCATACCTTCCAAGTCTTCCTATGGGAATAAGCCATGAGGTAAGGAGTGAGGAAACTGCTACCAGAAACCTAAAGCTACCCTAGCCAAATATGAAAATTAAGCTTTCCTCTTTGCTGCTCACCTAGACTCCGGTTCCAAAGGATCCGGAAATATTATGGTCTTACGTTTTTAAAGAAAATTGTTCCATCGTGGCTCAGAGCGCTCCAGGAGCAAGCTGCATTACCGGGTGTCACATCTGCTATTACCTGCATGCCAGAAGATTATTCTCTTGCTGATCGTACGCTGCTCAGAGCTTTAAACACCAAGCTCACAGCCATTTCCCCTCCCTTCCCCCAGAACATAATGACATGAAAACCGGTGTGGTGTGCTGAGAAATGACTACCAGATGCCACCCCGGAGATGGGCTCCATTTTATGGGTGAATTATCCTTAACATGCAACTGGCAACATCCCCTGTGAAATGAAGAAGACCGCCTTGAAAATTAACGTTCAAACATGTTCAGCACTTCTCTTCTGTTTCGTTTTACTCCTTTCCCTGTTCTTCCCTGTACTTGTGCATGCCCATGCATGGAGTCAGCAACCCCATAACAGAGTCTGTTGTAATAACCGAATTAGTGCTCACCTTCCTCCCGACAACAGAGGAGACGGTACCTCTTTTGCTATTTCTTACCCTAAAGCTACCAGAACAAACACACCCACTCGCTGTCTCCAACCAGGGCCAAAAAAGTAGTACGTAATCACATACTCTGGAACTAAATGCTCCAGGGGCAAATAAACAGACAATTAGGTGCATGACAACCTGGAGAGCAGCTGAAATGAAAGAGGACATTTGATGCTCACTTCTGGGTTTTTCCCCTTTATCAGGACTGGCTTGCACTTCTCCTGGGAGAAGTAGCTGTGTGCTGTGAAGATAAGAGTTGGTGACAGACCGGCCCAGGGCTCCTCTTCCCAGGTCCTCACAGTGAGCGCCGCGGAGCACCAAAACCATCACGGTGCCATTCTTCCATCTTTTCCTGAACAGGGGGAGGGAATTACTGACTCAGTTTCACTCACTGTGAACATTTTGACCAATTCCCACGGAGCACCAATGGGGGATTTGGGTTTCATCTATCTGCTTTCCTCCAGGTCATCCCAATGTCTTGCTCCCCGGTCACCTGCCCTGAGAGTCCCACATTCAACAACAATGAATCCATAATGTTAAGTTGTTAAACACATATATGTAGTAAAGACCCTAAAATCATGGCTATAATGTTGCCTAAATGAATAACACGGCAATCTCCTCCTCGATTTCTGCCAGTAAATGAGATGTTCCCCTGTAGCTTTATCTCCCCAGGCCTTCAGAGCTCTGTACTGACACTATTCTGGTTCTGCTTTGATGCAAGACTGGCCACGCCTGTCAAAAATCTCAAAAAAATAAATGCTTAGACCCACACAAACACACACTCACGTATGAATAGTGACAGATACGGTATGCTCCAAGTATTCAATGTCTTAAAAATCCAGTCTCACTTATAGCCAAGCTAAAGCAGGCCAGTGCATCTCCTCCCTCCAGCTCCCCAGTAGCTGTGCATGCATCAGGTACATAAGTAGGTAAGGACAGGAATGCAGGCATCAAAGAAGTGCACCATTGTAGAGAGCCATGGTCTGACAGATGAAACCCCCTGAACTTTGTGTGTGCGGCAAGTATCTAAACTCTGTAGGCTCTGAAGTGAGTAGGAGCTGACAGACAACAGAGCCAGCACCAGCACATTTCTGACAGCAGTGGCATTTGTTTTGTACCTCATCGGGTTTGGGAAGGAGGATAGTGGAGGGAAGGAGGAGGAGAATGAAAAAAAAGGGAAGATAGTGAGGTAGAAACAAAGCAAACTGCTTGTTATTTCTCTCAGGACCATCCCCAAACCCGTTCAGCTCACGTTTCCTCAGTTGCTCTGCTGCAACACGCATGACCTATATTAAAGCAGAAGGTGAATTGCGGTATTTTCTCCTCCGTGGCAGGACGGAACATGCCACGCTGAGATACCCAGGCTCTCCATTTCTGGATAAGCCGAGTGATCCACGAGATGAGCAGCAGACAAGCAAAATGCAGGTGTGAATTTCTTTGACATTTTGGTGTCATTTTTAGGGAAATCTCCTCTTCTGCGTATTTCTGAAAGTCTTACGTGTGTCCAAGAGAAGTTGCGCCAATGTGTGAATTTACCCGTGTCACTACACGGGAAGAAAGTAACTGCCAGGAGCTCCTCTCTGCACCCTACAGGCACTTTCCTAGTGCCATGGGGTGCTCTGGGTCCCATCATGGGCAAAGGCAAAGGGGAGGGCTGCAAAGGGAGGGTCCCTTGCAGCGCAGTGGGTTCACGGCATGGCGGTGGTGGTAACTGAACTCTTACACCCCGTTTTTGGGCAGGGGGCAGGACCCAGGAGGGGAAAAACAGCCTAAAGGCACACCTGAGCTAGAGAAAAGCTCCTCCACACAGAAATTCTTTAACATGCAGACTGATGAAAGGAGTGGATTTGTTCACAGGTGAAGTTTTTAACCAGGAAGAACTTAATAGCAACTCCTACAAAAGGGATGGAAGGAAAACGATCCTATTTTATTATAGGCAGTCACTTGGAATTAGCTTTATCGTATTTAACATGAAAGTGGAACTAACTTCAAGGTTGAGAGGTCTGTGGCTGAGCTGTAGCTGCCAGTGCAGCTTATTCCTTGAGAGAAAAACAACTTCCAGAAAGCAATTGTAAAAACCATGGTATGAGAACGCACAGGGCACAACTAAATGCAGTGACATCCCTGGAAACCCCTACTGTACAAGAGCAGAGAAGCCACAATTACCTATATAAGCATATGGTCTAAATCCATGCCACAAAGCTAGGCAGAGTTTCCTATATCATATCCCCTGATTTATTATTTTTTTTCTCTGAAATGAAGGCAGAAAATAATTGATAGAATTTACTTAGAGAAACCATATTCTTGCCTACAAAACTCTCTGCTGCATTTTGCAGAACTGAATAAGCACCACAAGCAATTCTCGAGTGGTATGGATATTACCGAGATACTTCCACTGACCAACCTAAACTCTAGGCACGAACCTCTTTTGTTCACCCAATTTTCTTTCTCTTCACCCACCCCCAGCCAAAAAAAAAAAAAAAAAAGGATGTATCACAAAAAGATGTTGTCTATATCGATGTATACTGAAACCAAACCCTTTCTTCTGTTTTGGTATACTTAGCACAGTTTAAAGCCCTTCTTCTTCTATGATTTTTCAAAATTCAGATCATGTATTTAAATGAACATACTGTTTCAGAATTAAAAGTTGAAAAGTTTCATTTAGAAAATCTGAAAATGACATGTTTCCATGTTCAGAAAAATGCTTCAATGGAATGTTTTGACTTTGTTAAAGTTCCACATCCACCTCCTTTCTGTCAAAAATACTCATCAAACTTAATCAATTTTCTAGAACATTTTCAGTACCTCTGAAATTATATTTTAGGCAGAATCAACCATGTATTGATAAAAACACCCCTTGCTCTATTATCATCTTTCTTATGATAGCTTTGTTAACCATGTAATAATGCACTTTGTTGCTGTTTTTTAAAAATTATGATTTCTAGCATTCATTTGGTGCACCTGCATTTTTGTGTTTGGATCACCAGTGTGCTTTACAAGTGAATCTCCCCCCTCTCCCCACCTGCCATGCCTTGCTTCGCATCACAGATGGCTTTGGGAGCACACAAACTGGATTTCTTTCAGAAAAATACTAAAATGCAAGATTTGCTTCAGGAACACACCTAGTATGATCCAACTACTAAAGGGTGTTCAATCCATGCAGCTAGACGTGGTAAGCCCCTGCAACATGCACAATGTGGGGCCAAGTTCTCAGCACTGAGTTTGTTTTTTTTTCTTTACATGCCTACTCTTGCTGCTCTGAACCACTCTAGACAGAGGCACAGAGTCCCCCAGGGAATCTCCTCCATTCCTGTTTCTTGAGATGCTTTTCAAACCTGGCTCAGTGTCACTGTTCCTGCTTTGAACATGGAGAAAATGCGTCAGGCACAGTGCATTTATGGTTGGTATTTCACAAGTGCTTGCTCATTTTGCATACATTACGGTTGGGCAACCACTGAGAGAAACTCGCGGTAGGAATCACCCAACTTTGGGGGTGTAAAATCTGGACCTCTAAGTCTGAGCTAGAGGACTTCATAAGACAACATATCTCATCGACCTTAAACACCTAGCACACAGGAGAGGTGGCTCTTCCATGAAAAGCTACTGATCATAACAGAAGCCAAGACAACCAGTTTAGATTTAGGTGTCTAACTTTAAAACATAGACCAGAAAACTGGTTTTCAGGTAGTCCCTCAGAAGAAAGAATTTCCAGTACAGCACTGACCAGCCACAGGGGACAGAAGCCCTCTGGATCAGAGTCGCAAGCCAGCTAAGGCTGGAGAGCACCTCTGGAGAATGTCCAGTCCAACCCCGATCAGAGCAGGGGCAGCTGTGGCAAGTTGCTCAGAGCCACGTCCACTCAGGATTTGAGCATCTCCATGGATAGAGACTACACAGCCTTTCTGGGCAACATGATCCAGTGTTTGAACACACCACAGAAAAGCTTTTTCTTACATTCAAATGGATTTTTTTGTTGTTGCTTCAGCCTGTGCCCAGCTTGTCCTGTCTCTGGATACCAATGAGAAGAATCTGGCTTCATCTTCTTTTGATAGTCAGTACACTGGCAATCAGATTAAACTGAATAATCTCTCTTTATACGTGGGAATGTTTTGGTTTGTTCTGGTGATCAATAATTAATTCCTGAATGAATACATCCCATTAGGTTTTTCTGACTGGTTCATTCAATTTCACGACAAAATCAAATAGCTATTCTCTCAAGCCTCAGTACCAACCTCCAACGGCTGTTGTTTAGAAACTTCACAATTACAATTTTTATTCATGCTTCATAATCTCAAATTCAGTGTTGAAAGATGCAATGAAGCACCAATAAACTTCTATTCATACAGTTAAAAGTTTATTGCGTAACCTATTCCAGTTTTCATGAGATTTTTGCTCATAAATTTCTGCAATCCATTTCACCATTGATGTGTGTGCACAGAGAGAGAGACATAAAGAAAACAGATAGACAGTAATTTTTATCCTTAAGCCCATGTAAATGAAACTTAAAATTCAAACTGACTTGGTAGACACAAGTTGTGCGATTCACATTATGGCTGAAAATGCATATACAGAAATACATGAGATGGTGCAGGTGTGAAACTGTGGTGCAGCGTCAGGCATACAATTTTTATTTTCTTTCATTTTTCTTACGAGTGTAAGCAAAGTTTATGCCCATATCCACTCTTCCTTTGCCAAATTATGGTTCCATCAAATTAAATGGTGCGTGCATCTTCATCTGTCTTCCTCTCACACATGACAGTCTAAAAGCCCGTTTCTGAGGAGAAAGAGATTCAAAGAGTGCCTGAAAACAGCTCCCTACCAACAGGAATTTAAAATAGATGTGAGGTCAAATTCTTGTGGCTGTAATTACGATGGATCTTGGGTGATTGACTCATAGTAGCAGTGATTTAAGAAAAGCAGGGGAGGGGGAACTGAGGAAAAAGCTTTTCTAGTGGTTATAAAAAGGCTTCCTTTGCAACATGGCAGCCTGGCACAATGAGCTCAATGGAACAAGCTCCCTTCTCGTCCACCCTCAGGAAATCCACTCGATTTCAACTGAGAATAGGTAGGCAAGTCTCATTTGCCAACTTTAAATTACAGGTCGTATCAATACAACAACATACTGACAAAATGAAAGATCCTCCAAGATGGACATCTTTTTAATGGATTAAACCTTGAAATTTATCTCCTGGCTACAGCTTCTATGAAGGGACTGAACCCATCCAGAGAAACCCCCTTCCAGTAGCAGGCAAGATGCCAGAGTCAAAAAACAGCCCAACAAAATTTGCTCAACAAATACTGGTCCTAGCCCTGATGAAAAATGAGAGGAAAGGTTCTTCCAATTCTTACCACAGAACCACAGAATCATTTAGGTTGGAAAAGACCTCTAAGATCATCAGGTCCAACTGTTAACCTAGCACTGTCAAGTCTACTGCTAAACCAGGTCTCTGAGCACCACATCTACATTTTGAATACCTCCAGGGATGGTGACTCAATCACACTTCCCTGTGCAGTCTGTTCCAATGCTTCACAACCCTTTCATTGAAGAATTTTTTCCTAATATTCAACCTAAACCTCCCCTGGTGCAAACTGAGGCCATTTCCTCTTGTCCTATCGCTTGTTGTTTTCTTAACTCCCTTTTCTCCCTTTGTTTAAAGAAGCCCAGGCAGCTGTCAACAGTATTTCTCTGGCAATTTTGCAGTAAGCCCGTAACTGAAAAGCTAGCTAAAAGCAGTCATAAACAGCTTTATGCTGGTCCTAATTTGCCAAGTCTTGGAGTGACTGATAAGGCTATGCTCAGCCTTCTCCCTGTGCTGCCAGAATGCTCAGCAACAGAAATGGAAGTAGCATTTTGTATCATTTGTATTTGCCTTTTTTCTCCTCTTTATCTTTCAAGCAAGAATAGATTGTTACCAAAAAAGCAGCAGCAACTACACCAGTTTATCTTGGATGACTTTGCCTTCCAACAAGATGGTCTTTAATACCACATTTAATGCCAATTCAAAGTTCTCAAACAGGGTTTTCCTTTTAAAGCTTTGTAGCTGAAGCAAAACAGAATGCAGTTCAAAAGTAAAATGAGATCTGGCCATACAACACCTTTCAGATGCTTTCAGCTGCTCCCCTGCCTTTTCATCCGTATCTTTAACAACACAGTATTATAAAGTGAATATTATGTGATAATCTGAAGTCTTTATAAGTAAGAGACTTTAATGGAAGTTGTTGGCTATACGCCCAAGCAGGCAGAGTTTCTTATGCTCAAGCTCTCAAATCTCACTTGACCATTAAACACGACCCCGCATCAAGGTCACGTTAACACCTTCGACTCTTGGGACTCGGCATATTCTGTTGAAATGAGCATGGTGTATCAATCAGCTGGGATGCCCTCATTCTTCTTCTAGATCTAGAAGCTATTAAACTCTTGGCAACATGAGAGGCTCAAAGGCTGACTGGAGATCTCTTGGGGTCATATCAAAGGTAAGAAGAAAGGGCTCTTATGAGAGCGCTTTGTTCAATGTGATCGTCAGGGGGAACTATATGGCCACGTTACAAGTCTTAACTTCTGTCACATAGAAGCAGAAAGATCTTCTCCATGATGCACAACTTCAGAAAGTATCCCTAGTTTGCCTTTCTGCTGAGATTAGTTATCTCAAAAGAGCTAGCATTCTGTTTATAAGAAGATTTGGGACTAGAGTCACTAACAAGAGTCTGGCAGTGCAAAGCTGTCATAAACATATTTGGGGAAACGGCACACAGCCCAAACATCCTTTCACTTGGCCAGTTTCCCTCTGCTTGACATGACTACCATTTGCACTTGTGGGTAGCCAGCAAATGGCAGAGCAGACCTGAGACTCGCCTAATCTGTGCCAAAAGACAGCCTAGGTTTCAGTCAGCTCTAAGCTTAGGTACATAACAGGAGCTCAAAACCCACTTTTGGACTGTATATTCTTCCAGTGACCCTTGATCAGCCACAATGGAGGATCCCACCTTCTAGCACTATTGTTTTTGTAAGACTCTAATACCTCTTTTTCACCTATTCAAAGACAAGATGACTTAACTCTGCATCTAAAGGCAGATTTTGAGATCCTCTATAAGCTGTCTCAACCCTCAAATGTGATTGTCACCCCTTGCTCCGTGGGAGCATCACCAGCCCAGCTCCTGAACACAAGCAGACAGCACCATCTGGTTCTTTTGGCATAGATATTTCCAGTTTCTCTCTTGGAAAATAAAGTGTGCCATGGGCTGGCTTGAGCATTCTTGCCACTAGTTAAACCATTATATTGTAAAAACAGAGACAAAATATGCAGCATTTTTATATGCTAAATAACATTAGGTAGCCCTGGAGACTACCTTTGAAAGAAAATGGCTTTTGGAGCTCAGTGAGATGATTTTCAGCTTCCAAATGGAGGGACTATTAAGACGAAGCATGCCTAATACCCACTGAAACCAAAACAAACGGATTCCCATGCCAAGCTGCATGGCAGAAGCTCTGAGGCACTGCAGATAGTTAGGATGCACAAACCTTCCAGGACGAGGTTGGAATAAAGGGGCATTTTCAGTGGCTGCTACCCTTTGCTCATGAACATATTTTTCTTTTATTTACTCTCATTTTTCATCACTGCTTAAAAAAAACCCTGCAGTCCCATATGCCCCATCATTCAAGCTGGCAATACTCTTCGCAATCAAAATTAGAAAGACTGGATGGCAAAATAGCCTGTTGGTTGGCAACACCAGCTGCTTTAAAATACTAACCTTTTTTAATTCCTCTGAAACCTTGTATCTCTGAAATACCAACTTTCCTGGAAACATTTCCTTTCACTTGCTTCTCTGACAGGGGTAAAATTACTTCAGCAACTATTTCTCTGTATGAGATGAAAACAGGAGATCAGTGGGATTTTCACAGCTGCATTTGGGGCCTTTTCTATACCGAACTGTGATGTGTAATTTCAACTTGGTCCTTTATGAAATTACAAAGTTATTTGTGTTCTTTGGTATAGTAAGGAGTAAAAAATAAGTCAAGCGGTTCAAGTGAATATAGGTAAGGCCTTACCTGAACCAAAATGTGGTATATATAACAATTCCCAAACATCAGATCAGAAATAAGCATGCATGCATGAACTCTGCATATTCATACATACATTTATAAGCACACTCCACCTTCCCAGTTAGCCTAGTAGAAGTGACAAAATGTGAAGGGTCATAGCATTACAAAATCACTAAGCCCTTTTGGGACAACATTTCCAAGAAGGCTCTCTAGCTCAGCTCTGGAACAGAAAAACTACTAGGAACTGGGCATCTGTGAATCTATTTTACAGGAGGAGAGAAGACTTCAGCTTTAGTTTGGCAAAATGAAGGCCAAGGGATTATATACATGCCTTCTCTAAATTCATTGTGGAGATAAAAGCCAAGACAAAGACAGGTTATTGAAGCTGGCTCAAGAATAAAAAGTTATAACCTGGTCAAAATAAATTTAGGCCAGAAATTAGAAGCTCCCTAGGTTTTAGAGCAGTGAGGTCCTGGAAAGTCTTCAAAGCAACTCAGAAGATCCCTTTCCTTACTTTTTCCTATGTAGCTGCTATTTCCCTTATAGCCATCTTTAGCTAAAACTGGACAGCCCTTCCACTGGCAGAGTTCATACCCTGGTGCCTCACAGGACTTATTCCTTCACTCAGGGCAGAAGGATGTATCTTGGTGTCTTCAAAGAGAAGGACCTTGTTCCAAGAGGGAAAAGTGTGTTTGTGAAGTCTAAGCTGTCTGGAGAACATGGCTCTCCCAGGTTGTGCTTGGTACTTTGCTGATCCAAGCGGGCAGCCATGCTCACCACAAGCCTGAAGGGAGCAGCTGTGCTGCGTCACCAAGAGACAAGGCAAGAATGGGGTGATTTCAGGGTACCAGAGGGGCCAGGGTGACCCTTGGATGGCCACTCAAATGCCTACAGCTGCAGAATGCAGGCTGGCCAATCTAAATAGTCCCTAAATCTCACAACTTCTAAAAGAAATCAATCTTACCTGTCAGGTTAATTAGAGGACAAAGTTTGGAAGGCCTGTTTGTTTTAAATGTGCATTCATTTCTGTATTGCATCACACTGTCATTCCTTCATTTAAACAAAATGTAGTTCTCTGATAATAACACCCGTCACAGTGGGTGACATTTTGGTAGTCACTCACTCTGTGAAATTTTACCATAAAAATGAAAAAGGAGGTCTTTTCTAACCTAAATGATTCTATGTTTCTATGAAAAATAACTTCCTCTACCAATTAAATGAAAAAATGTATTCTAAAATCAAGGCTACTTCAGAATAGTCTGATTTGCAAGAAACATTTTGCAAAGCTAATGCCTGTAAAAGAAGATCATTATTTTATATTTGGAGAAAATCATCTATAGGCATTATATGACAGGACTGGCCTTTGTTCTGTCTCTGTAATGCCTGGCATTTCAAGGGATCTTCTCCACCATGAGGGCTCCAGTGCTTTAGGGTAGATCTCAGGAGTCATCCACCTACACACTTCTACAGAGTGGGCCCTTCCTTACCCAGCCCCTAGGAGCACCCATTTATTAACTTCTCCAGGTTCCCACATTACCTTCAGACACACGTAAGGGAGCTGAGCAGGGCATGGGCAGAGCAGCACCATTTGGTGGATATGCAGTAGTATCTTCCCTCTCCGTTTCTACTCCTGTCTCTTGCCCAATAGCTATGAGCAAAGTGTTTGCTACTAGGCAGAGCAACTCTTTAATTTTTCTTGTGGACCTGGTGTAAAGGAAGATGACTGACAGATGGCTCTGGAAACTGAAGCTTTCCAAGATCATTGGCAGAGCAGGGCTGGTGGTGAGGGCTTGCCGTGGCCCCTTGCTGGCATGCCTCTGCCACAAATCTGTGGGGTTTGCCTGCATGAGGCACAGGTTTGCACCCCACTCTTGGCCTGACACCAACCACTTGAACGACAAAAGATGCCTCCTCCAACTAACACTGGTCATTCGCAAAGACAATTTTACCCTTGGAACAAAACCCCCAATTCCTTGCAAGCCAAAGCATGCCCAAGAAGGCACAGGAGTCGCATCAGTGCAAACAGCAAGGACAGGCCCTCATAACCTCCTTGGCACCCCACTATCCAGTGCAAACCCACTCAGCTCACCACTAAACCCACAGCCCAGCAGGTACGAGGGCAGTGCCAGCCCCGGCCCCCTCTCTGGGCGGACTGTCCTGTCCGCTGAGCCCCGCTGACTCGGCCGCCTCAGCGGCCCCTGTGCTGCCCCTTGCTTTTGAGCAATGTGCTGCCCGCAGCTCTGCTTTTGTTTGGCAGGCTGATCCCTCCATCTGCTCGGCGGCTGGGCCCATTCAGCTGCCGTGTCCCTGCTCCCACTGCTCCTGCCCCAGTGCCGCCACGGCCATTGTCTCTCGTAAGCCAGCCACCATCCCCACACAAAAGGCCCCAGAGCTAGGTAAATCCTCCTGACACCAGCCCAGCAGCTAACGGAGCTCGACGCGGATTTCCCCCCAGCTCCCCACCCTGCACTCAGGGACACGTGTAGCGACGCCGACCTCATGTCGAAAAAGCATTGAAACACCAACGTGCATTCAAACAGCCCTCCAGATGCACACGGGGACTCATCAGGAGGCTTCCTCGGGAGCCCATCTGGGCTGTCTCGGCTCAAAAATAAGCAAACAATACTGGAACAGCCCTAATGCCACCCAGGAGCTACATTCCCAGTGTACCGAGTCATCTCCAAGCAGGAAAATTCCCACAAGCATCTTTACAAGTGCTTGCACCCCTGTGTCCTGCACACTGAGCTGTGTGCTCTTAAGCCCCAGCTGTCAATAACTCATCTAGAGCCTTTCCGTGCACCAGCATCCCTGCATTTTCTGCAATGATGGATAAAAGCACAGCCACACAGCCCCAGTGTGCTCATCCTTCATTGCTCCTAATCAATATGAAAACATGTGATGGAGGATGAGGGTTTCGTTTGCAGACTACGGTTCTGTTTTTAAGGATAAAAAGAGAAAAAATAGTGAAGGGAGAGATTAAAGGTTTTGCCTGCCCAAAGGGATCTGGTTTTCACTTGAGCAGGAAAGAGAAAAGCACTGAAAACAGACACAGGAAAGACCTGTTCTGTATTACAGGTGCCCACTTAGACTTTTCTTTATCTTGACTGGGAAGTTTTGTTAATTTCCACTGTGATGTGGGAAGTGTAAGGGGCCTACTTATACAGAACCTGCTGTGCCAGACTTGTACTGCTATGTAACAGTCACCTCGCTGCTGAAGCTGGAGTGGAAACTGAGGAAAAAATGGGTCTTACGGTAAGAAACAAGAATTTCCAGCAAAACCAAGATAAATATTAGTTCACAGTGGAGATGGTAATAGCACCTATCCTTACAAAAAATGTATAATAGACATCTACATGTTTTGATGGAGAGAAACATTAGACTAAATCCTCCCCAGAAAACTTTCCTTCATGGCTCAGGGTAAGTCATTTCTCTCTGTTGTGTACAGATCTTGCCCCTTCTCCCAGGACCTATGGGAGACATAAAACCTGAAGAGCAGCAACATATTCTGGGCTGCATCAAAACCAGCATGGCCAGCAGGGTGAGGGAGGTGATTCTCCCCTTCTACTATGCTCTCATGAAACCCTACCTGGAGTCCTGCTTTCAGCTCTGGGTCCCCCAGCACAGAAAGGAAGTATTAGAGTGAGTCCAGAGTGGCCTAACAGTGCCTAAAGGGGGCCTACAAGAAAGCTGGGGAGGGACCTTTGGTCAGGGAGTGTAGGGACAAGACAAGGAGTAATGGCTTTAAAATAAAAGAGGGTAGGTTTAGATTAGATATAAGGAATAAATTCTTTACTGTGGGTGTGGAACAAGCTGCCCAGAGAAGCAGTGGATGCCCCATCCCTGGAGGTGCTCAAGGCCAGGCTGGATGGGGCTTTGGGCAGCCTGGTCTGGTGGGAGGTGTCCCTGCCCAGGGCAGGGGGGTTGGAATTAGATGGTCTGTATGGTCCCTTCCAACCCAACCCATTCCGTGTTTCTATATCCAAAGGCTACAGCACCAAAGGCCGTGGGTGCACACAGAGCAGCTCAGGATCACAGTGCACAGGCAGGCCTCTCCTCACACTGTGCTGATGAAGCCTGGCCAGAGGACTGAGGAGAAGAGCTGCTTTATCCTGCAGTTTTCCTTCTAACTACACCATACCACAGCATCTAGGCTTGCTGGAGACACAGACCACTCATGGGTCTCAGAAAGAAGAAAAACCCTGAGGATCATCAACAGCTAGAAATGTTTTACCGACATTTAACCAATCTATCAGGCCTACAAAAGCCACTTACTTCCACCCAGAGCCCATGAGTGTGAAATATTCTCTAACTACTTCACCAACAGATCTGTGAGATCTCCCATGACCACTGACACAATTACCTGGGAATAACCGAGCGATGCTTCTGCCACCAAAGCCCACCAGCCCTGCTATTGCAGGGGTTCCTCCCATTTCTCCTGGAGACACAATCTCACTTCTCATTTCAGACTGCACACCTTGATGGCGGGAGCTTCTCTATGTATTTTTCCACTATGTGCACTTTTAGATTGATGGCAATTGCATGAGGTAAATGAAGTTCTGAAGAGCCAAGGGATCCACTTTACCATGTAATATATCAAAAACATAAGAAAATTCAAGCATCTTTAAAAAAAGTAGCCACCAGTCTGGACTGTGAAGAAGAAAGAAAGAAAGAGGAGATTCATTAAACCAGACACATTCAAAACAAACAAGGGTCAAGACTGCCAAGTTCATAAATTTTTTTTTTTGGCTTAGCTAGATCCTGTCATCACCCACCATGATCATTGAGATTGTGATGATACTATTCAGCCACATTTATCAAGCTGTGATTGAGAGCTAGGTAATCTCAAAATTAGAAGAAAAAAATAGTAAAAAGCCCTCATGAGCCCTCACCAAAGTTTCTCAGACAAGTGCAACAGTCACAAAATTGTCTCAAAGCTGGTTCAAATATATGAGAATTCCAAGTACCTCATATTTACAAAAGGACAGCTTTCAAAAAAGAATCTCTGAGTCCTCCACGGGTACAGCATAGTCTGAAATATTTCCTCTGTTAGCAAATTTTGGTTTCCTCAGCCCTCCTCCTGATGCGGCCAATGTAAACTTTCCCATTTTCTGTTTGTTTTCCCTTGGAGAGCACCATGCCTTACAACAGAAAAATGAAATCCCACAATTCCACTCCCCACTGCGCTTGGCATCTTTTTTTGCCAGGAGTATTTTGCCATCATAATATGAAGCTTCCTATAAAATGGTAGCTCTGGGTCATTAGTATGCCTAGCATTTTTACTTATTTATTTTTATAGACAGTTCACCTTCAGGTTTCTTTGGATATGAATGCTGCTCAAAGGCTTCAAAGAATATTAGCCCTTTCAGCATTACTTACTCATGTGATTTTTTTTCATCCCACATAAAGATGAGAGAGGACTTTGAATGTTTTCTCTATATGTATGACAAATGTTAACAATGGGTATTTACATAAGAAAGGCTCATGATTTATATTTTGATTTTCAGTCTATAGTCAAGATAAGCCTAACCAGAGATCATTTGTGGAAGATAAACATTTATCCCATTTTTCTTTTGACAAGCCGAAGAACGCAAAGTTCAAAAAATATTAAAAGGGAGGATGCAGCCTTCCAACACTAAATTTAGAGACTACATTATCAGAGCTGGCCTTCACATTGCCTTCCACCCTTCCCTTTTCTGTGCAGAAAATCTGTGGAGCAAGGACCTTGTGCTCATGACTTTTTTTTCCATAAAGCTCTGAGCACTTGGTGGTGGCGTCTGAATAATTAATTATAATACATTTGTATATGGTGCTGCATGCAGAACTACTTATACCAGAAAATAACGAAATAGACATGCACAGAAACCTTGCACACGCTTTTGAGAGAATGCCTGTCTAATGGCAGGCAGAAACACAGCTTACGAGTTCAGTACTGTCTTCTTAGAAGGAATAAATACTGTTGCACCCAAAACCCTTTATGTGACAGTGGTATATATTACCCGTACCATAAACCCTAAGAACAGCAGTTCAGACTCCAGAAGAAAAAAACACGTTAAGTACAGGATGCTACGAGAGATTTTTTTTTCTCTAACCTTTCCCCTGAAAAAAATAATTTCGCAAATCTTTTCCACCTATTTCATTTAAGAGATGCTCTCAGCAGATAAGGTTAGCACAGTACATATGTCCTTCTGCAGATCCTCACTCATCTTCCATACTAATCATATCTGAGATTCAGCTGGCCAGTCATGCCCAGCATTCATTCTGCATGGTTTACTGAATATTTGTAGAAACCACAGCTTCAAAGCCATTGTTCCTTACGGTGTTTTTTAGCTGCTGCAGCATTTTTACTGTGCCCACATCCTTTACCTACAGGGCTTTTCCTAGCAATTATGATTTATGCTGCTCTGTTGCACAGCATTTTTATCTAACTGTGGGATTTTGCCCTACCTCATTCCAAACTCCCAGTTCCTACCTTCATCAGTTATAACCAGTGTGCTGGCATCTCACCCAGCTCTTCATCTGACAGCCAAACCACTTACTCACTCGAGCCGGCGCACGCTATTCCCAGATCCTGCACTATCTTTAGAATATAAACAGCCATTCATGGGAGCATCCCTTACTTCTTCTCTGACTTTTATCCCCACACCCCAGTGTGAAGCTGATACTCAAGCACCGTTCCCATGCGTATAGCATTACAAATCCACTCTGCATCACCTTCCCTACGCGCTGCAGTGCTCACATTGAGGCTGCCCAGCAGGGCATGCCAAAGCAAGCCTCAGGGGACAAGAGTGAGATCTGCTGAAGCAATCTGTGGCTCCCACCCAGCCTGCGTGCCCTGGATCCCTGGCACAGCAGAGAGTGGGAAAGGACGGTGCATGCTCTGGTCATGCCCCAACGTGGAGTTTGGACACGGCTGTGGCATGCACCCACATGTGGATGCTGGGAAACTCTTCTGGGTTCAGCAGCGCAGGTATTGTGCTGGACAGAGGCTGTTGTTGCACTTCATAGCAGCCCTGCTTGAAAATGTGAGGCACTGAAGATTATTAAGTGCCTCTGAAATACATGCCACCAAGCGTGGAATTCCTCTCTGGCTGCCAGGACAAACAAAACCAAGCCATTACATTAACATCTATATCCCTCAAGTGTGTTAGACATTGGCAAGGGGTGATGCTGGGGAAGGAGAGGAGGTGCTACAGAAGGAGACAGGAGGGAGGGGAGAAGTCTGTCATTATAAACAGAAATAAAAGTACAGTCTCAACCAGAGCTTTTGATATTGTCCTTTCTGTGACCTTCTCCAGCCTGCGTTTACCAAGAGCACTGCAGAAATCATTCCAATTACTACACACTCGAGTAGAAGGTTTTCACTGGCACATAAGCACACGTGTGCTGGAGATGCCAGAGTCACAGCTTTCCACACTACTGCAGTTCTCAAATGTGCACATCGCTGCTGATAAGGGGGTGAGCAGCGGGGGAGGAAAACACAGCCTCTCACAATGCAGCTCTTCAGTTTTTCAGCCTGAAAAAAGGCAGCCTGTCCATGGGGCACACTGCGGTAGCTCAGGTGTCTGGGTAGCAATTCCTGTCCCCAGTTCCCATTGCCTGCTTTTGCCGCAGCGCTTGTCTGCTTTTGAATGACTCTCCTCTCCCTTCCCCAGGCAGCAGAGCACGGTCCACCAGTACCTTGTGGTTTTATGGCACCCACCGTATCACGCACAGGAGCAACAGCTGTTGCCTACTGTCACCCTCTTGCCAAGCGATGCCTTTTGCTTCTCCTTTTGTTGAACATTTGCAAGTTGCAGCTCCTGCCCTGCAAGAAGCCTAAGTGTTAAGTGCTGCGGGCCCTGGCGACGTGTGACTATGCAGAGCAGCAGACATCCTGCTTTGTACCTGCTCTGACTGCCGTGGAGAGAGGTGGATTCCTCAGGGGCTCTCTAAAGGGCTGACATCTAACCTGGGAAGAGATAAGGGGTCAAATTGAGCTCTTAAGTGGACTGTTAAACTGTTTGGGTTACAGCACAGAAGAAAAGAAAGCCAAAGGCAAACAAAAAGCCATAACCTTAACTCTACTCAGGCACAATACTCTAGAATGGACAGAGAGATTTGGAAAGGTACAAATACATGAGAGGGTACGAGGTCTAATAGCAGCCACCTAGATCCCCCTTAATTTCCCTTTATACTTGTTTGGCTAAACAGAAAAAAAAATCTGTTTAGGGGGATTTTCATCTTTTTATTTCTACAAAAATAATTGTTATTACTGCTGGAGAATATCTTCATATGAGGACTTCACGCTCAAGCTGAGGCACCTTTGAAACAAAAACACATCATCTATGAAGGTAGGATGAGATTCAGCAAAAAATTATCAGATACAAATGAGTCTTCCAGAAAGTCGAGCTGACAATTGCTTTCCTATTTAGGAAAAATGCAGAGTTAGAAAACTAAAAATGTAGGATGTTTTTGTACAGGTGGCTGTGAACAAGGAACATCTTGCAAGGCTTAGAAAGCACTTTTTCTGTCCATACAAGTAAATTTCTAGGACTGCTGTATACATTTATTTTTTGGAAGCAGGTAGAGGAGAGACAGATTCACCCCATTTAATGTTAACAGCTTGTTGGCGGTCTCTCAGCAGCCCACCAGACACCTGAATCTCTGCCCCAGCAGTGCTTTGAGGGGGAGTCCAAAGGTGGAGCTCAGGGCACCCTTCTTCTTCATCCAGGCTCCACAGGGAAGTGTTGCAAGTCAGGTCAGATGGACAGCAGGTCCTCGTCTGCAAGGGCCTATTTGAGTAATTAGTCCTGGCAAGGGCAGCGAATGCAACAGCTCCCCTGAAAGCAATCAGTTGCTCTCCAGGTGGATATTGCACGTAGCCTGGGCAAGCATGGCAGGACTTGGCCAACTACAAGTATCGTTATTAAATCTTATCTATGTAAATATTAGGTATTACTTGCGTAAAAGTTTGCAACAACAGGCTTCTGGTTATTGTAACATCTCCCTGCAAGATCTACCCCCTGTAATGAACTTAAAAGTTCATTTTAATGCAGTCCAACAGGGGCAGCCTGGTCCTTTCTCCAGGAGGTACTTCTCATGTCAAAGCACTTCTTATCCTTGTTACCAACAAGCACGAGTCCTTTTAAATGCATGAAAAACAGTTTGGCAATTAAAAAAAAGCAACAGGCAACAGCTATAGACAGTATTATTTAAATAATACTGACTTTAGAGTCACCTTTTAAAAGGTAAAATAAATAAATCTTCACTGCAAAGCCAACACAGCAAAGCATTCTGGGCTTTCCTATCTGCAGCACCAGAGCAAGACGTGCGTAGTTTCGAGGCTCTGGCAAAGGAAGTTGCTGATGGATACAAAAGGCCACAAGACAAACAAATGAAAGTAGTTGGTGCATGAACCAGCAGCAGAAGGAAACGTGGGGATTTATTTGACAGCCCTTTCCACAACACCGCAGCAATCTGTCAAGTGGCTGGGACTTTCCTCTGGAAAATGGGAGGAGTCAAGAGTGGCTTATTTTTAAAAAAAATAACGTAGAGCTAAAGTTCCTTTCCTCGATACTGCCAAAAGCCCCGCTAGGAAAAAAAAGGAGGAGAAGCAGCAGCTATCTGTGCGATGCTGCAAAGGCCTCACTCGTTCAGTGAATTTAAAACCCCTAAACTTGCTTTCATAAGGATCCTGCGGGGATTAGGCCATATATTGTAGGAAGGGCGATTGTGCTTTTTCTTGGAAAACAACTGGTCAGCTCCCCTTTTATGGACAGGGCTGCACAGAGAGGAACAACACATCACAGCCAAATATGGAGCCAGGCTTAGGTTGTCGAAGCCATTTCTTTCTTTGGACCCATGCCACCGATCCTGCTTTTTTATTGCATGTTGCTTTCGGCTAGCCCAGATGTAATAAAGGCAACGATATGCAGGAGCACCCGTGCTTTCCCTTCAAAATATTTCCTCTGGAAGCACAGCACAGCCTAATTAAATAATGACATTTGCAACAGGAATGATAACGCAAAAATTAGAGCAGCTTTTCGGCTTGCACCGCACCCCTCCTTGACAAGCGGCCCCAAGTAGCTGACAGTATGCCGAACATCACGCTGAGCTGGAAGACCTGATGTGCTCAGAAAAATAAAACCCATCCTCAGTTTGTTCTGCAGTGGAGGAAATGGGGAAAAGCCCTCCCGGGAGCCCCCAGACAAAGCGCTGCATAACCTGAAGCTGAGGGGCAGCGTGCTGCGCTGCCTGACTGCCCTCCACAGCAGAGAGAACCCGCAAGCATACGCAATGAAAGGCAAAAGCACTGCTGGAAGTAAATGCAAGCTAGGGCTGCTCCAAGACTCACAGACGGCCACCAAGATGTTATAAAACTCCTGCTCTGCACCAGCCCCAAGCCCCGGGCAGAGGCAGAGGGCTGGGGTTCAGCCACTGCGTCCCAGGCTCAGCAAGGAGGGTGCACGTATGGGAACGGACGGCAGGTACACGTGGGGAGTGCTGGAGCTGTGCTCTGCCAAAGCGGGAAACCTTTCGGTTGTGATTCATATCAAGCCCCCGAAGCAAAATGCTGCAACAAAAAGCCGCTGGGCTGATCCAGAGGTAACTTGGCCTATAGGGACAGTACCTATTGCAATTCATTCATTTCTATAATCAGCCCGAGGAAGGAAATTAAAAGCAAACAAGGAGACACAATAGCAGTATCTCTTCATCAAACAAGGAGAAGTAAGTGAGAGCGAGATGCCACAAATTCACGGCTGCGTTCCCCTGGCCCTGCTTCTCACTGAAGGCACCGTTTTGTCCCTCTCCATCCCCGCTCTGCCTTGTGCTGGCACAAGCGTTTGCTCAGCTCTGCAGCAAACTGAACCTGGAGAACTAATCCAGGCCGAAACTAATCTAACAAAAACGAATTACAGCACAGGGGCAGGAATGTGCAGCCGCAGCGGCGGGAAGGGCAAAACCAGTTCCCTTGGCAGCAGCGTCCCTGGGGCTCATCCCGAGCCGACTGCGAGTAATGGTGTTAGAGCCTGCACCTGGGAGCGTAGCTGCTATCGCCGTGGTGTAAGTGGCCACAGGCACACGGGGACGTCTCAGCGGCTCGGATGCTTGCTAGCAGCACGGACAAGAAAGCCCAGAGCTCAGCACATGCAGCACAGCCTGCTTGACAAGGTGGGTAAATATGCAAGCAGTTAGCTCAGTGCTGATGCAGCTGCACAGTTAGCTGTGATTTAACGCTAGCTGCGGAGCATTTGCATCCATCATAGTTGCCACAGAGAATTAAGCACGGCACGTACAGGTCAAGAACCAGAACTGGCCCCACTCTTTCACACTCAAATTGAAGCTTGAAATGCAAAAAGCGGCAGGGATTTTAACATTATTTTTGCCATTTCTTCTGTTTGTAAATAGCCTTTGAGAACAGCACAAGGAGCACTCCCTCCTCAAAATCAGTCGCCAGAAATGATTTCCTTGTGTCAGCCTCTGACCTCCCTTTTCGGGCATTTCCACCTTAAAGTAGCATCCATTTGTGGTACGGCTGTATGAGTGGCAGCAGAGATGAGTGAGACCCAAGAGCTGCAGCAGAGACGAGTGAGACCCACACCTTGTCCGACATCACCGCACCTTCTCCATGCTTGTTCCTCAGCCTCCCTGATGGTGCCCAGCTCAGCTCGGAGCCTCCGTGCTGCTTCCCCCAAACCTGGGGCTGAACCTGCTGCCAGCAGGAGCCAGGGCGCACTCGGGGCTGTCAATGCGTGCTGCCTTGCCGTGGTTTCTCAGGAGCCATCAGGCTGTCAAGGCGCATCCAGGCGCAGCGCCCTTCGGCCGCCGGAATGCGCGGTCCCCCGCCTCGACACGCTCCCCGCAGCGGGGGAAGCCAAGGGGAGCTGGCATCGAGCTGCCCCGGCCCTATTACCTACCGAGGGTGCCCCGCAGATCACAGCCGGCTGCCTTGGGTGGGTTTCAGCCCCCCAGGTGCTCCTCCTGCAGGACAAGGTGACCTCTGGGCAGGGAACTGCATCCTTGAGAAAGGATTGCAAAACGGGGAGAAAAAAAGGAAAAGAAAAAAAAAAAGGAAGAAGGAAAGAGAATTAGAAAAAATGATTTTTCTGGTAATTAGTTTGCACTGTGGTGGAAGTAAATTATGCTTAATCCTAAACCAAATGCCACAGAGTAGAGAGGAATAAAATGAGGGCGAGGAGGGCAGACAAAGGCACGCACGCACACGTGCTAACCAGCAAATGCACCGGGCTCACTCTTTCTCTCCAGGAAAGTAAAAAACCCTTATAAAATGCCACCGGTGGGTGGCATTTTCCTGATACTTAAAAGGAGGGCCAGCTTCTGCTCCCAGTTACACCAACAGAACCCGAGTAGCTCCATTTATATCCCTGAAAATGAGATCAAACCCAGGCCCAGCGTCCCTGCTCCGAAACGCTCGCTGTGTACTGCTGACAGCTGAAATGATGAGCAAAGACATCAAACCTCAGGGAAAGAGGGAAAAATAAAGGTGACCAAACAGCAGGAAGAGGGGCGGGGGAGAAGAAACGCTCCTAGGAAAGCAATTATAGCTCCTCTTTCATGTCTCTTCCTTTATGCTTAGCGGCGACCAAGGGTGTTTTGCTTTTAAAAGCCAGGTGTGGCAGGAGGAATGGAGGGAATCTGAGCAGAGATTAATGGGAGTTTCGGAGACAAAAGGCATTAAGTGACTTTCCTGTAAAGGCATTTAATGATATTCAGCCCCGGCCAGTATACTTACTTCCCAAGGGCTGACACCAGTCTTTGGCTGGCAGGAAAGCCTGCAGGTGCTGTCCCACCCTGTCGCACAGATGAGGCACGGATTTCTGTAAGAGCACATGAAAGATACTCTGCAACGGCAACTGGCATCACCGTATCTCGTTCGAGAAACCTGCTAAGCTTGAAAAATAGACCTCGGGGTTGATCTGTGCTTCCATTTTGAATTGGGCACTCTCCTTTGGCAGGCACAAGCCTTCCTGCCCCCAAGCTGCACAGCTCTGAGCTGCCCATCAATAAGAATCGAAGAGCGGGAGGGCGCCGATGGCTCAGGTGCACAGTGCGAAGCTGGTGTAAAATTCAGCGTGCTTATGTACAGCTACACACGTGTCTGCACGCATGTGTGTGCATGTATCCGAATTTAATTTGGGGCGATGCCCTAGCACTTCCACGCTGAATGGTAAAATGGCAGAAAACAGAAATGGCGAATCGCCGGCCCTAATTTAGGAATGCAAAATATGTCCATTGCTGTGACTCCAGGGTTACAGCGCCGGGACTGCACCAGGCACCAGAATTCATGCAGAAACAGCCCAGAAATCCCCTGAAGTGAGTGGAGCAAGTGGGGAGGGCAGCGGCAGGGACCTCGGGCAGGCAGAGGCTCACCGTGAGGGCGCCTGGGAACGCAGCGCTGCAAAAACGCAAACACGCTTTACCTTTCTGCACCACATAAATCAGCAGGAAGATGAAAAGACCTCGGCAGAGCTGCCTGCTGGCTTCCTAGCATGCTAGCTTGCCATTTTGCATTCCTTCTCCTCAGCTACACGCGGGCTTTATTCAGCCGGGGTGTCCGAGTGCCCTCCCTACGGCTCTGCTCTCACGGGGCAGAGCACAAGTAGGGCGCTTGGCTGCCCCGGGACAGGTTGTGGTGCTCGCCCGGGCTCCCTGCTCCCGCTTGGGAAATGTCCCTGCAGGCCACCCCTTGGCAGGGATGAGATGTTTCTCCTCGGCCTTTCTACCATGCGGTAGAAGAGAAATGCAGGCTCGCCATGAATTCATAACCATAACCACTTCCACTGCCACACGGGGCAGGCTGCAGAACTGAGCGTGGCTCTATGAGTGTGCTGACTGATAGCCTCAATTAAAATCCTAGGGCACTTTCTGTAGCACCAAGGAGCATTAATTCTGGAGCAGTTAATTACCTGTGCCTACAGAAATCCCACCTGCCGTTCGAGCAGGGCCTGAATTTCTTCACATCTCCTCCTAAAGCAGGCGCTGCACCCAAAAAGGCAGCTGCCCTGTCCCCCTTGCCCCCAGGCTCCTCGCTGCCCCTTCCCACTTCACGGGGCAGGCAGGACCACGTCTGTACCATGACTCGAAACCCGCTGATCAAAGATGCAACGCAAGGGCAAAATCCACGCGCTGCCTCCGCGACCCGATTTTGTCCCTTTCCATTTGTCAGACGTTGGGTTTTTGTGGCTTAGAGCTGCCAGGGCTTCTTGTGTAAGGACGGCATTTTTAACCGGGGACTCTTGGCTGCGCTGCCATGGCAGCTGCCATTTTGCATTCGTGTGCAGGAGAGCGAGCGAACAGACTCTGAAGAATTCACATCACTCCTTTCTCCTCCTTGTTTTGCTGTTGCATTTAAATATAAAATAAAGGTCATTCCAACTGAAAGGGTAGAGCTGCTCTTCAGAAATATATAATCAATGCACTGGATGTAAAAAGGGCAAACGTCCTTTAAGCAAAAACACAGTTTGAATCATATTTTTAAAAAATGAAAAGCTTTTTCAACCTCAGACAGTTTCTGTTTTTGCATGTCCAGTGTGGGTCGTGGCTCCATGAATTATGAACTCACTTGAGCTGCTGTAACCGTGGCAGAGGAAACATTTCTATTGTGCAGGAGCTGCCCTAATCATTAAGCAGGGAATTTCAGGGAAGAATAGAGCTGTAAAATTTGGAGAAAAAAAAACACTTTTGTACGTTGTTTTACTCTCTTTATGCTCTGTACAAACATAAAGTAATTAAGCATCTCCAGTATTGCTGCGAGGCTTATCCCTGCGAGGCTAATCCCCATTTGAAGGGTATGACAGCTCATGCAGAAAACTAACACCTGATCAGGTGAGATACGGCCCAAACAAATACCATCGAACCACCAACACACTTCCACTGGCAAAAACCTACCCTTGCAACATCTAAACCGTCAGCAGTGGCAAAGACAAGCAACCCATCCCATCCCCTCCAAAGACATCCCCAAATCAGCAGCAACTGCAGGTTATTAATCACAAAACACCGGTGTGACACAAATTGTGCAAATTGCAGCTCCACTGGGTGCAAACACACCGACACCTTGCTGCGGGCTAGGGGCCACATACTATTTTGGAAATATTTGGGGGAAAAAAGCAAAAAGGTGCATATGTGCACTCCCTGAGTGACGAGCAGGAAAGCAAACGTGAAACCTAAGCACCCCAGTCAAGAATTACCCCAGCATTTTGAGAAACCCGTCACAAAGCCTGTAAGAACAATCATCTGTAAGCATTATTATCCAAAATTGAGTTTTCACTCAACAGATTATGACAGCTCTTTCAAGGGGAGACGCATGAAGACAGGGAAAGCAAGGAAGTTAAAACAAATGGGAGTTTCAGATCATTGTAAGAGGCACATAGGAGAAAGATAAATCCCAGTTGGAGAGAGGTTTTGAAGAATGATAATAATAACAGTTCAAGTTTCAACTCCGTCATCGCTTTGGGGGCAGATCATTTCAACCAGTCTTACCAGTGGTACAAAAATGTACCACTTTTTCCTATATTCCTGTATTCTGGGGATTAGTGTTTGTTAGATTAGTACTCCATAAATACAGCGTAGTATCTATACACTCATAATATAACCTAATTAACACACTTATGCATACACATAGCAAGTAATGGTTGGAAATATCAAAACACATAGGCTGTGCAGCACTAACTGTCCCAGGCAACCCAAAACCCATGCCTTCCACTTCAAGCAGGGGTAGGAGTAGTTTTAAAATCTCAATTAAAATAAAAAAGAAGTTTGGAAAATTGTTTTGAGGAGACCTTAATTTATGTTCTGCCTTTTCAAACTTTAGTATTTCTATTTTCCAGATTTTCTTACCACCAGGAGGATTAGCACATGCAGCCAGCATCTGAGAGTGAGAACTATGTCAGGAATTTGAAATAAATCATTAATCTCCGATAACTCTGCAAAATGCTGAACTCAAGCAACATCCTCATTTATCTCATTTTAAAGCCCCATCACTCCCAGAACCCCCACCAGGTTTATGCCGGCACAATAACCCCCCAGAGGTGATTTCCCTAAAAGTAACACAGAAGATGCTGGCCACAGGTTTGCAGCGTGTGATGTCCAAACCGTTAGCAGCAGCAGTGAGCTGCGGGCAGGCAACAAGCTCGGGGTTACCAACATGTCCAGGCAACCCCCTCAATTTCCTAAAACGAACTGGCCAGGCTGCGGGGAGCCCCTCGGGCGAGACCTTGCCCTCGTGCTGGGGTACCCCAAAACCTCACACCCGCGTCCCGGATGGGTGCCAATGATCAGCTGAAGTCAGCAGGGCTACAAAAACATACAGCAGAAGGAAATGTGCCCTCCTCTACTTCTCATGTCCCCTTTGCACCCCGTTTATATTCATCAGCCATTGCTTGGAGAGTGATTTGCTCATTTCTCCATTTGGTCTCTCTCTCTGGAAGGCTGCGCTCCTGTCCTCCACTGAGGGAAAGCCGCGGTGCACAATGCGCAAACAAAAAGGGGTAGGGCCAGATCTTGACGGTGCGTACTACGAGCTGGGGAACTCGTCTTTTCAGCACAGGTGATCTTTAAGCAACGAGTAGGCATTTTGGGGGAAGTGCAGAACGCACAGTCTGTGCTCACGCCAACACAAAACATGGTATTGCAGCTTCAGGAACAGCCTGGGTGACGATTCTCCTTCACCTCCATCCCTGCAAATACCACTACCAGGAAAACATTACTCAGTACTTCCTTCAGACTCGCTCAGCCTAAGTGGAGCAAAACACACCTACTGACACAGTGACAGGGATTTTAAATCCTTCAGCATCCATCCTCTCAAGCCCTTTATTCTGCATCTGTTTGAAAGCATGAAAATTCACTCCCCCGCCTTTTTTTTTTTAACTGCTCTTTTTTTTTTCATTTTGCTGCCTACACATTCCACCAAATGTGTCTCTGTATTAGACACTCCTTTTCCTCTTGATGGGAGCTTTAGGAAACCACGACTGTGGCTATGGAACATGCAGGTTCCTTTGCCACTACTCTTGTATTTCCATGTTTTGTAAAAATTTTTCTACTTAATTTCACTGTGGATCAATAAAAAGACTCAAAAGATTTCAAAATTATTCAAAATTTTAAAAACATTAAAAAAAAAAAAGTTAAATGAAGCCCAGGTGACATAGGCATGAATTACAAGTATCTGGGGCCGACAGCAGAGAAGAAGAGCCACTCTTCTGCACATTGGCTACACATCATGGCCAATGTTCCTGCAGACCCCGTGAGCCAGGGAGCTCAGCGTCCCCAAAATTACAACGATTACAAGCCCTTAAGAGAGTTTTGTGAAATTGAGAAGTGAGCAGAGGTACAAAGAGGTTTAAATAGCATCCTATGAATCATGTGAGAAAGGTAGAGCCAAGCTGCGAAACATCCTCTCTCTTCTTGGCTCCCAGCCTAGGGGCTCAATCTTACACCCATTACAGTCCTGTGCAGATTATCTAGCTGCAGAGCATATAAATCTCCTTTTATTTCAAAGCAGTAGGTAATCAATACCCTAAATTAGACAAAAACATGACTCTCTTTAGAAAATTGCTTTCTTGATAGAAGACAGGGAATAAATATTCCTAATAGGTACCTACTTGCTTTCAAATAATAATGGCACCCATTCAGTAATGTGAGATGCCTCAATTAGAGCCCCATTGTGCTATGAGATGCACAAACAGGTCAAACTGGTTCAAGCTATTCTTGTGATAATTTCCAAAAATAAAGAATGGAACATGGGAAATCATCAAAATGCTGAACGTGAAACCTCCTGGAGCCCTGTCAGACATCTTGGGTTGAGAAATCCCCAGGAAAAAGGAAGCCAACTGCTGGGACAGGCACTCCTGAATAATAATAAATAAAAAAAGTTTTAAAGTACTGAAAAATGATTTTGTATTAATTCTTGTTCCATAGGTTGCAAGGATAAAAGGCAGCAAAGGAATGTGATTGGTGAAGTCACTCCCTCTTTCGATAATGAACACACACGCACATACACACACATTGCCCTCTCCCTATATATAGTGTAGAAAATCACTCAGCTTTGATTTTCATAAGTAATCAAATGAGTCGCATTTACCCATAAATTAACATGATTAATACTGAAGAGCAATCCACTACTTTAAATTTGCCCACTGGCAGTTGCATACACAGTTATTTTCAGTGTTTTTTAAGTATTTTTTTTCAGAAATGAAACCATATCTCATCTGTCAGCATTAGAGATAGGAGAGGGAGGTGGTTTGTGCCAGCAACCTCCAACACTGTGAGATGGTGTTTCCCAGTAAAAGCAGGTTTGAAATATGAAGATGGAATGAATTTCCAAACCTCCTTTGCTTTTGTTTCTAATTAACAGAAGCAGACCTCCTGTACTTTCCCTGAAGATACCCTTGCACCCCCACTGCGTGCAGTAAGAGATGTGCAGTCCTCAACATTTACAGCTGTACGTACAGCCTTCAACATGACTCCAAAGATCCTGGATGTTTAAAACACAGCAGCAGCCCAGGGTTCCGCTATTATACTATTACAAGGACTGATAGAAATCTCTCCTCTGGAAAACAGCTATGCAAAAAATGGGTTTCTGCTGAAGGAGTACTTCCCACCAAACCTCTCTTTGCTACTGCAAAACCTCAGTGCTCTAAACCCCATACAGTGCGGGTGTTAAATGATGCTCATGTGTTGCTCATGCTGTTGCCCCAGGGCCATGTCCTGCACCCTTCACAGCCCCACATTAGGTGCCTGTCCAGGATGCACCGTGTCCTCTTCCCACAGGGAGACATTGGTTAGACCAGGCTAAAGCAAAGAGTGGAAGCCTGAAGCATGTATCAGCTATAAAACTCATGAAGTATCCTGGCAGCGTTTCAGAAGCAAGATATTGAGGTGTTGGGGAAAATACTTCATCAAAACCTCACAAACTTTATATGGGAAAAATCCCTCCATTTCCAGGTCCAATTACCACCATAAGAAGCTGATGGGATAACTGCACCAGTGCCAGGTACAAGGCAGACAGGAGGACCTGCTCTCTGCCTGGGGGAGTTTGTGATCTAAGTATTTCATCACTGTCTGCCAAAGTAATATGCAAAGGTACGGTACGAAAGATGCAAGCAAATGCTTCCAATTTGTATACTTGAAATATTATTACAAAGTGCTGACTCTTCTTATCCAGTGGTTCTCAGCTACGTAATTCTATGTGGAAAACAAGGTTAAGAAATGTCTTCAAGGCTGGGAAAAGATTTTACTTACACACCAACTGCAGATTTCAGATCTAAAGTACGTTTGATGAAAAAAATGAAAAATCTCCAGGCAAGGTGACCAGCACTGGTGGAGCAAATGAACCAGAGGACAGCATGGAAGAGAAGCATGCCCTTAGGTGTAAACCGGGGACATGGGGGCTTGAACATGCACTGGTGAAACAGAAGGAGCCATGTGAAGAGGATGGCAATGTGGTTATAGAGAAGGAGAAGAAAGAACCACCACTGGGGAAGAATAGAGGTAGGTTTTAGGGGAGTGGGACAGTTCTGGACAGAAGATGGGAGCCTGAGCATGGATTTTACTGCAGATGGCTTAATACAAGAAAGGAGGAGGAGTTAAAGGTGGCATGAGGCTCTTGGCAAAGGGTCAGGCTGGTGGAGAGCCTGAGATTCAGAGGCTGGTGAAGCACACCACCACGTTTCTGAAACAGGTACCTCACTGAAAATCTGCCTCCTGTTTTCCACACTGAGCTAAAGCATCCTTGGTCTCTCTTCAGCCACCATCAGAGCTTCAGTTTACAACACTGACGTCTGGGCGGTTGTTTGGATTGTAAGGTGATAGGAGATCATTGCTGCACGCTCCCTATCATTGTAGTCTTTGTAAAGCCAGCAAAAACACCAGAGCTTTTCCTTTCGCCTGGGGAACACCTGATGTTAACTTTCTGTCTTGCAATGGCTCTGCAGTCAAAAGGTCCCTGAGGTTACGGGGATCAGACCTACAAATCCTCCTCCTCCTGTCCTCCTGGCAGTGACCTGTCAGGAGAAGCAGCGTCCTGACAGCCCCCCGCCCAAAGACTGATCCATCCCCAGTGCCCGTGACAAACGTGAACCATGAGGCCGGAGAGCAGAGAGCGGCTCTGCCAGGGCTTTCTGACAGAGATGCCTGCGGTGTGGTGGGTGGGAGGTTCAGGGAGACCGTCCCGCATTCCTGCACGGAGATGTGCTGGGAGCACATCAGCAGCCCCACCTGCCACCCCCGTCAAAGGGAGAAGCACATGGAAGCTCTGCTGGGCCACAGTTTCCTAAGTTAAGGATTTAAGAGAGCATCAGGCTTATCCTGGCAACGGGAAGGCCTAACTTACTCATCAGATCTGGAGAGACTAAAGCAAAACAAAAGCCAGTATTTTACAGAGAGATCTCCCAATTCCCTTATCGCTCTTCACGTGTGCAGTTAAATACTTCAAAGGAGGAGAATAAACACAGGTGTCTCTTTGGAGAGGAACAAAATGTCAACATCACCATGAAAGGCCTTCACCATGAGCAGTACGTCCGGCCCTTTCCCTCTCCTGGCCCCACTCCCCGAGGAACCAAAGGCCGAGCAGCTCCGTGCTGCCCAGGGGAGGTGCGAGCCACCAGGCTATCGCAGCTTTCTCCTCCTTGGCTGAATTCAGGTCATGTCTCCACAACCATTAATCCTGGCTCTTTGGTCTCAGTACACATTTGATCTGGATCAGCCCAGGGCGCATAATCACATTTAAGATGAATTAGCTGGAGCACATGATATGGAGTTTATGCTGGCCTTCCGCCAGCTGCGGGAGGACGGATGACACTTGATCCTGCATGAAGCCTGCCAGTACAAAGTTAACCCAGTGCTGTTTTTGGAACAAATGTGAACCAGCAGAGCCACATCACTCCTCTGGAAACAGTCCTGTGCGCAGATTGGTTGCAGTGCTATTGATGCAGTTACTCTTAGGCAGAGGCGGATGGGCTAAGTCTTAATTACAAAGCCAGGGCAATCAGACTTGCCCTCAGTCAAATCACGTTTCAGAGCTTAGTGCAGAACTAGCACAAAAGTTAGGAGGACCTAAGTCCGCCCAGATTGGGCATAAACAAACACATGGTGTCTTCTTAGCTTTGTCTCCTACCTCTCTAGGTCTGCTCAGGGCACATCCCATGGTTCTCCATCACTGTGGAAAGCTAGCCACACTCCAACTCCTGCCTGTGCATTCTGGGAAGAGTTGTCTTAACCTTTTGGGAGCACAAAAGAAACCATGAAGACACTAGGAGACTGACTCTTGACACACTTGATCCAACCTGTGACTTTACTGCTGCGTTCCTGCGCCACCAAACTAAATTCACAGTGTTGAGGGGAGGAGGGAGGATGCGAGACCTCCTGTCCAGTGCTTCCTGTTTTATTGCACCAAAACAGCCACCGTCAGCTGCTAGCTCTACTCAAAAATATGCTCACAAAACATTGCTGTGCATGCCAGTCATAACCATTTTAAAATATCATACATTGTATGACTTTAATTGAACTCACCGTAGTATTTAGCTTAATCATAGAAAACCAGCAAGTGTTCAAAGTGGAATGCACATCAAGATGTGCACTGTTTCCTGCTAATGTCTGCATGACAGATCTACACACACCATTCCAACATGAGCTTGTAACCAAATGTTTTAACGTCCAAATTAAGATAGAAGTTTTCTGAAGTAACCATTGCACAAGCTATCTTTTACTGGATGCAATTACATTGTACTCCAACTTCTTGGACTGGGTCCCTAACAGATAATTAGGAGAAAAAAAACACACATAAAGTTCTAGAAAATAAAAGCTGTAGGTGCCTCTCATGGGGATGCTCATAGAAGTGAGGTAGTTTGAGTAAGGCCCTAAGCGGCAATTTTGCCATTGTCCCTGTGGTAATGAATGAACAAGAGGAAGAGAAAGGAAGAGAGACAACCTGGCTCATCAGCTTGCCTCCCACTTTGCCTTGTCCTTTGCCTTAGTTTCCTTTTCTCTAGTAGCACAAATCATTTTTATCCTCCATCCTGAACCACATCATCCTTTTCTTTCTTAGGTGTGATAAAATTTCAGTATTCCTTCCAGTTGTAAAAGAAAGCTTTCAAGGACTTAGCTGAAACATCTTCTGGTCTAGCTGATTCATGAGATAATCTGCTCTTAATAAATACAGTCCTAAGCCTGTAGCACTTAAGTTTTAGATCAGCATAACATTCATTCCTTGCTGTGACTCAGTGGAGGCTGCAAGAGATGGTAGAAGGGAAAAAAGAAAAGTATCTTTATAGTAGGTTATTTTTATGAGAAAATAGTGTGCTGTATAAAAACAGCATTATTGAATTGAGGTGTTCAAAGCAATTCCTGCAGAGTAAGATTATAGTGAGCAGAGTGCAGGTGAGAAGGTCAGAGCTGCAAAGTAAATGCAATTTATTCCACTGGTGCAGAAACACAGGAAAGTATTGCAAGGTAATTATAAACACGTGTGATACAAGTATCTCACATGCACAGATGTACATCCCACCACACAAACCTCAAGCTGTACACAGAGGCACTAATGACAACAAACACAGTGAGAAGTACAAACTTCTACCCACCTCACAAACTCATATGTAACAGATAACTTTCACCACAGACGATGGGAACGATTACAAGGCTAAAAAGATTAAACTAATTGTACGTTTAAGTAGAGCATTTACCTAAAATATGAAAGCATGCAGAAAGAAGTATGCATTTGGATGTGAAGGCAAGTCCATTTGAATCCGTAGTAATACCCATGACATAAAAGAGATCCTCTGGAAAAATAAGTCAGGTAGTGCTTTAAGCATACGTAGGTAAAACAACAATACAGTGCAGTGGAAGTAAACAAAGTAGACAGGCAGTGGGGATTAAAGCCAATGCAAAGGGGAAGATAAGCCATCTGTAAACTGCCCAGGGAAAGCGATGCAGGAGATCACACAGAAATTTCAGCTGTTTGGACACATGGAAACCTGGTGAACCATTTCTGCAGGAAAAAAAAAAAAATCTCACTTTCATTAAAGTTCATTCATTTCATTCGTTTCACTGTCCAGTTGCTACCTGCTGTGAGCTGGTTTCTGACTCACTCTGTCCACTGCAGGAGCAGGCAAGGCAATGCACAACCAGGGAGTCTCATTAAAAATAGAGTTTCACTGCAGTGCAATGAACACAGAGAGGCTATGAATGGGGATGGGGAAGGAGATGGAGATGGCGTGAGCAAGACAGAGCGAACAAGAGCAGTATGAAGTTAATTCACCAACCCTACCTAGTGCAGTCTTCTATTTAGTGCGAAGACTACACTGTTCTGTATTGAAAACAAAACCATTCACCAGCAACTACTTTGTCCAGTGGCTTTAACAGGATGAAGCCAGCCTGAAAAAAACCACATTTATCCCTATTGACTCCTCAATAGTTATCCAAGATCAAAGCAAATGAAGATGGCGGGGACTCAGAAAGGAGATTTTATTCGATTATTCTGCAGCTCATTATACTTATTTTCTGTGTGGCGTGTTCTAGTATAGCGAGTTCACGGTTTGTCCTCTCGTCATGCTTAGCCTTCAGTGGAAGTATAGTTAGATGTGCAAGTCTCTCCAGCATAGATAGCATACCCATTAGCAAAAGACAGCACGGACTTGGTTCACTCTACTGGCATTTTATTGTGATAAAATACCTGTGAGCCAAACAAGTCTGAGAGTTACATTAACAAAAATTTCTACTCACCTGTATTTTTCCCTGCTGTAAAAAGAAAGACAAAGCAAAAAGACTACAGATGCATCGGTCAACATTTCAGGAAGAATTAAAAAAAAAGAAAAAAAAGACCTAAGAAACCCAGCACATGGTAGGTTTCTTGAAAGAGCGTAACGATCCCTTTCTCTGCAGAGCATCTGTGGTATAGTGTGTCAGTCAGAAACTGGAATTTCCTGCAATTAATCAATTTAATAAAAATAATTTGACAGCTTTCCTTCAAATGCTGTCCATGGTTTAGTTGCATTTCTGTTCTGCGTCTTTTGATCAATCAAGGAAGAAAACTGACTGGCTAGACTTGCTCTGCTGAAAATGAAAGATGAATTGGGAAGCTCATTTATTTTTGTTGGAGAAAGAAACAAAGGCAGACAAGCTGACCAACCAGCCAAATCAGGCCACTGGCCAAACCAATTATTTGTGTCTTGCCAGTCATTTCACTCTGCAGTTGTTCCCCTAACAAAACTAAGCAGCCCGTTCTCTCAGATATTTGCCTAATAGTGACAAGGCAATCCAAACTCTTCTGGATTGTTTTCAAACAAACTTTGAATATAATTTTTCATTCTTTTCATTTTTTAAAAAAATGAGTTGGATGTTTTTAGGCATCCCCATTTACTAACACCTATTAAGCAACCAGAACGAAAGTAACTCGCAATAGAAACTGTCTTCTTAGACGATGGAAACATCAAATTGGGAATTTCTGCGGTTAGTCTGGCCGGTGCCAGCCTGTGGCTGGAGAGGAAAGTGATTTCCTCTTATAAATTATGTTTCAGATGTTCCATTATCTAAACCAGAACTACACAATAAGCCCAGGTAGGGGGAGATTGAAGAACAGGACAAGATCCTGCTGGACAAAACTAAAGGGTTTTGCACTTGATTTATGGTCTCACAGCCTGAGAACATACCTCACTAGTGCTGCTGCTATAGTAACGAAACCAGACTGGTATGCAGGTTTGTGTTAATAATATTTGTTGAAAGAGTTTTCTCAGTTGCATATTCATGTTTCTGCTTCTGTTTTTTTTTTTTTTTATTTGGCATATCTGTAAAGGAGATCAGTACTTGAAAACAAAAAATGCAAAATCTGAGAGAAAAAGGTCTGCAAGGGCTTAATAAAAGAAACTCAAAAGTTCTGCAATTACTTCCCAGAAATGAGGGAACAAAACGTTAATGGGGTTTGGGAACCTCCTAGAAATGTCAGCCTCCCCTTGGGCTTTGAGGAGTCTGACCTGGAGGCAGAGTCCTCCAAAACTTTTAGGCAGAGCACCAGCTTTCTAAGTGAAGCAGCAGTGAAGCAGCAGTAAACGAGAATGAAGGGGAGGAAGGAGAGACCTGGTTTATTTACAGTCAGGTTCATTCTATGTACAGCAACGGTCACCCAAAGCCTACACATGTGCTTTTCCTTCCTTAAACGCTATGAGTAGCCCCAGCTCATGCAGCGAAATCAACAGCAAAACTCCCACTACTTATATACTAAAGTTAACCGTGTCCTTTTGTTCTTGTGTAGACAAAGATTAAATCATATTTATCATACTCACTCTCAGATTGAAAAGCAAGAATCTGCAGTTCGCCCTTGATTCAGCTAAGTGCCTAAGAACTACTTGATATTAGCATGTGCTCTGCTTATCCATGATCTTAAAGAATACCCCTTAATTATAACAATATTAAGCGTATGAAGGTTAATTAAAAAGCAAACGAGGACAATCCATAAAGGTAACAACAGTTACTCTGATCTGTAAAGGCATGCTATCTTTGCTCTGGGTATTTTTAAAAATGGGGAACACAGTTTAGATAATTGTTATCATGACCTCCTTGAGAGTATGTCTTTTAGCACAGAAACAAGGGAGTATGCTTTTATTTCTAATGGAGCTAAAATTGGACCATTTAAACTTAGTATTAAAAAAAGCCATGAATTTGTGAATCAGTGGACTGAAGAATAACATTTGTCTTTACTTACATTGTTTTATTATGCGTGTTATCAATGAGATCATCTTTGTAGGTCTCTTTCAACTGAACTATTCTATTCTATTCTATCCTATCCTATCCTGTTCCATATCTGCCACTTTGTTCTTTCATTTCTATTCTTTGTTTCTGTAGAATCACAAGGAAGAACAAGGCCCCTCCACACCTACTCACACTGGTTATCCCTCTTGGCCCTGATATCTCACCCACAGAAATGAACTGAGAAATTTGAATCTTTTACTTACTAAGAAAGGGGAATGGAGACCCATGGGGATACAGCTGATCTTTGGTTCAGTTCTTCCATACAGCCCACTAGTCTGAAACTCAACCAGAGGGAAAAAATACCTTTCATGGAGTATAGATCGTTAGCACATAAGAGGAGAGGAGTAAGAAATGACATGACTTTCTGGAGTAGGATCTGGCAAATGGAAGAGGGAAGACTCATTACATACAGGACAATTTACCTTCTTCAAGAAGAAGTACAGCCTCTGCGCTGGAGATCATTTCTCCAAGGCCAAAAAAAGGGTACCAAAGATCTACAACACTGCTCCTACTATCATCACTACTGCAGTTCAAACAAATGAGCCATGTACCAACACATCTCTTTGAAGAAAACCCAAGGCACTGCCCCTTAGTGCAGGAGGTCTGAGTCATTTCTTTAAGCTTTTCCCCCTTTAATGAATGAGGGCAGATACCGCATTGCTCCATTTTGAGTACATTACTTGTGGCTTTTGGTTTTCTGGCAAAGCACCAATGTATCCTCTCAGTTATAAAAACTTGTCATGCCTCTGAGATACCAACTAATTTGAGAAGGTGAACATGGTCCAAGTACCCATTAGTGGTCAACGCCCATTGATGGGACTGAGCGAGAACAGTGATAAAAGAGAGGATAAGGAAGATATATTAAAGTACCGTGAGCCTGGCAGAATTTTTTTAAAGCTAAAAGTGGCACTCTGACTTCTTTTTCCCACCCCCTGAAACAGGTCAAGAGCCAAACCAGGAAATTATAGAGTTGTAGGATTAACATCTGGCACAGGAAACCTTTAAGGGATGTGACATGGGAACACCTGGAAAGACGGTTTGATTAAGGACAGCCAGCATACATTTAGACACAGGAGGTCATGCTTAACTAACCTGCTGGATATCTTTGAAGATAATACTGCCATGGCAGATAAGAAAAACATGACAGATGCTGTACAGCACACTGAGATTAGATTTTTCAAACAAAGTTTTGACAAGGTCCAGCCTCTGAGCTGACTAATGGAGACAAACAAAAAGTTATGGATTACAAAGTAAAAGGACAGAACAGTGGCTGCAGAGCAAGAGATAGTCAGCTGTTGGGCAGGCGCTTTATATAGGGAAAAGGATTACTGAGTGGAGGGGTCAGATTTACAATGCTTCTTCCATCCCACTTCCCTCAAATACTGTTTCCATGTTGGCATCTTTCAGACAAAAATGTCCTTATGACCTTTACTGCCTTTGATGAGGGGTCTTATGTCACAGCAGCTATGAGCAATGGCTTTAGTGTCCCTTCTGGTTCACAGCACTGAGCTTGTACTTGTACACTGAGGTCAATAGTGAAGTACCAAAAAGAATATCTTCACACACTTTCCTAAAGTGTTCTAGCTCTCACTTTAGGAAATGAATCTGGGCTAAGCACTGTCAATGTAGGAGAATTTGGTTCACTCAGCAAATGTAGTTCAATACAAAAAGCGCAAAATAAATTAGTCCCTGAGAAAGGACTCAGGCAAAGTTGTATATGCTAAGTACAATAATGACAAGACAAATAGTAGCGGCAAAGAATTTTAAGCAATGTAGTGGAAAAAAAAAAAGATAATTAAAGCCACCAATATGTGGCAGAATGTCAGAAAAAAAATGAAGAAAAAAAAAAGAGAGAAATGGGATACAAGCTTGTGTTAGTAGAGATACAGCAATAACAACTAGAAATCAATGGTTTGTTCTGGAGATGGAGGCTTAACAGATGCTCTGTATTAGTTGCCATATCACAGCAAGAATATCATTGCCTCAGAGGGTGCAAGAGCAGAGCAACAAAAAGTGAAACCAGATCTTGGCTCTTACCAAGCCCAAAGTTATTAGGTGGGTGAACTGAGAGCATGTTATGCTTATTCTCACTGGAAAAGACAATACTTTGAGGTGACCTAACAGAGGATTTTCAGGATCATGGAAGGGAGTGATCAAGGTAACTTCTACCCCAGGCAGGGTGGAGGAGCAGGGGGGAAGGAAGGGAAGGAATGTTGAACCAGACTGCAAACATTTCAAATAAAACAACTGGGAGTAAACAGGGAAGTTGTCAGGCAGAACTGCTTCAGCTGAAGGGTAATAAACATGTGGAACAAGTTACTAGGAGAGGCAGCTGAAACAAAGATTGCACATGAGCTCAAAAGACACCTGGATTTGTTTCAAGAGAAGAGAGGGATTCAGTTTTTTTTTTTTTTTTTTGTGGAAAGCAGAATGTTGGGATTAAGACACACTTTAAAACAGCAGGTATGCCAAGCCATTTTGGGGTGCCTAAAAGTATGCATACTGCCATACACTGTACAGCAAAATTCCCTGTGCTGCTGCCACACCCTCACCCTGGAGCCACGGTTAAAAGAAATACCTCCCCATAGGATCGTTCCCTCCTGCAGCTTGTTTGGGCCAAACCATTTAAATTGAGAACAGTTCTCCCAGACACCTCCCCACTGCAGGCTACAACAAAGACAGAAATGAGCAGTAGGGACGTCACCGAGTCCCACCAGCAGTGACCTCCTCAAGCACAGGAGAAACCTGCCGCTGCTGCTGCATGACCCCCCTGAAACCCTGACTGAGGTGCTGGAGAAATGAGGTGACCAGAGACATCTGTGGGTTCATTTTCCAGGGGAGACTTCCCAGGGCCTCGGTCTTTTAAGCCCTGAAATCTGCCCTGAAAGAGGCAGGTTTCCTGATATGTACCAAAGGTGTCCTGCTTGCTCTCTGAATGCCACCCAAGAGAGGGAGTGAGACAGAAAAAGCAAGCCATTGCTCGCGACTGGCCTGGCAAGAAGAGGTGGGCACTGGACGGGCAGCAGTGCACTGGCAGCCTCATCTGGAGCACACTTTTCGCTCCTCTCCATGAGGAGGACATTGCAAACAGCTCCCACCAGACATCCTGCCAGAAGAAGCTGCCTCGGCTTCAAGTGAAGGAGTAGGCCCTCTGCATGTGTTAAACTGAAGAGAGAGGATCAGGACATGGGTGGCAAAAAATGCAGAGGACACAGGCGCTGCCTGTCCTCTGGCTGCTGCTGCCTGCCCCAAACACCCTCCCGTGTGTCCTCTGCCTCCCAGCCATGCCCGCACGTGGAAAGCCTCCTCCTCTGCAGGCCAAGAGGTCCGCAGCTGGGCACTGTAGGCCTCATACAGCTGTGCTGGCATCCTGTCATAGAACCATAGAATAATTTAGGTTAGACAAGACCTTCACGATCACCAAGTCCAACCATTAACTAGACCTTACAGAGTCCCATCACTAAACCAGGCCCTCTATTGCCACATCCACGTCTGTTAACCACCTCTGGGGACAAGGGCTCCACTACTTCCCTGCGCAGCCCCTTCCAATGCTTGACCACCCTGTGAGGAAATTATTCGTCACACCCAGGCTAAACGTCCCCTGGCACAACCTGAGGTCGTTTCATTATGCCCTCTCACTTCTCGCCTGAGAAAAGGGACTGACACCCTCCTCACTGCAACCTCCCTTCTCGTGGTTGTACAGAGTGATGGGGTCTCCCCTCAGCCTCCTCTTATCCAGACTAAACAACCCCAGTTCCCTCAGCTGCTCTTCATATCTCATTTTCTAGTCCCTTCACCAGCTTCAGTGCTCTTCTCTGCACACACTCAAGCAGCTCAATATCCTTCTTGTAGTCAGAAGCCCAAAACTGAACACAATATTCGAGGTGCGACCTCCCCAGCACTGCATACAGGGGGACCTCCAAGTACGGACCCACACCGGGCTGCCACAGTTGCATCTAAAGTCCCCACACCGGGCTGCCACAGTTGCATCCAAAGTCCCCTTGCAGCGGGGTGTGAAGGTCCCCAGGGGCAACTGCGGGTATTCAGGTTAGTAGAGCATGGGGTGGGCAGAGGACAGGAGCTACCAGCCATCAGGTCACGTGGCCTTATTGCAGTTTTGGTTAGAAATACAAAGGAAAGAGTTGCTGGGCATGTATACTCTAGCAAAACACATGCTCATGATGTCCTGAGGCCAGGTTCTGATCAACTCCGTGCTAGACATCAGCCCAGAGTAATTTCCCTGCAATACTGACAGCTAGTTGATGTCATTTGGACTAGAATCATGACAAGATAAGGTTAATTAAAAGTGGGTAAATAATAATCTCAACCCTCTCCGTTTAAATTCCACCTCTATTTTAAAATAGCCACTCCAGAATTAGCTTCCATTTTGTTAGAGAAAAAAAATAGTGCTCCCTGGTTTAGAAATTTACACTCACCAGTTTAGCTTTGAGCAATTATTGTGGATGAGATATAGCATGCAGAAATTAGGTGACTGTTTTGGAAAATGTTAGCATGCTTCTAATAGAGAATCCACCACGATGGAAATATTTTTTCATGACTTTATTTTTATATCTGTTACTAGTTATAGAAACATGCAATATTGAGACTGAAACAGGTTTTCTCATCTGATATTTTTTCTATTACCTGACACCCTGATTTCTCATTTAAGTGACAATCATTGGTACTTAGTATTTATTTCATTTTAGTATGGTATAACAAGAAACAAACAGTGGTGCTGTTTAGGAGAGTATAAATAGCAACATGGACATTGCAACAGGAGAAAGAATAAAGCAGATGAAGAAACTGTTCTGTCAAACCTGAGTATCCCATCCTACCTACAATGACAGCAACACATCCAGCACTTAGAAGAAAGTACAAGGTAGAAAATAGTGGTTTATTTTAAAATGCATTACTATTCTTTCAAACACAGCTTAGCCAATGACACTGCCTTCAAACACCCCTCAGACAGGTGTTTATTTTCTGTGCCCCAGTTCTCTGCCAAAAACAGGACAGAGATAGATGAACTTTTTTAAAGAGACTGCAGTTTGCGTGCTTCATAGAGAGACACCAGGACCAGATATCCCCTCTTCGGGAAGATGTAAACCTTCTAAAGCAACTGGTAAGTGCATAAACACAAAGTAGAATTAATGTTACTAATTGTTTTTTGCAGTAAAAGAGCATAGGGTGCATCTGCCAAACAGTCATAGTGAAGACTCTCCTCAGCCCCACACTGCCACAGCCACCTGTCCAAAAGGCTGGTCAGTGTTCTCCTTCTGCACGTCAACCAGAGCTGCATTTCCCAACTGGCTGTCCACATGCTGTCTGCAGCTTTCCCTCCAGGAGACCTGCCATATAATTCCTATCAACTGCCCTTTGAAAAGTCTACCAAGATTTTGTTGCTTGCAAACCTTGGGCAAAGGATTCCCTCTCCCTGCTAATCATGCCCAGGTCCCCAGAAAATACCTTTAGCTAGATCTAGCCATCATGCCATCACCAACAGGGGTAGCGAACAGAGACCTCTGGGGAAAGCTAATAATATTAGGCAGGGTGTGAAAACAGTTAACACTATTCTGGGCAATGTCAGACCATGTTCCCTGCAGGTGTAAATGGAGTTTTGACCATCTATGGGGAAAAGGAACATTTGACTTTTGGAGTGTGCTGCCAACCCTGCCAGCCTCCTCCATGCACGCTCCAGCTCTCGCTATGGAAACCTCCACAAAGACCATCTTCATTTAGAGCTGTAGGCAAGTCCCTTCCAAATCCACCCATTCTTTCTCTGGAAAGTTCACATCTGGGTGACATTACTGGGATGATCAGATTAAAGACTTTGTTTCCTACAGAAGACAACTGACACTATTCAGGTCAAGAGACAATTGCTAACAAAACAGAATGATGTGCTGTGTCATACACTCTTCTGCTTAACTGTGTCGCTCGGTTTGTTGGAGTAAGCATTTTCCAGCAAAAATGTGTGTTTTGCATTCTCTCTCCTAGTTTGCAACAAATTTTCTTCATGTCCAAGATTTATTTAGGATATGTCATTTGACTGCAAGGACTGGGAGATTAATTACAGTTTTCCTGTTTCAATTTTCCACTGATAAATTATCTTGATAATCACGATGACTACTTGCTCAACTAGCTGTGGTTTGTGAAACATTCTTTCTGCCATTCCAGAATTAATTTTGGAAGAGAAATTGGAAACCTATTTCCAGATTAGGCCACTGAACAGAATGAAGGATATATAACCGACGGACTGACAGAAACACTGTAAAGCAAGATGCGAAAGATTAAGCCTAAAACCATACAGATGGGTCACCATCAGTTATACATCTGACTACTCTTAACAAGCTCACCTGAAAGCCAGAAACAGAGCAGTAAATATTGCTATGAGACAGGTGCTCAGGGTGGGATCTAAAATAATCAGTAAATGTCCTCATAGCAATTTTAATCAGTAACAACCGCTTGTTTCCAAATACGTAGCAGTATAAATGCATATACATGTATATAGTTCCAAACTATGAATCTATTTTGAAGAAGTGGGGAACAAAGTTTATTGTTTCCTATTGGCATGGCAACCAGAGAGAAACACATTATCTATTCCACATGGCAAGGGCGCATGGAGCCGAGTGGCTGGGATAGAAATAGGAACAGGCAAGGAGCTAGCTGAAAGGCAGCATCAGGCTGGGATGCTAGGAGGCTGGCCTTTCCCACCAATCTTCATTTCGTCCAGTCCCAGCCCAGTGAAGCAGGTTGCAGGAGGATTTTTTTCTTCCCTCCAAGGCAGCCTCTACAACTTTATTGTAAAGGAAATAAAGGTTGGGTGAGTTAATATCACCCTGGCATACACCAGAGCTCTGAGAAGGTGGGAAGAGTTATGGTCAAAATGAATTGTCTGCACCAAATCTTTTGCTTCCCTACAGTAAGCGTCTATAAAAAGGTCTGGCTTCCTTTGAAGGAAAATAAAAACGAAGCACAGAGAAGCATCTATTCTTGCTTAAATGAATCTGCAGGCTGAAGGCCAAAGACAGCAGTGAGAGCAAAAGATTTATAAAAGTAAACAAATAAATAGTCAAAACAAACAAACAAACACAGCCCAAGATAGAAGCTCAGCTGAATTTGCTACAATACAGCATTCAAGTTCTTGTTCTTTCCCACTTCCTTCACTGCCTCTTTGTGGCTTGAGTGCGACACGGGCCTGCTGGACCGCCCAGGGAGTACAAAGGGATGCACTTTCCCCACTCCTCTGCTCAGAGCTGGAAGAAAAGGTGTGGGAAATGGAAAGCTGGAGCCATGGAGCCACAGTTTTCCTTGCAAGGAAGTGAGGGCAGGAGCAGGCAAAGTAAAGCCGTTCCCTCTTGCCCCATCCAGCCCCCTGGGCACGAGGCAGGGAGCACAGGCTGCCTTTCGTGGCACAACATCCTCTCTCCCCACGCCACCCTTCACATGGGGAGCAGGAATGAGTGGGGCTGGGGATGCTGCCTGCTGCCAGGGCCCAGCTGGGGCTGTGCCTCCCAGACCAGGAACCAGGCACCTTTACCCCAGGGAACAAGGCAGAAGTCTTGTGCAGCAGCTAAGGCACAAGTGGTATAAGTGATGGGCGTCAGTAAAGGAACTGCGAGGGAAACGATCTGTTGCAGAAATCGGCACCTATGTCACTCATAAAAGAGTGCATGAAAAATATCTCTGCCTTATTTTTTAATGTGAATAACGAAAAGGTGTGTTTAATTTTACTACAACAGTAAAGCGAGCATGAACACCCACGCAATGAGAGCATAACTGCAGCTATTCTCTCCCCATATTCACAGTTAGCATTTCGAAGAACATCAGCACGTCCCCTTCTCCTGCATGTCCCAAGACATAGTTTTAAGAAACCTTTTAAAATGAACATTTCTGTATTCATACACAAAATGCACATTCCAATGCTGCTGTACAAATGCTGTCATGCCAAGAAACAACCACATGGTTCTCCTATTCAGGCCTTTTTAAATAGAAAACAGAGTTTTATCCTAATGTGTCTGCTTTTGGCTGACATTTTTCAATTTTCATAGAATTCCACCAAAGATATTGTGGCACCCAGAAAGTGAAACAATTCAGTTCTGAGCTAAAAATTGAATTTTTCCATTTGGAAAGACTGACAGACAGATATTGTTTTGAAGTTTTGATCCAAAATAAAGTTTCAGCTTTTCTGCAACAAGACATTGGGCTCAACTCTTGTTTTAAATCAGTCTCATCCCTACTTCCCACCACTATGGCCCATGATTGTTGGTCCAAATTCCAATCCCTCAGTCTCTTTCTGTGACCCAAGCTCCTTGCCTAGGCTGCATAACTCTGGCCATACGGCAGCATAATGCCATTCCCCACAGTCTGTGAAACACTGAGGGAGATGCAGCCTGGCTGGAAAGCCTGGTCTGAAAGAAAACAGGTTGAAAGATATGGCAAAGGAGATAAACCATTACCAGAAAAGTCAGCATGATTTAATAAACCCAAGAAAATGTTCTGATTTTTCCTGATGGAGACTGCTTTTATTACTTTGAGGGGGAAAAATAGAACCTTTCTTTGCTTGATTCCCTCTCTCTAGATGACATCACCTCAGCCCAGAAAACAAATGTACTTAAACACCTGATTACTGGGATTTGGACATCCAGATATTTTTGTGCAGCTGAGCCTACACTCTTAAGCTCAGTTGCTGTGCTCCCCTTTACACACATCATATCATGTTGCAGAGTAATGGGCTAGGGAAGGGTTTTCCAGATCTCCCTGAGAAACCAATTTAGTCCTGAAGGCAAAGAAGCTGAATGAATTCATGTTACCTCAGACTATGCTAATTGCATTAAAACCATGGACGTGGTTAAGAAACAGTAAGACACAATTCAGGCCTTCACTGCCAGATGTCTTTGTCTGTATATTTCTGTTGTGTTATTTTGCCCCTCTGTGCTCCAGTGGTGACCAGAAACTGCTACTGCTGAATGACTGAAAGATCTGTGGAGTCTTTTTTTTTTTTTTTTTTTTTTCCCCAGAAAACAAGAGCACAATTCTGCAGCCCAAATTGACCTGGAAGTCCCAAGTTAAGTAACAGCTCATACAGCCCATGCAAAGGTTCAGCTGTCCTTAGATTCATTCACAGGGAAGCTTGATGAGCTGAAACAAGAATTTCTAGAGAGCAAGGAAGGCTCAGTGTCCCCCTCCTCCTCTCTCCACAGTTGTACCAGGCTTACTTGTTCCTATGTTTGCTGTTTGGTTAGTGGTGGCAACTGGTTTAACCAGACACTCAGTGGGGCAGGCAGTGCACAAACACCGCTGGAGCAGCTTTCCCAGCCCTTCAGGGCCGTATGGCTTGGGACTGTATAAATGAGCACAACAGAGCCTGGTGGGGGAAAGTGTAGAGAGGTGAACCAGCTTGTCCCAAATCGCAGAGCAAATCCACCACTTGGCCAGACCCAGGTACCTGCTCTGGCCACCACTGAAGGCTTAACACAGAGCCATGTTCACATTTCATCTCCCTGCTCAGGTCTGACGCTCTCTTGAAACCTGGGCTCATTTAGAAGCCATTAGGATCTTGGGTGGAGGTTTGGCTCATGGCTGGACCTTCCCTCAGAGCTTTTAACTTCTCATTTCGAACCTCCAGAAGCAAAAGAGATGGGATTTTTCTTTCCGCTTGCTTTCCTCTTTAAAGTGCCTTCTCACAACACTTGCTGGCCTCACCTGCAATGTTCTGGTCTCCTCCCTCCAGTGCGGGGAGCCCTGAGGCCTTCACCCACCCTCTGCCCTGACACCTGTAGCAGGGGCAGCCACGGGCACTCCTGGCACCCTGACACATATCTTCAGGGAGAGATAAGTTGGGAGGGAGTGGGGTGGTTGTGACAAATGGGTCAAAACACGGCCATCACGGCCCATTCATCTGTGCCATGCCGAGCAGAGACGCACAAGGCTCTTGAGGCCTCCTCAGCGGGCCATGGCACTGGTGCTCTCCACAGGCTTTACTTGACACTGGCATAAAAGCAGCACCAGGTGGGGTTAGAAAGGAGGGCAGAAATACAGTAAAGAATCTTTTATTTACAGTGGGAGCACTGAGGGGAGGAAAGCAGCCTTCCCAACACCAATGCCTTAACTCTGGGAAGGGGGGCACACTCCTCCCAGAAGCACTCACCTCTTTCTGATGGCTGCACGAGGAGCCCAGAAGGACATCTTCTCCAGCTGCCTAAACTAGAGCTGGGTGGGTCGATGACACTCTCGCTCTCTCCTCCCACATATCCACTACAAAAGGCCTTTAGCCATATTAATCCTCCTGCATTGAAGAGGGCCACATCTGATCATGTGGATGAAGACTGCAGCATAGGGCACGTCCAAGTTGGCTGAAGCAAGGTTGCATGAACAAGCTCAGCTCTGGCATTTCCCATACATACATTTTGCAACTTTAATTGTATTATTTCAATAAAGACATTTGCAGTGGTTTTTGTTTTCTTTCTTTCTCTCTCTCTCTCTTTTTTTTTAATGCATACGATATTTAATAATAGATAACAGGCAGGAACCTCAATCTAGTAAATATATGGAATACTTTTTTTTTTTTCCCCCCTAAACACAGATAACCCCACCTGACCAAATCAGAAGAGGCAGAGATGCCTGGAGGAACAGTTTGATTTTCAGCAGATCCATCAACACCAGAAGAACAGAAACTTCCCCAGAGACTTCACTTTGGCTCACTGCAAAAAGCAGATCCCATGCAAAAGTTCAAAGCTTAGTTGGAGTGGAGCTGACTTGGCCATTAGGGAGCAGTGACACGGAGCAGAAGGGGTGATGCAAAGTGAAATTACCAGGTGGAGAACAGTGGGACTTCCCCAGAGGCCAGCACTGAGTATTAGCAGGCTGGTGTGATAGGGGTCATTGTGCTGTTCAAACATCAGAAGAACACAGTAAATGAAATGACCATCTTGCACTCTACCTCCATACATATTTTACTTTACCAAAAAAGTTACTTGTACAGTTCTCAAGGACTTTTGTTTATTCTGTATGTTTCCTGGGGCGGCAGAAAGAGGGTACTTTATTTGTTCTTAAACATCGTGTTTCCTCTCTCTGAGTAAAGCTGGTGATGTTCATGTGCTCTACAGGTATTTAGCAGCTTTACACAGTGCAACAGGACAGTGAATAATTTGCAGATTGGTCTGGTTAAGCCACCTCAAACTCCATCACTGGTTGATCTCCTGGTGAGACTTTTGCGTCTACAGTGATAAAGTTTAAAAGCATGCAATTACCTGTGCTGGAGAAAAAAAGATAATAGAAAAGAATCCCCAAACCCATCTTCTTTGTTTGTCAGATATTGGTACTCTGCTTCATTTCATAGCCATTATGTTTTTAAAAAGTAAAACAAATAAGAGAGAGCACTGTGAATGCCAAAGCCTAAAAGAGATCAATATAAAGACCTACCTAGAAAAGACTGTGCACGAAGACAATACACAAATGGTTTCACTGACCTCCCTCCTGAACCCTGTGGTTTGGTAAATACCTTACTTAATCTGTTCAGCATGAGAGTAAGCAGTGAATCAGATTCTTAAGCCACCATAAATGCATGCCCACAGAAGAAGAAAACAGCAAGTGTTTATTCCTGACAAAAAAAAAAAAAAAAAAAAGAATAACATCAGGAAGACAATATTGCAACTATAATGAAAATGTAATGAAAGCAGATTGGATCCCTTCATCCTCGGAAACTAGATGAGAGGCTTAGAGATTATCTCAGGTACTGCTGGTGTCTTCAAGGGCAGTTCCTTCCAGCACCGGAGTCCATCTCCACCGTACCCACATGCCATAAAGGGTCCTGCAACTGGCCCACAAAAATGTTCCCAGACTCATTACCTGTCCATATTGACATCTCATCCGAAAGACTAAGATACAGTAACACCCAAAGCAATAGAAGAATCTAACCTTAGCAGACTTTTTTTTTTCGAGACTCAAAGAGCAAGAATGGTCAAAGCCCTTCTCTGGATCATTTGAGAAGTACCTCATAAGATTGCAGACTGCAGGAAACTGTACTGCTCTGCGAAATGAAGAAATGATACTCTCAGTTAGGATCACCTTAGTAAGCTGATGTGCTCCTCCTGTTGTAACGGAGTGGTTGAAATAAAAGCAGGTATATGTCATCAACCAAAATAAAGGCATGTGGGGCTAAAATTATATTTGATTGCTGCTTTCTGAAGGCTGTCAGTCTGTGGAGCCACAGCAGAAGAAACAAAGAGTGAACCTAAATGATATTTAAATTTTATAAGCTATCTGTACAGCAGTTCTAATGAGAGAGATGGCTTAGTGTAATCTCCTGACAGATGTTACACACATCCAGATCTCCTCAAGCAGTGGCCTGGGTCTCCTGCAGCTCCTGGGCTGATGGGGAACTTCTCTGCTTCGGTGGGAGCAGTGAGTGTCTGATTTCTGTTTGCTTGTTTGTTTGTTTTATTTTTTTAAAGTTTGTTTCACCATAAATAGCTCGAATTAAAGCATTTCAGTTTGGATCTGAAGTCTGTGTGATGCCTTCTGAACACTAACTCTCTTAAAAAAATAAACATTTTAGCCAAAATACGCCATTTCCCCTCATTTCCCCAACTTTACTGCTAACCAGAATCTGACGATTTGAGTGCACTAGTTTCTTGCTAGGTATTAGAAGGGTAATAATGAAGCATGGAAGAAACGCGGATATAGTGATGAGTTTCTGCAGACCGCTGTTTATCGACTAAAAGTTCCATAAGTCTCATCACCATTATGTCAAACAAACAAGTTGCTGCTTGTGATCTGCAAGAGTTATTGACTGAAGTCAAAATGCCAGTTGTCATTCCACACACGTATAGGGTTGCTACACTAAACATAACTTTCTTTTTTTTTTTTTCCTGATATGGGAGACATGGCAAAAGAAAACAGCATCGTTAAACAAAAATACTGACATGGTTTATTAAAAAAAAAAAAAAAGAAGGATCATTGCTTCAAACAGGGCAGAGCCTAGCTTTAAGAGTGAAATTTCAGCATTCGTGTGCCCTTGCTTGTCATTCCAAGATAGAGAAGCAACACTCGGTGCTGGCTGAAGCATCCGTCAGGTCAGTGTAGTTTCAGACAGAGCCATGTGCAATACGGGGCACAGCTACCAGGGTCCTGTAGGTTCTACACCAATGCCTCTGAGATCAAGGATTTCCTTCCCCTCAGCCACGCACACAATCGAGATTTGTAGGATATAGGTGTACAGCCTGGCTTTAAAAAAGACAGAAGAGTAACATTTACACTGACTAGCATTTTAACCCAAAGGTGACAGTAAAGCAGAGCATTTATCCTGAAAGACAATGACTACTTAACAGGAGGTGGGAAAGGATTCAAGCAGAGGGAAAGGAAGAAATATACCCCTTTTTCATCCCCAAAATGGTAGCACAAGCAGCAATTTCTGAAATGCAGACCAAAGGCTTTCCTTTGCTTAACAGGAAAGAAAGAAAAGTGAAGAAGAAAAGGGGAAGAAAGAGCCAAAGACGAAATGGAGGTTCTCTAGCAGCCAACAGTGCATGTGTTATGCCAGGGTGCCTCTCAAGAGCTGCAGAATCAGTATCCAAGCATTAATTCCCCTTCACTGCTTCGCAGAGAGCCAGTGGCATCATAGCAGATTCCAACTTTACCTTAGCAATGCCCAATGGAGCAGCTGCACTCCAAAGAGCATTTTGCTTGCACGTCCCCGAGCTGTCGGCTTGCAGCACGTCACTCCAGCCATCCGAACAGGAGGCCAGCAGAAAGGAGAAGGCTCACAGTGACCTGCCCGATAACATTTTCTGCAGACTAGAAATCCCAGTCAAATCTCATCCAGCCCCATCATAGCCTCCTGCAATCAAACCTGACAAGGAAAGCCAATTACAAAATGCATTTCAAGCCTCACCTGGTCTCCCAAGAGTAGCTCTACGTATCTGAAACATTTTGATGGGCTTCTTGAAATGCTTGCCTGGCTAAAGTGACCTACAAATACCAATTTGCAGCACATCCTTTATAACATTTGCCTCAGTGTTGGAACCCACGTCCTACATTTAATGCTGGAAGCTCAGGAAGAGCTAGGACTAGCTGCTATAATCCATGGTAGAGGTAACTGTCATAATTTGAAGGGTATGCCAAGAAATATGTTGTGATCGGGACTCTTAATCCTTATAGTAATTTCTGAAGGTGCCTCCAGAGTAGAATGGTCTTTACTCGTTATCTCTAGCTATGAATCTAACAGGTAGGGAACAGCCAATTGGCAAAATTGTGCTCTCTGAGCTGTACAGCCAGCCCTGCTCCACCACTCTGCCCAGCCCCGCGTGTGTGCCAGCACAGAGAGGAGAATACTTTGTACGCAGATCTGATGGCAGTGTTTGATCCTCACCACAATATCTTCTGCTAATAATAAAGTAAGAACCATTTGAGGACATTAAAACAGGCCAATCCATCAAAGAAATGGGCTCAGGTTCTAAGGCAGAGGAAATCAGTGTAATTCGCTGACACTAGTCAAGTTACACCAATTTATTCCTACTGGAGATCCGGTCTGCTAAATGCTAACACTGTCCTCAGGTTTTACTTTCTCTCACTGGGTTGAGGCAAATAGACCCAGTTTTTTAATAAAAAAATCCTCCTCGTTGTTAAAGATCCGTGTTTGAATTCAATGAAAAAGGAAAATGTCCTGCCTCAGAGTGATTACAGAAGTAGCATAACTTGGAATAGGCAAAACTGGATTCACTTGGAGCAAGACAAAGCGAGTTCCTGCAGGCTTCCCTCCCACTGAGTTACACAGAAAATCAACTACTTCAGGCATCCTCGTGCTGCAGCATCCCAGAGCAACAGCAGTCGGGGGGCAAAAATGGAATGACCACAAGGCAGTTGCAATACAAGGCACCGAAGCATAAGCCCATACTTGAGTAGCCTTATCCTTCATCCTTGAGTCACTTTGTTCAATCAACACTGAAGAGAATACTTATTATTACTATTATTTTTTTTAGCGGCAGCAGTATCTCCTCTCGCAGCAGAGCAAGGTTCCCACGGATGCCATCTTATCTCTCACAAAGCCAGGAGGCGGGGGGAGCGCAGGAAGAAGTGCCAAAGTTTGCCTTTCCTTTTTCGAAATGTCAGTGCTTATTGATCAGTAAATCACTTCAACAGCTTATTAAGTAGATGTCACAGAGAGTTACTACCGGTCTCCTATTAATTTAAAAATACTAATGGGTTTTTTTTTGAGCGTAATTTCTTTCCAAATGAAAAATGCTCCCTGTGTTAAAAACTGAACATTTTGGACCCTGTTCATCAGTGTGCAAGGCTGCTGATAATATGTAATGCACATTTAGTACAGATTTTAACACTGCAATATGTTTTTAAGGTTGCTCTATAGCTTTGTTGTCTCGTTTCTTTATCATTTCAAAGGATCCTCTCCATTTGGTTTTCCCATTGGCAGGCAAACTGACATTCTCCTGATGATGCATATTGTTCACAGTTTCATGTCAATACCAGCATAAGTAGAAGCTATCAATCACTTTCCTGATGATAACAGTAAATAAATAACGCACACTTTAAACCTTCAAAGCACTGCATAAACATCAGTTTGTTTTCACATCCCTGTAAGCACTGAGGCAAGTAGTTCAACCATTTTGCTAGGCACTAACTCAGATCCAGGAATGGCTTAAGACCCATATGACTCTTTATGTGTATTATCCACAGAAGACGTACGTTCTGGCAGATAACCTATATATAAAAGACCAGGAAAGCTGTATTTCCAAAAATTGAAAGAAATTCCACTCAATCATAAAAAAACAAAGCTCTTTTAACTGTGAGGGTGGTCACGCACTGGAACAGGTTGCCCGGAGAGCTTGCGGACTCTCCAGCCCTGGAGATGCGGAGAAGCTGGCTGGCCATGGCCCTGAGCATCCTGCTGGAGCTGCCCCTGCTCTGAGCTGGGCGGTTGCACTGCCGCTCCCCAGAGGTGCCCTCCGGCCTCAGCTGGTCCGCGCCGCTGCTTGATGGAGTCAGGATCCCTCCTTTGGACTGCCGCATGCTCACACAAAATAAGTACCAATGTTTGCGGCTACCACAGCATTTTACTGCCTTTTGCTTTTCTGTGGGTGCAGCTAGAAATGCCAAGGGCATGGCTAGAGATGTCATTAACTCCCCAGTCCTGCAATGAAGGATACACAGAGCCAGACACATGAAACGAAAAACACACAGAGGATCAAACTGAGACATCTGATTCCAATATAGCGTGCAAGGAGCGGGCGGGTGTTCTCTGTGTTTGGAAGCCTTTCAGCTCTCAAATATAACTACTGTTCACTCTCCAACAAAAGACTGGGATTAAGTATCAAACTTTATTTTTTTTCTTTTTGTTCAACATCTACCAGACAGACTTAGTAGCATCTTTCTCCCACAGTTTTCCTTCACAGATATAAAAGTTTCCTGCCCATTACATCTTTGGTTATTTCACATCCCATTGATCATTTTGCCTGTCCAGCCAGCAGAACTGCAGCAAATAAGCAAGCAAAGTGAGAGAAGGCTAGAGTCTTGCCCTGTAGAGCTGCAGCCCTGTGCTGCCTCCCCTGTGCTCTTCTCTGCCTCTCCCCCTCCTTCGCATATCTCCTTTCATTCCCAGAGACATTTCCAATAGCAGATAAATCATCACTTTGAATTCTTCTTGTGATGTTGTAACAAGCAGGCAACTGGCATGACATGTTGTAGAGAGACACATGTGAATACCTAAGTCAGAAATAATGAGATTTCTCTCCCATATCCAGCGTGAAATGAGAGGCAAACGACATCACCGCTGAAAACAGAGGAGTGCAAGGAGCGGTGTGGGGAAGGGAGGGAGGGAGAAAGAGCAGATGTCTGATCCATTTTGCTTACTACAGTGGATTTCAGAAGAAAAACCGTCTGGCAGGCAGCACCCTGGGAAACAGCCTGGGAGGGATGGGACAGTGGCAGAGCAGTGTCTCAAAACCAGGCAGCTCCACCCTACATCCCAAGGACACGTCCCCTGTGGCCAGGCACCGCTGTGCATTGTGGCTGAAGGAGCCAGGGCTTCAAACAAAAACACAGAGGCGAAAGGAGGAAACAAAAGAGAAAGGGGATAAAAGGTCCCAGTAAATCAATTAATGAAAAAGTCTGCTTCAGTGTATAGACAGCAGTGGTAATTGCTGTGTGCATTGCCTGTGATGAATAGGGCCCAGTTACCGTTGCACAACTCATCCTTCTGAGCTTGGCTGGGAACCAGCAGAGCGCTGATCTCCACTGAAAGTCTTTAATTGTTGTTAAATTAATCAGGGCAGGGTGGCAGCTTTTGGTTCATGCTTAACCGTCCCATTTTCTCCCAGCCCCAGACTCCCACCTTCCTCCCTGCTCCTCCCGCCCCTTCCCCGGCCCCTGAGCTCACATCGCTTTTGGATCAGTCTAATGCTGGTCCCGTTCACAGTGCAGTGAGCCATGCAATGAATCTTGGGGTCCTGCGTTTCATCTGCTTCAGGACGTTGTCTCTTTGAAAGCCACAGCGTAACACACAACTTTGGAAAGCAGAACTCCAGACATACTTAAAACCACAAGATAGGGGAGTAGAGTGTTTTGCCACCAACGCTGAAGCCAGAGATATGGGTGTTGCTGTTACTGCTTAACGCCGGGCGTGCAAACACTTCCCAGGAGCAGCCTCGTTCTCTGGGGTGGCAGGCAGCAAGGAGCTTCATCACCTTAAACCCTTTCTTTCATATTAGGGGTCACTCCTCTGAGCTATTTACAGCGTAAAACTGGAATAAGCAAGACGACAATGTGATCCAAAATGTGTTTCTTTTTGGCAGTCAGAGAAGAGGTCAAGAGTCTGACAGTGGTTAGAGATGACTCCCACACCCTGCATCGTCAGAAGGGTCCTCCCAGAAGTCTTAAGCTCGTCCTGTCTCCCCGTGCTGCTGAAGGATTTGTTGGGGATTTAGCTAGGATATCCCATGCAACTTTCCCAATGTTAAGCCAAGAGCATGTGAAAGATCACTGCAAAGAGAAAGAGACCTTCCTCCAAGAATAGAGAGGATTGGACAAGAAGTAATGGGAGCGATTAAGGAATAATTAAGTTGTAGCAGCAGACATCTGGGTTAGATGTAAGGAGGAAAAAGCAGTAAGAGTAGGAAAGGAGTGCAATATATTTCCTAGGCAAACTGTGCAGTCACTGTCAGCAGAGGTTTTTAGGAAGGAGACAAACAGCTGTCAGGAACGACACAGACCTGAAGACATAGAGGTGATCTGAACAGCCTCTTGCGGACCTACTGTGGAAAATCAGACCGGACTAAGGAGGTGGTAATTACGGGTGAGCAAGGCAGCAGCAGGCATCCTGAGGACCCACTAAAAACTGCAGTGACAAATGCAGCCCTCAGTGTCTAGCCCTGCACAATTCTGAAAGTCCCTCTTGTCCCCACTCTATCCTTTACATACAAAATAAATGCCATTGAATATCCCTTGACTCTTATAAAGAAAATACATCATTTAGAGCAAAGTCTGGAAAAAAAGGTGTGTTAGATTTACCAGATTATTTATTCAGCAAAAAGCATAACCCGAGGCCCTCCCAGCAGTCTTCGTCCACTACGTTCCATCTTTATGCAGAAAAAGTTAGGTACTTGTATAACGCAACTTGCATAACACAATCCCACTTTCTCACCCAGCTTAAATGATCCACATGGCAAGGTGACCATGGAAAGACCTGGAAAAAAAAGCAGTCCATAGCTAGCATAAGCAGCATTTCACTATTCTAACTATTCTAACATAGTTTAAAGAAGTCTTTGAAGAGTCTTCTTGAAAGAAGAGATGGCCCAGAAAGTGTCTAGGTCATTGACAGGTGACCAAACTCACTGTTTTGAATAATTTATTATGAAGAGATGCCCAATTAAAGTAATCTAATGCATCCAGATAAACCTGAGGAGCTGCTCGCAAAGAACTTGACCGCAAATCTGAGAAAGACTCAAGCCCTGAAATCTCACGCAGCATCCCTCCTCATCCATTCCTTCATACTGCCATCTGATTTCTTTACTTTTGGCTTCTCAATGACAAATGAAAGGCCTTCCATCTCCTGAAGTGAGGCTGTATAAGGATATATCTTAGCATAATTACATTTGATAAAGAACCACTTCAGATAAAATATGCTTGTATCACTGCATTTTTTCCTTCTTACTTCCTAAAAATGAAGGCAAATTTGCAAGTCTTTATTATCCTAGAAAAAGGCATTTAGCATTTTATTGGCATTTCCATATTTGCTTGGCTCAGTTTTACATTCATCAGGGGTGACATCATTCGTATATTTTATTTGCATTAGAATGGCAATTTAGGGTCATTGTGCAATCCCAGCAATATGCATTGCACTGTGCAGCTCTGATCTCCCTTATGTGCTGGGAGGAGGGAATCTAACACCAACACAATGATGAAATAGTTTATCTTTACATATCTGACAACTTTCAGCTTCTAGTGTCTGATTTTGGAGGGGCAGGGGGAAGGGTGGTGGGAAAGAGTGGGACAGTAGAAAAAGAAGAGGAATCCCAAGGATTCACTCCCTCAAAAGAAAATGTATTGATTTTTCTTGGGACGTGCGAAAAAGCAGAGTTTACTAGTTAAAGCTGATCTTTTGTAAGGATCTGTTTCGGTCTACCAGATCCTTCTTCCTCTGAGGAGCAGAACGATGTACATCTGAAAAGTATCAGGTCCCACCATGGCAGATGGAGGGACTATGGCAGACGTTCCCACAGAACTTTTCCATCTTTCTTTTTAAACCCATATTTAGGAAATTCCATTGTTTTCTCTTCAGCCCCCAAACTGCTCTAGCCTAAGCAGCCCAGACACAACTCTTGGGCTTCAATTGCTTCATTATCTTCAGTCATTTTTATTTCAAATAAACTTACTGTAGGGATGACGGGCCCTCACTGAAACAGCATTACATTCTGCATAATAACAGAAGCTCTCTCATATGTGTGCACTAAGTATTTCACTTATTTTTTCAAGGATCACTACATCTTACTGAGAATATCATTTGCAGGAGGGCATTTAACCTTTCTTTCTTACCTTTTTCTATGTACCAGAAGATCCCTCTATTTTACAGGTAGCTGTAGCCAAGATTTTATTGATTATGTCTTATCTGTGTGGAACACGTATAACAAAATCACTGGGTTTCATACTATCAGGAAAGAATGGAAGCACAGAGTGGGTAAAACCAATTCTAGGCACAGTGCAAACCAAATCAGGACAAGACTCATGAGTTTGCTGGCACTTATTATTCTGCTTCTCTTAGCCATCGTATGTATCATAGCATTATTTCTGAAAAAAATGTTCTTAAAGTCTTTTTCTACGTTTGTTTACCCCTGGGGCTGGTATTTTGTACTAGGACTTTAGCTCTGCCAATAGAAGAGTCAGCTAGATAGTGCACCAACCAGTCCTTGGATTCCGCTGCTATATTCCCAGATGGCTCTTAACACTGCAGCAATTCCTATGTTATTGTTAAATAATTGGAGGAGGGGAAGATTTGGGAAGGAAGAACAAGTTGCATGCATTGGCTTCCACAGATGAGAAGGTAAAAGACAGTTAAACTTTTCCCCACGTGGATAATTTCTTAATTATCTGTATAGATTTCCTGTCTGTCTTGCTATTGCTTCCACTGCATCTCATTAGGATTTGTTTAGCTTCAGATAGTCTCACAATTGTTGTTTCTAGATGCTTTTGAAAATTACTATAATTTGTTTGTTACTTGTGTTAAAAAAGGCTTGAATTACGAGCTTTTCCAACAAATGTTTACCAAGTATTACAGAATCCATAATGAAAATTTACTCTGTAACACTTGGTGGTTTTATTTTTCATGATTACGAGGTTGCTGTTGCTGTTGTTTATAATCTGAAACGTAACAACCCCATCAAATAGTTAAGCCCAAAGCAGAGCCCTTCAGAGTTAAGCTATGGTTAGCCCGGAGTACTGGAAGCAGGACTTCATTAATTCGAGCAGTATGGTATTACAGCTTATACATATCAAATCATAGCCAGTAGTAGATGAAATTTATTACTTGAAGGCTAAGCAGGGTCTCGCCTGAAACGAGATGACAGTTTTGCTTGCCCTCCTAGTACCACGTGTCGCATCTCCATGTCACACACACGTTACACCCAGCATACCCAGCAGGGTGCTCTGTTTTGAATGCTCCCGTGAGACAAAACGTGCTTCAGCATTCTTGGGTTTTGAGAAGTGGAAAACACGAGACCGGGGAACGCCCTCCTCCAGCACCACTCTTCTGAAGTGGAGCCTGAAGCAGTGACTGGAGGGTTTGGTGACCAGAGCACTGACCTCCCTCTTCAGGGACCAGGGCCCAAGATGGATATGAACAGCCCTAACATAAGGTGCCTGAAGGCCCACAACCCCAGAGCTTTCAGTGAGGAGAGCAGAGTTATTTTTCACATTAGAATATCGCTTTTCCTTCTGAGAATACTGCACCCGTTTCAGTTTATACAAAATCCTTACCACGCTCAAAGGATTTAGGAAAGGTATCCTTCTTCTCTGTTTTCAGACTGTTTTGCTTGTGGACTTGACAACACGAACTTGTGACTGGCCTTTTTCATTGCATGATGGAAGGTGCATGCTCTCCACAGGCTCTGCAATAGGATGCTTTCCAGAAACAGCAGCAGCAACTGAGAGCAAAAGGCCCTCAGGAAGATGAGTAATGCAGAGAGTAAAGGGAGGGATTTCCGTGGCACAGGGCCCAAACTGCAACCCTTCATGAAGATCAATCAGTTCTGGATGTTGCTAAGCCTGAACAGCGAACGCCTCTATGCAAGAAAATAAGTGCCCGCCCATCACTCATTGCTGTCCCCGGGGAGCTAACTCAGTCATCGGTCTGTCCAGCATCTTTGCTGTAGAATTTGGTGTCAAACCATATCAGCTTGAAAACCGCATTTCTCTAGGCTAGCACTGACATTCATAGTTCAAAAGAAAGACTGCAAGCTTGATTCATCTTCATTTTATGCCGCAGCAGTTCCACAGAAGTCAACGGAGCCACACTGACATGTACCTGGAATGAATCCGGCTCCACATACGGGAGTGCCTGGAGAAACTCCTAGAGAGTTTCTTGGACTCCATAGGACTTGTGTTTCCACTGCACGAGCAGCACTGGTGCTTTTAAGAGCCTGTGCATGTGATTTGAGAAGGGAAAAATTAATTTCCACCAGAAGTATAAACCTAGTATCAGCACTTCTCTTGGTGTCCCATACTGAAAAAATCACAACTGGCAGGGCACTGATTTACTTTAGATCATAACATTAGCCACCACATTTTGGTTGTGTTGTAGCCTCTTCAAATGGCGTGCTCTGGAAATCACTTCCAGGGTTGCTTTCAATATTTTGAACTATTAAGCTAAGCACTTTGAAATCAGCTCTGCTGTGAGCCTCTGGGAGGCTTGACCAGATGACCTCCAGAAGTCCCTTCCAGCCTATAATTTTCTCTGTAAGTGAGATTCTGAGATTATTTACTTCTGCTGCTGTTTACCCTGCCAAGCCTCTGTTTCCAGCCTTGTAATCCAGCTCTCCCTCACCACAAAGCACTGACTTTCCCGTTACTAACAGACTACTAACCAGAACACTTTCCTGCAAGATTATTACCAACTCCATTCATCTACACCAAATCTACTTCCAGATCTGCTTTTACTGCTTACACGTCTTTGGGCATGGGAGTCCCTTGTAATTTCCCCTTACTCAGACATTCCTTAACACCTGACAAGCAACTGGGATTTTCCAGCTTGTCCTCATCTGTTCCCCAACTGCTTCCATACGGGTTAACAGCTCACCATTGCTGTCTTATGGCAGACGAGGAGGGCCTGACGGCAGCCAGAACACAGAAGCAAACCTCATTTTGCTTTGTTTTCAATCAAAAATAAATACTTTTACACACTGGTAAATGGCACACAGGCATATGGCAATGTCTTCCTCTGCTCCATACACTGCGTATGTCTATACATACCACGTATATGTAGACTTTGTGTAAGCAGCATTCTTTCCCAGGAAAAGCTGGTCTAAGCCCCGAGCTGACACACCCGGTTCCTCCCCTGAATACTTCACTCAAATGCAGACAAATTACAAATGTGAATGTGCTACATCACTCGTGTTTCTCTTGGCGCTTCCAGCGATTTTTAACACGGTGTGCCAAAAGGGCTTCTGTCAGGCAGTATCCAGCTCTTTACCACCGCTGCAAATGCTGAAGTGATGGAGCTGGCACAGATCCATCAGGTGAGAATGGCAGGAGCAAGGGGCCACGACAGGCTTCACCCCCTCCATTAGCACCGGCCACCTGGCTCACATTTCCCCAGTTCCCCAGTTGTCCTCTCCCCTCTGCCACCCACATTCATTTTGGCGCTGCAGATACCCTGGTGCTCTTCAAACGAGATGCCTCTGCCTGGCGGCACTCCTGGAGCAAACCAGTTCATTCGAGCTGGTAAGCCTGTCAGTCAGTATTTAAAAGAGCTTCCAGTTTTGCAGTATATAAATTAACCTTGACACCTACTGCAGCGCTACCTTCGCTTTTCCTGCACAGCCAGCTGCACTTGACGGGAGTTAATAACTGCAGGTAGCAAGAGAAGGACGCTGCTTTCAGGAAAAAACATGAGGAAAAGCTTTCAGGGGACATGAAGATGTTTCTTGCAGCGCAGAATTCTGAAATTAGCTTACAGGCAGATACCCCAAGACACTTACTTGTATCCCTTTGATCACTGGTGCTCAGCCACAGTGGCTTGTTGGACACGGCATTTTTACTTCTCTTACTTGCTTTGTGCAGGAGCTGCATCAGAGTGCTGAGGCATACAAGTAGAAGGTAGCATTTGTGTGGCCCTTATCCTAATTAGCTGTGTTTCCACATGCCCTTTAATTCACCCAGCTAATCCCAGAGATGGAGTGACCTTTGTCTTTCACCTCCTTTATCACACTCAGCAAATGAGCGAGTTCCCATAACCTAGGCCAACCATTACAAATAACCAGCCAGGACTGAACTCTATAGCTTTTGTCTGCGGAACCAAAATACCTTTTCTTTGCCAACTCCAAAGCAGAGCTACAAGCTAGGGATCTGCTTGTAATGTATTTGTAGCAAATATTTTATGCAAATTGTGGCATTTTTAAAAATTAAATATTCATCAGATTCAACAATTATTCCAGACCGACTAACTTGACTATCAAATAATATTCTGCAAATATTTTCCACAAATCATTGCCCTGTGTTTTAATGCATTTCTGATATAAAAGCAAGCTGGACCAAAGCAGCCATGTCACAGCCAGAGACATCACCTTCATTTGTATCGTGCAACCAAATTTAGCCCAAGAGAAAAAGACACAGCATCAGGTCAGGAGACTCTCCCCTATTATACGTTGGTGCACACGTAGCCTAGGTGGTAACAGCAAACAAATGGGGACTTAGTAAGCAAGAGAAGGGAACATTTCTTCTTCCCTTCCTCCCTTGAGGCAGAGAGCTCAGCAGTCTGCAAGGTGGGGATTATCCAGTTCACCTGGAAGAGCGAAGCCCAGACCTCCTCCAGGGTGAGGTGCATCAGCTGCTAGGGAGGGAGTCAGAAGGCATCACAAGAGCACAGGCCTGTGAGAAGCCGAGACCCGTGGCCAGGCCGCAGGCATTCCCTCACCGCGTGCACGGTACAGTCACTGGGAGCTGCCATGCACACCTAAGCTGAGGCTTCCTGGCCTGCCAGCAGTGGGCTTTGGAGGGCACCTGCAGAGCTGGTTAGACAAACTAATGCTCAGGGGGCAGTGGACATGGGCCCAGGCTCACCTCCGTGGAAGCCTGTATCTGGCCCATAGGCTACAAATTTGTCTAGATATTTCCCCGTAACACCAGAAGTGTGTTGTACTGGTCTAAGCAAACTAAAAAAAAAGAACCACCAAAGACTCAGGAATGTCCTTCTCCATATTTCGGCAACAAACCTGGTGACTCAGAGAGGCACCGAGTGCTCTGGGACAGCAGAGGCTAAACAAGGGGCATTGACAGGACCAAAGCTCACGGAGATTAATCACCCACACAAGCTGCTGCCAGCCTGCCTGCCGTGGCCCTGCCTCCAAAACCGGCATCCCCCTGCTCCTGCACAGCCCAGCTGCAAGCAAGGTCCATTGTGCCTTTCCAGTGATCCTATCTGTTTACTGGAAGCCAAAACACGGCTGGTAACCGTTTCATTGGCGTGCCAGCCCTCTTTTCAGCTGCTTGCCTCGTTCTCCCATCCTGTCCCCATGTCCCTCTCCAGCCGGCCAGCTCGCTTAAACAGCTACCAGCATTTGTTCGCATCTATCACGCAGCGATGGCCTGAGTCCAGACCCAAGCTGGCAGGATCAGCATCGTCCTATTCAGCGACACACAACCTACTTGTCATCCTTTTGGGAACCAGTGACTCAGACATAACTTTATTGCAGCCTGGCAGCTGGTGGGACCGGCGAGACGCACAAAGAGAATAATGCCGGCGTGCACAGTGCCGCGGAGCGTGGCACAGAAAGCCTGGATGCAGACTTCATTCAAGCCCTGGCATAATTAAAACAGCATTACCGTTCCTGGTGGCAGATTTTCACCTTCTGTAAACCCAGACTTTTTGTGACTGTTTTGTTTTACCGGTTTGCCACATCTGGAAGTCAATGGATTATGAAACAGAAGAGCAAGTTCTCTTCCTTTCTTTTGTGCTACTGCTACTAGCAGGAGCACAGGAGCCTACCTCTGGGGCTGTGCATATGGTGGAGGCTTGGCTGGAGCCTTGCCAGCCACCACGGAGACAGCAAATTGAAGTGGGTGTTTGCTGTTCTGCAGGGATCCAGACAGGATTTTCTTTCAGATGCTACATTTGAAGGGGGAAAGTGAGGGAAATCTTATATTTACTACAGGCAATCTTTCCCTCTTCATTCGTGGTTTTGGAGCAGAGCTCGGCAGCCCCGCGGGCTCCCTGTGTTGCCATATTCTCTCCTCCTTGCCCACCGATCCTGCTGATACAGCCAGTTTTGCAGGCATGGTTTTGTAGACCCAAGGAACTCATCTGGATGAATGAAGGAGAAAAAAGAATATAAGTCCCTCTAAGCAGAAAGCAATTGCAGCCCATGATGCAGTCTTCCCCCACACAGCTGTGTTTTGTTTAGGGTACCTACATCTTCCCAAAGAGCTGCCCTCACTTATGCAGTACAGCATCCACGCAATGCCCTACAGCGAATATGTCCTCCTGGTTGCTTTGCACAGGCTCTAGCTAGAAATCATCTCCTCTGTATCTTTTCCATTACCAAAGACCTAGCCAGCACCAAACCACAATATCTGTATTTCCCCCTAAATACAGATTTTAGCCCTGTCTCAGAACTGCAGATACAAACAGGAGAGGGTAAAGGAAGAGGAAACATTTTCAGGGCAGCTGCAGGCAAAAAAACTAAACACATCTCCCTCCTTTTCCCTTCCCAGGATGCAAGACTTTGCTGTTACTTCATCCCTAGACCTATTTACATGAGCGTACAGCCAACGCACGCCTGCTCCACCTGAGGCAATGCCTGCTCCTAGTCCAGGCAACTCCGGCAGCTGATCCCCGCTCCTCACATCCCCACTCACTGGCCTAACCCACCCCCCAGCTTCCACTTCTCTGCGCTCTCCGAGAGGGAATAGCTCCCATGGTTGTCTCAGCAGCTGCTCTTCGCTTTCCCAAGCAGCAGCGGAGCTAAATTGACCTAATTCCTGCTTGTTTCCCTGCCACCCACGGAATTAGAAATAGCAGCAGCAAAAGCTGCCAGCGCTCTCATCAGCATTTGCTCTACAGTCGCGCAGGATCGGCTCACGGTCGCACGATTTCCTTCAGGCTCCACAAGGGCTGGAAACTTTTGAAACCTGCAAAAGTGATCGACAATTATTCCAGAAAATTCCATGGACAGCCTCAAGGACAAGTGGATTCTTGTACCTTAGAGCACAGCACCAGCAGCGTTCTTTAGACTGCAAACATCAGGCATACATATTTGTAAGAATCCACAGATAAGTCTCCCATTTGATGTCTCACCCCCTTGTCAGATGTAGTTTGGGGCTGCAGTCAGGTTTGGACTATCAGGCTGATTGTTTTTTCAGTAATGAAAGCTCAATCAGTCTTGATCACAATTTCAGCAAGACAGGGCTTAAACTCACATATGTATTCTGTAGTGAAATTAGCCATCCCCTGCCAGGCAATATGAGGGCCCAGTTATTGCTTCATGAGGAGCAGCCTCCCTTTGCTCAAGCCCACAGTCTCAGATATAAAAAAATCATATAAAAAACATTCTTTCCTTGCCATGCCACAGCCCAAGCTGCACAACTGCCCCCAAAACTTACCAGGCTACCAAGAGAGCAGGATTGGGAACATTTATGTTAATTAGTGAGTGTATGGAGAGGGAGCCAAAGATATGTTAAGATCTGATATGGCATATGGGATCCGATAGCATGTTATTAGAGGTAGAAAGCAACCCTTCTCAGTGTAGCTTTTCAGTTGCTTATTAAGGCTTTCTGTTCAAACTTCGAAGTGCTTGGGCTGAAATTTTCCATGCCATAATTACTACTATTCTGGTAATTAAAGCTTGCTATAGTGCAGAGACACAAGGGCATTTCCTAGCTTTTGAGAGTGTGCTTCTGCAACCTTACTCATTTTTTTTCTAGTAGCAGATGATGGGGAAGGAAGGCTTAACCCTAACCAAACATGAGTGAGGCTGGCATTCATGTTCTCCCAAACTAGACAGGCACCAACCTACACCAGACAGGGATGCAAACTTTGCAAGAATTTATTCTCTGTCCTTGCATCTGCATTGGGTTTTTATTGCTCTTGAGATTCAAGGCATATCTCCTATGTCAGTCAGACAATAGACATCATAAAAATAACGGTGGCCAGTCACTCTTCAATTAATCCTCCTCCCTGTACCTTTGGCAAGGGGAATTGTTATGAGTGGACAAAGGCTTGTAACATACCATAACTTGAAGCATCTTTTTGGATTCAAAGTGAGTCAAATGTCATGCTGTACACCATTAACTTGGTCTGCAAATATTTTGCAGGGTAGTTAGAGGGCTCCATTCTAACCAAACCCTGAGCTGTTAAGATTTTAATATTTAATTGAAGCTCAAGCCCTTCCGTAGGTATTTTGGTGATTTTACCCTGCTGGGCAGCCAAACTCCACCACAGCCACTCTCGCACTCACCCTCCTCAAAGGGAAAGGGGGAGAAAATATGATGAAAATTAAAAAAAAAAAGGACTTGAAGGTTGAGATAAGGACAGAGAGATCACTCACAAAGTGTGGGCTCCTCTCCACGGGCTGCAGCTCCGGCCCGGGGCCTGCTCCTGCGGGGGCTCTCCATGGGCCGCAGCCTCCTCCAGGCCACATCCACCTGCTCCACCGGGGGCTCCTCCACGGGCTGCAGCGTGGAGATCTGCTCCGTGTGGGACCCATGGGCTGCAGGGGGACAGCCTGCTCCACCAGGGGCCTCTCCACAGCCCGCAGGGGAACTGCTGCTGCCTGCCTGGAGCACCTCCTGCCCTCCTGCTGCACTCACCTGGGGGGCTGCAGGGCTGCTTCTCACTCCTTGCTCCCCCAGCTGCTGTCACACAGCAGTTTTTTTCCCCTTTCTTAACTCTGCTCTCCCAGAGGCCCGCCCAGCGTCGCTCCCTGGCTCGGCTCTGGCCAGCTGCAGGTCCCTTTTGGAGCTGGCTGGAGCTGGCTCTGCTCTGACATGGGGCAGCTGCTGGGCTCTGCTCACAGAGGCCACTCCAGCAGCCCTTCTGCTACCAAAATCTTGCCTCGTAAACCCAACACGGGTACCTTCCCTATCCCAACCCTCATCACCACAGTGGCCAACAAATTTTGTTCATTTAAAGTTTGCTGTAGCTTCAAGTAAGAAGCTCTGGCACCACTTAAACTCTGAGGAAACCTCAGAGGCAAACAGCCTGTGTAATGACTATGAAAATTGTATTATTAGCTTCTAAACAGAAGCAGCATGACACTCTGCAAAGGAAATACACAGGCTTTCAGAAGCACTGAGAGAAGGTGTCAGCTACAAATTAATGGCTATTTAAACATATTATTTGTTCCAAAGTGTTAAAAATGAGCTTTTTAGCTCTGACGGCAGAAAAGGTGGTGGTATGTCAAGTCCCACGTTGGCACGCCATCTCTCCCAGCTGTTGCTGCCAGCAGTTCAAAGCTGTTGATTGGTATAACTTCAAGACTCCCATGGGGAAAGGAAGTCTCTGGAGAAACAAAAAGAGGTTTTATTCCTTCCCCTTGGTTTAGCTGAAGCAGAGACATTCTGCTTTTGGTTCTTCTGACAAACACACGATTAAACGAAAGTAGAGGAACAGAGATTGACTTAAGTTAGCACAGATGGACAACTTGGATGCTAACCTTGCTGATGGACTCCTACTCACTGAGAAACTGAATTTACAACTAGTTAAGCATGTGTTGGCTCAACTAAGCAGTGCAATGTGGCTTCCACATCCTAATCTCAGGGTATCATAGATTTCCAGAGAGCACTGTGAAAGCCAAAAGGCTCTCAGAATCTGAAATTTTTACTACTCTCCCCATTTTGCCTCTTTAAAATTTACTGCCTCAGAGAAGCAGAGCCTCTGATATGAAACAGCCTAGGAAAATGAACTGGTAAAGCTAAAAGCTAACTCAGCGGAAGGCGGAAACATCTACATTATCTGAAAGAGGCACTGTCTTAGCTACTCTGCCAGCTCGTTTTTTGTGGGGGTGGGTATATCGGGGGGGGGGGGGACTGTATGTTAACCATTGCTCCATTGCTATCTTAGATGAAATTAATCCCACACATTCTGCAACTGAAGATATTTGGGAGCTACAGGCTGGTTCTACTAAGTGGAAATACTACTGAAATTATTTCACAGCACTTGCAAAGACAGCGAGCATGGCATACACTGGTACCTTACTGCCCAAAGGTGACAAGAGACCATTGATTTTAATCAATATGAAAAGCTATCTCTTCAATCTACTGCAAACCTGTTGATATAGACTTGTAGGTCCAAGGTAAACAATTTGCCACTCCTACCTACAAGAGTGCGTCTACAAAGTCCGTGCTTGGCATAGGCATGAAGTACCCCTATTTCACATTGTCATTTCTCAAAAATCTTCCTGCAGGTCCCTGGAGCCCTTGCAGATGGGAGCAGGAGGACACACAGTGCTCAAGGAAGTGGAGCTGCAAAGTTTTAGAGGAGTTAGGTTGTGTTCAGGCTTGAGAGCACCTTACCACTTGGGTCTCATTGCAGCCACAGCTCAGGTGCCAGCAAGACCAGGCTACCAAGGACACAGAGATTCCTGAGATTCCCCTGGTCCTGGCTCTCATGAGCCCACTGGCTAGGCAGGGAGCTGGCAGGGAATGAGGCAGGTTTCAGATACTGCCCTGCAGACAAAGTTTTCTCAGGAAGTTGCCTGGTATCTGTCAAAATCACATTGTAACCAACCCAGTTTCACTGACTCATCTGATTTAGAGTTGGCATTTTCTGATGGAAAAGATGCTTTAGAATATTCCAAACCAACACGGCCTGAATATAAAATGATTAAGGACTTCCCTTGTGTCCACTGTCCACTGTGTCTTGGGACAGGCTATGTGCAAAGCCTGGATATCCCACATATTTCTCAGTGATTTTCTGAGTCTGCAGTCCAATTCCAATTTCAAAATACCACTGTGTGCACCTTCTGGTCTAGCACCAACCTTTTCTGCTTATGGCACAGCTCCTTTATCTGGTCAAAAATGCCAAAACATGACAATATTGGTACATCTCTGATGATGTTGACACAATCAATGTTTGAAAACTAAAAAAAAGAGTGCCATATGCTATCAACTGCCAAACAGCACCAATCCTAGATTAGTTACTTACTCATTTCTTTTCAGTGAACTACTTCTTTCCACACCTAAAGTTGCACAAAACCTCTCACATGAATGCCAGATTCTCTCTAGATGTCAGTCCACAGAGAACTTGGGTGCTGGGAATAACTGAGCTGATGAGAGGATGCAGTGGTCCAAAGTATTAAAGAAGAGGGCACGGGGATGAAAGCCTGCACTGGCAAGCACTCCAGCAAGAAATCACACCGTGGAAGTTAGAAGGGGGTTTAAATTAGATGAGGCAGTGTTATTCTTAACGTTTGTAATCAAAAGCCTGTGGTTTCAATTAGGAAAGCAAAGATGCCTGGCCAACATGCTATTACCAGCTTTTTGGCAGGCAAAGCCATTTACAACAACCAGGCTGCCTCTCCTGCACTCAAGTATTTGTTTTTACATCAAGCCTTCTCTGACTCCATAGTTCTTGGAACAGACTCCAGCCACACTGGTAGAGGGCAAAGTCCATATCAGATGGATAGTCAAGCAGAACAAAGTGCTATTACTTTCTCAAAGTTGCTTTTCAGTCACACCCCTTACGTTATTCCCATGAAAATGAAGGAGTGATTTTAATTGTTATGTATGGCAAGAAAGAGACTGAAAATAGGAGATGAGTTGTGTGGGTTTTTTATTTTTGTTTTTCACCTTTCAGGCTGAAGTTGATAGTAAAATTCCCTAGAATAACTCAACATACCTCCCTTTTGATTTTGCTCCTCCACGTCCTTGGAACGCTTTTGGAAGCACCACAGTGTTCTGCAGGTTGCTGGCTTTCAGGAAAAGGTGTTCAGTTATATTGGACCAGAAACAAGGAAACTATGTGGGAGAGATGCACAAACATGAACATTTGCCCAGGAAGAATTAGGGCTCCTGCTCTGCACTAGCAATTGTTCTTTCAACTTTCCCTCATCCACACAGTCCCAGAGCAGTGCAAAACTGCTTGTGTTCTTGTAGAAAAAAAAAAATCCTTTTTTTTTCCTCTATCCTTATTTAAAGCTCCACTTCATTATATTTACTGGTATTCTGACTTTAATAAATAATAATCATATGCTTCTTGGAGGCTCTAGGCATCTTCACGCATAATTAATCATACAGCCAAACCCCATGAGCTTTCAAATCATCATTAGAAAGGAAATCTTCCAGCCAACCACCTTGAAAAAAAAGAGATCCTTTCTACCCCTTAATTGGTCTGGGAAGCACAGCCACAGTGCTCTTGAACGGATGTCTTCTGCACCGTACCCACAAAGCTGGGCTCAGACCAAGCCAGGGAAATAAATTCCAGAGATGCACAGCCGCCCCAGAAGTACATCCTGCTGACACCCATCTCTGCTACACAGTATGTCAGGTTGAAGTCACTGCAAGGAGAAGGAAAAGAGAGAGGAAAAAAAGTAGCTTCCCTTCTCATTAAGCAAGAATAAATATGGATGGTGATAGTTCAGGGATAAAGCACTGCATGCAGACACAGGCAACTTAACAAAGCTGCTGCTAACAGATTCTTACATCTCTTCTCCAAAAGGTGGAAGAGTACATCTTCGTAATTGCTTTAACTCTTTTTCCACCCAACACCTCCTTAAATTGGGAAAGTTAAACTCAAATTCCTTTACAGTAAAGGGCAGCCTTTAATACAGCTGCAGGTTTAGCATGTATCCCCATAACCTAACTGAGCACCAGGGCCGCTGCCTGAGACTGTTCTCCTGACCCAACACTGGCCCTGTGGTACCTTGGGGCTCAGGGACACCTTGGAGAACTTGAACCCCTCTGCCGGCCCTGACAAATGATGGGCAGTCACAACCACTGGGGAGCCCAGAAGAAATGTCTCCAACAGCCGTGCAGCGAGCACGTGGCCAGGCTGCCCTCCTGGATGTGCTCCCCATGTACCATGGCAGCAGTGCCGCCTCACCACCCCCATGGACTCTGGTTTTCTGAGCCAGTGACTCCACAGCACCCTTCCCACTTGCTCCATGCACCTGGGGTCCTTGCCTTTGGCATGACCCCATCACAGGGCTAACCCACAGACCCAGCAAGTGCACTCTGAGCAAGTAAGAGCGGAGAGCTTAAACCACTGCTTATTTCCCTCCTATTATCTAAGCTCCCTTTCAGTTTTAACTTCTGCTACACAATGAAGTAAGGTCTAATATGTAATGGATTACCAAGATTACCAACAGGGAAGAAGGAGTGAATAGCTAACTTATTTGTTTTAGAAGGAGTATGCAATAAAAAAAAAAAGTGCAGCCTACTGTATTATGCCCATGAACTTTATCCTTCTGACCAGCGCGTGGTGTCCAAGAAAAATTTCCTGCTCCAAGAAACTGCAGCCTGGGACCGGAGCCCACAGACTCCCAAGAAGCTGCAGCTGAACAGCTCCAGCTAACCAGCTGCGTGTCCCGGGGGAATGGCTATAGCCTGGCAGTGGTTCTCCTTGCACTAAATCCTTACTGCTTTAACAAGGTTGCCTGGAAGTGGCTTGAACAGACGAAAAGGGAATGCTTCTCTGATCGAGTGACTCATAGAAAGAGGGAGGGAGGGAGGCAGGGAGGGAGGGAGGCAGGGAGGGAGGTCGTAAGATACTCTTTGGAAAGGATTTCAAAGCCGAGCATATTGTTCCAGGAAATGTTTACAGACTGGAAAAGAGGAAGTTTTGACTTTCATTGGCTTGTTCTGTTGCAACACGACATGTTTACCAAAAACCCATTCAGACAGGGAAAAGAAAAGCTCCCTTCTGAAGAAGAGCTGGGCAGGAGGCAAAAGCAGCTCTTCCAGTGTGAACTTTGCTTTAAAGTACTAGCCAAGAGGAGAAAATGAGCCCCGTCCTGGCTCTGCAAGGCATGCTCATACGTCAGACCCACAAAAAAACCAAACCAAAACAAAACAAAAAAAACAGGCTAAATAAGAAAAGGCCAGAGCATGATCAGGACACTCTCACTGCAGTTTTTCAGGCCGTATCTGCCACATACTAGTGGCTTTATAAACACCAAAGACAGCGCTCCTCCCTGGAGATGGTAGCAGTGTCGGGGAGATGGAGCAGTTAGAGGGGGACGATATTTGGTTTGTTTGTTTGATAACAGATTGAACACAAGTGCAATAACCAACTGCCAAAGCAGGACTCATCGTGGATGTTCCTGGGGAAGGGCTCAGTGAAAGCATATCATGTTTTAAAACAGTAACTCCTATGATTTTACAGCTGAGGTTACATTGAGAAAGCAGATAGTGACCTGTGCCTTACTGTTTATTCTTTCACCTGCTGCGTTTCTTCCTGAGACAGTGTTGTTTTGTCCCCAGATCCGCTCTAGGGGCACCTCCCAGCCCCTACCAAGAGGTGTGCTGATCCCCCTTTTGCTGCCACACAGTTTTTGGCAGCAGCATCAACCCAGAGGCAGAGATGGTGCATCAGTCTGACCTTGCGGAGGTGCCAGGTCCCAGGGCTGTGAGACAGCTGTGCTTGAGCTGCTCCTTGCCCCTACCGAGCTCTTGCTTCTCCAAAGAAGCGTCATCTTCCCACTGGAAAGAGCTGCAAGAGCTGCAAGAAGAGAGGCCTCTGGAAGCACCTTTGTGAAAACAGCCCAGTGGAAAGCAAGGAGAGAGAATAGGGCAGGTGACAAGTGTCCTTCAAACCTCGTGGCTCTGAAACCTCACAGCATCTCCTCTCTTCCTCCCCTCCCAACAAAACTGGCTCCAAAGAGGATGGGAGTACTTTCAAAACAGGCCCCAGAGCTTAAGAGGTGGGAGAGCAACAAGAACAAAGGCTCATCACAGGCCATGACAGCAGAGATCAAACCAGTACCTATCAAAGGTGAAATGGTGCTTATTTAGAGTGACAAAAGGACAAGGAGCCTGTTCCAGAAGGAACGAAAAAAAGTTTGGGAAGAAGGGAAGCACTTCACTCCCAGAGATGTGTGCCAGAAGACAACAGGAGATGCAAAAGCCATCTTTTTCACCTTTAGCTCTTTTTGCTCTTTTTGTGAACCACGTGTACTCCTTGTCACACACTGCAGGAAGCCTAATGAGGAAAAAAACAAGTACTTTGTTTTGCAAAGCTTTTTTTTAAAGAACAGAAGCAAGTCCCACAGATGTCATCACTACTCTAACCTGTGGACCGCTAAGTGGACTAGTTCTTGCTTTGAAAACGAAGGGTCCCTGCAGTTTAGTGATTTAGAGACATTTTGAAATGCTAACCTATTTGACAAGATATTAGTCAAAAGCGCTGCCAGAGCGCGTGAATTAATAGAACCCATATGTAACTGCTTAATAGTAAACACTCGCCTAATCCTGTGTAGCTAAATGGTATAACAAAAGCATTAGCTGGTGACATCCACTTAGGAAATATGATCCAATCGATATTATGATTTCTTTTTAACTGCTCAACTGGTTTTGACACATACAAAAATGTGGTTTCAATCAGACGAAACTGCACCACAAAAAAAGCCTTGTAAAGGAGCCCAGACCTGTGGGCTTTAATGCACTGCAGTGAAAAAAATTCACAATGGGACTGGAACTGGAAAAGCAGGAGGAGGAAATAAGTGGTCCCTCAGTCATTATTACCAGCCATGAGATCACACAGACCTTTCATCTTATATTATCAATCTCCTTTAGTACTGGACTTACAATAAAACGTGCAGTGCCAGGCATAGCTGTAACAGGAGAAACAGCACAATTCCCTTTGCTTTTCTCCTCCTGATTGCCCTCATTTACATTAACTCCTCAGCAAACAGTAACAGCTAATGGAGCAAGACTGTTACAGTCCTGGTTCAGCGGCACTGACTAACTGGGAACACTAAAAGGATATTCAGAAACACAAACCAAAATGATAGCAACTGACACCTATTTGAAAAAAAGAGAAAAAAAGAGAGAGAGAGAGAAATAGAGGGGGAAAAAAAAAAAAAAGAGAAAGGAAAAAGGAGAAAATAAAGAAAAAGGAAAAAAAAAGAAAAAAAAAGAAAAAAAGAAAAAAAAGAAAAAGAAAGCAATACCCCCTGAACCAAACCAAAATATTCTCCACACCAGGATACTGCAGAACTGAGATAAACCAGCATAATATTTTATGAGGAAACCCTGCTGTCCACAGCTAATCTGATTTGCTATATGTCCAAATGGGAGCTGAACGAAGCTTCCTCCTGGTGATGGTCTAAACCCAAGCCCTGGACCCACCAAGCACCGTAATTGTCTTGGCTCAGGCAGGATGCAGCCCCTCAACAGTGTTCCCACCTGCGGTTTTAAGATGGCATTTCATTAAACTGAATTATCTTTGTGCAAAATTTACAGATTAGCTCCCAGGCTGGCTCATATTCCTGCATCCTCAGAAGCAGACGTGAAGCCAATCAGGCCCGATCCCATGCAGGGATCAATGACAAAGCTAATTGAACTTTTACAGATGGACCGAGTGCAATGCATCTCCTGTGCACAGGGAAGTTAAAGAAGAGAAACGAGGCCAGGAAGTGCACTCGTGCCGAGCAGTGTGTGCGTGCCCGTGTGTCCCTGTGTTTATATGCCCGCATGCCTACCCTCTGGCTGCATTTGTGGAGGACAGAGATGAAATGTGGCGTGCATGCAAACTGCTTAAAAATTGTAAAGGCCACAGCACTCCACGGGAAGCAGGGTCACTTTGGTGTTAGAGCTGAACATGTAACGCCCTGAAAACCAGGCTCCTACATTTCCTCCAACAGCTCAATAGTAGTTTTACAGCTCCTGGCATTGCTGCTGCTCCCCTGGGGCGGCACCTATGGGTGCCGAGCCCGACACCTGCAGCCTTTGAGGAAAGCCGCCCGCGCGCTCCTCGGGGCGCAGTGCACAGCGCTCTGCTCCTTCACACCACCGCCTCTGCAAGGTTTGTGCAGACCCGGCTTGTGTCCCCGCACTACTCCAGTCAGCACCAGGGCGCTCAGATGAAGCTGACTGTGCCGGTATTCGGCCAGCCTTTTCGGGCAGTTTTGCGGGCTGCAAAACTTGGTTTGTGGCAGGTAGGCACTACTGATACCTGATGCAGCTAAATGCTGGGCTGTATAGACAAGTAGCGTAGCTCCAGCAGGCTCTACAGACCGCAGGTCTGTATCTCAAACCTCCTCCTCCATACGTGTCAGAAGGTGAAGCAGTTAGCACTCAGCTTCTCGACCTACCAAACATTAACTTTGCCAAACTACGCCAGTATCCAAAAGATCTTCATTAAAAAAAAAAAAAAAAAAAAGTCCCACAAATGGCTGCTTTTAAAAAGCTTTGGGTCTCCTAGCTATTTCCTTTCAAAGGTCAGATGGAGCAGGTTTTAATATTCAAAGAACTGTTTTTCTTTCAGGATACTGCCTATTAGTTTCACAGCTGAGGGAAGATGGATAGACATGAGTGGGCTTCTTTGATTTGCTTTCTGAAATAAATATTCGTTCCCACAGATCTAAGTCAAACATTAACACTAATGCCTTACTCTAGGAGCCCATAACAGCACGAAAGGTGAATGTGCAGATTTAGAAAAGTCAGCCTTCAGAAGACAAACAGGGCAACGTTTGCCGGCAGTATGTCAGAGAGGTCTTCACCCATTTGTGCAACACAAGTTCCATGTCACCCACCTCTCTGCTAAGGAGAAAAAAAAACACAGCTTTCCAAAGCTCTTATAAGAAGTATGACTCATTCCAAAAGAGGTAATTTCCCAACCAGCTCAACACAGGAGCAGACTGATAATCTGGTGAATAGCAACACTGCAGGAACAATTCCTCTGTTTCTGAGCACGGGGTTACTAAAGCTTCTGAAATGGCCCACTGGTAAACTGATACTGAAGTTAACCCTGCAACAGCACCAGGGCAATAAAAATAAAACAGGAATGCTAGCCAATATGCACAAAGGAATATAAAAGGGTGAAGAGCTGATGGATTTATTCTTTTTTTTTTTTTGCATGAGCTAACAGCAAGCATAAATTTCAAGCCTGCTCCTCAGCTGCATCTCATCAGTTCTAACCTTTCTCATTACAAAAATCCAAATATACTGTAGAACTTGCATTTGCAATTCACTGGTCACTGCATTAAAATCCTGAATGCTCACAGAAACTCATGCATATTTTTATTTATCGATGTACATGTTTTAGTCATAGCATAACACTCAGAAGAGAGGTATTCACTTTTGTAGAGTGGGCCACAAATGGTGTAGAGGGATGTTTTCTCATGCCCTGCTCAAAAGAGTGCAATACACCCCCAACAAATGCTGCAACAGTTCTCTTGAGAAAAGCTAAGCTATAAATGCGTGGTACACATTTGAATGTCTGTTGACATGGCTCAGTCTTTGAACAGCCAGCTTCCCATGGATACGTCTGCTCATGGGAGAGGCTTTCTCCCATTGCCTTCAGCCACTTGTCACTCTACTACAGTTACTAGAAGTTCTTCTTCCCTCTTCCTACTCCATCCTGAAAAGAAAAAAAAAAAAAAGCAGCTCTCTCAATTGCTCCAGGCAAAAAACAGCTGGGTTAGTTTAAATACCTTGCTGGTTCAAGCTAAGCCAGTCCCTCTGGGTTTCAGCTCCTTTAAGACTTGTTCTACCCAAAGTATCTCAAATGGTTTGACTACAGTTGGGGTGGGATGATAATGCCTGCAAAAATAAAGTGGTAGCACAGGTGCAGTAACACTAGTTCAAATATTAATAGTAACACTAGTATAAACTATTTCATAGTACGGTAACTTATTTCTCCTTTGAGCTGTAAGTATCTGTAGCAGTGGAAACACCTTTGCACCAGTGCAAGAATATCCACACCAGAGAGATGCCATTTTAAGACTAGTGCTTTCAAACCAACATAGCAAAAGCACTTTGTAAACAAACACACAAACCCTGCAAGCAGTCTTGTCCATATTTTGCCTGTCTCAGCCTTTGTATTGGCCCCGTCTGTACTGCAGTCCCTGTGTAATTTGGGAGCTCCTTACAACGCTCTCCTGTGCGCAGCTGCAGCTGGCACCCAGCTGGCAAGGCAGCGGTGGTGATGAGCACAGGCAGTGGGAGCCCTCACTTTGACAGCCTCCACCCCATCCTCAGAAGCAGGACAAGAGGACAACAGCCCCAGTGGCTTTTATTCAATGCTGTTTGCTTTCCTGCATGCTGAGAGGGCATATTTCCCACCACCCTGAGCCAACATGGGTAGCATTAAGAACAAGGGGCAGAGAGAGCTTCCCCTTCTTTTCTCTCAGTCTCGCAGCATCGCTTTAACAGACAGCTTACCTGGGGACACACGTGAACACACACTGTTTGGACCAAAGAGAAGTTGGTGCATTTGATAAAATAAGAGCAAAACCCTCCATCCAGAGCAGTGCCTGAGACACTTGCCACCAGCAGGCACAGGAGCTGCATGGGAGGGAGCGTTTTAACAGGGTGAGAAGACAGTAGCGTGCCATTTCAGTCCTGGCATCCCCGCCAATGCTGCCAGAAAGGAGCTGCCAGATGGGACTGTGGGGAATCCGTACAAATCACACATTTTTCTGCTCATTATCCAGACAAGACCACCCATCCATTGCGTTGGAGGCTTCGCGGCTGACGCTAGCTACTTGGAAAGTAAGGTTATATATCCTAACCATCCAGTCTGGGTCTTACATTTTATAGTTTTTAATTTAGATGCTCTTGATTAATCCTTCCATCTTCCTTTCCAGTCCCACTGTGATGGAAACTGTAATAAATCACAGGCAGAAAACAGAAGTGAGGGGGAGAGCAGGCAGGGGAAAAGAACAACAAAACTACAAGAGAGATCAGGTTGGCCAGAGCAGGCAAAACCAAGAAGAATATAAAATGTCAGCAGTAAAAGTAGAGATTGAAGCAACTGGTGGGGCAGAAAAGCAGCAGTAGGATGGAGGGGTTTTCTGCAGGATATAATCTTTAAAACAAAAACAACAAACCAATGCAGGGCACTGTCATGAAATAGTCCTCGGTACAGACAGCAACACAACCCTCCAAATACGGGTGGAGAACAACATCTTTGCTCAAGCTGTAGTTACCCCCTAAGCTTTTCCACAAAGGACAGAAAGAAAAGCTGAAGCGAACTGGCCAAATACTGGCAGTCAGCGCTAACTCCACCCTGCCTTTTAGCTACTGGCAAGGAAATAAACGTCCAGCAGACTACAGCCTGTTTCTGAAGGATTTTTATCAGAAACTATTTTTCCAATACATCTGTAATATTAAAAAAAGATATATTTTTTAGTGATAGAGACCACATTACTAATCAGGGTGGCCACCCTCCAAGAATAGCCAGTAACCACATCCAGTAACTTCGTTACTATAATACGGTGCTTTGCCTAAAGTCCAAGCTCCTGGAGCCAGGTGGAGTGGAAGCTACAATTATCATTTTAGCGAGAGAAAAGGTAAAAAGGAATCAAAAATTCAAACCTCATCATTGTGGAGATGCAGTTAGAGATAAGCCAAAATTTCAAAGAGAAATGAAAAAAAATAATAATCCAAATGCTTTATTATGTTAAAACTTGTTGCTTTTTAAAATCATCTTACAGTGTTTTAAGACTACGTTTTGACTATCTGGATGTTACAACTCCCTTCAGGAAGATGAATACAGTCAAATATAATGAACCTGTTTCTCTGGACTTATTGCCAGCTTGACATTTCAGAGCAATCTGCGCCAATTTTCAGTTTTAGTACTGAAACCCTCTGATGTAGAGGGAAACAGCAAGAGCCAATGCTCTGCCCATCACCCCTGCTTACAGACTCTCAGATAAGGGATCTCTCCAAATGACACATTCTCTGTGAACTGTCCGAAGAACAGAAATCAGGAAGATGGGATGCCTAAAAAATGCCCTGAGAGTACAAAATGAAAGAACTGGCATTGCTTAGTCTAAAGAAACAGGGAACATGGGACAACATTATTCAAATATATTAAGTCTTTTGCAGAGAAAAGTCCATTTTCTGTGTTCACAATGAACAGAAAAATAAGCAGCAGGCTTACTTCACAGAGAAGAGAATTTCAGTTAGATACTGGGAGACGCTGTCGAATGTTGAAAATAGCAAAGCACTGGAACAAGCTGACCATGAGGCCTTCAATATTAGAGGCTTTTCAACATACGTTAAACAAACACCTTCTGGGAATGACATTGGTACAGTTGATCCACCTCGGGGCAAGGAGATGGAAGGCATGATCCTTTGAGGTCCCCGCCAGCCTGAGCTTTCTAAGATTGCATGATTTACTTGTTTATTAAACTAAAATTGCTTATATTTTGGAAAATCTGTGCTTTACCCTGCCATATAATATGAAATAACTTCTAAAAGCAAGCTACTTTGTGGGAGAAATTTCCTTTTCAAATAATTCCTCTTCATAAGAAAGAAAGGAATTGTCTGTTTTCCTTCTTTAAACCGTACCAACAATATTTACTCACTAGTTTCATCCCCGCAGCAAGCCAAAAGGCCTACAGAACATTCCTTTTAATGAAAACAAAAGCTTAAAGTGACAGCTCTCTCCTTCCCTAATCTTTTTTCTGTTTTTCAGATCATTTGTGGACATCATACTTGCTTTCCTCAGATGCTCTTTCTCCTCACAGCAGTTATACTACAAGGGGAATCTTCCCCTTAGATTCATTCCCACGTACCTGCTACACTCTGAGAAAAAAAAATAAATATCCCACCTGTACATGTAGCTGACTTTTCCCCAGCCGCACACCTGGAGAGGAGGACAGAGGATCGATGAAGCCTCTTCCCAAAACACTCTCTCTAGATTTTGGACATAAAGGATTAAATCCAAGGAGTGGTAAATGAGATTTCAGAATGGGAGTAAGCCATGGTTCACCTTGAAGGAGACACTCAGGAAATGCAGCAATACTCAAGCCCAGACAGCGATCTGCAATGTCGATGGCACAATGCAGCGAAACCCCCTCAAAGCTGGCCAGGTCTTCTTTTACTGGATTACCTCTTTCTTCCTCAAAATCTGCTGAATAAATGAATCTGAAAACTTCTCTCACCCCTAAGTTCAGCCCAGCACTGTAACATCACAGGGACTGCACTACAAGAAGTTATTTTTCTCTCTCGTCTATTCTACTCAATGGGAGAAAGAAATGGAGTGTCCAGTGAATCTTCCCCATCACAACAGACTTGCACAGGCAAGTTTCCTTTCCAGAAATGCCACCTTTCTTTTAAACGTATTTTTGATGAGCAGTATGGAGGGGATGCTCCCTGGACAATGTGTCAGCCCCATCTCTACGGTCCCAGCAGAAGTTCTTGTGGGATCAGGCAGTCAGTTGATCAACAAGACTGCTATCAAAGTGTGGGCAGCATAAAGAGCCAAGGGATCAATGAGAAAGTACTTTGGGAGAAAAAGAATCATTTAACATAAGTAAGAAGAGAAAATGTGGAGCCAAAAGGTGAAGCTGTTGCATTCCCCAATAGAGATGTGAAATGGTAAATGCCAGCACCTTCATAAATACATAACAAATCTTAGTCCGGGAGCTAGTAGTTTGAAAGAGAGTTCTTGGAGGTTACAAAAACACAGTGTGATGTGTACAGGATTATAAAAGCAGGAGGTCTCCCAGGGCATCCACTCTACCTCCCACCCAGCCAGGGTTATTTCCCACAAATCATCAGAATGCACTGCACTTACAACAAAAAATGTTTTGAATACATTTATCTTTATTGTAGTGCTCTTGAGCAGCTAGGCTTGCAGGGGGAAGTGTGAAGAGATTTAAATGAATTAAGTGAGGAGAAACTACTATTGTGCTTTTAAATTGTTATTAAAGACTTCTGCATTCTCCTGTAATGGGCGTATCTGGTATCTGTGAGGCAGTTGGTGCTCTTTGGAGGACAGTACATTTCAGACAAATGGTCTCTTGAGGGAAAATTGAAACAACAGACCTGAAACAGCTCTGCTGTGTCAAAGGCATCACACCGACTAGATAAACCTTTACGTTTTCAAAGAAACCATTGTACTCTTAGGTTGCAGAAGCATGCACCAAAAGTTTTGGGAACAGGGTGTGCCCTTTTTGGCTCTAACAACTTTTAGAGAGCCAAGAGGAAGGTCCCATGCCTTTCTTTTAGGGTTTTGTAGCTTTCTGATTATAATACATGCCTGACCTCAGGAAGCAGCCAAAAAAAATCTTTCCCAATTAATGTCACCTGCTAGATCAGCAGGCATTACAGGTTATCAAATATTAAAAACAACTTTTTAGAAATGCAGAATTGGCCTTATTAACCTGAGGGAATGGAAGGATGTGTGGGTGAAATCATCACTCCCGTGATTTAACAGGAGCTTGGCCTCAAGTGCTTTTCCCTGAAACCTGTTACTTCAGCATCCTTCCTACACTGGCCAGGTGCAGGACTGGCAATGGTCACTGCTCTACCTGCTGAACTCTTTCAGCAGATTATTATTTTTTTTTCATTATTACTTTTTTTTTTTTGCAGGCACTCAGCTTTGCAGTGAGATTGTTGGAGAAAGAGGAGGTGGAAGTGTTGCTGCCAAGCTCGTAACTGTCTTCAGGGACAGGCAGAGCAGTCACATAGGAAGGAGAAATACACTTTAAGGCCCATTTTGCTGTACTCTCATGTCTCTAGGCTTAGCTTATTAACTGACCCTCTGGGTTCTTTCTTTATGAAAAACCTCAAGCAATTTTTCATGTCACCCTCATGCAAAATAGCAACACGCCACAAGCTGCACAGTATGGGAAAGCCAAGACAAGTCTCCCTTCCTCCTTACCCTTTTCAGAAGCTTTGCTGCCTGCAGGACTGGGGGAAGGTGGGAAAGATGCCCTCTCTTCTTGCTGTTGTTTTTCCCTAGGCCTCCCATAAGCTACCAGCAAATATCAGATTGCTGGCTCAGCTGGAGAATTTGTTAAACAAGAGCTAAGGATTACTTACATAGGAACTGTAAACCCATCATCAAAACGCTTGTAATTGCATGAGAAGCCAGCTGTCCAAAACGTGGAGGTCTCAGCCAAGTTTTGCACACAGCCACGGGGCTCTCTTGCTTTCCACCTCCCCCCATCCTTGTTTAAAGAAAAGAAAACAAAACACCTTTAGCTCAATCAGTGGGGGCCACTTCCTCCCTCTCCAAGCAAAGGAGCAAGATTCTGTCAATTAACTACAAAAAAACAAGTACAAAATCCCTGATAGCGAAAGGCTTTCAAAGGTGATGCCTCTGGTACAAGCCTTGTCTCCTTACCTGCTTCTGCAGGAACTGCAAAGTGCTTCCTCTTTCTCCTTTTACTCTCCAATTTGGCTTATCTAAGGTCTACCAGGTACACATACTCACAAGGAGCTTTTCATTAGGAGCAGGGTTTTTGCCAGGCTAAGCAAATACAAGTGAGACGTAAGCTATCTATCACCCAACATTGCCTCATTGCGCCACCCCTCTCTCCATACTCCACCTTGCTTTGCTCACACCAAACAGTGACCTAAACTGCTGGGCTATAAGACCTGGACAAGTATTTCTGGCAACTCATTAAAGCCCAAGTCAGGGAACAGCTCCTGCACTTTGGTATGTCAGAGGTGCTTGATCTCAGTAGCACACCAGCCCACCTAGGAGTAACACGGAGTCATTTTTCATACACTTTCACGGCAAGGAGGATAAATGGAGGTTCACGCCTGATAAAGCAGCCATCACAGCCTGTGATTGAGTCATGACGGCTTCTTCAACCATGGTAGCATGATATTAAGGAATTCTATTTCCCTGCCTCTTTCCCTTTCCTTTGCTGTTTTATTTTACATTTGAAACTCAGAGTTTTATTATTTCTTCTTTCGTCATTATAGAAACTATGGATCGTTTGTACTTCTTGAAATCCCCAGTGACAGGTACAGTTTGTCCTGATTGATGTTGACTTTAACTTGTTTTGCAGACACTAAATGAATGACAGACTATGAACAGAAAGGGCTAATTAAAGAGGACAGAGGACCTGAAGGCTGCAAAGGTGGCCACTGCTCAGAAGAAAAAACTAAATTTCCAGGTTTAAAAAATGGAAGGAAGCTTGTAATAAACAGCTGGTTTACGTCTGGCTTAGATAAGGGGCTAACAGACCACCAGCACTACGAGTGAGGCAAGTTTCGCCTTCACTTGTTTGAAGGAAACAAGATGTCGTTCCTGGCCAGCCGTCCATTCCTTGTGCTGCTCAAAGCAACGACAGAATGACAAAGCTGCGGTGCAGGTGAGCAAAGAGCAGGAGAACATCCAGAAACAGCTGACATCCTCGTACTGCATTACATGCATCTATCATATGGCAAGATAAGAAATGTAACAGCAACTTTCTGTGCCTGTGAACAGAAATAGACTTTTGAGTTCAGTTATTACAGCTGTAGTATGCTCCCACTCTCAGCTCTGTGCCTTTTTTCCACACCACCCACTACACTTGGAACAGCTTCCAGTTTCCTTTTTACCTAATGACCCAAATCTCCACAGAACCTATTTTCCCCTCGAAGCCTTCCTACATCTGCTACATTTGGCCTAGCGTCTTTGTGCCATTCCATGGCCAAATTGCTGTCCTGGTCCTGGTAAAAACACCTGAAAGAGGGCTAGATTTCCTCCACTGTTTGCAAGTGCTGCATGCATTTATGCAGGGTTGTACGTACCAGGAATCCGAGAATGACTTCCCGCATTACGTGCCATCTTAGAGCACGCGCTCTCCAGATTTCATTACAAAGAGCCCTAATCCTCACACAGCCATGCCTCAAGCTGCCTGCTGCCACAGCTACAACACCAGCATCGTGATGAAACAGCTGTGTTGGGGCGGTCAGAAAAATGCAGCGAGCTTCTTTCTGTTCAACATGCATTTTGTCTCCCTCACGCCTATGTGACTTGCAGTAAAGCAAATAATTCATGGTCTCAAATATATATATGTTAATTTTGCTGTTAATGTTATTATTAATGTTTAATTAGTCTTTGCTCTGAAGATGAAAAACACTGAAGCACATAAGTTAGGCTCCTGCAATTACTGTGATTGAACTCACAAAACCAGCTAATTGCACTTGCAAATTACAAGTTAGCTATTTGCACATCTACTTCCTCAGTCTGCCAGCACCACCACGATAACTGAGTACAGAGCCTGGAAAAAAAGTAGGGTGAATTATAGTAATTCTGTTCACTGTTATTGGTTCTCTATTTCACTTCCTACATAGCAGGATTTTCTGATCCTGCTTCCACGGCCGGAGGATTTTCAGATGATCATGCCCCCTGACGCGTGCAAGACCCAGAGCTGCTGCTTGGGGCATCCCACAGCCAACAGGAGCAGAAAGAAGTCTCCAGGAAGAGGCAGTGGGCATGGGCTTCCCCTCCCTGGTACAGGGGCAAGTGTCAGCCATAAGGACCACTGCCTTCTGCTTCTAGCCTTCGCTCACGGAGGGCTGCTGGCCCTTCCCCTCCCCTTGCAGCCACCTCCCGGCATTGCAGCGGCCCAACAGGTAGGTGTGGGCTGAACCAGTTTGGTGAAGAACAACACGAAGCTCTTGGACATGCTGCAGTGGCTGCTGCAAAATGGTCTTCTCAGCACACCCATTAACACACATGCATAAATATGCTTTCCAGCATATTTATAAATGCACGCATTCATAAATATGCATTATCACACATGCATAAATATGCTTTTCAGTCCAACGCAGAGCACCAGCTGAAACCCTAAGGGAGGTGGTGACACCGAGGCAGCTTTGGCCCTCACCCCTCAAATCACACCATACCCTCAGAAGGGAACTGAGCATTCGTACAGTGCAGAGGATGAAGGCAGAGCATCTAATTGCACCGAGCTCCCTGACATCTCCGTCTGGCAATGCTCAGACCCTTCACACTGTCACAGTGATTCAGAAAGGACTGGACTCACCAATAGCCTCCCTGAAGCAGCACTGGAGGGAGTCTGCAGTGTCTCTGCTGCACGGTTCATTCACATTTGACCACCTATTTGACAGCACATTAATACAAGACTTAGTGGTTGTTTATTTTTTGCTAATGATTCCTCAGGAAATGTATATGACCTGGATGGATGTCTGAAGGCAGCAGGAAGGCAAGGGCTGATCAAGGCTCTTTCTCCTGACAAACAGATTTCAGTTTGTCTGTTTTGCAGCAGTGTCTTATGTCCTCTAACAGCAGCAGGGCCTCTGAGTCCTCTCCCCTCCCCCTCACAAAATTAAACATTTGCTTGTTTTTCTAATCTTGCTGTAGACAGCCTCCACAGGTCACCCACAGAAATGAGGACACAATATTAAAATCAATCTGCCCCGCATACTCATTTAAACAGAGGGGAAAAAACAGAGCCACAGAGCAGAACTGCAGGACTAGAATAAAAACCAATAACGTGCCCCTTCTCTAATTTCTCTGAAGGTCTTTCTAGAGTTTTATTCCCAACAGGGCTCCTTAGATGCCTCGGTTTGCCTGCAGAAACACTTGATATTTCTGTAGTCCAAATCAAAGTGAATTAAACATTAAAGCACTGTGATAGCATAGCAGGTCTGATGTAGGAGCAAAACTGGTTAACATGGCACTGAAGTTTATGAAGCAGTGAACTGGACTTTCCCCCTCCTCCTCCTCCTCCTTCCTCAGATGTATTTACTTATTTATTAGTTCATTGATGCATCCTCAGCGCAAAGCACAGAAATCTCCTTCCAGTACAACTCTCAAGTTATACTGGTCTGGCACTTTGCATTTCCTGCATATTGCATGACACACTTACATGTGCACAAGCTGTGGGACACGCTGCATGCTGATGTGTCCTCGCAGATGGTGCTTTCCAAACACTCCCTCGTTAAAAGGCAGCACATCAGCCAAAGGATCTCCAACGCTCCTCAGAAGAGCAATCCTTCATCTTTCAAGGTAAGGCCACGTGAACACCATTACCACCAATCTTCTTCGGTCGCAGGGTACAGAAAGCATCAAAGAGATGTCTTATTCACAGGTGAGATCCTGGAGCATCTTCCACTGACTCTGATCGTGTGAGATTACCAAATGGGAGAGAAGCCAAGGACACGTGAACATGAGCAGACACACACACAGTTACCGAAGGATCTACAGCAACCGACTCGACGTACAGACATAAGGAGGAAGAGTTTGGCTTCTCTTCCATGCAAGGCAGGAAATCAAACACAACAACAACAACAAAAGCTGAAATGAAAGAAGTAACTCAGAGGAGCACACTAGAGAGCCAGGAAAGGGGATTAATTCTTAAGGCCAACTAAAGGGAAATAGGCACTAGCCAGGGCCTTGACTTACATATAGTAGAAACCTGCACTTCAAATTAAGCCCAGAGGAAGTTTATCCACCAGAGCTGAATAATGAAACCATCATTCAAAACGATTTCATGTAACTTTTTTTTTTCTTCTTCTTTTTTTTTTTTTCCAAGAGAGAAGCTGCAAGGCAATTTAAAGCTCAACTGTATTAAGGTTCATCGGGGTGAGGTCATCTGGAGATGCTCTGATTCCCTCTGGGAGTTCTGATGATTTTGACTCCCCTCCCACACATTTCTATTTCCCTCTCTCAGCATGTCACATCCACGGCTATCAAGCCCTGACCGGTGAGGGCTGAACATGATTCAGATCCCTTCTTTATTCTCTTTAGAAATATTTAGCAGGTTCTTTAAAGATGCTTTTGATTATTTATTATGCAGGACAAAAAGTTCAAAACCTTTTTCAGCACTGGTGATCCCATTCCTTTCCCTGTTTTTGAACTGCAGACATTAATTTCACAGCTAACTTTATTTCAGGAAGGTGGTTTTGCATAACCTGCGAGATTGCTCTAAATCTCCATTATGGTTCCCCCACCAATGCAAAGAAGAGATGCAATATGTATATGTGCCTGAGGTCATCACCAGCTGAACGCCCCAGCCAAATACTCAGCCAAGTTCCCGAGGAGAGGGCAGAGTGCTCTTACACAGATCCCTGCAGTCACAGGGGTCAGGCCCTGTGAATATACTGTTTTAACTCATGCCTGCATTGGAAAGGGGTCAGGTAAGGACACACAAACATCCCAGGCCAGATGAATGTACAGAACTGCAGAGGTAACAAGCCAGACAGCTCATATATAACTTTGCTCAAAAACTGGCATATTAGATTCCCTTTTTTTTTTCTCCTCTCTATTATCATTATTTTGAGGGGAAAAATGTTGTGCAGAGCCAACGTTCAGGAAAATGAGCATCATGTGTGTTTTAGCAGCTCTACTAACATGAAGACAGAAAGAAATTTTATATCTTAAGTTCATCTATTCTCTTTTGAATATTCTGAATACATTTTTCCTCCACCTTCACTTTCCTTTAAGAACATGGCCACAGCAAGTATGCATGATAAATTATTTATTAAAATCCTCCTCTCCTTCTCCTCTGATTTCTGGCTATAAACATGAATGTGCCTAGTCAAGATGAAAAGGTACAGCATTGATTCAAACAAGTGCTTCCTTGATGGATAAACAGCTTAAACGTCCTTCACTGCTTCCCTGTTTTCATTTACATTAAGTGCCCAAACTATCCACTGACATCAGGGTCCCTTTGGCCCAGGTATTAGCCAACACCTATGAAAAGACTATCCCTCTCCCAGGAGTTTCATGATCTAAATGAAAAGCAGAAATACAAAGAGGTGAACCAACCTGCTTGCCACCACAGAGCAGGCTATTGGCCAGGCACAGACCATAATCCGGGTCTCCTGCCTCTCAGCAGGGATGGTGGCACCTTGCCACACTGCTGCAAGCTCTGCAATAGCTTTCACTAATACTGCTAGGGATTCAGGTTGACCCAGTGAGGCTGGCTCTTCTCACCTCCGTTGCATATAAGAAGCTGGGGATCTATTAAATACTCTCTTCGTATTTCCTTCTTCCTCTCCCTGGCTGGTGTTACCTCTCAAGGGAGGCTCTGCAGCTGGGGGAGGGAGAGAAGGGAGAGAGGGAGTAATCTCTCTATTACACTATGCTTTGCAGTAACAAAATAATAATAATAAAAAAGCGAGACCTCCTGGACTGTCCTATTTGCTTAAGCAGGGAATAAAAAATATAGGAAAAATGTATGTGTAGAGATTTGAGGAGGGCTTTTCAGTCTAGGTATTTAATTTTTTTTTTTTTTGTATTCTTTCTCTAAATGAAGATTTTTATTGACAGGAAGTATTTGGCTTTTTCCCCTTAAAATTAATTCTGAGAAAAGCCTGTATATTCCTTTCATAAATAGCTGCTTTAGAGAGGAACAAGAAGATAATAATGGCATACATTCTCAAGAAAAAGCAGTAAAAAAAAAAAAAGCATCTCCTTTCTCCAAGACACGAATGTGTGCAGTGTGGCTAGCTCCCTCTCTTCACACCTGTAATCATTGCCCTTCTCAGTGAAGTCAAGGACATTAATTTTTACTGAACACATTTCAAAAGGCCTCTAGCTGTCCTGTCCTCCTGAAGGACAGCAGCTCCCTGCACACACGAGACTTCTCCCGGAGCCCAGCTCCAGCCGCAGGTTTATGTGCTGTTTATATGCCTGCAATGGGATGCACCTCTTTTTCTCCCTTCATGGGTACCCCAGGTTTCATACTCTTCTACTTCCCTTTCTGCTACACTCCTTTTCCCTCCCATTGCTATCAACCCAATGTGCCAACTAGGCTCAAATAATAGCTAGCTCCTTTCATTTAGGGCAGTAATGTTTCGTTGTGTATTATAACACATGCAGCTGAATGGAACTCGATGGTCAGTAGTGGCTGCCAAGATTTTTTCCCTTTGCTGTGACATTACATACGTGACTTCCACAGACCAAAGTACTCCGTATGCAAATAGTGGAAAGGCACCAAGAACAACTCAAGCCCACCTTTATCTCAGACAGCATCTGTTTTGCTGAGTAGCTGTGGCATAAGTTGGAGTGTAAGATTTCTTACCCTGTTTATTTTCAGGAATTACCCTGCTATAAGGAATTTTATACCGGGGAAGTCTAGCTTAATAATGGACCGCATGAAAGCATTCCACTAATACAGCAAAAGCCATTTTGCTTTCAGTAGTTCACATACGCGGTGCAGAGGGACAGAGACAGCTTGAAGCCCCACTTAAAGTGCCCTCCGGAGAAAACGGCAAAACTTGTTGTTTAGCTGCAGCGTAACTGTGACAGATACACAAAGCACACCCCGTAGTACAGAATTACATGAGCTAATGGAAATTATTTGCAGGAGGGATGGCAGAACAGTTTGTCTCATTGACTGGTACAGTCTTTGTCACCAAGGCTTTCAAATGCTGCAGCTCACATTTAAAAACACAAATAAAACTATAAAGGGCAACAGAGAAATAAAGACTTCTATGACAGGATTTATGATTACAATGAGAAACGGGAAGTATTTTGGTAGGGACAAATCTGGGGTAGAGCTGTCGGTTTTAAATTATACACACACACACTTTTCAGGGATGCAGACCTTTTTAAAACACACTTCTAGCCTTCCCTTATCGAAAACCTTTTAAAATATTCAGACATGATTAGATCAAGCATTTCGCTACAAAGCCGATGAATGAGCTGTGGCATCTCAGCTGTCTGAAAGACATGACTGCGGAGTGAAGCCGAGGGGAGGAGAAGAGACTTTAAGCTTCACTGACATGCACTCCATATAAAAGGCATGCTAGGCAGACTTTTTGGGTCAGCGGTAATCAGCAAGAACATTAAAGCCTAGCTGTACTGTAACCGTGGAAAAAAAATCTCTCTTCCACTCTAATAGCAAAAGCAGTCACAACGGCCGTGGTGAGCAGCCAAGTGAGGGGCCACTCACGCTCCTGTCCTACTGAAGCCAATGGCACTACAGCACTGACGCCGTGAACCTCTGCCAGGGAGTAAAGCCCACTCGCCAGAGCCCCGAGACACTACCATGCTCCTAAATTGCGTAGGCATGCTCTGCTTTTGTGCCACCTGGTTAGGAGACAGCTTAAGCACAGATTAACCTAGTGAAAATGTTCCCACTCACCAACCTGCACCGAACAAGCACGTCACCAGCCCCCTGACTTGCGAGCTAAGGAAGGTTGTTTCCACCATGAGGTACTCGCTGTTTTTACTAAAGTCAGCTGGCAAGAGGCTCGCATCCCGTGCTCAGGTTTGTGTTCTCTCCTCGCTCTGCTTGAAGTTCTTCAGCTGTTGAAAGCAAAATCGTCTAGCTGACCATCAAGTAATTCAGATCCCAGACTTCACTTCCCATTAAAGCTGCACACGATGATAAAAAGCAGGTCCTTATTTTACTCCAGCAGAGATTCCCCGTCAAATTAATCATTCGTGCTTTGAGTAATTAAAAAAAAAAGAAATCTCTATGCAGCACTTGGATAGATACTGCACTTGAGTATATGTAAACAGGCTCCAGTGGTAGACGGTGTGCTGTTTGAATGTTTGGGATTTCTATTATCTTATGATCAATTGGAAATCTTACTCAGATGACATAGGACCCCTTCCCAAATGTTAAACACACATTTTTAAAATGAGCTTCGTTTCTTAAAAATATACCCCAAATAACTAGACAGAGCTTCTTCAGATGTTGCTCACAGATGTGGCTGGCTTCACCCAGGTTTGTATTTTTGTGGAACTTGCATTTAGAAACAAAATCAGGACTTCATGATGATCAAGGCAGAACAGAGGCTATCTATCACCTTTCAGCAACATGCACATCCTTGAAAAGAGTCTGGATAACGCTCCCTCCTCAGCCCCTCTTTGATTCCTGCTTACCTCATTGCTCAGTTAGTGCTGTCTTTGTCAAGAGACCCAATGGGCCCAAAGTCTGGTTTTAACAATTATTGGCAGCAACAGTCTCAGGAGGAGAATCATGGAGAGGAGAACTTCAGGAAGGACTCCCCTAAGGAAATCCATGAAATCCTCCATCACTCAGGGAGAACTTGGTCCAAAGTCCAAATACCCAAAGGGTCTGGCTCCAAATCCCGCAAAGACCTTGCAGCAGCCCCTCATTTGCACCATCGCAATTTGTACCTCTGCCAAAGCCACCTGACAGATTGATGCTACAAGCACGGATGCTTGCCTACTTGTCCTGCAGTCTTCATGATGGGCACGGCTAGTTTTGGGGGGCAGCAAGGAAGCAATCACCTGACATTCCGTACGAGGGAAACACACAGGCAGACACATAGCTAAGGAATGCAGCAAATAAGTCAATATGAAAAACAGAGGCCTGGCTTTTTGCATGTACCTGGAGCTCCCGCAACTCAAATTCTTATAGCACAGGCTCAAAATACAGAAAAGGATGGTGGAAAATAACAGAAGAGAAATCTAATGCTTTGTCTCAATAAACGCATTTCCTAACTTCTAAGGAATGATAAAGTGACCTACATGCACTGCAATTAATGAACACTTTTCCTGTCCTCTGTTTCTGGAGCCAGACAGCCTGCACACCATCACAATAGCATCACAGGTCTCATTCTGTGCGTGTCACGAGCTTTGCTATGTAACAACACTGAGTTTGCCATTCCATCCTGGAAGCACTCTGTATTTTGGGAAACTACTGGCTGGTGCTTGTTACCCAGCAGAACCAAGGCATCAAGAGTAAGATATTGCTTATTGAGCAAGTAAAGAGGCTCTCACTGACATAGAACCAAATGAGCAGCTTTCCCAGGAGTGTTTTTACAGGACACCAGCTCAATATTTAAAAAAAATAAAAATAAATCAAGGATTATGTATGATGAACAGCTGGAGTATGTTAAACATATTTTACTTTAGGTTTGGCAGGGTTTAGTAAATCATGATTTAATCACACTCCCAGGCCATCACTGTAAGCGAACTCTGGAAATGCTCAGTAAGACATAAAGGAAGGATAAACAGAAGAATGGGAAAGACATTTTACCAGGAAGGACGTAGCCTTTCGTTATTTAGCTTTGGAACAAAACAAATGTGAAGAAGTCTCGGAAAGGAGAGATGAGAAGAGATACGAAAGAATACCACAGAATTTCACAGAATGGTTTGGGTTGGAAGGGACCTTAAAAACCATCTGGTTCCAACCCCCCTGCCCTGGGCAGGGACACCTCCCACCAGACCAGGCTGCCCAAAGCCCCATCCAGCCTGGCCTTGAACACCTCCAGGGATGGGGCATCCACAGCTTCTCTGGGCAGCCTGTGCCAGGGCCTCACCACCCTCTGAGTGAAGAATTTCTTCCTTATATCTAAACTAAATCCACCCTCTTTTAGTTTAAAGCCATTATCACTTGTCCTATCCCCACACTCCCTGACAAAGAGTCCCTCTGCTGCTTTCTTGCAGGCCTCCTTTAGGTACTAAAAGGCTGCAATGAGGTATCCCCTTATCACCCTCCTCCCTTGATCAAGGGCAAGCTTCAGCTGCACACCTGGCTTGGAGCTCTGGGTGAGTGTCCCCAGCCTGCATGGGTGCATGCATACACACACACACACACAGAGCTGTAGGCTCTGGATGCTTTAATATGAACTGCGCATTCCCTACTGTAGTAAGACTTCAATGTCAGGAAATGCTGCCATTTCATTCAATCAACTAAGCAGTGCATAAGCCCAGGTAAATTAAAATTAGTTCCATGCAAGTTTTGAGGAATACTGTCATGTGCTTTACTGAAAATTAAGTGAAAGTCAATGAAAGCTATGAAACTGACTTCAGGAGCACAAGGTTTGTCTGGGCACTGCATTTACCTTATTCTAGCAATTGCAATAATTATTATTATAACTAAGTCAATGCTTTGGTTTATTCTTTATTAGCACCACTCACTCATTTCTTGTGGTTTCACTACCCCCTAGAAACCACAGGTTTATAGCTTTTGGGCCACACTCAGAAGCAAGGCTAGAAAACTGATCTTAATTACAGTTCAGTAAATTACATTCTCCAAGATCTTCTCAACTCCAAAAGAGCTGGGTAAACAAAATGTTAAACTGGAGGTCTAAGTGATTAAGCATAGTTCATTGCATGTCATCTTCTGCCCTCCTATTAACTGTTTGAGTTATAAAAATATAAAAACCAGCAACAGCAGTTGGCCAAGGCAACATACAAGAAAATGACATGACTTTTCTTCAGAGCACGCCACTTCGAGCAATATGCTAGAATGATCCTGTGGGATCTCCTGGGCCAGAGGCAATTCCTTTTTATTTAACACTGCTCTATAGACCTCCCTTCCACTAGTGGATACAGGTGCTTTTGATTCCATTTATCATTTATCTTAATATCTCAAAAAGTTGAGGTGAGGAGTTCCCCAGTTGCTCAAGGACCCACCTCATATAGTTGTGAACTTACTTGCTAGTTTGATTTTATGTCCTTAACGTCTTTCTGCTGTACCCAATTCTTCTGTTTTCCTTGGCCACATCAGGGTTCTGCTTAACAGCCCAGATTTTACATTGCTCTAAGTTCAACATTCCCCCCCCCCCAAATAATCTTATTAGTATTATTTTATAATAAGATAACGTTTAAAAATAATTAGTTCTCATGATCCATTTTTTCATATACTTGTCATTGTGACTTCTAAATGTATTAATTTTTTGTTTGTTTTCTATCCTTCACGTCTCATGTTTTTACAAGAACTCAAAAAATAATGGAGTTTTCAGTAATAAAATTTTCCTTTCTAATTGCCCAATTCTTTTTCCGCACTTACTACACATCTTCCTGTTCTTTGTGAAATTACCACTTCCAGACTTTGCTGATGTTTGTGAACGAAGAAAACTTCACCCCGTATCTTTTCATTCTCTGACTTATTTTCCTTAAACATGTACATACTTATAATGAAAATGAAAGCTATACAACATTTGACAATACAAAGAAGTTTGCCAAGCATTCAGTTTTAAAGAATAGTGTGAGACCAAGTGGAAAACATCGTTTTTTACCAACACAGATAAAACTCTTAACAAGAAGCTAGATCATCTTCAGTTAGTTTTCTAACACATTCATGCACAGCTGCTTGATTACTTCTAGTGGTTTGGCCTGAAAGAACATTCTAAAAATCCATGTATGTGAGGGCTTTCTTACTTATATGGGGGTTATTTTTTCAAGTTTACTCTTATTTAATGTCCTGACGTCACAGCTTTCAAAGCAAGAAGGCACAGTTGGCAGAATACAGTGAAACCAGTGAAGGAGGTAAGGTCCATGCATGCGCAGTCCTTAATAATGGAGACTACAAATAAGCCTTGCTTTGAAACTCAGATACTTGAAATGCAAATACAAGAAGCCTGAGTCAAGAGAAGGTCAGCTGTGATGGACTTCCATATTAGTGGTGTAACAAAATTGGTGCATTTGCAGATTATCCATTTTGCCCAGTGGAAATGTAAGTTTCTAAAATAGAACAATCAAGGGAATGATTTTAACACACACTCCCAGTAGTCCTGGGACTACTTGTGCTGAGTCAGATTCCCACCAGGAACTGGCTGAGACTCTAGAAGGAAGGTATTGAAGACTGTGGTGGATACTTATCCTTTTCATGTACGCACGTTTTAAAGGCTGCTGCCAGCCACCAAGCTATAGGACAACAAACATTATCTTTTCAAAAGGCAAAACTGAGAAAAAAAAACATAAGGAAAGGAAAAGCCACAAATCACAGCCCTCAAGTTAATCATACTTTGGACAGTGGTGGCAACCAGGCCAAAGCACAAACAGTCTTCATGAAGAATTAGACTTCAAAACCTATACTTCCAAAATCAGCATGCTTACACATCATCAGGACCTAAATATGGTACCTCCTGCCATTGGAAGTGTTAAGCAAATTGCTTCAGTTTGGATGCATCAGTGGAGGCAGCGGGCACTGAAAGCTTTCCTCACAACCCTGGTTAGTGGTGGCCGCAGGAGCCTCAGGACAGAGAAGATGACGTCCATTGGCAGCTCTACACCCACCACATCCAAAGCTGGTTATGAGAGACCCAAGCCACCCAATGATAAAAGTCTCCCATGGGGGACCACTCCTTAAATCTGTCTGTGCAGACAACGCCCAAAACCGTGGCCTCGCTGAAATCGATGACAAAGCTCCCCTGGACAGGCAGACATCTCTGAGGCCAGAACTTCACCCAGGGCATTTGGCAGACGCTGGGGCAACAGTGCAATCACTTCAGCTGCCTTAGAGCCAACAAGAGACACAAACATTTGAAATAGAAGTGAAAGAGAGAAAGTCTTCACAGCAGATTTTGCTGTGAGGTCTTAAATTGAAAGAAAACTCCTTAAGAGTGATAAATATCATTCACAGCTTTTATCTAAGCATCCGCTCAAAGTATTTCCTTCTTTTCTAATTAAAAGAGGGATTTGAGTGCCAGAACAATGATCTGTAGTCAAAGAACCTCGCAGACAGAGGGATCACACTAGCTCATTTCCTATTTAAACAATGAAATCAAACCAAGGTTTGAGAGACCAGGGTTTGTTGCTATTATTTGAGCTGGCACCACACACGCTCTGCAGTACTTTGATGTGGCTGCCTTAGGCAGCTCATAACAGGAGTAATAATATTGTAAAATATAAACAATTGCAGTTAGCAGTTTGGGAAAGAAAAAAAAAAAAAAGGCCCTTGCTTTTGCAGCAAGAAACAGTATACTGCCTTCCCTGCTTGCAAGGTCAGGTAAAAGCAACCACAAATTTTAACAGTCCTAAATCGGTGCTCCTTTAACGTGTTGGGGCAGCTGGTACTGAGAGCCCCTGAGCCAGGCAGCTGTAGGCACGGGGCAGCCCTGGTGCTCCAAGCACCTCCCTGGGGACAGGGACAGGCCGAGGCCGGGCCGAGGCACAGGCCCATGGGTGGGCCTGGCAGGGCAGGGGCCATGGCCAGGCAGGGCAGGGCTGTGGGGAGCTGGAGCCTGGCCCTGATGGAGCCTCACTGAGGTGGGCTGGTGGCCCTGGGGCTGATGGGGAGGCCTGGGCCTGGGCCGGTGGGGCCTCTTTCCCTTCATGTCTCCTCAGGTTTCTGTCTCCCATTTTCATCCTGTTTCAACAACTCTTGACATCAGTGGGCCTCCTACTGGTTTTAAGGGTCTTCAGTCAGACTCAACAAAACCCCATTTTAGCAACCTCATTTTGAGATGGGGGCGCAAAACACACTTTGTTTGATTAACTTCGCATATGTCACAAAAGTAGAATAAAATTAATGTTATTAATGCCAAGAATCAGAGGTCTACAGCTGAATCCAAAACAGTTATTGTCCTTTTACTATCAATCACTGTGCAAAAAGCCTTTTGTATTTTGAAGCCTGAAGCCAAGCTCACACACCTTAAGATTCATTAGATCAAAGAAAATGGTTTATACAAAACTAGACAGATTTAAGGACATACCCAAACATATCTATTTACAAGTCTAATCCTTAAGGCATCGATTATATTAGTCTGTACACAGACAACAGTATTGGTGATGGTGGTGTTCCAATGCCCTTATTAAAATACATTCAGATGGAGACTTGAACAACATGAGTTGTGTCTTCATGCAGAGTTATATCTGTGAAAACCAGCCTCTAACTCACAAAAAGAGGAGTGATTTTAAGTTAGTCTACTCACCAGCTTATGAGTTTACAAGGTTTAAAGAAGGGTGTTTTGCAAAAGGAAAAAGAAAAAAAAATGAGTTAGCAGGAGGAATGTCATGAGAAAAATATCTAAGTGGTCTCATATGCATTGTCCAATTTTGAAAGAAAGATATAAAAATTCAACCATTTTTAACTGTTACTCTTCTATAATTTTTCACTTTTTTTTTTTTGCAAGAATAGAAGGTACTATCAGTGCCAGACATCAGTACCAATTCCAGATTGAACAGCAAAACCTACCAAAATCTCCTCTGAAGAAACAGAAAATAAAAAGAAAAAATGTGGAAGCACACAGTGAATGCAGCAGCAATAACCCTTTGAGTAGGATGGGAAACTGCCTCTTTGTTGTACTTGCAGAAAACATAACGATATGCCTATCAGGAAGTCCTCCAGACAGACAACCTACCATTTATTTATGTTTTGGGTTTATTTTAAGGTGCTGAGATCAGTTCCAAGTAAGTTCACCTTAAAAGGGAGAACATACACTAATCTCTGTCCATTATTGCCAACTCCAAGTATTCAAAGATCAGTAGTCAAATGTTCTTGGCTCCTAAAACAAAGTCTGCATACATAACAATCAGATATAAGTATCAGGGCTGTGTGTGTTGTTTTTTAATGGTAGTTTGGTCCTTTTCATTTAACTTCAGGCTGTGAACTTCTAGAGTTCAAAATACTAATGTTTACAACTAGACAGGCTAGTAGCTTTCTTCTTTCTAAACAGAGAGAGCTGATGCTCAAATGAACATATGACTCCAGTTTTTGGCACTCTAAAGATGGTTAATAAAGTCACAGAAGTTGGCAACACTGCCCACATGCTGTCAGCAAGCCATGAACCAAGGGCGACAGTTCATCTACCATTTTACAAGGTCCCCTTCCATCAAGTGTTCTTTTCCAAACAGCTACCAACAACATCTCTCAACAGCCTACGCTAGCACAAAGCCAAAAAGGTTAATAAAATAACTGTTAGCTGCATTCAAGGACAACAACCTTGTAGCAGACTAGATGAGCACAAAATGCTTTAGCTTCATTTGCATACTAGACTTACCAGAAAGCACAACATTTTGCTCCTGCGTAGCTTTCGCTTAAAGCAATGGAGACCTTATAGAGTACCCTTAGCTTCAATGTTTAATTCATTCTCATCTTTCAGAGGCCACAACCAACACCTAGGCTGTCCACTTCTTACACGCATAACACAGTGACAAAGGGTCATAAAACAAACAAACTCTAATTTCAATACAGAACAGGTAATCAGTAGGATTACGTGCTTCTTTTTGGCTGCAAAGCAATCTCTCTTAATGCTTCAGAGTTGGTACAAAAACATTTCTCTGTTTGCAAAAGAAAACAAGAAAATATATTAAAACCAAAAAAAACAAACAAACAAAAAAAAAACAAACAAAAAGCACAATGGGAGGACATATCATGGGCACAGAAACATTTTGGACTGTGTTGCAGGTTGTAGACTGGCTATACTGGTTCACCATGCGCACCCAATAGGAGACCTCTCAAGCATCTTCCTTCCCAATGTGTGGGAAAGCCCTGGGTCAAGTCATGGAAAAGGAGATGCATCTCAGAGAGTAGGTCACTTGTTGGGAGAAGTACCCTAACCTCAACTGTTACTGGGCAGCCTGCCACTGAGCAAACCCACCTCTCCCTAGAAGTCTCCTTTTTATGTGGCATAGCCCCAGCTGCATCACAGCAATCCCCTTCCATCAGACCCAGCTGCTCCTGGTAAGTACGGTCAATCACAGGATGCTACTTGAATATATATGAAATACAGGCCTGGCTGCTAGAAAGCAGCAAGCAGAAGTGTGGGAGCTTGATGTAAGATAAGTACCAGCCTGCTCCAAGCTGGACAGAAATCACACAGTGCTCTCAAACCACACTTTCCAAAGCCAGAGTATTTAGGCTTTCTCCAAGACACAGACTTTTGGAGCTAGGAATTCCACACCTAGCAGCACTGCCCTTGGTGTAAAAAGTAAGATGGTCCCTTCACTAAGTTTGGAGGATGTAACAAGGTATTACCCAGCAGTACTGGGAAATACTACAGAACCAGTTAGTTTGATATTCTTAACCCTAAACTGGATGAACATTCATCAAAATGAGAAATCCACACATGCTGGTGACTGACTCCCAGCCAGCGGCTGTTCTGCTGCGGGACACATGGTCTCAGTTCAGGCCATTCAGGCTCTAAACCAGCAACTCATAACTGTGTACTGTAACAAGCTGCCATGTTAACATCCTTAACGTCACCTTTGCCTACTTGTCAAGTCAAGACAGACACTTTCACCCTGCAGTATCTCCCAAAATGTTTCAAAAGGCAGGTCACACTTAAGGAAATCCCCAGCAGAGCTAGAATACCACTTTACCCAGTTCTGTATCAGCATGGGGACAATAACACAACTGTAAAATAGTTAAACCTCCCAGTGTGGGTATTTTTGTCTTTATCTTACCGTAGCTGAAGCGGAGTAAAAGAAGATAACTCTGAAGCACAGGTATACAATAAGCCAAGTGTCTTCAAGGATTAAAGCATTTTTATCTTAAAATCATCCATTCCACAAAATTTGTTTTTCAACACACAGTTAGGGTGATTTGTTTGAACTTAGGTTACATACATATAAACTATATATATTATATCATTATATATATATATTATTTTTTAATATGAAAAATGCAAAATTGCAAAACTGAAGGTTTAGGAGTCATTTGCATGAAATAAATTATCCCACATTGTTTTAATTTTCTTGCTGATATTCATGTGGGTTCCTCACAGCATGTTTGTCAAACATTGCCCTTTATATTAAGACTTTGGGAAGTATAATAAAATACAAATGCAGGCTCCATAAAACCATATTCACAGCATATTTACATTTACAGCACTTAATATAATTAATGTAGAGGACAGCAACAGTAGGGTGCATATATTCTATGTCCTGCTAAGTTGCTGAATTTGTGGCAAGAGTTTGTATTTCGAATGTCTGAGGGTAAAGACGTAAATATTAGGCCCTTTGATACAGATAGGAGGAGGTTTGTGCATACCAAGCTCATTAGAAAATAAGTACAATGAAACAAGTAACCCAGTTTCTCAAGAAAAGAAAGATAACACTATGCCCAAGTTCAGTAGCACTGATTAGCAGAATATACCCTCATTTACTGCTTCTGTATAGCCTAGACATACATAGTCAAGTTCCATAATTAGTGCCCTCTGCTATAAGGATAGAGTATACATTCATTTCAGAATGGAGGGGAAAAGAGGAGGGGTGGGGGAAGATACTTTTTTCCTCATAAAAGAAGCTACTGTGTTTCTGCTGCTCTCCACAGCCTGGTTCTGTAGGTGGCCATTTAAACAACAAAGGGAGTTCAAGGGTTCAAAACAGATTTCTGCTGCTTAATACCCAAGAATCTGCATTTTTAAACTCTGTCTCCCTGCTGTGCAATTATGTATGAATTTAAGACTAGCCGTTTTCTTATAAGAGGCTGTGTTGTGCAAGTGGGAGACAAAATCAGGTCACTCAATCATGAGAAGTAAATTTCCCCAACCAGCTGTTGTACTCCAGAGAGAGACAAAGAGAGAAAGGCAGACTTTATTCCCTCCTCAGACTAGTCCAATTTCTAATCATATCCTTCAGAGTTTGAATACCCCTTCCATCTCCCTTCAGACCCAGGGACTAGAATGGGAACCTAATTAAACCTTAAGTAGTGCCGCGTAAAGACCAACACTATTTTAAGACTTCTCTGAAAGAAGGGCTCTATGTGAAAATATGCATCCCCTGTTTAAAACAAGGCACCTGCCCTCTCTGAGACTTCTGTGTCCATTCCAATCTCCCTCTTTCTCTTATTTCCCTTTGAACATTTTATTTACGGTTGTTTCTTTCCTGGGAAACATGTTATACATCAGCTGTGTGATCACAGTGGCCCATAGGCACTGGAGGTTCTGTCGTCCCTGAGTAAGAAGCCTAGAGAAGAACAGACTGATCCAGATTGCTGTGCTTTGCCCCATTCCTCACCTTAGGATCCCTCCAACTGTCAGCAGAAACTCCTCCGATTTCACAGGGGCTTTGCATGGGCAAGAGAATCCACAGCACCAAAGCCTGGCCCAGGACACAGCCTCCTTCACCCACTACCCTGGGACAAACATCCACGTCTGAAGAACAGGAATATTTTGTGACTTCCCACAGGAAAAACAAAAACAAAAACAAACAAAAACCAACAACAGTACACACACACAAAACAAAAACCACCACAATCTAGCTCCTGGTGTTGGACCAGAATGCAATGCTGGTGAACATCTCTGAAACAAAATTCCTATTGCTAAAAAACAGCTGATTTCTCTTTGATAAAGACGCAAACTAGTGAATAAAGTTACAAACGTTGCCACAAAGACATGGCAAAGGAAGAAAATCAAGCTTAAAGCATATGGCTATGTGTGTTTTTCATTTGCTCCCAGGCATACTGGGTGATCATGAACACAAGAAGACATTTGGGAGATTCAACCCAGGAAGAAATGTCATTTCTGACTACCTTGGAGGTGGCTGCTCTCAAACCAGCAAGCCACAACTGCTTCTCTAGGAAAGATGTGGCCCAAGCCTGTCTGCTGCTCTGCTCAGAGAACAGTTACATTGCACTGCACAAATTCCAGGTGTGCTGCCACTGCCCCACACAAGTCGGCTCTTCCAGGGCTCAGGGTCTCATTTGCTTTATGAGCATTAACTTTCTAGTTTCCGCGTTAAAAATAAGTACTCTTGCACATTACCATTTACTAGGCATTTAAAAAAAAAAAAATCACTGTTTCCAGTGACCAAACGTCAACAGCACCTATACCTTGTTAATCAAAGCCCATTTGCAAAATAAATTAATGCCATGCACTAGAGGTTACAAAGCTTATTCTGTATAGTTCCAACACGTGCAATGCACTGCATTAGATCAAACAGGAAAAACAAATCATAAAATGTGTTTTCCTGCCCTGATTCTCTGACACAGTCCGCGGTTTCAACCCTGACCCAGCGTTGTTCAGTGCTGAAGAGCTGTGGACTGATTCATGGCTAGTGAGACAGGCAAGAAAATCAATCACTGGATCACAGTAGTACTACCCTTTATCTGAAAATGAGGAAAAGCTTGGGGTTTGCCCTTTTTTTCCATACGCAGTAAAATACCAACGGCTGCAAAGAATCTTTAAAGAGGAATTAAAATGTGTGAATAAGTCTATTAACTGAAGATATAACACTTTAAACTTATGGATGGATGGATACATAACATGCCTATATATATCTATGGATTTTAGACATTACAACTAAGATTGCACTGATCAAACTCTGTTAAAGACCACAATCAGACAAAGTGAACGCTTCCCTATCTCCCCAGCTCTCTCTCTTGCTGGGATCACAAGGCTATGTTTTATGGAAATGGAAAAAGAAAAAAAAGAATTTTGGAAACAATCTTTTGTTGTTGTTGTTGTTGTTTTCAGTCCCATTTGCCACTTTACTGACTGTAAGACACGAAGGGAAGCACGAGTGCATGGTCTACTGAAAAGAACCTTTTTCTTCCCTTATGCACGGAGGAAGTATTTTTCTCCCACAGAGGGCAAGTATCACAGGCTGTTTTCTGGGGTGAGGAGAGATCTCAGGTAGCCACAGGAGAGCCATTAAACATTTGTGTATGACTCCTGCTGGAGTGTTCTCTCGAAATAAGAGCAAAATCCAACACTACAGGCCCAAGTGGTGCTGCTTCAGCAAATGTCCCCGCAACAATAGCTGGGGGTCTGCATAACAGCTTCTCTCTGAAACCTTCATCCCTCAAGCACTTGGCAAGCTTCATTTTTCCTTGAAAGCATTTCAAGGTCTTCTGTTCTCCCTGTTTAAAAGCTGCACTGGGCAGCTTTTCTGTCTGCCCATTTTGAGAGAAAATTTTTGAGCCTGATGGAAAAGGAAAGCGTCAGCTGTGCAGAGGCTGCTCAGGGAAGGCAATGGTAAAGTAAGGAGAGAAATTGGACCCAGGCAGGCCCAAGACATCACCCAAAGTTATTTCATGCAACTGCAAAAAGATTGCAAGCCTAGCATTAGGAGTTCAGATGATAAATCCTTCCAGATGGGACCCATGCACTGCTGTGCTTTCTGTCCGTTCTCCTGTTAAACAGAACTGGAACCACAAAACTGCTCTCATCCCACACATCTGTGGCAAACTAGCTCCTCTTTGAATTCAGTTTCAGCAGGTATTAAAAGGAAGGGATTGCTCTTTCAGCTCTTGTTAGCATTTTCATCCCATTTTGGAATTTGTCTATCATTTTTATCTTTTGATTAAGAAATGTTAATAAAGATTGATGGTCTCCCTGAGGAAAAACAGGTGAGATAGCGCAAGCTGAATTATATCATCCCAATAAATCTTCTTTTCAAAACAAACACAGCTTTCTTGTCTTGCAAAACACTGTTCTTTAAAGACCATACTTTGTGTTTTAATAAAGAAGAAGGTCTTTCAACTGTGTTAACGATTAGCAAATGAAGATGGCAGCTAACCAAGATGCTCAGGCCTTTAGCTTTAGTCATTTGTCAGATTAATACATACAAATGAAGGATTCTGTAGTCTTCACTTACAATGGCTGAAGTCAGCGGGATTAGACTGGCACAATTAGGAAAGGCTGAAGCATTGAGCCCAGAGAAACAGGGAGAGCAAAGAGAGAAACCGAAGGGAAACACACTCAGAGAATGCATGCACATAAGGAGACGGCTGCCTGCAGCCTCATTCGAGTGGTGAAAGATACAGAGAAATAAAAGAGGAGTCCCAGAAACAGCTTATAAAAATAATTAGTGGCATGAAAGGATCTACAGATGGAGAGAGACTGAAGAGGTCTGATGTGTTTAATTTAGATATAAGGGCACATGAAAGAGGTACACAAAGTAATGAATAGCACAGACAAAGAATTCTGGGATTCTTTAATTATCCAGTTTTGTAATGCAAGAACAAGTGGGTATTCAGAGAAATGAAACCAATTCCAGAGAGTTCCCAGGCAATACACAGGTAACCTGTGGAGCTGGTGGCTACATTTCGTCACTGAGGACAAGAATTTAAAAAGAATTAAAAAAAAAAAAAAAGAAAGAAAAAGCAAGCTCAATTAATAGTAGCATGTGCAATGACAACATAAGGAGTGAAAAAACTACACAGAAGAGCTAGAAATGCTGATGATTCAGGGGACCTGTCGAAACCAATCCTGCCTTCTCTGGGATAAAGCTTCACGTGTGGGCAGTTGTTACTACTTTCTACTACACTACTTCTTGCACTTTTTGCTTGAGCCATCTGGTACCAGCCACGGCTTTTCTGATCAAAACTATTTTCCCCGAGTACATTTTCCCCATTTCAACAGAAGATCAGGAAGAATTCTCCTTATCCCCGCAGAGCCCTGTGCCGCTTCAGACTGCAAGAGCCGAGGCGTGCAGCAGCAGCGGACGCGGGGCTGCTCCCACCACCACCACAGCAAGAACCCCTTGCATCACCGCATGGCTGCCCCCACAGCCCTGGAACACCTCTCTGGAGGTGTTCATGCCCCCTCCAGCAACAGGAAGGCTGGGGGGGTCCCAAACTGCCCGTCGTTCCCAGGCATTTCACAGCTACCGGAGGGGCTGTGCGGGGAGATGTGCAGAGGAGGCCGCGCACGCCGCCCCACACCAGCCCCTGGGGAGCAGGGAGCCTTGGTGCAACCCAGGCCATATGCAACAGGACAGCTTTTGCCTCCAGAGGGCAGAAAAACGTTAATGGAGACAATAACCCAGCTTTCTGTGACTGCTCTACGTGCCTGCTTCTTTTCGTGAGCTACCTCCGAGAGGGGAAGAAAGAAAAAAACACAGAAGTGATTCATGAGGGCACGAAGCTTTGTCTGCCTGAATAATGAACTAACGGTTGGCCTTGCTGACAGCCCAGCGTCCTCTTACAATCTCGTCAGCCTGTGCTTTGTTCCCAGGCCCCGCTCAGGCATCAGCTGAGGAAGTTCATCCGTCTCGGCGGTACGCAGTAATGATAGCAAGGGTTAAATACCACTTACACGGAGGTACAAAGGGCCGATATAATTTTATGTGAGGCCAGACAGCTGGTTTGTATAATTCCAGTTTTCACAGAGCATTCTCTTTCCAACTGCTATTTCTTTCCAGTGTGTCCCCTTAAAAAAATAAAAAAAATAATAAAAAAAACTTTTCCCTGTGAGTTAATTCTCTTGCTGGAGAATGCCAGCGCGGCTCCAATTATCAGTGACACAATTCAAAGCTAAGTTCACTCTCAAACTCAGACCCAGGCTAAGGCTCCAAGACAAAAATTCTTACAAAAGTCCTCCCCGTTGAATCATTTCAGGACAAGGTATGGATGTGGTTTTGTGCCTATTCTGCTGAGTTTTGTTGTGTGCTGCTTTTTCCTTAAACACCATTGCTCTACCTTTCTAAGAGCTCCCAGATAAGAACATCTGTTTTTAAATAATCTCAGTGCTGCTCTGGAGTTTCTACGGCGTGCAGTGACATAATCAGCTGCTTTTTATTAACTTGGTTGTTTGTGCAACAGCATTGGTGAATGTTCATCCATTCATCGCTGCACATCAAGCAACTGGGGCAGATCCAGTAGCAGGAGTGTTCAGTGTTTGCCAATTCTGATACATCAGCACTAACTAGCAGCTAAATTATGCTTCCCTTGCCTGAGTAGGCAGGCATTGAAGACAAACACACATGCACTTGTTTACTGAATCATCTTTCCTAAAATGTGGAGACATGTTCACAGCGAAAAAAGTGAGCTGAAAGCTAAGTGAACATTCAAGGTGCAGCTGAATGCCCCTTCCCTTCACTCCCTTGTCTCCAAGATTCCCCCAAATCATGGGAAAGTAGCCTTTTCCAGGGATACCCCAGCAACACAAGTACAGGGTGGAGCTGATCCATAATGACTCCTGCAAACAGATCTTACACTATCACGCACAGCTTTGCAAAGCTTTGAAATACCATCCTGGAAGCTGCTGGGATTTCTTGTGGAGCGTCAGCCAAATCTTGCAAAGAGCTGAGGGGAGGGGGCAGAGCAAAGCAGGGTCCCGGACTGATTACTTGCTGCATGCTCCTCATATCAGCTCACTACTTGAAGCCCTTGGTACGTGAACTCCCACTGAGGACAGAGTGAGGACACTGGATGTCACTCCCCAACCCACAGCACAGGGCAGGAGCAGTACTCAAAACCACAGGCCCAGGGTGTGCCACAGCAGCCCTCAGGGTCCAGAACTGAACGGTTTCATCTTCTCAGTGATGTGTGTTACCACGCAAGGGAGAAAGCCCCTTCACTGAGCTTGGTCTGACTGACAGCCTACAAAAGGCAAATGGGGTCTGTCTTCTCTGCAAGTCTTCATAACAGCTCAGAGCAGTGGAATTGGTGCCCATCCTCTTAGAGGCTAAATGAAAAAGAATGGTGCTTGAAGCTTTTAATCATGGCACCTTGAGCTCATAAATGCTTCAGAGACTGGATTATAGAGGGGTACACAAAAGAACTAGAAAATCCCATAGAGTCCGGTCTGATCTCTGGGACTGTACACTTTGTAACTACCCCTCTGAAAGCACTCTGCTATCTGATCTGATCTGATTTTGAGTCTCTGCAATGACTGGATGCGGACAAGCTGCTTGTCTGCTGTGAAGAAGCTGTGTGTGATGGAGTCAGGGGGTGCTTCAGCAAAAGGCAGGTCTCAATTTGTCCTACAGCACCTGATGATCTTACGGATTAAAAGCAGTTTTGAAATGCCTGGACCAAAGCACTATTGCTGTCCCTGCTGGAACCAAAAGCACCCTGTAATCATGTCACAAAATGGTTAGTTTTATAACAAGCCCTCCCCTCTACCAACCTCCCAGTGTGAATCCAAGAATGGGGAACTCCACGCACCCCCCCCACCAAAATGAACAAAGCTGTAGATCCGGGTTTAAAAGGTAAGGGAGATTTAATTACACTTTACAAGCCACCTGCAGATCTTGAGTAAACGACTATTTAATTGAATCATTCTTCAGAAATTTTCTTTAAAAAAAAGGGGGGGGGGGAAGAAAGAAAGAAAGATACTGACTCATTATGGTTTCTTTGATCCCTTCCAACACAAGCAGCTATATGAAGAAAGCAATTTTCCCTCCCTGGGTCCTCCCCTATTTGTTTCCCGCAGTGTCAACCTGCTCCAGCAGGCAGTCCCGGCTCCTTCCACAACACTGCTCACCCTGCCCTCGCTCTCTGTTAAAGACACAGCAGTTCTGATTAAGCACCCTCAGCACTACTGGGGAGGCACACCTGCCGTCATGGCTGGGTAAGCCAAAATGATTTCTAAGTTCTACCTGGTCATGGAAAAGAATTATCATGGCAAGAAATCGCTTGTGACTTCCCCAGCCTCTTCAAGGATTTTGGGGGAGAGCTGACACCTAATGCAACCCACTCTGGCCAGCACTGCTCAGGAATCCCAAACAAATTCAATGTTCCTGAGTCCTTTTATGCTGTAGCAAATTTTTCTTGAGAGCCTTCATAGATATATGATCACTTAAATATTCTTCTGCTGGTGAATGGTACCTACACTGCCTCTACTGTGCTTATGAACTACAGAAGAAAAGAAAATATTAGCTTAATAATGCAGTAAGATGATGGTACCAAAGCAAAGCTACAGCTCTCCATAACATTAGATTTACTATGTTAAGCTCTTAATACTGTGAAATATTAGCAATGACAGACTCTGTTGTAGACTAGCAAAAGCTATCTGCAATTCTTGCAACTTTCACATTAATCACATTTAAACATGCTGCTAACAGATGGGCATCATGGAGCGCTAGGTCTCTCACAAGCCAGTATTAACAAAAAGCATGTCTAGGAGATCTTGTGGCTCCTACAGATCAGAGAGATTGTATATGCATGCGCTTTATTATTGGTTTTGTTGTATATTATCTGCGATTATTAGAAAAGCTCAAGTTAAATAGATGACAGACTTCAGTATACGTGAGTGGGAAGGCAATGGGTCTAGGGGGAGAAGAATCAAAATAAGACCACCCACACAAAGTTCTTCCAAGTCCGTACTTCACATGCACGATGATGATTTTTCCACTACACAGGGAAAGCCTTAGATACCGCACTGCGAGTTTTCCTCTGACACTGCTACCTGCACAAACCTTCTCCCAAAGCCCACGCGCAAGCCCAAGCTGTGAAAAGTGCAGTGCCAGACACCAGCCTGGTTGGACAGATAATGAAAATCCATCCTCCCCTTTCATTGGAGCAGATGTCAAGCTCAGTTGGCTCTTTCTGACTGAAGTTGAGAGCGCACCTGAAGAGAACTGCAGCGTTAGCACTCGGCAGCCAGATAGAACACATCAGACATTTACTAAACTTCCCAGCACCGTTTTTTAATTAAACCAAGTCCCACGGTACAACCTCATCTTTACATGACTGTAATTAACCAGGACATGCTGTCTGTAACATAAGAAAGCTCGCTGTCTATGATCCAAGCCTCAAAAGAAAGATTGTAACTGCAAAATCTTCAGTCCAACTTCAGGTTGATCCTCAAGAGGAAAAATATGTGGCTCTCAGCAACAAGAAATCCTGCTTACTGAAGGAGGAATGGAATACCCCACCTAGAGGTATTACCTTCACTAGGTAGAATGGCATCACCAGCTGGAAATATTTGTCCACGAAGGAGCGAAGCACTCTTGATGTGGAAAATTCTCGGCCCCGCAAATTGCTCACTGTTGACAAAGCGAGCCTGGGTACCTGTACAGCAACCACCACCAGAAAGCCCAGCCCAACTCATCCTCATTCCTTGCGTGATATCACCCCTGAGGAGAAGGGATGGGCCCGCCACAGAGCTGAGGAACTGAGGCCTACGGAGCCCATGGCAGTACTCACGCTTCACCCTACAGTGTTTAACATAAGTTAAGGGACTCATCTAAGGATGAGATCTATAAACTTTCTCTGTTCAACAGCAAGAGACGAACCCACCTTACAATGGGATGGATTGCCTAACGTTTAGAGTGATGGAAAACTGCCAGTTTTCCTGATGGAAAACTGCCCTGGCAGTAAAAGCAGAGAGGAGGCGCTGGTCGCCTGAGCTGGCTCTTCTAGGGTTCATGCAACTGCTCTAACAATCTCCTTTTTTCTTCCTTTTTTTTTTTTTTTGTAATTATCTCCCTGCTACAAATACACAACACAAGCCACAGTACCATTATGGAAAAATTAATTATTGCCCTAACTTTAATGTTTCTTCAGCAGAAACTGAGGGAACAGACTAAGAGGGTACTTAGGGACTAACAGACAAACAACCTCCTTTTGATGCAGCTTTTTCAGGAGGAGAGTGATCTCCAGATTCAGACCCGTTCTAAGTAGAGGCCAGAAATATCCGAGCTATTTTAAACAACCCGTGTTGTGTCATGCAGCTCCTACAAACACAGCTTCAGTGAGTGGTCTTTTCAGCAGGGCAGACAACTTCCTCACCCGCGCTGCCCTGCTGCCAACTCTCCTCCCATGCAACCTCGCTGGCACAGCACCTTTGGAGGCTGAACTGCACCCAGGTAGGGCAACACCGCTGCCCATGAACATTGTGTAGGGGAGCTTGTTGCCTCAGAAAGCAGCTGGGTTGCAAAGATGAAGCCAGTAAGAAACACCAGCTGCTCAGCGCCCCCGAAGTGGCATGTCAAGAAAGGGGAGGTGGGAGACATTTCCCTTGCTATAAATGGCATAGGAAAGCAGGAAGGAAAAAGGGTGAAGGACACCAGACAGACCTCTGACCTGGTTTCCCCATCAGTATGAAACCAGGCTCCTCAGATGCCAACCTCACAATGAGACCTGCAGAGTCACATCCTGGTGCCCACAGGGTGCTTGGGCAGGAGAGCACAAGCATGGGGCTTCCAGGGAGTGGGGTTCAGGTGACACTCACAACTGACATCCACGGCTCCAAAATGCAGCAGAAAAATGTCTGGACAGATTTGAAAAAAAAAAATCAGGTAGGCTTTCACATAGCTCTACAAGGTTGTAAAATGTTCCTGTGGTGCCATCAGGACACAAAGTAGTAGAGAGAGCTCTGTGTCACACAGGTTAAAATGTTCTTGGTATATAATTTAACATCCTCATACCCAAGTACTATGGTCTGAAAGAAAAAACAAAAGCTACTTTGACACAGCAGACATATCTTGGACTAGGAAGTATTGAAGTGTTGGCCAAAGTTTGAGTCAGCCAGCTCCAGCCTCCAGTACTGGAGCATTTAATTATGTTATCCAGCATTCAGCTCTAGGGATCTGTCCATCTGGCTCATGCCACTAGAATCAAGAAGCTGCAGAAGAACAGACTGCAGCAAACAAGGTCAGCATGTGCCAACTTCTACAGAGATGTATTTAAACAGGCCCAAGGTTGGACTGTCTCAAAAGGGAACAGAGGAGAGACATTTCTATGAAACGGTAAATATGAGTATAAAACATTTCTTCGGTGAATCTGCAAACTACGCTGTAGACTTGCATCACTTTACTTTTCATTTTCCCATCTGTTCTCTTGGAAGAATTAATTTCATGAACTAGGCTGAGGTTTTCTACATTTTCATTTTTCAATCCTTGCTGTAATATAGCAGGGGCAATTGATTCAAAAGCAAAGGCTTCACTTCTGCAAGTCAGAATAATAAGAACAAAAAAACAGCATCATTTCCACATCCCCAAGCAAGATGTACGCTACTTCTGTGGCAGGATCACACATTAGATCCAGATGAAGAATTTGCATTAATAACACAACAACCTCTCAAGGCTAGACTAATCTTCCAGTGTGAGAGGGACGGGAAGGGAAGAAAGTGACCTCCACCACAAGATGCTTTTGGACACAAAGTCAAAAAGGCAAAGAATGAGACACATCAGTTACCTTTGACTATTAACTTTGTAATAAGGGCTATAATGCTGAATATTTTCCCCATGTTTTCAGCACATCACTGCCGATACAGCTGTAAAAATTCTTCTCACCTCTATTAAGCTTTTCTAAGCTCAGTGACCAATGCTATCTTGCCCAAATTTTCCACTCATCTTCCTCCTTTACCTCTGTGTATACAGATAGTTAAAACAGTGTTTCCCTTCCAGTGACACACAGAATTTTGAGGAAGAAAATGCTGTCCAAACCTCCTCAGTTGCAACTATTGTTAGGAAAGGTCTGCACGCTGGTTTGTTTTATGGCAACGGAATCTTTTAGTCTCAGTCCGAGATGCTGCTTGTCAGGTCAGACCTACGGCCAATCAGCAAGTCAAATTCCAGAAAGGAAAAAAATAATCTCTCTGAGCTGCAATATTTTGCACTTTCCTCTCATTTCCTTTAACGAATTGCCATTCTGATGGGTTCTTCAGCACAGCACCTAGGAACAAGCAGATAAATGAAAAATACTTCTAATCTACATTAATAATTTGTGTTAAGTTCCACTTGGACAATTTCACAAATGAATAGCCACGTTCTAGATGTGGAAGGTAGCTGTAATGTATTTGCTCACTTGCAGACCCAACACTCCTCGAACAGGGGTGCTGCTCATTTCTACCCTGTACCTGTAGGCAGATGATTTTATCATTGGATCTGATACAGAGTTGCCCTGTAAATTTTGCATGTATTCACAGAGGTCCCTAAAAATGCCTACAGTGCAATACGGGTAAATAGCCTGTGTTGTATCTATACTAACAGGCAGCCAAGCATCAACAGGGACCCCAAACACAGGTCCTGCAGCTCAGTTACGGGCTCACAGCGTGGCTGAGGCTGGCCGGGCCCTCTGGGCTCACCTCTCCAAGCCCTGCCCAAGCAGGGACACCCAGAGCAGGCTGCCCAGGGCCAGGCCCAGGCGGCTTTTGGAGATCTCCAAGGAGGAGACCCCACAGCTCTCTGGGCAGCCTGTGCCAGGGCTCTGCCACCTGCGTAGTAAATAAGTGTTGCCTGATGGGGGCTCAGAGTTTTGAGAAACAGACTCACATGCCTGGCCTGTCTCACTCTCCTCTCATGGCTGGCAACTGCGCAATCTCTCTGTACAGTACGGCTGTCTTACCGTGTCCCTGCCGACTTGCTGCCCAGGGATGGGTGGCACAGCTGGCAGACAGCAGAAATTTTGATGCCTGGGTAGCCCCATGCCCCACACAAGCTGCCCAGCCCCACTCAGAGGGTGGTGAGGCACTGGGAGAGGCTGCCCAGAGAAGCTGTGGATGCCCCATCCCTGGAGGTGTTCAAGGCCAGGCTGGATGGGGCTTTGGGCAACCTGGTCTGGTGGGAGGTGTCCCTGCCCAGGGCAGGGGGCTGGAACTGGATGGGCTTTAAGGTCCTTTCCAGCCCAAGCCATTCTGTGATTCTGCGATCTGCGTGCCAAGCATCGCTTTGCCACTCTTGCTCCAGAGGGATGGCTCACAAGCTCTGGGTACCAATTCACACCAGCTGAGCTGCCGCTTCCTCACGGTGATGGAGAGCTAACAGCAGATCTTCAGGTGAGCCTACTAGTTCTCCATTAGAGGATTTTGTCCAGAACACAGCTTATCTGTCCTCTGCCTGGGCACCAAGCTGCATCAAGCCGGTGGAGCTATAACAGTGGCCAAAAAATATTGCTGAAATCATGAAGTAGTGATACTTATTTTAGGCTATTAGCAGAGTAACGACAAGATGATTGCCACAGAATATACTTCAGCTAGAGTGCAATTTCAAAGTAAAGGAACTTAAAACAGTGATTTTAATGTGCTAGCCACAATGAATGCATTTATAATGTCTATTAAAAGCAGGTTACGTTTGGGGGATGGTGGTTAATTAAATATTAGCAGATTATCAGTAGTTTATTAACTGAACAAGACAGCACCACATTAAAGATAATCAATAGAGAATAAACCACAGCCATAAAAATTAATACTGCTCATTCTCACAGTGAGAGGGGGTTGTCTTTACTGTTAAGACGGAGGTAAACAGTGAAGGCACAGGTGCGTCCTTAATGAAACCATCATGAAAAAAAGGAGCAAAATATAGGATGGTCCAAAAGGAAAGTCATTCAAGGCATAAGTCGTGTGTGTCCCCCTTAAAGAAAAAAAAAAAAAAAAGAAAGACTAAAATTGGAAAGAAATAATCAGTAATTCTAAAGGGGAAAGAGGAACACGAACAAGCAGTTTTGCAAGCAGCGGAACTAATGAAGCCTGGTTTTCTCCAGCTTTTATGTTGTGCAGAGGACTGACTTTCACATTGAAGAAAATGTGAGCTCCAACTGGAGCACTTTTTTTTTTTTTTTTAAATCGGGTTGGAGCATTTATAGTGGATTCTTTCCCTGCGGATTTTCTGGTGTCTAATAAAGAATAAGCCCATCCTTCAAATGCAGCAGCAGTTCTGTTCTCTCCTTTACCTGGCAGCCTCTTGTATGATTCCTACCCTGTGGCAATGTAGCTGAGCTTGTAATTGAATAACAGATACAAAATTTCTGAATGGCTGCTGTGAGATACATAGGTATGCCCACCTCCTCCCCTGTTACACACTCATGGAGTGTGCTATCCCTTAATTCTTGTTTCAGTAAGAAACCAGGCTAAAAACTGTGTTGTCAGAATAATCCATCCTACAGGGAAAACGCAGCTTTGACGTGCTGTGTGCAAGGCTTCATGCAATCTGCTGGGGAGACCAAGACTTCAGGTTCAATGAGGGAAATGGAGTTGGGCAGTACCTTCTCTTTGGACCCATTTTGATTTGCATGGAAAGCGTTTAATCATAATTAGTCTCCCACTTCACTTAAAATTAATTCATCCCTTATCATATCTCACTAAATACCAGCCACAGTGAAATGCATACCATGTTACAAAAAGTGTGCCTCTTAGCATCACAGCAAGTTACTGCTGCCTATCCTGATCCCCATCAGGAAGATCTCATTTCTGCAGTCACAGGCGGCCACAAATTGGAGAGAACAATGCTCAGTAGTAGCTTTTTTGAAAACAAAACCAAAACACGCGGGCAAAACAGAGCATCCATAGAGAAACCAGTTTTGCCTTCAAAGCAATCCAAAGCCTGTGCCAAGAGAGGAATTTTTCAATGCACCCGACGTAATTCATTCCCCAAGATGACCTGATTCACAGCTCCGAGAAGGATCAGCACCTTCTCCCCTCAACGTGCCCTCCCTCCAGGCCAGCTTAAAGGTCTTTTCAAACATCGGCAAGCTAACAAAAAAACTTTGAGAAGGCAGGGGAAAAGCTGCGGAGGCCCGAGCGAGCTATGCATATTTATAGCACAAACACACCGCCCCATGCTCATTCTCCTTAATCACATGCACACGCTAGCAAGGCAGCTCCTCCGAACTTTCTCAGGGACTCAGCCCGAGTGGCTATAGCTCAAAGTCCAACTGCCTCCGTGGCTGAAAAGAAAGGGAAAACCACAGTGGCTTTGTAAGAATTACAGTGATCCCATTAAAAAATAATAATAATAAAAAAAAAAAGCCTTTCTCTGCTGGGACTTAGCATGGCAGTGCCACGCAGCACTCATTGAATCTAGCAGCATTTCAAGCACACAACTCCTGGTGTAATTAAACCATGGGCTTAATTAGGTTCCCATCACTGTTGCTTTCTTCCTGCCTTCAGCCAAGAAGGTATAAGAAAAGATTGTCCAATACAGATACTGCAATTTAAAGTCTCTAGTTAAGAACACAGTGGGTGTATATCTTGTATAAAATCTACCCTAAAAACATGCCAGTTGTTAAACTAAGCAGCGCATTAGAAGCAGTTAGATATAATGAAAATGGAAATGGAAAGTATTCTGGGGAGATGCTTCAGCTAAAAACAGCACGCACTGTATGCTATCTTTTATTTTAATCATGCTCTAAGCCCTGCCTTTTTGAACTTTTTATAAATTCCGCTATCTCCCTTTGCAGTTACTTACATATCGGTATATAAATTCAAAGACGAGAAGCAATTAGGAATGAAGCTAAGACTCCCTCTCTTGATGCTAATACATCAAAGGAAGTGAAAAAACTTCACCACCACCACCCCCCCGCACACTCAGTAACACAGAGAGCTTCTGCTCTTCACAGCCTAATAGCTCGAGTAGCTCCAGTGGAGAGTCTGATGTCAGATTCCGATTACATGGAGATGCCAAGTGATTGGAAAGAGCAGCTTTTGAAAATCCCAGCTCTCCGATTCAGAAGACCACACAGCTGCGCGGCGATGCTTTTAAAATGCGTGTGTGTATTATTCCCATGAGCTGGTCGTATTTTTTTCCCCGCTTTGGGCATCGTAACGTTGCTTCCAGGAGTTCCCTCGTGGGTCCCTGATTTGGGTGCGATACACCTAGGCGTGTGTGAAGGAAATGTGTCAGATTAGGGGCTCTTCCAGCAGCCGGTGCTACCCTGCTGAACCAGAAGAGCAGCTGAGTGGCACCGTTATACCAGGTATTTATCCTTGCTTCCTGCAAATCGTTCCCTCAGTCCAAGGACATTTGAGAATTACGCAATAGGGTTTTTGGAAACACTCCAGGCCCTTCATCTGTCATAAAGGGAAACCACCATCTTTTATGTATGTGAATAAACAGGTGAATGACCTTCCCATATCCTCAGTTAGTTATCAGAGCCTGCTTGTTTCTTAATCTCCAGATCTCCCCTGTATCAGCAGGGGAACCAACCGAAAGTGGGAACGTCTCTTCTGATTTCACCGAAACTCTCGTCTCACATCTCCATATACATTAAACTATAAAAGATCCGAAACAGAAAAAGAGAGTTTTAAAGGGGCTGTGGGAAGTATTCATCCTATGTCATCAGGTCCAAGGTAAGTGCAAGCGTCTTACCGGCCTGGTTCCATTTTCTCTGCAGTCCAACTCCTGGGTAAATGAGACCTCGTTGGTCTTAAAGGAGTCGAGTTATTTCCACCGGGATTTCAATAAACACCCAGGAGACCCTTGTCTGGTGCGTGAGTATGAGCCAGAAGGAAGTTCCATTAATGGCCACGATACTGTGCAGCTATATGGCTGCAGTGAGGCGGGATTCCAGCTTCGGCTATAACTGGATGTCAGGTCTTTTGTCCAGAAGGCTCTCCATCCAGCAACAAAGTCCTCAAACATTTCAAATCTCTTACATCAGTTTAAGTTTTGTTTGTGGGATGGAAAGCACCTACAGAAAGGTAAAGGCCTTCTATACCATGCCAGCAGAAGACCACGTAAATGCAATTCAGCAAAATTCCTGAAGATTTACATCTGTTTAACAGAGAATGGCTTCAGAGGAAAACCACAGCCGTCTGCTATTCATCTGTTACCAGGTTGTGCCAGATAAAGGTTAGCGACTCTACCTGAGCACTAAGCTCTCGGAGCCTTTCCACTGATGGTCCCACTGACCTCAAGAGGACAAAGGGTTTCATGCTCTGCTTTTATCTGCAAAGATGCCAGAGTCTGCTTTACACTAGTCAACGTGACTGAAGGTGACAACAGCTTCGAAAGCACTATGTCTCTGCCAGAGAGACCTGACAAATTTCCTCCCCTTATGTTCTATCACGTACTAAATGGATGAGAAAAATCTCTCAACCCCAGGCTCCTTACGGTCGTGCTCTTGGGTAAAAGGTTTTCTATCACAACTCTGTAAACAAAGATAAGGAATCTTTTTCCTAACTGACGGCGCTCTATCTAATGTCATGGGCAAGGTACAAATGGGATGCTTAAGTTAGCAGGTTTTTCTTCCTACATTTCTTTGTTGTTCTGACAGTAGTAAAAGGTAAACAGGAAAACCAATGGTTCGGCCTCCCACTCCTGCAGACTCTGCTAACTTGACAACAGCCCTCTGCATTTAGAAGAAGCCAAGCACTCAGGAAATTATCCAACTTTCCCACACCCACAACCCGGGTTATTTGCATTAATGGGAAAAGTACAGTCAAGTGCACCAGACAGTAGAGCTCTGTAAAACAAGCAAATAAGCGACAGCAAGCACAAATCCTAAAAAAAGAAAAAAGAAAAAAAAAGGCACCAACAGAAATCCCCAAAACAAAAAACACACCTGGCGTAAAAAAAAAAAAAGCAAAAAAAAAAGCCCTCCTCCACTTTCAAAAGGACAAACGAAGAGGCTGTGTCATTCCATTTGGATGGGTGCAGGACACAAAGCTGAAGGCAATTGATTACCACATCCATCGTACAATTCTGTTTTTCTTCGTAAGTTTTATTATGCACCCAGTGAAGATTTGCCAGTGAATATGATTTCGATGTACAAAGAGAGCTGTGAATACATTCTCGTGCTTCATGTCCCCAAACCACAGTAGTGCATGCTTCTGAAAGTGTAGCTACCCTTACGCACAGATACGCTTATGCACTATAAAGCACTACAATACAGGCTTAAAGGAAACTAGAAATGTGTTCTCATTTGTTTCCAGCAGTACCAGAGACGCTTTTGTGTAAATGTATCCAACCTGTGGGGGTCTACAGTTGTGCCTCAGCACAATAGGAAATCCATACAATGGAAACTGCACTTTGAATTCCCTGGGATTTTGCGAAGCTGGGATAAAATGCAGCACTTACCTACCCAAGCTGCACTTGTTTCTTTTTTCTTTCAGTGGGGCACCTACTCTTAAAGTCTGGTGCACCCTCCTGAAGATCTCTGCAAGTGTGACCACCAGCAGTTAGCCTGGGGTGGCCTTATGGTGGAATCATGTCCTGAAACTGAAGCATCAGGGTGCAGGTTTCTAGGCTCAGCTGCAACCGAAGTTTCAGTGCATTAAGCCAAGGAGGAGGAGAGGCATTATCTGCTGAGCTTTGGATCCAACACATTTTTTGTAGAAATGGTAGAACTGCAGCAGAAAGCAAATCAGAACCTTACAACTGATTAAACATTTCCCTGTAGTGCTCAAAACCCAAATAGAGGAGCATTATATGGGTGTGTAAATAAACAAACAAACACCACCACCATCACAACAATCTAAAAATCCCAAAGAAACATACCAAAAGCAAAAGTGAAACTAGCAAGGCTGTTCCCAGTAACTGACTTCAATGAAACAGAATAAATTAATGCAGAGTCTAAAATGATAAAGAACCAGTTCACAGCTGTCCTTTTTATCTCAATGCTGTCACTTCTGTAAAGAAGAGAAAAGTATCGGGGAGCTCACCGCAGATGTGTGGGGACCTCTGAGGGACACAGTAACACTGGGGATGCCCACACTCCTGAACAGCTGTATTACTAAATGTGAGCACATAGGAAAATCGGGAACGGAAAAGTGGTGCAATGAAGATACAACAGGCAACTGCTGGAAGGGATACAGCCTTCAGAAAGATTTGCTTCTGATAACACATTGATGCTTTCAGAAAAAAAGCCTGGAATGCATGGAATTCTCTGGGATGCCAGGGTGCAAACACGATCTTGTTAACCAGGGCTTGAAAATCTGCTGCCCAGTCACTATCGATTACTCAGAAAGCAAGATAGCTTACATCATCAGCTTCTGAGAAGTACTCTGTTCCACTCAGACTGCCAGATCTGGAGGAATCATCTCTCACAAGTGCAGACAGAGGCATTCAGTCCCAAGTATACACACGAATCCAGCACTTCTACGGTTCCGCGTTACCACGATTATGAAACGAATATCACACTGCTCATTTCTCTTGCCGTTAATAAGAAAACTCGAAGCAACAGCAGGACTGACAACAGTCATGCTATTCCCACATGGTTCCGCTTTAGAAGCAGACCCTGGAGCTGATCGTGATGAAAAGCAGCAAAGTACTTAGAGTGGCAGAAGGGCAAAGCAGTTAGTTCAGGAGCTGAGCAGGAAAACATTTCTCACCCTTGTTTCTCTTCCAGGCAGAGGGTGGGAAAGAATTCATATTTGCAAGATGCTAGCTGGCCAGAGGCTTGTAAGAAAGATGAAAGGACCAGCAGCATCTGGGAAGGCAGGGGCGAGGGACCCGGAGTTTTTGAAGATGACCTGCTTGTGACTGCCCAGAATCTGCCTTTTATTGTGCCTAACAAGATGTCCAATCACACTTTCCGAATGGTGCCAGAACCAAAAGAGTAAACACATAGGTAAATCCCTCCAACAGCAGCTCAGCAAAGCAGTTCAAGCACTTTTCTTAAAGCAAAGCATACCCAGTCTTGCAAATCTTTACCACTTCAATAGCAACAAAGCTGAAAATGGTAAGTCCTCAGGAAAACAACAGCCACGGTGATAAACATTACAAGAAAAACACTGTTATTAATTCATTTCAATTTTCTGTTAATATTCCCTGGACCCAACACCAGCGTTTTATTTGAATGCGACAATACATAATTTCTGATGTCAAATACGCCATTATTACATGAAATTGTACAATATGTTATTTTCAAGAGAGCTCCTTTCCTGACCTCCTTCCCCTTGGTATCATGTCTGTTACTGCCACGGACTGGATCGGGCTACGGAATCCCCTCTGTAACCACTGGCTCCGTTAGCTGCCAAGATGGATCTGGCCCATCGTTTCCTTTTCCTCTCCCAGACCGTCCCTTCATCACAAGGGAAATTGGAATCCAGCTGGCTTACGAGGCGTGGAGAAAAAGGCCTTCAAATGTCACGGCTCAGTATCTAGGGCACGTCTGGTAGCATTACTCTCAAATCACTGTGCTGCAGTCGGCGTTACAACGCCAAGAACGTCTCACTGTGGCGAGATAGCCCAGTAGTTTGTAACCAAGAACATAAAAAATGTACATTTGGGCCATGCTGCTGCTACTCTAACACGCCAATATGCAGCACCTCGGTAAATATGCTGAGCAGACCGGCACCTCCAAACTCATGATACACAGCGAGTTCAGTGGCACCATTACAGACAGGACTCGGGTGCCTACCACAACCATGCTCCATGTGGTGTGAGCCCAATCTCCAGTCGGTTCTGAGTTAGTCTTAGGTGTGGTACTCAGACCGGACAACCAAAAGGCAGCCCAGAAGCCAGCCCACCGTCCCCACGTTTGCTGCTGGATGCGGAAGTCAGCATGCCTTCATGCAAGGCTGGTAAGGTAGGGCAGCCCTGAGCTTGCTCTGTTGCTTTGAAGAGAACAAATGGGTCCTGTGACTGGAGTGAAATGCTGCCAGGAATGAAATGTGTAGGCACTTCATGCTTAAAACAAACATTAGCATAGTTTTGCTGAAAGTAACAATGAAGGAGGAGGTGTCAGCCTAGGAAGGAGAAAGCACGCTCTCGTTACACGCCACGGCAAGGATGGGCAGCTTCCTGCCAGGCAGCTCTATTGGGCCCTTGGGAGCGCAGAGCAGACTGCAGGCCAAACGGAGGAGCTGCTGTGGACGTGTACAGATTTGGAGGATGCGAGGAGAAGACTTGCAGCACGGTGCAGCTCAGCTCCAGGTTCCCAGCTGCGATGTTCAGCTGCAGCACTATGCAAGTGCAGCTGTCTTGGTCCAACACTGGGTGGGGAACAAAAGCAGCCGGAGCGTGTGGCAAGTTGAGCAGCCGTGCCCGCTGGGTGGGTGAGGAGACTTGTCAGGCTTCAAGCACGTGCAGCACAGCGCGATAAGGACCGGGCGATGTGCCTGCGAGCAGCTGTACAGCTGGAGGCAGGACGCACACCTACGGGAGGACGGGCAGCGGCACACAGCAGCGCTGTGCAGGAGCCCCTGGCTAGCCAGCCGGAGGGATATCTGCAGCAAGAGCAGCGGCACTGCACTGCACGCTGTGCTGCATGCAGGGGAGAGGAGAAGCAGCAGCCAGACCGCGGCAGATCATGACCAAAAGTGAAGGATTTAAAGGAAAACAGAAAATGAGCAGAGATGCAGACTCTGCGTTTATCATCACAGGGGAAAAGCCAGGCTCTCCAATTAAGCGCATGACATAGCTGTGCTGTAATACCACGGTTTTGCACCGTGATCTGAAAACAAGCCGCACTTGCACAACCCACAAAGAAAAATAGCCGTGTGGATTAGCCGGGCTAAGCTCTGCTCTCGCTTACATTAGTATGTGCGCGCAGCTACTCGGCTCCAAAGACTTGCAGATGCGAACGTGATACGAGGAGTTTCATTTCCTCAGACAGTTCCCTCACCACACCGGCCAGCCCTGCTGCTCACCGCGGTTTCCAATCACAGCCCAGCCCTCTCCTCTGACTGCACACTAGTCCTGAAACCACAGAAAGCCTCCGTCGGGCTGACCTGTAGTTGATGTATGTTAACATATCATCAGCAAAGTCACCGCGCAGCTGCCAAGGATCTAGTTTAAACAGCTCCGAATACTTAAGGCTCGGTTTCGTTAACCAGTACAGCTTCTCTGATCCTAGAAGAGTTACTTCTCTTCCACACCGCTCCGTAGGGAGGAAACACAGAACACGATTTTTTAAATGGCACGTTCATTAAAACCACCTAGAAGAGGGCACGCTCTCGCTTACCCCGGTGTAAACCCACCTCCCTATACCCACCGGAGATACGTAGGATTTTGAGGGGAGTAGCAGAAGGCAAAAAACTGAGCCAAAATCCCCTTTGAAGCCATTCCTTTTTCAAAGCCGGATTATTAGGAGGGCAGGACCAGCACCGATCTGTGCCGCTCCGGACCTCCGGTACACAGCCCTACCTACGGAAAGCAGGCATTCGCAAGCGCTCGGGAAGCGTCTGCGTCAGTGAGAGCACAAAACCATTACGCTGCTGTAAACACGAGCAATGTTCAGCAGAAATCAGCAGCTGCTAGCGCTACGCAGCCTGTCACCGCTTTTATAGCCCGGGTGGAGAAGCAGCAGGATCCAAGCCCTCCTTGCTCATAACAGAAGCGGCGGATCGCCCTCATCTTTCCCGTCCCCTCCCTCCCTCCCCGGCTGTTCAGGGCCACTCTTTGAACAGACAGAAGTCATTAACCAAACTTCCTTATTTTACATGGCAAGCCGCAGAGAGGCGAGGTGCTTTGGTCACTGCTGCTTAGCGGGGTGGCCGTTTCTGCTCCAGCCCTCAGGGTTTCGACCGGGAAGCCGGACTCACTCCGAAGGGGCAAGCATCCCCCTCGGGGACGGGGGTCCGGCCAGCAAAGGGGGGCGCAGCAGAACCCCCCCCCCGGCCGCCTGCGCCCCATCCTCGCCCCCTCCCCGGCCGGCAGGAGCCTCTCCCCGGCGGGCAGCCCCCTCTCCACGGGGCTCCCTGCGAGCCGAGCCGAGCCGAGCCGAGCCGAGCCGCGCTACTTACGCACTGCCTCCTGCTTGGGGTCGAGGCCGCGCACGGCCCCCTGGAGGCCGGCGATGCGGCCGTGCAGCGCCCGGACGCGGCGGTGGGTGCCCTGGATGTCAGCCTCGACCTCCTGGAAGAGGGTGCAGGCGTGCCGGGCCACGTCGGAGAGCTGCCGGAGGATCCGCGACAGGGCCACGTTGCTGACGGCGCACAGGTCCAGCACCATCAGCACCGCCGCCGCCGCCTCCTCCTCGCCCGCCGCCCCCGGCTCCCGGGGCTCCGCCGGGGCTCCCCGGCTCTCGTCCGCCCGGCACAGCCTCTGCGGCTCCACCGTCCTCTTGGCGAAGGGCATGGCCGAGCGGCCCCGGCCGGGGATCGCCGCCCTCCTCGCCGCCGCGCTCTGCCCCGCTCCGCGCCCCGCCGCGCGCTCAGCGCCCGCCGCCCATCGCCTGGCCGCGGCCCCGCGCGGGGCTCCCGGGCTGCGGGCGGCCGCCGGGCATCCGCCGCCGAGGGGAGCCGGGCGGAGCCCCCCCCGCCTCGCCCCGCTTCGCCTCCGCCGCCCTCCCGCAGCGCCGTGCCGTCCCGTGCCGCGCCGCGCCGCGCCGAGCCGCGCCGTCCCGCTCCGCCGCCGGGTGCGAAGGGGCGGCCCCAAAAACGCAGCCGGAGGAATCCCGCGGCCGCGAGGAGGAGCGAGGAGGCGGCGGGGCGGGGGCCGGCGCCGGGCTCGGGGACGGGGGGGGGGCCGCGGCGGCCGCGGGGAGGCGCTGGAGGGACCGAGCTGGGAGGTGCGGGCAGCCTGCTGCCCCCCCCCGCAGCACTGCCGGGGGGTCCCGGGCTGGGGGAGATCGGCAGGCACCCCCCTGCCGCCCGCCGAGGGCGAGGGGATGCTGGTGGAGCCCCCCCCGGGGTGCTTGAGAGGGGTGCTGAAAGCCAGAAGTGCCCAGGGAGCAGGCGGGATGTCAAATCGCCGTGTGATGCGGAGATGTCAAATCCTGCGTGATAGGTGGCAAACGTGCGGAGGGGATGCTGCGGGAAAAGACGCCGTAGGGGAACAACCACATCCACGCTTAGGAAGGGTCAGGTTGCCCGCTTGACCCGGACTTGTCACCCTTGCCCCCTTGAATCCTTACCGTGGTGCAGGACACATTACGTGACCGCACGCAGCCGGCGTGCAATTACCTGTGGTCAAGCAGCCCGAGCTGCAGAGTCCCCGCCAGCCCAGCAGCACGCGCTTGCAGAGACAAATCTGAGCCGACCGAGTTTGCTGGACCCGCTGCTGGCTTCTGACATGGGCACACGGGCAGTTCGTGTGCCCCGACGCTGTGCCTAGAGTTTCTTCCCCGGGATTGTGGCTTTTATCCCTGGTAACGGAGCACGGACTGTACTGCTCTTCCCACCTGTGGGAGTCGTAGTGCATTAGTTATAGTCTGCTGAAAGGTGTTTTCATATTTCACTTGAGATTCATAAATGGGATAGGCAGGAGGGCGGCTACGTTTTAATGCTACAGAAAGGGCAGCAGCCACCCAAAGTGGTGTGGGATCACAAGAAAAGGACCACAGGAGTCAAAGCTGCTGGAAGCAGCATTATAGCCCTCACCGGGTGGGGATAAAAACTGGCATTTAGGGAAGCGGCTGTCAGCCGCTTATCCCACATTGCTCTCAGGCATCCCAATGAGCCACTGGATTGGGACATTCGTAAAAGGTGGAAGCTGAAAGAGGCAGGACTTCTGTGCCTTGCTACAGCCTCCTGGTTGCTACTGTCACCTGGCCAGCTCGGGAGGGACAGGAGCTCTCTTAGCCTCCTCGTTTCCTTTGGGGGGAACGCAGCTTCTGTCTACCACTGCAGGTGATGGGGCGTCAGGTAATGCCCCTCCCCAGTCACACACTATGAAATCTTTTCCTTCGGTGATACCAGCTAGCACAACCCCAAATTCAGCAGGTTCTCTTGGTGTGTCTGCTCAATAATAGGGGTAGGAATAGAGGGGAGTAGTCCCAAAGGCTACACTGAGCCTCAGGGGATGGGTCTCCGGAGGCTCTCTCCGTAGCCAAAGGAGAGGGGAAAACTCCCCCATGATGGATTTTGAACATTTACCTCAGCTCTGAAGTCTCCTCAGATGAGCCTGTCCTGCTGCCCTGCCTGCAGGGGAAGCCCAGACAGCAGAGCTTCCTAGGCTGAAGTTAAACTTCAGGAATATTCCCCAAAGCATTCATTTATGAACCTGCCAACCTGGGCCAACCTTCTGCATCAGTAGATATTAAGACACGCTTGCAGACCTCAGAGATCGAGACGTGTCAGAAAGAGTACCAGCCATAAACAAAGATTTACAAAGTTTGTGAGGCAGTTCCTCATTTCTTTATTTATTGCAGGAAAAGCCTTCTGTTGGACTGTACTGCTTTCCTGCATGTGTGTGAGCTGTATTCGCTGCCCTGGTTGCAGTGACTTCAGGTTGGGATGCTGCTGTGGATGGCATTGGTTTCACCCATAGCAGGGAAAGATTGCATGGTGGTTTACTTCAGAGACACCTACATTGTGGGGGTGGAAGAGTGGGTGAAAAGGGTACAAGAAAAGTTCCTCCTTGACATCTGACCAGCTTCTGGTGGTGGGCAGGCCCCTGGTCATAAAACACAGCAGCTGCTGTGCAACTTCACAGCCCCGAGCCCCATACTACAGCTGTGTTCACCCCCCCCCCCCCCCAGTTTTCATTTGCTGCTGACATCCTTGCTGAGGTGATTTTACAGTGACGCCAGCCATGGGATAGTCGTGCTGATGGAGATGGAGGGCAGGAGACCACTGACGGGTTGGAAAGACTCAGTGGTTCCCTGATGCAGTGCAGGAGACAGGGAGGTGGGATTAGGCAATCTCGCCCAGTTTGGCAGGATTGCTCTGGCCTGCTGCAGTACGCCTTGCTCTGCAGTGCCAAAAAGGGAGGAGAGGCTGATGAGTGCTTCAGGCTATTGTCATTTCCTCCTCTTTCCACGGCTGTCAGGAGGATGCCTTTAGGCATCATATTAATGAAGTTGTGGCCTTTTGACCATAATGTGGCATCTGTAATTGCCGATGCTAGCCCCCCTAAGTGTATCACACATTTATTCCCAGCAAAGATGTCACAGGCGGCACATTACCAAACCTGTACCCACTCAGGCTAGCAAGAAGTATCCTTGTTCAGAAACTCTCTTAGACAGGATAGCAACGTCCATTGATCACACCAAGGCCACATTAACAATAAAAGCCCATTAGCCAGGAAAGCAGCACAGTCAGGGCAGTCTGCTGTGAGTCTGGACCTGCTCATTTAGGACTCACAGCCCTGCCAGTTCATTTCAGCACAAACATGTTAAGACCGTGTCCAAAACAGGATTTTAGCTGGGAAATACTTCTCCTGAAGAGGCTCGCTGGGTTTGAATGGCTTAGTCAGGCAAAATGCTGGTAACTCAGCTTCAAGCAGCAAGTACTGCATTTGCCAAAACACTCTTCTGTTCTGGACAGCAAGGTGATTTCCTTCTTCAATGTCATCTGGCCTTTGAAGGCAACACTGCTGATGTACTAAGGCACACTTCTTCTCACTTCTAGTTCCCACTTCCATATGACTTTATTGGCCCAAACAGCTACACAAGTGTTGTCACAGTAGGTGAGAGACCATGAACCTCTTCCAGGAGCTGCTACATGAACAGGTGTGGGCAGGTAGGAATAGTCCCTGTTCATCCTTGCCTCCATGATCTCTCACAATACTCCCAAGTACCCTAATGCTGTGCAGACACTGAATTTTCTCTTGTCCACCAGGCCTGGGCACCCTTTCTTCTCACTGCTCTTTGAGAAGAGTAATTCCATGAATCTCAGTAAACCTGTTTCCTGGCCTTCCTCCCTCTTCCCGAGGAGGCGTACAGACATGAGAACAGCGAGCGTTTCTTGGTGTTAATCTCTCTTTCCTGTCCCATTGGATTTCTCCAGCCACACACGTGCTGTCACCAGCTTGCATTCTGAATTCATCTTGCTACTGCTTTTTCTGGTATTTGTTAATATTTATATTACCATAAACCGCTTCACTCTTAAACTATGACCCCACCGCTTTACTCACTGTTTTAAGTAGGAAAAATGCAGGGCCTGCAGGAGCGTGTGTACCTGTAGCAAAATGAGTAATTGGGCTCCACAAGGTGCTGCAAGTCATGTTGTGCAGGCAAAACAATTAAAACCTGAAAGTTAACTCCCTTTCTTCAAACTCTCTTAATTACAGTTGTTACAGAGTTTACTTGTAATCAGAGTAGGGATGACATTTCAAGCTGAAGAGTGATTATTAAATTGATACTTTCTTTAAAATGTGCCTTAAGTCAAGGCTGACACGATAATTGAGTTTTATTACTAAGAAATGTCTGTTTTAATAAGGAAACTTCCCTATCTCCCTAGCAAGTTCATGTTAAATGCACATCTACTGAGTGTTTTCCATCAGTACTACCTGGCATTGCGAGTCAGGAAAAAAACTCAGTGGAACACCCCTCTGAACAGCAAATGCTGCAGTTTCCTCTTATATCAATATTAGTTTCACATCCGTACATCTTGGAAAGGGGTATTGGTTCCTAGCACTGAGAGATATCAAGGAGAAAATAAAAAAAGAAAAAAAAAAGAAAGTTGAATAAATGCCATTATCATTTATGCCTTTAAAAATAATAATGGTTAAGAATGTGCAATAAATCCAAGAAGAAATCAAAATGAGGCTGTGAATTTCTGGTAAACTTCAGGGTCCCCCAAAAAACATTAAACAGTTCCAACTACTATAACATGATGAGTGTAAGTATCCACGCTGTTATCCAAGAGAATACTGCTTCTGTGTTTGTTGGCTCAGAGAAGGAGAGCTGTGCACAGGACACTTGGGATGCTTGCCCTAGACTCCGTAGGAGAGGACAGCACAGCAGAGAGACCATGCTTTGGCAGCAGCCTCCGCTCTGAGCTGGACTTCAGGAAAGGTGGGCTCTAACACACGGGTGGTGCCTCCATGTTTTAGGAAACGCTGGCAGGTATGTCTTCAGATGGCAAAGCTCTCAAACTCATGTCAGGCTCTAGTTCATACAGGACAGCTCTGCTGTGGGAAGTGTGGGGCAAAATTGCCTCTGTCTTCAGCCTGACTGTGGGATATGCAGAGGGAGTGGTTAATTTGATCTCGATAGGAACAAGTGGGAGCATTCAGGATGACAAAAAGGTAACAAAGATGGTTCTGCCTCAAAGAAACCCTGATAAAAGAAGAGGCAGACAAAATAATCTGTATTTGTTACAAAGACACATACTTCACTGAAGGGAAGCATAAGGGAGAAAGAAGATGTTTTCCTTGCAGTGTGAGATCCATCCACCCTCTACGTTGCTCTGACTCCTTAATTACACTTGATTTGTTAGCAGTGGGGGTTTAACCTGCACATGGTGGGCATTTTCACTGTTCTCTTTAATTTCGCCTGCTGGCATCAGGCAGTTTGTGCACATCAGGTCCAGTCTGAAATCTTGATTCAGGACTCAGCTGACCTCAGCTGACACTTTGCCTATATCAGAGCAAGAGGAGCAACACCGATATAGAAAAAGGAAGATTTATTGGGAACAGAAGGTGAAAACCCCATCATCCACCAATGATCATTTCTTCAATATTAACAACACGCGTTTCTACACTTCCCAAAATAATTTGGCACATGCTGATTACATGCTGAATGTGTTCTAGCTCTCTATCATGTGGTCTAAATGTGGAAGTAATTTCAAGTTTCTGTACTCTGATGTTTATCCCTCTCTTCTTTGTTTCAAACTCTTCCTTAGGAAAAAAAAAAATAAAGAGAGAGAGAGAAAAAAAAAGAAAGAAAACAAACCAAACCAACCAACCAAACAAACAAAAAACCCACCATCTCACAGCTTTTGTCACCTAAACCAGACCAAGGCCAGATCCACCCCTCATGCTCATGGTGAGGAGGTGAAGAGGAGGCTGCACTGGGAAAGGCCAGGTCAGGCTGGTGCCTCTGTGCTTCCCTCTGCTTCTCCCCGAGGGAAGAACTTGAGTGTTGATGGGGTGGGTGTTCGGCTCACCTGCCTCTTTCTGTGTTGCGGCATGATGTTATCTCACCCAGCCCTGGGTGCTGCTCGGGTAGCTGCACTGCATGAGTAAGCTAGCTTTGCATTTTTGAGCCAGGTAGGTCCATGTCACAGGTTTGCTTGCAAAGCCCCGTGTCAACCATCATCCAGAGGTTTTAGGCACACTCTCTGGTCATCATTGGGCTCTCTCTGGTTTGGATTCCAGCACAGGACGTCTGGGAGGGGATCAAGCTCACTTAACCTTCAGAGACTACTGCTGTAGAGTCTGTCTGGGGTGTTTCAAGATCTGGCCTGGGGTTTGCAGGCCATGTTTCAGAAAGTCGATGTTCCAGGAGTCAAAAAAAAAAATGAAAAAAAAAAAGCGGGGAGGGAGCAGGTCAGATTTGAAGACCACTGGGGCAAGTAAATTCAAAAGCTCATGCTGCCCTGCACGTACTCTTTCCATCTGTATGATTTCCATTATGCATAAAAGTTTGTCTGCCAGGAGTAACTCTTTGATTCTGAAAGAAATCAAAATAACAAAAGATAAATAATAGCTTAGTAGGTGGGCTAATTCCTTCTTCCACCTCTTTGTCCACAACGGAGGCAAAAAGAGTAGCTCTACGTGCAGTGGCTTGGCAGGGCTTCCAACCCTCCACCAGCAGAGTGGGAAGGCACCCCAAACGATGCTGTTTTAACTCCTGCAGCAGAGCAGGGCTCGTGGTTTGTGCTCTTCGGCAGGCTGAGCAGCTCTGACACACGGCGGTGCCCAGCACTGGCCTGACTTTCCTGAAGGAGCATCCTCTGACATAAATCCTTCTTAGTCTGAGACAACTTGCGGTCTCATCATGGCCAGTCAAATCAGCTCCCTGTTTTGTTTAGCTAACAAGTAATACTTTAAGTGCTCCAAAAATGCACCATAATAGGAAAAGTCTGACAGAGTAAGTGATTACCGTTTCAAAGGCAAACAAAGTTTATAGAAGCATAATTAGTCATCTGCTCTTAAACGAGAAAAATATGGTAGAGAAACTGAAAAGATAATTTTTGGGTTTGAGAGAGATACAGAAACACGTTAAATAATGGAATGTCATTAAAGTCTACATTTATTTTAGGGATAAACAGGGCTATTATACAGTTACCCACATTTATGTCTACTCCTTCTGTACTCTGCCTAATGGGCTCTGTTCATTGTGCAGAGGAAAAAAAAAAAAAATCAGCCCTATCCTGTTTACAGTTGAGCTGCAATATACCTAAAATTACTACTTAAGATTTTGTACATTAACTCTGTCTGCTGGCAAGAGGAAAACCCTCTCGTATGATATAATTATGGCTTCGAGCAGCACTAACGAAGAAGTCGCGCAGGCCGGGGCCTGCTCTCCCGTGTCTGGAGGCGTCGACAGCAAGCCTGTGGTTGTGGTCGCACAGAAACGCAGAGGGAGACCTGGGCTGCCAGTCAAAACAGCCTGCAGAACCACGCCGAGCCCTCCGGGAGCAACTGCGGGGCCAGGCCCACGTCCCCGGCGCGTGACTGCAGAGTTTGTTCAAGAGGCCGAATCCCCAGCCACCATATCCTTCCCCCTCCACCTGCTGAGCTGCCCTAGCTGCACCTCAGAGGAGGCCAGAAGGGATCAGACACAGAGGCCTTCCCACGGTGTGGAGGTGAGGTGTCCACCAGCCCCAGCACAGCCACTGCACAAGCCGACACGCAAGGGAAGGTCAGTGGGCGTTCACGTTACACAAGCCTAAATATGTCTGCACTCACAGCCAGGGGTGAAGCATGGTGTGGAGATCCGGGAGCTCGCTAGCGGTAACGGCCCCTGCAAAAGCCAACAACAAAAATCACTTTTGAGCTCCTGACCTGCTACAAAACTAACTGGTTTATGGTTAGATTTGCTAATTTTGTAAACATTGTTGAATGTTTACAAAACATTCTGCGTTACTGCATGGGCATACTGGTAGTCACTACTTAAAGAGTACAGAGTAGTACAGAGCATAGGATTTCAAGACGAACTGGAAGAAATACCACTGATAGCTGTCCTACATGGTGAGAAAAGAGACCCGAATCAGACATGAGTTAACTGGGATTTTCTTCTACATCTCATTGACTTCTAGGATGGAGAATCCAGCAAAGCTATGATTTATTTACCATATATGCACTCAAAGGATACTGCATAACTTAGTCTTCTGTCACTGTGAAAGTTATTTGCAATAATGAATTTTTAAAATTCTTTGGAGAAAAGTGAGTGTGTATCCCCTTCCCCCAACAAATTAAAAAAAAAAAAAGAAAAGAAGAAAGAAATTGCAGACTAACATTCAAAGGCTCATTAAAAGCGGATGGTGAAAATAGATTACAGAGACTTCAAAGACACACAATACTGGTTAAGAATCAGCTCTCTTTTTCAAAGAAAATGTTATTAGCTAATCCTTGAAATTTGGGTTCTGGCAGATGACACAGTATTTCCTGCAGGTGCAGAAACGAGAGGTATTAAAAGCGTTTTGGTAATGCTCAAAAACCTCCCAACTAGACTTAAGGTTCCATCTGTTCAAGCCAGCCTGAGTAAACTCTCTGATTCCTCATACATGCACTGAAATGTAGCAGCATTTAAAGAGGACACTCTAACCTGTGGAAAGCTGTATATCTGCTTTACTGAGAAAGCTAGTCTGTTAAGTAATCTCTTATTTTAAGGAAAAAAAAAAAGAAAAAAAAGCCTTTATTGCTGCTATTATCAGTAACACCAGAGGCGCTAACCAGAAAAGCCAATGCAACATCTGCATTCAGATAACAACTGTGCTAACAGAACACCATAACTGTGCAAACTTCACTCCCCACCACTTTCCTGCTTACATCAGTTTGGTGATGCTTTGATATACGCTCTCTTTTAAGGTCTTCTTTACAAGATCCTTTTTTTTTTTTTTTCCCCACCTTTTCCATGGCTAATCCCAGTTCCTCCATTAGTTACAAGTCCCTGGTTATCAAGAGAGACAAGACCAGTCACATCTCACTTCAAGTCCTTTGTTAAGCTGAGATCCTTTGGCTTTGATTTAAAACCCAGCTATCTCACAATGACAATTTTCCCACTGAGACTTTCACCTAGAATTTGGCCCCAAAGATGCCCAAAGCTGTGTCTTACTGTTACCGTGGCAACCAATTGCTTGAAGTCAAATAACAGGACATAAAATGCCCTTAGTAGTTAGCAACCTGAAAAGGAGCACCCGAATCAATAAGGGATGATGGAATAGCAGCAAAATCTTCCAGGAGACTTACTCCTGTTTTCTAGCATCCAAAAAGTTGTTCTGTTGCTATTGCTTTTCTGATATATTCAGACTGACTTTTCTTATAATTTCAATGCAAAGGCATACAGCTCTGTGAAATTTAAACCATGGCGCAACTGAAGTTCACAGTTTGTAGGAAAGAGGCCAGGGGACATTAGTCCATGAACCCTACCATCAATGATAGAGACCCACGTTTGTGTACATTATAAGACATAACTCATATGCGGACAGAGTAAAGCATACCCCTTTACTGAGTACTTTGCACCTGTCCTGAAGAAAGCAATTTAAAGTGTTTTTGAGATCTTGAGTACGATATATAGACACTCACATTTGCTTGTAAGAGGCAGCTTACCTTAATACAAGTTAATTCTCTGAATTATATTTTTTTCCGCATACACAGCATCAAATATACAGTGATGAAGCCTAATATCAGAAAACCTGACACAGTTTCAAATGTTATTAGATCTACCCGCAAACGCAGAGGTGAACAGACAAGGTAAGTATTTTGGCCAGGGTAGACAGTCTGTTTGGTTTCAGCTTGGTATTTTCCATTAAATATTTTTAATTAAAGCTCTCTGAACTAGCACTACTGGAGCTGGAGCAGGAGGTGGAGTTTTGCTGATGGCATCAACTATGATTAATGAAGCATTATGAAACAAGCATCACAAACATTATACAACTATGTATCAAAAATAAATAAATAATAATGCAGGCACAAAAGCCATCTAGGTCCACATTTAAGACATTACACAAGTGTCTTGATTTTCAAAAGCTTCTCTTCTTGTCCCTTCTTGCTCTAGTTCTATTGACATTTATGCAGATGTGTCAAAAGAACCTCTGAAAAGTTTAATCCAATATAATACCATTCAGATACCAAGAGAGCTCAGCACATTTAAATTGTTGCCAGAAGAGAGGTTTAAAACATTTTGGGTGTTATGGAATATTTATTGCTCAAAGAAAAATAACTCTGAAGTTAGTAAGTCAAATAAATGTTTCTGGAAATATAAAGGCTACATCTTGAGTGCAAGGCATCTGAGCAGAGCCGTGTAACTTCTTTTAGTCCTCATTCCACCTTCACAGATTTGTCTCCCTGTAAGTGATTATAAAATGATGGGCATACTGCAGGATCACCCCCCAACACAGACTATTTCCTGTGGGCAGAGGCCCTTCAGGGCAGGTGGGGATAAGGACTGGGGAGAGAGGCTGCAGAAAAAAGCACAGGTTGGTGGGTACTCTGGGGGCACTCCTACCCAAAGGTGAGGCTCTTAATGGTGATTACAAACAACAAGAAAAGTATATACAACCCCTGTACTCTTTATTTAATTTTGTGGGTCGATGAGTTAACCATCTTGCTAAAACCTGAACCATGCTCTAAAATCCCTGCATCTGTCCCTGTTTTTTATAGGCACTGGCTTCCAAACCTGGACATCTCAGTTACAAACCAACATCAAGAGTCAGGTGGAATGAATCTGGGCCCCAATATCTCCCTTCTGCAGAAAGGTATGCTCACACTATTCTCACCATCTTCTGTATTAGATTAGCAATATTAGGGTTTACAGTGAACTTCCTGGAGTCTCATGCTCTTCTCATCTGGATAGCAGATGAATAATGACCCCAGGAAATTTTTGAGTGAGCATAAGGTACATGGGGGGAAACATCAGAAAAAAAGAGTGGCCATAGTAGACTATAAAAGCCACAGTGCTTATAAAATACCTTGCTGACTTTAATCGATCTAGCTAGGTAGGAAGGGTGAGCAGGATAACCAGTTTACAGGAGGGGATACTGAATCATCATGTACGATTTCTGCTGTGTGAAAACTGTTTCTGAAGGCACTACAGCATCTATTCATTACCCATTATGATTAAAAAGAAAACACCCTCCTTTCCATTAACTGGGATGGCAGTTTGGTTGGATGCTCCACCTGTAAGAATGATGTCAACAACTTTGTACCTGACCATTGTATTTGAAGTATTGGCTAAGAGTTTTATGTGGATTTCTCCATAGCTGCTATTGCATCTGTTATTGATGTCAGTTTCCACATGATGTGTGCATTTTTTTTACCATGGATTAATTAGGAATATTTACTGTTTTGCACCTATCTTAGCAGCAGCTAACCCTGTACAGGCAAATAAAAATGTTCTGAGTGTCTGAATAAGAACCAAGAGCACTCCCTCTGGTTCTTTATGGCATAGTCCATGCTAACCACACTGGGCTCCCATCCAGGCCCGGGCAATGACGTTGCAACGAGGTTGCTGCATGGAGGATGTGTCAGGACAATGGTGTCCAGATGAGTGATGCAGGACCCATGATATTCAGGAGATGTGCACCTATACTGCTTTTGGAATTGTATCTAATACCTTACTCAAAAAAAAAAAAAAAAAAAAAAAAGCCTCGATAATCAATCAAGAGCAAGGAGCAGCACGAGGAAGGAAAGCATGTTTTAACCTTGTTCCTACAGCTTTACTTACATTTGTTACTATCTCAACGTTTGTCACAATACTGAAAATCTTACCACAGGCAAAATGTCTCAACAATATTGTTTCCATTTCAAAACTAGGCGCAGAATTCCACTCCTGCAAAGTCTGCCTTGACAAGCATACAACACTGAGCATTGTAAAGTAAAATCAAACTGAAGTGGCAATTCAGAAAAAATCCATGCGCAGAACACATTAAAAATTCACTGCAACATCACTGATCAAGCATGAGGTCTTAGGTTACATGAAATGAGTTACTAAAGCACAAATTGTTCTTGAGAGCTACTTATCTTGCTCTCCATAATTAATTTAATACCTTAGATGAGAGAACAAAGGTTAAGGCTTACTCTCCAGTGGGGTCACTGTTGGAGAATAGCCTCTGATTTTTCTTCTACGGAAGTTCAAACACATCCTAAAAATGCGGGGAATAATCCATACAGCTCGTGTGAATGTACTGGAATTAGATCGGAGCGGTTCACGTCAGCTGTCAAAGCTGAATCCTGTGAGAAGACAAAGTGTGTGGGCCATAGGAAGTAAATTATCAGGCAATTAACACTCTATATGCATAACAAAGAAGTGAAACAAGAAGGGGGAAGCTCAGCCCAGGTTTGGCTGGGTGCTCTGATCACAGACCAAGGAGTTAGCAGGCAGGGTTAATGGTCCCTTCCTCCAGAAGGATGCCATTTAGAAACCTGTAAGCCCTGGGTATCACTTTTCATGGCTGTTAAGCCTTTTCAACCCAAACTTGGCCTTCACTTTTTGTAGAAATGGAAAAGTAGAGGAACCCCAGGGTGAAGCTTGATGAGGCCTCCACAAGTCCCAGGTCCTTCCACCAAAGGATATCCCAGGGGAAGAAGGGAAGGCTTTGGGAAATGGGCTGTGCATTTTGATGCATGCACCTGCCCCCTTGTTCTCCAGTCTTCCTGGGCTTAAAACCTTCCTAAGAAAAGCAAGAGCCTAATGCAGCTGTGCAGTGAGAAGTGAGCGCCCACTCCAGGGTGCACACCCGTGTGTCACGGTGCAGCCCTGATGGCTTTGGGGACATCAGGCCAATCCGTACCCAACGGTTTTCTGAGGTCCCTATATATCCCCCTTATTAATCCTTTGACATTAGTAGCTGGTAGCCAGCCACAAGCTCTGGAGGGAAAGTGACATGTCCCTGGTGGCTTAGTGGATGAGTCACTTAATAATGGTGAGCAATAAAGGAAATCGCAACCCCTGCCTTTCTACTGAGCGGGGCTCCCTTTGCACCAGCTGATTGCCTGGCCCATTACCTCTGCTTTGGTAACATTAACGTAGGCCTGTATCTCCACAAAGATCACTTAAGCCCAGAGCTTCACCCTTTAAAAGATGTTTACTGTGATTCACTCTCGGTATTATATTTCTTACTGGACCTGCACTAATGCTTCCATTCTGGACTGAAAACTCCCATAAAACTGAAAACACTCCTTTAGAAGATCCCTGCTGTTACACGATACGTTGTTTGTTGCCAGCGTGATCTTTATACCTGGTGGTGTTCAGATAAAAAAAAGCTGTTATTCCTCTTTGCTGCCAGAAGACAGCAGCAGCAGCAGCTGTGGGGCCACAGGGGACAGTTACAGGTAGACCCTACATACAGGAACCTACTCTTAAAGACGTGGTTTTAATTGAAGAAAATCACCGTACACGCTGGGGCAGATCTTTCACTCTTGTAAATCGGAGTGACGCCAGCGGAGCTCTGTCATTTTTAATGCCTAACATTCTAACCCAGAAACTTCCAGGCCATAAACCAGGGAGCAAGTAGCTTCCCCTCCCCCCGGCACCGAGCAAAGAAGTTAGGAGGTGTTCAAGGCATAATTCCCAATCTGAAGATGTTAATCCCTGCCTCTCGGGGTTACAAACTTCAGCCTTTTACTGGTCAAAGACCCCTAACACTGTTAATTTTCCTGAGTGAACTTCACTGAGGATAGGTTAAAAGGTCTGTTGGTTTCAGGTATTAGATACTCGATGCTTCAAATAGTCCTACCAAATTAGGTCTGCATCCAAAATGCAGACCTGGCATCTCCTCCCCACTACAAATGTTTTGTGTATCTTTTAGCCATTAGTATTTATCAAAGTCAGCAGCCCCATGGTGCAGAGCAGAAGCCTGGAGAGCAGGAGAAATGCAGTTCGTTTGTTCCTGAGCTGGGACTGAGCTCAGCCATTTGCACCACGCTGGTTCGGACATGTCCACACATGGGGCATGCCTCCTTTTGGTACCCGAGCAGGAGCCAATTATTAGCCGCAAGCACATGAGAGATCAGAGTTTCTGGAAAACAGAGAGATCTTTCAGAAATGTCACCCCATTCTGAGAAGTTAACACAATGAAGAATCAGATTTTAAACTGGTATTTTTAGAAACGGAGTCTCTGTTTAAGAGGAAAATTGCTGGCAAAGATCATTCAAAACCTTAGCATGCTCATGCTCAAACCTCAGGCTTTGTTTAAAGCTTGCAATCTCAGCATCTTTGCAACTGCAAAATACCAGTTCTTTCACTTCTGTGTTACCTGCATCCTTTCGTGCCCTTGAACCTCCTTTCTCCATTGCACCTGGCTAACAATTGAAGTGTGTCAGTCAATGCTCACCTGCGATTACATACTCAGGGTATAAAAGGGAACATTAAAAATAATACAAAGTATTTCATCTGGAGGACTTGGGTGTGGTGTAAGGAGAAGATGTATATGATAGAGAAAAGAAAATGCTTCTCCTTCCTCACCTGAACAGATGTGTGTGACTTCACGATGTGCTTCTGTTGGGCTCTGTTATAAAATGAGAGTTGAACATTGTGTTCTGCTCCAATTTTAGTACCATCTCCACAGATAATACAGAGCACTTCACAGACTTTTCAAGAACATTTCTTTTTCCATAATGTTTACGGAAAAATAAATTTGTCACACTACCTTGCAAAAGGCGGTTGCTTTGTTGACCACATGTCAAAGAGAAATTCAGACATGGAAGGCCAGAAACAAGATTTACTTTAATCCTACTAATCCTGAGCTGTTGATTGGTACAAGGCACCATTACAGCCGGGTAAGCTTCCCAGGCTTATCATCTGATTCTGTTTGGAGTCATGAGATCACTTTGGATTCTCACTTTTTCCCTTGTAAGGGGCAACATCACTGCCTCATGTTCCACTTTCTGCTATAGGCAATAATGAGCAGAAGAAACCATGAACCATTGCCAGCAAATGCAGAAAACTTGAGTTTGTATTACTGAGTCCTGACAATGTGTTCTACCAGGGAGGGTGAAATGAGAAAAGCTGGGCCTGTCCTCACGGCAGGTAGCAGTCTGCCTGGGTAAATACAGGGCCTTCTTACGCTGACTTCATTGAGCCATCTTCAGAAGCTGAAATAATACTTTGGACAGGAAGGCTTGGCTTCGTTTTGCTTAGGGAAAGAGGTGAAGAAACGTGCCTCCCCAAACATTTTCTAACCGATGTGAGGACCACTGGCTAGCTGGTGGGAGCCTGTTAATAACCCTCTTCCCAGAGCCTCTGGAAGCAGCCTAAGGACTTCCATGGGTCTGTGGATTATGAGGTTGAAAACCACTCTCTAGGCATGGAGCACTGACTCAGTCCTGTTAACAGCAGCAACCTGTGCACCCACAGGGGGAAACTGCACTCACACCACCTAGCTGAAAAATGAGAAGGGCCTTTGCAGCAGGGTTGTCTGATAATTGAACAATTTGCTACATTTACTTTTTTAATATACTGGTTATATCGTGTGCTCCAATTTGACAGAGCTGCATCATAGTCCCGAACACCATATTTGGTTTGTTTTATACCTCACTAGGATATTATCTCTTTATCTGCTGCCCGCATTCCAGACCCTTTGGAAAATTCCTCCCCTTGAAGCTTATCTAGTTGATGGCTAATTAGAAGGGTACAGATCCCAATATATGCAAAGTACCCCATGTCACAATGTTATCAGGGTAACACCATCATGCCAACAATGCGGTTTGGGCTGAAGTAAAAAGATACATATTCAGTTTTAGGCTTAACTTTATCTCGTGTCTTGCAGATAAAACTTAAAGGGACAGAAGATGAGAAACAAAAAGCTACTGAGTCGCAGTTTCATCTAGAAAGAAAAGGTGAAAGTTTTAAAGAGGTGAGAATGGCTGTTACATTGTTTTTTACTTTAAATTCAGGGATTAACACCTCAGAGGGGTTTTTGAGACTGTGACGGTCTGTTTTTTTCCGTCTTCATGGCATCTCTGCAATGGAGCCCACTACATTTCTGAGGCTCTTAGGTGCTATGGTAGTACAAATGATAGCTGGCAGTAAAAAACACAACCTCCTACACACACTATCAGTATAAAGCAGATGATTGAGAACAGCTCTTACAGTCCCTTTTAGCAGTGGATGCAATTAATTTGTTAACATTTCCCTGTAGTCTCACAAAGAAGCTGAACAACATGGAAATATAAACCAGATAATAAACGTATGTTGTTGATTCAGCTCAGCCCTAAGAAGTTATCCATCGTTTATACTGAACATCTTCATGCATCTTAAAGGAGAATCCCATCTTCTGTGAGTGCATAGTGCATTCCTGAGACTGTGGAGTCCTTCCAAACATAATAAAATATGCCACACCACTGTCACCAAGACAGAGCTCAAGAACTGCAACGAAGGTTAATAGCTGTGGCGGTGGGGTGTGTAACACTGATCAGCATCTCTGTTTACTGGTCTCCAGCCTACCCAGCTCTTGCCACTTTCCAGGGGAATTTTTAAGGTTATTGATTTATTTACAGAAGTATGATTTGCAAAACAATTGAAAGATGTCCGGCTGTCCACTCCAGAAGCACGATGTGATAAAACCCAACTTTGGGAAGTGCTACCTGTCAGAAATGTCAAATGGAAGCAGACGGGAGAGGCAGCAGCTCCTGGATAACTAAGAATTTGGGATGCAGCGAGGGGTAGAAATTTCTGCATCTGTGAGAACCTGCTTGGGGGAAGACAAAGAGCCTTTTAGCTCCTGTGGTTAACAGAGCAACAACAATTTTCACCGTTAAGAATTTTCACCCTGTTATACTGGAAAAGACATCTCTGAATAGCCTTAGTCTGCAACAGTGTTGTCCTTGCAAGGAGTTATTACAGTGGGATCGGGAAATTGCTCCAGCAAGTCGACTGAACTTCTTTTAAAATTGCTTTCCTAACAATTTTACTGGTGAGCTCATTCTGCAGTTGGGCAGTGGGCATCTCTGTGTCTGTTCCCATCAAGATGCGGGCAGCTCAGAGGTCTCTCTGATGTCCTAGCTTCTTGACTTCTGATTATATACAGCTTACACTTCTGACAGTTCACATAAATAGTCTTATTTAAAGCAGACCTGATGATCTCTTAATGCTTTTCAAGGCTAAAGTTTCAAAAGAGTTTTTCTCTTCAATTTAGTTTATGGCAGCCCTGTATTTCACAGCTGGTTTTAATGTATTTTTGGAGACTATATGGAATCAGTATTTGAGTTATATGGTATGTATATCAGATGAAGCCATAGCCACCATTCCCTGGCAAACTGTTAGATCAAATGAGCTGAATCTCCTCTACTTTATTGCCTAATTAATTCTTCAACGATCACTGAATTGCAGGAGTGGGAACCCTGCCAACTTTGGTCACACTCTGTATTGGGTTATGCCAGAAAGGATTGGAAAGTGAGGGTTTTCTTTAATCTCAGTTCACAGAGGGAAACTTCTAGGTAGGTGGGCAGGGGCTTCTTTTGCCTGCTCGAGCAACTGAATAGCAAGAGGAAGTGGGTCTTCAGCCAGGGGCAAAATCTCCAGGGAAAAGCAAATCCCACTGGGGAGCAGGGCCATGAAAGTGCTTGCATTCCTCAGTGCCAGCCTGCTGCTAAACAGGATTGGGTTGATTATCTGCAGCTGAGTCTGCCTTGGACGACTAGATCTTTTGTAGCTTTTGCAAGCCCTACCAGCAGTGGGAGAGCAGATTAGTTGGAGAGGTAAGTCACGGGCTGCTGAAGATGGACTCATGGCACAGAAAGATTTGTCTGAGAGCTGACTCTGAGGAATTCAAGAAACAATATCTTAGGAAGAGCTTTGGAGCTAACAGGGTGCTGTTAGACACAGGACCATGAGTGCAGTGTATTTTTGCAGGGCAGCACCTTTACATTTTGAAGCTTTGTCCTGTTTTTGAGCATAGGAGGACTCTTTCAGGCATTTGGCCAAGTGGCAGGTTTATTGCCTACACACTCCAACCAGAAAAATAAAAGTAATGTGTTTATTCTAGGGCCATGGGTCTGTCATGGGACCTGACACACTACCTAGCCTGCAGAGCTGGAGACCTCACTTCTGCACTGCTTTTCTGGGCTGTGCTGACCTACAGGTTGTATCCCAGAGAGCTGGGCAGCTGTGGTAGTGGGTGCTGCGGGCAAGTGGAGCTGCAGCTAAGCAGTAGAAGAGCTGCTTTCTTCTTTGCTTTCTGTGGAAGCCAGCTTGGGTACCAGAAGGCGTATGACCGCATGCTACTCCATCTGTGCAAATAATGCGGGCAGCAGAGCACATACTGTCTTGGCTACATGACTGACACGTACATGGCAGTCTGGGTATCTGCGCAGGGCCGCATCGTGTCTGTTAGCTACACCTTGAACAGCCCAGGGGCAAAGAAATGAGCATATGCGAAGACCAGCGGGCTCAGACCAGCCATTCACCTGTCCAAGTGTTGCCTTCAACATTTGGAAGTGCCAGTCGAGAAGAGCATCCAGGCCTGCCCATTTTCCCTTCACACTCCCAGCATCCACAGCTCATGTATTTAGGATGCCCTCAACCCAGCCTCCTACCTTTAACATTTGTTTATATAACTGCGGTCCATGAATTTGCTCCATTTGTCTATGGCAATAGGGTGGAAAGACTGTTAGAGAGGAGACTGATTTATAAGATGTTGTAGATGTTGCGACTATGCTTGTTCCTGGTATGAAAGATGCAGTTGAAATCTTATGAACGAATGCCATCATTTTTACTTAATGTGTAAATAAAGTCAGATCAGGCTTCGGTGTGGGTTCAACTAAGGTCAGTGACACAACCTGTTTTAAGGGAAGGAATAAAATGGCCAGAGGCTAATAGAAAACTCAGGATCTGAGACTTAGTGGCTGTTTTACATTTGGATGGCAAGCAATCAACTTTCAAATGCTATCCTGGGCATTAGGGAGCTCTTCTTTTCCAGTAGACTGAAACTCCTGGATAGGAATCGGGCAGAGGTGTGAGAGCTCAGCACTGTGGTGAAGACCAGCAGCAGACACAAGGAAAAGTACTCAGGCAGATTTTGTGTTTCTGATGATTTGCTGAGGACTTCATTGGTTCCTAAATGATCTTCCATCATGTTTCACTGTATTTTTCTCTCACATGTGGCTTCAGTTCTTATGCTGGATTCAATCCCATGCTGTACAACCCTCTGAGGATTTGAGAGAGATCTCCTCAAAAGTAAAGCAGAATTTCTTCATGTGCACAGAAACATCACTCCTGGAGGGCTGGTGCTCAGAGGGCATGCAGGCAGTACCTTCCTTCTGGTATCTTGGCTCACATCTGCAGTGGTTTCCTGGGCACCACTTTCCTTTAAAAGCTGTCTCTGATGGGCCACTAAAGCAAGCAAATTTCTGCTACTAACAAAACTCCTGCTTTAAGCCTCACTGTCTTTCCTGGAAGAAAAGCCTTCATAAACCTTCTTGAGAGACCCCACCTGGAGCACTGTGTTCAGCTCTGGGATCCCCAGCACAAGGAGGACATGGACCTATTACAGTGTGTCCAGAGGAGGGCCACAAGGATGATGAGAGGGCTGGAGCACCTCTCCTGTGAAGACAGGCTGAGAAAGTTGGGGTTGTTCAGCCTGAAGAGAAGGCTCCAGGGAGACCTTGTAGTGGCATTCCAGTACCTAAAAGGGGCTACAGGGAAGCTGGGGAGGGACTCTTGGTCAGGGGATGTAGTGATAGGACAAGTGATAATGGTTTTAAACTGAAAGAGGGTAGGTTTAGATTAGATATTTGGAAGAAATTCTTCACTCGGAGTGCGGTGAGGCCCTGGCACAGGTTGCCCAGAGAAGCTGTGGATGCCCCATCCCTGGAGGTGCTCAAGGCCAGGCTGGATGGGGCTTTGGGCAACCTGGTCTGGTGGGAGGTGACTCTGTGGCATCCAGGGGACAGATAGCTGTGGGGTGAGGAGCCTGTCTCCGTGCTGCTCTTCTACCTTGGCCTCTCCAAGGGCCAGAGGAAGGAGTGTGCTGATCTCCCTCTGCCAGAGTGGGCCCACAGGAAAGTGGATGCTCTTCAAAGTATTTTTACCTGAAAAAGTGAAGTCCATGGGAGTTCATGGTGAAAGCAAGAGTGGAATTGTGCTTGTTCTTTCACTGTCATTCTAAGAGGAGCTCTTGGTATGGTGGACCTCGGGTACACTGGAGACACCCATTTCCCTTCAGTGTTTAATGTACAAAAATGAAGTGGAACGGCTTGTTCTTTTTGAAATATCAACTCATCAAAAGTTGCTACAAGTGCAAAACACTAACTCATCTGGTATTTTCAAGTGTAGTTGTGAAGTCCTTGCATATAACTCAGATAAACACAACATTAAATTAACTCAACAAAATCACCTGTTTTTCACCACATACATAGGAAAGTCCTAGAGAAGTAACCACACCACTTCAAAAAGTAATTTAGAGGACATAAGACTGTATTAATAGTGTAAACAATACTAATATACTTCTTTTCGTGCTGAAAACATTCATCTATATTTCCAGAATACTCAATGGCATCTCAGTTCTTTTAACACTGCTTGTACTTAGTTGTGGATGATTTATCCTTGGAGTAAGAATCAAGAAACTCCTGTCTGAGCCAGAAAGCATCCAGAAGGTGAGGAAGAAGTGGCCAGGAAGGTTGGCCAAGAGCTGTGAAGCAAGGAAACATTAATTCCCTACCCTGCATACCCTCCCATGGCTTCCCCCAGTACCATCTGCAGAAAAGCAAGGTGGAGAGAGCAAGGTAGGTGCGGTGTGCCATGGCAGAGCACAGGAGCAACTCCACAGCAAGCAGGGCTGCCAGCCCAGCAGGAGACCCCATGTGGCACCGGTGGTGGCACCCCCAGGCAATTCGAGACACCCACCACCCCGCACAGCTGCGGACACCGCTGGTCACATCCTGGCATCACTGATGGAGGTGCCTCCCCGGTATGCCCAGTCCTCTGTGGCTGGTGTTGTGATGAGGCTCCTTGGCCAGAACTGGATGGGAGCGCAGTGAGGGAACTGGCGCACAAGGAACGCTTTCATTCTGCGAGCAGTTGTTTGATTTGGCTGCAAAGCTCTCTCACGTGCCTGCAATGCTATAACCTTCATCGATAGATACGGATCAGCATTTGTATGCTCAGCACCTTTGCTTGCATCTGAATTTTTTCCAAACCAAGAAAGTTACACAGATCTGGCTGATCTGGCTGCAGCTTAAAAACTTCCTCTTTTCTGCTCCAGCCTGTAGTAGCTGGCTGCCGGTGATTAGTCTGCTAATTAGCAAGGGTGGACCAGGGGAAAAAAAAAAAAAAAGAAGAAAAAAAAAAGAAGCAAAAGCTTTTAAATCAAAGACATAACCCCCAGGCACATAATTCAGGGATCACCATATTCTGAGAGAAGTTGTTTGCCCTGGAATACCTGTATTTACATTTCACATGGCGTGCCATCTCCTGCACATTCTTTCCAGAGAGATAATATAGGAGAAAATTATACTTAATATTTTAATAACAGTTAACTGTGAACCCCTAGCCTCACTACCACATAAAGGAAACGACCCAGGAAGAAACACTTATGGGGGAAATTTATAGTAGCTGTGCAGCTTACTCAGAATTATTGCAGACTTTCACCACTATAATGAAGGCAGGCTTGGTTCCTCGGGCTTGCCCATACTCAACCACCTGAAGTTGTAAAGCTCCTGCAGAATGAGCACCGATGCACGCCCAGAAGTATCCTTCCTGCCATAGAAAGCCCTGCAGTGCAACTGCAGCTTTCCATGCTCATGGTGGCACTGAGCTGTATCAGCTTCATTTAGCTTCAAACTTATTATGCCCCCCTAATGACCATCCCCAAGATTTAAAAAACAAGTGAAAGACAACCATCGTGCTCTGAAATAGCTGCATGTCCTATATTTCCCTTGTGAGTAAGACCCCAGAACAGACCTGCAAGGCTCACCTCTCCTTCCTAGCATGTGCCAACTAGCAGAAATCCAACCAGAGCTGCATGGCCCCATGGTGACCAAGTTAACAAGGAGACAGAAGTCACACAAGCAGCAGCCACCAGCCCTGAAAAACAGCTTTGGACCCTTGGTAGAAAGCAGTTGCCTTTTCTAGTGTCCTATGGACTATTAGAAGGACTGGCCTGTGTCATCTCCTGGGCAAGAGAGCATCACAGCTCTCCATGCCAACTCCTCCTTAAGAGCTGTGTAGCAGGAAGAGGATAAAATTGCATTTGGAAAGCCTCTCCCTTTCCATCCTGGTTAAGTGGACAAGTAGGAAGCTGAAGCTGTGGGAGGCAAAGAAGTGCACTCTTCCCCTATGCCACAAGTGAAGCCTCATGGGTGCATCAGGTGAGTTTCAGGACTATCCACACTGGCATTTCTCTCTTCAGCAGCTGATGTGCCACCCACGGAGCACACTTTGTAAGCTCAGTCCCTCCCATTTGCATCAATTTTGTCCATTACCAGGCCTGAGGACCCTCACAGGGAGATTGCTGGGCACAAGAAGAGAAAATAATTCACCGCCTCCTTAACAGCAACATAGCATGCAGCCTGCACAGCTCTGAGAGCTGGTGGTGCTCAGGGGGCTCACACCCAGAGCACGTCTCCAGCTCCAGAGGCTCTCCCTGCTGCAGGCAGATGAGATGCAAGAAGTACGTTTCCCATTAGCAGGGCACCCCTGGGGGACCACACAAGCACATTCCTCTCCATCCCCTCGAGAAAAATGCGGCCTCCAGCCTTTCACCGTGTCAGCACAAAGAGTAATTCACATGCATATGAATGCATTTGGCTAATCATAGTGTAGGGATAATTCTCTGTATATAATTACATGCTGTACTAGGCAGTTAACACTGCAGGGATGTTAAGATCTGCGTCTATGTAGGAAGGGGGATGGAAGGTTATTATGCAATTTTCACAGGGCAAATGGGCAGTTTCAGGCCTGCCGGTGTATTTTGCATAGACACTGAGCTGAAATCTATATCTAACTCAGTGCAGCCCTGATTAAAACCAGAAATAACTGTTCCTGGTAAGATTCAATTTAAACTCTATCCCCTTATCTTTGTCAAAAACTTATGTCTTTGCATGGGGATCTCCATCGTACTGATAGCTGAAGCTGCCTGGCTTGCCAGATTATCCAGAAGTCTGGTCCTGTGCATCACGTTCACTCTCTCACTTTCAGAAGTTTTGAGCAGTTGTATATCTCATATGGCAAGGGATTAGCAAGTACCTAAGATGTCTGAATATCGTGACATCTTGGTCTGAGGCTAAGAGTTTTCTGAATTCTGTTATTGAAGGAGACATATGGAGCCCTTTGAGTAGAAATAAAATTAGATAAACCTCAAAACAGAACACCCTTTTCCCCATTTAAAAAAAAAAATATATCTACAGAAATAAAATCCAAGATAGAACAGAAGTTGAAAAAGAAAAGTAGAGCAACATTCTTGAATTAAATGTCAAAGGGAGGGGGAAAAGGATTAAAACAACACTTGGGATAAAAGATATAAGGAAGTCTAGAAGTATCAGTAATTTGACAGGAAGGGAGCTCCAAGCAGTCACAAAATACAAAGCTGGCTTCCAAAGCTCAGGAATCAGGCTAGAAAATTATGTGTTTTTAAAAGAAAGGCAACTTTACTCCAGTTTCTAGGCCTTGAGAAGATACAGCAGTCTTCTTTTGTTCTAAGTTATTTTTGCTCTGCTGTCACCACAGCTAGAAGCTTAATTCATACAAGTCTGAAATTCTTGAACAATTAGTCGGCTTTCTGAGAGGCCACAAATATTAATAGACTCATGAGAAAGTCTTATGAACTGGCAAGGCTGAATCAGGAACCCCTAGTGTCAGAGCAAACCCAAACAGAGACAACATGAATTGCTGACTGAAGCCAGGGCAAATCTCCCTATAAATCCTGCGTGAGCCAGAGATTTTCTGTGTGACCTTTGGCAATTTGTATGGTCTTGGTGTGTTCCTCTGTCTACTCAGCTGGAAAACCGGTTTAAAAAGAAAAAAAAAAAGCAGGAGCTGACCAAAAACCAGATGCTGAGTATGAGCTAAGCCTTTCCAGGTAAATAAATTATTTTAAAATAATTATGATAATACAAAATGTTCGGCATACCTCTTGTTTTACTTTATATGTTTACTGCTGGACCTGAGCCCATTTACCCCAAGAGGATGAACATAATGACACTTGAGAGGAGGGATCTGATGCCAAATCAGCAGGGAGAGCCATCAATCCTTGCAGGGAATGTTGGACTGCCAAAGGCAACACTGTGATAACAGTGGATCCCACCCAGACTTCCAACTCAGCTCATGGCTGAGGCCAAGACCAACGTCAAAAGGCTTTCTCCTATGCAGAAAGGGATGAAGAAGCTACTGGGGCACCCAGGAAAGCCCTTGAGCTGTTCTACATGGGACTGGAGAAGTCCTTCAGGGAGCTCAAGGCAAGATCTCCTCATTGGCAAGGGCTGGATTGGATCCTGGGATCCTGGAATCTGCTGCTGTGTTGTCTGGTGGAAGCCATTCATTAGAGGTAATTTTGGGGAGAGGTTGAAGACATATTCCAGAAAAGCTTTTTTTGTTTGTTTGTTTTTTGTTTTTTCTTTGTTGTTGTTGTTGTTTTTTAATCTCTGATTTACTGCTGGAGTTCACTTACAAGCATTTATTTACTACTGTTGGCAGGCTGAGTGCACGCTGCCGAACAGATTTATCTGTAACACTGCTGGGTGGTCACTGTTCTTGTGTAGTAAGATTAATTGCAAAGACTCCTAGGGCATTTGGTACTGGGAAGTTTAAACTATTTAAGTAAAATAATAATGCATTTTTCTCCATGGCCTCATCCATCTACACTAGGAAAGTCAGGATCCGTAACAGGCTGGTGGTGCAACCCCTCAAGCCATGGGGAGGAAGTGTGGTTACGCAGCACGGAGAAGGGTTTTATACCCTATCAGCTAGTTCTCCAGGCATGGCAAGGCAGCACAGGGCTGAAAACACTGAAAACTTGTCTTTGCTGCTCCCTTGGTTCCTATGGGGACGCCATGGCTATGGGCTGTAAATATTTCATTCTCCTGGGTTTCCAGACCTACTGTTTCTGTTTAGCCACCAGTGAATGTGCAACACCAGTAGCTGGCTTAGAAACTAATATCCAAGTCCTCAAAAATGTTTGCCTTCTTCTGGCACCCAAATTCTATTGATTTATCTTAGTTTGATTTGGAAGGTCATCACAAAAATCCTGCCAATAATCAATGCAAAGTATAGCTAACTCTTTAACTGCAAAGGACTGAGCTGAGCTTTTCTTCTTGCCCTACCACTGCAGTGAGTGTGGGAAATTCTCACGGGGAACAGAGTCAGTGCTAACCCAGCGCGTGTCTCAGTCCTGGCACCAGAGGTGGGTGATGTGAGCAGGGAGGGAAACTGCTGGTCCCCACTCCCTGTGGCCATCCTGTGACCATGGTGTGCAAGCACAAGTCCTTCCGTGCCGGGCCACAGAGGCTACTGGACTCCACTGGCTTCACAGCCTCATGGCATGGCCCCTGCAGAAGTGGTCGTATGTGCTGGGCAGCAGGTGGGCTATGGGAGACACCCCACATGCTCACACCCATGCTATGGGGGGCGAGTTGCGTGAGGGAGGAAGGGTTAGAGGGAGAGCTCTTCCCTGAACAGATACCAGCACTTATTATGCAGAGTACCAGTAATTATCGAGCTTATTTTTCTATTAACTCTTAGGGGGAGGAGACAACTCTGCTATAAAAGGGTATTTTTATACTGATTCATTTTATGGCTTTGCACCGAGTAAGGTTGAACCTACTTGCCAAACCAAATACGAGTTTTCATAAAGCTTTTTGGACTTTGCCAGTTTGGGAACATAGGGTGCCATTTTTTTCTGGGGAGCATGGATTGCTGGCTGGGATTTTTCCTTTTTATACTTCAGTGACCCCTTTTTTGGCATTAGCATCAATTTCTCATTTCCTTACAACTGAGCAGGCAATAACAAGAGCTTAGGCACACAGCGACTTCTGCTAAAGTCACAGGCACATACATCAAGCAGAAGCTTCACAGTCGAGCTGCTGGACCTCAGACAGCAAATACCCTCCCTCTGGTTCTCTAGCTCTCCAGCTACAGGACAGCAAATTCAAGTGCTAGCTTTTTCCACTTTTTTTGATCTTATCAATGTTTACAAATGTCTTAAGTGTAGGAGACAGAGGGATTTGGCCAACCTCTTTTCAGTGGTTTGTGGGGACAGGCCAAGAGGCAATGGCCACAAAATGGAGCACAGGAAGTTCTGCACCAACATGTGAAAGAACTTCTGCATGGTGAGGGTGACGGAGCACTGGAACAGGCTGCCCAGGGAGGTTGTGGAGTCTCCTTCTCTGGAGATATTCAAGGCCCGTCTGGACGCCTACCTGGGCAGCCTGCTCTGGGGAACCTGCTTTGGCAGGGGGGTTGGACCCAATGATCTCTTGAGGTCCCTTCCAACCCCTACAATTCTGTGATTCTGTGATTCCTCTTCTTTGCCATAGGGAGGCTTATCATGAAAAATGGTGTGACAAGGGACACTATGTTCTCTCTAGGTGATGTCCAGGCCCATTCAACCCAGGCCTGCAAGTCCCCTCCTTTTCCTTTTCCACTTTGTAAATAAAGTTTCAGTTGACTGTACTGTGTCTGGGACAGCTGAATAATCAATGACTGAACAGGAAAAAAAGCTAACAGAAAGCACTGCCCTCTTATTTTATTTTGTTTTTATTACAAAATGACATTATTTGATGGCTTCTTTCATGATTATATCTTGAAGCAATTTTAGTGGAAGTGCTGAAAGAACCAGGGTCGCAGTAGCTGGCTTGTGACAATCGTTGAATATATAACAATATTAGTGCCAGCAAAGCTGACACTTTAATGGTAAAGTTACCCATTCCCACCAGAAAAAGAAGTCATTTTTCTGAAGTGCATTTGTAAATTAAACGCACAGCAAAGCTCCTCTCTGCACCTTTGAGCACAGTGGTTAGTGACAGAGGCAGATCAGAAGGTGGGGAATACAGCCCTGCAAGAGCTGAGCTTCATTTCATTTTTTTTTTCTTTTCCAATAAAAGGGATAGATATTTTTCACAAGTGGAAGGTTGCCATTGCCTTATTTTTTATTTTTCTATTTTTTTAAGAAAGGTCTTTTTGCCTCTCTCAGCAGAACTGGAGTATTCTTTTTCTGTAAAAATGTCACATTTTCACCTACGGCAAATTCATGGAAATTTATAAAGATTTACAACAAGACGCAAAGTTTTAATTTCCATGAATATGCCCCAGGTGAAAATGTGACATTTTTACAGAGAGGAATGCACCATTCTCCTCAGCAAAAGAGTGTTTTCCTAACAAAATAGCAGCTCATTTTTAAAAGCCGCCTTCAATTACAGTTTTTAGAACCACGAAAGGAAAGTTTAACACGCCCATAAAACCCACTCCTTTCCCATTTTGCCACAAACAGGAGCGTCTCAGTTGTAGAGACAGCATTATTTCTATTGCCATTACATTCAGGATCTTTAATCACGGATCAAGACTCCGTCATGCCAGGCACTGCCCAGGGAGAGAACAGAAGGCTGGTCCTTGCTTCAAAGAGTCAAGCCCCTGTGGCAAGAGGCGACAGCATGGGAGAGTAGACGAGATCAGCACAGGGCTGGAAGATGATGTACCACAACCTGTGCCTTGTGCTGAGAGCGAGGGGGGGTCACCCCATTTGGCACGAGAAGCCAACAATGTCCTGCTGCTGCAGGACTGCAAGCACCGTACCGGGGTACAGCACCAGGAGCACCAGTTATAAGCTGTTTGGCACACCTTAGGCCTACTTGGGGCTGTTAAGGCCTCAGCTGGAATATTTTGTTTAGTTTCATACCTTTTTTTTTTTTTAAGAAAAAGAAGAAAAAAAAAAAAGATGGCCCAAATCCAGTTCTCCAAAGTAGCAAAACCAATTAGAGATCTAGAAAACATGATTTATGAAGTAAGACTGAAGGAAATAGGGTTGTTTAGTCTAGAGAAGTCAAGACTGAAGGGAGACAATAACAATCTTTAAATACATCAAAGTTATCTGCAAATATGAGGGAATAATTCTGTTCTCCGTGTTCACCGATGACAGGATGGGAAATAATGGGCTAAGATAGTCGCAAAGGAGATTTAGGATAAACACAAAAAATCTAATGTAAGGTTGATTAACCACTAGATAGATCAGCTGGGGAAACTGTTATATCTCCTTTTTTTTGGTTTGTTTCTTTGTTTGTTTTTGAATAACAGCTTAGGCAAGCATCTGTTGTGAATGCCTTTGGTACAAGCTGGTCCTGCTCTTGGGCAGGGAAGGGATCAGACCTGCAGGAATCTGTTGAGGTGCTCTGAATCACACACGCTGCCCTGATGGAGCTACAGTTGCCTGATAAGCAAAAAAAAAAAAAAAAAAACAAAACACCAGGGGACTGAGCAGAGGCATGGATGAGAGACTCCGAGAAATGCTGGGCAAGACTATCTTTCACAGTCATTTCAAAACCCAGTTTGTAAGATTTATGGCGTGTGGAGTGTAATATATCCTGTGGCATGTATTACAGCCAGGGGCCTTTGGCATGTGCGTATGCTGGAGTTTAAGGCCGTCACTAATGATTCCCAATGCTTCAAAGTTTGGTGCAATCCTGCAGCTTTTTGAGAACATGATTGGCACTGGAAGCCTTTCAGACTTTTAAGACCTTGTTCCTCTTGGGCATCCAGAGTCGCACATCTCAGCAAATTCAAAGGCATCTCTGCCTTGACTAACTTGGAGCATAATCAGCATTCACTAAAATAATAATAATAATAATAATAATAATAATAATAACAATAATAACAATAACAATAACAACAATAATAATAAAGATGATTGCTATAAGAAATGGAAAGCAGGAAACTTGGTTACATACATTGACGAGAGGTACAATGGGTGAGATTTGAGCATAGCAAGGAATCATAACTACAAAAGTACACAAAAAGGAGATTCTGGAGACATGCAGAACAGCCAGGGACTTGTACTCTCCCCCAAATTTGTTCCTGTGGTTTGGAGGTTTGGGTCAGACCACACAGATCACAGGGAGTTTGAAACAACAAGGGAGGGAATTGGAGAGACCTATACCGCAGCCAACGAAACCCTAGAAGTGATTTGTAGTGAGTGCCTTGGTCTCACCCATCTAAAATCCCTTTCAAGTGGAGCAGAAGGGAGAGGCTATGGATGCCACAGCATCCTACTGCTTCAGAGGTGGTAGCTGTTTTGGAACGGGCGTGTTGGGCACCGAAGGTATGAGCAGATAAAAAGATTATCCAGATGCCCTGCAGCTTTCTTCTATGGTATGTAGCTGGTGCTGCAAAGAGTGCAGAAGCTACTTCTCTGTTACTGGGGTATGAGCACACACTTGGGCTGAGAGAAACACAGTAAAATATGGTTCTTCAGCAGTATGATACCGTCTGCTCCTTTCAGTACAGAGGAGTATGTAGCTCTACAGGTGCTTGCTTTTTTTTCTCTTTGAGCATCATGCCTCAACACACGAAGACTTTGCTCTCCGCAGACAGATGGTCACCTGATGGCTCAGCACAAAGAAGGGATGGTCAACAAGACAGGTGGGGACACCACAAATTGTGTCGGTCCTTGCCCTGCCGTTCCTTCCAGACGCAGCTTGCTGTGGGACTGTTGCCACATGGACTCAAATGCTGATGGACTCATTGCCGTAGCACTTCTGCATATACACCTACTCAACCACCCTGCCATCACGAATGCTCGTGTCTTCACTCCTCTCCTGCTAACCCAGCGGGATTTGACCAAGCCCAGTCTTGGAGCGCAAGAACATTTAATCTCCTATTGTTCTGGTTAGAGAATGGAGCATCTGGAGACCACGCACTCCGCACTTCACTCCCTCAACTGCAGCGCTGCTCCATACCATGCATTTCTGCCCAGAGAAACAAGCCGTAAGAAAATTCATACAAAGAAATAAAAATCCTAACCCATCTCAGACCTGTCCTGCTTCAAGGAGATGATCCACTCAGGAGCTTTCCCTGAAGGTGCCGCCTTTGTGTCCAGCACCAGCACAGCTCTGGTGACAGACAGGACAACTGGAGAAAGGAATGGAGGCAGCAGTGGGACATTTTCAGGAAGTGTAGCCACACACGGACCAGGTTTCCAGCAGCCAAAGCAAAGGTGTGCATGGGGTGTGTGAAGCTGCACTATGGATGCTGTCAAATGGATAGAAGAGGGTAGAAGATTTACCTCTGTGTACGCGTACAGTCTGAGTTTTCTTCCAAAAGTTTCAGTGGAAGTGCAGCTCCCTACCTCTGAGGAAAATGAATAATTTCTACAAGCTGTGTGTTCTGTGCTTGAGCTCCCTTCCTTCACATAGAGGACACTTCCCCCCCCCCCCCCCCCCGCCCCGAAATCATCTCTTCTGGATTTGTTTGTTTTTCTTTGTGTTTTTTTTTCTTTTTTTGCAAGGGAGGGGAGTTGCACATCAGAAGTCACTGGACCATTGTCACTGGGCAATGACTGCCCAGTGGACAGGAGAGGTCCCTATAGGAAATATTTTTGTTGCCAAGTGCACTCCTGCTTCTCTACTTTGTGAAACTCCTTGAAAAAAAAAAAAAAGGATAGCTGTGCCAACAGTGCATATATGCACAAGGTAGAGGAAGGTGAGCGGAAAGAAGGCAAAAGAAGAGAACAAAAATTTTTGAGAGAGACTTTCCTATGAAAACACTCTGGAAGTCAGGTTGCCTGCGGAGACTGATTCATTTCACCTTGAAGCACAAGTGTGGTTGCTAGCCTAATCCCCACAAAGCCACAAAGAACATCCACTAAAGAGTTCATTAAGCTTTGACAAACTATATGCATTGGGTTGTGTGCGTTTGCTGGGCTCTCCTGAGACAGTGGAAAGTATTTAATACACAAGCAAACATCTTAGAAGGGAAGGTATCCTTTCCTCATATATTTCCACATAAAGCATTTTTGAAAGATTTATTCGGCGTAACTTGATTATTTCCAAGCTGCCATGTAGGTCCCAAGAACGGCTCTGACCTTGGCTGAGGGTGGGGAATCAAGGAATTCAGCCCTGGAAATAGTCTTTCCAAACTGCTCCCAAGTTTGGTGACACAATTTTAAGCAGGAACTTCCCAGTTCAGTGCCCATGTGAGAGGGAAAAAAAAAGAAGCCATGTTTTTATTCCCAGGCTCAACCCTCACAAAGTATTACTGTATTTCCTTCCCAGCTTTGGAATTGCCTAGGGAATTAAGAGCTTATTTTCTTAAGGGGTACCTGCTTCAGTCGGTTCCAATGATCTACTTTCAACTCCCTTTTAGCCAGGCTAATTCACTTCATGCAGTTAAGGGAAAAAAATAACAATCAAATTAGATCATATTATCAGCGTAAGATAAAATAGCAGTGGATTTTTTTTTTTGGAGCATTATATCTCAATAGCACAATTTGGATCAAATCCAAACACTCAGAAATTCTGTAAATTTGCTTTTAAGAGCCCAGCAGGGGGGTTTCATGGAAAGCGCTCCAGTGTATGAGCGAATTTGTGAACAGTCAAGCTCATTTATTACAAGATTTAATGCGATTTTTTTTGCAGCGTGATTTGTGGAAGTCTGTGTTTCCGATCGCTACTTCCCACCATTACATTTTCATAAAAAATTCAGGAAAGTTTTGCTTTTTAAAATACTTATTACACTAGATAGCAAAACAACCAAGCCCTTAACAGGATTGTTGTTCTGTCTTTAAGGGCTTGAAGTTTGTGGGGAGACAAACATCTTTTATTAGAGCTACTGACCAGCCTTGGAAGAACAGGCAGGTCACTGGGTGCACAGACCCTTTCTCCAGGTCCGAAGCCCCCGTTAGGCACCGAAGGGTTTGCAGCTCAGGTGTCTGCAGGGGAGCGTGCTTCATCAGCACTGCTTGTCTCAGGAGTGGTTGTTCCTTACAGCGCCTTCCCATGTCTGTACCACGGGTCACTAATTAGGAATTAGTCTCTTAGAGATTGCAATCTGTAATGAAAAACGTTACTTGGCTTCCAAAGCCGGCGCTCGCCCTGCCATCCAAGCAGCGCAGCGTTTTTGGCTCTGCTGCTGCACCCCTGGGGGAGAGCACTGCTCGGGACACAACCTCAGCGGTCTGCAGGTGCTCGTTGGCTGGACACCAGCACAAACATCACGCTGCTGGTGGGATGTGTAGGGAAGGTACAGTCTCCTTAACAACAACAGGAAAGATGGCCTTTTCAATGCTTTTTTGCTTGTATATGTATGTATATTTAAAAAAAAACAAGGTTGTTTCACATTGGAAAAAAAAAAGGGGGGGAAATAATTTACTAAATCAAGAATTTGAAGATAATTTTACAAAAGTCATTATTTCAAATAGCAGAATAACAAATGGAGTTGTTGCAGTGGGCCAGCAGGAGCGATGCTCTACAGGCAGTGCAGAAACATGGCAACAACCACCACAGGTCTGCCTTACTTTCCAGCATCAACTCTTTCCAGCTGTCACCAGACCTGGAAAGGAGAGGGAAATATATAACCAGCCATTTGAAATCTGGTCTGCAGCTTCTCAGATACACGTGCTGAAAACATGTGGGCTTCAGCACTTGCACATGGGGATTTTGTTGGGGCAGAGGGTGCCTGGTGCACACCTGAACAGGGAGAGGTTTCACTCACCCCTCCCTGCCAGGGAGCCATCATCTCCTACCCCTGGCTGTCTCGGGCTGGCTCTGCACCTTGCGGAGGTTGAGCATTCAGCTGAGGGGTCTTCAGCAAGGTTTGCCTGGGGATTGGAGGCCCTACAGCAGCAAAGCTGCCATGGACAATAGCCAGTTCTGACACACTAAGGGCCAGCCTGGCCATTAGCCAGGATCGTAAGTGAAGCAGTTAATTTGCATCTAAATTACTTAGGATTTTAATCAGAGATTAATAAACAAAGGTTTCTGTAATTATTTACACAGATCACAGCAACAGTGCTTCGCACAATACAGCGGCCAGCATCGTTTGCCCCTGGGGCTGCAGGGAAATACGTCCAGAAAAGAAAAATCCGCTGCTGTGCTGGAACCAACTTCTCCAAGCAGGGCTCTCACTCCAGCAGTGGCTGTACCAGGCTAAAGTATGACTGCCCTCCTTCCCTGGGGGACAGGAGCTCTGCCACACACCCAGCAGCTGGGCAGCCCTGCTAGGATCCTGGAAGAGAGGTGCCACTGCAAGACCAAAAAGGTTCCCTGAGCAGGGAGGTGATCGGTTGTACACAGCCACATCAGTGCATGTAGCAGAGCAAGGTTCAAGAGGGACTCCAAGTGACACTTTCACTTGTCCCTGTTTAAGGATTTCAGCACACAGGTTCACAGCCCTGGAAGCTGCTAAAGAAAAACTTCGCTAGCAGGAAGGTACTGGAACACAGCACTGGTATGAAGGACATGGGTGTTTTTCCAAGAAATCAGTCCTGGCTTTAAGTTTCATTTCCCTCAGCAACGCTAGGCAAGAGCAGGCACAGCAAGACTATTGCAGCTTACTTTTTGTCAGTGGCTTGCAAACGGAAACTCAACAGCTTAACAGTTTAACACAGCTGGGGATATTCAGCTTCAATGACTAAATATGCCTGAAAGATGTCATAGCTGACTTGGAGGATTTTACATTTATTCTGCCCGAAGACTCACTGTAACACTGTTTGTCACTGCAGGTAATTGGCCCTGCTCAGTCTCTGTGTTCAACAAAGAAAGGCTCCAGATCTTCCTGTCTGTGGGTGAAGGGGAGAGCATTTTTCAGTCCATATTGGCTGTAGGTTTCAATATTTCTTTTCTAAGGAGAAGAAAGCAACTAAGTTTACAGCTGCTTCTGAGACAGCCTTCCAGGCAGGGACAGATTCACAGGGATGAGCAGAGTTGGGCACTAGAGGGAAAAAAAAAATTTACTTGGAGAGACTTGCAGCTTCTCTCTCCCACTAGCAAGTCCCTAAGCAGCTCTGGCCACACAACACACAGGATTAGGACTCACCTACCTGCTTCTCCAAACCTATTGAAGGTATACCTCTCCTTACTTTCAGCAGGTATTTACCCCAGCACTGCCTTTTACCTACAAGATACTTTTGACAGCGCTGCCCTACCTCTTCCCCTTCCTCCTTTTTGGGCACCAAAGTGCTCAGGACCCTCCCCGATCAGCTTTTTTTGCCCTGCTCCAAGCATGTGGAGGGTCCTGGCTCTAGCCCAGGTAAAGATCATTCCTGTTTCAGGTTATGCTGCTAAAGGAAAATCTCATTCATCTTTCTCATTTCCACGCTCTCAAGATACCACAAGCACCTTCTCAATATCTTCTTTTAGATAAGCTTTTGCAGCCTGGTGGGTTGTTGGTGGGGACGGTAAAGAAATGGATGGGTAAGTGGAAAGGAGCAGCCAGGACCACTGGAGGACCTGACGGAGGCACTGCTGCCTGGCACAGTTTTGCACAAGGGTCCCCTTTCTCACTGCTGAAGAGACACAATTCAGTGAAAACACCTATATTCTGTTCTGCAAAGAATTTTCCAGTTATAAAATTTGCCAAAACTTCATGTTAAAGGGGACCTCAGGAGTTCAGTTTTAAGTGTATCCAAGGATAGACAACCAACTTCTCTGGGCAGCCTGTTCCAGTGTTCAGTCACCCTCCTTGTGATAATTTTTTCCTTGTAACTGATAAAAATTTTCCTTGCTGCAGTCCCTGCCCATTGCCTCTTTTCCTTTCCCTCTGTTCCTCTGAGAGTAGCCTGGCTCCATTCAACAACTGCAGATGGCAAATAGATCCCTCCTTTGTGGCTTTGTCTCTGCCCTCCACCAAAAAGAGAGGGCTGTGGGACTCAGGGCAGCCCTCACCTCATGGAGTAATCGCAGGGAACAGTAAATGCCTGGACCAGTATTAGCTGGGAAGAAGAAAGCATTTTGAGCTGTACCAACAGGAATGTAGCCAATAGACCAAGAAAAGTAATTATCTCCACCTACTCATCACTATTAGACAATATCTGAAGTACTGTGTCTAGCGTTGGGGCCTGATACAGGAAACTCATCAATGAGGTGGTTGAAGCTCAGCAGAGGGCCACCTGGCTGGAGATTTTGCCCCATAAACGTGCTGCTGGGGAACATGGACTTGTTCAGACCAGAGAAAAGATGGTTTCAGAGAGACCTTCCAGTATCTACAAGAAGGTTACTGGGGAGATGTTGCACTTCAGTGAGGTGCACAGTGGGAGAACAAGAGGCAGTTGTGTGGTGGAGCAGGAGCAGGTGCCCAGTTTTCCCAGAGGAGTCAAAGTGTATCAGCCCTGGGCCTGGCGCCTGAGAGAAGGAGAGCCTCTGACACCTGTGGAGATTCCCCTTATTGCCCCTGCTATGTCTGACTCTTCATGCAATGAGTGTCACCATGGGCACTGAGGAGTTTAGGAGCTTCAGCATCACCCTCTACTTGCTCCCCTCCATGACCACCAGCCAGAGGTGCCGCTTCATGTAAGGAAGGCCCTCAGTGCACACACTGTGGTCTGCCTCATCCCCAGCTCCAGGGTGAGCCATGCAAGCTGCAATCTGGGGATTAGGAAGGGGGATTGTGACCTTCTGGAGGGCAGACCCTGAAAAAGAGGCAGCAGAAATGGGCTGCAGCAAGTTCCTGGCTGACCCCAGGAACACTGTGCAAACACACCACTGGCCTGGTCCTGGCTGCCATCTTGTGTGGCCTCCAGCTCCTTTGTTCATGTCCATCATGGAGAGAAATGGCATGCCAGAAAGTTTCCTGCATCCTGACTGTAAAAATAGAGGCAAAGTAGGACATTTTCTCCACTACTTTAGGGCTCTTCCTTTGTTACTGAAGCACGTCATGTAACAGTTTGCAATTAAAACCATCAACAGCATGGAAGGCCATACCACAATAGCTTTGTAGTCAATTATTTGATTTATAATTAAACATGAAGAATTTCAGCTTACTGACTAGAAAGTAGGACAAGTACTTTCTGTTTGCTTGGTTCTGTAAAAAAGCCAGGCATCCAGTCTGCAGTTTCTACAGCATGTATAATTTCTCTCCTGCAGCAAGGGCTGTCTAGACAATGTGCAGGTTAGAACAAGGTAAGTTTCAGGATGCAAATTCAAAGTATTACCATAGCAACTACAAGAAACCCCCAAATACACAAACAACTGGTGGCTATGAAACCCCCGCAGCCATCTGTGAAGGGAAACTGGGTAACACAGAGAGAGCACTGCAACACATGGGTCAGGTTTGAATTCTCCCTTCACATGGTGACACTTCGCTGGATTTATCAACGCTGTCATCAGCTTATGCAGCACGATAATTTTGCACAGCCAGTCACTGCTTCCAATCAGTCCTGAAGACAATGATTTCCACAGCTAATTTTTCAGTCATACACCAATGCCGTGTTGTCCATCTCTTCCCTCCCTACCTGTCCCTCAGACAGCAAGGAAGATTTGAAGGTGGTCCTTGTGTCAGAGTCCTCCAAAGAACACAGCCTGTCTGTATTTGTTTGTTCTAAAATAAAGGACAGAATAAAGAAAGGCACAGATATGTGCCTGTTCTCAGCTTGACTGATGAACTAAACTTTACTTTAACTTCTAAATCCTCTCCATTCATGAGCCAGCCAAATACCTGTAGGGCTGTCTCTGATAAGCACATGAGGAGCATCTCCTTGGTCAGGCCTTGCAGTTCTTCACCTGGCTTTCAGTTTTTGTGCACATAAAGTGAGGCCTGCACCATACAGCCTATTGTATGGTATGCTAGTGCTAACAGCAACTTTTACCTATCTGGTAAGCAGAGCACTGTACTGAACTTAGCCAATCTACACTGTCTTACCTGAGAAGCGGTAGCCTTGATGGTTGTTACACTTTTGTAACCACTTCACACACAAGTCTTGAGAATCTTTTTAGAAAATTTCTGTAAAGTGTACTTTTTCCACTGCCCTATTGTATGTGTAATATTACATTTTCATCTTCTGCAGCTATTTAAGAGGCCACTAGAAACTCACAGGCACTACGCTTCCAGCGGGCATGCCAGGATGCTCATGAGGGTGGCCAGATCCCAGTTTCTCTGGGATTTCCATGCTCATGTAATGAGAATGAATGCTGAGCCACAACTCATTGTCTAAGATCCAAACATCTGTTTGTGGGAAGAGGTTTTGTGTATCCATACAGCTTCTAAAAGTGACTTTCATGTGAACACAGCATGATCTGTGCTCAAGACTTGAACGCTTTTTCTACCCACAAGAACCTTGTGGAGGGCCTACACAATCACCAGAACAGCAGAAAGATTTCAGGTTGTGAATGCCCAAACATGTACACATGTCTGCAGTATTTTTAAGATCTGGAGAGTAGATTTAGCAACCTATGTAGGCAAAACTATCATTACCTTTCTGGTACTCTGGCTTTTGAACATCTCTACTATTTGTCCATGAAAAACATTCACCTTTAGGGTCATGATGTGGCAGTAAAATACAATCTAGGTAGTGATTATTTATGTTTTACATCCCCTAACAGAAAATAGGTTTTACATGATAATTTGTACAGTGGAGCATCTGTAGGCCTGCTTTTGCCACTCTTCTTTCCTGTAACGATGGTGAACTGTACTTCATAGACAAGACTACCTGTCTGGTCATCAGAAGAACCTACCTGTTTGCATGTGACATTTCAGGAAAGTGAAGCGATAACACCTCCCAGGGTCAGCAGTCAGGTTTCAGCTTGATCAGTAACAGCAGAAGTAGCTCTTCTTACCGGCTGTAGTTTCCAATAGCGCAGGTAATGTTGGTATCACAGCAGCTGCACACGCAGAAGAGGCAGATTCCCACCCCAAGAAGGATGCAATAATTGGTCGTGTTCCTGTCAGGGGTTCAGCAGAGCTCAGCGGTGTTCAGCTTATGGGTCAGGTTGCAAAACTGGAAAACCAATGGCATTTAATAGATGCCAAACAACAAATATTCTTTTTGTAGGTCAGTTGCAATTAGCACTACAGTAAAAATACTCATCATGGTTACAATTTTCATGCAAAGAGGCAAACAGGCACAGGGTAGAAATGACTATTTACATGCTAGAAAACAAAGAAGGAGAAATTGCCACCTACAAAAACATACTTTTCTCTTGATGCATCCTTCCTGCTCAAGCCCCATTCCTGAGCAAACAGTCAGCAGTGGACTTTTTTTTTTTTTTTCTATTCTGATGTTCAGTACACAGAAACACATGCTTCATGACTACAAAGATCAAATGGTAGAGTTCTAAATGAGGGGTATGTCCACTATTACTATATCCACCAGAGGCATCAATTGTTAAAAATAAAATTAAGGTCATTTAGCCATATTTTCCTTACTTTGTCATTCTGCCATTTTTTTCCCAAATTAACTTTTCAGCTGCACGGGGCAGCAGTTTAAGTATGAAGCAACCAACTGGGATTTTTGTGTGACTAAATGTTTTCCCAGAGGGTCTGGGAAATATTTGCATCAACAGTTGCCAAATAGTGCCTGCCTCCCAGCTAGTGCAACGCCACAGACTCCTGCTGGGGAGGGAGAGATGCTCCTCAGAGCCCACAAGATTGGACATGAGGCAAGTAAGAGTAGCATAAAAACTCCTTCTTTCTCCCAAGGCCTAGCACAGTGCTGAATGTAGTCGTTTACCTCTCCAAGGTGGAAAATACTATTTCTCCACGCAGGCCTGACTCAGCACACAGTGAAGGCAGCTGCAGTTGACTCTGCAAAACACAAGGCTACTCTTTTAAAGCAGTTTAAGGGAGATGCAACCTGGGCTGGAACCCAGGCCTCCTTCACAGGCCACTCCCTGGCTTGTTCTTCCTCGTGTGACAGAAGCATCCCTATATTTCAAGGGGGTTTGATTCTACATCCATCCATCCAAGCAGTAACAATATGAGTCGTACTGATAAGACTCATATAGTAACAATATGTAAGTAACAATATGAGTTTTACTCTTGGTATCACAAAAAAAGTCAAAGAGAACTTAGAGTGCATCTTCCAGCAGTGCAAGAGTCTTCCCTACAGGTGCTTCATCCCACCACAACTGAGTTGTACGGTCTGTGGTGTGGGAAGGTGCCAAGTGACCTTGTTGGCAGGACCGAGCAGGGGTGCCCACAATTGTAGACCGTAGCCACCATCAGAACACTGTCCTCTGCCTTTCCTTTATGCCACCACAGTCCTCCCTCACCATCCTCAGTCTATTTGCTTAAGTAGACAGGATTTTTTGCTGCTGTTACCTTTCATTAGTGTCCTAGCCCTCAAGAGAAATACAGACATTTCCATTCATCATGCCTGCCATTTTGCCAGTTGTAACAGGAAACTGTGACTGCTGGCAAGCATGGAAAGATTCGTTTTCAACACTTCACTTTTCCATGGTCCATAGTTTCTCATGTGTAGTGCATAGTTGCCCATTTTGGCTCCTTTTTTGCTTCCCATGTGTATCTCCAGCACAAGGGCTGATCCCAGACAGCCCCTGTGTGGGATAGCCTGGGAAGCCTGTAAGTCCTAGCCAGCTCCTCCACAAAGCCAGCTATGTATTTTCTTCCCTGTGGCCAGTGTGCATGAATCGCTTCATGTAGCCAGGTGTCTGCTTCTCGCCCAGCATGGCCTGGCTCTCTCCCAACAAGCCAGCGCTCTTGTTTCAGATCTGAGGAGCAATTTGTGTCTGAAAGCGTGCAGAAAGCCCAAGTAGTTCTCGTTCATAATTGGCACCGAAAAATGGTTGTCTTTTTTCCACAAGGCCCACCAGATCTCATTACTGGAGCTCCATTTCTAACAACCACGCTGTCGAACGTTGACTGGCACACTAAGAAGTACAAAAAGTAATGCAGCAAGTGTCAAAATCCAGTTCGTGTTGCAGAGCCTTACACCTTGCTTTTTCATTATGTGCATTCACTTGCAAAATTCGCTTGCTTATTTGCGGCGAGTGTGAAAGCCATTAGAGGGAATTAAAGAGGATCTACTGAAACTGAGGAAGAAAAGCTTTAGCATCTGCATGGAAGGGAGGGAGGGAGACTTCTGTGCGTTGGTTTAAAGCTGTGTAATTAGGACTGCATGTGCTCCTCCGAGCACAGAAACCGTAAGAAGTACAAGACTGCAGTCCAGAACCACCCTCAACCTGGAAGTGCTGGTCTCTGCCATGCAGTCTTGCAGCCATGACTGAGGCAATTAAACCTGCAGGCTGACGAGCCTGGAGAAATCAGGGAAGGGTTTGCGGAGGGGAGAGAGCCGCTTGCGTTTTGTTATCGCTCTGCAGAGGTAGCGGAGGATTTAGCCTGATTACACGCACTGCACCTAATCTTCCGCTCCCCGGCACCTGCCTCTCGCAGGGGCTCTCGTCGGATAATGAGGAGTGACACACGGTGCGAAGTGCCAGCCCTATCTAATCGTCACCGCCATCGCCGCTGTCACAGGGAAGCACCATGGGAGATGAATTTAAGCCCAATGTGTGTTCAGAAGGATTCAGAGGCTGTTTGTTGCTATTTTTATGCAGATTCTCTAACAAGGAGGCTGAAGGAGAGCTGCTGAGTTACAGATCATGAGAAACAATTCCAGCTAATTAGTGTTTCTGACCCATATTAGAAGAGCATGCGTTTTGTTTTTTTCCCCTGGGCAATTTTAAAACGTATCTCGCAGGCTTTAGTCTGATGTAGAGGACTTGCTGTAACTGCCAGACTTAGCATCTCACTGCCTGCTTTCGGTATCTGCTCTGTGCAACTCATTTAACTCTTTGTATGCAATTTCCCCAAATAAGCTCTGGCTTTCCCAAGGTCAGATATGAATTCCATTTGGCGGCACTGCCTAAGCTCACATGAAAAACTGAACATAACAAAACAAATGCATGAGTGGGCAATTTTTTCCTGAAGGAATGAAGTTTCGGTTTGATGCTTCCAAGAGATTATTCTAAATGACTGTTGGAAAACGATGAAAAAATGCATGTGGAGTCCTTTCATAATACTTGCACTGGGAAATACAATAAAAGGAAAATAATTCCCCCAATGTCTCTGTTTTCTTGCGTAATCCTCAGTGCCAAGGCTGTGATTGTATCTACAAACCCTTTCCTTAACAATTGCTAGCTACAATGTGCCAGCCACATTTGCACAGATAATAACCTCAGACCTGGTCACACAGAGGTTTACACCCGTGTTTGAACTCCTGTACTGTGAACAACCTCCTCAACTTAAAGGAACTGCTCCCTGTACAGAGCCTGTGCCTGAGGTCCTACAGTGGAACTGGCGGTTGGGATCTCTTGAGTGGTCTCATCCAGCTCAGCCCTACATCTGTGCAGAAACCTCCTCACTGCCTGACGTTTGCAGAAATCTACCCACACAAAAACAAATGGCACAGTTTTGGCCTCAATCTGCGACAATTTAAGATGAAAAATCTAAAGTGTTTTCACTATTTTTTTTTATTTTTTTTATTTTTTTTCCAGAGCCCATGAAAGGAGCATTTGACTGCTTATGGTGTTAACATTCATTAACATTTTGGGACATACACAGCCTTTATTTTGTTCTCAATGACTGCAATTATTGTTTGAAGGACAGAGAAGTAAAAAGCCTTGGCAGCGAAACTCTGTGGGCTCTCTTCAGCCTACACCACCTCCCTCTGTGCATCTAGGAAGTGGTTCTGCGGGAGCTACTCAACCCCAGCTATGGGTTGTGGTGGGCCAGCACACGGCAAGGCCAACTACCCATCTGCATCCTATTGGGAGTGCTCCGACTTGCAAGTGAGGGCACCAAGTGGGACGTTACATCGTGATCAACACTGTGGCAGAGAATGCCAAAAAATACACCTTTGAGCCAGCTCCATTTTCCTATGGGACACTAATGAGGCTCCCAGTAACCCTCATATCTGAATTGCATTTTTTTCTGCAGACAAATGAAGTGCGTGCAGACCTCGGAGGCTGTGTACCAAATAAGTGAATCTGCTCCAAGGCCAACAGCCTCTGTGGCTGCAAGTCTGGATGCCTGAAGACATTTTTTGGACAGGCAGAAAATGAAACCAGGTGACAACTTCTGTTGGCTGACCACAGTGGGAGGCTGAAGCTCTTTTTGCGATCCCTACTCTCACATCCCCACTCTACAGCATCCAAGCTATGATTTTGGATGGAGGAACTCTACTGGTGAGCTGAGGGCCAGATCTCCCTTTACCCCAGCAAATGTTTATAGATATGTTATCATATTTTGGTTCAGAACAGGAAAACATAGAATGATTTGTGGTTTCTGAATGTGTTCTCTGTTTGTACATAATGTTTTAAAAAGGATATTCATACACAGTTAATGTTGGCAAATCTATTACTACAGAAATTTTGCCTAAAAATGTCAGCAAGCTCTGCTCCCACTCACAATCAGTAGCTCCGGTGATTAAAGACTGAACATTGATTACCAGGTCAAGACCAACACGTGGATTATGGTGTAATTCTTCAAAGAAATAGATTACAATCAGATCACAATTCACAGATCACATAAGGCCCATAAACAGCTTCTCAGTCCCTCCCCTGAGAGCAAAGAAAAGCAGGGCTATTGTCAGCAGATTTAAATTCCCTAGACAGGGATCCGTACCACCACAGTAAAATCTTAAATTCTTCAGAAGCCAAAACGCTTTTTAAAACCCAACTTCCTAAGTTAGGTTTGCTCTTCTCCCCTGTGTCTCTCTCGTGTCTGGGGTACGATCTTAATTACTAAGAAATAATTATAATGTCATAAAGGGTTCTTCTGCTTGCAGAGAAGAGGATGACACCACATACAGTGCCACTACTGTTCTCCCATCAGCTTGGAGTCAAAACACGAGCTGAGTCCCACAGGGCTCATAGCACCGCAGGAACACGGCGCCGAGCATCGTGGCTCTGCACTGGCAGTAAAGGGTCACCTAAGAGACAGAGGTCCCATTCTCCCGCAGATTTTTCCAGTGACAAATGAGGAGGGGAATGATTTCCTCTGTAAATGCAGAGGTCACCCAGGTGGGAAAGAAGACTCAAGGCAGGGACTAGGACTGGCCAAGCATGGCCCTCAAATACTCAGGGAGCAAATAAATTTTCCCTGCAAACGACCTGTTAAAAACCCATTAGGTGAAATGTGCAGGTGAGATCCCTTGGTCCAAGCTCTTTAGAAAAACAAGCAACACTGGTTACAGCTGGATCACCTTTTTTTTTTTTCCCCCCCCAGATAAATCCAACCAAAAGATGGATGGACAAAGAATATGAACAATTGCTTTGAAAAGGAGGAGATCTGTATGCTTGCCTTCCATTTATAGAGTAGAAATGGATGATGGTGGCATCTTCAGCATCTGGCAAGAAACTAAGTTATTCCCGTCAAGCAGAAATATTAAAGAGACCCAAGGAGCTGCTCCTGCACTGTCTTAGAGAGAAGGAGGAGCATGATTTAGACACAGGGAATCCAGGTTCAGCTATTCAAAGAAAAACTGGGAATAATAATTCAAGTGGATGTTAGCATGCTAATTTGTAAGTGATGCTTTCAATGAGCACAGTCTGTTTGGGGACAGACTGCAGCTGTGTGGACAGGAGAAACTGAGAAAGTGACTAAACTGAGAAATAGCTCTCTCCTGAGAGTCTCCCCATACTTGAGGACATAGTCACAGCATATTCCAGACAACTCCACCAAACCACCAAGTTCATCTCCTTCCCAATGTCAAATGAACAGACTGAAACAGGCTCTGAACTTGGGCTGACCTCCATGGAGGCCTCATTAACTTATTCTTGCGACCGTCCGCACAAAACCTGAGGGTGTATTTTCAGTCCTCAGAAAAGGATTAGTTTCTGAAACACATTCCTTCTCCCCAGGTCCCTCCACTAAAACCTCAACAGTAAAACAAATCAGATTAGACAATCACAGATAGCTTTGTGTGTCACACTTCTGCTTTTGGCAGGTAAAGAAATAAGAATGTCCTGGCAAAAATTAAAACACTTCCTATCATCCCCTTCAGCTTCACCTAAACCTTGCCTCCCTATCTACATTTACCAACCCTGACTACTGGGGACTTGCTGTCCCTGTATAGGGGGTGTTGTTTGTTTGTTTCAAACTATTTTTCTTCTGTAAGAAAATGAAAGCTCCGGTAAGATGAATGATAAACCCCCTGCACTGGCGTTGGGACACTGCCAATCCCTATAGCAAACAGGATGATACAGACCATCAGACTCGACTGGAAATCAGAGCTGAACCAGAGTGAACTGCAGAAGTGTGAAAGTCCAAATGACATTATGAAGCCAATTGTGAGGATTCATCAGCTGTAGGAAAAAACGAGTATAAAAAGAACCAAGCTGCACTAATTTTGAGTGAAAGTTTAAGTACTTCCTCAGCCACTTGCAGGGAACAAAGTTGTTTCTGCTGCCTGAAAAGCTGACTCATCCCTGGGTTTTGCTGGAGGGTCCGTTTGAATGGGGGCAGCTCGCTATGAGATTAGTTTCTTCAGGGGGAAACAACCTAGAGCAGAGACAACATGATCTTTATGCATAATTTAAAAGGGGAGAGTTATGAGAGATTAGTGCTGTCTCCTGGTTTTACACAATGTATGCAATTAAATGTCAGATCTGTCAGAGTTTATGTCTTCATGCACAAGCAGAACACCACTTGCCTGAGCTGCTGTTTATCACGCTACTGTTATTAAAAACAATGATATGGGCCAGCCAGGCAGCCCACTGAAACACAGTACCTGAAGGAGTGGGGTCAGTGTTTCTTTTCTTATGTACAGATTGATTCCTAAGAATGAACATTTCTCCCTACAGGGACTGGGGAGCAAACCATCAAAGGGACATACCTCAAAAAGTGCGTATGTCCTGAAGTCCTTAGCTATAACTCCATAGAAATCTGTATGTCCCCATTTCCCTCCAGGTTTAAATCTGCATCCATTTCTGCCCACCTTTACATCTCATATCAGAACTGAACATCTCACACACTTTTAGATCACAGAATGGTTTGGGCTGAAGGGAACTTAAAGCTCATCTAATTCCAACCCCCCTGCCCTGGGCAGGGACACCTCCCACCAGACCAGGCTGCCCAAAGCCCCATCCAGCCTGGCCTTGGGCACCTCCAGGGATGGGGCATCCACAGCTTCTCTGGGCAACCTCTCCCAGTGCCTCACCGCCCTCTGAGGGAAGAATTTCTTCCAAATATCTAATCTAAATCTACCCTCTTTTAGTTTAAAGCCATTACTCCTTGTCCTATCCCTAAACTCCCTGACCAAGAGTCCCTCCCCAGCTTTCCTGTAGCCCCCTTTAGGTACTGGAAGGCCACTGTAAGGCCTCCTGGAGCCTTCTCTTTTCCAGGCTGAACAAGGCTTCTCCTCTCCCTCAGCCTGTCTTTGTACAAAAGGTGACAGAGCCCTTTGATCATCCTCATGACCCTCCTCCGGACTCACTCCAACAGGTCCACGTCCTTCTTGTGCTGGGGGCCTCTGAGCTGACTGCAGGGCTCCAGGTGGGGTCTCACAAGAGCAGAGCAGAGGGGGAGAATCTCCTCCCTCACCCTGCTGGCCATGCTGCTTTTGATGCAGCCCAGGTTATGGTTGGCTTTCTGGGCTGCAAGTACACATTGCTGGCTCACGTTGAGCTTCTCATCAACCACCACCCCCAGGTGCTTTGCATCAGGGCTGCTCTCAATCCATTCTCCACCCAGCCTGTATTTGTGCTTGGGATTGCCCTGGCCCAGGTGCAGGACCTTGCACTTGGCCTTGTTGAACCTCATGAGATTCCCACAGACCCACCTCTCAGACTGTTCTTTATGTGATGTTGACCCTTGGCCCTGGTGAACAGACATGGCCAGTAACACAGAAAACCAGCTGTGGTTGGCCACAAGATACTAACCTGTTTTGCCCTCCCTTCCCACCACTCCTCTCTTTCCACCCAGAATTGCTGAGCCTCGGAAGCAAATGCACCAAAAGCCAGAGTGATATTAATGCAAGTCAGCAACAGCCACTGCAACATCCTGCCGCTGTTTGTGCTGCACACACAGGCTCCTGAATGCTGCCGTGCTTTATTTTGTGTACTGGGTCTGGGAAGGATGAACTGTGCCTGAGCAGCACCTGCATCCTCCATTAACTGGGGCCTGGTGTGACTGGCTCGGGCTACAGCCTTTATTGGTCTTCAGTGCGATGGATTGCATCTGTGCTATCTGAGGTATGTACCTAGCTGCTAATCTTCTGCACGTATGCCAACTGAACAACGATGAAGTGTCCCACTAACTCCAGCTAGAACAACCACCTATGCCAAACTGGACATGTGAAGTAATTTTTGCAGGCTTAAATTTTGGAAAGCTGAAGTAATGTGGCCTGATTTCCTAGGGAGTCTGCTGAGTGCTACGATCCCCAGTTGAATTCAAAAGAGCTGTAGGTTCTCAGCACTTCAGAAAATCAGTTTGTGCCAGATTTTTATAACAGAATGATGCCATGCTGCACTTAAAAATAAACATATTTTTCCCCTACCCCCTCTCTGTGTCCCATTTTAACTCACTTTTTTCCACTGGATTTTATCCATAGCTTTCTTCTTATGAGCAAAGGAAAGAGAATGCATAAGTTTTAATTAGAAATTAGTCTTTCAACCTACAATGTGTGCTTTAAAATCCAGCAAAAAATGTTGCAAAGCCTGTTATCCTTAGTTGCAAAATAAGTACGCAAACTCTGTCACCATACTCTTCAAAAATACCTTTCAGCTGTTCCTTTTAATAAAGAAAAGTATGAACCCTTCTATATTACTCTGAGTTTAAAGTAGCTCAAATGTTTGGTCTACCAACTTTGACAATGTCCCTTTAAGTTTTCTGATTTTTGTAGAAGATCTAGCCCTGGGGTTTTTTGGCTTAGACACAGTACTTGTCAAAACCCTTCAGACTCTCTTACTGAAGTGGCTGATGCTGAGTGCTTTTTTTTTTTCTTTCTTTCTTTTTTTTTCCTTCTTTCTTTTTTTTTTTTTTTTTTTTCTTTTTTCCCAGAATGACCTTGTTTCCAGCTCCAATTTCATGAGAAAATGTGATCGTCTCAGAATTTTCCTTTGGAGAGAATTTTCATTTTACGGATCTTGACAGATTTTCAATTTCATGCTTTGATTTGAAGTTCCTCTGATTCTTTTCCTCTTACATTTTAATCTGACAGCCTTTAAGGCTAGGGGGACCTATTCTCTAGTGGTTACAGCAAAAGATTTTGCATCAGGAGATCTGGGTTCTATTTCTGGTATAATCTCCAGACTTGATATGTAATTTCAGCAATATGAATGTGTGTGTGTGTGTCTGCATCTGTGCGTATTTTGCTGTGCCTTGTCCTATAAATATATAAATATGCATTTAAATAGACAACTATATGCATAAAAGACAGTAATGCTTACACCACCACCCATCCCCCCTTATTTCTGTAAGTGCTTTTGAGTATTTTGAGTATTTGGCTGTGAAAGAAAAAACCAGATCCTACTGCATTTGAGCATTATGGTATCCGTGTGTTCCTTTCAGCAGCTGAATTTTGACATATTTAAAACCAATGTTGCATATGACAAAGTTTTGCATGTCTGCACATACATGCAATATCTTAAACAAATATCTTCAATGAACACTTAGCGAGATCTGCAGGCTTCATAGATGAAAATCCATGACTTTTGCCTGCAGCTTTGGCCTCCTCTAAGGCCATTTCCAAAGGAGCTGCCTGGTCAGTGTGGACTGAGAGGCATGTCCAAGAGAGGCTCTGGCCACTGCCCAATAGGTGTCTCACAGAGTAGATAAATATTGTCCTTTGGAATTTCGCATCCCTTTTCAGTGTCTGTAGGTTGCCATTTTCATCTAGCTGGGCTAGAAGCTGGTGCATTATAGGAGTAAATGTAAGATAGGTGATTCCCACCTTAAAAGGCAAAGTTTCCTATTCACCTGATAGAGAGAAGCCTAGGTGCTTCTGTTCTGTAAAGCATATCTTCTTGGGAGGCCTTCAAAGGCATGTACGTCTCCCTAGGGAAATGAGGTGGTTACTTTAAAGAAGACTATTTCATTAGGTGCCAAAAATGTAGATGCAAGCTACATGCTTATGTTGACTAGATCCCTATCACAGAGATGAGAATAGTTGGCAATAGATCCTCAGGAGCCCTTCATCTGCTCCTCATCTGGTAGCCATTTACATTTTTGTATTTCCGTATTCATGGGTGAGGAATTCCTCACTAAGAGACACTATCTGAAAATGTAAAGAATGAGAGGTCAGTCCAAAAAGGATAACAGATCAAACTGTTGAACAGTGAAAATACTGCTCCATGAAAATCAGTTATCAGCACTCCAGGCCATACTCAGAAGCTCTGCACTTGAAATCTGTGTCATCTATTTGCAATTGAGCCCAACGCTTTCTTCTCTGAGCTGTCAGACAGAACTGGGAAGAGAATCTGGAAAACCACAATTTTATTTTTTGCAGTTCAACTATTTTCTCATTCATGAGTCAGACAGGAACTATGGGACTATTTACAAATTGGCTATTACCTGAAATGCAATCTGTATAATTGGTCATATCAGTCATATTTATTCTCTCAGACCAACCAATTCCAAGACCATAAAAGAGGTTTCAGTCTTGTCCCACCAGCCTTGCCAGTGAGACTCCCCAGGTGATCACTCTCAGATGTGTTTTCACATGACTTTCATTTTACAGATTTATTTTCTGGCAAAAAATATGTTAGGAAAATTCATCTGCTTGAATGTCGGTGGAAAGCACATAAAAGGAGATCTGATACTATAAAAGAAAAATTGCTATTGTCTTAAAATACCATTTTTTTATCAGCATTCTTTCATTCAGAGGTTATCTGTATCCTGCTCACAGAGAGCTTATCAGATCTGTTTCATTTTCATTCATATTCACTTGAAGAAAAATAATAAGCATGTAAAAGAAGAAATGTGGCTCTTCTATCTCTGGCTAAATACCCTGAAGAACAGAGGTTTGGGGGCATGGGAGAGGCTGGTTCAAGTGCTGCTAGGACTTGAAAGCCAAAGGACATTGTTCCTGGTCTTGCATATGGACAGTATGCTCTTTTGCTATATTTACACAGGGTCTGCTCAAGCATAAGAACAAATGGTATACTATTAGAAACATGATTCTAAGTGAAAGGCACCACAACTAGAAAGGGATATAAGTTGAGAAGGAAATAAACATGGAGGGAGATGTGAAAAATACCATTTCAAAGAAAAATACAGTTTTTAAAACTAAAAAATACTGTGTTTTAGCAAGATATCATGCACTTTTTCAATAGCAGTCTTCTCTGAGAATAGATTTTATAAACGACTGTGACCCCAATAACCTGTTGCTGGTACTGGTCTCTCTTTCTCCCAGGAAAGGAGCAGGACCAGCAGCATCCTTAGCTCTTGGCATGAGAGCTATGAACAGAGCTATGCAGAAGGAAAATGGTGCCATAACCATGGCCTTTGGGGGGAACTTGTTACCCCACAGTTAAAATGAGGAAGTTTACCTTCAAGCAGGGAGGTGGAAACTACCTCACACTTGACAAATTTAGTTTAGGATAAGGTAATATACATAATTATTGAGAGCACTTGTATCTCATGTTTTTACAGTAAATTATTGCACTGTAACTTCCTGAATAGCATGCTTCATATGGTAACAGACATAATTATGCTACCTTATTTTTTCCTGAAATATAGCATCTCTCTGATTTCAGCTGGTTTAGCAGAAGCATGGGGAATAGCAAGCAGGGGTAGGTTTACAGTGGGTGAGATTCATATGTGTGTCTGGAATTTATTCTGCATCACAACAGTTTTCTCATTAAGCTATGCACACTTTCCACTGAGCTCTGTTCAAAAGGCCAGGTAAGGTATGAAGAATCCCCCTAGAAATATTGCAGTTCCCCAAGCCTTGATGTGCCCCACACATCACAAGGCTTGGGTGCTCAGTGATTGAACAGCACTGCTCACTGCAAGGGACGCCCTTCCCCTCCTGTAGGCATGGCCTATTTAGTCTTGTATGGCACAGGAAACCCTTAGAGGACATTTTTCCCTTCTGTCACTTGGAATCTATCAGTGTCTGGTAGGATCTCAACATCACACACAGGAAAAAGCAGCAGCCTTTCAGTTAGAGAAATGGCAGATCAGCCAGCCCTCTTTTCATGCACTTCCTTTGCTTCATCACTATGTTTTGATGCCATTGCTTGTGAAAGGATTTTATTGGGTCGAATTCTTAAAAAACACACATCTTCCAGGAAGTTCTGAAATTCCAGCCTGTATCAGTTCCTCTGCAAGAGACGTTCCTCAGATGGAGCACCAGACTTACTGCAATACCAAGGCCAGACATCCTATAGGTGATGTTAGTTTCAGAGGCAGAGTTATTTTAAGAATCACTGAAATACTACTCCATTAAGGAGCATTGCAATGGTGTCAGTGTGGCTGCCCATAGATGACTCGTCATCATTTTGGGTACTAGTGGTACCACCTAACGTTCACCATCAGGTAGGGTGTTTGTTCTGAGGGAGCCATCCATCCTCTCTCTATAGTCAGTGGAAGGATGGTCATGTAAAGGGATAATTCAGCAGAAGCTATTACAGACTGCCAAGCAATGCAGTCACTCACACCGTGCAGGGCATGTTACCCTTGGAGCAGCTTGGCCACCTCTGCAGCAGGCAACGCATGACATCTTGGCTCAGGTCCCCTTTTTGTTCCATGGACGGAGAAATATCAAGCTATTGTGACAGTGCTCTTACGACGGGATGTAAAGGCTAGGTGCTGTGAACCTAGAGACTGTGTGGAGGTGTCTGAGAGTATTAGGTCTGCCACCTAACCCCTGACAGGGTCATGGGAATGTCTCTGCAGATGCTGAAGTGAACTGTCCTGTCAGCAGTGGCCAGCATTCCTCTTGAAACTCATTGTAGAGAGGGGTCCCATCATGGATTACTGTATGGGCAGTATGGGAGATGAATGTACTGGGGCCCAACAGCAAATTGGGAAGGGACGTGATTCAATAGCATAAATGTACCCCAAGATGTTGGGGTCAGTCAGCCTTTGGAGGCATTTGTGGCTCCAGACACAATAAAGAGAGCCCAGACAGCCACTTTGAGACGGCTACGGCTAGATGAGAGGAGCCCCACTGGTGTCTCAACCCTTTCCAGCCTCCATAGGTTTGATTTCTCCTCCGTTTTACTGTGTCTGCTGGGAAACAAGCCAAAGCCACATAGAGCTGGATCTGCTCCTGATGTTCCTCATGTTCCCTGTGTTCATCTCCAGGGTTTTGGGTTGGCCCTTCAGAGGAGCTGAGGCCAGCAGGGAAATCTGGAGCTTGATCAGCTTCCTAAAGGGGGGGGGGGAGTTTGGATTCAGGGGGTTTCTTCAATCCCATCCCCACCAATGTTTGCTAAAATAATAAAACCTCATTTCTTTCCATTAACTCAACTTGTGTTTGCTATGTTGGTGGTCTCTTTTCCTCCCTTTTCTTTAAGTCTTTCCTTATAAACTTAATCAAAACAAGTTTTCTAGATTTGCTGAGTGATTCCATTACATTTCCTGACCTCTGCCTTTCACTTCTATTTACCTGTCTGCCTCTATGGCTCACTCCTCTGCACAGCTCTTTAACACATCTTCCCAAACCCACCCAGTCACAGCCTTTTGGTATTTCCACTGTAAGCACAGAAATAGTCTGAAATAGGCTTGGTTACAAGACAAGATGGTAACTCTCTGCTTCTCCAAGGGAAAAATCCCTTCTGCTGGCACCCAGCTCTGATCTACAGCTCCCATCCTACAAGATTAGCAGCTCCCATCGCCACTCCCCTCTCCTTAGGTGGCCAGTTCCCAGGCAGTGGCTCACGACATCTGTCTTGAGGTACCTCACAAGGGATGAAACTCGATGTGCCATACTGACGGATGGTGCTGTATGTGGAAACCGGGGGCTTCCCCCATGGCTGGGCTGCATCCCAGGCCCAGAAGGAGGGTCACCTGTGTTCAGAAGTTGGGGTGCAGACCCCCACCCAGCTTCTCCCCTGAGATGCTCGCACTGCTTCTCCACCCTCCCTGGATAAACACGTCCTATTGCTCTGAGTCCTCTCCCTTCTCCGTAGCTGAATGCCCTTTCTTAACCTTGCAGGAATGTGTGTGCATACTAACCAGAGGGGATATATAAAACATGTCAGTAAGTGCATAATACCATGTGAAAGAGCTTACCTGAGACACTGTGGCATGAAGACTACAGTATGCTGCTGGGAAGCAGGAAAATTTATTGGTGGCTTTAGGCCTAACAAGCTCTGATGGCTGTCAGACTGGCAGAGGATAGAGGCAGAGACAGATCTGTGCTTGGCCCCTTCCTTAACTACCAGGAATTTATTTTTCAGTCATTAACTTCTTATGCAGAACCTCCTTCCTCCTAAAGCTGCAGTTATTACAGAGAGGAACAAAGATCTCTTCTCTTTCCTCGTTTCTTTCTTTTTTCTTTTTCTTTTTTTTTAAAGTTATATATCCTGGGGGGTGTTTGTTTTGTTTTAAAAATCTGCAACAAGAGGGTAAAGAGTGTCAGAGAAAAAAAAAATACCTCCCTCTCTCTCCAAAAAAAAGTGGTTGTTTTTTGTTTTTCCTTGTTTCATTGTGTTCCAGCTGAACAGCTGTGAACTTTTTCTTCGTGCACTTGTTGTTTTTACTGTCATTGTTTTTACTACTTGATCTCCACTTGGATGTTTCTTTCAGGTGTACATACAGTGGTAAAGCAAGGCTGCTCTTGGGTCTTTGATCTGGGTCTTCAAATAAAGAAGCTGAGCATTTATATCTCTCTTTCATCCAGGTGTCTGAGTACTTTGCGAACACTAATGAGTCCTGTCTCGTGCCACCATGCAGACAAGCTGCAGGTAACTCCAGTCCCCACAGACACGGAGGCGCAGGGAGGCTTGCCCAGCATGGTGAGGGAAGGCAGTGGTGCTGCCAGAGCAGCACACCCAGCACGGGCTCTCTAAACTGACTCCCCCTTCTCTGATACCGACATGGGGGGAGTGATAACAACCTATGGCAGATGTCATTGCTGCTTTGTTGATGGAACAGCTCATTATATAATGAGAATACATCATGATAAAGTGTGCTTCATCTTTAAAGTGCTTTAGAAAAGTAGTTCTGTATCTTCCCAGGAACAAACTCCAAGCTACATACTTAGCCCTGTGACCACTGCTTAGGCCTTCCAAGACCTTTTATCTACTATGCTGTCTTACTAGTAGGTCCTAGAGCTCAGGACATTCTGCTCCTGGGAATTAAAGATGTGTTAAGAGACAACAGGAGCTACCCCAAAAAGAGAAAGGACTGGAACATCTCCCTCTGAAACATTCGCCATCTGCATTGTGCCCAACCTGCTTTAGAAAATAGCTTATGGAGCGTCCTCGTGCACAGGAGATTGTAGATCCATCACTGGGGATGCAGAAGTCCTGAAGGGGCTGAGCTATCCGAAGCTACAGAGCAAACCAGCAGGAGAAGTGGTTGGGTGGCAAGGGGCTGGTAATTTTGCTGTATCTGCCCAAGCTCTCCCAGTGAAATGCAGGCTAATGTGAGCCCCACTGAGAAAGGACACAGAAGTTGGTCCTTAGAGATCACACAGTCTAGCAGCTGTCCAAATGCAGATGGTTTCAGAGTCACTGCTGACATGTTTTTCCACACCTTCCAGAATCTATCATTCCAATTTTAAGAAGTGAAAGGTTGTATAGTCCTTCTTGTTATGGTGAGAACCGTGCCCAGATATAGCTGAATGCTCAGTTGTGCTTTTAGCTAGAGGATATAGTTTCACAAGACACCTAGAGTGGAATTAATAACTCATGGCTCCACTGTTTTAGTGGGACAAATTGGCTTATCTTGCAATCAGACAAGAACCAGAGCTGGCACCTAGAGAGTCGGTGAGGTGAGGAGCATGTGGTGTGGATGGGGATCTGGAGGAGGGCAGAGCCATCCCGGTGATGGAGGAGAGCTAGCTGCTAATTCAGCTCACCCATCAACCAAGACTCAAACAACCAGGACGAGGTCAGATGGCAATGGTGTCTGAGCAGCTGAGTCACTTCTGCAGCTGCAGGGGGAAAGCTTCTGAAGGCTCTCATGGTAAATATGGTGCTTCAGACCACCATCGAGAGGACTCAGCCAGCAGCCTCAAGAGAGGGGTCAGCTTGGAAGCTTCACTACTCAGGAGACAAAAGGTTGCTCTGCTATCAAGCTCCTGCAACAGTATTGATATTAAACTAGTATTACACTCCCACAACAAGGGATTCAAGTTTTAACATGTACACTATAAAAAGTAAGGAAAACTAAGAGAAAGAAAATATGCATTCATGAGCCAGGTTGGTTTAATAAAGTATTAAATAGTTAATGAATGATGCTTTCAAAACAAAAAGAGGAGCAGGGGTGGTAACGCAGGAGAAAATGCAACAGGAATGAACTGGATGGCTGTGAAATTCCTAAGCTGGGCCTGAGGAAGGCAAGGGGAGGAGCTGGTCGGAGATCTCTACTGACTGCTGTCTCTGGAGTGTCTCATAAAAAACCACATAGCTCAAATTATTTCATTCCTACACACACATTACAAAGACAAACCTGTTATTAGTGGGAACGCTTTCCTAATATGAAAGGCAATATGGGGTTGTTCTTGTTCCTGCCATATGTCTTGCATAATGACAGATAAAGCAGGCTGAATTGCCTCTCCGTGCTAGGCAGCAGTTACTGACTAAGGAGATTTTTTATTGAGAAAGTGATTATATTCCTTTCCATGATAATAAAATTCTTCATGGCATTCATTAAAAACGTTAAGACTTCCCAGGTAGCCACTGTGCCTTGCTGTGAATGCAGCGCTTTCCCATTTTTCAGGCCCAAGAAATGTGCAGGGATGGTTGTATATATTTTCAGCATCTTTGCAGTTCTCCTTTAAGAACTTCTTATTTGTCTTCCAGGAATAAGCCTAGGAGCGGCCTGATGTTTCTGAGCTGATTCTTGTGCTGCTAATCTTCGCTCCACTATTTTTAGACAATTTTTTAAAATCAGCCTGTTTTTTCAGTTGTCTTTGCTCGCAGTGATGGCTTATTTATGTGGTCTGGGAACACTTGCTGTTTCCCTCAATGCATTGGTCTGAGCCCAGCAACAGCTTTCTGACTTGAGCATGCCACAGTTTTCCTTATCAGTGGTGGCCTGCTGTGGGAGAGCTCCCCGTGGTGTGCTGCAGGAGGGGATCACAGCTCCCTGCACCCCTCCTGGGATTAATCCTCAGCTGTGATCCTTCTTGTTTCTGGTCCAAATTGCCTGAGAAGGGGCAGATGATTCCCAGAGCTCTCCTGGGCAGTGCAGGGCAAGGCTCCATCCCTGCTCCTTCTGTCCAAGGAGGATGATGAGAAGGGTAAGGAAGCCTTCATGGCTGGAAGAACTTGGGGCAGCTGGGGGTACTGAGGGTGTATGCGCATACCTCAAAATACTACTCCTTGTGGCTTCAAATGTTTGGAAAGAGTAAGTGCCCCTACAGTAAAAGCATGGGTGCCGCTCATCATGAGTGCATGAGGTCCCCACAGCACCTCACAGAGGCCAGTGAAGGTGCCCTGAAGCGGCTACAAGACTGGGTTTTGGCACCTGAAGATGAACACACAGCTGAAGCCAGTGGGGTCAATCAAACCCACATTTGTGCAGCTGTGCAACAAACAGAGCAAGGGACCCAATTCTGCCCCCACGCCAAATGAAAAACTTCACAAAGATGGAGCAGAGACACGTGGTGGACACAGTTTGGGCCTAGGGGGATGTCTGTTGTCCCTTTCACCATCCATAGTGCTGTGAGAACTCCTAGACCGGGAATCAAAGCTTTATTGCTTAAAGCTTCCTCACCTGAAATAGTCTGAGCAGCTGGCAAAGGCATTCAGAGCAGCCAGCAGGGGATCCTGGGGCTGGAGCTGGCACTGGGAAAGGTGGACCATGGCTGTGTGGCACACAAGCTGTCAGCCATGGGTGCAATCTGTGTTTCCACTGCAAGGCAGCATTGCCATTTTGCTGTGAAAACAACAAAATTTTCTTGTACAGACAGGAAAGTTTCACCTTGAATCTAAATTAGGTCATCTCATGCTGTGTTTGCTGGAGGACGCGCAGTGAAAACTAACCCATGATGGCAGAGAGATGGGCTGGATGTGTTTTTTTCCCCCCTTCCTGCCCTGGCACTACTGCCAGAGGGGAGTGAGTGTTTGTAACTTCCCCAGCCTAGTGAGTGTGGAGTGTGTGTGTGTGTATTCCATAGTAAAATCCAGGCTGGACCAGCCAGCAAGCAGAAGACCTGTTAAGTGGGTAAGGGGCCTGACATCCAGGCAGGGGTGCTGGGTGGACAGGGGGGGTGTGCTGGTACTTGAGCAAATCCTGAATCTGTGTGTGTTTGTGAAACCCGAGTGCTCTGTCTGTGTGCCTGCACCAGTGAATGTCTGTCTCTACGAGCTGGAGTGGAAGAAATCGTCTCAGCTCTGTGCTTCATGTGAGTCCTTTTGAAGGCAGCTCTGGGCTGGAACAGCTTGTGTGAGCGGCCATCTTAGGGCCCTTCTACAGGCAGCTGGCAGAAGTTGCAAAATCGTCAGTGCTCGTTCTTGTGGGGGACTTCAACTTCCCAGACATATCCTGGAAGCACAACAGAGCCCAGAGAAAGCAGTCTAGGAGGTTTCTGGAGAGCGTGGAAGATAGCTTCCTGACGCAGCTGGTTAGAGAGCCTACCAGGGGAGGTGCCCCACTAGACCTTCTGTTCACAAACAGTGACAGACTGGTGAGAGATATGGTGGTTGGGAGCTGTCTTGGGCAGAGTGACCACGAAATGGTAGAGTTCTCTATTCTTGGCGAAGTCAGGAAGGGGACCAGTAAAACCGCTGTCTTGGACAAGGTGTCTTGTCAAGGACAGCCTTGGAGGGCTGACCTTGAGCTGTTCAGGACACTGGTTGGCAGAGTCCCTTGGGAGGAGGTTCTGAAGGGCAGAGGAGTCCAGGAAGGCTGGGCACTCTTCAAGAAGGAAATCTTAATGGCTCAGGAGCGGTCTGTCCCTACGTGCCCAAAGACGAGCCAGCGTGGAAGAAGACCGGCCTGGCTGAACAGAGAGTTGTGGCTCGAGCTTAGGAGAAAAAAGAGGGTTTATAATCTTTGGAGAAGAGGGCAGGCCACTCAGGAGGACTATAAGGATGTTGCGAGGCTGTGCAGGGACAAAATTAGAAAGGCCAAAGCTCATCTGGAGCTCAATCTGGCTACTGCCATTAAAGATAACAAAAACTGTTTTTACAAATACATCAACACAAAAAGGAGGACTAAGTAGAATCTCCATCCTTTACTGGATGCGGAGGGAAACTTAGTTACAAAAGATGAGGAAAAGGCTGAGGTGTTTAATGTCTTCTTTGCCTCAGTCTTTAGCGGCAAGACCAGTTGTTCTCTGGATACCCAGTACCCTGAGCTGGTGGAAGGGGATGGGGAGCAGGATGTGGCCCTCACTATCCACAAGGAAATGGTTGGCGACCTGCTACAGCAATTGGATGTACGCAAGTCGATGGGGCCAGATGGGATCCACCCGAGGGTACTGAGAGAACTAGCGGAGGAGCTGGCCAAGCCGCTTTTCATCATTTATCAGCAGTCCTGGCTATCAGGGGAGATCCCAGTCAACTGGCGGCTAGCAAACATGATGCCCATCTACAAGAAGGGCCGGAGGGTAGACCCGGGGAACTATAGGCCTATTAGTTTGACCTCAGTGCCAGGGAAGCTCATGGAGCAGATTATCTTGAGTGTCATCACGTGGCACTTGCAGGGCAACCAGGCGATCAGGCCCAGTCAGCATGGGTTTATGAAGGGCAGGTCCTGCTTGATGAACCTGATCTCCTTCTATGACAAAGTGACACGCTTAGTGGATGAGGGAAAGGCTGTGGATGTGGTCTACCTTGACTTCAGTAAGGCTTATTTGACACCGTTTCCCACAACATTCTCCTCAAAAAACTGGCTGCTCGTGGCTTGGACTGGCATACACTTTGTTGGGTTAGAAACTGGCTGGATGGCCGGGCCCAGAGAGTTGTGGTGAATGGAGCCAAATCCAGTTGGAGACCAGTCACTAGTGGAGTCCCCCACGGCTCAGTACTGGGGCCAGTCCTCTTTAATATCTTTATCGATGATCTGGATGAGGGGCTTGAGTGCGCCCTCAGTAAGTTTGCAGATGACACCAAGTTAGGTGCGTGTGTTGATCTCCTCGAGGGTAGGAAGGCTCTGCAGGAGGATCTGGATAGGCTGGAGCGATGGGCTGAGGTCAACTGTATGAAGTTCAACAAGGCCAAGTGCCGGGTCCTGCACCTGGGGCGCAACAACCCCAAGCAGCGCTACAGGCTGGGAGATGAGTGGTTGGAAAGCTGCCTGGCCGAGAAGGACCTGGGAGTACTGGTGGATAGTCGGCTGAATATGAGCCAGCAGTGTGCTCAGGTGGCCAAGAAGGCCAACAGCATCCTGGCTTGTATAAGAAGCAGTGTGGCCAGCAGGTCTAGGGAAGTGATTGTGCCCCTGTACTCGGCTCTGGTGAGGCCGCACCTCGAGTACTGTGTTCAGTTTTGGGCCCCTCGCTACAAGAAGGACATGGAGGTGCTTGAGAAAGTCCAGAGAAGGGCGACGAAGCTGGTGAGGGGTCTGGAGAACAAGGCTTATGAGGAGCAGCTGAGGGAGCTGAGGTTGTTCAGCCTGGAGAAGAGGAGGCTCGGGGCGACCTTATCGCTCTCTATAGGTACCTTAAAGGAGGCTGTAGCGAGGTGGGGGTTGGTCTATTCTCCCACGTGCCCGGTGACAGGATGAGGGGGAAGGGGCTAAAGTTGCACCAGGGGAGGTTTAGGTTGGATATTAGGAAGAACTTCTTTACTGAAAGGGTTGTTAGGCATTGGAATGGGCTGCCCAGGGAAGTGGTTGAGTCACCATCCCTGGAAGTCTTTAAAAGACGTTTAGATGTAGAGCTTAGCGATATGGTTTAGTGGAGGACTTGTTAGTGTTAGGGCAGAGGTTGGACTAGGTGATCTTGGAGGTCTCTTCCAACCTAGACGATTCTGTGATTCTGTGATTCTGTGATTCTCTCTCTGCCTGTGTATCTTGTGCATCCTGGGGATACGTGCTCAGCTTTGTTACTGCTTGAACCTGCAAGGGGAAAGCTGCAGCCCCAGTCCCGAGCTTGGGCAGAGACCCCAGATCCCCAGGCACTGCGCTGAGCCCCTGCAGCTGGGCAGCAGCACTCCTGAGCAGCAGCGGCTGCAAGAGGCAGTGGTGCGCTTTGCACTTACCTCACCTAACAGCAGGCTGCAGAAATCCTGCTGTTGTCAAATGACTACTCAGAAATGTAACCACTGCTAACATACACCCAAGCCCAAAGATCATCTCTTTACTACAGAGAAGAGAAGGAACCAAAGGCTAGCGTCCCCCAACAAAGTTTCTCCTAGACAATCAGGAGAAGACACTCAGGGACAGTATTTGTTCAAACAATCAAATATTTATTGGCATTTTCTATACACTAATGCTCCTAGAGGGGATCCACTCCCGTAGCAGTGCAGGCAGTTGCTGTCCTGATGGTAATGGTGGTAATGGGAGCCTCTGCTGCAGGACTCCTGGGAGCAGCATCTTCAGAAGGATTGGGTGAGACTCTCCACAGGTTTGCTAGAGTCCTGAAACCCAGCTGCCGGGTGGTCCTTATAAACTACAAATCTATTTCTATTGAGGTGACTAATCTATATGGAAAACATCTCGTAACAAACAACTTTAGCTATTTTGACTATTCCTACGCATCTATGCATCTAATCTTTGTAGGTATTCCTCAGTGGAAGCGTGAAGACACATGAGGAGAACCATTAAATTTGGCATTGGTGTAACTGAGGGGTGAAACAGCCAGGTTGTTCTCAAACAGAGTTGCAACCAACCCCATCTCTGCCTGCAGCTCCATCATGAAAGTGGTTCTCTGAAGGGAGTTTGCTGATGCAGAGTTTGCCCCTGCCATCTCTTCCATAATGTTCCACATCATAAACAGCTTTGGCAGCAGAGACTCCCTGAGCTGACCCACAAGCAGGCCCGGATCATGTTGGTTGTTGAGGTGCACTTCTTCCCACTCCTCCTCTTCCGCAGTCAACTCTTCCTCAACTTCATCATCCTCTTCCTTTTCCTCTCCTACAACCCCATCCTCACTGCTTGAGCTCCATGGGTCAGTGTCTCCATTGGTGTCAGCTTTTCTCTGCCTGGGCAGCCAGTACATCCCAAACAGTATCAGAAGCACTTCGGCAAGTGCCCAGAACTGCCAGTGGTGGCACGCAGCGAGGAACATGAACAGTGTGCTCTTCCCACTCTCCAGCTCGCTTCCTTCTTCGACCTCCTGCAGCAGCCACGACATCTCCTCCCTCAGCATCTTCTCTCGTTCTTGAAGGAGGTCTTGGGTGACCTTGTCGGGCTGGTCCCCAACCTTGAGAGCAAGCTGAAGGAGGCCCAGCACCGACAGGAGGTGAATAACACCGACAGCCATGGTCTGGAGGAGATGGGAGAGAAGGGGGCTCAGCAGGGCTGGGTGCGAGGGAGCTGGTGGCAGGGGGAGAAGGGACAGGAGCCAGAGAGACGCGAGGGTAGGTAGGAGAGGGGGCAATGGAGCTTGGAGGCAGCAAGGGCAGGGTTTGTGAGCGCTGCACGTACCGGGCCGCAGGCCACCCCAGGCAAGTGTCTGTGCGCAGCTGTCAGGTGTGCAACAGGGCCGCGAGCCCTGGCCAGAGGTGGCGTGGGGACCATCCTGCAAAGCTCTCCCCATGAGCAGCCCTGGGCTGGGCTTTGCCCCGGGCAGGGGTGCTGAGAAGGCAGGTGGCACCACAGTGCGCTCTCCCAGGCCCCATCCCCTGTGGGGCAGCAGCGTCTCCTGGGGCCACAGGTGCCTGCCACATCCCCGAAGCCTCTGGGCACTTGCCCTCGCCGGGGCACCTCTGTGCCCAGCCCAAGGCCCTCCCCAGAGTGGCTGCGCCCTCATCCCAGCCTTAGAAACCACTCTGGGGGCTGACTCACAAACCCAACAAGCCCCCGGGGAGTCCCTGTGCACAGTGGGCAGGAGCCACCCCAGTGCTCTCCTCCTGGTGACCCTTGTAAGCATCCTCCTTCTCTCTCCCAAATTATATCCTTCCCTCTTCCCATCATCCTTAAGATGATAGGAAGTAGAGAAGGGCGAGCCATAAGCAAAATGCTGAGGCACAGACTTGACAAATCAAACACGGAGACGAGGATAAGAAACAAACTTATCCCGGTCACAATAACTGATGAACTAGCAAGCTACAGATGCCACTTCCAAGAATATCAGCCTGGGCTTTGCAGACGATGAGACTGTGGACCAGGTGTCTGGGACTGGGAGGGTGCAGAAACTTCAGAGCTTCTTGCCTGCAGAGAATGTAATGGGGAAGGTGGAGCAGGAAGAACAAAGAGGCAGACTAGGTAGAAAAGCATAGAAAAGGGCTGGTCAGCTGTAAACCAGGGCCCAGTCAGTACGCTTGTCTGTCTGACCCCTGTACTTGATCACTGCAGTCTCTGCAATCTTATTTTTCTTACTAAATCTGTTCTTAATTCTCTCTCTGTGTAGTTGCACTCTCCCTCCCTTGTGTATGTGTGCTGCGAGGCCTACATGCCAGCTCCTGGTGAGACCTGTGTGTGTGTGAGCATGGCTTTGTCCAAGCTGCTGGAGCGAGTGGGCTCCCGGCATCACCTACTGGAGCAAGAGGGGTCTTCTAATCCCAGCCATGGGGCAGGAGAGGAGTGTGATCCCAAACCAGCTACTGGGGGACTGGCATGAGTGAGGCGAGTGCAGGCTCCTCACTGGTGGCTGGAGGAGGGCTGCGGGGGAAGGTTCTGCAAACGTGTGGAAATCGCACGAAGGGTCATATCTGAGCATCTCTGTGGATATTCACAGACCTGTCAGGTTTTTCTCAACAAATACCCAACAAACACCACTGAGTTGTTTGGCCAAGACAGTTCAACCCCACATTTGTCCACTGATAAAGGATCTGAGAAGAAGCAGAGGGCTGGGGGAAGCCTAATTAAGACACAGCGTAGTGGTTTGTGCCTCACATTCTTGTGTAGACTGTAGAGGTTTGCACTTTTTGGAAAAGGGGCTGCCCGCAAGGAAGCAGGAGAGGTTTATCTGATCTGGCGCTGTGAATAACACTTGGCTGCTAGAGCTGCCAGTTCAGTTTAAGGACAGCATGAGCTTGCGTGCTTCACACAACTGCAGAGGCTGCGGGTGTTGCGAAAATTAACTATTGCTGACAATATGTCAAAGGATAAGCCCAAATCCAAGCTATTCCTTGAACTTTGAACACTGAACTCCACTTGAGAGCCAAACGCTATTATTGAGGATACCCACAGAATCTTAATACTGAATATGCTTCCAGCAAGACCTGTTGAAAAACGGGTCCAAAGTAGCCAGCTTAAACCTCTCTGTAATTTATTTATTTTGGGTTTCTTTCTTTCAGATTTGTGACTCAACAACCTGGCAGCAAAAGGCCTCCATTATTCTCATTATACAGGGCAGCATGTTTAAAGAAATTGGAACCAATTATGTTGGCTATGTTGATCTTGCCGAATGACCTCTTCCAGCAAGAAATGATGTAGCCAAGATTATTTCTGGGTGATAAATTTCTCTCATTTCCTCCAAAACCACAAGTGCATTTTGCCCAGCTAAAACCAGAGCAACAGGGTGATGAGGCCAGTGAACCTCCAACCTCTGACCCAGCCACCTCTTGCATCACCTGTCCCATCGATGGATGCCCTGGGTACCTGTCCCCGTTGAGGGCACCCAGGCTGCCTCCCACCGTGGGACAGGGGTGCCAGGAGGGTACGCAGCCAGGGCTGGCAGCCACTGTGGGCTGACCTGCACCTGACTGCTGGGTTGGTTGCAGCCTCCAGGAGCCTCACTTTCCCATCTGTTAAATCCAACGGGATACAGCTTAATTCACCTGCAGGACTGCTGGACATTCAGGTACTACAGTGACAGACATCTCAGGAGAAGATTTTATATATATATATAAAAATATATATATATTTATATATACATTTATATATATAATATATATATAGCAGATTATATATAAACCTTCTGCCAAGGTTTGGTTGATCCAGGGAGGGAGCTGCACTTGAAAACATGGAAATTTACCCCATAGAGCAGAGTTTCTTAGTTTCAGAGCATGAACTTGGTGTCAGAGAAGCTAGGAGACCCCTGAGATGATGGAGATTTGTAGAAGTGTATGTGTTTTTAAAGAAGATGGAGGCTGCTGGCATAGTTATTTTTGTTCCCGTGTCCCGTAATCCCATCTCAGGGCTCATTTATCTTTTGGGCAGGAAGTCCTACTATGGGAGAGGCAGTTATTGAAGGAGACATTTAGAAAATGTCAGCTCAGCCTTGCCTCCCAAGCACCCAAAATACCCCTCCAATTTCCAGGAGATGACTAACGTGAGGAAGGTGCCTTCAGTGGAAGGAAGAATGAGAACCATGAGAAATAGTACAGTCAAGCAAGACACTTCAGTGTTCATCAGGGGCATTAAAGAGTCAGTCAAAGGAAAAGACAGCAATGTAGAGGGCTGCTCTCAGAGGCCCCCAAGCTGGTGACACACACAGCAAGCCCATGGCTGGGAAGGCACCACCCTGCTCCTGAGGCTGCCTTCAGTAGACAGCCACACAGCATCAGTGACACCTGCCTTCGTAGCAAGCCACTCACACCATCTCTCTCAAGCTCTGTCAGAGCATGATATGCAGCATGGTTAGTCCTAGTTTGAAAGCTCTGGAGGTCGGGAGCTGCCTTCAGCTCCAAGCATGTGCACGTTCTGGCTCATTTGTTCATTGTGGGACACCACTTGCCATGCAGGTCTGCGAGGCACACAGTGGAGGCTGGGGAATGCAGATGTGAACTTTGTTTCTGTCTGTGCAAAACAGACGTAAGGGGTGTAGATGAAACGAGGAACAGGATGCAGGCTGACATTTCAAACACTGCCAAAACCTGAGTCTGTGGATTCAGATCCAGTGCTGTCTTAGATTACGGAAAACCTTTTCGTTCTTAGTCTTGGTTCTGATGTAATTGACAGGACGCCGTCAACTAAGATTCATCACCAATTTCCTTTCATATTCTTCTCTTCTCTTCTCTTCTCTTCTCTTCTCTTCTCTTCTCTTCTCTTCTCTTCTCTTCTCTTCTCTTCTCTTCTCTTCTCTTCTCTTCTCTTCTCTTCTCTTCTCTTCTCTTCTCTTCTCTTCTCTTCTCTTCTCTTTGTTTTTCTTTTTTCCTCTTTTTTATGTTTTCCTCTCTTTTTTTTCCTCTTTTTTATCCTTTTTTTTGAGCATCTACAATTCATAGGCTTCAAGTCTTTCTAAGTTTTCAGTTAAAATAGGTTCCATCTCAAATGTAAAATCTCCCTATGGATTTATTGGATTTATAATTTTAATAAGGAAAAAGGATGAAGCATCCTGAGTCATCCCCTGTGCCATACACAAACAACTCAGGTAGTTACAGAAAATTCATCAGGGTCAGCAGGAATTGGACAGGTGAACTGGGAAGTGGCAGTGGCCCTCTGGGGGACATGAAAATAGCTCCAGAAAAGAGCATCAAGAATAAGTGACAAACAAAACCTGACTATCCTTTAAATATATATGACTGGGGAAAAGACAGCTTTTTAAAATCATGACCTTTGGGGATACCTAAATAGCAACAAGGGGATGAGGGAATATAGTAGAGTGAGATGGGGGTGTGCCAATAGGCTGAGGGAAAGGGAATAGCCATAAAACTGCTGAAGAACCTAAAACCCAGATTTCACCCTTCATATCTGTCCATGTAGACAAACCAAAAACCTTTTATTTCCAAAGCTTCAGGCCTCTCAAACTCAAATTCCTTAAGGTGCGTCATACTGAGCAGGCAAAATGGAAGGAGCTAAAGTCATAGGCCACTTCTGGTACAACTAGACTGAATGAATCTATTATTTCTTTAAATCTTAGTTTGAAATTGTCTGTAGTTTCATCTGCTGGGGATTTTTCTAATGTTTTTAAACAGTCATGGTTTGCATTTTTGGGAGAAACAGCATCAATTATCTTTTATTTGAATTTAGACACAAAGTGTAGCTTTCCTAGTCCCCCAGTCAGCACTAAATCAAGGAGGATTAAGCGGTGTGCAGAACATTTCTCATTCATGTCCGTTTGGCCTTTTTATTTCCTCCAGAAAGTTATGGCCTCTCCTCTTGAGCTGACATTACACACCAATCATCACCACTGGTGCTGAAAGCTAGGCCAGCATTTGTGACAGCAGCTACTTCTTGATTAAATCCCTGTGTTTACCTTACAAAATGCCAATCATCCTCCGGTCTCAGCACCCAAACCCTGCAGGGCTGGCTAATGGAGACATCCACCAGCTGCAGGGAAAGTGTTTTCACATCAAACCTCCCGTAGCGGTAACTGTGATACAGGACAGCATCTGCCACCCAGGGACCTCTTTTCCTTACGGGAACCAGGACAGACAGAAGCTAAGTACTGGGAGGGGGACTATTTTAGGCCTGGAGACCTCTGAACACCTGGAGCCCCACTGAGAAGATGAAGTGATTGGAGGTGGTAATGTTCTGAGGTTCTTGCTAAAGTCACCTGTCATCCAGAGTTAATAAATGAAAAGGGAATTTGGCCCTCTATCTTGAGAGGGTCGTTCATTAGAACTACAATTTGGTGGAAGTTTTCCATCAAATCCCTCAAGTTCTGCAGAGTTCCCACGTAACAGCTTGGGAATTTGTCAACCAGCTCATTGAAAAAAAAAAAAAAAAAGGTGTGTGTGTGGGGATTTTAATATATAAAATACAAACCAAAGGAATAAAATAAGCATGGTATATTCAGAGCTATTTGTTTTTATATTCATTTTATGCTGCCCCCACAAATGCTATATACTACAGCTTTGTATATTAAGAAAATATGTGCAACATGGAAAGTATTAAGAAAGTGTTGTAGGGGTTGAGTTAGAGGATGGTCATTACTTTTGGCTGTCTGAGAAGCCCTCTGGAGTCGAGGAATGCGTGTGCCAGCTGATTAAGACCACAGAAGTGATTAGCAAGGGAACCATTAACAACACTGCGTGTCAATGCCCATCTTTAGGTTAAGGAGTTAATTGCCTCTCTCAAAACTGTGGTTTAAAGACTTCTGCAGACCTGTGAAGAAAATACAGTGGCAGTTTGCACTTGATCCACATATTTTAAAATTCCTTTCACAACTACAGACGGCAGATACTTCTTTTTCTAATTAGTGCTGAGCAGGATGTATCCTGATGAGATACATCCATGGGTCCTGACAGAACTGGTGGATGTAGTTGCTAAGCCTCTCTCCATCATATTTGAGAAGTCGTGGCAGTCCAGTGATGTTCCTGCTGACTGGAAAAGGGGAAACACAACCCCTATTTTCAAAAAGGGAAAAAAGGGAGACCTGGGGAACTGCAGGCCAGTCAGTCTCACCTCTGTGCCCAGCAAGATCGTGGAGCAGATCTTCCTGGAAACTGTGCTATGGCGCATAGTAAATAAGGAGGTGACTGGTGACAGCCAACGTGGCTTCACTAAGGGCAGATTGTGCCTGACAAATCTGCTGGCCTTCTGTGATGGGGTTACAGCATTAATGCCTATAAAGATAGGGGAAGAACAACTGACATCATCTACCTGGACTTGTACAAGGCATATGACACTGTCCCCGATGATATCCTTGTCTCTGAACTGGAGAGATGTGGATTTGGCAGATGGACAACTCAGTGGGTAAGGAACTGTCTGCATGGTTGCACTCAAAGAGTTGCAGTCAATGGGTCAATGTCCATGTGGAGATCAGTGACGAGTGGTGTTCAGGGGTCGGTGCTGCAACGGGTGCTGTTTAACATCTTTGTCAGTGACAGGAAAAATGGGATCGAGTGCACCCTCAGCAGGTTTGCTGATGACAACAAGCTGCGTGGAGTGGTCAACACGCAGGAGGGAAGGGATGCCATCCAGAGGGACCTTGACATGTTTGAGAGCTGGGCCTATGCGAACTTCATGAGGTTCAACAAGGCCAAGTGCAAGGTCCTGCATCTGGGTCAGGGCAATCCCAAGCACAAATACAGGCTGGATGGAGAATGGATTGTGAGCAGCTGATGAAAAGGATCTGGGGGTGTTGGTTGATGAGAAACTCGACATGAGCTGGCAATGTGCGCTTGCTGCCCAGAAAGCCAACTGTACCTTGGGCTCCATCAAAAGAATCGTGGCCAGCAACGCGAGGGAGGTGATTCTCCCCCTCTGCTCTGCTTTCATGAGACCCCACCTGGAACAATGCATTCAGTTCTGGGGCCCCCAGCACAAGAAGGACATGGATGTATTAGAATGAGTCCAGAGGAGGGCCACGAGGATGATCAAGGGTCTGGAGCACCTCTCCTGTGAAGACAGGCTAAGGGAGTTGGGGTTTTTCAGCCTGGAGAAGAGAAAGCTGCAGGGAGACCTGATAGCGGCCTTCCAGTACCTAAAGGGGGTTACAGGAAAGCTGGGGAGGGACTCTTGGTCAGGGAGTGCAGTGATAGGACAAGAGAGAATGGCTTTAAACTAAAAGAGGGTAGATTTAGATTAGATATTTGGAAGAACTTCTTTACTCAGAGGGTGGTGAGGCACTGGAGCAGGTTGCCCAGAGAAGCTGTGGATGCCCCATCCCTGGAGGTGTTCAAGGCCAGGCTGGATGGGGCCTTGGGCAACCTGGTCTGGTGGGAGGTGTCCCTGCCCATGGCAGGGGGGTTGGAACTGGGTGATTTTTAAGTTCCCTTCCAACCCAAATCATTCTGTGATGCTATGATTCTATGATTTTAATATTGAAGTAAATGGCTAAATATGTGAAGAATGAGATAGCCATGAACTACATGTGTGTTTACACATCCACTTCCCTGTTTGCAACAACTTTTTGTTTTTAAAGAAGCTTTTTATTGATTTTTAAAGTGTACTTCTCCAGGAGTTCATGTACGTGTACAACACAGCACCTTCCAGTGAAGCACTGATGTGCAGCTTCCCTTTCAAAAGGCCTTCCCCACCCCTGGGAACAAGTGCTTGTCATTCCTCCCCTCAAACCGTCGTTTTCCCATCCCTTACTCTTAAACCTGAAGGAAAAGATTAATAGATCAATATTTTATAGGCTGAAAAAGGAGAAAGACCTGTTGCTGAAAATGCTTTGGTGTCCTCATTTCACCTACAGGTGAGAAGCCGGAGAACCTCTGTGTGGCAGCACTGTCTGGACCCACTGTGCTTGGTGCTGCCCAGGGGGCTCCCTGGGGGCTCTGCATCCCCCTGTCAGCCTGACACCTTGCCTGGACCCCAGGCTGCCCACCCCAAAGCCAAGTCACTATTTTTCAGCTGAAATGCTGAGGTGTCACCACAGAAAACCAGGTGGTCTTGCAAGAGACACAGTCCCAGGCCATCCCAGGCTCCTGGAGGATCTCCAGAGCTATACCCAGCAGCAAAATGGAAACCAAGAGTGAGACATGGATCCATCAGAACTGCACTTTCCAGAGGAAATGTACCCAAATAAGGTGACTGCTATGAACTGTCCCTCACTGGTGCTCCCAGGAGGGCTGCACTGTACAAACCCAAACTCAGTGTGAGAAGGTATTGCTGCTCTCCGCATTGCAGTCCATAGACAAATTAAAACAAACAAACAAAAAAATTAGAATGAAACAGGAGAAAAATACAGTTGTTCAATCCAGCTGCTCTGATCTGCTCACATTTTTCCCAGTGCCCTGTATGCTGCATAACAGACTTATACACGATAGGCGTAATCTATAATTGAGTGTCTAGAATCAGTAATTGGTCTTTCCAAACGATGGGTGCTAGGAGCAACAGCCATGGCTGCAGACACTCTGTGTTGCTGCCAATAGTTTTTAAATTCAGGCACGAGTTCCTGAAAGAGTTAGGCACCAGCAGGTTTAAACAATAGGCAGTGTCCTTCATCATCCCAGCTAGATCTTTAACTTGAGAAGAGCAAGAGCAGAACTGACTCGGGTTTGCACAAATACCGACAGATTCTAAGGTTCATTTCAATATATATATATATAATTTTTTTTCAACAGCTGGGCTTGTCTTCTCCAGATACGATTTTTCCTTGAGATATTCTGCATTTAATTATCAGCTGGGACAGAAAGCTTGCAAGCACAGCTGTTATTGCAACATTTCAGTGCTTTGCCTTTTAGGCCCAGATGGAATGAACTGTGCGAAAAGGAAAAACCAAGAGTAAAGCAAACTTTCCCAAACTCTCAAAACAACTCGATGTGAGAAACAGGCTGGGCTGGATTAAGTGCACACGCGGACCGGATCGGCCGCCGCGGCGGTGAGTCACAGTGCTGTGCTGTGGTGACACCACGCCACATTACTCTGCTTCTGCAGAAATGCATCAGGAGAGGGCTGCTCTGTGATGGGTGGCCCGGTGCCCTGGGCTGCCGTAAATCCCTCTGCAGGGTTGGGTGGGGGTTTGTGCGCTGTGTTAAGGCAGCCGAACACCCTGAATTCCTTTCACAGCTAGGGCCTGTCGCAGTTGATGACGCTGTTTGCAGAAGAAGGTATTTGGCTGTTGCATCTGGCACAGGGGACACTATGGGCTCCTCGGTTTGCGTGCTGGAGCCGTGCTGGGGACGTCACTGCAGGGTGGGAGGCAGCCCCCTCCCAAACACCGCAGTGTCCCACCAACCTAGGGCGTGCAGACAGGGTGGCCCTGTGCCAGCATGGCCTGTGGTGGTTTCACACCGATGGGCAGCTCGGCTCTACCATGCTGCTCCCTCACTGACACTCCTCAGAAGGACTGGGGGAGAAAATATGAAAAAAAAAAAAAACCTCATGGGTTGAGATACAGCCAAGGAAATCACTCACCGATTACCATCATGGGCAAAACAGACTCAGCGTAGGGAGATTAATGTGATTTATTGCCTATTACTAACAAGCTAGAGAAGTGAGAAACTAAAAGAAAACTAAAAACACCTTCCCCCCATCCACCCTCTTCTACCTTCTTCCCCCCAGCAGGGGAATGAGGGAATGAGGGCTGCGGTCAGTCTATCTAGCACTTCGTCTCCGCTGCTCCCCGTGGGGTCCCTCCCACGGGATGCCGTCCTGCCCGAACTGAGCCTGCGGGGGCTGCCCACAGGCAGCAGCTCTTCAAGCACTGCTCCCACACGGCTCCGTACCACGGGGTCCATCCCCCAGGAGCAAACTGCTCCAGCACGGGTCCCCCACGGGTGGCAGCTCCCCCCAGACCCCCTGCTCCTGTGTGGGCTCCTCTCCATGGGTTGCAGCTCTGGCCCGGGGCCTGCTCCTGCGGGGGCTCTCCATGGGCCGCAGCCTCCTCCAGGCCACATCCACCTGCACTGGGGGCTCCTCCATGGGCTGCAGCTCCAGCCTAGGGCCTCCTTCTTCACTGACCTTCTTCACCTGGGGGTCTGCAGGGCTGGTTCTCACTCCTCACTCTCCCAGCTGCTGTCACACAGCAGTTTTTTTCCCCTTCCTTAACTCTGCTCTCCTAGAGGCCCACCCAGCGTCGCTCCCTGGCTCAGCTCTGGCCAGCAGCAGGTCCCTTTTGGAGCCAGCTGGAGCTGGCTCTGGTCTGACATGGGGCAGCTGCTGGGCTCTGCTCACAGAGGCCATCCCTGCAGCCCTCCGCTATGAAAACCTTACCATGTAAGCACAAACCACACCCCCAATACGGGATTTTAAACAGGGCATGTGTGGTTTCTGTTGTGTGAAGGCTGTTGGTTAAAATGCTTAATGCTAGAGCAAGAGTAAGAATGAGCCCCAACAAAGTGTTGCAAGAAGGCAGTGTACATGTGGAAGCATGTGTGTGCATGTGGGTCTTCCTCTCCCCATCATGTTGGACAAGTTGAACCCTCAACATGACTGCAAAACATGAGCATGTTCTCAGATGCAACTTCTCCTTTTGTTTGCTGCTGGAGCACTGTATACCATGACCTTAGTGTCCTGGTTCCAGTTAGGACAGAGTTAAGTAGCTCATAGTAGCTGGTAGGGTGCTATGTTTTGGATTAGGATGAGAAGAGCGCTGATAACATGCTGATGTTTTAATTGTTGCAGAGCAGTGTTTACACCAGGCCAAGGACTTTCCGGCTTCTTGCTCTGTCCTGCCAGCGAGCAGGCTGGGGGTGCAGCAGGAGCTGGGAGGGGACAGACCCAGGACAGCTGACCCAAACTGGCCAAAGGGGTATTCCATACCATCTGACGTCATGCTAAACAATATATAGGGGTGGCTGGCCGGGGTGGGGGGGCCGGCTGCTCGGGAATAGGCTGGGCATCAGTCAGCGGGTGGTGAGCAATTGCATTGTGCATCACTTGTTTTCTTACACATTATTATTGTTAATACTATTACCATTATCACTATTATTATTATTATTGTTATTATTATTTTCCTGTCTTAATAAACTGTCTTTATCTCAACTCACAGGCTTCACTTTCCCGTTTCTCTCCCCCATCCCAGAGAGGGAGGGGGGAGGGTGAGCGAACGGCTGTGTGGTGTTTAGCTGCCAGCCGGGTTAAACCACAACACTTAGGAAGTTTGCAAGCTTCTTTTGGGGAAGAGAAGTGGAATAGGATAGTGGCAGCCTTATAGCCTCCTCATTTCCCTTACCTTTGATAGTACCTTTCAAAACTGAAGGGTGCTGGGGTGCTGAGCAAGAGCAGCTGTGGCTCCACCCAAATGGCTGGGTTAGACCATGCATTCAGTATAGCAGAGACCATCTGTACTGTAATCAGGCACCCACCTGCATTTTGTTTCATGCATAAAGCTTGCAGCCAGGGCATTCCTCTTCTGTGCCCACCTCCACCAGATGCAGAGGTGATGATGCCACTGGGCCAGAATTTGCAAATCGGTGGTGATGGTGCTGCTGCTGCTGGTTTCAGTGGCATCCCTCACCTGCAGTGAGCTTGGCACAGGCATTCCCAACATGTGCTGGTAATTCAGGGTCTGGGGAGGTTCCCATTACCCCCCTCCAGCACTAATGACCTCACCGCAAACCAAAGGAAGGGATGGCTTTGGCTTAAAAAGACCCAAGCTTTGCCAGGCTGGTGTCAAGGCATTTCCATTCTTCAAGCTGTGTGGCAGTGCTGCCTCAAGTTGGGTTAAAGCACAAGTGCCACTGGGGCCATAGAGAGGTGCTGAGAGCCTCCTGCTCCCAGCACTGAGCTCACCAGCACTGTGGCACAGCAGGAACAGGCCTCCAGAAGTGCTCGTCTCTGCCTCTTAATGCAGAAGGAGCCCAGGCAACATTGGAGCTTTAACTCTTACCTAGGTGGAATTAAGCAAGATTAATCCCTCCTCTGACAGCTTCCCGGGGACACAGAAAAGACTGTGGCAGAGAAAGGTTTGAATATGGATTTACTTGGCTGGTGTCCTGATGCTGGGACAGTCTTTCCTCTCTGGGGGCAGGCATCTGAGAGCCAGACTGTCGTCTGCAAAATCAGTAGCAAATAAACGCCGTGACAGTAAAGACAGCCTCAAGCACTTTTTGCTCTCAGAATTAATCAGATTATTTCCTCGGGATAATATTTTATTAATGCAACTGTAACCCATTCCATTAATACATTTTTTTACAAGCCTGTCATGGGCTTACCCTATCATGCATTGTGCAGGATACTGCCTTGTGAGGGGCAGCACCTGCCCCCACTCGCAGCAGGCAAGGTTTTCCCGTTAGAACCATAGAATTATTTAGGCTGGAAAAGATCTCTTAAGATCATCTAGTCCAGCCATTAGCCTAGCATTGCCAAATCTACCGCTAAAGCATGTCCCTAAGCACCACATCGATATGTCTTTTGAATACCTCCAGGGATGGTGACTCAACTACTCCCCTGGGCAGCCTGTTCCAATGCCTCACAACCCTTTCCGTGAAGAAATGTCTCCTCATTTCCAACCTGAACCTCCCCTGGCACAACTTGAGGCCATTCCCTCTAGCCCTATCACTAGTTACCTGTGAGAAGAGGCTGACCCCCAGCTCCCCACACCTTCCTTTCAGGTAGCTGTAGAGAGCAATGAGATTTCCCCTGAGCCTCCTCTTCCCCAGCCTAAACAACCCCAGTTCCCTCAGCCGCTCCTCACAGGACTTGTGCTCCAGGCCCTTCACCAGCTTCGTAGCCCTGCTCTGGGCACGCTCCAGGGCCTCGATGTCCTTGTAGTGAGGGACACAAAGCTGAACGCAGCACTCGAGGTGCAGCCTCACCAGAGCAGAGTGCAGGGGGACAATCACTTCCCTAAAAGTTGTCTTCATGGAAATCCTGGATCAAGTCCAGGTCTGCCAATCTCCTTCCCAGACGGTTACAGAGAAGAAGGGCCACAGAATCCATTTCACAAGCTTAAAGGACTAGATTTCTAGGAAGGCAGGATTTTAGACAGCTTTGTGTTGCTCTCCCTATTGTTCAGGAGAGAAAATAATCTCTTTGACTAGCTCATCCTGTATTAGCTTCCCAATTCATCTCCCAGACTTTTGAGCCAGGACTGTCCATACTTCATTAGTCCACTGAGTCCTAATGCACTTGCCACATGCATGTTATTAGGTCACTACTGATTAAATAATTCAGCCTCTCTAAAATGACAGTACTCAAGAAAGTGGGTTATGTGCTGAGGTCAGGCTTGTTTACTTTGAGGAAGGCTGGTGGTACTGGCCAACATTGTTAGGCTGAGGGAGATTTTTGATGGAGGAAAAAGAGCTGAAGCAACAGGCTGGCTTTGTCAGAAACAGGCTGTGATTTGTCTGCCCCCAGAGTGCTTTCGGAACAAAGACCACTGTCCTCCAGTCTCTCCAGGACACAAAAACAAGAATTCAGTTTTATGAATGTTTCCCTGTAGAAACACTCAGATAAGTAAGACCTTGTGCTAATAGATAGATTAGACCTTGTGCTAATCACAGCGTGGCTGAGGCTGGCAGGGCCCTCTGGGCTCACCTGCTCCAAGCCCTGCCCAAGCAGGGACACCCAGAGCAGGCTGCCCAGGGCCAGGCCCAGGCAGCTTTTGGAGATCTCCAAGGAGGAGACCCCACAGCCTCTCTGGGCAGCCTGTGCCAGGGCTCTGCCACCTGCACAGCACAGAAGGGCTGCCTGGTGTGTTCCAGTTTGTGTCCAGTGCCCCTTGTCCTGGCACGGGGCACTTACCTAACAGTCTGAAACACTGGCAGTCTTCACAAAGAGGGTAAGCTTTGGAACCAGAGGAAAATACAGCCTGTGTATATTTTCTCCTTTATGGTGGGTCTGTGGAGGTTACAATTACTACACCCTCAACCTGTGGAAGGAGGTCTAGAGGAGAAGCTGGAAATACTCTTATTCCTTATAGCAATGGGAACTCCTCTTCTAGCTATGCCGGTCTGACAGCTTTCACACTCTGAGCTTGATACCAAAGTTTTGAATAAGTATTAGTGGTTTGGATACTTAGAATATTTTGATTGAGAATAAATAAAAATTATACCAACTAATGAAGCATTCCCTGAAAGTTTTATTTGTTCTTGGGAATGAAAAGGATAATACTGATGGTGCTCGAGGGTTTCTGTGTGGCTATTACTGACACAGGAGATACAACCCTGTAGGGCTGCAGCAGTGCTGTTACATGTGTATCAGCAGCTGAGCTCCACTGCTACCTATCTGCTCTCTCAGAGTATTGATTGTACACCTTAAAGCTCCAGCTGCTGGACTAGATAAAAATAAGCTTAGATTTAATTACGAAAAAATCAGTGGTCAAGCATTAGAAAGGGGCCCTGGATAAGGATTAAAGATTCAGGAGCCAGAAGGCACATTAAACAAACGTCCCATTTCATTTTTAGTTCTCACTCTTGAAGCCCACCTTGTGATTTTGAAAGCTGGATTCATAAATTTGAATCACTGAGGCTTTAACACCTTGTTCAACATGACACAGTGCAAGTAAAAATCAAATCCTTTAACATGAAGTTGCTTTTCCTACTAATTTCTTAGGTCCCTAGAGAACTTCTAAAATTTAATTTACTTTTACATTTCACTCAACTTGCACAACGCAAACAGACCAGTCTTCCTGAGTACTGCAGTGTGACCTGCAGAATTACTGCTTTAAACCTTCAGCACTGGCTTACAGCAAGTTACATACATGGCGAGCAAATTCACATTCCTCAATTTGTCACCCACTTCCTATTGTATTAAAACATACGTAATAAAACTATTGGCAAAAAAAAAAAAAAAACCAAAAAAACAGCTACTAACACATCCGTCTAGGTTGAGGATTGACGTAAATAACTTGTATCTGTCTAACAGATCAGAGGATTATATGGCAGTCAATGAACAATCAACCTGATTTCTTTTAGAAAAAAAAAAGCTATATTCGAGGCCTGAATTGTTACTTCTTCCCTAATGATAAATGACAGCTACATAAGGCAAAATATGCAGTGATTTCTGAGTGCAAAAATGAGAGCAAGTCTCAAGAGGCTTTGCAAAATTCAGACGAGCAATAAATACACCTATTTAATGGAAATAAAAATTGAGATGTTTATTAATTTGACTAGAACTAATTTTGATCTCTCATTCCTCTCCTGCCTTTGATCCTGCTTCTTCTTCTTCTTGAGACTAAACAGTTAAGACTGCTAATGAAACACCTCAGGATGTAAAATTACATGAAAAATTGTCCTTCTCCCCGCGAGTTTCCCGAGCCCAGGCTCAGAGTTACCATTACCATAAGCTGCAGAGCAGCTCTGGAGGTTGGGATTTGCACTCTCAGGAGATGCTCACAGGCAATGCTGTTATCTGAGCGAGCGGAAATCAAAGCACACGAGGTCAGAGGACAATTTTTATCTGTCTGAAGAGGCACATTTTTTAGCACTGCTTTTCAGTGAGATATGGGCTCTCAGTCCGCCAAGGCCTGAGGTTTCCTTTCCAGCTCATGCAGAAACTTTTCCATGCAGCTCACTGAGAAATGCATGGTTACAGAGCATACCTGCCATGGGACAGGGAGGTTCACACACGTGTCTGATGGCTTAAAAATAGTTATTACTTTCAAATGGTGCCTCAGGCTCAATGCAAGCATTGAGAGAAGATTGAAAGCCAGAGATTCACACCGCCGTTTACTGGATTGTACAGTGTTATTAACAAATTCGCAATCCGCTGTGATGATACCGCCCCTCCAGGATGCCAGCTGATGTTTGCAGGGCTGACAGATAGGGAAAAACAAACAAAACTAAACTAAACAAAACGGGCAAAAACAAGTGGGTGTCATGATGCAGTAATTTAGAGTCACTGCTTTAGAGATGAGGTAACCACAAACTGGCTTCAATTTTGGTTACCCTATTTCAAAAAAACAATATAAAGAAGGAGAAAAAAATTCCAGGGACAGGCAGCAAAAATAAACGGAGACAAAGAAACGTCTGGAAAAAGACAGACTGAACAGATGGGAATTCCTCTGTCTATACTGGAGAAAAATAACACAGGAAGTGATAAAAAATGCATATTGAATAATCAATGGCAAATGGAAAGCAAAGCAGAAACTTAAAATATATTATGTAAAAAAAGTTTGCATGAAGCTGCTACTGCTGAGAGCATATCACAGGTACACCCCTGTGTCCATTTAGAGAAGATGGAAATGCTGCGGTGAGAAGGGATGCCCATGTCATCCTGCCTGCAGCAGCTCGTGCATTTAGGTGCCAGGGATGCCAGAAGAGATCCCAGTCTGTCAGCCGCAGCTGCAGTCTCCAGGAATCTGCGTCCCGAAACGCTGCTGCCAGCCTCAGGGCCCTCCCCTTTTCCTCCAATGCTTTTCGGCACTGCCCCACGCAGTGACATCTGGAGCAACAGCTCTGCGTGGTCTGCGTTAGCGTGGGTGTGCCTCTCAGATATTATTCCCCTAACTTTTCGCAAATTCTGTCAAACAGCCCTGGGTTTCTGTGCTCAGAGCCCGCGCTGAGCGCAGGTTTCCACAGAGGGTTTCAATAGAGGGCCTGCAGAGCTGGCAGGCCACAGCGAGACACCCGGATGAACTGCACCCTGCTGACACATCATGAAGCGCCCTGTGCTCCACCACCTGCAGCCTTGGCCACCTCCCTGCATCACCAAACCAGAGCAAAGCCATAACCCGGCTAAAGGAGAGCAGGCCAAGCCTCCTGGGCTGGGGGCTGGGGCAGAAGCAGCCTGTGTCTGTGCTCTGCCCAGCCTACCCAGCTCATGCATGCCTTGTATCAGACTGCCAAAGGCGTTATCACTGACTAAATGTACCCTAACTCTGTGACAGACAGCACGAACTGCTTAATCCTTTAAGTGACCCTGGAACAAAATGACTTGTACATCAATTGGCAGTCCTACACGTAAGCCTCCTGATGGTGAGGTGCTCAGCAGAGCTTTTTAAGTACGTTACTCTGCTGTGTGGGGCTGGAGAAAGGTGGTGGAGAAGCAGCGACTTCTCCGCTACCTCAGAAGCATGATTATTTCACCTGCTCCCAAGTGATGTTTTCCCTTCATCCTGCTCCCACCAGTATCAGGGACTGGGCCTACTGCCTCCGTTTCCTGTTTTCTTCTTGCCAGACCCTTCATGCTGTGCCGTCACAGGGTTGGATGTGCTGTCCCTGCTCCACTACTGCTCTTCTCCACGGGGCAAGGTCCTGGTGGAGGGCCTGTGGCAGAGAGAAGTTACCTGCACATTTTCTCTTTTGCATGTTTCATTGAAAAACAGCACAGTGATGAGCAAGTTCTTTACACAAACCGAGGACACGAAGTAAAATTGACATATCCTGTGATGTATGGAAGCAGTCTAAGGAACCCCCTCCCTCACTCCCATGAAAAACGGGCCAGACGCAATATATATCCTTGATCTTGTCTAGCCCATCACATTTCTGATGCATAAAGCATCCTCAAAATGTCCTCTGATAAGACATTCCCCCTAGCTTGTGCTACTTAATTTACCAATCAATAAATGTAAATCAATTTGGGATTTAACTGGGAATACAGATGTGGCACTTACCAGAATATCTACTGGATTAACACAACTGGGACACAGCTAATGCCACTGCTTCCAGACGTGCCCAAAACGGTGTGTGCTGTGGGAATACCTGGGACTCGCGAGCATACTGCAACCTGGCCTCACATACCCAAGGCCTCCTGCTCCGCAGTGCATTTGTTTGAGGGCATGGGGTGCCCAGGAGGCTGGCAGGGAAGGTGAAACAGGAGGAGTGATGAAAGAGCTCTGGCCCAGCTATGGGCTACAGATCACCAAGGGGTCTGTTCATTTGTTAATTTTCCTTTATTCTGCTTTGCCACATAATCCGTGTGAGCATATAGTCTTATCACGCACACTTGTGAGGCAGTGTTGCCTTAAAAACAGTGAAAGGATCAAAAAGAAGGTCTTTGAGCTTCTTATATTTCTTTTCTTTCCCATTTCCACTAAGAATTATTTTTCTAGAGCAGGAAGATGCATCTTTTATTTTTTAAGATTATTGGAAACATGAAACCAAACATGAAGAGTCAACCTGGAATTGCATGAAGGCACCCCAGAGTACCATACAATTGTAAAAATTAAGAATGGAAAAGCCATCTAAATCCATCCTGCTGCCAATGCTGAATAGCTCCCTACAGGATATTTACAAGTTTTTAGTGCCTTGGCCTTGTGCCTCACGTGCACTAGAGACATACTTCCAGGGCAATAAATCATCTCTTGTCATGGCTTAATGCTGTAAAAATTAATTTATCACTAATTATTTCCTCTTTTAAAGCCCTGCTCTTTGGATAGCTGGGACGTAATTCTTGAAAATCACGCTAGTTAGAGAGTAGAAATGCACCATCCCCTCCAGCTCCCTGCCCATAAAGGCCAGCTCTTCAAATGCTTTTCTTTTCCCCATTTATTTTCAGCTCTCGTAGTTGATGGGCCACCCTTGGGACCCACCTGGCAGCCTCGGGGACAGAAAACAATGATCACTGGGGTGCTGGTGGACAACAACTTGGGTCCTCTCACTGCTCCTGCTTGGGCACCTCCAGGCCAAGGGTTTGGGGTGCCCACGGGAAGGACTCTTCCTTTGTGCTTATGCCATCTAGGTTAGAGAAGGGTGTACCTCTTCAGGTTTATCATGGAGCTAAGCCTGAATTCTGACAAAGTGAGGCCTGACAAAGTAAAGATGAAGTATTGACTTAACTGAAACCTACGGAAATGTGATTTCACTTTAAATAAGTCTCTATTCGTCTCTCTCTCACGTACACACAATCCCAGCCTAAGTGATTTCATCTTTCATAGTTGAAGGTCAGCCATCGCAACCCCGTATTTTTTCCATAGTGAGTCACACTTACTATCCTCCTGTCAGATCTGCACAATCGACATCCTAAATAAAAACCACAAAAGCGAGAGAATTTGAAGTTATTGGACGTTTTTATTTTAATGTAGCACCCAGTTCCATATCACATACATTTTCCAAAATTAGATGGGCATAGTATAGAGCACTATACATTTTGCAGCTTACCACATGGATGTTCTGCAGCTGTGAAAACAAATTGCTTAAATCTGGCTATCTACTTTATAAGTTAAAATTCAAATATATAATAGCCTCTGGGTATTTTTTTAGATTAACAATGATAATGCTCGCAATACGATTTTTACATCAAAAAAATCAATAACAGAGTAAAACATAATGCGTGTGTCCATAGCACATTATCAAGAAGATAACTGGAAAAAGCTTCAAAATACATTTCTTCTCAGAGGTACTACATCATTTGGATTTTTGTTTGCTGAAAAAATACTTTTACTCTTTAGTCAATAAAATATGTCTTCACTAGGGCCTCTTTCCCGTCTGACTTTCATAACACTGCGTATTTTCTTGTCAAGGACTGTGTGCGCTGAGGGCCAAAGGGCTGATGGTGCTGGAAAACTGACACCCCTCAACCCCTGGCTAGAAACTTCTCGACTGTCTTTCTCCTGTCCTGGAAGCCCAGGTGGGAGGAAAGCAGCTTATGTACCAGCGAAAGGTGATTTCCATATCATGTCCATCCTAAATGCTTCCTGTGAAGACTTCTGACCCCAGCCATCCCGGTGGGGCCATTTTACGGCGCGAGTCGTCATCGCCCTGGCTGGTTAGCCCTGACAGCATCAAGCAGTGTATGCCTGGATGAAAGCTGAACGAGTTCCTCTCCCCAGTGTGGCTGCAGAGTTCCCAGCAGCAAAACCACTGCCTCGTACATAGGAGCACTTTGGAGACAATCTGCTAAGTTAAGAAGGGTATTTGCTGACTTAACGACAGGGCTGGATCCACTACATCATTCACATTTCTGCTACATCAGCAGAACTCTCTGGAAGAGAGAATGGAAAACTCTCTGGGAAGAGGTGATAATGTTTCCTCTGCATCTAGTATTAATTTAATAACTCGGAGAAGGACATTGATTGTTAAGGATTAATGTTTGTTCACAGGCCGTTTGTTTGAACAAGTAGAAACTGCTCACCTCGCTTAATTACTAGGTTATTGTTTATATTTAAAGGCTCAAGTAAAGATGGCTTGATCTACAAAGGCAACCATTCACTGCACTTAGCTGGGCATTTTTCTTCTTTCAGCACTGAACTACCACATATTGAAACAAATCTCTCATAGAAAGGTATCAGATGTAACAAACATGAAGAGATCTATAAAGAAATACATGATCAAAAGGAAGATATGTGAGTGCACACATATACATACACAGTCTCATACCATGGAAAATCCTTATCTGGGCTGTAAGCAAGAGCCTGTTTAAGACCCTGCTCTGCCTAGTCTTGTCTTGTGGACAAAACTGTTTAATTATCCAAACAAATAGCTGCAGGAAAGCAAAGACTTAGAAAGGGACACCAGGCTCACGGTCAGCACATCCTCTCAGACACGAGGAAGCCATGTTCTAGCTTCTGTCCCCAGTTACCATTCCTTGCTGGAGATCCTCTGCTCTGCACAAATGCTTGCAGAAACTGTGAATCAAGGAAAGCAAGACTTGGTGCATGGGATACTGCTCTTGCTTCCTGGTTGGGCTCCCAGGTCTTAGTTGCTGTTCTGGGCCAGGCATGTCAGGGGCTTAAAGTTGATCAGTCTCCCAGAGCCCACAGAAGTGCCCTAAACACTGAGGAATCTCCTTCTGCCAGATGTTCTGCCTCAGGTCTAGAAGCACCCTAGTTGCTCCCATCTGAAGTTCCACAAAGTAAAGTCTCTTCAAGAGTGAAGAGAATCATCAAGAAGTGATGATTTCTCTGTACCCACATTTTTTTCCCAATGATTTTTTTTTTTTGACAAAATCTGTAATACTGGATTTAGATGTGAATTTTGACCTGTCAGGCTCTGTTAATAGTAGCCATGTACATGGCCACATGGAGCATCTGCCAGAAACAGAGCTTCCTTATGGTTTCTCCTCTCCTTCTCAAAATGGTAACAGCTTCCCAAGAGCAGACACTTTATCATTTTGGATGGGATATGCACAAATGCTTAAGTACTGAGACATACAGAAGAACAATTTCATGCAGGATATGTATAACACAGCACTTCTCCTTGAATGTCTTGGTTTAGTATCATCATCATAGCCAATACTACACCAAACAGATTACAAATTAACTCACTTTCTAGGCCTTGAAGCTAAGTATGGAATTTGATTACACCCCTCAAAGTGCAACCTCAGTGATAGTCACATTTTAAATTTATTAACTCCGGTGGTAGACTAACAACTAAGCATTTCTTTGTCGGTAACCAGGTATTTTAGGTTGAACGAACACCTGTACCTTAAAAAGGAAACATCTGAAAAGGACATACAGAACAGACTTTTCCACTCTTTCTTTGAACGCCATCTATTCAATGAATAACCTGAGTGAAATAAACGGGGTCTTCCTCTAGTGTGGTCTTCCACCAAACATAAGAAAGTCACTCACTGCCTTAAAATCACAACATGCATATTTCTTTGTAATCATTGAAAAGCATTCCTTAAAAATCACATAGAAAAAACAAAAGGTGCCAGATGATTATTTCCAATTGAGTAGCAGGTGTTTATTAACCAAATGACAATGCAAGAACTAAAAAGCAAACAAAGAAAGAGCACTTAACATCCTTAAAAACTCAGGAACGACTCAGTGTTAAGAACATACGAAATAAATGACGATAACTTCTGAACAGCACCACTGATAGCGCAAGGACAGTAGCTCTTCTGCAGCTTCCTGGAAGTTTGCAGCTTTCACATTTTGTCATTGATGAAGAATGATCATCTGACTCCAGCTATGCCAACAGTCACACACAAAAAAGTTCCAAACCCAGAGAAATGGCTGTTGCTCGTTCACACACTGACATTTAGATGAATTGAAAGCAGTGCATTACAAAAACAATTTTTGTTAACAATTCTGCAAATGCTTCTTTTCACCTTTAGACCTCTGGATCCACATACCACATCCATATCCCTTTCAGCAAAAGTAACCCGTTTTCTCAACACTTTAAACATTCCTGTTGACGTCATTCTTACTTATCTCCCAACAAAACTTTTGGCTGCTTCCACGTCCTCTGATACCTCACTGCAGCCATGCCATGACACAGCCTGAATGGAGGCCAACAAGCTATTTTAAACCTATTTCTCCTTCCTCTCTACCCCAGAGACGTCCTAAAGCTACTGTGAGGAGGCATCAGACAAAAAATGGTAAAAACAATCAAAAAACAACAACAAAAAACCCTCCTGCACAGTTTTTGCAAGGTGTATACTCAGGTCATTGAGCAACAGGATACAACGGGATACAAAACATGCAGCATCATGTTTAAGATGGATAACAAGTAGGTGAACTTTCCCAGCAGTGAAGCAATCATCATACCCATGAAGGGAGCAGGGGTGATAGTATGTCTGAGGTTGTCCAGCATAACAGTATTGGCCCAAGAAATAAACCAATGTTGCTTAGACAGCTTCCATTGCAAGAACTGAGACCGAAGCCAATGACCACTGCCTCCACGGAAAAAAATCCCAGAGAGTTCAGTTGGCTTTGGACCAGACCCAGGTAAAAAAAAAATAATAATAATTTGTGCTTCTTCACTTGGAAAAACAGATGAGCATTAGCAGCTTCATCCTATCAATATCATCTCCAGTGAGGTGCAAAGGAACCTTAATGAAAGCCTGCTTTAGAAGGCAATTATTTCCTTCAAACGTTTTATAACTTCATATGTAGCAGTTTTGCTATCTTGCTTCTATTGGAAATACAGTTCTTGTACACATCCTTAACACAAATCAGCAGCCATTAAGACAACAAAGCAGACTAATATAAATATACTTAGAACAGCTTTTGCAAAAATGCCCGGAATGCATTTTTAACACCTTGTTAGAAATATGCTGTTGGTTTAAAAAAAAAAAAAAAAAGAGTTATGCAGAGACACTGGCAATCGCAAGTGATCAAACATTGGTGACAGGAAAGAGTTATAGCTCAAAAACAGTATTTTTTTTTGTAATTTCCAAAATAATACAATTTTAATATTTTTTTACTGTTCTCTCTTATGATATGTAACTTATAAAATACAAGTTCTCTAACATTAAAATACATCCGTGATTGAATAATAAACAGTGCTAAGAAAATAATTATCTTACACGTGATTGCTGATAAAGACTGTATGTCTGGTGACTTTTACTCCTCTTGTACGTTCAATCCACGGGTCTCTACCATCTTACAGGAATCGGTATCAACCGGGAACCCACCACAAAGGATGAGTTTTAAATTTAAGCAAGACTTCAGGAATGATGTACCTCTCAAGAACCGGGACAGGAAGTGTTGCAAGAATATGTATAAATCGGGAATTCTTTACATAAATAAAATACTCTTAGGTTACTCATTTCAGTGGTAGACCGCATTTACATGTCAGGCTGGGAAAAGGGAGGGAAGGGGGCAGACACCCCCCTCCCAGGCAGAAATATCCGACAGTTTGATATTTGCTTTCTGTACCTTCTTCATCTGCAAAGGCAAGCAGGCACGGCAGGGTGCAGAGGAGACGCGACAAGCCTGTCACCTCACTGCAGTCACCTCGGCGGACGCTCCGCGCAGCTGCTCCGTGCCACAGTCGTAGCAAGGCTCTTGATGCACGAGCTCTGCTGCTGCTGCACGCCCCGCCGGGGGTCACAAGACGGTTACGGGACGTAGCTGCTCCAGCTGCGTTTCCAAGGCAATTCGCTCCTTGTGGACCTCCTGGAGGACGCAGAGAGACGTGCCCTAACTTTTTTGGCACTTGCACGCACCACACTGCACCACTGAAGAGCAAAGCACTGGTGCTGAGCTGCCCAGGGGCTTGGGGCTCTGCTCTTGCACTAACTCTCCTTGCTGTCCTGAAACATTACCACACAGCCACCCCCCACAGCAGTCCTTGTAGCAGGGCGACAGGGAGGTTCAACTACTTGCTCAGGCAATCACAGAGAGGACCGGTCCTACATCAGCCAGGGGAATGGCTTGGGATGCAGAGAAACAGCTGGAATTCAGCACTTTTACCAAAGAAAACTAACCAGTTTATTTTCAAATCGCATTTCCCTCAAAACTACTTTCTGAGAATTTTTGGTTCCTACAACCAAACTCTTTCATTTTGCAAATGTACAAGATCTGGCCACTCGGAGATGAAACAGCCTTTGCAGTCTGCCTCTTTGGCAGCCCTGGCAGGGAGAGCATCAGCCTGGGTCAGAAACCGACTGTAATGGTTTTGGGGATCTGGGATTTGGGGAAAGCCTCTCCTGGTCTTGAGGCTGTCCCTGCTCTGAGACCTGGCTCCTGCTGATGTCCCATCGAAGAGCTGGGCTGATTCCCCAAGCCTTCGGTGCCCTCAGCAGCGGGCAGGCCTCCACCCTGTGCTCCCCTCGCGTCAGGGCAAGCTCACGGAGCCTGAGACATGCCCATAATGTCTGCTGGCTCCTGTAAGAACAAGGCCCTGCTTCAGCAGAAAGTTTCCAGGCAGCAATACGACTTGAAGGACAAGTTCAGTTTTCCGCTCTTCTATGAACTTAAATCTCTCCATCTTTCCACGGTCCTACAGGTAAAATGCAGGGAATACCAGAGGTCTATTTTGTGAAGGGACTGGAAATTAAGCACACTGAAGATAGCGTATGGAAGAAAACCAGACTATAGCTACACTGAGCTAACTAATGATGGCAATGTGCTGTCATCAAAAGCTTTCATCTCCATGCTTATTCCAATCACTGTCCTATATTTTGCTATGATTTCAGAACAGAGCATCCACTCTCCATTACTCTTGGGAGATCCCTGAAAGCTAGCTAAAAAATAATATATATTAAGTTGAACATAAACAGACTTTCATCCTGACCGGAGAAAAAGTGCAACTGAGGGTTCACCTCCCTTTTCAGACAAGCGTGTTCATAATATGCTAGGAAGAAAAAGCTGTAGCAGATGAAAAGCTGAAGTTGGTACTATCTTTGAACTGAGACAACAGAAAAAACAGAACTGGTTTTTATAAGAAAGTAGCTCCTTGAGAACATGTTTAAAGACAAGTCAACAGACAACACTAAAAATCAGTATTAGATGTTCACAAAAAGAGCATGGCTTAGCCAGTCCGTGTACACCAGAAGACAGCTATGTAGCACAACTGATCAGCAGACAAGAAAGCTACACCTTGAGTTGCTCTTCTGCACTGGGTGATACCATCAGATTACCCAAACTTTTCAGAAAGACAAGATTCCTCCTTCAGACTTTAACTGCCAATGGAGCTGTACGCACACAGGTTGTAACTTTTCCTAGAAAGTCTCATTCTAGCCACGCATACAGTGTAGTTATTCTCCTCCAGAAACCGACTGCAGGGAGCTTTGTCACTGATTTTCAGTGTGTTCCTTACCTTCAGCTGCTGCTGGAGCTCACTGTTCAACCTGGCGAGCACAGCATTGGCTTCTTTGTTTTTTCGTATAGCAGTCTGAATAGCCCTTTTCTGCTTGGAAGACGGTCTGCCAGACAGATAAATACAAAACATTTCAATTAAGAGCCGCAATGGTGGCTGATGCCAGAAGACCAGCCGCCCATTTTGTGCGTCTATACTCTATACACACTGGACTACATTTCAAAGACAAGGTACAAACTACACATTTATGAAAGGAAAAACCTAACACTAAAATAAGATGACTGAATCAGGTGGGCTATTTGAAAGTAAAATGGCCATGCTTGTTAATCTGAATGACAGAAACATTTTAGGCTGTCTCACTTATTTTAAAATCACTGCAGTTGGATTCAGCTTAAGAATAATCCTTGCATAGCTGTACTTATTGCAGTATCTGTCCTTCAGCTGTTTTCAGACACTTGTAGAATTTAAAATTCAGGAGTGGCTAAAAGAAAATGTAAAAATCATTCTATTCAGAAAGAAACGACATCTGCATGAAAATGCTGTCTCAGATTTTTCAAGGCACTGCTGATTCTGATATTGCTTCGCTTAAAAAAAAAAAAGATTAATTTTCTTTTTCAAAACAGTCACTTTCACTGAAACCACCTGATGTCACAAACAGAAACAGGCAGATGACTTATGAAATTGCCTCATCTCTTTTGCTGCTTAAATAAAAGATTTCTCTCTTCTTCTTATTACGACTCCACAGCCCATGGTGATTGGTGTGGAGGAAACTGCAGTCAGGCAGATGGGTACAAAAACTGCCAACTTAGTACATAAGGACCAACTGCTCTAAGAGACAGAGGTAGCGAGAGAATAAAAGGAAAAAAAAGTATAGAAAATACTGGCTGGATATCCAAGCCCTTTTTCATATACATTATTTTAAAGTTTTACATGAAGCATCAAAAGCTATTTAGTGACAAATTTAACCTAAACCAGATGTCCTATTCAAATAAGGTCCATAATGGTACACAGTCCCCATTAGCTCTTTCTCTTAACAGAGCTGATGACACTGATCTTTGCAAGAGTCTGCTTCACAGCACGGTCTGGTCTTTATGCTATTATCTTCCAGTGAACTGTCAGTTTTTGCTTCAAATCACTCTCCGCAGACTATAAAGTAATAATTACAGGGAAAAAAACAAACAAACAAGGAATTACAACCCCATGGTCATTTAAACATTTCAGGAAAGATACAGACAGGACAGGATTAAGTTGAGATGTTAACAAATGCTATTATCTGTTCTTTGAACCACTATGGAATATGCACTCCCAAAGCACAAAATAGCACTTTAAAGGCATCCTAGGAGTCTTATGATTTATTCTAATCTCCATTTATGCAGCACAGATTCAGTCTGCTGACAAACAGTTTGCCAAGAACTGCTCAACTGATTTGGGCATCTTGGTTTTGTTTCAGATTGAACCAGAGGTCTTTGCAAGGCTTTGGGTGAAGGCAGGCTATAATGTTTGCACATTGTTTTGGTTGAGGGAGATGTACAGACCCAAAAGAGCTTCCAGTACCTTCACTTACTATTTATACAGCCCCTTCAGCACTGCTATTAAATAAACATATACCGAAATCCTACAGGTCTTTGTTGCTGACAGCTTCAACAGCTGTATTTATGAGAACAAACAACACATGTTGGGTTTGGCAATTATTGGATTGTCACAAGTGGTCTATGGCTTACACCAGCAGCAAGCTCATTCCTAACCTTCCTTGCGATGAAGAAATATCACATGGGTATGACCAATATCAAGCATTTCATGACTCAGTTTCCTGGGCACTGAATTGGTTCTATCTGTCCAAACGCATGAGCAAAATTCCAGATTTGTGCAAAGATTTGTGCAAAAACACACACCCACAGAGCTAAAAGGAGTTGTGATAGAGATGTTGATTGAACAGCAAGGCTTGCTCTTCAGACATGTCTACTAGGTGCAGAGGCAGGACAAAGCAGTACCTTTTCAAGAGGCTTACTGACTTATCGTCACTATAAACTTATCCTGCACTGGACTGGACAGATGTAGATTTCAGAGACCTGCATCTTGTGAAGTATTCCCCAAACCAGAACTATTAAGCACAAAATTATGCAAAGAGCAAACCCTGCCACATCAGATTTCATGGCGCAGTTTGTCACGTGTGGTACAAGTTGTTTACTTTTGGACTGGGAGGTGAGGCTTGACTGCTGGCAAGGAAGAAGTCACGTTTATAGTGGGAGAAAGCTCGGGGGTCTCCAGCCCCTGCGTCTCCGTCCGAAGCTTCCTGCGGGCGGGTTTGGAGGGCGGCTGAACGAGAACAACCTCCTGCAAGGGAGAAGCACAGCAAAGTTAAGTCAGGCCATGTGTGTCCAGTCACTAGGCTGGGGAGTGCTTGTGACACAGAAATTGCTGACATCTGGCCTAAGGTTTCATAATTTAAAGTGGTACAGGGCTTAATTTAAATTTGGTAATAGCCTCTCGGGTTTTTGACTTTGTTCGAAGAAACAATAACTCCTACAACCCCTTAACGAATGAAACAATTACGCTAGAGTTTTGTCTTCACCTGGACGACAGGCTCCTCAGCACTGGATTGCATAGGTCTGCATTTGGGGAGGGGGTATGAATGGATGTACTAGCCCCCAGTTGGCTCAAAAACATTAGGACCACCGCAAGACTTATTTTTAATTATGCTCATAATTGGTAAGGATCAATCACTTGCATCACAGCTTCTACCTCAGTCCCTTACCCACCTGGCACGCAGCCTCTTCCTTCTCATCCCCTACTCTCTTACATGAAGCAACACAGAAACGAGCTTAGAAAGACAGTTTTAAAATCACCCATGCAAAATTAACATGTTGAAAGCGTGGAAGTCCGGTTATTTCTCTTGATAAGTTACATCGAAAAGAGAGTCTGGTCTGCAGGTAAAACAAAAAGTCTTAATGCCTTTAATGAAGAAGTGTTTTCATTCTTTTAAATTAAGACATCCTTCCTTTTGCAATGTGAAGTGGTTTTAAAGTTTTATATCTGTTTTAATACTGAAATATAAATGCGTGACTTTCAGTGCATTTTATTATTAGGGCTCTTCTACAAGTGACATAACTATTACTGCCCCATTTCATGAATGGGAAAGTTAAGACTTGAAACACTGAAGTGATATGACAAAGGTTACACATTTAGTGTCACAGTCAAGACCAGAGATCAAATTTTACTATCACTTGCAGAGTGTATGTTACTGGGTCAGACTGTTTGTGCTACTGGGTCACTATTTTGGCCAACTGTTAATAAAACAAGAAAAAAATTAAACAAGGACGCATTTAATGACCGAGCAATCATAAGAAAAAGAACTGTGGTAAACAGCCTGACTCAGCAGAAGAGGCTACTATGACTGACACAGTATGAAAAAAATTTAAGACCATCAATAGTTAGAATTACAAGGATTAAAATTATTAGAGGAATTAGAATTATAAGGAGACAAGGGGTTTAGAAGTTAAAAACATTTCTGCCATTACTTTAAAAGCAATTTAAAATATTAGAAGATCTTTTAATCAGGACATCAGCACTGCATAGGTCTCAGATAATACTGTGTTCTGAAATCCTACAGCTCCCTGCAAACTCACAATGCAAGGTACTTGTGCATGCATTCAACACCTACAAACTGGTGGGATTCCAAATATGCAATCCCAGTTGACCTTAAACTGCCAAAACACTACAAAATCCATAGCAGTAATCCCTCTTCCATTTCAAGTACAGTACTGGAAGAAATACCCAATACCTAAAAACAGACCCCTCTTTGGCTGGCTGTTGTTGCACCAGCCCTTCAAAAGGGAGTCAGCACTGTGCCAACAACCTTGCCATGGAGCAGGGAAACACTCACAGACATTGCCAGGGCCGCTCTATCCATAAGCCAGGCTCTATGAAGAGTGCCACTGCACCTTCAGTGATTGCTGCGTGCAAAGTATGCGTTCACACAGGAAGAAGTCAGAAATCATACATCTTAAGCAAATGTTTTGAGCAAATCTCCCCCATTCTACGTACATTTAGAAGTAGATCCTGACCTCATAGCAAACAGGTGTGTTTACATCAAAACCAAACCCTTAATAACTGGAAGCAAGAACCGCATCACAACTTGGAAGGATTACAGTGAGACAGGGGTCAAGTACAATCAAACTCGGTTTTTTGTGTCCCTTAAGGCCCCTGTTGATTTGAAACAAATGGTAAGCTGCCTTTCTTAAAGCACATGCACTGGTGTGTGTGTACTAAAAGCCTTCTTAATGATTTATTGGAGCTGATGTGACGCACCATCCCAGTTCTCTCTAGCGTCTTGACCTCCCGAGAAAGCAAACATGTAAAAACGTAACTCTAACCCCCGGTTTAATTGCTTTAAAACTTGAAACAACTACATTTGTTGATGAGGGCAAATCACTCAACAATGGCACAACATATGCAGGTCTCACCTTTTTTGCTGAGCTGTTTTCTTCTGCCTGTGACGGGGGTCTATTCATCTGAGGGTGTAATTCAACCTCGGATACTTGCTCTGTCTGTAACAACAAATCAGTCATTGCGACACCCAGAAAGTGACTAGCAGTCACATACAATAACGTCAATGAAGGGAAACATTATACACAAAAGAAAAGTTACTTTAACAATTCAACAGTAGGAGAAATAAGAGGTCTAGGATGACAGCTGAATGGATGACATATGTCTTTTCGAGACTTGTAATGAAACTATTTTCTTGCATTTTATTGTGCTAGGAAAACAAGAGGAAAGTTTTTCTGTGAAAAGTTAGGAATCACGTCTCCGAATATAAACGACCTGGTAACCAGAGTTTGTTCTAGAGCTATCCTTAAGGCCTAAGCGCTCAAAGAAAAAAACAAGGTGGGGTGGATAAAAACTGGAAAGACCTTGGTTGCGCCCTGTCACCTTATCATCTCCTGCAACTGATGAAAATTCATTGGAATAAGCCTCTGTCTTTGAAGCTGGCAAGGCTGGAGTGAGAAAGTATGAATTATACCAAAAATTCCAACAAAGATACTCAAAATACAAGTCATAAAAGAAGCCAAACAGTCTTCTTCCTTTCTTTCCCCCTTCTCCTGTTTCGAACAGAAACCAAGCTGAACACTCAAAACACAGGTCTACACTTCAGCAAACCACAACACCCTCCCCCTGGCGCATCTGACACAAAAGAAAATTAGCAGAGAGGGCTAACCCTTGGCTTTGCCTTGGAGGATCTTGTCCTGAGATCCTCCAGCACCTTTCGATTTGCCCCAGCAGGACGCAGCAGAGCACATCTGCTACGGGAGGGCACCGGGGTTCGGAGCTGCCTGTCCCCGGGCATGCTACAGCAAACACGGTGTAAACAGGGCACGGCTGTTTTCTGTCCAGAAAGCATCAGCTGCCTTTTGAAGACGGGGAAAGCAGGCAGCAGCGGGGAGGCTGAGGGCACTTGGCACTCGCAGCCTGCCTCCTCTCCTCTTTCCCAGCTCCTGTCAAGTCGGAGCCAAGCTGACAACGGCCCCCAGGCAGGACAGGCAGCCTGCCATCCTGCTCGCTCCTCAAAAAAGGCTCGCTTCTACCCAGGTGAAAGCCTGGGTTTAAAAATAAAAATTTCAAGGCAAACCTCAGACTTTAAAGGGGCCAGGATTTTAGCCAAAATAATAACCTGTCACACACTGAAGCACCGAATTTGCTCTTGCCAGGAGGCTTCTGCCTAGACACATCAAGTTGTGGAGTGGTCACAAGTTTCATAGGGCTTAACCACAGGTTAAAAAATGACAGAATGGACACAACTTGGTATATTTTAAAAGGAAGGACTTTTTTTTTTTTCCCATAGCACTTCCATTTTTTTCATAACAAAACCAGTAAGAGCTCTACAGAAGGCTGCAGGGGAAAAGCAGTTCTGCCAGGTTACTGCTGCTCTTCAACTGTACGATGTTGAACTTTTATACGGAGGAGTGAGATTTGTGATCCTTTTTTTTTTTTTTTTTAAATGCATGTGAAATTCCTCTGGAGAGGAGGAAAATGTGTCTTGGCTGACAACATCTCTCCCCCTCTTCCAAGTGCGCTACATCTGTAGTGTTATCTGATGGTATAATAAAAATAAACACACTGTGACTTTCCAGTAGTATTTGAATATTAATATCTTAAGTATTTGGATTTCAAATAGCTACTAGATACTAACATTTCAATTCTGCAAACCTTTTTTCACGGATTGAAGAGCTTCTTTTATATCTGTTGATTTCTGGTACAAATAGGAGAGTAAAATGGAAAAAGCAATCTTTTTTTTTTTTCTGTCTACACAAAGCAAAGACCTTTAAAAATGCATTTAATGTAACATAGCATTTCTTTATCAGCAATGTGAATAGCCCATAACCTCTCTGATTTGTACCACCACTTTTTATATATCTGAAAGAAATCAAGGGTCTGAGCACTGTTAACAGCAGCATGGGAAGATCTATGGGGCTTTCATGAATGATTTGGGGATAGCAAAGCTCAAATACCCAACAGAGCCACACAATAAATTTGGTCCCAAATCACATCACTTTGATAAATCACTCATTTAGGGGCAGGAAGAATAAACACAGTCTTCAGAGAGCCGTGTAATAGGTACACTATGAAGCCCTCATGGTATAGCTTTGCTGCAAAACGCAGTGCGATGACAGGGACATGTGAGAACCAGATCTGAATGACCTTCCTTGGGCTGGGGGCACCAGACATCCCCCTAACCTGGCCAGACAGGCAGCTTCTGGTGCTCACACTCTTATTGGAGTCTATATTAAACCTTGCATCAGAAGCAAGAATACAGCACTTTATTCTACAGTATGGAAAAAAAATAACAGAGGTTTGATCTCCTTTCATGTGTAGATAAAATGCAGCTTTCAAAAACCAACTGCTCAAGCAGTGTAGAAGTAACTAAACAGAGATGTACTCTACAATGTCAATTGCAAATATGAATGAAAATTAAAGTTAGAATAAGATAAAGAACCTGGAGAGACAAAAAAAAGTGAAAAAAAGCAAAAACTGCTGCAGAAAAACTGATTTTAAAAATTGGCCTCATTGCAGGAGAACATTGTTTTAACCTGCAGAAAACTGAAAGGAGAAAAAAAGAGTAAACTTTTTGTTCTGGTGAGAGCAAATATAAATTGGAGTACTGATGCCAGAAGGGCGAGTTTTCAAAATTTTCAACTGTTTGATAAGGCAGTTCCCAACGATACAACATCTACATTATTTTCAGCAGCTGAGTGCTGCGATGCGGCTGTCAGCCTAGCAGCTCTGGCAGCTCCTGGTCTGCAGAGCAGTGGCTGGGCCACCGGGCTGGCGCGAGGACTGCACGCAGGCTGGCGTGTAAAGCTCAGCAGGCAGCAGGGCAGGGGCTGGCTGGAGAAGGCAGATGGTAAAAATAAATACATAAGTACATTTGACCAAAAAATTTTTAAAAAGAACTAGTTCTGGTGACGCAGCTCATGCATAATGAATAAAACCAAGCGACTGCCACGTCCCTCAAGTGCCACCTAGTGGCACGTGGAACAGGCCATTTCTGAGTGCTTGGCTTCTAGGAGAACACCAAAAAATAGCTGTCCATATTATTCAGAGCCTGCAGACTGATCCTGCCCCACGAGGTGTGCACACAGCAGGTGCTGGGCAAGGTAAGCCTCAGTGCTTTGGAGTGTCTCCTTTGCTGGTCACGCAGAAGCTGGGTCCGCACATTAATGACTGGCCGGCAGAGCTGAGCTCCCACCTATGGAAAAGTCCCCAGCCCTCAGTGACGGGCCTCTGACACAAGTGTCTGAGCATAAAAAATATCGTTATGCTGCTGCAGTGGATTTTGTTCAGAGACTGACACCACTTAACCCAGGCAGAAATATTTTGTGTAACTGCAACTTGCACCAATGCAAAGAAGGTTTGCTGATTCAACAACCCAACAAAGTCCCCTAGGCGAGGTTTGAGATGCTTTACAAAGATGTTTGCGCGCTGGTTCCTCCCCACACACATTTTAAAGGAAAAAGTCCTCCAAGCAGACGTGGGAGATTTCCAACTGCAATACAAGATTTGGGAGCCTGAACTTTCTCCTTGCAGAGTGTTAACTCCTGCCTCACTGACTACTGAGAGAACACGGAGAATATTCCATAGGAGGAAGCTTAGCCCTCTGCAGGGAAACAGTCCAATAATTTTGGACAAAACATGGCACTGACAATGGCATCTAACTCCTGGTTTTTGTTTTGGCAGAGGGATTCCTCACAGATTTCCTCCCCTTCACTGATTTGGACACAGGGTGAAAGCCAGTCCCTGTAGCCTTCTGGTGACAGGTCAAGTGAGACTGGCTCCAAGATACTCCAATCTGAGCTCTTATAGTAGGGTGTAAGGAAAAGGTGATCCATCAGGTTCCATTAAGGTGGGTTCCCTTTATTTTTTTGCTGTTTTTATACCATGCTTAATATAGTATTTGGGCAACTCATTTCTCATTCAGAAACACAGCAATAAACTGCCTCCCTCCATCACAGCAATAAATGCCTTAAAGTTTTTCCATGTCTTGGAAACTTCTCACTGTTACATTATTGTTTAAAATTCTTCAGCGGTGCATTAAATAATTCAGGTTTCTAAAGTCTTGTCTACCCAGAGAGATTACACTGCTTATGGAATATGGTCTTCCAAGGGAAAATTCAGTTGCATTAGGGTGAAGGTGCTCAGACGGAAGTGTCTCACTCATGGCCACAGAATGGAGCAAGCTGCTGACATAGGAAGTGTTGATATGACTGGGTCCACGTCCAGGGTTATAGCAGCTGGGTAAAGAAAATCCCACTCGTGTGCAATACCAGTAATGCAAAAGATAATTTCTAGACCAGGCCTGATAATATCTTGATTATGGGAAGAAGAGTATATGATCACAGAAAAGAGCAACACAGAGTCTTCTTCCAAATCTCCTCAAGAGCTTCCCTTTGCAAAGACCTACATCCAGATATGAATAGGTTGTATCTTCTTTTCCCCAACTCATATATTCCCCCATTCTTGCATTTTCTAAGAGTCTTACCCTCCTCATTCTTTCTAGCAGAAGATTAAAATGGCCAACAAAGTCTCTGTAGAATGGCCTCAGCCAGAGACCAAGCCATGGCCTATGACCGATATTGAGCATTAGGACAGACAATTCCTCATCATTAGGGTGAGTATTAGGAGTTGCAAATGCTCACTATCTCATGGTCTGATCCTGGAGCAGCCATTCATAGTCTTCTAACTGCTCCACGTGACAATACTTAACAGGACCTTTCTAAAAGAGTATGTAATGCTCGCTTAAGCACTAAGTGCTTTGAAAGCGTCAGATGAAAGATTTTCGTAACTGTAAGAGAAAGCGTTATTTTAAAACTGTTTTTTGCTTACATTTCTGTTTCTTCTGCTTAACAAGGCTGGATTATATGTAGACTTCACACCCGCTTCTCAAGACAATCCAAAACTGGTCTCCCAGCATAGAAAGTCTTCATGGAGCTTTCATATTTTTGTTACCTGAGTGCCATTTAGCAAGAGTTAAGTATATGTTCAGTCTTCCCCACAATTCAGTCTCATCCACGCTTATGCTCCAGGCTAACTTTACACTTGGAAATAGTTCCATTGTAGTCAATAGCACCACCCACAGAAATGAAATTATCAGTGTGCATTCATTGGAATAGCCCATAATAATTACCTATACAGTGCCGCTACTTAGCTTTGCAAAAAAGTATTGAGAAGAGCTTATCTGTATAAAAAAGTAGGATACTAAATATGCTTAACGCTCAGTATGCGCTCACTGCAATCTTCTATCATCTTTACATAAGTTCATTTAAGAGGTATTTTTCCTCTTTCTAAACATTCTTATTTTTGTGCTTAATGGCAATTCCGAAGAAGTCAAGATGTCTCAATTCCAGTTTTTGTGAGTCTAGTCTACCCAAAACTGAATCATCAATTCTTTTTATTGCTTGTTACAGAAACTGAAAACGATAAGACAGAGAGAAAACCCATAGGGATGCAAATGCAACGAACTGCCAGGGTCTCAGTGTGCTGACTGCTTCCTCAGCACTGTGCAGCTCTGAAGTTTTGATAAGCTTTTTCTCTCCCTGAGCTATCTGAGGGCTGGCGATAAGGTTTAGGAAAAAGGCAGTAAATACAAACAAATTGCTGCAGCATTCAGCCCATTCGCAAGGAAAGAACAGGACCCAGATGGAAGCATTAGCAATCTGTTTTAATACTCCACTTCTACAAAACCAGATTAACATAAGCTAGAAAGAGGTATGTGCCTTCCACTACAGATACAGGCACTGGATTCTTGGCTTATTTTGCTGTTGTTTTTACAATAAATGTGAATCCACGTTCAAAAATTACTACAACACGTTTTAATTAAGATACTTGCCCTGCTTCCGCTCTCCCAGAAACCTCTTTAGAAAGGATTTTATGGCATCCATCAACTACTCCCCAAATTCAATTTTAACTGCGCTAGTTTCAACCACTTCTTAAACCATAATTTACTTTGTCTGGCCGTTTTAGACTTAATATATAATTTTCACGACAGAAGAGGATAATCCGTTTGTATTATATTAAGTGGCAGATGGCAAAGTCTTTCATGTTACAGAAGACTTTCAGTTTTATTATTTAGAGGCTTCTTCAGTACCTAATGCACCGATTATACAACATATGTTAAGCTGCGGCCAAAACTGCAAAGATGATCAAAACCCCCCACCATTTTCTTGCACAGCAGTTGTAAACGCAAGCTAAAAGAGTATTCCTTTGGTTTAATATAATATGGTTGCCTGGGAGAATACAATCATGTACACGAATTGCAGGCTGCCAAAAGCAAAATCCTTTTTTTCTTTCATTCTTTCTTCCTTCTGTAACAAAAGTTCCTTCCCATTAAGGTCCAGGTGTCCTGCCAGCACTTGAAATTCCTCACATAATTTTGCAGTAAGAAGGCACTTCAGCTGGCTGAACATTTTCTCCAAACAATCCTGAACCCTCTCACCAAACCCTCTCTCATCCTCTATACAACTCAGGCTTTACCCAGATGCCATACAAAAAGCTAAGACAATACGAGGCAACCTGGGAACCAGCAAGTGTGGGTTGTTCCAGTCAAAGAGGGGGGAAAAAATTCAAGACTCAAGGGAGATATACCAAGATCAGCCTGTCAGGACTCCCAATTTTAATTAGGCAAAGTTAGACTTTGGCAGAGGGGAGATCTCAGGACCAGCTCCCAGCATGGAGCCGGCACAAAAGTCTCAGCAGGATGGATGGGAGCCTCTCCCCTCCCCACCCCTCAGCCTCGGTGCCGCAGATCAGCATGGGCATGCTTAATTTGCTGTTACAGACACATTTCTTGAACTGGGTCCCAGTTTTCACTTGCAAGTCTTGATGATGAATGGCCAAAGGGCTTCAAGGAATTATGAAGTATCAAGTAACATTTTGAGAGCGGAACATTCGATATAGTAAGAAGAATATTATCTCAGCTTTCCAACAGAGCCAGGTGCTTGTAACTGGGAAGGGTGACCCACCTATCATCCCTCAGAGCACTTTGTTTCCGTGATTTCACCAAATCAATAATAACTAACGCTAACGATGGCCACTAAACTGACAGCTTAACTCTGAGCTCATATAACGCAGGGAGATTTTAATCTTCAGAGCTGCAAGGTGATCAGGATACTTCAATTTGACTATCCTAACAACTGCCTGTCTACTCCAACTTCACTTGACCACTTTGCCTTAGTCTGTAATTGTTTTCAGTGCCCATCAAAACTGCCAGCATGGAACCAGTGGGGAAAACAGGTTCCAGGGTCTCTAGGAAATAAAAATCCAGCACAAATCAGCGCTAATTTACAAAACCAACAGGCTTAAAATTTAGACTCCGGGAAAAAAGACTAAGAACATCAGATTTTTCAGCCAAGATATACACGGTTTTCTTCCAGTCCCGCTGTTTTCAAATCCCCTTATATAGCACAAGCAGGATACCCCTTTAAAGGACAGGAAGGTACTGAAATAGAGTAACTCAAATAAAGGAGTGTTGATCTAATTGGGCAACATTGCAGATAGTGAGCTATGTTGGAAAAAATCCTAAACCTATATTTGCTCTTCAGTGTTTATCCATAATTCCTATTAACGTAAATATGTCACTAAATCTCCCATAGTAAGCAGCAGCAGTAAATGGCTTCTGTGGGCTTAAAAGCCAATAGTAAAAAGTATTATTTTGTTTTCCATTAAAAAAAAAAAATAATAGAGGCTTATACGAGATGTGCATACACATGTTCGGTTCCAGCTCAGCTCCACAGGAATGTTATTCATGAGCACCCAAAGTTATTTCCTGTTTGAAATTTGTGCCACTGAAAATCAGCCATGTGTGCTGCTGGCTTCCTATCACAATTCTTAGCACCTCTAAAAGTTACACCGTTTTTCTGTGTACACCCTGGATCAGCACAAAAGTTCTGGGACCACTTATTTCATTTCTCCTCGATGACTTGTGTTTAATTGATGACTTGTGTTCCATTAAGTTAGGAACACAGGATCAAGTCCGGGGCCACTGAATCCAGTCTCCTACAAGCCCAGGAAAAAAAAAAAATATATATATATATTGGATATTTCAACAAGCTGTAGGTTGTCTGGTTTACATACCATCACCTGGAGAGTCCAAAACCCCTGAAAGTTTGTGCCTCAAAAAAACAAGAGCAGAAAAGCCATAACTATAGAATGCCATGGGAAGTGAACAAGAGAGGTAGGTATAGGACATTGCCAGTGTTCAAAGGCTGTTCAATAGCTTGCAGCATATTGTTTATAATCTGAAGATGAAGGAAAACTGATACAAATAAAATTATTCTGAAAACCAAGCAGCTACTACAGATTTGCTAAGTGTAAGACGTGCTACTAGGGATTACAGAAAGTGTCAGTTAAGTTACACACAGGCACATACACAGTAGTAAAAAGAAAACACTTCAGAATAACGTATTAACCAAAACAAAACTCTAGCCTTTGTATGAGCCTGCTTCCATACAAAGTCCTTCCAAGTGCCTTTCACAGAATTTAGGCAAAACCTGATTTTTTTTTTCCCCAATAGAAAAGCAACATGAATTGAGGTTTCTAATAAAGCATTTCATACCACATTTCACAACATCGTACTGGAAACATCAATTCAAAACAGCTTGCAGAGCAGAGAGATATGAGTTGGAATTTGAATTAGAAGATCATAAATCAGGTATAATGATCTGTTGCAGTACCTCTCCACGCTACGTAAACTTGTCTTTTACCCATCTTTATTTATTAACCTTATGCAGTCACCTCAGGGACTTCAGAGGAAAGCTCTCTCCCTTAAAGAAATGTCTGGTGAAAGGTCTGAGGATAACCTGGGTATGGTTTGTGGTGTTTCACACCTTAGCAAAGGTGTGAAACAGTGTGGGCTGGCAGCAGCAACCCAGACCAGCAAAGCCAGCCCCGCTGCTATTTCCCTGTGAACTGGTCAATTTATCACAGGATCACAAGATCTGAGCCTCTCACAGTAAGTTTGTGTACCCACCGAGCTACAGAGTCAATGCCACAACACTGGTATCTCTAAGCTTCTGCTTGTGCTACTCTCACCCAGTGATCCAGCCCTTCTCCCCCATTATTCAGCTGGCTGCGCTGTGGAGGCAGAGTTGGATGCAGACATAATTTAAGGAGGTTTTGATATGACCGGAGACATTTGGCACGCTGTGACTAACCAGTGTTTCAGTAACTTGCTGAGCTTGATTACCTCAGAGGGCCTGACAGGAAAAATAATGCCTTCTGAAAAGTCGGAACAAATTTTACTAAAAGCAACAACAACCATTGACCAGAGTCAAGACACCATTTCTCTATTGCTATTGATTAAGCTCACGGGAAGTCTTCTGCTCCATTGAAATGTACTACCTATCCCTTGGTACCTCTCTTTTATGCACTTCGGCTTTTACATCCCGTGAGCCCTTTAATCTTGCTCTGAAGAGCCAACAGGTCCGTGCTGCTCCTCAACCATCCATACAAAACTGTAGTCCTCAGAAAAAATTGTTTCCCTCTCCTCTTCCATCAACTAATTTCCAAACCTGAGCCAAAACAACCACACCACAAGCATAAATAAATGGTGCACAGCCCCTGAAGTATGTGGGCCTTGCTTCATTTCCAAGCTATATTTATCATTGGCAGTACCTAGCTGCAGGCATATAACAAAATGTTAAGGCAATAAAATAGGATTTTCAATAACACTGTTGAAAAATAAGTTAAAATGGAAATTTGAAAAGAGTTTGGTAAATTCAGAAACGGGAAAAGCTGAATGCGTAATTTCAGCATCATCGTTTTTCTTCAGATTTCGATCCTCTGTTTTGAAAGCAGATCTTCCCTCCTACTTCATGCTCTTTAAACCAAGGGCCCCATTGGACTAATGCAATCCATATGCTTACTATTGCTTACATGCTATTTGTAAGGGTCAGCTAAACTGAATTATGACCCCACCACACATACTTTCCTACTTTCTATTACTTTTGTCACAGAAAGGAACATTTAGAGATAAATAAAGCAGAATGTAACAAACATGAAGTTTATTACATTTTCAAGAACTGGCTTTATGTATATTTTTGCTGGGTCAAAACAAGAATATTTTGAGGAGATATTTGATTAAGTACCTTTTTAAATCATCAGAAATGAGTAAATGTAAGCGCTGCATGTAAGCAAAGCACCAGCTATATATTCAATAATGACTAGACATGTAAACTGCTCTATTTATTTATTTATTCAGAAACCAGACTTTTGTATTGGAGAGAAGTGGATCGAGAAAGGTCCTGTACCACAGATGACACAGTGTAGGATACAAGCAGTTGGCTCAGGATGCTCTCCAGGGAATACCAGACAAAGCAGAAATGTGATGGGTGCACTGAGGAGCACGTCGTATTAGCAGTATGGCTATGCCACACTGTCTTGGGGGAAGCACGCAAGTTCAAACCGGAGTGCCCTACAGTCCTCAAGGCAAAAACTGGCTGTGCTCAGCTAAAAGGGGCTAGGGCGAGGAAGAGAGTAACGAGCTGCTGGTACAGCTGGGGGTAGCAGCAAGGCCTTTATCATTTCCATCATAAGCACAGTGCAGCAGGAGGTGTTCACCAGCAGTCTCGTGTGAGTAGTTCCAAAACTCAAGTGATGACTGTTTCTGGCCCAAAGAAAGTGCCTTGCCAAGTTTTCACATGTAATGGGCTGTTAGCTCCACTGTGGCCCTGTCTTCTATTAAACACCTCACCTAAAGGAGTAATATGTGAAGCGTACTGCTGCCTAAGACTTAACAGAGCCAACAACATAACACTGCCTAAAATATCAAGCAGTATCTGGATGCAGACACGCACAAGTTCATCAGTTTGCATTGGACTGTGATTGATGTTCTAAATACAAACAAAAATCACCTAGAAAGCAAAACAAAAGAAATACACCAGTAACGGTTTCAAACTTAATAACATAACTGGCACGGGACTGAATTCCTCTCAGCATTGTTTTTCAGACCCATGGGTGAAGTATACTCTTACGTGCTATAGCTCCCTTAACAGATGCCCTCCGAGCATTTGATGTTTGAGAAGCAAATAGCAGGTATCAAGCCCATGCCTTTCAGGCATCAAACTCTTATTAGTAGACCAGCCTTACTAGCTTTCAATTTACAGCTTTGTCTAGTGGGTGCATGTCAGCTCCACTACAAAGAGATTTAATTAGCCTGTAATTTGACACTACAACACGCTGGCTCGACAGACCGATGGAGGACATGTACAGAACTGCAGAACAAACTATGGAGTTGCACTAACTTGGAAGTAAGAATGGCTATGATGTCCACGCCAGCAACACAACTAAGCAAATAATGCACAGCAAAATGTTCAAACTTTGCCCATACCTGAGATACAGAAGGTCGAGGGGGCAGTGCAGGTGGTGGTGGGGGCAGCCAGCCAGACCTCACAGCTGAACAGGGAGAAAGAAAAACAAACACATTCACTTAATTACAAATAAAACCAGATTTTATTTCCATGATAATTCATTGTGATGAGGCAGTATTCAACATTTTAATAACAGAAACCATACTTGATCTTTATTGAGCAAACTCTGTTTGAAATAACTTTCTCCAGTGCTTACCATTCCATAAAATGAGCAGTGATTTAATTGCTGTAAAAAACCACAATGTTATGATAAAAAGCAGAGATGGAAGCCAGTCAGCCACAAAAGCTGTAGCTAAAGCAATCCAATTCTAGTTAACAACAGAAAGGGCATATACTTATCCTTCGTACTTTGTTCTTTTTCCTTAACATCATTGCCTTTTTTTTTAAAAAAAAGTAGGGCTTAGTATTTAATATAGATATTAAAATCATAGAATCACAGAACAGTTTGGGCTGGAAAGGACCCTAAGGATCATCTAATTCCAACCCCCCTGCCCTGGGCAGGGACACCTCCCACCAGACCAGGTTGCCCAAAGCCCCATCCAGCCTGGCCTTGAGCACCTCCAGGGATGGGGCATCCACAGCTTCTCCGGGCAGCCTCTTCCAGTGCCTCACCACCGTCATACTAAAGAATTTCTTCCTTAAATCTAATGTAAATCCACTCTCTTTTAAGGTTACAGCCATTACTCCTTGTTCTATCACTACCGACCCTACTAAAAAGTCTCTCCCCATCTTTCTTATAACCCCCCTTTACTTATTGGAAGGCCAAAATAAGGTCTCCCTTGAGCCTTCTCTTCTCCAGGCTGAACAACCCCAGCTCTCAGCCTTTCTTTGTAGGAGAGGTGTTCCAGCCCTCTGATCATTTTTGTGGCCTTCAGTTCACTCCAGATACAACACACTACATAATAGAGCACAGCCTGTAAAGAAAAAATCTGCCATGGAATTAGAAATACAAAAGCCTAAACAAACCCAAAAGAAATCACTTTCTTTATGTGTTGTATCTGCATGTTACTACTCACTGGAGGTATTTTGGAGGGAAGAGGAGAAATAAGGGGAGGAAGACAAACCCTAACAGTCAGTTCAGGCCTCTTTAGCGTAACATAATTTCATCTTTTTATTTTGAGCTAGCATAACGGGAGGGTAACAATCACATAGGTCCCGCTGCTGTACTTCTCTGTTTCTTTAAAATACCTAAACCCAATCATGGGACACAACTACAGGAGAGATGAGGTTTTCCAAAGGCAGCTGCAGAGAGGAGGGCAAGGCTAATACGGAGACATCAACAAGGACTGATAGGCCTCCTTTGGTGGGTTACCCTTCCTAGGTTCCTGTCGCATTGAGTGCTCAGCACTTGTACTGCTAAAGAGACGAGATAGTCCATGTTGCACTATTGGTTATTTGTATAGCCCGAAAAATGCAATATTAAACTTAGAAATGCCTTTTACCACAATAATGCTAAGCAATTACATTTATACACTTTTTATTCCTATGCATATTTTAGAAAGCCACAAAGACCATTATGAGCCTTGTTACAGCTTAGCCATTTACATATTTTACACACCAAGCCTAAAAATCTCTTCCTGGTTGAAAATTCAAAGACAAAAAATATTAACCATTAAGTCAGCAACATGAAAGTAAAAATGTGTGGGTGAAATTATTGAGAACAGTCGTATTGACTATACAGATATAGAGCTCCAAAGAGGCTTATAATGTTGTTTTTTTACATCTTCTGTATCACTACCTCTTGAATCAGAATGAAGCCTGGTATCACTGCAGACAGTGCTAAAGAGCAGACAATTAAAACCCAACCTAGGTTAAGGGAGCTATTAACATACTTACAGGCATATGAGAAATCTGAAAAAAAAATTTGAGTGATTGCTATCCTTTCCCGTGTGTTAATTAGCTCCGTTTATAAGGTCACTGCAATACTAGCATGATGTCCTCTCCACAACATTCTCCATCTTTTCCATGCAACTCATCTTCAGAATTGAACAGTGGACTATGAAGGCTTCCCTTCTTCTACGGAACTTCAGATTGTTATTTCATTTATCTGAGCACTGGCTTTGGCAATTACAGCTAATAACAATATTTGAAAACACAGTCTAACTCAAACACAAGTGCTCTGTAGGTCAATCAGCTGCACGCTTTAACAGCAGACAAGTACGTGCACTCAATAAGATACGTTTGTCTTCAGGAAACCTTGGGGGAGCCTTGCTGCAATGCTCGCTGGAAGTATCTGGGGGCACCTCACCTTCCTGCCACCACCAGTGGTTGTCGCTGCGAGGAGATGATCTCTGCTCGCTCAGCAGCTCCAGTGTTGTGGCTGAGGCCAGGAGCACGAGCCATGCAGACCTCCTGCTGAGCCCAAGCATGATGCTATGGAGTGTGCTGCAGCCACAAGCACGAGGGTCTGAAAGGCAAAGCCCCAGGCACCGACACCAGCTGCTGCTCTGGCCCTGCTGCACATACGCAGCCCCCTTCAGAGCCCTTCTTTTCGTATTTGCTGGCTTACGCTTCAGCAGGCCCTCAAAAGCAGGAGCTGTGTCCATTGAGAAATGGCCCAAACTTGAGCACTGCTCTAGAGATATGGCACCTACTGTCCTGCTCCCCAGCTCTTCCAACTCACTGGTACACCTAGAAAAGCAGCAGGGAACTCTTTACGCAGAAAGGTGCTCATTTGGCTGGAAAAGCACATCCTGATGTGGTTGCAAAGCCCCACACTATGAAGCCCCAAAAGACTCCTGGGATTTGCTCCCAACAAAATTCCAAAGGGAAAAATATTTTTTTTTAAGATGGTCAAATTAAAAAAAATAAATCATCAGCTTTCAAAATAGGCCATACATTAATTTAGCATTAAAGAAGTTAGATGCTTACACCATGAGCATTTGACCCAGTTTCCTCTTTTTAATCCTGCAAATTCTAACTTAAGCTACTCATGAAATATTCATGAAATTCCTGCTGTTGCAGAACATCTTTGGCCTGTTGTTAGAAGGAAATCATGCTTACGTGAACACAATTGCTAGACAAGACCAAGTTGGTTGACTTTTGAGGACTAATAGCAACTTAAAAAAAAAAGTCACTGTTTCCCAACAGGGCAATGAAAAAAAGAATTACTGACAGATGATACAGGCTTCAACCTTCTCTAGTATCACTACCGTAAAAAAGGACAATGTTCAGAGACACTCATACATTTTTGTGTGCTATCAGCAGGTGACTTGTACTATTAGGCTACTTCATAATGCCTCCCCTCCTGGGAGACCGCCCTGCACAGATTGGTTCTTGCTGTTAGTGATGGTACCACAACAGCTTTGAAAGCAAAAATAAATACAGGGGGAGGTCTGTTCCCGAAATGAAAGCAAAGTGACTTGGGATTGAGCAGCAGACAGATGTCATATTTTCAGGTGCATGCCCCAGAGTTTGGGTAAGCTGCACACCATCGCTCTTTGAAGGCATCTTCACACCCTGCACAAAAGCAGAGAGAACGGGGGGGACGTGGGCATGCACAAAGGGATCACAGGGTAAGACGGAGTAATTTCCCTTCATACAGTTATCCACGCTTGGTTTGTTGCTGTCCTTACGTATTGCCCTACAACTTACACCAGGAAAACGTGGTAATCCTTCCTTTCAGCTGCTCCGAAAGCAGCAGGGCCCCCACAGAAGCTGTGCTCCCCATGCCAATTCCACCAGCGGTGATGGGATCAAAAAGGCCTGGAAGCTGTGAGCGAGATGCACAAGCCTCATTTCACCAGGCTTTTGAAATGCCTCCTCGCATCAAACAAAACAAGCAATGACAGAAAAGCAGGGAATCGTGCTGGGTGAGCACACCACTCAGTGGTGTGGGGAGCAAGAGATACCCACAGGTTTTCCTCACGGAAGGATGGGCATTCGCAGTCCAAGTTCTCGCACAGGTCGCCTCATTACTGTGCAGCTTGGTGGGATTCACGCCAGAGTGAGCAACGTAAACCAAATCTTAAAGATAGCACAGGGGAAGGACTGTTCAGGTACCAGTAAAACAGATCCAAGTACATCCAGCGTCTGCATCGCACGTACTACTGAAAGTGATAGCATTTTCATGCCCTAGCTACTCCCACAAAGGCAGTGATAAGGCTTTCAGGACAATAACCATGGCTCTTTACTTAGTGTGTTTACACTTGATGGTGGACTATCAGCACGGCAAGCTGCCAGGACCATTTTCCTGCCCTATTTTGGCAATTGCGAAGGTCTAATAGCACTAGCAGGACACCACACTAGATAAAAAAGCAGGTTTTCCAATCTGAAGCTAGATAAACATTTTCAAGCAAACATCAGGATGTAATTCCACATCCTGAGAACAGGCCATGCCATCCTATCCGGCCACGCCACTCTGCCTCCAGCCTCCCTGGTGGACAAGACAAACCCTCAGCACTTTTGTTACCTATGGTAGTGGAAAAAGACCAATCGTAGTTTTCAAGTGGATGCTACTGGTCAGCCCACAATATGACTACCGTTGCTGGACTGAGGGACAGAGATTGGCTGCATCACGGGTTCACACCAGTTTACGCTGCTTCAGAGTGCTGAGTTCCCAAATCAGGTTTAACAGAAGAACGACCCATTAATTTTGTGAAGAAGCAAGATCTGCAATATAGAAACAGTTCCAAAAAGATAAGCCAAAAGAATGAATTACTCATATTATACTGAAAAAGAAAGGGTTCTCACCAGTTGTTTGAGTGCCTTAGGTACTTTGGGAAGCTGGCTATTTTGGCCTTCCACTCTGAGGCTGGTTTGTTTGGGATACTTTTTCCTCTTCTGTTGCCAAAGGCAGGTCACAGAAGAAAGTTCTGTGTCTATGCTTGAAATCCAATTCCTGTTTACCTGTCTTATAAACTTTCCTCTTGTTCACTGAAATTTGACTACTTGGATCCTTCCCTGCAACCCTTCATTTATTTACATTCCTATACTTTAGCACAGCAATTGTGAAATAACTTCTTCAAGAGATCTGATTTATTAATTCTCACTAACATGCTTTTAGAAAGCTGCAACAGGAAAAAAAATATCTTATAGCTTTAGCCAGGAATGTAAATTTAGTGAAGGATCCTAGTAAGGTGATGCAAAATACCTTCTTTAGTCCAGGCATCTGTTTTAATAATTCTCACTAACGTATCTTCAGTGTGTAACAGCAATGAAAAAAAAAAAAAAGAAATTAGATTCCTAATAGTAATTTTGTTATCAGGTTTGTAGAAAGATTGTAGAAAGCATCGCCAATGCCGGAATTGGAGATGGGGCATGCAGCTTGACTGATAAAACCTCTCTTCTCAGTTAGTTTGCGGAAACTGCTCAGCAACTAAGCTTTGTTTTCCACAGCCAGTGATCCCCACGCATACTGTCACAGACACACTCCTGCTACAGCTGTTCCACGTGCTAAACACACTGAACATCACTTGTACCTCAGCTGCATGCAAAACTTTCTAAGTACTTTCCAGGTGATTAGAAAGAGAGAGAGCCAGCCATGAAGCACTATTGCTTCTGCACTATGGACTCTCGGGTGTGCAACTTCATGTACGAGACTGGTGTCCTTACAGGTTTGATGGGCCACTTCCACATTAAACAAGAAAGACACCACTAAAGGTTTTTGGTTTTTGTGTTTTTTGTTTGTTTTTGTGATGCCTTTTTTCTTTAATGCCCAATCTATGCAATTTAGCATGTTTTCACTGTAAAGCAGACTTTTTTTTTTTTAAACACCTGTCCCATCTTCTGTTTTGTCATATATCCACAACCTCTGTATTTTTAACTTCCAGTCTCTCATCTTCCCTAAACCACTTCACTTTCTGGTTACTCTTTTCTCTACCCTTTCCTTTTCTGTGTGTTTCTGCCTGGAGACTGCATCTCCCTCCCCCGTTCCATGAGCAGAACTATTCGTGATTTTGCTCTCTCCCGTCACGTTTAGCTTCATTCTCCACCCACAGGGAGGCAGAGTCCCTCCACCGAGCTCTGACAGATCCACGCTGACTGAGTTTCTCACCCCGAGGGTTTCCAGTGGGACTTCTGGGTGCTCCCAGAGAGGCGTCACCTGCACTTGCTGGCTGTGACCATGTCCAACAGAGATCAACTCTGGCACATGGGAGCCAGGAAAAGCAACGGGCTGCCGCCCGCCATCCCCATCCCTCCAGACTTTTGGCAGTATCTGCATCTGCAGTCTTCCTCGCAAGGGAGGCAACTTGCCCCCCTTTTCCACAAGAGAAACAAGAGATCCTTTCCTGCAAAACTGTTTAACCTAGACCTCCAGCTCTTCTAGGATGGACCAACTTTTTTTTTTTTTTCATGGGATATAGCACGCCAAACAGGACCATGAAAATAGGTCAGCCAAGCTCACCGGGGCTGGTAGGGCAGTCAAGAACTTTTCAACTTTAGCAACTTTCACTAGAAAAGAGTTTTGGGGATTAGAATTTCATAAAAATATTTCACATTTTTGATAACCTGCAATAGAATGAAAACAGCACAAACCATTCCTCAATCCTAGAAATGCAAGTGCTACGATTAGAAAAATTGAGAATGTCATGTAGAAGAAGTTCAATTTTCACAAATTGTCAAGAAACAGACTTGAAAGGCCAGCAAGATTTACCCCATTTTGCACACAAGTACTCTCTGGACTAAGCCCTTAGAGATAAACGTAGAAATTTAAATACCTAGAGATGCTGAAATAAGTTACCCCATCAGATTCCTATCATTTAATAACCATTCATCCATTTATGTCCTCACTATTTTCTTCAGCCCGTTCAATCTTGATTATGTCCTTGTCCATCTGGGCAAAGAAATTAGCTACATAGCTGTAAACATAGCTGTAAACACATATATCCTTCATAAAAAATTCTAAAAGGCTGAAAGGCATAAAACTCTTCCATGCAAATCAGAGGACAACTTTCATATTTTATTCAGAATATGCTTAGTTCACTGACACATATATTCTTAAAGGGAACAAGACTGCAAGGAAACAGAAGCTTCAGTGACAGAATGAAAAAGCTATTCTCTGCTTTAAAAAAAAAAAAAGGCAAAATTTATGTTAAGAAAGCATTTCACAATATTTTCTTTGCAGTGGTTCAGTGGCTGAGAAAAAGTATTATGAATATCAGCTCAATTTTAGCTTCTCTATGCTTTGGTTTAAGTGTAAAAGACATTTTTAAATTTTAATTTTAATTATTACAACCCTTACAACTGAACATGTTAACTGGACTCTGCACTCTTAACTCTATAAAGCTGACATCAGAACTCTTGTATACTGTGCAAACAATATTCAGCAAAAGGGAATATTATGCAGATGATTGTAGGCATTATTGCTCTGCTAAAATAAAGGTCGTCCAGAATTGTCACCTTCTTAATTTAATCTTTTGGACTGATTAACAAACACAAGACAGTAATATGCAAGATAGCACAATACTACAGCATGAATAAAATTCTGTCCTATTCATTATTTAATATTTAAATAATTTATATTTATTATTATATTTATTATTTAATAAAGTAGTTGGATTTTACTAAATAGAGAGCAATACAAGCGTGATGAGAGGAAGGACTCATGACAAGTAATTACTTAATGAAATTCACTGTGATTTAAATTCAGCATTAAAAAGTGCATTATTATTCTAGATTCCTCTTGTCACTTCAACTTTGAACCAAGAAGTTAATTGGGAAATTGGTATTTATGGTAACACAAACAACATGACTCCATAATTCCTGAAAAGCTTGTCTGGTAGCTAAGACTTACAGATAGCTAACCTCAATACATACATATATTTCCTAGAAAATACCAATAAGCGTAAATAATACAGAAGATAATGCAATAACCATACCTACCTAGGTTAACTTTGGCAGGTGTTTTAGTACCCAGTTCCATGTGCCCAAAAGAGAAAGTCACCTGCATTTGCTCCTTGAGCTACAAATATGATGTAGCTGCAAACAGCTGAAAACAGTATTTGGGTAAGTATTTGGATCAGTTTCCATAAAAACGTATATAATAGTGCAGCAGCATTTTAGTTCTCCACATCCTCTCTCCTACACAATTACAGAACTATTTTATTTGATACCTGGACTAAAACCATACAGAAATAAACAAAAGTTGTCTGTGGACGTGCAAATATGAAAAACATCTCAACAGATTCCTGCTCTTCAGAAATCTCCACACTTGGCAAATAAACACCCCAAGGCCATACATTCACGGAAAGGTTGTGCTAGTTGAATGAAATAAGGAGCACTCGATGAAGTAATGGAAGCATCAAAGAGAAGACCTTTGCTCTTCAAAGGTATCAAAAAAAGGACTTTTTTCATACATTAGAGTGTTCCCTCTTTACTAAGTACGTGTGGTACTTAACACCTCACATGGTGAAAGAGAGAAAGAAATAAATGTACTAGCCCTGTGTTACAGGCTGAAACCCACATCCCCCGTGGAGCGAACCCAAGTTACACCGAGTGTTTGCTTACACGCCCGCACATGAAAGGGTGCCTGTGCTGCACGTGTTCCTCACTGCAGGGGCAGCCTCAGCAGGAGATGAGGTTCATAAGCAGACGAGCGCTGAAAAAAATTCAGTCTAGAATTCATTTGTAAATAGTTACAGGGCTGTTTTGAAGAATTACAGAGAGACGTTCAGTCTGCTTCCACATCAACATGAAACTACGCTGCCTATGACAACTATGTTGTTTCATCAAAGCAAATCCTCTTTTCCAAACACGTATCTTTTGTTCTACAGAACTGTTAATTAAAAGAAGTTATGAAATTCAGGAATGGAACTAAGTGGGAAATAAAATGTCTTCTACACTTGATATATTTAATTCTATTTCAGAGGCATCAGTATCAACGTAACAAGCCCCAGACTGCTGTCACCGCCTAGAATTAAATTCTTTAGTAGTTGTCATGGGCAGAAAATGCAATTGAGCAAAACGCCCGAAGACAGTCGGTGCATTTTTCGGTTTTAATCGTAAAGCTGGGACTTGCCCCAGCCCCTCTTACCCCGAGGCAGACCCTGGCTTTCTGCTGCCGGAGAGGGCGAAGCGTGGCTGTGTGGCAGACCCCGCAGGCACCGCGCTGCAGCAATGCTGGCTCCCCCAGTGCCTGCTCCCTCACCCCATCGGTGGGACTGGCAGCAGGGAGCCCAAGGAGCCCCGAGAGGAGCTATTTCTGCAAACACCTCTGTGAACAGTGCAGAAGAGCTTTGTCGGCCACAGGCTCTCAGTGCTCACGCTAGGAGCTGTCGGCTTGTATCTGGCTAGACAGCAGGCTAGAGGAGAAATGAAGATGTAAACCAGGTCACGCACGTATTTAAACTGACTTTTTTTTTTGTACTTAAAACCTGCTGTTGTCTTTCCAGGAATGCATAAAACCCAGCCAAATATTTTCTTCATGTGTACATAGGACAACTGCCAGAGATTATATATTCCACAAGAAGAAATACACTGAGAATCTAGCTGTGCTAAATTTTTGTCAGATGCTAACACAGAGACTACAGCATAAAAAAGAAATAGAAAATTTCCCTCTCTTAATGAGTCTTAACAGAAATTCTCATGCACTCACAGGATGGGCTGCTTTGCAGTGATTTTCCCCTAGTTAAATTCACTAACAGCCTTGTTCATGGATACTGCGGGAAAAACTCTCCAGGGACTAGTGGGGTTTTAGAAATAGTCTGCCTCAAGACAATGAAACTTTCACTGTGGCAACTTGTTTGTGCAAGGCTTGAGAAAACACGCATCATCTTTCAAAGCTAAGCAAAAACCAGGGGTATCCCAGGACAGTCTGGGGGAGAAAAAGCAGTTGGCAATAGGCATGATGCTTCACTGATGCCAGTAATTAATAACCCTAATGTTGAACTTCCTGAGGTTTCTTTAATGTAAAATAAGGTCATTCTACCATACATGTTTTCTCAACTATGCCATATCACCTGCGGAATTATTCTTCAGGTCACAACTGAGAAAAACCAGCTCAGTAAATGATAAAATACACTCCTATAGCTTGCCACACATACGTTGTCTTCCAAAATTACAGTGTCATCTTGACTCTTGGCCTTGATGAACACAAATAGAAGGTATTACATATATATATATATATACACACACTTTCTTTTTTGCACACCCACATCCACACACACACAGATAGATAGAACAACAATACTCTCGTGTATACTGCTAAAATGCTTGTCTAGAGCAGTTCAATAATTATGGGAAATTTGAAAAGTTAGCTCTTTTTTAGGTTATCACAATACAGGCGGCAAGCATGATATAGCACATGCAGTAAATGAAACAAAACACAAACAAAACAGGGATCTGCCAAAGTCATTGGCCGAATTTACCTGAAGAAAAGAGATTTTTCTTTTTCTGCCCTTTAAAAATGAAATACACCCAAAAATGCTCCAAACCACTGACGACTTTACAATTTAAGACATCGTACCCGTAGATCAACATGACCAATGAGGAACTGAAAGCAGAACTTAATACTACTGAGCACTCTTGCCAGAGCAGATTATTCACCAAACTCACAGAATTGTGATTATTTCTGAACAAGAATTAATAGGACAAAAAACAGTGTGCCAGAATGGAATTATTCTAATCACATAGGATGTACCCTGAAAGCTGTTAAAATTTCTAATTGTACTGTCTGTTTTTCTGTACTGACACTAGGCAACACAGTGGTACTAGAGGTGCTAGAAGGGATGGCCGCTCCAGCTGCTAATTTTTGTGGCTCAGCTTTAACAATGAGACTATTTTTTAAAACCTAGGAAGGAAGGAAAGCAGATAGAAAACATAAAGCAAAAAATCAGTCAAGAGTACATTAGGAAAGAAGGTGATTAACTAGCCTGCAGATAGACACTCATCAGGTTCGATATTTATGCCAGGGTATATTATCGCAATCACCAAGAAACCTAAATAGTATATTGCCATCACATGATCTATATAATTGTATCTTCTGATTGCAGATGGAAACTATTCTAAATTCATGCTTTATACTGTCAGCAGAAACAAGAATACAGCTCGTTATTATACAAGTGTCAGCAATTTACTTGACACGAGCGTGCACACTCACTTGCTTTTCCAGGGCTCTTTGGTTTAAGGTGACAGCTCTTCATTTCTCTGCTCTCTTGCAAACTCTCTTTTTAGAAATTGCACCTCATTAGAGCATTTGGCTATTAAACAATGACCACCCCACAAGGAAGAACTGTCTTTAGGTGACAAAGGTATCTGAATACACGAAATGATGAGACTGGAACTTCTAATGAAAAGCAAGTCCAATAGGGAAAGAATGAAAAAAAAAAAAGGGAGGTGGTGAAAACAAGAGAAGTAGAAGAAAATAAGGCAGATGTAGAAAGTCTTATTATCAATAGGATGTTACAGAATAACGAACATTCGGGGCTTCGTGATGGAAAAGAGCATGCTCACGTTTCTTCGTAGAATAAAGACCTGAAAATAGCACTTCCAATGCAGACATTTTTAATGAAACAAAAGCAAGGTAAATGCACCATGGTACCTGGGGGTGCAGGGATGGCTTGATTTAATTCCTCCTCTTTCTGACGATGCAGACTTTGGACTGGAACCCTTATTAGTGGAAGGCTACAAATTGTTTAAGAAATTCTTCCTTAAATCCTCTAAGGCTACAAATTTCTCCTTATTCTTCCACAATGAGTATTTACATTTTTGATACAAAATAGAAGAGCTCCATTAGAAGAGACTGAAAGAAGGCCACCCCAAACATTTAGCATTTCCACCAGGGCACATTCAAGAGACAGAAAATTGTAGGCCAACACCCTGCAGGCAAAGAAGGAAGCTGAACCTCTGGGAGACCTTTCACATTTCTGCAATTTGGTAGCACACAGTATTTCAGGTTTTGTCAACCTAGAGCCAATTCTCATTCCAGCTATGAATATCTGTAATTTTGAACTGAGTATGATGAATAGTTTTAGGGTAATGAAAGTACTTTTTCTTTTTTCCTGGTTCCCAAATGAGCAATTGCCTATCCCCTATTACTTGTCCCATTTCCAGTGATGAAGTACTACAAAATGGATCGATGAATTATCCTTTTTCTGTCACTCATATTTTATAACACTTTCACTTTGCTAAGTTGCCCAGAAGAATTTACTTTACATCAAAAGCAATGGTGACTTTCAAGAAGATCCATTTCAAAGCAAGATGTTACTTTTCATTCACAGAATGATTTCTTAGAAAATTTACATTCTCCTTTCATTCGTGTTCCAAAAGAAACTTAAATCCAAGTTTATTTCTTTCCAGTTATGCTTTTTATCTGGATTCTGAGAAGATTTGCTGCCTTAGGAAATGTGTACTTGGCTCCATTTGTTTTCTTTTTGATGTTGGTGGAATCAAAATTGGGGGCAATAGATCCCTGCACAGGAACCACAGTCAAAGATTGAGAATTGCTTCTCTGTGTAAGGAAAAAACAAAATTTGTTTATTCCTAGTGAGTTTCAGGGTTCAGCACATATAACAGGACTCTTGAATTCTGCCTGGTGTTCGACACAAAAGAATGTCTTATAAAGCAAGAGGTGAAACTCTTTCCTTTCAACTCCAACAACCACATAAGAGAACCCAGTTAAAACATTCCTTGACACAGTCAGACCTTGGCGTTCCTCTGAAGCATAAACATCACCATGTTTAACCTAGTCCTTGAATCAGATGATTGGTGTGCGCTGCATAAACCTCTGGCCTGGTTCAAGGACACTGGCAGAGCACAACAACGCTGGGTGCCTGCTATCCTGAACAAACAGCTCCTCTTTCCACCACTCGCTGTGCAACACAAAAGCAATGCTCCAACACTAAAGCACTGGAGAATGGTTTTCCTTCATTTCCCTCCAGCTAGTATTCTATATCTTTCTCTCCCCTCAACATGTACCCATGTCAAAAGAAATTTCCCTTTCTTTTTAGTCAAAGAATGGTTTCTGATTGCCCCCATGCATATGGAAGACTTTAACATCGAAAACGTTTGCGCACGACAAATTACACTTTCTCCCAGTTTAAACATTCAGGGTTTTCTTTCTGCTTCTGAACTACAAAAAATTAAATAGTAATAAAAATCAAATGTATTGTAGTTACTGATGAGAACTGTTTAAACAGCAAGACTAGTTATAAACAGTCAGTGATGACAGACTACCATATGTTAGGCTTCCTGTTATCGTGCCAGAAAACATTATAATCACCTTAATTATGGCAACAGAGTGATTTTTCTCCTCACTGGTGATATAATGCAATAAAGTGCAACTTCTTCTGTTCTACAGTATATTACTGTCTGTAGCACAGACAAGCATATGCACATATTGTCAAGCATTCGTGCAAACAGATCAATTTGCCAAACATGCAATTAACCTAAATGGTCTCAAAAGAAGGAAAGAAAGCAAACTTTACCTTGTGTGTTTTGTTGAAATATTTTGTTCAGATCCAAAGAGGAAGCTCTGGAATGTGATTTCTGTGGCCTTGGAGGTGGAGTAGGGGGCTCTTCTCCCTTTTTCATGGCATCTTCTATTGATGTGCTAGAATAAGACCTAAGGAAGAAAAGATATGAAAGCAGAAAACACTTCATTTCAGAAATTCATCTTAAACAACTACAGTGAATAGTATCTAAAAATACACTGACCAGAACTCAAGTTCATGGTGGAAATCCCTCACCCTATTGACTAAAAGTTCCCCTTATAACACGGCAGATTTATTTGGCAACAGAGGGAACTAAGCATATGGGGAAATAAACGGGTCACACTTACAAGGCTAATGTTTTTTAAGGCCTTTTATACCACAGTTTCAGGCTCTTCTCGTGTAACTTTATCCGCCACTAGGATAATTGCAGCAACTATTCTGAATAAACGTGGGTAAAAAATAATTCTCTTTACAGCTTATGTTGCTTGCCTTTCACAACCGTGAGGGTAGTGTATATAGAGGTACAGCTTCAACTTGCCTCTTGCAAGTACACATTTTGTAAACTGTAATATTCTAACTACCAGAGTAAATTTTTCAGAGCAAACTGTCACCAAATTCCAAAAAAAAAAATCCAGAAAAACGGAGTGAATCCAAAGCAGCCCATACTGCTCAAGTACATATGTCAGTACACCTTTCTAGGCTGCTCCAGGTAAGTCCATATCATGCTAATCCCAGTGCAGCGCATTTGCTAAGAATTCTGATTTTGCTGAATAATGTCCAATATTTTTCAGCTGTTGCAGTTACCAGCTTTTTCTGCAAGACCGAGAGCTTTGTTCAAAATGAGCATTGACAACGTGAGATGTTATACTTACTGTAATACATTATGCATGGCAGGCAAGACCAAAAACACATTCGAGGAGAACAGAAATAACTCCCACTAATGGGAAACGGATCTTTTCTTGCCAAGCAGGCTGTTGTTAGAACACAGCTATTTAGCGGGACAGACATTTGGCAATGCTGATCCTATATTTCTGATGTAAACTTTAATAAATACAGGAGTGAAAGCTGCAATTGCTTCAAAATTTACATGTGACACAAAAACCTCTGCTGATGCTGAATTTTTCGGTCTTGGTGGAGCTTTGAATTCCATGGCCCTATCATTTAAGACCTAACCCAACCCCTCTGAAATAAATGGGAATGTTTTTTTGATGTTTTTTGTTTGCCTGTTTTTTACTTTCTTAAACTTTTATTTTCCATAATATGTGGTATATATTTTACTTGCCTTACAATTGCACAACCTAACAGTTTGATATATTTTTTTTTAAAGAAAGAATAAGACAATGTGTATGAGATAAAAATATGCCTGCTGCAGCAGTGCCAACACAGAGCTCTGTGACAGTGAATCGCTGCTTACAACAGGCAGACCTGGGCACCTAAGAGTCAGCAGCTAAGAGTTTGCACAGCTCATGCTAGAGAGCCAGCCTCCTGAGCTGGGAGCTGTAAGAGACTCGAATCGTAGCCTCTGGTGGTGAGGCACGCATGAAGACAGACAGCCCTGAGGCTGCAGAGCCCTCCAGGCTGTGCCAGGCTGAAGGTCTGGGTGCAAGGATGTGCCTAGGGAACTTTAGCCCCAACTTCTGCATTGACACAGTGAGATATAGCCACATGTGAGACTGTCACGTGTGACACAGTAGTCACATTCAAGTGACTTTTTCCAAATGTTTAAGCAATGCTTGCTATTTTATGCATTTTTTTTTGCTTAAAATATATTTGTATGTGTCTTACATAAAATATTTTTATGTATTTTTTGCATACTTCACGATTCTGTAACACAGCAAGAGAATTCAAAACAGTGTGACGACAAAAAAGCTTTGGCTAGCAGCAGAAAAATGACAGACAAGGCAGTTCAGCCTTTCTGGATGTGGGTCCTAAGAACAGAGGATTTCTACCTTCATTCATTATGCAGATTGCTCATCCTCTCTAATTAGCAGCCTTTGACAAGCTTAGAGGGAGGGAGCTCTTGCTATACTCTCATTGCCTAAGAAAAAGAAATCAAGCTCCCCTGACCAGCTCAAAATAAAATGAAAGCTTTAAGGTGAACGAATGATATGGCTGTACAACAGAAGAACCCAAACCAATACATAATTATTTTATACACAGTATTTCCTTGCACAGGTCTCCCTCTTCTTTAAAATACCCAAATTCAGCAGGTGCCATTTCCCTCACGTAGCAGCGTGAGTCCGTAAGCCTCTTCCACCACAACCAGCCAGCCACAGTCACGCACACGCACGCTGACAAAAGGATGCACTCACCCACACCTGAGAGCTGAGCTGCTGCTGCTGCAGCAGGAGCGTGAGGCATCTCCCTCCATACGCAGCCACTGCCCCGATTTCAACAGCAACACCACCCCGAGGAGGCAGCCGGGATGGGCAGATGGAGAAAAGTGCCAGCGCCTTGTGACCCGAGACCACAGGGTGCTAGGCAGTGCTCCTGGGGCATCCAGAGCTTACAGATCCCGCCTGGTAAATCTCTCAGATCTGAGCGGTACTTCCAGCACGGCACCAGTAAAACACTGCGACACCAGTTATCGAGTCTAACATCAGAGGAATGTACGTCTTATCCCGAAACAGAAATGAAAGTGGTACCTGGATCTGGGTCTGGCTTTAAGTGCGTTAGGTTCCTGAGGAGCTGAAAGAGAAAAGAAAAATCACCTGCTAAGACAAATCATGCTAAATAAGAGCTGTGGGATCAGTGTTTATTAAAACTGGGAGTGTGGCAAACGTGGATGTGAGAGCTTGCTCATCCCACACGAGCAATGGAGATTTGTTTTCACTTCTCCTTCCCCTTTCTTTCTGTAGTATGTAAACGTCCTAAGAATTTGAAAGCATAGTCAGAACCTCACCTTCTACTTTGGTTAACACAAAGCAGGGAAAGCAATAGGTCTGATGCTGTCTTGACAAAGAAGTGCTGGCAAGCAACACAGAAATAGCATAAGCTGTCCATAGAAAACACCTTTCTCCTGGTGCAAACATCTATTTGTTGTCCTACATCCCCAAGCACAAAGGTTTATGTCCTTCCTAAATACTTCAACTAATTAGTGTAAAAGTCCATGTTCTTGCCACCCATAAAAATTTTTAACACATCAGGCTGAGGTTACTTTGACATTGGGGAGGAATGATATTTTAAGGTAGAAAGTTTTACAGGCTAAGTGTTGGCCAAAAACATTTCTATCAACGTAAAAAAATGATTATTTTATGTGGGTGAATTCTGAATATCCTGCCACCTCCACCGGGTTTTACGTGATAGGAAAACAACAGTACTGAATCACCTTCTCTGGGTTACTCCTCGAAGCTGTTCCTTGGTTTGCACAGACTTGGCTGTTCATAGAACCGTAGAACATCCTGAGTTGGAAGGGACCCACAAGCATCATCGAGTCCAACTCTTGGGTCCCCAAAGGACCACCAAAAAAAAAATAAATGTCCAAATGAATGCTTCTTGAAGTGAGTTGGGCTTGGTGCTGTGACCACTGCCCTGGGGAGCCTGTTCCAGTGCTTGACCACCCTCTTGGCGAAGAGCCTTTTCCTGACACCCAGCCTGAACTGCCCCTGTCGCAGCTTCATGCTGTTCCCTCGGGTCCTGTCGCTGGTCACCAGAGAACTGTTACTCTCCTCGCTAACATAAAATAATCTTGACAAAATATGTCTCTGTGAGTGCTTTCAAATTCAGCCCACTGAGATACCCTCAAAGTACTGCAGCAGCGTAAGTGATCCCAATGCACACGCAAAGTCGCCGTACAGCACTACATGAGAACACAGCAGATTCCCCCAAACAGAGCAGGAGCTACCTGTGGCAGCAGCTGGCAAATACTGACCTTTTAATGGCTTGTATTGTGTCACTGCATAGACCCTACACAAGAGGCTTGAGACATACAGAACGCAAGAAATAGCATATGGCACGTCTAGAGCCACACACTCTTCCTTCATAAAGGAAATATGCTTTCAGGATCATGCAGTGCTACAGTGATACAAAAAAAAGAAAAAAAAAAGAAAAACTAACAAAAAACACTCATAAACCAAGTTCTAGTAGATTATTGTCACCATCAAACTGGCCCACAGTCATTCCAGAGTTCTGTGCAACAAACTCTTAGTAAAGCAACTAAGGAAGAAAGAGGGAATTACTATTAAAATATGCAGTGGTGATAATCCCCCTCTCCCTGCGTCAGACTCCCAGAGAGCACAACTTTAGAAACTGCTTCCCTACAGCCATATGACCCAATTTTTCCAATGCTGAATTGCTGATTATTAAATTACATGCACAATTATTAAATAAATGTCATTTAGAAACAGGAAGTATAAATTCTCTCCAAGCTAAGCCATGCTTAAGGACCATCAAGTTTTTCTTATTTTAGGGAGACAGTAATTCTGTTCATACTTCTTTTAGAAAGCCTTTCTTCTAAAAAACAAAATAATAAAAAAAAAAACCTACAGGTAAAATTGAAGTCTTTGAACTGAATGAGAACTCTGAGGACATCTTGTTGAGGTACACAGGAAAACACAAAAGGAAGAGAGAGACCTGAAATGACTACTACTAAAAAAAAAAAATATGGCAATATAATATTACTGCCAAGGATTTTCTTTTAAGCTTTTGAAAATCAGGAAATTTGAGTCTACAGTTACACAATACCCAGACCTAGCCTTAGTGTGAACCTTTAATAAAATGAAATATAATACTATTATAAAACAGGTAGTTCATTACTAGGGCATGCAAACAAGAATTGTGGCAGCATTTCTGTACAGCGTGCAGATATTTTGGTGCACTCTGTGCATGGTTCATGTGTGAGGTGGAGGTTTACACATATGCACAACTTAAGCATTCAAGATGATACAAAAATATTTAGCCAGTTCACAAGTTTTCCCTATTTCTATTGCTATGAATAGAGAAGCTTAAGTTACATGAAACTGATAAAAAATTAAAGCTGTTGAGTAAATTGAGTATAGTTAGTATTTAGAAGTTTGTATTATTCCTGGCAAAGCCTGATGAACTGAACAGCCTCGTCTGGACCACTTAAAATCATATATGATGATGGACTTACTTATTCATTCACACTACAGGAGAGCGTGAAGGTTCCCAGTTTAGGTGTTTAACTGCTCCCACCCCCTCTCCCAGTACGTGTTCATTATAACATTCCCAAGGATGCTGACTCCGTAACTTCTGGCTGTAGCCTAACATACTATACACAACTGGTGCTTCCCTGCTTTACAGGACGGAAACTTGAGTGGAAAATTGTGCTCTAAAAGGTGCAAGCATGCTGCACTGATAAGGAAAAAAAATAATTCCCCAGTTTAAATCACCTGTAGTGACTCACCTTTTATCTCTTATTAGTGGCCTATGCAGAAATGTAAAATTTAAATGATCACAAATTTGGCTCTTAATTCCTTAAAAGTCTAAGGCCAACAATGATCTTACACTTAGGAGCCTAAATAAAATAGACAGATTTGCAGAGATGTTGAGCACGTGAAGATTTTACTGACTTCAAATTTCTAGTCTGATGGCAAAGAAAACTTTTCCTTAATGAACCGCAGCAGTATCATCTTTCCTGAATTTACATAAATAGCCCAAACGAAGGATGTAAATTTTCTCTTGCTTCATCCCAACTGAATCTGCATCCTGAAGTTTACTAATTATGATGACATTTCAGAATGATGACTGATTCTGAAATAAGTACTCAGTTGTTGTGTTTTATCTAGCACACTGGGTAGACAAATATTTTGACTTCTAACATCGGTCTTACTGTGCAACCTGAGAATGTGCTTGATCAGATCCTTAATGTGCAGGACTGCACAGGTGAAACTCCCAGAGCAACAGGAGGCAGGGCAATGGGGTGGAAATCTGCCACTGCTTCCCTTGGTATGCAAACCCAGCAGCATTGATAAAGGATCACGATGGCACCCAGAAGAGCTCCCTTACAAGGAGATGAAGGACATGGGGAAAAACAACAATAGTGGTAAAGGTGATGTGCAGGTGACTATATATATATATTTCCCTAAGCATACCTAAGATGGAAATACTGAAGTGAAAATAAAACTGCTTGGGGTGCTACTGGGCAAAAAGTGGGGGGCAGAGATGGGGAGAACAGAACTGAAAGTGTCACTGGCCCCCCTTTCCACTTTAGAGGGGAGTGTGCGTCTGAGAGTGTGTGTGGCTTGCTGGCTGTAGGAGAAGCAGCAATTGTTCAAGAATAGGAGCTGAAGATAGGACATCTGGTAGCTGCCAAGTGTTTGGGAAGAAGCCAGGAAAAAAAAAAAGTTGGGAAATGAGGCATGCAGCTGTTGAGCAGCCATGGATAAATCGAGCTATAAGGCAAAACTGCTGTGACAGACATTTGGGGTCAGTTTTCTTAATCAAGGATATCTTCATGAGTAAAAACATTTACGCAAAAGAAACGAAAGCAGGTCCAGATTTTAGCTTCCCTGGGACCTTGCCAACACTCTTACCACTTTAGGAAAGAGGTTAACAGAGAGGAGGGCCAGGGAGACCTGATGAACTGAACTGAATGCATGGAGAGTTTCTGGAACAGCTAAGTAATTTTCACATATGACATTCCACAAATACATTTTTCCAGTATGATAGGAACAAGGAGGGTATGTTGGAGTTGAAGAAAGAAAAACCATCGGTGGTTTCACAAGAGAAACACCCTTGAATCAAAAGGATGTGTCAATGCTTTATATGCCACAAGATCCGTGTTTCCGAAAGGCTATCTACCCTTAAACTCCTTGATGGAAAACGCAAAAGCTGATTTCTTTTCAAAGTAACAAGCCGCTATAGAACAGTTCCCAAAATATTACATACTTGTTTAATACTGGAGAAGACCTTTTATCAACAAGATGCTATTGCATTTCATTTGTAGTACAGAAAAACAAAATTCACAGTCCTTTCAGAATGCTATGTCATAAATATTTCCCACACATGAAGAACACACATACAGTAAAAACAAGGGAAAGAAAACGAGAACCTTCTGACGTCCTGAAGTACTACCTAAGATTACTTGTGCAAGTTGTAGTCATTATGAGGTAAAAGCTAATTTCAATAGTATAATATTACAAGAGCAAAAGGATCTCAAAAAATTATATCAAAATACACTAATTTAGGTTCACTGTGATATAAAAACATTTGATTGAAATTCTAATGGCACTAACAAGTGAATTGTTTTCTTCTTACCTGTTTTCACAGTCAAGTGCTGAAAATCCTTTGGTATTGTCTTGACAGTGGTGCTTACTTTAAGAGCTTATTAAAACAAACAAAAAAAATTCTTTTAATATGTGCACGTAATATCTGTAGACATCAGCTCTGAGAAAGCAACATCTAAAACAAAATCAGTTGTAATGTCTAATAAAGCCAAACGTACACGAAAAGAAACCAATGGTAGCAAAATACCTTCAAAACACCAAACACCCAAAAGCAGTAACTACTCTTAGGAGCACAAAAGTCAAGAACAGAAAGGCCTATACCCAAGTTGCCAAATAATTCCTAATTTTGAGAATTTGGGGGTTTGAATGCATAAAAGAAAGGAGCTGTATTTCAGCAACGCAACGATCCTGCACAGCCAACACAACACAGCTGGGACGCATCTCTCTGAACTTACAAACCTCGAAACCCAGGGCAAAATAGAGACAACAGCTTTTAGCAGTTGAAGCCTCACCAGCTATGTCAAATGGCACTGATAGAGCCAGGGTTAAAATTCAGGAAATCACAATGCTTTGTGCTTACTCCCCTTCCATCCATGTCTATGCATCATTTATTAATTACTTTCTTAAGACGTCCTTGTAGCATCTTTTAATGCAGTGTAATACACTAATAAATCACCACTCAGAATGAAATCTCTCATCTTCATCTGCCTTTATCAAATAAAACATATGTGGGAAAAGTCTGGTTCTTGGATCCAGTTCTATTTGCACTATCTCCCCCACTTAACAGTATTAGCTCACAGAGTGGAGCTAATTTACTCGTATCGTTTTGAAAATGCAGGGAAATTTACTTCTACAGTCCTCAACTACAGATTCTTGACGTCTGGGAACTTCTTCTCAGCCAGGACAGCAGTCTGCTCTTCATTTGCCAGAATAGCAATAAGTGGTAGAACGAGAGCATTTGTTCTTTGGCTGAAAAGGCAGTAATCTCTGTCACAAATACAGCAGATCCTCAGCCGTGAAGGACTGCATGCACCAAAGCAGCTTCCCATCTGATTTAACGTGTCACCTACCCAGAATAAAGCACGAGTTCTTCACCTAAACAGGGAAGAAAACAAATTCCTCAAGTAAAAAGTGAATCTTCCCTCGGCATTTGAAAGCAATAACCTTCATGGTTCAAGTCCTGCTCTCACACTTTATGATTTACAACAAAACACATCCTATCAACAAAACACGATTTTTGTGGAATATGCTGACTTACCCAAATGTCTTACAAACACCCATCAACTCTGACAACCTTTCTTTGACCCAGGGACACTGGGAATCTGCCAAACTTGGTCACACCTGTAACTGGAAGGAATGTGGACTACCTGGTCTCGCAGCTCCTTACCGTGGGGACAGATGGGAGGTCAAGATCTACCCCAACCCCCTTTTTTAATTATTATTATTATTTTATGAATGTATAATCCACAGTTCTGGGAATCAGACAAGAAAATACCCGCAACTGTTTTAGTCCCACAGCTGAGGGACAGGGACAACAAGTGAGAACCTGAAAGGTCAGTGAAAATAGAATATAAAAGGCAATAACCATGCTATGATCCAGTGCTAATTCTGGGAGCCCTAGTAGCTGCTGAGTGCAAAAACGAAATTCAATTACACGTGGCTTGCTGTTTCCATAGTTCAAGTGGCATAAATGAATCAAGTATTTTCAGTCCTGTTTGTCCAAAACTTGTTTTGCAAGAAAATACAGGGTTGTTGGTGGTTACTTTTTTTTTTTTAATTTGGAATAAAAACTAGTTTTGAAATGTTGCTATTTGATGAAAAAAGGGAAATCCAAAATTTGGCACAACCTAGCTTTTATTCTTACAAAATTCCTGATAATGACAATTAAAACTTTGTTGAAATACGAAGTAAAAATATTACTTGCTTTTGGACTAAGCCTCTTTTAGAAGGTGTATTTCATATCATCCACATGTGATAAAACTAATTTTGAAGCAAACCCATCCATATATTTTTCTTCAGCTCAGCTGCTGTCAATAGTTGTCTCTTTAAACCTACAGCAACATACAGCTAGCTTAGAAATTAAACATACCGTTTCATTTATCGGCTGAAATATGGAATTACTAATTATCACAAAAAAAGAGCTAAAAAGAAAAAAAATAAAAAACATGATTTATTTGAATACCTTGTTTGTCATCTTTCTTTGTATCTTGTAACAGGGCAGAGTTATCAGGCACCTCTTCAGCTGATGTCTTCTTAAAGACAGAAGATTGATTATTATAGTGATTGACATAGCAGACCCACACATTTCCACAGTCAAATAGTTAAGAACACAGACCAACACAAATAAAAGTGATATTCTCTCCTGTACCAAGACTTGCTTTATTCGATAAAGAAGCACAGAAGAGCTTTAAAAAGACAACTGCACCTCTCTGCTTTTAAAGGTACACCAGTTTCACTCCTGAAATTAGTTAAAGAAGCAATTCAACAATGAATCACAAAGATCTAAGGGCTATATGCAAAGAGAGACTTCCCAAAACAGAGTAATGACATTCTGTGTTTTCTTTTTTATTCTGGGCATAACACCTGTACTAGGGTTGAAGAAACCTCCTCCAGCCTCTTCACACGTTAGTCTCCCTCCATGAGAACACTCTCTTCAGTGAAAGCTCAAGCTGTACTGCACTGTTAGTAGTTCTGCATCTAAAGTCTGCTGGGTGAGGTAGCTGACTTGGACTACTCTCTTCTTTTCTGCATGCATTCACAGAAATGGCGAAAAAAACTTCATCAGCATGTCAGCATTCATTAGCAGTCCCTCTGATGGGAAAATGGGGAACTTCGCACCAGTCTTACTCCTTAACTGTTCTTTATTTCAGCAGCAACTTATAATATAAGCATTTGTGGTTCTTGTAACCTCTGCTGCGTAGCTTACCAAGGAGGAAACAGGAACAAATTCTACTACCATTATCTGTAAGAACAATTCTGTGGCCAAAACAACTATAAATCAAACATCAGAAACCTCAAGCTTCTCTAAATGTTAAGCAATGCTGGTTTGTTTTGTTTTGTTTTTTCCAATGGGCCTTCAAAAAAAAAAAAGGTTCAGAAACAGAACTTCAGACATTTTAAAAAACCTCAGGTCAGGGCCAAGTCTAGAGTAAAGGGCTATGACATTTGTTCCATAAAGTTGCACATGGGATTCCCTAATGCTTTTGACCCATAGCTTTTGGACCATGAAAATGTTTGAGCAAAATACTTAACATTCCTAGTTAGCCATGACATTATATATTACAATCAAGGCTACAGGGAAGGAAAACAGAAAGGTCACCAACTGGCTTAGCTACAGAGCTTGCCGCATCTGAGAGAACCATGGGTTCTGGACCAGGTGGCTCTCCACAGACTACTTCAAGCTGATCAAACAAAAAGAAAAAATGTTGGGAGGAAGAGGCACAGAAGCAATTCAGATTTGAATGTCTCAAAATTGCCGGATCCTATTATGATTCAGACTCATCTTTTGACATTAAGGATTTATGTTTCAAGCACACAATAAATAGCAACTCTTGGTGTTGCTATAGCATGAGAGTAGATTAGACGTGACGCTATTTTCTGTCTTGGTTTCATCAGTTGTTAAGAAAAGAGTGTCAAGACTAAAGACCTAATTCACTGCATGCTTGAGTCGATGGAATGACTCACAAATTTAAATGAACTGTGAGTATGACATTTCTGAGAGAGTTTAGAGCAACCCCAGACAGTCATTTTATGCATATAGTGAGAAATTTTGTGTCTTATCTTTAAGCGTTTGGCAGTGAGAAGGCTTGTGGAAAGGAGCCAAAAAAAAAAAAAAGACCAGAATCAGAGTGGGAAACAAAAAAACTTGAGAAAAAAATGAAAAGACAAAACTCTAGTTAACAAAAAGCAGTCACTCTTGTCATTCCTGAGCATACTGTTACCAGTATTCGTGTGTTTTTTAAGTTTAACAAAGCCTACTATTTGGTGACCTGTCTCCTGCCATTAATTTCTTTACAGATATATTCAGGAATTGTCTCCATTGTACTGTAGTACTGTAGTTCAGCAGTCACAGTAAAAATGGTCTTCTGAAATTAAATTAAACAGTCTGAATTGATGAGACATGGAAAGACACAAAGGCACAGAGATTGCATTGATAATACAGTATTTCTAATGGAGTGATCAGGTATCTAAACTGCATTTCCTCAAATAGCCAAGCTACAAATTAAATTGCAACAGTGAATTACTGCGCTTCCCAAAGAGTGAGATGAATGGGAGGTGAATCACTGACCTTCCAAATGAAACTCTTTCAGAGCATTTATTCTGATTATAGAAACATCAGCTGAACAACAGCAACAAAAATCAAGTCAAAATCATTCTCAACTCAGGTTTGAGATGAGATTTTGTGCTCCACTAATTTTGGATAACAAAGGACCGAAATAGCAAGGCCCTGCAACAGACTAATTGAGAGCTTTGCCTAACACCTCTAGGTCCCAGACAGTGAAGAAACAGAGCAAAGACAGGCAAACAATTGTGATATACTCAGCTAACACTATCTATTCTCAGCCAACAGGCAATCATGTTACAGTTTCTTCTTTATTTTCAACCTACCCATAAAAAAATTGGTTTTGCAGAACAGAAATGGAGTAGAACACCCAGCTGTTCCCCCCAAGACCATTATCTGACTGTAAATGCAGCACAGTAATCTGCAAGTTATTGGCATTTATGGACAGAATGTCTTAAGAAGGGAAGAGCAGAGATAAGGCACAGGAGGTTTGAAAGCCCTATATTTTGGAAATCAAGTGAAAAATTAAATGCAAAATGGAAGATTTGTTTTGTTGTTGTTGTTTAATATTTTGTGCTGTATACCCTCTGCAGATATTTAATTATTACTATAATATTCCTACTATTATTATATCCACTGCAACAGAAAAATCTAAAAAGCAAAAGATACAATTTAACTGCTTAGGAGATGATCTCCTATTAGTTTTATCCTTACTCTGCACGTACATTCAAGGACCACAAACAAGCAGAGTCTAAAAAACGGCCATTTAACAAGATTATGGAATTGTACTTGTTAGGTTACTGAAATGACATCTTATAACTAAGAAACAGAAGATGACTCTGAAAGCAAGATTTCTGAGCTCTCTGAAATACACACATGAACACTGTAATCTCGCAGTCCCAAGGGTTGCGCTACTGAAGAACAAACTTCCTCACAACTCTGCACTAACAAAAGACTACTTTGCGTATCTGGGTGATCATTTATGAAGCCAGCATCCTAACTGGAACGAGGACACCCTAGACCACAGAATACCAGGATAATAGCACTGCCTTCAAAATCAAATACAACTGCTGTACTTTAGCTGAGCTGCTGTATAAAAGCGATACCCAGCAAACACACTAGGGAGATCCACACGTATTTTAACAGTTCCAGAAGACAGAGTGGATGTTAAAAGCACTGACGGCAATATTATCAAGCATACATAACAGTCGGATGCGTTAGAAGTGCAGTTCAGGAGAGCCTGCCTGGCGGTGCTATCAGACAAGTTAAATTTGTTGACAGGGGATCTGGGTTCTGATCTGGTAACACCCCAGAACCAGGCACAGGGATGAAACAACTGGAGAAACGCCTTGCTGAGCTGGCATGACACACCACAACTTTTTTTTTTTTTTTTTTAAACTTGGCAGCAGCATCAGAAGGACCTTGTATTCAATCGCGGCAGCAATCCACAGCAATTTTCAGAGCCTTAACAATTCTGAGCTGAAAGCCCATTCTTGCAGTCAGCCTGACACTTGATTCACTGCCTTAAATGCTAAACCCTTAAATCCCTTGGCGTGTATATTCAGAGTTGAAATATCCATGCACAACTCAGTGGCCATGGTTAGCTCAACATACAGAATCTTTAAAGCCTCACTTTTTAACCTCAATAATAAACTCTTCTCGTTAACTTAGTTTTGCTTGCAGTAGTCTTTCATTACAAGGCTGACATCCGTTGTGATGTTGTTTACAATGGATCCCTAAGAATCCTTCCCCATTCCTCCCTCAAAACACCCTTTCCAGCTCCTTACAATTGCTACCTACACCCTTAGATGCTTGTTCCTTAGACTATTAGAAGGCTGGACATGAAAATGGGGACTGAACCACTTAGACCTGAAATATGCATGTCCATACTGCATAAAACCGGGGATAGTTTCAGAGTTTCAGTCCCCACAGAAGGAAGGTAGAAGGAACCAGGATAAGCCAAGACAGTTTTCATCTGCATGTATGTAAATGGAGCTCTGGAAATGGAAGAAAGACTCAAAAACTGTCAGGAGACCTAGGACAAGGTCTGCACCTGAAAACTGATATTTCTTACCCATTCGGACTCATGAGAAATCTCCCCTAAACATTTCCCTTGTGCCAGAACAGTCCCCCTCCATCGTGGGCTCTGCTCTGCACTGCTGGATCCCAGCACAGGAGGGCTAAATGCTGCCCAGCAGGACACCAACAGTGAAGCTTTATTTCCCCACACAGACTCCAGCATCAAGACAGGCTGGAGTCCATTGATGACTACTGCAAACTGCATTCTGTGGGAACCTGTTTCGAAAAAATCTGCCTGCCCTTTCCATACACACAGGGAATGGCTGAGAGAGGAGTGTAAGATGGCTTAACGCTAAACTTAGACACTCTAGAAGTCCTCTTGAAGACTCACAGCTGTGCTGCTACACATGCTACGCATACAACAGCAACTGCGAGGCTGTCCGATTGCTCTGTGCTCTGCAGGTAGCTGCCTTCCTCACACCTCACCTCCGTCCGGCTGAAGTCCCGAGTCTGTTGGCTGCCTGGCAATGACTCAGAGTAAGAATCAAACAGTGCGCAGTCACGTAGAGGCTTCAAAGAAGCTAGAGGAGAAAGGAAAACCCAAAAAAAGAAAGAAAGAAAAAAAAAAAATCAGCCAGAGCCATGACAAGTATTTGGTTAATACACTCTTCTTAAAAACCTGACATCATTTTGCCCTTCATTTCTACACATCAGAACTGATATATTAATGACAGATGACAAAAGTATGAAGAAAATCTTTCCATCTTGAATTCTGAAAAACACAATGTCCTGAAAGTGTTAACAAGTATCATTTCTGCTGTAGAAGGTATCAACTTAGTTGGCCTTATAGTTTATATCCTGCTGTCTTAGTAAGGTTAAAGGTACTTACCAAACGTTCAACTCTAATTTTTGGTATTTTAAATACTGAAAAGTATAGTAGAATCTACATAACATGCTAAAATTGAAGGCCGGTAAAAAGCAAGCACACTGTACTATGTACAGATGTACTAATGACAGTCACTGCTGCAGTATATATCATCTTCAGTATTCCTTGACTGAACAGCACTGAGAGCAGGAAAAAAAAAAAATCATCCCTGCAACTTTTCATGGCGAAATTCACAAGAACCACACTTCTAATCTGTAGGCTCAACTCCTTCCACTGGTACCACCACAAGACACTAATTCTCACATGAATCTGTTTAAAAAGCTGGAAAACCCTTTTTCTTTAAGATCAATATATTGAAAGGCAGAATAACCAGTTCTCAGGTCAAATTCCTAGTCTCTGGGTAGCATCTAGTTCAGTCGAACAAATTAAGCTCTTGCAAATCTGTCGTAATTTAAAATACAGTGGGTTACATACAGGGCAAATAGTTTTACGGATTTTCTTTAATTTGTTTTTATTAAAACTTTCAGAAAATAAGGTGGTGGGTCAAATTGTCAGTGGAGCTGTGCCAGGACAGAATTTGGCCTTGCACTTGTAGTTTATAGAACAAGCCATAAAACTAGCAAGATTAATTTGTTCTAAAAGTCTTATGCTCCAAGCCACTTTATTTGAAGCTTTAACAGTCTTATCAGATGTGAATATTTTGCTCCAATCAAACCAGGAATGAAACAGCCTGTTTTATTCTGAACTTAATACAACCTAATTAAAAACAGTTTCCAGAAATCTTTATCATGTTCCTAACCATCCAACTAAAATTTAAGTTTCAGAGAAATAAAAACTGAAAACATGAAAACAAACAAACAAATATATCTTTTGACATTTTAGGTAAGTATATGATGATTTGCTTATTTATCAATGCTTTTATTTCAGAAGTTGATACAAACAGGTCTGTATTCTTTCTTGTGATTCACTGTGCTACAATGTGTTGAGATGTTGCACTTTTTATTACGCAAGTCTTAAGATTTCTGAATAGGCAGCAAAATACCGTGAGACATTTTCAGACCCTCAAACTAACAGCATTAGCTTATTACCCGTGGTATTTAGTGTGCCTGGAACAAATAGTCCTTTCCACTCTTTCACATAAATCAGTCTGAAATGCTTGGTTGTGTCCAACACATGAAACAATAATCATCTATGGAAGCGATAAGGGCTCAGTGCTAAAAGGCACAAATTGTGGAAAAGGAAAGGAAAGGCTGACAGACCTGGGTCTCTTCAGCCTTGAGAAGAGAAGACTGAGAGGGGATCTTATCAATGTTTATAAATATCTTAAGCGTGGGAGAAAAAGGGATATGGCCAACCTTTTTTCAGTGGTTTGTGGGGACAGGACAAGGGGCAATGGCCACAAAATGGAGCACAGGAAGTTCCACGCCAACATGCAAGAGAACTTCTGCACAGTGAGGGTGACGGAGCACTGGAACAGGCTGCCCAGGGAGGCTGTGGAGTCTCCTTCTCTGGAGATATTCAAGGCCCGCCTGGACGCCTCCCTGGGCAGCCTGCTCTAGGGAACCTGCTTTGGCAGGGGGGTTGGACCCGATGATCTCCTGAGGTCCCTTCCAACCCCTGCAATTCTGTGATTCTGTGAAAAGAGGACTCCCAGAGAACAACCACAGCTTACCACCTTCCTTCCACTGATGTAATGATTTGATACCACCGTAGATAGTTACTACCATTGCAGGGTTACCCAAAAATGCTTAATGTGAAGACGTGCCAACAAGAACCTGCATGAAGAAGCTTACAAGCTATTTTATGATGAGATCAGGAGTGAGGCTAGCAAGCAAAGTGGTGGTCCTGGAGGGAAAAGGGTAGCTGTAATTATGACAAGAGAATGTCATAATTAGAGAGACTAGAAGTGATGAAGACTTGAAGGTGCAGGTTTTACAGAAGCTTCTCCCTTTGGATATGAAGGAACATGGACTCCATCAAAAATTATTTCACAAATCTGATACAGGGTGAACATTTAATTTTCCTAACTGCAGCTTGATTTGCTCTTTTCCTGCCTTTTAATACATTCAGTGCCATCAAATTTAATGGAGATTTTATTAGGTCTTAAATATTATCCCTTAGCACTATAATTATCATCTGTGATTAATCCTCCTTGCCCTAGAAAGTCATGCACATTTTTCAGATGGAACAGTATATATTTCAGCGTTCATTTATAATTATAAGAGACATAACTGAAGAGAAGAAACGAAAGGGCATGTCTCTCGCTGCACTCTGTTACTGAGGTATGTTGTATTTTGGATTAATTTATCCTCGTTCTACACAAACTGTTGTAATCCCTCTGTCATTAGCACAAATTATTTATAGCAGAAGCTGTGGATCACATAACATGAGTTACAACAAAATTCACCCTTTGGTACAACCGGTGACTGCATCCAACACATATATTAGCACAGTAAGTTCCAAAGCAGTCCAGCACTATTTCCAGCACGTCTTCTAAAGACAGACACATAAGGGAAAGTCACCAAGAGTTAAAAGCCATACACCTCTTGCTACAGGTAATCATCTGCCACTTTAGCTGTAATGGCACCTGAAGTACACAGGAGCAGAGCGACAGGCATTAAGAGGCCGACAACTGGTACATTTCGCATCTTCGTTTTGTGCTTTCACGAACTCCCTCTTCGGCAATCGCCTCATAAACAGAATTAAAACCTCGTGCTTTAAAAAGCAACTGGGGAGCCATTAAGCAATGAACTCAACTCCACCTGCGACACGGAAAACGAAGCCTGTTTTAGAGGCACGTTGAGTTTCTGAGACAGCCACAGGACCACGGCCTGCAGCAGGGGTATTACCTGCTTGGAGGTAATCCGGCAGCAGCGTGTCGGGCAGCGTCTCGGGCAGCTGGTAACCGTTCTTCCTCGCAACCACCAGGTGGAAAGCAGCACAAAACTCGGGGAGCATCAGCGCCCCGTCGCAATCCACGTCGCTCAGCTCCCTGCAGGGACGACAGCCGCACGTTTCCCCAGCCGCCGCCTCAGGGAAACACGCTCACGCAGTCACAGGAGACACAGAAATGAAGCTTTTTGAGGACAGCTATTTTGATAAAGGACAACCACCTCTATTATTTCTACTTGATCATAGCTACTACAACTCCCACCCACATGGGAGTGTCTATTTTTGAGTCCTGAGGAAAATGGAGCTAGTTTTCTAATACCGATTTGCAGCTTTTCTTTTTTAAGATGGTGTATTTTTTTTATACATCTTGCCATACAATATAATGCTATGTGTATGTTATAACATGAAATACATACCCTATGTTTCTAAGGACGAAATTAACTTTCCAATGGTTGAAAGCAGTTTTAGCTAACCCATGCAGGATCTTAAGCCAATTCAAGCAGACAAAGTTAAAAGTGGACTTCAGCAAATGTTTAATTAGCAACATTGACTAGCCTCAAGAATAGAGGTAAATTAATGTTCTTGACATGTTCAAATGCTAGTGTTGACTGCTTGTTAATTAAATCTGTTGTCTCTTTATTCTCGCATTCTTCTCAAACAAGAAAACTGGACTTCAGATACTCATACTCAAGAATTCAATTTTATAAATCAACTCCTCTGCCAGAAATAACTATTACCTTACTATTATTTTAGCACAGTGACTAAAATAAATAAACACGTAACTTCCTACTCTTTGAAAGTAATCAGTATTTTTCAAGCTGTTGAGGTTATAGTGGCAAAGTCTGAAACATCCCATGTGTTTAACACAGTGACATGACCTGATAAATTATATCATTACAAAATTATAATCACCTACTAGAAAACAGTACTTTTCTTTGATTATTTTTTTGCAGAGAACTGCTTATGTCAGCAACACAAATAGAGTGTTTTGTTACATATTGGGTTAATCCATTCTTCGTATATAATCTTTCATTTAAATTCCAATATTCACTTCCCCCAGTATAATGCTTCTTCAGTTGTTTTTATTATTATTATTTCATGACTGACAATCCGCTTTGAAAAGATTCCAGACATATTCTTTAACCCCAACAGATGTTTAGGCTCTTGCAAGCTTTTCCTCACATCTATCCTCGTAAAAGCATATATAGAAGTAAAAACTCTATCAGTATTTTTAATCAACATTTTAAACTGTTTGCTTTTCCTATCTATATGGAAGGATGATGCTGAATTACAAAGCGCCATGTTGTTTATGAAAATGTAATAGAATTATTGTCAAATTTTATCATGTACATTAAAAGTAAGTGTACTGGTTCATTAGAAAAGCACTGATGAATTATGTAGTTGCACTTACTAAAAATTAGGTATTAATTAGGCCTCATCTGACAAAACACAGCCAGAAACATAAAGCCAACAACACATCTAAAACACTCCAAATGTTCTTTTGCTCCACATCGTTTCATGAAAAATGTCAGTTTGTTGAGCTAATGATGTTGCTTACAACACACTTAAGAACAGCTCTCAGTTACATAGCTGTTCAAACCTTCCCCGTCCTGCTGAGTAGGCGAACATCTCTACAGAAAACAAGCGTGTCGGGAAGATCAATGAGCACCCTGCTGCTTGGGCCTGAAAGTGATTCTGGAGATAAGAGCAATAATTACAACTGAAGACACTTTTTAAAATTTAACAAGAACTCTTGAATTAGGTATCTTTTGAAAAACAGGATACACATCCCAAACGCTATTAGAGTACTTACCAGATGTGAGAAAGCTCTGGGATGGGCAGCTTTGATTTTGTGAAGAAATTCTTTGCCACGGAACCTGTTGGGAAACTGTGCCTTATCAACTGTTTGAAATTAAGTCTCCAATTATTTACATTTGGCCAGGGCTGCTTCACCAGAAGCAGCTGGTTACTTTACGTTCAACAGACACTCAGATTAACTGCGACCTAATAGAGCTGTTGGACCATTTGTCTCTTGGTGAATAAGTGACAAAATCAGACAGAGCTGTTGACCTCATTTCCCCATTCCCTCCGAACGGGAAAAATAAATAAAGGAGAGCAGGCCTCCGTACAAGTGATTCTAACCAGCACATTGCCACGACACCAGTGATGAAATAACGGACACAAATGGCTCTGCTTCACCCAGAAGCCACATGTGGCAGAGTCATGCTTCTCCTAGCTAACAAATGCACTATTTCACCATCCTGTGCACACAGGCTACCGAGGTGGCACAAGTTTCCCATGTCCTCGAAGCCCTGCCAGGATATAGGCTTATAAAATGTATGGCAATATTTTACATAATGTAAGGTAACACAGACTTCTAGGTCGACACCCCTCTCTCCTTCGTGCATTCAGGTCAGATCGCCCACTGCAGTGCGTGAGGAAGGCTGTAACAAGGACAGGTACAAAATTCATCTAATGCAGCACGTCCTCTCCTACGCCAGATGCCAAGAGAGGAGTACGAGACCGTGACAAAGCCACATAATAATGCAGCTCCAGAATATCCCCCCAGCCTCTGACCAGCAGTAGGATTGAAATATTCAGTAACTTCTGATGGATTTTCATATCGTGGATTTCTTAAATAACTTCCTAAGCCTGGACAAACTTCTAGCGCTTGTATCACCCTGCAGCAAGGATTTATACAGTTTAATTATTTTAGGATGTTGTGTGAAGCTCCAATTTATCATTCATAAAAAGTAATTCTGGATGTGCAAGGACTGCCTGAGAGTCTCACACAATATGAAGGAAAATGCAAAGCTCCCTGAAAGGCCCTATATGAATATACACACAGACACAGTCACAGACCTATATAGGGGTGTAAAGAAATACAGTGTTGTTGAACAACCATTTCCTCTCCCAAGCAAATTATACAAAAGAGACTTAACTGAGGTACAGAACTGCTGAAGCACTAATTTATGTCAACATCAGGTATTCCTTTAAACCTCTGGCTGCATCTGAGCCTCTTGAATCCCAGATGCTGCTGAAGAGCAGCAATACGTAGCAGGACTCGGTAAAATGTAAACCCTTCGAGTTCTTCCTTGCCAGACTGTCAGTACCTGTGGGGATGCCTCTCCCAGGTAGCCTGATCCTCCCATTCAGGATGAAAATGCAATCTCAGTATGCTCTTACAACACTTTCACCATGGGTATGCTCTCCAGCATTTGCTTTTAACCACCTGGAGGTCAAAATCTCAGTCCCCCAAAGCCATAAACACTCAGGTTTAACCACCCAGGAGAGTTAAACACATGCTTAACTTTCATCACACAGATGCTGCACTTTTCTGTTGGGAAAGTAAGCCCAAGCCTAGGGTTTTTTCAGCTCAATACACACTGCAGGTTTGATCTACAAATACAGTCCCTTAGAATAAGGGTTCATTTTAATTTTTACTGAACCGCAACACTCTTCCTTTCAAGTAAGCATTTTCCCAAAACGAGGACTAGTTCAGTGTTGCCTCAAGTCTAAGCAGTGCTCGTTCTCTCAGCAGTTTCAAATCATGCACTGGAAATAGATAACCACTTTATTTTAGTGCGAGGTCACAATTTTTCATGTCATTTTCCCCTAAGCTCTGCAGTCAGCTTAACCGAGGGCAAAAACCTGATCTGCATTATTACTGCTGCCTTTTTTTTTTTTTTTAACTGCCAACAATTACACCTGTGTAAGAGGACAACAGGACTGCAGATGTGTAACAAAAAGCAGCATTGGGATTTCTGAGCGTGATGCACAAGGGAGAGGAAAAAAAAAACTTGGCCTGATTCTCAGATGGCAGGGTAAACTTGCAGGGACTGACATGAAAGGGAAAAAGATCTGCAATATTAAAGTGTATCTGCAAAATCGAAGTACGTGTGATGCATTTTCAAATGGTTAGCTTTTAAAACAGAACCACTTCTGAAAGAATTAATGTCCATATTTAGGAAAAAAACAAACACAATACCCATAGAATTGGTTTGTTCTTTTAGTTGTTTGCCTTCGAAAATAAAACACAATCAACTCTCATTCACAAATACACTCTAGGGAAAAGAAAATAATTATCTACTTAATACTTTATGTCTCTCAGCCTGGTTCCTCTACTTGACGCGGACATTTTTGGTAAAAATTACCTGAAATAAAGGAGTTCAGGTCAGGCTGCAGGGACCTGAACTGGTTGACATAGTAGTCTCGCTGCTCCTCAGTTATCCTCCAAGGGTCATCTGAGTAATGGGCACTGCTATCTGGCTGCTCCCGCTCCACTGAAAGAGACTGAGAAGAGGGCCACTGGCACCAGCCAGAAGGGCCAGACTGGACTCTGGAAACCTCAACGGACCAGATTCATGCTGTTCTGGTAGCAGACACATCTTTTAGAACGATGAGAAGCAGAAATGGCCATGTCGATTACTGTCTCTTATTTTGAACGCTGACCTAACCATATACCTAAAATGGGACTAAAAAAGGGCCTACAGCTATATATATGCAACACGGTGCCTGACATATTTAGCTCTGCTAAGAAACTACGTACTAGGAGAGATGCTGTAACTATGGAGCTAGACTGCTTCTGGATCTGTAGCTCACCCAGGTAACTCAGCACACGTTTTTGCTCAAAAGACTTGCAACTCCCAAGGGATCTCCTTGACTTGCTGTCACTTCCCACATTTTCAGTAAAAAAAAAAAAAAAAGTTTGGGAGAAAGAATATTCTAGAGGAGGACATTTTATTCATTTACTTATGTGCTTTTCTGAATGACTCGTTTAAGGAAGGCCGCTATGTTTGTTAGCTTGGTGGTGGTGCCTAGAAGAGGTCTGTCAATATAATTAGTGTCTTTGTTAAACTGTAATAACTTGGTGTTTAAGATGCTTTAGGCCTGGATGACAGCACTCTTAAAGAGGAAGGGGGGCAAGAACAAACAATAACCAGGCTCTAACCAACTCCAAAACCCTTTCTCTGACATCCATCTCTCAATTTCTTAAGAATCAAAGCAAAACACCAGTTCTGAAATACATCAAAAGATCCCTGAAACAGGCAACATCATGAAGTTGTAAATTAATTTTCATTTCAAAGTACTGCACGAATGCACTCAATTTCATTTCAAGTTAGCACAAATTATGTGACATTATCCGTAGAACTTTTCCTGAGGCTCAGGTGACATTTTAATATGGATGTGGGATGCTGCGCGTAACAGAAAAAGTATGGAGCCCCTGAGTCATATTTATTTAGGAAAAGCTCTCCCTTAGGTGAGCTCTGACCCTCCTTAGGGTAAACTACCTGTTTGCAAAATAAATGCACAGCAGGCATACTGGAACACGAGAAAGATATGCTTTGACAGTCAGCAGGAAAACACAGAGGACTCATCTCATAAAAGCAAACAAATGGCCAGAAATTTGTTTATTCTGTTTGAGACACCATCTTATAAACTGGGGTAAAAAATGTAATACACAGAATATTAGACCATAAATTCCATGTATGTGTTACAGATGACATTCTAAATCAAGCAAGAACCTCAATGAAACCTCATATTTCAAATGAAAATGTTTTACTTTTGCTAGGATAACCTCAACATTTTTATTTTTTTTTTTTAAACTTTTGAACTGAAGATTCTCAGGCCAGCCTTCCTATCTGCGCTATTTCCTGCTTCTCATTTTACTTAGCTTCAGCAATTTAATTATACTACCCATTTAAATTTCTTCTTCCTATCATCTTTGCTTTTTTATTTTTCATGTACTAAAAGGCACACTTCAGTTTCTTGTCTAACAATACCATGGAGAATTCTTTTGCCTTTTCTTGTTTGTTTGTTTTTTGTTTTAATTTATCTATAATTTTAGAAGTAACATTGCTGAAGAAAAAAACACATGTAATTCATTACCCGACCAAGAGTTGAACATGCGTGTGCAGGTTTGGCTCCATAATTCCCTGATGATGATCCATCTTGCTGGTGAGTAGTGTGTCTGACTTCATAAGGAGCTACAGACATTTAAAGTAAGTATAAAAATGAGAAAATAATCCAAAAGGTTCTACTAGGCTAAAGCAAAAAATTAAATACTGCAAGGTCAAGCATCAGTGACCCCACAGTATCATAGTATCAAAGTAGACTTTGTCTTTAACAACAAAATTCCAGCCACACGCTTGTCTTTCATGTTACATCATTCTTCTTCAGACATTACTGATTAGAATTGTCATTATATATTATTAGATAACAGAAAGTATTGTTCATAATGTGGAAATATCTATCTATGTAGCCCATTTATGTCTTTATACATTTTATACACTTACAGCCTTATATAGCAGAAGGCATTACAAGAAGCAAGAAATAGTTCAACTGAGATGTAAAAAAACATGCTTTGACAACGCTATCTAACAGTAAATCACAAATCTTCTATATATTAATCTTCCATATACTCTTCTCCTCCCCCTCCCTAATTTCTGTTGAAAATCAAAAAACATGACTCACCATTTCTCATTATTTGGAGTAAAGTTAGTAAAGAGAAGTAACAATCACTCCTTTTTTTGGTAAGTCAAGTCACTTTCATTCTACTGCAGTAAATACAGTAAGCAGTGACATAACGGCACATTTAAGAACAATGTTTTAGAAACAGGTCAAGTATGCAAACACAAAGGGAACTCACTTGCAAACTTTTACAGAGTGAAAACTTCTGCTGCCAGCACATTTAAAATGTACCACAACAAAGACAGTCTGCATTCGATAGACAGCATTTAAAGGAATCTTGATGAGAAGACAACCCAAGAAATCTTGGCATTTTTGAGCTCAGGAAGACCTTAGAAGTTACATCCTGAAACCCCTTGCTTTCCTAAGTGGTCTTATCCTGGTATCTATTTTTATTCCTGTACAAGTTCTAATTTCAGAAGAAAAAAAAAAACACAGGAAGGAAGTTGGAAAATATACAGAAGCACTTCAAGAGGAGATTTAAGTGCAAGGTCACACTACTGTGTGTTTGCTAGCAAGAAAAACATAAAAATTATCAAGAAAAAAAGTAAAATCCACTCGTATATAGCCATAGTTGCAGTGCAAAAGGTTGACCTTAGAGACACTTTGTCCCAGTTTCAGAATCATGCTTTCAGTACAAAATAAGTCTAGCAAGATGAGTTCTGTGAAGCTATCACCTCAGACATATACGCAAGTGGTGGTGTCTTCAAGCCTAGCCTTTTGCATACTCATCAGTAAACTGGAAGGTTCTTAATGTTAAAGGCCAGAAGGAATCAGTAGGTCATCTAGCCTGGCACTTGGTACAGCACAGGTCATAACGTGTTATTCAGTTACTTCCACTGAGAACACGTTTGGCTGAAGAACTTCTTCTGGAAAGAAGTAGTCTGGGTCTGAGCTGAAAAATTCTATGCCCTTATTTCAATTTGCAGTGCTTTCTGCAAAGTAAGACTAGCGTTCTACACCTCCAAGATTTTACCACCTCAAGCAGCTGCATGATTAATTTTATAAGAAGTTGATACCTGCATTGGAGGCTGCTGTCTACGCACTACACAGCTGTCAATTCCATGAGAAACTTCACTGAAGTTACCACTGCATGCAAATTCAGAGACACCCTATCCCTACTCTTTCAAAAAAAAAAAAAAGCAAGTCACTGACAGAGCCTGAAAAAAATCCCAGAAAACAGTAGAGCACACTAAAGGTAAATATGGGCAGCTGTTCCCAAAGGCATCCTCATTCTTAGTGCACTGGTCTTCAGGGTGTATGTTGTCCGCTGCAGGTCTTATTTACTAGAGCAGAACATGTGTCATATCAGAAGACAATCTCAGTAATATTGCTTTTTTCAGAAGTCAGCCATCACTCAGCTATGCTAAGAGTGGGATGGGAAAAAAAAATCTTGTCTCTGAATGAATGGTAGTTTAGCTAACCAACAAATGAATGCCTGCAACTCTGCACTAATGATTTTCATGTGAAGGGCATTTGACAGTGTTGAACACATTCTTACCATGGCTGTAATGAGCTTCTACATATTAGCTCTGTTTTTTCCACTCATTTGTAAATGAAGACAATTGCTAAAGGACTAGAACACTCTACTCCTCGCTCACTACAAACACACGAACTGGCAGCACTCCTTCTGGTCCCTTTGACAGAGGAGTGCTATATACCAGTGCCTGCTATCTTCACTGCTTTGGTCATCAGATGTTAGAATTAGGAGAGCACAGGCACCCTACTGTTCACAGGAGCTCCTCAAGCCTTTGTGAAAACTGGCTTCTGCCCCACTACCCTCTGACTAAAACAAGAACATTTTGCCACCTACTTTAAAGGCAGTAAGATCAAGGACACAGCATCATTGTAGTGCTTTATTTTTATCTGTTTTGTCTATGTTACACTGTGGGACTGTTTTTATATTCATGTCCTATTGTTATTTCCGTTATGAAACTGGAGAGATTATTATCCTTTCCTGCAAAGGAAGGTTCATTGTAAATTCAAATAGTAATAGAGCAGCTACTGAAATCAGGAGTGGGTTTTTCTTCCCCTCTAACTATACCAAAAGCATCATACACTCTGAAAATACTCACAGACTCTCAATCATTGAGATACGTTGCACGTAGTCTTGTCAGAGACTGGGTATTAGCATTTATCTGTGAGCAGTGACACATAAATCTAACTAATTTACCAGAAAGCAAACAGGAAGACAGGAGTGAACAATCAAAGAAAAGCTTTTAGGCAAAATAAAATGACATGATTGGATCATTTTCCAAAACTCGGATATAATTAAATTTTAAAATCACTGGGCTGATTGTTAGTTCCATTTGAAATTTTGATGCTTCTAAAAAAAAAAAAAAAAAAAAAAGAGAAAGAGAGAAAAAAGCATAATTGAATACAGTGTGCACATTCCAACTTTTACCCTACCTCCATGCTGCTGCTCCAGCCCACTTCTTGATTTACCATATCCGTAAGTTAAGGGTATCCTCTGGTAAGTAGACGGAGAAGCAGGAGGTGAACAGATTGGAGACATCGGTGGAGACTTGGGTTCCTGTTTCAAAAACACATCAACGCAGAAAGGAACTCTGAGATGACAACAAAACCACCAAGTAATTCTGCACCACAATCCAAACACATGCAACATGATGGACAAAGAAGAGGAAAACACTGCGATTCCCTCCGGCTCTCTATACCCAAGAAAATTCTCATTAAAAAAACAAAAGAGGGTAAAGACAGAATTTGGTATTGAGCCTTCTAGGGATAAAGCATGGTAATGGCATAGTGAAGCTTTACAACAAACAGCTTAAGATATCCTACTTCCAAATATGCCTGAAGGAGTGAGTGCAGAAGGCTTAATGTGAGTGGGTATCTTTGGATTTACATAACACGTTTAGTTGATGTGAAGGCATTATTTCTGAGAAAGCATTCTTTGTACTAAAACACGTACCAAAAATATAAAATAAATCTCTGAATTGGTATTTTAAGCATCTGGTGGACTTGTAGGCGTTACTGGGTACCTATCCTAGAGCGCTCACTCTCTCTTGACTTACAGAAAGTGTTTAAGAGGATACGATCCTGAAGCAGTTTACTGTATTGAAGGAAAATGCAACAAAACAAAGACAACCCAGATGGAGCCAGAGGTTTGAGGGCAGTGCTCTGCTTCAGTGTCAATGCACACAGGCAGGAGACGTACACGCTCCTCTTCCTCATCCTGCTACATCAGCTGTGCATCTTGCAGCAGGTTATTGCTGCTGGTTAACCTCCAGCTGGGAATGCCATCACCCAGGCTGACACAACGCTGTCACGCTGTGCCACACACGCGTGTGAACAGTGCAAGGAGGTGACACGTCTGCCATGGGGCACCCACGGCGTGACCCCACGCGGCACCCGAAGAGAAGGCATTATGCCTAGGGAAAATTATGCAAATACTGCTCGCTCTGTGAAGTTGCATGTCTTTGAATGAGCGCTCTCAACTCTCCCAAATGCACGGAACACAAATCTTCCTTGGCCAGCCTCGTTATGCTAGCAGTTGAGAGCACGAGAAGCTGGGACAATGTTTCACTGAGGACAAGAGAAAAAGAGGTTTCTTCTGGACTGCCCCTGGGGGAGATTAGTAAGGAGGGAAGCACGGTGGCCTTATCCCACCCAGAAACAGTGGCTCACAACCAGCTTTCCCCCTTTCAGCACCTCTTCTCCAGCTAAGTGTTTCTGGATCGACTAAGGATCACGCTTGCCATGAGAAATCGCTCACTTTCCTGTTTATTCCCCCTTGAGCAGACAGATTTCTACTTGCCCCCCCTCCCCTTGTACTCTCCAAGACACAGCACTGCACTAGGGAGGACTACAACACTGCACAAACTTACACAGAAGACTACAGGGCCGAGTTTTAAACATGCTCATATAAAGAAATTCCCTTCAGGGATGTGCCTGGTATGAGATCTTCAAAACAAGAGCACAGTCCCAATAAGGATTATTTTTCCTGTAAGGAGCTCATCTTTAGTACTGTGCTGCAAAACTGTGTAAGCTCACGTGAGTGTCATCACTTCCAGGGCCGGACCCAAAAGGAGAAAACACAATGACACCGGCCTGAAGGAGACAGGCCCGTTACCTGTTTGTCCCCTTCATCTGTTCTCTTGTAGGAGTTTTTTTCCAGAGTTGCGTGTGGAACCTGAAACTTAACTCCATGGAGCTCTGCTGGAGTCCCATAGCGTACGTCACCGTCATTTTTCAGCGCCACGAACCGCGGCAGAGGCAATTCTTCATTAAAAGAGAGAAAAATTCAGTTGGGACTTCAGAACATTAACAGTCCTTGAAGCAGCACCGTACTGTAAAACCAGTGAAAAGTTTATCTGTGAAAGAGCACTATTTATATTTTGTAATATTTATAAATGTGGAACTCCTGTAATTATTTTAGGTCTTAATAAAGATGTGAATGGTACACAAAGTCACATTTGCTAGCCTGACAGTTTATCTCTTAATGCATGGAGAAAGAAATAAGCCTTATGCACATTATTAAAGTAAGCAGCAAACTCATTTCCTGCCTTGAAAATGTTGTCTGTAGTAAAAAGAATAGTTTCTCATAGAAACTGTGGGACTGATGAATTCATTAGGTCAGGATGACAGTATTCTCAGTGCTGCCATCATACAAGGAGCAAGTTATACATGGTAGGGCTCAGAGACCATGCCAGGGGCTGGTGAGACGGCTGTGTCAAAAGGTCCCATTTCGCTTCTCCTTTGCAGAGCAGAAGAGGGACACTTTTAAGCAAATGTATCTTTAGGACAATTCACGATTAGTTTGAGGGAATATTCATTATAAATCATTATCTTTTTTTGTACATAGTCACCCCCAAAGATCAATACAGATAGAATTAACAGAGCGTAGCCTTCAAAATCGAGCCGTACATCACCTCTGTAATCATTTACACCTACAACTGCTACCAGGAAGAAAAAGAAATCAATTTAGGTTTGCTGCATGCTACTCATCCTACCCTAAAAGCACCAATATATTTCAAGGGAAGATGTAATTAGCGCTGGAAGTGTTTCAGGCCGAGTAAGTAAGCACGATACCAATACAAGGACCCTTGCTCGCTCAGACTGGTGGATGATGCACAGCTGCTGTACTTGTAAAATGCACACAGTAAATCTCACTTTAGTTCAGGTTTCTAATTTACCTTGATTTTTCTCAGACTAACAGTGGCATCCTTAGAAAGATGTGCAATGCGAGACATCGCAGACAAGCCATCTGCAAGGAAAACAGACGGACAAACCCTGATGTGGTCTAAGCCCCGGTCCCGCCGTGCCAGGATCTGACCCCTCCACCTCACTGGCAGCTGGGATGAGGGGCTTGGCACACATGGGGCTGCAGATGCTTTCACTTGTGGGTGCTTTCACCCAGGAAGGGGCAAACCCTTTGCAACTCATTGCCCTCAGCAGGGGCAGCTGAGCTGAAGCTGTGCCAGCAGCAGTGCCCCAGCTATGAGGCTTTTTCTTTCTGTACGTTTACTTTCATTGTCATTCTTTGTGGAGAACGAAGCTGCTTTAAATTACACCTACCATACGTTTCCCTATCTAATGACAGGAAGCATTATTTTAGCACGGCTCCCAAAGCACCCCTCCACCCAAGCAGCTATCAGCCCCATGCTGCAGACAGCCGTCAAGATCAGAGGCCAAAGGTGGCAGGGAAATGCATCCACAGCACTGACCAGCCACCGCTTGGCAATGCCTTTTGAGAGGGGCTGTAGGAGCTGGACTCGATGATCCTTGTGTGTCCCTTCCAACTTGGGATATTCTATGATTCTACGATTCTAATCTCAGCTCTGCCACGTGTCATTCCGTGCAGTTTTCTACCAGTTACTTCCAGAAAGTAACGCTGCCTTCTGCTCTTCCTCTGTTCCACAAAATGCACTGGTTTCACAGACGAGCTAGAAGGAAAGTTTACCAGCACAGAGAGAGCTTGCAAGCATTAAAGAAAGCAAAAAAACAAGTGCGAAGTGCTGCAAGCAAAATTTACTACTTACCATTCTTAATGCTCTCAATCCGTACTGGGAACCCCGACTGTGCTGCCGCAATTAACTTCAAAGCAATGTAAAATTGAGCAGGACCAAAATAACCCACGCGCTTGGCTCCACAAACTTCCGTAATCTAGGAGAGAAGAGACGCACTGCTGGTAAAACGCATTTCACTTTTTCAGGGAACGCAAGCAGCTCTGGGTAAACAAGCAAAGCAAAAAGTCCTTACAAATGCAAAACGCGTGTTGTATTTAAAGTTATCTAGTAAAAGTATTTGTTCCAATTCGGGATATTGCTGTTTGATCACAGTCCGCTTAGAACATCAGAGATAAGTTGTTATTTATTACCATTTTTAGGAGCATTGCTGGGGAGCAGTGCTATCCTAAAATGGTTTGTATGCTTTCATACTACATATGATTCTAACAGCAGGTGAAATGATCTCATCTCACGTTTTCACTGCAGAAGCTATGGCACTCCTAGAAAATCCTACTTAAAATTGGTCCTTAAAACAGCTCAGACAACTGCTGTAACCAGAACATAAATGCAACGGGAAACTCCCCATCCCATCGCTTCAGCAAAACACGCTTTGGGAAAAATTAACAGTCTTGGTGCTGAAGCTCCATTGCCATACATCCTTGACCAGACTTTGGCCACCTCCTCCGTGAAGCACGCAGCTCCACTTCTACATGCTCGGACACCAGCTACACGAGCAGCAGCTGCCAGCAGGCTTGCAGCACAGGCACTATTCCCTGCCACGCCTGGAGCTCCGAGGCGATCACAGGCAGACTTCATCAGGCACTACAGTAGGACCAAACCCCCCCCCAGCTGCCCTCAGACACTGAGGGAAGCCCCAAGTCGTTTTCCTGTCAATGAGCGTGGATCAGCAATGCCTCCCAGCTAGGGGGGGGAAATGGCAATTCTTAATAATCAAAGAAAATTATCTTCAAGCAAAGGCATCTCTGGATGCGGCTTCTGATGTGGCTGAATGAGCTCTGGGTTTCTTCTCTTCCTGAGAGTTTCTGAGATGCACGGCTTCATCCCTCGATCACGAGATGCATCAAGCAGCTTTCTTTTCTCTGACTGCTTGAAGAAAAGGGAGGTTGGTTCTCTGGGCGAGCACAGCTTCAGTTAACCAGCAGAATGCGCCATTCCTTTTCCTCTACATATTTTTTTTTTCCTGAAGCCACTCTTGATTTTTTTTTTTTTAATTTTCTCCCTGTAGCTGGCCCTACTGCTTATTTTACATCCAGGTGGGAGCCAGGATCCTGCAGCAGGACCCAAAACCATGCCATCAGCTTGCCATGAATTACCGGGGCACTCTTACCAGCAAGAGGCAACGTTGAGCAGCAAGTAGGGCTTCAGGGCGGGGATCAGCAACGCTGGGAGCTGCCCGAAAAGAAGCCGCTAAGAGTCACTTCTGCACCCCTGTTTCTGTACTTTGAAATATTAAGGCTGCTGGATGTTGCAAATGATCTGCTCCCTCCTGATACAGAGGCATTTCGTTCTGATAAAGCAGACTTAAAATAAAAATAATAATAATTATTTTTATCAAGGATACACCATCTTTCAAAAATATCACATTTTTTCAAACTATCTGCCTGAAATCGCCTCTTTGTAATTTCGCTCTTTGGCGGTAACAGGAGAAAAATGTTTTGTAGGCACAACCTCCTCCGTGTTATTTCTGCAGCTAAACCCTGATCTCTTGCTAATGGCCCGGAGCAACAGATGGAAGCTGCCACAGTAGCCCCACTTATGACACAAGTAATTGTAGCTATTCACATAAATTAATTGTAGGTACAGGCATTTGCTCTTATTAGCGTCCCCGTGCAGCTAAGGCAGAGGGATGCTCGCTCCCTTCCAGCCAGCAGCTCACACCACCTAAACGCGGACCCTGCTTAGAGCTGCGGGCTGGAGCAGCCTCTCTGCAGCAGCAGCAGCGGTAGGTGGCAGATTAGCCTTCACCCAAAATTAAATCCTCAGAATATGCTGCTTAAATTCCCATAGCAGCTTAAAGTGAATACTGTTTTTTTTTTATTATTATTATTATTTCCTGACTTTACCTTTTGCAGGGTCAGTGCACATAGTTTCTTGATGGGCAGATCACACTTAGTGACATGCATTCCTGAAGTTAAGCTAGTTTGTGCAATATGCTATTAAGACTCTCCAAGATCCACCTGAATTACAGGCACTGTACATGACAATGCAAGATGGCATTTTTTTCAGACTAGACTCTCTCTGAAATAAGACAGAGAGTACTTTGGAACTAAGATTTATGAAAATGTCCCCTGTAAGACAGGGAAACATCAGTACTGCTTTCCTTCAACTGGTATTTAAAAACAAATTCTTTTTATCCTCTCCTGTTGTCAGTTTAGGTTACGTTGTTTTCAGTGAGAGGGCAAGGAAAGAACTGGGATTTTCTATTCACAGACTGCCAAACAGACACAGATGTAAAACAAAATAAATTGCGCACCTTGATACCGCACGGGATCTTAATACAGAACTATCGACAGTCACTTTTCATTGCCTTTTTTTTTAGATTCTTCAGCAGAAAACTGCAATCCCCCAGTGACAGCTGAATATGGAAGAAAAGTTTAATGCAGAACATGTTGGAAATGCATTTTCGTGGTGGTAGGTTACTGCTGTGTCTTGCCAAATCTAACCTCAGGGTGATAAACAGAATTAGTCAACGACCGATCTATTAAATGCTTTTGGAGGCAAGAGCATGATGCTGAGTGGACTAAAACTGAGTTTAAATTTCTGCAAGGTGCAACTGCTTAAACGGAACAAATTCACGGGTCACTTGCCAATCGAGAAAAAAAGCTCATTTCACACAGCACGCGAAAACAACATTTCTCGGAGAAGGATGGAGAGCCACAGTGCCTAACCTTGTGCTCGTTCTAAGTCAGTCCTGGAACAACGCCTGTATATTCAACGGCGTTTCAGCAAAAAGCCTTAAAACACATGTTCTGTACAAGAATCACACCACCTTCCCTATCACGCAACCATGAAGGATGGGGAGAAAGATCGAGATCTATACGCCTGCACACCCTTCTGATGGGCCAGAAGTTCTTCTACAGTTGTAAAAATAAATAACATTTCTTCCCTCTTCTCTTTAAAATAACAATAAATAAAAAAACCTCTGACTTATCAACATTAAAATTTAAGACACAGCTATTGAGCTGTTTGGAAGACTGGCTGTTTTAAATTACTGCTCTCCATGTGAACTCCTATTAGGAAGGCTTTACATCTTGAAACGCTGGAACAAAAAGCGGATTTTTGTATTTACTATCCACTCACTGCTCTGCTCTATCGGCTGACAGCGAGTGTTATTTTTGTAATTGCTCCTTGAAGACATCCCACGTGAAGCTGCTTTTCCCAGCACAATCTGACATTGTTCCAGCCCTCCCCGGTTCTCTCCAAACAAGTTTCCACCACAGCCTCCAAGAGCGCTGACCTCTCAAACACCCTGGGCAGGTCTAACTTAGATTGCAAGAGCTTAACTTCAGGAACTGAGCATGAGCCTAGAACTGAAGTTTGTTTGCTCTACAGAGGAAAGAGGTAAAATCAGTGACAGCTATTCAGCAACCCTACAGCAGGTGGGCAGGCTGAAGTGGTCGTCCTCCAGCTTCAAGGGAAAGGCTTTCACCTGTCAGCAAAGGTAAAGCTGGGATGTTTGCTTTTTTACTTCACCATTAACAATGGTGTGTCATCCTCTGTATCTTGCTGGCACCCAGTTTTTGTCTGTTCTGCTCCCTTGTCACAATCTGCCGTGGTCACTTCACCGCCTGTCATTTGTGGGTGAACCCAGCCCAGGAAGGAGAAAGCCCCTGTGAGCGCTGTGCTGCTCTGAGAGGAACGCGTATAAGCTGAACGCATGTCCTCTGAAAGAAAATAAGCAACCACTTTGCCTACAGGATGACCAGCTGTGCTGATGCAGCTCCAGGCTCAGCCCTCCACACCAGCCGCGCTGTGATAACTCTTCCAAAGACAAATATTTGCAGCAGTACCTTATCAACACCTTATCTCAAAACCATATCATGTCTCTGACCCACTTCACTCTTTTTTTTTTTTTTTTAATTTTCTGTTTACAGATTCTTTGATCTGCTGGTCACAGACAGGTCTTGCTGCATTCTTAAACAGGTATTTCTTTCTGAATGGATCATTGTTCAAATACCTGTACCACTGCCTGGAGCCCACGGCTACGTGTCTTCATTATTTAAAGCGAAGTAAGAAACAGCACGGTCGTGGACACAGGAGGGCTGCTGCCCAGGAAGGCAGCAGAAACGTGCTGGAGCATCTTCCAGCCACCCGGAGGAAGGGGCTCTGCCACGGACTGGGTCGTTAGCCCTGCTCCTCTGCTTCCGCAGTACTTCTGTAACCACACTTGTCTTTTAAAAATGGATGCTTTAGCTGGTTTAGACTCTTAAACAGCACCTGGGATGCTCACCAAAACTTGACTATTCTGAGCAAACAGGGTTCTGGCACCTAAAATGAAAGGAGATGGAAATGGCTTACTTTATGGCACACAAGATAACACATACATAGGGCACTTTTGAAGACCTAACTACAAAATCTCACTGTTTAAGCTCTGTGTGACCCCAGTTTCAAATTACAGTGTCCTTTAAGCTGAAGTTGTAAGGCAAGCTACTGATAAGCTACTATAGCTTAGCCACTGCAGTTACCGCAGTTGTAAAGGCAGCAGGAAGCAACCACATCTGTTATGTAAAACGAGCCGACAGCCCCACCAGAGCTTCCCCAGACCCCCCCACCCACAGACAGCATCACATGTGAACACTAAAAACATTTTCAAAGTACTCTAAGTCTCATGTTAACTTGGTCAGTGCATGGGTCTATGGAATCCCCTATCTTGTATCATACATCAGCTACAGACACCTGGAGAAATGGAAGAGCACAAATCTCACAACTCTTCTTTTCAAATAGCAGGAGTGGCAATGCCAGCGCGCTGCAAGTTACAGAAAGTATTGATCTGAGCTGTGCAGCTACCAGGACATGTGAGTCAGCATTGTTAATCAAAAGACTTCAGCATTGGCTAGAAAAACTGCCCGGGAATAAAGGCTGCTGATGCAGCCTAACACTTACAAGCACAGATCTGCACCTGAACGAAATCCAGTCTCCTCTGCTCAACCTTTGGATTTTAATGTACAAGAACTAATCAATCCTTTTGCTTTGTCTGTGTGCGATGTGGAAAAAGAAAAAGCTTTCATTTGATGCCACTCTTACTGGGAAGTTTAAGAATCACCGTTCCTGAGAAATCTGGATGCCACGTAAACAAAATTCACAATAGCAGAATAAGGTCAGAGGCTGCTATGCTTATTTGCTGATACTTCATTCTGTCTCCTCTTTGAAAGGAGAATCTACCATCATCCTCACTAAACACATGCCTCTAGGAGCGTGTAGAAAGCCTGCAGGGGTGAAAGAGATGAAGCAAATACTTTTCAAAACCTCCTTGCATTTTTCTTCCTCCCATTTGGCAAATGAATACTGTATCTGGGAACAGCATTCATCCATCTAGAAGTGTTGAAGCTGTGCTTCATATTCACTAGCTTGTATCAAATTCATATAAGCATCGATCCAGGTCAATAAATACTGCTTGTGCCAATAAATTTGTATAGGATATGTGAAATTTTAATAATGCTTATTATACTGGAACACAAAAATAAAGAGCCTGAAAACTGGTTACTGTGGATTTAAGAACTTACCATAAGCATACCAAAAAGCAGTATGGATTTTTGTTAAAGCATGATTCCACTTACTCACTGAACTGTTTCACGTTTTTTGTAGGCAATTGTTCCTCAGCATTTGGCTATGGAAATGCACATATTCATCAAGCCACTCCCTGAGATGCTGTACACATAGCCTTGCTAAAATCACTATTAAATCCCAAAATCCCCTGGAAATCTGCAGAGTATGCAGAATTTGGTTACAGATGCTTTATCTGCTTTTCAAATCTTACTGCGGAAACAAGGGAATAAGGGTAACATCCCAAGCACGATGACAAGTAAAGAGCTGTCACACCAGCCCATCCAAACAAGTAGATTGCAGGAAGCTTCCACAGAGCTTATCCGAATTTCTTCTGATACAAGCCACTGCCAGGAATGTTTCATTCTCCTGGACGTGAGACATGAATTTCATGGATCCCATCCTGCAGATGTTTAATAACGTACGCTGTATACGTTATAAATAAGGCACTAGTCACTCCAAGGACTTCTGTTCATTTTCCTGCTCACCTCTTCTCTTCCAAAAACTTATCTACAGAAATAACCCCGAGAAGGCTCAGGACACAAGAGAGGGGAGCCCAGACCCTCCAACTCTTGCTCACTCAGCCGAGATGTGATTGTAATAACCCCCGTAATCGCGAGCAACGAAACGCACCAGGGGAACTTGATGGAGTCGGGATGTAACTACCCACACGGGACTTGGGCCAGCACTGGCACCGGCCCAACTGAAATACGCACCAGTTTGTAAAACTTTCATTTTCTGGAGGCTGACCCGAAAATAGTATACAATTCTTACTAGTGGTGAGAGTGAATGGAGAGTTGCACTTGAGCTCAAGTAGAATTGCCCTGTTTTGCAAAGGAGCTACAACAGTGCCTTTTTGGAACGAAAAAACAGGACAATCACATGAACATTAAAGGACATTATTTTTAACAAGGACGCGTTTTTAGGTACAGGTAGCATTTCCTTGAATTTTTATAATTTTTGACCACTTCATCAACCAAGTTGTTAACACTGCAAAGAGAATTTTGCATAAACATCATTTTCATTAACATATTTTTATCTTAAGAGTACATTTTCACTGATTTAAAATATAGCAATCATTGAAAACTTGAATTCATTATCTAGAATGGCAATTATTATGAACTCCAATGTATTTCAATACGGCTTAAAAAAAAACAAACTCAAAAACACTCTATATATGTACACAACTGAAACTGAATTTAACTTGAAGCATGGTCTTAACAATCCAAACGTAATAGGAAAAATTTCTGCAATCTGTCCAACCTTTTTTTATACAGGAAGAGTGGTCTCTCAATTTCTGCGGTTTAGATATGAACTAAAACATATAAAAGAAATTGAAATTGCTGAAATTTGATAATGGAGCATAAAGTCATTTGTAATGCAAGACTCCTCAACCATACAAAAAAACATTTGACTGACTTTGCAGCGTGTTACTCGCACAGACAATCCTTATCATACCCTTTGTCAAATTTCAGTCTCTTAATAACGCTCCACAAACTGAGAAGTCAATGATTGTTTTTTCAGAGAAAAAATCCCCACTGATTTGGGTTGAAGTGATTTTGTTTGCTGAAGTCAAAATTCAGTCACATGCACGAGTATTAGTCATACAACACAAATGTGTATTACAGAAACATCCACTTCATTTTTACCGTTTCACCATAACGTGTTTTTAGACAGGATTTACCTTCCTCTCCAAAGAATCTAACATCAGTTCTTTGTTGCAGCTTACAGTTCAGGAAATAAGCTGCCCTGCAAAGCTTAGCAATGCAATTCCATTTTGTTCTCAGGTTGAAATAACGTCATAAAAAGCCTCAGTGTAAGTAACACTCAGTTTGTGAAAACGCCTCCCTGCCACCAGTGAAGCAACTACCCAAGCTCACCTAATGCACAACTGTAACTTGCAGCTGCTGAAAAACTGAACAGCTTTGAACTGAGCCTAAGGAAATGCCTCCTGCAGACATTTCACATTTTCTGAACAGACCACCAAAATATCCTCTCAAATTCTGAGCTTCTTCCAGCACATGAGCAAAATAATGGAAACACTTGCTAGATAAATCCTAAAAATCAAGTGAAGATAATGGGCAGAAAGGCACGTAATCTTTTTGGATGTACATAAATTAATCATAGAATCATAAAATATCCTGAGTTGGAAGGGACCCATAAGGATCATCGAGTCCCATTAACTGCTCTCATAGGTCCTTTGATACCTCTATTGATAAAGCTAAGGCAAAGACACCCAGTATACGGAACTCCTCTGTTAGATCTCCCTTTTATTTTCTAATTTGGCGGCAACATTTAAAGGCCCGCTGTCAGATCGCATCATTTGCACTACAGGCAAATCCAGGCAAACAAAGCTAATTTAATTTTAGTGTGCCATCACAACCAAGAGACCTACACGACCGTCCACAGGCAGGACCACAGTATGCTTCACTTGCCTCCCCAGCAGCTGCCTTATTATTTCCATGTTTCTTCGCAACTACAGCAAAGAAATATTTCAAGAGTTCCGCTCTCAGATGCTGTGCCAGAATAACTTTACGATCTGTTCCATTTGGATGCTTTTTTCACAGCTGAAAGTATACCAAGGGCAGTCGACAGCATACCTCATGGCAATTACCGTTATCTTTACAGATCCAGGCAAAAACATTTCCCGACTTATTTTGGAAAGCAAACGGCCTTTTCTTCTCAGCCAGCGCACTCCTACTCCTTGATGGGACGCAACCCTCCAGCCCCACCACCGTCCTGGTGCTCCCAGCCACACCTCTAAACTGAATAACAAGCAAATCAGTCCTTAATCTCAGGTGATAATGAGGCAATGCACTTGGCATTCCCTCTGCACCTAGCCAAGCCACTTGGATACAAGCCTCACGGGGCCACAATTCAGCTCACAGGACTCCTGGGGGAAGCACCACTTGCAGGTGACAGCAGAACCAACTGAAGTTAGTCGGAAAGATTATAGAAAAATGTCTAAAGTTTACATTTTTGTATTTCAGTGTCAGCTTAGTTACAGTACAATGTCTGCGAAGACATCTTTTGGTTTGAAGGTTTCTGCATACAAATGAACTTCTGCTGTTTGAGATCTATCATACAGGATTTTACCTCGACGAGTGAGGTGGTCAGGGAAATGAAAAAGCCACAGGCAAAGCTTGGAGGCAGCATTCACACCACCGTCCGAGGCAGCATTCACAACCCTTCCCCTCTGCCACTGCCAGGTTTTTACCCCATTTTGGCCAAGCTCTTTCCATCCACAAGTGGCAGTAATGCTGCCGACTATACAGCTGCATCTACTCCATTACGCTGCTCCATCCTTCAGGTTTCCTCCAGTAACACCTCAAACAGGAAGCAGCAACCATTATATATATTTCAGGTGTAAAATCCAGAGTTCTAGAGCAGTATAAATATTTTGTTTGCTTTTATCTTGGTTTTGTGGTGATTTTTTCTTACAACATTTAGCTGCTTTTGCCTTTATTTTACTTTTAAACAGAGTTAAAGCAAGCGTTGCTCAATGCTGCTCTTAAAAAAAAAAAAGCGGGGGGGGGGATTGATTTTCTTTCCCAAGACACTCAGGACAAACCCTTTAAAAAGAGAAAGAGAGCATCCTTCAACAACTAGCCACAGGAATGGAAGCGGTCTTTAAAAATAAGCAGAGGTGGCCAACCGAAACGGAACTGAAATCTGAATTTTCCGCAGCCGCACCACAGATAAGTTGCATTGCCACCATTAGCTCCAGCTACCCCCGAAAACCTGCCTGCACTGCCACGGCTCCTGCCGGCTCCACCAGCACCAGCCCCAGGTTAGAGGTTCTGTGTAGAAAGCCTGGCACGGGCATCAAAACAGCATGTCCCCTCCCATGTACGATTCGGTGCACAGCAAGATATTCCTACAAAACAGAATGCAAGTTAATCCCTCTGTATCTGTTTGTCTTCAGCGTGCCTTCGTTCCAATAAAGAAAAATACGAAAAATACGACTAAAGCACTTCTTACACATTGATGTGTAACAAATAACTTGTATCACCCACCTTTTAGCACCAGATATTTTAAACTTTGGCCAGCACGATACAGATGAGCACCTAAACAATCAGCCCAACAACGACTTTATGCTTATTTCCACTTGACCTTCCTCCCTCATCTTTAATGGCCTAGGGCAACTGTAGGATCCAAATATTGTGACATGCAAAAACAAACAATACACCACTTAAGAATCACAGCATTCTTGCAAAATCTTCATAGCATTACACTAAGAGATTATTATCCAACATTAACTTTTAGTACCATGAGTTAACAGATTCATAATCTACCTTTTTTTACAAAATCCAAAACCACCCAAAAAATGAATTTCTGTACATTAAAAAAGGAGGAAAAAAGTCACATGGAGTGCTTTAAATTATGTCTATTCTGAAGTCCCAGAGGGAGCAATTGATGAAGCTTGTTTTCCAAGCCTTTCCTTCTTGGTAGCAGCCAGAAGATTTGTGCAATTTAAAATTAATTGAGACATTATTAAGAGTGTTGCACTCGACTGAAACGGGCATAAATCACTGAGGGAGAGGTAACTCTGGAGTGAGGTTCTGTAAAAGGATTTTCTAGCCACCAGGATGGTGGCAGTTTGTGTGAGCAGCCGAGGCGGGCTCCCTCGGGAAAGCCAAGAGCTGCCCCGGGCCTAGCCGACTTCTCCATTGTCGATGCTGCGCGATCCACCGCACGTCACCACTGCAGACACCCTGCTGAGCCCCTCTCCTGCCTTTGGATAAAGATAACGACAGCACAACTTGCACTTGCGAGACAGACCGCCAAAAAGGGCTTTGGATTTCTAAGACCTCGACCAAATAGTGCCGGCCCGCTCACGGTGGCCCGTCCCCACACAGATCCGCGCAGCCTTACACAGCTGAGGGGAGCAGCCCAGTGCCCAGATGCAAATCTCCATTTAACCTCTAATTCCTCCCCACAACCTTCAGCAAACACTGATGGCGCAAAGTAGAATAAAGAATGATTTAACACATCGGGTAGAGAAAAGAGTGATGATGTATTTGGCTGTGAACAGATGGCTGAGGTGGAGAGTGATCCGTGGCTGGTATCACATGGTGATTTTTGGAGCTCCTAAGGCACTAGTGATCACTGCAGGAGAAATAATACTGTCTGAAAAGTGAAAAGAAAATATCCAATAAAACCTTACCCATTTTCTTCAAGTAGTGGAAACCTCTCCCTCTGCCCCAACACCAATTTTAGGAAAGATTTTGACTTGATTTCTCCAAAAATATTGCAATTATTTCAAAAGTAATTCCTACAACTGCGCTTCCTCCCGCTACGCATTCACAAATAGCACAAAAAATGTCAAAATGTTGAGTAAATGAAGGCTTCAGTCCCTGCCTTTCATCTCCCTATGCACATTTTCTAGGGATCTGAGAACTGCCGTATGTGACCTAGGTCCCATTTCACACAGGGTGCACGAGCCAGCGTTTATCTGCAAGCCTGCCCGTCCTTCGAGAGGAACTCCGTGGGGATGCACCGGGGACGTGTGGCTACTTCTCACACCACCAACCTCCCACAGCGGACAGACAAACGGACGCGACAAACCAGGGCCACGCTGGCACCCATCCCACAGCTCTCGGTGTGGCTGTGCACGCAGAAGTGGTTCACAAAACATGTGAAATGCTAAATTGCTCAGAGTTTCTAGTTTGTTTGGTCTTAATGCAACCACTAACAGCATGCTTATTTTAATAGACCTGTGTTATTAGGGTGAAACACTGCAGCAGCCAGGGTATTAAAAAACATCAGCTGTGAGGCTCTTATGACTCTTTCACAGGACTTTCTGGAATTAATCTAGAAAAACAAAAAGACATCTGTACACATTACTACATACTACAATAAAAAGGATTTGTAAAAGCTTATCGCAGGCAGCTTTTCCAAGTATCTGTTCATTTTTAGCATTTCTTTCTTTCAGCATTGAAAATTAAGCATATGCACCAGGACAGCAAATAAACTATTTATCAATCATTTTTTCCTTTTAATTGCTTTCTTTTCTCTCCTGTTATTTAATACTGGTAAGTTTTACATTTAAGACTGAAACCCTTAGGTGAATTGTTGCTTAAAATGAAAGCTGGATATCAAAACCCGCGTTGCGTGCCAATCTGCATCTTACAGGCAGCAGCCTCTTTTCCTTCTCATAAGCCTCTGCCTTACACTTTGTACAAAATTTCTGCACTAAATGGAAAGGAATCGTGTGAAGCAAATGGTTTGCCATGCAATTAAAGCTCCAAAACATGTTCACAAAAGTGGGCCAAAGTGCCGCAACTCTAAAAAGGCGAAGCCACAGAAGACTTAATAAATTTATATTTTAGTAACAGCGTACTCCGTATGGCCAAGCTGGAAATTCTTTTCTTACATAGGAGCTGTACAATTCAAAGGATTTCTCTCTCTGAGATCCGCATGAAATAGCCCCATGTGAATTCACTAGGAATGCTCACGGGCTGGAAACCCCTAAGTTTCTTAACTGCTTTCTTAGTTTGGAGCCTGACTGAGAATAAGCAAAAGCATTCGTACTTAACAAATATACACTCTTTCCCCTATTTTCCATGTCTAAACCCTTTGAACTCCTGAGAGCACAGGGGCTGATTAAGCTTTTAATTCCCTCAACGCTTTTGCACAGGAATCTGTTGGCTTAGCAGACTTAACAACAGCTACTTTGTTAAGCACGGGGAGTAAGATTGCATGGAAAGTCCTGTTTCTGACACTCCCATTCCCTCTGGTCCTACCTAGCAAGCATTGCTCTACCTGCCTTTTGCTGCATGGCAAGAGTGTTATTACAGAAAATCAAGCTTGCTATGTCCTAAGCTTGATTTTGCACTGGAAGGTTAACTTTCAGATATTATTATTCCTATCCGCTTACAGAAAGTAAGTTTAAATATAGAAACAACTTGAAAACAAAATTATTGCTTCATTTCTTCACTTGAAGTCTTTCAACTGTGGTTTAGTTTTATTTTGCTGTTGAAACTGGGTCTTCAGTCAAGAAGTGGGAGTGATTTCTCCACATGTGTGAGTACTTAAAATAAATCTAGATTACATTTCATCACTGGTTTTGGGGGGTAGGCCAAGGGCAGGAATGAGGGGAAGAAGACACTTCTTTGTTGCCTTACAAATTGCTGGAACTTGCACGGGGCAGGGGAGAAATGCCATTTTACATACGCACTCCTGTATGACCCATCCCCGATGTAACTGAAGAAGCCCATCCATCCGTACCACACTTCTCACCACACTGGTGGGCTGACTGCTGAGTACTGCGAAATGGAGTTCCTCCCCCAGCTTTTAGTCACACTCACTTTCTAAGAAAATTATTATATAATACACAAATGAACCATTTTCAGCCTCTAGAAACAACAATTGTTTTGAGCAGAAAACAACTCCACATTTTTCCTCATGAGTACTTTTTCTTCTGAAAACAAAACACTATGTGCACATTTTGAAACAACTTTTTATCTGACTCTCAGATTTATAAGAAATTATGTATTAAGGTAAATGTATTTTTAAAAATAATCTCTGCTACTATGTTAGTTCTGAATTAAACAACTTCCCTTTAACTAGAAACAAGAAAATTAAACACGCCACTGAGTATGACACAATAAAAATATAAGTTTCCTAAATTGTGGAAAAGCTTCTCATTGGTTAAGTTGTATTTTGGGAAAAAAAAAACAAAAAAACTATTCTCAACTTGCATGGCAGGACAACAGGTACAAGTGAAAGAATAAATTCATTACAGTTTCTAAACTCCATTTAGTATAGATGTGTCAAATGATTCTGAATCTGTGCACTGTTCGTACCTTATTAACAAAAAAAATATTTGTTATTGATGGACAAAGTACAACTTTGAAGAATTGTATGACTGCGTGCAGATCTTGAGGTATGCACAAAACCAGGATGATTTTAATTCTGACAAATGAAGACAAACTGTGTTACCTTTTTTTCCTAAATGGTGAGAATTATATTAATCTACTGTTTACTTCTATCTTCCTAGGCAAGTGATCATGGAAAAACTGTGACAATTGCAAATGCTCCACTGAGAAGCAAAAGCAAGCAAAATGCCACCAAAACAATATGACACATTTGGAACCATAAAAAAAAAATCTGATTTTTCCAAAAAATATCTGCAATTCCTTGAAATAGCCACACCCATATAGAAACCTATTGGTTGACCTGCCCATTTCATGCTTCCAGATTCAGATACATGGAAAAGTTCTAGTTCACAAAGTCACATGAAAAGGATACAAATAAACTAGTCTACAATGGAATATTGTATTTTGTACCTTTCTTTTTAATGTCACAGTATTTGGGCACCACACCATAGCCTCTCATATTTTTTAAATCCCTCAGAATTGCTTTCTTCATAATGATTCTCACAACACTGAAAATTTTTGGCTCCACACTTCAATGTCAAAAGGAATTAACTCAAACTGAAAGAATATGAATACTTTTGTCCTCACACTTTTATATAAGAAATTTTAACAAGGTATGTAATTGAATTTATAGCACATCAAAAGCACAAAATTTGTATTGCATAACAATACCGGATTTTTTCCAGCTTGGTAAAAAAAAAAAAAAAATTGGAGGCATTTCTGTGGAGTATTAACCATAAAAAATCTTGACACTCCTCACAGGAAATTGATTTTCTACAAAAACTTTGGGAAGGATTCGACTTGGGATTCCTGTGCAAGATATTTACATTCCACTTAAGTCCAAATCTACAACACGGCCTACAGATGAGAGCACATCACATAAAAAAAATAGACACATTGAACAAGTTGGACTCAAATGAAACTTCAAGAATAAAAGTCTCAGAGGAACAAAACAGATGATAAAAAAGTTAAACTCTGTTTTTTTGTGTGTGTTTTAAATCTTGTTATTAAGCATTCTACAATAAAATTATTTTCAGGTTAGTTGTTGGTCTTCTCTAAGTTTTGACAGGAGTGTAAAATGGCCATCATCCAACTTAGCTTGCCCCCACGGCTCATTTTTCAAGGAATGAATAAGAAACATTTCCTACTCAACAGGACATTTACTGTGAATTCATTCCACCAGAAAAAGTCTAGTTATTACAGGGCGGTGCCAGTATTTCCAACAAAATTGAAAACTGGCCTTTGATAAATATGCCTTTTTTTTCTGGTCCTCGGCCAAGGTTGGTTTCAGGGGCAAAGAGTGTTTGTGAGCACAGGACAAAGTCATGGCACTAGGAATGATGTTTTCAAAAACTAGAATAGAAAAAAAAGAAAGACACTGGCAAACACACTAGGCAATCATAGAATCAGTAAGGTTAGAAAAGACCTTCAATACCATCTGGTCCAACCATCACCCTACTACCAACGTCACCCACTGAACCATGTTCCCAAGCACCATACAAACTACTGTCCCAATGCATCTGCAGGAACTGCAACTTCAAGCCTGCCTGGATGCAACTAATCTGTTCTTAGGGACATCAACATCTTCATGAATCCTTCATGAACTACCCCCTTGAGCAAGAGGTGGTTCTGAGGAATAAGGAAGATAGGGTCAGCACCGGTGCCTTCAGAGCATGCATGGAGCTCGCTCTAGGCTGGGCAAGCTGGTTGAGCACAGGATATACGACAGCTTTCAAAGAGACCAACAACATAGATCTTATGGCGTTGTTGACTAACACATTGCTTTGATTTTTCATAAAATGTAAAGGCCTGTTAATCTTAAGCAAAAGCATGTATATTGAGTAATATTCGTCAAAACCCCAAGAACGTATAGAACATTAATGATAATATATTGTTTCAGAAATTATCTTGAATTCCCAACAGTCCTTCAAACAAACCATGTCACAAATGTTTTGTGTAGTTTAAAACCTCAAACACATTTACGAAGTCAAAATGTACATGGTCAGGCAAAATTTGGTTCATTATTAGATTTTGTTAAACATTCTTTTCCAAGATTTAATAAGTTGTTTGTTATTTTTAAATTCCATTGGAAATAGTTATACATTTTTTTCTGCAAGGAAGCATTTCCCTGCAACACTTATACCTAAACATTTCTGTAATGAAATTTGGAAAATAAGGCAAACTTTCCTTATATGTTAGGAAAAAACAGACAGCAGAGACATAGTAGGAAGTTAAAGAAAATCTATTACTCATTTCTACACATAATTACAAAAAAATGAAACATACATCAAAAAATGTAAATGCTTTCAAAAGGTGACTTGATGCTCTTAAGGGAAAATGAAAGAGATATAGAAATAAATAATGAGATATACCCATGACAAGACAAATATTATGTATTACGACAAGCTCACTGCCAAGGAAATTCAGGCAGCCAGCCTGTCCTACACAGCAGACAGTGCCATGAAGTCAGCTCTTGCACCACAAGAAGTGAAACTTCCTGAAGGGAAACCACTGGAGAAGTTGCTGATGAATGATCTAGGGGTGCCGAAAAAAGGGCTGGAGAGATCAATGTTTCCTTTGGGGGGAAAAAACAAAACAAAACAAAACAAAACAGGAAAGAGCATAGGGTGTTGAATCTAGGTATTTAATTCAGAAGTAGCTTTTAATTGCAACATGCTGAGATGGCATGTTATACACGTGAAAGGTTCACCTGCTTGTTGTGTCCCACACAATCCCCCTGTTCATCTGAACCCCAGCCACGGGATGAGACATCACTGGGGGTACCAGGGAACCCCGAGTCCACGTACAACAAGGAAGCAATGGGCACACTCTCTCCAATGCCCAGGCAGATTCCAGAAGGCTGGAAACACCAGGAGAAAACACAGGCACAAAAGGAGCAGTAATAGTGCCACCACGTAATATTCAGCTTCCAGAAAGAGAGTTAGAGGGAATTTATAAAACTGAAAGCAAACAACTCCCAAAACAACATCGAGATCAAAATTGGGCAGCCCACCTGCACGCGTAGGACACCTTACAGAGCGCTGCTTGACTGAGGGGTGTATGCAAATAAAGCACAACCCCTGGCAAGCCTTTAGGGGACTGCATCAAGCCTCTCAATAGCAATGGTGTATTTAACAGTGGTAAAAACGAGAATCCAGCTCCAATGCATCACTGTTGAAGCCCTTGCATTTTTCTTAATGCCAAAAAACTAAGGAAACCAAGGCAGCGACAGGATCCAGCTCCAGTCTCAAGGAAATTTTCTCACAGTGATACATTTTTGCAAGACGTACAATTAAAAAAAGCCCTAAGCAGAGCCGACAAAAAGAGCAAGAACGCATCCCTTCCGTTTCTCTTCCCGCTCTTTATTTATTTCCTGGCAGATGCAGAGAAGCGCTGAAGCAGCAGCTCTCTTGGCTCCTGTAGGTCGCCAGCTGGAGCGGAGGGGAACAAAGAGCAGCGCAGGTGGAGCGGCGCGGGGAGGGTTGGAGGGGCAGGGAGAGGTACCAAAACAGCATCCCCGAGCAGACACGGAGAGACTTGCCATCCCCTTTTGCCCCTCTCTACTCAACAGCACGGCGGCTTTTAAATCGCTATTCTGCAACCCTTCTTTTAGCTCATGCCCAAACTACTATTCATATCTACATCGATTGGGTCCAAGCAAAAGTCACCCATGAGCAGCAAGACCAATGAATCCCAATTTCCTCCGGATCCCTGCCTTGAAGTGACATTCCCAAACAAATTCTTTAACGTGCCTTGAGTTCACTTTGGGAGCTTTCTTTCAGCAGGAAAATTAATAGGGCTTTCTTCTACCAAATGACTTGTCTTTCACAGATCTTAGGAACTTCACCTCTTCAAAGTCTCTTAATTTTCTGTGAAGTTTTGTTGACAATGAACAGATTCAGAAGTTATTACTGGGCTGAATTAACAGTATTATTGCTCAAGCCTCATTTTATTTCAAAACCAGGCCAAAATAACCCGAACCCATGACATGGGAAATTGGCAAATCTTAGATTACATTCAGAAAGGTGAAGTGGAATAAGCAGCAATAAAGGAAACTGTAAGTTATTTCTGTGATCGTTTTTGAGACGAAACCATGCAGTTATGTAGGAAATGGCAAGACCTTTCAGGAAGACGTGCCCGTGGGTAATGACATAATGGTAACAGAAAGACCATTAGCTGGTAGGTCACTCTCAGCAGCAGATGAAACCCCGCGTTGCATAAAGAGCTGGGTGGCATGTTAAGCAAGATCCTTGTGGAGAACCAGAGGAAAGATGCTTTCCCCATAGTGTATGTTACACGTTCAGAAACTCAAATGCGTCATCAGCCGTTTAAGCAGCTAAAAAACAGATGTGAAATGCTGACAGTCTACCCTGGTATCTAATGAGACCGATGGGTGTACACACAAGGATATAAATAACTTTCATATTCTGCTCGCAACCTTGGTAATAAACGAACTACTCTTGCCGTGAAGAAAAGATCTGAGCATTCCTACTGCAGAGGAACTTCCAGTACGATGCTTGTAGCCATTCTCCCAGGTGGACCGCAAGGAAAGGCTAAGTCAACAGAGCGAAATATAACAAGGTATAAACAGCATGGACAGGCACATGTCTAACAGAACAGAAACATCATCAGCAAGCCAAAATAAACAATTTATATTTCATGGGAAGAAAAAGTCATTTTAGATTAAAATCCATTAAGCTTTAATGTGGGGATGTGGTTCACTATGATAACGTGTATTATTAGTTAATGATACAAAACTACTTTTCCTTGGAACTACACAGCTCTGGTACGCTCTTTCATTATAAAACTATTGTCTTGCCCATTTTATAGCAACAGTGACCTGTTTCTGAAATGCCTTAGTGTTCTTCTACAAAAGAAAATTGCTGTACAGTGTTGCTTGGAAGAAGTGTTGTCTTGCAACAGCCATCAGGAAAGAAAGCAAAATTATTCAAATATTTATCATTGGCTCAAATGACTTAATTTCTTCAGACAAATTTAGTGCTTCTCTGAGCTCTGTAGAATCACATACTGATTATGTCACACAACTAGAAAGTGCTGTGGAAACTGTAGAAACACTGTTTTAGCCAATTTGACCACAGGATGGTCCTACAACTATTTAAAGCACCATATTTCACCAGAATTCCTATATCCTGGTTTAGAACCCCTATACAGATCAGTCCAGATCATGGAAAACTAGATAGCACTTCTAATACATTACTTTAAAAGTATTTTACAACTACAGCCCTTGCCACACTGTTCCTCAGTATAATATGTTAAACACTCTCCTATTTTGAAACTTACTTTACACTTCAGTGGCTAGAAGGTTACTAGAAGGACCCAAATATTGCTGTATTTGTCTCAGTATTAATTTGGTTGTTACTGACATTTGCACTTAAACACTGCCATATACTTTATATAGTACACTGAAAAAATAGAGCTTAACACACTTACTCTCTACTTTTGCTGTTTTGGATGTTTCTCCTACTAAGAGATTTTCACTTTAAGACCTCTCCTTCAGTATCAGTTTTGCTGTAGGGCTTAAATTTAGTGGTTGTACTGACACAAAGTGCCTTGCTAGACTGAACTTGAGTCTTTCCTCTCACACACATCCCCTGCAATCAAATATGTATACAGTAAATAATGCAGTCTTTAAAAAAACAGTTAATAAGTATTTTCTAAAGAGAAATAATCCTTTGGAGAATAACCTCCTCAAGGAGGGTCCAGATTTAGATTAGTTCAAATAAAAGGTATAATTACTACACTACAGCTGAGAACAGAGAGAGAGAAGAAAAATAAGCGACAAATAACTCAATGTAAATAACATTAAGAATTATTTTCCTGCTGACATTGCCTGGTGCTGCTCCTTCTTGTCCTGAGACAATATTTGCCCTGACCAGTTGCACTGCGCAGTGCCAGGTGCTGGAAGACTGACATCCAGGCTCCCATTCAGGTTCCTTCCTCTCAAAACACTCAAAACACTTTTGGAAAGGCATGACTTCATAGATGTATTATTTTACAAGTACAACATATCTCCAAAATAAGAATTTAGTGCTGTTCTTTTAAAAATTCCCCACTCAAGCATGGGTAGCAGCAGGTTTACAAGTGCAAAAAAAAATGCAAGCATGCTTTTTGTTACAGTGGTATAACACATGGGGCGTGGAAAACAGAAAGCTGAGGGTCTCTTTGTTTCTAACTGTGGTGCCATCGCATGAGATTGCATTAACGTAAACAGGATAAGATTTCAGATGTGTGATTTTTTTTTTTGCCTTTTATTTTTTATTTTTAAACTACTGATAGGGTTTTTATGGCACTTCTCAAGGACTCCACAGGAAGCTTCAGACATCAGCATAATTTTAAACCTTACGTTACCCCCTTTTTAAAGGTCACCAGGTTCCAGTCTGTTTCATGTTCTATCTGCAGCCAACATTTATATTTATAACCTGCTCATCACCATGGTATCTACAGCATCTAATAAAAACCAGAAACAAGCAGCTTCCTGGTCTCTGCCTTTCATTATTCAACAACAGAGAACAGCAGTTAACAATGAAATTGGGATTTATTTATTTTTGCCTTCTGATCTCCTCCCAAACCAGATATTCCTCAGTGTGTACCTGGCTGATTCTTCCAAGCCTCCCTCCTCTCCAGCCTCTTTCACAGCCACAGCTTTGAAGGAGATTCACTGCTGTCCTTCCACGTCCTAGCACTCTCGTACTTGGGCAACGTCTCCGCTTACTTTCTTGTAATGCGAAACTAGTTTCAGTCTACCTGTTCTTTAAGCTTCCTACCAAAAACGTAAGAGATCAAACTATCAGCAGCACAAAAAGCTGTTCGAAGGCACTAGCATTGCAGTTACCACACCAGAAAGGAACCAGGCCAGTAACCGAGCAGCCAAGCCACTATGATTTAGAGAAAAATACTATCACTCCGGAAATGTCTTGCATTCAGTTTTTGTTTCTTCCACTGTTTAAGAATGGAATTAGTGTATTTTGTGTCCAAAGAAGAATTTTCAGGATGCCTTCTTACCATTAATGCTGAATTTAGAGTTTAAAGAAGAGAACATTAGACAGCGAGCAACATTACTGTCTACATGGGACACATCCCCACAGCTAAAAAGGAGAACATTTCTAGCAGCTACCATTATTTAGGTCTTTCAAAACTTCAGCAATAATAGAGAAAACTCGTTCTTCAGAAATTCAAGCATTTTGCTTCTCACTTTTCAGAATGAGAATCAGTTATGGACAACTCTGCACTGAAGATCTGATATTTGGTGCCTCCTAGTCCTCCTCCCTTTATAATTAAAACAGTATCAGCAAAACAAGAAGAGAGATGGGGCATTCTGAAGGCAGTGGTAAAAAGTGCTTCAAGTTGCTAAAAATCACAACAGTTAGTATTCAAGTAGTGATGACAAATGGATAAATACTCTCCAGATAGATGGCAGCCACCAGATCTAGTCATCTTGAACTTAACTAATTGAAAATACTGCAAAATATTGAGTTTCATCCTGAAAGAACATTCAAATTCCAATGAGCTTTACAAGTTTCTGCTTGAAATATTTTGTTCCAGGATGCATTAATATAAAAGTACCGCAGAATCTTGTGGAAGCTGTAGTTTTGACGGTTCACACCCTTGCTCTCACAGTTCCTCAGCAGATCACATCCAGGAGCTGCCTGGTCACCACCGCAGCTCCACCTAACAGCAGAACTAGTCTAACCAACAGGAAGGACCAAGACGTGATGTACGTAAATGATTTCCTTCCCAAAACTTACCCATTTAAGATGCCACAGCACTTTAACACCTAAGCAGTTCAAAACAATGTGCTTTGATTTAGTTCAGTAAATTATAGGTTTTTAAACATTTCCAAATCAACTTCTTTTGTGAACATTTCTCACATTTAACTTTGCTTCAGAAAGAAGAAATTCTGGCTTTTTCCATGAAAATGTAACTCTGGGTTTTATTCCACTTCGCAGATAAAATGAGACTCTACTAATACAGAGGAAAACAGAGACTCTGTGATGCATTTTTGACACAAAGAGAAACCACATAAAGCCTGTTATCTCCCGTTATGATCTCCCATCATAATCATTTTTTTTTTCCTAGAGTAAGCCTTTTTCTTCTGAATTTGCTGCGATATGATTTTCTAGCCTGGCAGCCCCAAAAAATCTTGATGCTCCCTGCACCAATCCCGTTTTATCACATTTGGCACATTTCCTGAGTTCACTTCCCTTGTGCTTACAGCAGGTACTTTTTAAAGGAACGCAGCAAATATCTAAACACTACTCTCTTCAGTTGTGCATTTACCTTAATCCATACCACAAAAATTAAAATCTTCTTTCATTGAAATGTATGCATTGTTTTTATATGACTGAAAAGTTGTCAAAAGACTTAACTGAAGGCGTACCATTTTAGCTGATAACTTCATTGCATATAGTGTGTTCAGATGACCTTTCCTGCCCTTTCTTGATCTTATACCTTATTTACCTACAGTTTGAATCAACACATCACTTGGAAAAGCAGCTTAAATTTCTCTCTTCCACTTCACTAAACTAAAACCTAAAATTATCATCATTTCAAACAACATGCTTGCACTTCACGTGGTGAAATGCATCATTCAGTCAGCAAGAATGAACCTTACTTGTTTGTGTCTAAACCAAGTGTTCATCCTCAATTCTGCTAAAGAACACAGGACTCCATAGCAAGAACACTGCACAGAGTCAAAGATTACATCATCTCCACTGCTCATGCACAATATGAGAGCATTTTATAGCACATTTAATATCATGCCTTGTATTTGCATTTCTATCCGTTAGATAGTAAAGGAAAGGCAGCCTACATCTATTAAAACAGAAAGATGTTCTTATAAGGGCAACAGTTATTCCAAGAGGACGGAAAGCAAAATAAATGTATACATAAATCACACTATTGAGTTGTTTTTGCCTCCCTCCCCATTTATTTTTGGCCTTTGAAACTTCTAAGTTCTTCACCTTTTACTGCTCCCCTGCTGTTACTGTTGGTAACAAAATAATTCTGAATGTATTTGTTAGCCCAGAGTTCTCATCTTGTTTTGCAGAAGACTAGACACATTGTTTTATTCTGAAAGAGCATCATATTGGCTTTCCATAGGCCATCATTGTGTAAATTATGCCATAAGTAAAGAACGCATGAAATGTGAAACGCTACCTATGCCAAAGCTGATCTAATGTTCCCTGGTATGGAAAGAGAGGCTTTCAGAAGAGGGAAAAATAATAATAATAATCTGAAAGGCTGATGCCAAAACCACTTGAAATTTATAATAATAATAATAATACAGCAACACTACAGACATTTGCTATTGAAGGTAGAACTCAGCTTCATGATTCATAAAGTAACGAGCAAGCAGACACTACAGGCCATGTACAGACAGCTTAAATTCAGGCTCAGCCACGTGTTTCCCATTAGCAGACTCTAAATTTTCAATGCCACCATGCCAATGGGAATTTTAAGTTCTGGATCCAGCATTTCAAGTACAACCCTGCTCAAAGGACTAGTTCTTTGCCATCTCCTGGTGCAGAAGAGGACCGGCTGAGTTGCACGTGAAGATTACAGGACTATGCAGATACAAACAGGAGATACTGGAAGAACCATCTGCAGGTTTTTTGGATGGGGGAGACTGCTCATGGCATTGGAAGGAAAAATAAAGGAGCAGAAGAACACACCAGCTAAAAACATGCTTTGGAAGCCAGGCTGTTCGAAGCTTCTCAAGACCCTTTCTTAAAAGGCAATCCCTAGCCACCTTGCTCCACGCAAGGCACTCTTGCAGCTGTGCACAGTAATTTATATTCATTAGGAAGACCACTGAATGACTCATCTAGGGTCAAGAGACCATTTAACAAGCAGCGTGTAACTTGGGGTAGTATAAGCAGGCCTCGATCCAGCTGGCGAGACCTCACGCCCAACTGCGGGCCTCACCACCGCCAAGTCAACCTCGGGCCTTCCTCCCACTCACGAACAGGCCTGCCTGGCTGGATGCGCTCAGAAAGTTGTTAACACCTTCCACTGACCTACTCTAACTCCCTGCCCCTCAGTTAAAGCACGTCATGCCGTTTACTGAGTGGTTTTAGGCTAGCACGGCACTGCATGCAGTTCGAGGTGCGATGCAGGGCCAGCTTGCTCAGACATGGCTGCCATCCCCACAGCACCTGCCAGCCCTCGCCTAGGCAAGGGGACACCAGGGCATAATTATTTTTTTTTGTTTTTAATGTATGATAACATTTTTGTTTTTATTAATTAGTATATTTAATCAAATTTAAGCCACTACGTAGCTTACTATGCATCTTAATTTTTATTTCGCAAGCAATTTGATTTTTTATGTTCTTTGATAAGAGATACACCTACCTGCGTAGGTACAATCCACCTGTGATTTATGCAAAGATAAATCTAAATGAAAACTGGAATTCATTTAAAAATAAGCAGACTATTTTCATCTGCTAGAAAAACTATACATTTCTTATGTTTACAAACACTTGTAAGTTTACAAAAACATGTTTTCTGTTTTAAATATTTTCCTAAATAAATTAAGTGTAATTTGCAGTTAGTGCTTTAGCTGATTATTTCTGGTCACTGCGTCCTACAAATCACAGCACTAATGGATCTCATCCTCCCACATGCTTCCACCTCATTATCGTATCTGAACTGCATGAAAACAACCAAGTTCTTCCAAACAGAGTTTGCAGCTTGTATGCGGTGGTCACTAAACAACGCTGCTGAAATACACTGGAAAAAAAAAAGAAAGTCTTCCCTCTGTTCAGGAAGAGGAGGTTAGTATTGTCCACGGTTGGTTTTCTACTCCAGCAGCCTTTTGTAGTTAATTATCCACTAGCTCATCCGCTCAACTTCTGCAGACAAACAATTGAACTAGCATGTTTTGCTTATTAATTTTTTATTTTACTACACTGTCAGTATGTTCAGATGTTAATACATCAAAGAAACTTGCTTTACATATATTATATCAGAAGTATTTCTCAATTCATCATATTTTAAATTTAAATAGGTTATTCATCATGATTTTTTTTTTGTCACAGAAATGCTTGCTCTGTCATTCACGAATCAGTCTTTGCTAAGTTTTTCAGCTCAGCTAAATTCATGCTTTGAGTTTACACCAACCCTGTTTTATGGGGGTGTCTGCAGTATATTCCCCCACTGAAGCAGGCGAGTTCTCTGTATAACATCTCCGTTGTAACACAGATTGTGAACATCAAGTCAGTCCACATGCAAACATCAGAATACTGACAGCACGTTGCTGCAGATAAATGCACAAAAGTAAGAGGTTATATTCAACTGTTTAGTGAACCCACTGCACTTATACAAGTACCATGACAAAACCACGCATTTAAAAAAAAATAAAAATCTTCATCATCATTACTTTATTCTGCAGCACTCTCTCATATAGAATGAAAGTTACTCATTTTCATCCCAATGGACCTTTTTCCTCCATCCCTCTTGCACAGTTATTTTAAATCACTGGCGGAGCAAAGTATTATCGTACTGGAAAATAAAATAATGAATCCATACTTAGTTGTAATGAAGGTCAATTAATGAAGGCTACAGGTCTTGACCACGCTATTTCTGACCATCAGCAGGAAGTCTATGTCAAGCAGGTTCAGAAGTCTCTGGTTTTACAGTGTGACTTGAAACACACTTGAGAAGGACCAGCTTCTACAATTTTTTTTTACTGTGCATCTCAACACTGAGGCACTCTAAACTAAGCAGTAAGCAGTGACTGCTAAGTGACAGTTTAAACTGTCAAACAACAGTTTAAAGATGTACCAGGAACTCTGAATGTTTCTTAATGGAATATATTGTTAAGACTGCTTCAGGTGAAATTTTGCCCTTTACCTTGGTACAACTTAGATTTTTTTTATTATTTTTTTTAAATACTACTACTATGTTTTTTACATCTGGATTTTGGATGTTCTTACATAAATACAGGTCTGCTTGTGACTCTAGAAAGGCAATGACAGTTTGGGGGATTGTGGCCAGAAGTACTGATATTGAAATGTCAGTTTTCTTTTCTTGCTCTATCACTTACATAAAATTGTACCTCCCTTTTGTTTCTTCCTGACTCAAAGATGTCAGCTGGATGTAATTTCTCCATGTGCCCTCCTAGCTAACATGATGTCTTTGATGTGCTTGCTGTTCATCGTTCAGCTCAATCGTATTTCCAGCACTGAGAACAGCTTGATGACAAATTCTGTACAGGGGCACAACAGAGTGAATTTTACCTTTTGTGAAGTAACAATAACTCCAGACTTTCCTCACTCGAAAAGCTCATCTTTTAACTGCCATCAGTTCCTATCCTCTTCCGCCTAGAAAAAACATTTTAAGCTAACGCTGCCCCAGCTATCGTGCAGGTAGTAATTTATGCTTATGAAAAATAAATGATAGAAAAGCCAACCCTTTACTGGCACTTTTCCAATGAAATAGAAGCTTAGCAACTTTTTTTTTTTTTAATCTATTCACACTTCTGCTTTTGAACACAACAGGACGGTTAAACAATTCAGTGTAACTATAGAGACAAGTCACCAAAATAACTCATGGACCATGCAGAGGAAAAGCAAGACTGCTGGTCTGAATTCCCTATTCACACAGAACTGGAAGGAGAGGTCCAACTAAAAAAATGCAGCGTCTGTGTAGCTCCAGAGTCGCACAATTAGTACTTGTCATCCTCGGAGCTCGAAATAACTCAGTTTGTTCGTTTGTAGAGGAAAGAATGCATTTTCTTAATAAAATTGGATCTCTGTGCTGATATTGCAAGTCCGCAAGTAAGATTAAGGTTTGTAAAACCAGGAATTAAAGATACCATCACACAACCAAGTGAGAATTAATTAAATACGTGAAAAACTAATCTAAAAGATAAGGAGTTCAGTGTAAAACTTGAGCCCCATCCTCCTGTTCTCTTTCTTAGTCAAAATCTTCAGAGATCCACAGTAATACTGGCAAACAGCAAAATTACCACTAGGCACCTCCTCTTTGCAGACCAGTGGGTAATAACTGTATAAAGCACTCTTTTATCTGAAATCCATGCACACATCAGTCCATTGGTACTTGGCATACCTAACGAATGCACTTTGGGATCACGGAGTCAATAAGCAGAGGCTGTCCTCACCCACAGCTAGCTTTAAAATTGGATCACGCCTGATTGCCCCAGATGAGACAAGGCAAAACGGCCACTGCTGCCACTTGTGGCACAGGGGTAAGTATGGAGAGACTTTTCCCCTTGCAGGCATGCGAATCTTGCTGTCACCTCCTTGTGGTCATCAGTGGTGCCTCCTGCCTGAGACGCAATCATGCAAACATTTATTTTTCATGCATGTTTTTTCTTTGCACAAATTCAGTTCTTTTTCCTTTTATTATGAGTCAAAACATAGGGCACATCCCTTCCAACTGGACCAACACTAAATTTATATGTGGCTGATGCCATTCAGTTTCCTCTATTTCTGAGCCTATGTAACAGCATGGCACATGACTAGGTTGTTCCTTCCTCGTCGACATAAATATTAAAAATAAACAATCCTAGCATGGATCTTTCAGGCAAGAGACTGTACACATTTCACAGAGTTATTTTAAAAGACCCTGGTGAAAGATTTGCCCCAGGCTCTGCGCAAGTCTAAATAAAACCTTTGTGGTGCTGCCTTTCAGCACACTCAAAGGCTTCCAGTACACGGGGAGGTATGGATGTGGTTCTGGACAGCCTGCTCTGGGTGCCCCTGCCTGAGCAAGGGGCTGGACCCAGTGACCTCCAGAGGTCCCTGCCAGCCTCTGCCAAGCTGCGAGTCTGTACGATTACACGGCCCACAAAAATCACACTGCCCTGTCCCTGCTGTGCCCTTCCCAGTCCTGTCATGCGTCTTACATTTTTAATTCCAGTTATAACTCCAACCGTTTTTCCAGAACTGAAATAACTCCTGCTGAGTTCACTCCTTGGTCCCTTCTCTAAAGCAAGTTAAATTGCTACAGTCTCTGCTGTACTCTATGGTCCTGCAGAATAGCTGATTTTAACGAGTCTGTGTCTAATGAATCTGTGTTCAAGCACTTCATTCTTAGCAAGACTCAGGGCTCTCGGGTGCACACCATCTGCTCCTTCTGACCTGGCCGTTCTTGGATTTTTTCCTGTTTAAACCAGCATTTCCTCTTCTGGCATGTACTCTGATGTTACCTGCTCTCTGCTACCTAGCCTATTTCATCTAAATTACCTCCCGGATCGAGCCAAGGAACCTTCAAACAAACAAAACCATGCCTCTTTGTTGTTTGGGAGCACACGTCCTTGTTTTTCCCATAGGAATTGCCATATTCAACAGCAGGACTCCCGCCTCGCTGCACCCACAGGACCTTTGTCGGGACTGCAAGCCCTGACACCGCATTCAAGGAAGGTGGAAGGAGGTTTCCCATAGCTCCTGTGAGCATCCTCCTGACCAACAAGAAATCTCCATCAAACACTGTAACCAAAGGCTCTCTCTCACAGGTTTATCTCACTTACTACACAAGCACAAAACCTTGAAGGCAACGGCACAGGTTCAGCACTTGCCATGGCACCGAATGCCAGTTCTGGAAGCACACCCGGACAGTAAGACCACTCCTCATGAATACCTTGAGGAAAAAAATGCTTAAGTCACGCACAGCTTACAAAATGGTCCACGGCCACCTCCTGCTGTAGCCCACGTAAGGGCCGGGGAATAGTACTCAGTACCTTCTGCACTGTGCGGGCTCAGCTCACTTGAAATCCAGAGCCATTTTCCAATCCAAATCTCCACATTTCCGACGTGACAACACCCAGCACGACCGTTTCTTGATGGCTCTGTAGAGATGCCAGCTTACGAAGCACTAATTGTGACAGATGGGGATTTTGAAAGGATACATTTTGTTTTGAGAAAACATCATGGTCAACAGTCATTTCAAAGAAAACATGTTACCTTAACCCAAACGAGTTGCCTCTGCCTAAAATGGGTGTTCTCAGCACTAGCAGAAAACAGCTACCACGAACTGCTATGCCTTGTTTCCACAATTGTTAGAATGGTACTTTTAAAAAAAAAAAAAAAACTATGAAATTTCATTTTTGGAGGATAACAAAAGACAAAGTATCAGCATATATCTCAGAAAAAAACAATGTTGTGTTTTTGCCCATATCTGAAGATCCACGCTTCCATTTTTTTTTCATTATGGCAATTCATTTTTTTCTTCAGTTCCAGTAAACGTTCGTAAGAATACCTGACAGCAGCGGGCTTGGTGGATAGGAGCTCCAGCCACAGACCACAGCTTCACCGTGATTAGTGCCATATAAACAAGAGGGGCTGGGCAGGAAGGAAGAAGAGAAACAACCCCAGATCCCAAAGGCCTTATTATCCTGAAGATTCCTGAAGCCAATTACCAGTTTCCCAGTAACATTCGCCTTACATCATAAATATACCTGGAAATAATCTAAAATACTAAAAAAAGAAGAAAAAAAAGAAGACTGAAACATTTCCAGGCTTAAGTCACACGTTATAATCCAGAGTCTCCAAAGAAACCCCCAGAACAGCCTGTGATAATATGACAACCAAATTCACTTAAATGATAGGATAAGGATCTACATAGTAAAACTAAGAGGTTTTTTTTCTGTAACTCTTCGGAAAATGAAGTGACTAATACCAAAGTCACACAAATTTACTAATAGGGCTTTAATACGCTTCTTCAGTACGCTGTTATTTGAAATTAGATGCCTTCTTCTTCCTCTTTGCCAGGACCTGCTCTCGGTGCTGGATCTATGCGATACCTTTGCCTTCCCCACCGAACTCCCCTGCAGGTCGAAGGCCACGGCGTGACTGCAAACAAAGCACTGTGGTGCCTGGTCAGCTGCGGTTTGCGTGTCTGGTAAACAGTGCAAGTAAGAGGAGAAAAGCATCCTCGAAATATCACCTTTTTCATTCAGAAACACCTAGGTAATATGGATTTACACAATATAAAGTTGTTGACAGACGACCTGACAGTCAGGAAGAAGAGTGGAGGAGGAGTCCTGTTCCCTCGGGCCAGCTATAACTACACTTCAGCCCCACTTTGACGTGATTTTTTCCGCTTGAAAATTTCCATCTGTGGGTCAAATCACCCACCTGCGGGCAGGGAAAAGCAGAAGCCCACCCCTTCGGGGTGACAGGGAACAGAGCGGCCCTGGCTGCTCCCCGCAGCCGGGGAGGGTTTCGTGGGAGCCCCATCACCTCCGTGGGGAATTGCTGCCGGGGCTCCGCTGCTCACACCGGGCGAGAGCCTCCCGCTTCCCACCTGAACGCATTCACGTACGGGCGTACCGATGCGACCCTGTGGCTTGGTGTCCAGCTGCACTGAAACACCCCTCGAAGATCAAGGTGAGGGCAAGACTTCCACGCGCTGCGTGCCATCCGCAGCCCCGCCGACGCTGCTGTCCTTTCGATACCGGGCGGCTCTTGGGAGGCAGCTAATGGCATTACCGAGCTGCCCTAACCGGGAGGCTGCATGCAGGCGTGGGGGGCTGCGCCCAGAACTGCGTGTGCCCCGGGGACACAAGCTGGGGGCAAAGGGTGCAGCGCCCACCCCTAACGCACACGCACCTGGGCAGCGGGGAGAGAAAGGCGGATATCTGCAGCAGCAACAGCTTGACTGAAGATAAGACAAAATAAAATAATAATAATAAAATAAAATAACAAAGCAATAAAATAAAACAAAATAAAACAGAATAAAACGAAACGAAACGAAATAAAACGAAAAGAAATGAAGCAAGGGGAGCCGGAGCCGCAGCCCCGAGCCGCCGGGCGGCCGCCGTGCCCCCCTCCCGCAGCGCCGGGCTCCGCTCCGTGCCGCCGCCTGGCCCCGGGGGGCCGCCCCGCGCCCCGCTCGCCCCCCGGCCGCCCGGGGCCCCCCGACCCGCCCCGACCCGACCCGACCCACCTGGTGCAGCGTGTCCGGGGGCAGCTGCGAGGCCCGGAACAGCTCGCCCACGCTGCTGCCCCCGGCGGCCGCCTCGGGGGGCGGGCAGCAGCGCGAGAAGAGCTCGGAGTAGCGCTGCTGCTCGCTCTCGCTCAGCGGCAGCCCGGCGGCGGAGGCGGCGGGGCCCCCCGGCGGCCCCGGCTCCATGTCGGGGCGGCGCGGCGCGGGCAGAGCCGCTCGGCGGGGCGGCGGGGCCCGAGCCGCCGGGGGAGGCGGGGCGGCGGGCGGGCGGGAGGCGGCGCCGCGGCGGGGAAGGTGCGGCCCTCGCCTCAGCGCAGGGGGAGCCCCCGCGGCCGGCCGGTGCGCCCCGGGGGTGCCGCAGGGCTCCGTGCGCGGTGTCGTTGCCCCCAGCAGCCGGGCGGAGGGACGGCGGCGGTGCCGCTGGGAGCACCGCCCGCTGCCCGAAATAAGGCTGCGTGGGCGACCCGGCACCGGGCAGTGCTGTGGTGCTCTCACACTGAGACTCGGTGGGCCGCTGCTGAGAGACTAAGAGAAAATAAACACCGCTACGTTCTCTGTCTACCTTTCTTCACTTCAGTTTCGAGGGCAAAGAGCCCCTCGTTTACCGAGACGAGATTTCTCTTTACCACTCACAGAATCACCGGCTGGCTGAGGTTGGGAGGGACCTCCAGAGATCACCTAGTCCAACCCCCCTGCTCAAGCAGGGTCACCCAGAGCACGTTACGCAGGATCGCATCCAGGCAGGTTTTGAGTATCTCCAGGGGAAACTCTGCAACCTCTTGGGCAGCCTGCTCCAGTGGTCTGTCACCCAAACTGTAAAGTTCTTCCTCATACGGCGATGAAACCTCCTGTGGTTCAATTTATACCCCCTACCCCTTGTGCTATCGCTGGCCACCACTGAGAAGAGTTTGGCCCCATCCGCTTTACATTGTCCCCTCAGGTATTTATAGAGGTTGATCAGATCCTCTCTCGATCTCCTCTAGGCTACACAGGCCCAGCTTGCTTAGTCTTTCCTCACAGGACAGATGCTCCAGCCCCTTAATCATCTTCATGGTTCCTACACTGGACCGACTGCTCCTCTGCAGCACCATGAATGGTCCTGTTGTAGGCGAAGCCCGGCAGGTCACAAAATCCCAGCAGAGAGGCTGCCTGTGGGGTTATGTTGCTTGTCAGGCTTGCCTCTCCTCCTGTCATTTCAGCAGATGAGGTAGTTCAAGGCATAAGGTAACCAACCCATGGCTTTCACTGAAGGTTGCCTTCATGAGAGGCAGCAACCCGCCGAAGGGCGAGCGTTTCTTTTTCTGAAGGCTCTGGTGCTGACAAGAGGCCTGGCCCCCGAGAAACCAGATGGACCCGTATCCAGTCACGCTCTTTTTCCGTTGGCAACACGTGGCTAGTGTCGTTAGGTGTGCTCCTGAAATACAAAATGTTTAGGAAGTAAGCGCGTTTTAATTTTTATGTGCTCGGTTACTATTCATTCTGGAAAAAAATATAATTAAAAAAATTTCATATAGTGTTATGACTGGAAAATATTAGGTTAGGGTTACTTCAATTATAGTTGTTATCGATTAATTTGTCTGTAAAGCCAAAAAAAACCCACTTGCTAGCACATCAGTGTCTTCGTAAACAAGAACTGCTGTTTCCTTTCAAAATTACTTTATCCTCTCCACAGCGAATATAACCGTGCCTCCTTCTCCCCTGCACAGAACAGGGGAACCTTTAATTCCTCTAATCCAGAACGAACACACGTGCCGGTCTTCTCACTGTTCGCAATGCCGCACAGGCTGGGATTTGCAGTTACTGCGGGGACACAGCTGGTGATCCTGATAAAAGATAGAGGGTGAGGGGACCATAGGTGGAGAAAGCTTTGTTCCTTTAGGGACAGAGGATTGCTGTGGTATTTTGTCATTGTAAGGCATACGGTTTGGGAGGAGGGTGGGTGTATCTGAGAAAGTGAATCTTGAAGCCTGACTTGGAAAACCCAGAAAAATTACACGAGTCCTCTCCAGAAGGCGCTGCAGAGCGGAGTGAGCTGCACCAGGACTGCCCAGTTCTGGAAAGCCCAAAGATGTTGCTCACCCTTTCTGTGCCTTCAGTCGGGTACAAGGTCCTGGTCAGGAAAAGGTACCTGCACCGTGGAGATTACATGGGTCATCTTTACCTAACCATAGGCATATTTAATTATACGGCTCTTGTGAAAATAGGATAATAACTTCAGATTAGCTTGTGGAACTACAGCTGTCTTACAGCTGAAGTTGAAGAAGAGAGATGTTATTCTGACAGGAAAAAAAAATGCTGTCAACATCTTCTGCTAATTTTGCATTTTCCTGTGACTGAAGATGCTTGCTGAAAATTGACCAGCTCAGTACTTGTGCTGCTAATGTCTTATCCTAACAAATTCTCCCTTCTCCAATGCCCCACCAGGCACCACTTGACATTTGTTGATGTGTTGGCCTCAGTTTTTCTACAGTGGGCATGGCAAGGAGATACTGGAAATGCCCATTGCCCCCTAGTCTCTCTTACCAGCCACACTGCAAACACAAACACAGCCTTTTTTTTTTTTTCCTTTGGACAATTTTCTCTTCTTTCTTGACCTGCACAACTTACATTACTCTTTACGTGTCACCCACTCTCACCAAAACAGACGGAGAGTCTGTGTACAAAACCAGCCTGCCCCGCTACCATAACCTCCAAGACTCCGAAGGACCAAACCCCCGCGAGCTGAAGAAGGAGGCAGGGCAACCAGCACTGCTCCTCTCTGCACACAGCGGAGGGGACGGTGCCATCGCTTGGTGCCAGCTGAGCATCCCGTGGGACTGAGCACACCTTCAGGTCTGCCTGATGCTGATTGCAAGAACTGGGGCACCCCGAGAAGCCATGCGTGCGTGCTGACTGTGTGCGATGTGTAATGGCAGTGGAAGTATTTGCCTGTGGGACGTGGTAGTCCGCTGGTACAACATTTCGATAGTGGCCTCATCCTCCTCTCTCTATGCTGGTATTGACAGACATCGCATGTCTAAAGTTCTTGTGAGGGTACATTAGTTCAGGCTGAGAGGCACCCAGCGGTAACAGAAGCCATGCAAGTACCGTAGGAAGATGGTTTAAACCTTCCTGTTTACAGGGAAGTTGTGATGTCATTATAGGCTACAAATGTTTCTTGCAACTAACAACCTCTACCTATCAGTAAATCAAAACAATGTAAGTATTTATTGTTTGCTGGAAAAAAAAAAATAATGGCAGTAATGTAAACTGGATTGAAATCCGACTTATCAAAGTATGCTTTAGATCTGTGTGTGGTCCTCCTTTCCTCCCTGCCTCCCCCACCCAAATAACAACGCAGTGACTTATTCTAAAAACAGCCAGCAGCAGTCCTACAAACAATTCCTTGATCAAGTGTGGGAGGGAGATGAAAGTGTTACTGGAAAAAAAAAAAAAAGAAAAAAAAAAGGAATGCTCCTTCCAAAGATTTGCTAATAGGAATTGTACTAATATGTATGATGATAGGTAAGTTTTTTTCCATAATGAAATCATCGGTATCAATAGTCATATATAGTAGGACATGTAATATGTAATTAAAAGTAAAAAATCCCTTCTAATATGGTAGTATTTAGGGGATCCTGGGAATATATATACATGTATGTATATCTCTATATTATTTTTTTATTATTTTATTTTTGAGCAGTACAACCCAAAGACCAGTCACTAGAACGTGTACATTATTTCACTTATCATAGGGTTCAGACCGTGTTAAGCTTGCCCTGGCCTGAAAGGCACGAGGCCCAGCTGACAGCTGCGTCCTGTTGACAGTGACAACACCCCGCGTATCATTGGGCGAAGCTTCAGAAACACAGGCAAATGTTTGGCTGGAAAACTGTCATCTAGATTTTCCCAAACCAGTCTGAGTGAATCAAACCCCTTCTACTAATAACATGTTAGGGATTTTTTATTTGTTTTCTCTGGAAAAGGAGAAAAGGCTTTGGTGACAAGTAGCTGGTTGCACAGGTTTCATACCCAGGGCATCAAGCATGCTTGGAATGCAGCTGACAGCCTCGTAGATCCATGCAGCAATTTAGTGTGCAAATACTCTTGCTGAGAGTACAGGTCCTTCATTATTCACGTTGCTGCTTGCACGAAGATGTTCCATCTCCAGGAAAAACAGGAGAAATGTTCAGTGAGCTGCAAAATTCAGTTCCTTGTCTTCCAGCTTGTTGATGCCTCTAGTGCATGAAAAACACCGAAGAAAGAGTGGCTATTTCCTAGCTCTGACCTATTCATAGATTTCAAAAATCAGATGGCATCATAGGTGAAAACTGCCTCCTCTGAGCAGACTGTGGAAGATACAGTTCATGACAGTTGGTTTTTTTTTTCTTTTTTTTTTCTGTAAACAGCTGAATCCATAATAGAGAATAACAACTGAAGCCATAAAATATTTGACAAATATCCCCATATTTATTATTTCAGTAGGGAGGAAAAGAGGAAAAGACGACCACACACAGCTTTAAAACATACTTTGATAAATCAAATTTCTATCTGGTTTACGTAAGTGGCATTATTTTTTTTTCCAGTAAATAATAAATACTTACATTGTTTTGATTTACTGGTATGTACAGTTTCTTAGTTACAAGAAAGTTTTGAAAGCTTACAATGATATCACAACTAGCTGTGTTTAGAATAGTCTTCATACAAAGTATTTGTACAAATGCTTACACATGTAGTATGAGCTTCAGTGGCATAAGGCTAGGCCCATGCATAATCTTTAAAAGATCAAGACAAAAAATAGTATACGTATACTGCTTTTTAAGTAACTTTCCAGGAAAGTACAGGTTCATTTCCATTAATTTTCATCAAAGTCCTTGGTAGTTTTTTTCTTCTAAAATATTGGCTTCAAGTAAAACTGAAAAACATAATATTTTAGGTGCTCATTTGCTATATTTTTAGTTTTATTTTGAAAGATTATCCACTTCCTTTTATGTTCCATAGATGGAAAAGGTCACTCAACACACCGAATACAAAAATGTGGTTCCTCTATCATTTGTGCTTTAATTTAGGAAATTCACGGAGCCTTCAGCAGCAATCAGTGCATCTGGTTTCAACCAGAATACACTAAACCTTACCACATAGCAGGACGACACTTCCTAAAGATCTTATCATCAGCACGCCTGAAATCCTGAGCCAAGAAATGCTGCTCGAGGAAGATCTGCACGATCCTGGAAGTCGCGTGCAGAAAAACGTAGATTGGTAAGGTCATATGACTGTCTTCTCCCACAGACATGAGTTAAAAGAGGGGTCCTGCAGCACAGCCTGAAAGTTAACTGTGTTCTCACGGACAAGGAGGGGAATGTGTGTCACGCAGAAGGGCGATAACGAGAACATAGACTATAATTAAAGAAAATTTCTTAGTGCTTGGTGGGGTGGCTAACGTTCCCTCGCTTGTTAAGTCTAATGAACTGCTACTGGCAACCACGTTCCTAAGTGCATAATCACCACGGAAAGGCAGAGAGACATTACTCATTGCAATGGAGCCACTAATGCAAAGCAAATGTGTATTTTCCAATTGAAGAGGTAACAAATAAAAAAACACACTGCACATTCACTTTTCTGTGTGTTTTTCAGCTAATTTGCCTCTCAAAAACTTTGCCTTAAGACTCGGAAAAAAAGCCTCTAAGAAGTGTTCAGTTACGAGATACCCTGCTGACCAAAAAGGGCTTTCAATGCTTCTGCTGCGGTCTCATGCTTCGTATGCAGTTTTGACCTAAACGAGTTTCCTTTAGGAAAATAGTATGCCCTTATGCCATTTTCATGGTTACATTTTAACAGAGAAAATAGTCAGCCTTGTCCTCTAGTTAATTCATCAACTTGATATAAAGCACAAACAAATCAGCTGCAAAGTGCTACAGATTCTTCTATCACCACTGACAGCGGAGATAACAGCAACAATAAATTATATTTACTGCTAATTTTCCCAGGCCAAATACAGCTACAACAACGTCATTGCAATTGCAGTATCATCACAGGCATTTTCTACAGGAACACGGAGCGTGCCATAACACTTGCAACCTGCACGTGACACATCTTTTTGTCCAGCACCAGCTTGAGAAAGGGTGGACTTTCACTGCATCACTTGTTATGCAAAAGCTGCCGTAACTGAAACCCAGCCTGCAACGTGATAGCAAACTCTAGCTCCCAGACCTCGCATGCAGAGAGAGAGAGAAACGCGCAGCTGGCCCGCAGCCACCAGCAGCCACAGCTGCAGCTCCCTCCTTCGCAGCACTGCACCGTGGCCTCTTTACCTCTCCTAACCCAGCCTGCAAGGCAGGGTTTGCCTGCAGACAGTGCCAGGAGCCGTGCGGCTGCGTCTGGTGCAGGGCTGGCCAAGTAAGTGCTCAGTGCCCTCGGTACAGCTCAGCCAGCGCTGCTTAGAGACACGCCAGCTGCAGCCTGGTTGCAGAGCCGCTACCACATCGTGTGAGAAGCTCCTCTCCCTGCCTAGCTCCAGACAGGTACTTGGGGCATCGCTGTGGAAGGAAAGAAACCTGAGAGTCCCGAGTTGCCTTAGTTTGGATCTGGCGTTGCTTCTCAGCAGTACAGGAGAAATTCTTGTCATTTTCTGCAGCAGGGACAGCCTCTGACCGTCAGAGCCACAAAGGCACAGAGGCAGCACAGGAAGGACAGCACAGACCACAGCTGGGCTTGTACAGCCCCTGCTAGCCCAAACAGCTTTCATCTCCTGCCCGCTCATGGCCAGCAATCTGCAAGTAGGGGAAGGTACCACAGAGGTAAATCATTGCCCCTCTCCCGTGCAAAAGGCAGAGCTGCAGAGCTGCACGCAGGAGATCCCACATGGATCTGGGAGCTTGAGCCTGGCCACAGTGAAGGCGGAGCACAAAGCAGTTTGCAGCACATCCCCAGGGACTGTTCTCCCATTGAAGGCTCTCACAAGGGAGGGCAAGAAGATCTTCCCAGACCCCTCTTCAAGGTTTGTTCCCCGCTTCCAGACTTCAGGAGGGAGCACAGCTAGCCGGTCAGCTCATCAGAGTACTGCCAGCCAGCTTCCTCACTCACCTTGCTGCAGCTGCAACAGCTTTGCTGAAATTATTCTTCATTTACAGCGGTACGAAAAAAGAAAGGACTGATACTCCTTGACACTCCTTGAGCCAAAAATCCTTTATAGATTTTCTATTTAGGTATTTAAAGCCAGGATTTAAAATAGGAATGGGATTGGGTTTAAAATATAGGCTAGTCTGTGCATAGGAACATACATTTTATGTCATTGAGCCAACTCTGTGTTGGTTTTTATAGAAAATCTTATTTTTCTATTTTTTAATTATGTGTTCTCATTGCTAGTACTGAGTAGCAAAGACTAAATATTGTTAAAATTTCCTTCACCACTCACATGTATTCTTCATTTTTCCCCGATGTAAGAATTGCAGGCAGGTGACAGGTGACATTCAGTATAGAGATTAGATATTAAATCTCCTCATGGTGAAGAGGGAAGGTGCAGGTAAGGAAGATAAATTACAATCTTGTGACTAAGGATTTTATCTTAGTGAGATTCACAAAAACCTGGTACCCTTCCTATCTTTGTTATATTTGCCACACAATCCTGCAAACGTTCTTCATTAGTAGTACAAATAAATTATTTTTTAGTCTTACAGCAGTCTTGTGAGGTACAGTCGAGGTTTGTAGGGCATTCAGGTGCTCTGAAAGGGTAATGGGGAGCAAATAAACACAGTGAGGGACTAGCGGTCAGATTATTCCTGACATGAACTCTGGGGCGACCTGAGGTGTGATGACAGCGACTAACAGGAAATGAGTTGGAGAAATGCAGAATCGAATTACGTGGCTCAGAAGTAATTCTGTGCAGACGACCAGGCTCTGCCATACAGCCAAGTTCAGAGACCCCCGGCAGCAGCCAGCTCCCAGATCAGAGTGGTACAGCTGCCCAGGCCTAGGCTGACAAGCTCAGGTGAAGGACGATGGCAAAGTTGCTTTTGTGGAGTCCAGACCATCATCTGTGAACAGCACTGGGCCGGGTGACACACTGGTGGGTTGGTGCCAGCCACAGGATTTGCAGTGTTGCTCAGCACTATGTCGTGTGGCCACGCATCAGGAGTGGACTGCACACGAGAAACATGGGGGCACAACGCCCTCGAGGAGAACTTTAGGTGGGAGAATAGTCAACAGCACAGTAAAAGGGACAAGGTTTAGAAGCATCTCTCCAATAAAAGAAGGAAAGAGCTTCTCCCAAGCTGCCCCCACCCTTTTTCATCCCCTTCCTTTGGGTAATCAATCTGGTGAAGGGTCTAGAAAACAAAGGGTCGATCTGGGGATGGGTCCAGGGCAATGAAGCTGGTGAAGGGTCTAGAGAACAAGTCTTATGAGTAGCAGCTGAGGGAGCTGGGGTTGTTTAACTTGGAGAAAAGAATGCTCAGGGGAGACCTCATTTCACTTTACAATTACCTTAAAAGAGGTTGTAGTGAGGTGGGGATCAGGCTTTTCTACCAAGAACCATGTGATAAAACGAGGGGAAACAGCCTCAAGTTGCACCTGGGGAAGTTTAGGTTGGATATTAGGAGAAATTTATTTACTGAAAGTGTTGTGGGGCATTGGGACAGGCTGCCGAGGGAAATGCATGAGTCACCATCCCTGGAGGTCTTCAGGAAATGTGTATTTGTAGAACTTAGTATCATGGTTTAGTGGTGTACTTGTCAGTACTAGGTTACAGGTTGGACCAGATGATCTTAGAGGTCTTTTTCAGCCTGAGTGATTCTGTGATTCTATGATCTCAGGGTTCCCTGCCCTGGCTGTGGGTGACCTGGGAACTTTGCCATCATCCCTTCCTCATCCTCCGCTCCGGTGACTTACCACTGTCACCCCTATCTCCCCTTGCTGTATACCTCCCTCTGCAAGCTACATGTGAACCTTTGTGTTATTTCCCTTCCTCTTCCCTCTCTTTGTAGCTGTAGAGGACTCTCTTCACTCCACTTCTGTCAGAGGATTCAGCCCCTTGGACTAGGAAATCCTGCTCCAGTGCCTGCGGGTATCCTGTGGAACCTATGGCTCATGCCACCTCGTAATATTCAGCTCTAAACTGCAGCAGATCTGCCACAGTGGAGGTCAGCCGGGCAAAAAGAAGAAAGAAAGAAGCTCTGCCTCAAAAGATGCCTATGCAGAGAATCACGGGCAGGGTGTAAGCTCACTGCTGTTCCCCTGGGTTAGCCGGCCCTGAGGCTGCAGCGAGCTGGGAAGCTCAGGTGCACCGGTGGAGCAGGGCACTGTGCAGCTCGGGGCTGCCCGCTGTGCCGCCGGGACGTATCCTGCGCCTCCCCTCGTCACGCACGGCTGCAGAACAAAGCGATGGATACAGCCTTTCCTGTTTGCTCGTCGGGGTGTGGTAAATCAGCCGTTCCTGGCCCTAATATTAGAAAAAACAATTGGAGCTCGGCCACAGGATGTGTAGCTACTCTCTTGCACTTGGTCAGCTAGACGTTTTACAAACATTTCCTACAACAATGCTCCAATTGTACTCGTAAATGACACTGCAAGCCCCGCTGTTCCGGTGCAAGAGCATTGCAGTGGAACTCGGGACTCTTCTGTCCTAAAAGAGCTCTGCACATAGCTAGAGACGGAAGGTTTTACAAAACTTTGACATTTTAAATTAAAACTCCTAGGGATGTCTGGTGGTTTGGCTTTAACACGTGGACCAGTTAAGCAGCGTCCGTGCCTAGTAGTCCTGCAGAAACCATAAAGGGATGTGAGGAAGCCACAAAAGAACTGTTCTGAAGTAGAAGTGCTGAGAAGTGAAGCCCTTCTTACTAGGGTCCCTGGGCTCATAGCGAATATCCACTCTCTTCTTCTAGCGAGCGTTTCTGAGCAGTCATACTTTTGAACATTGTTGTGCTTTCCACATCGTTTAAATAATATACATTTAGCAAGCCTCGACCTCTCTGAAACTGTGGTTAGTTTAAGGGAAGAACTCATAATTTAAAGAGTGTAGTGTATTTGCTCAAAGAGTAATTGATTTGGAGGAGTAAGATTTGCTCAGAGTTATGGGATGGTTTTTTTCTTTCTTTTCTTTTTTTTTTTTGGTTGATAATTTTTCATTTTGATCATTCAATGTATACAAGGCAATTTTTCTTTGAAGTCTGTATCCCAGTACAGTTACAGAAGAGTTTGCTCATACCTAGAAATGCTTATGCCATCTGTGTCGCATTAATTAACTTGTAATATTGGGATAAAACAATATGAAAAAGTTTATAAATTATGAAGATCCACAGTCAAAACCTGAATGTGGCTATACTGAGTTTTGGGGGTAATTTTACTACTTTCTAGTGCCAACTCTTGCTATGTACACACAGTCAGGGAACTCCATACCTTGAGGGCCAGATCTCTTTGTACTTCCTTAACTTTAAAATCCATGAAAGAATACTGAATTTCCACAGGGCTGCCCACAGTTGAAAAGCTGAGCACGTGCAAGATAATGACCTACGAATTTACTGTAAGATAGCACTGTAAAGATTTGCAATAAATGAGTGTGCCAGATGAGGCCCAATCTCAAACGTTAGAGTATAATTTTCTACTCTAGTAAATTGTCATTGAAGCTTTAATGGCAGAGTGAATCCTGAGCAGGGACCTAAATGAAAAGTCATCAACATCTAAAAAGTCAAACAGCTCGACCAGTTACAGGAAATGCCATGGAAAGAAAATTAAATAAAAAGAAAAGAGAAAGCTAAAAGGAATAGCTAAGCTGGATGACTGGGTGTGAGTATTGCAAAATCCTTCAAAATTCAAAAAATTTATCAGTTTTCAGACCAATATATTTTTTCTAAGTTATCCACAGTGAAAACATCTCAGCAAGAGGAGCAGTGATGGTCTTGCATAGTAATATTAGAGATGCTTGAAATCTGCAGTTCAAAACCAATCTCTCTGGGACATTGAGTGAACAGATGTTCAGAGGCAGTCTGCTGCTTGGAGTACTTACAAACTAAAACCACATGAGAAATGTCTTAGCTGCTGATGTTCTCAAGAAGGACAGACTATATTCTGTGGATGTTTTAAAAGTCAGCTCTAGTAATCCTTGATGATCCTACAGATTCAGAAAAATCCTAATATCTTATTCTGAGAAAACTCAGCGGAGAGATGCAGATGAAAAGCAATTGGGTTATCAGCATTCCTAACTAAAAATAATAATTTTGTGAGAAGCAGGGTTTATGAAGTGTGGTTTTCCCACACTTCTCTCGTCTGGATGTTTGGGTGCCCACAGGGGGGTGAGGGAACACCACAAACTTTCCCCAGTTTGAACATTGCCTTGGTCTGTTTCTGCCCTCCCAGCAGTGGCTGAGCATCCTTCTGTTCTGAAGACTTGAAGGAAGCATTTGCTTGTAGCTTCTCCTGATCAACTGTGAAATTTAGTGTCAGATGTAACAAGGATAAAAAAAACTCTGTAGCTGCCATAGGAAATCTTGTGTTATCAGTTAAATTAAAACTGAGAGAAAAAACTTCACACTCAGAAGGAAGAAATTAGCATCCAGTTGGCAAGGCATCTATATTAAACCAGATACTGATCTCAGCAGCACCAGAATTAATTAGGAATAATTGCAATCCACTTCTGCACTGAAGAGAGTAATTTTTTTATGATTATGTATTTTCTTATCTGTATGCTTGAGCCTTTAAGATTATAATCACATTTTTAAATGTTACTTTGGTTTAGTAACTGAAGATGGTATCTGAGGATAGATGGCATGTATTAGGACTGTTCTAGACAAAACATCCTACACAAAAATAAATACCGAGATAAAAAAATAGAGCACCACAAAATTAGGAAATGTCACAAGTAAGATGGCCTATACGATGTTATTTCTGTCCTGTTATGGGCACAGAGGCCATAATATAAATGCAAGGTAAAAATTAATTCTATAAAGTTCAGCTATATTTGCTAAATAGTGATGGAACCTAGCAGATCATCTGCTACTGGGGAGACGTGACCTTACTAATTCTGAATAAGGACACCTTCTAGCAGTGAACAAGATAATTATATTGTGAAGTGTAGTTCAAAGCCTTGGAAGAGGTGATGTTGAGTAGCACAGGGGGCTGAACAAGCCAGAGTTTGGCTTGAGTGGGGCCCAAGCAGTTAGGGCAGGTCAGGGAGAGCTGGGGGAGTGGTTTGTGATATTTCTCTTCCAAACTCACTCAGCACTGAGCTTTGCAGGGTTGGATACCTGTACCACAGCTGTAAATGAGCGGACTAGCAGCACAAGCAATTAACTCCAGTTTCTCTTGCAGGGATGTAAAGCGTACGGTGTATGCAGTCTCTGGAGAGCCTCCCTGAAGTGTGGCACTGTGATTTCTCACACATGACATTAACCCCTCTGTAAAAATGTGCATAGGCACAGAGCCACGCTTTCTTCATGATTAAATGATTATGAGAAAATACTTAGCGATACGAGTGCAAAATAGAAGAGGTGAAACTATAAATCACGGTGACTTGTCCTTTGCACCAGAACTCCCTACATAAGGTCAAAAGATACAGTGGGTGAAATAAAGGACAAAAGCTCGCAGAGTGCCTGCTCTGACAAGCCTCTAGAGTGCTATAGTAAGTTCAGCAAGCTGCTTACGTGTAGTCCGCTCCCACTTCTAAAGATACGGATTTTTTAACCATATTTCTCACTACAGTTGATTTTTACTTCAACAGCAATAAAATACCATCAAGGAAAAAAAATCATAACCTTTTCTTTTGCAGCCCATTTGCTAATCTGTGCAAATCTAAGTAACTGTGTAGCCAGAGAAGTAGTAATAAGGCCAACAGTTGCTGCAGTGAATTAGCCTCTATAATTGAATCTGTGTATGCGCATCTCAGCTCTGAAATTAGATGAAATGCAACGCCTGTTGTGTTCCTGTATAGCCGTGCTGACTATATTGGGTTCCACGTGAGTAAAGATACGTGTCAACGTACTGTGCTAACGACAGACCTGGTCCGTGATGAAATACTTCACAGCAAAGAACAGCCATATGTTAAAGAAAGGGGAATAAAGAGGGGGAAAAAGCTCAGCCACTCCTTTATTTTTTTCAGTACTACTCAAGACATTAATTGCAGAAAATGAGGCACCTAAAAATATCTGAATATAGATTTCCTCGCAGCACTGACGAGCAATTAGGCTTGTTTCCCTCTACTGTATGTTTGCCCGGTTCTGCTGGTCTTGTACTTCTGCTGCCTGACAGCAGAAGCTGAGGATGATACTGTCTCACAATTTTAGTTGGTAAACAGATGCTTTTCAAAGCAACAGCTGCACTCCAACAAGAAAACTTTAATTTTCTTTTAAAATTTTACAGTGAGATAAAGCAGCTGGAATGCTTTGAAGATAAAGGAGCTCATGAATAATTCACTTGACACCTTTATCCCAACGTATGGGTGTCTTCATTAAATAAAATTGCCTCCTGTCAAGGGTAGTGAGAGGTTTTTGGCAGGAAGGCAAAATAGATTCCACTTGAGACCCCAGATAATGACAGCTGGATATCAGTGTCAGTATGATTTTGCAACTTTTTATTTATTATTGCCCTTTAGATCATTTCCATATAAAAATCACTTGGGCTGAATGCTCTGGAAATCACTGCAGCCAAAGAAAAGGCATCAGCGGGTATGTAGATTGCAAACACCCCATGGCCAGCTAACAATTACAGATTAACAGGTTATGCATATTATACATAGCCCAGGAAGGACGAGGGTCTGGCCAGACCCTGAGGTTGCCCTGAGCAACCTGATCTAATGGGTGGCATCCCTGCCCATGGCAGGGGGGTTGGAACTGGGTGGTCTTTGAGGTCCCCTCCAACCCAAGCCATTCTGTGATCCTGTGATCTGAAGTGAGATAAGAGCCTGCTGCTCTCCTCCAGAATGCCTTCCTGCCTGCCTGCTTGCACCTAGACACACACTACAGCTCTCAGGCAGGCTCCTAAAGCTCATACAGCACAGAAAAGCTACTGCTGGTAGGCATAAGGGAGCAGGCAGATGTTTTAATCAGGCAGCCGGTGATGAATTTAATAAATTACAGAGAGAAAAGATGGGAAAAGGCTCACAGCAAAGAATGGTCCTGAATTGCCAACAGAAGTGCAACAGACTTTTGGTGAGGGTCTGCTGGGACGGAGATGTAAGGAGGAAAGCTGTATCAGGATATTTGTGAATTAACGAAATAGGGACTCTGGGGGAGCTCGTTGGGAAGTAACAGCGAGCTACCTCCTTCCGACCTGGGAACCTGCAAACAGGTCGGGATTAAAGCAGGATGAGAATCCGCAGAACAGGTCTTCACAATTACTCCACGTGTGGACGACAGCCACTGCAGAATTATGGATGCCTTGTAACGTTGTAGCACCCACCTTTGTAAAGGGGAACAAACTAGTGCAGAAAAGGGCACTCTTCCACACACATCATTTCAGAATAATCCCGTGTCACTAGAAGCCCTTAGGGAGAGGATATAAAATAGTACCACTAAAAGTCTCTCACTGAATATTTTTTCCTGTTTCCACCCTTGAAGGTGTGTGCTTGTGCGTGTTCCAAATAGCTGCAGCCTTTTACACAAAGCTATTGTAAGTGACCTGTACTATCTATCTCAGCCATAAGCAAGAAGCATAGCTGTTCACACAAGGCAGCTTTTGGTCAGCTTTAATTATCTCTCTTTTACTTTGAGACACTTTTTGATGGCAGTGCATCACTGCTATTTCGAGTCCTCTCGAGCTTTGCGCACAGCACAGAATTTTGCTCACGGTGATTCAGCTGCGCTGTTGTTTGCAGCTTTAGCATGGGCAGCGCTGCCAACAGAAACCTCAGGAGCAAGGATATTGGACATGACACCGAGAGCAACGCAAAGCTGCCGACAAATACAGCTCTTAGTGCCGCTGACTGCGCTAAGCAAGGGTGGAAAGCTTCCTGCAGCTTTCTTGGTACAAGCACGAGTGCAAAGTCATTCCTTGGGCTTTTCAGATTGTTAGGGCAGGCTGCTGAGTGAGGCTGTCCGGCAATGTTCCCATGCTAAAAATACAGTGGAAGATAACTGCTGTTTCTGGGGGAAAAGTTTTCCTCCTCGGATTTGTCTGTGGATATTATGCTGCACATACATACTGCTGCACGGGAAGTATGGCACCTCTTTTACTCAGGCTCATATTTCTTTGGTCTGGTGCCTTTTTGCTGGTGAATATTTTTGCTCCTATCTGCATTTCTGTGAAGGTGTTTCACGTCCTTAGCATTTTGTCTATTGCAATTCATTACACATTCTGTTACCTCTCATGGAGAACAATTGACACTTTATAGTGGAAAAAAATAGCACCCATTAAATTTGGGGATCCGTGAACTTCTACCCTTGCGTTCTTTCACACACATTTTGTGATTCAGCATTTTGGAAGCTGCATTGCAAGGCAAAAATCAAATAGTATCTCCTTTTTTATGCAGTGGCAAAGCCAAAATTTTTCTTAAACCATCTCAGCAGTGACTGATTGCCATTTCTCTGGAACAAATGTGAGCAAGCAGCCAGTTTATGCTGAACGCTCTCATTAGCTCTTCCAAGGGATTTGTAAAGGACAACAAAAAGCAGGGGTACAACAATTACTGTGATGGCAAACTGGAATTCTAGGGCTTATGTGCTTTTCCATTTAAGAAACAGTTGCAGTGATTTAAGATGATGTCATTCCTTACTCTCTTCTTTGTCCAGCCCCACTCATCTTTTCCAAGCCTCTTGCAAGTAATATTTAAGTGTTCGTAAGCCAATACCATACACAATCTGAAAGCTTGGCATCAACTGCTTCTCACAGCGATTTAAGTTTGGTTGCTAGACTACTAGATTTCACATCAAACTGGCTGAAGGACCAATTTCCTTTACTGATTCGAGGACGTGGAAAGTGTGGTTGTATTCACCTCTGGCAGAAGGACAACAAAGATTTGGTAAATAACAATATATATCGTTGCAGCTCTTACTTTACTGAAATTAGCATCCAAGTCCTAAACTATAATTTTGCAAAGCTAAATGGAAGAAATCCAGAGTTAAGTTTTGCAGATGATCAACAAATTAATTGCTGCACCAACATTTTTGAAGTGCTACGTAATTTTAGTGACTATTAACTGGTTGCAAGCCACTTTAATAAACCTAATCAAGTAAACCAATTGCTTGTAAGAGCCATAGAAGAAAAACTATTCCCTTTGGCAATGCAGACCTCCATTATTTGGCTAGATACATTTACTGGAGACAGAGCTATACTAGGCAGGTTCAAGCCAGGAGGACAACTGCCATATTCCAGACAGAAGAAAAATATTTTCCAACAGGGAAAGAAATTGAGGGGAAAGAAAAAAAAAAAAGAAAGAGAGAGAGAGAGGGAGAGAGAGAGAGAATGATTACTGTTAGAGATAGATCTCTTTCATATTGATGATTTCAGTCTTGTAATTGCAATTCATTGGAATTTGAAATGAATATTGTTTATTCTCAGTGATAACAAATGTTGTTCTAAGCTTGTCAATAACCTGTAATAACTGAAAAATTATCAAAACCTAAAGTGCTTAATCAAAGGAGAAAATAATAAAGGACAAATTTTAAAAGGTTGTTGTCAACATTTATTCACAGACACTAAAAATGAACAACTTGAAAAAAGGTTAAAAAAAAAGGTTGATTTTATTCTATAAATGGCCTGACATAGTACATCTGCAGCTCTGAATATATGCAGCAAGAAGAAACAGTTTGGCATGCATAAGTGTTTGGAAAACTTATGTTAATAATTGTTAAAGTGGTTTTGCACCCCAAGAAACCTGCTGAAAGGACTTTGTACTTGTATGTCTTTTTTTTTCTTTTCTCTTGCAGTTAGAGTAATAAATAAATAAATAAACAAAGCATTGCTTCTTCATAGAAGCTTTGTATCTGGCAGGGAATGCAAGGCATTCCCCCACTTTCTTCTTTGTGATATTAGGAGGAATAGAGATTGGAAAGCAGGAGTAGTAACCTTGGGTCAAAGGAAAGTGTCCAGGCATGAAAACGACCTTCATTTGACTTCATTGCACAGTGATGATCAATGTCAAATGTGCTCAAATGTCCTTTGAGGTAAGACACACTTGCATGCAGCACCAAGGTTTCATAGAACCATAAAAATCGTTAAGGATGGAAAAGATCTTCAAGAAGATCCGGTCCAACCATCCCCCCACCACCAATGTCACCCACTAAACCATGTCCTGAAGGACCATGTCCAACCTCTCCTCAAACTCCCCCAGGATTCTCAGTACTCTAACAAGCTGAGATGTACTGAGTTACTGAGTGAGTATCTTTACAGTGAACAGTGGAAAAACCTGTTTGCCATTACAGGGTGTAAACACATGTAACAGAAACACCAGAATTGCTATGGACGGAAATGTGTGTCTGTAGGCTCCAGAAGAAACAAGGGAGCAAAGTGACGAAGCTACATGACCACGGCAGTGCTGTTTCTCTTCCTATTATCTCAGCATTAGGACTAAAGATACGTGACATGAAGAAGCAATCAAAATGGGCATCAAACTTGTTGAAGATTCACAGAGGCAAAAAAAGTAGTGCTCTTTGTTCAACTCTTTGTTTTAATTGTTGAAGAGTAGGGGCATGACGTTTCCATTTTTCCACTCACCAGGGACATTGCCTGAATGCCAGGACTTTTCAACTATGATGGAGAGAGGCTTGGCCACTCCATCAGCCAGTTCCCTCAGGACCCTGGGATTCGTGTCATCAGGTCCCATGGACCTGTACCTGTTTAGATTCATCAGGTGGTTTCAAACCCGCTCTTCACTTACAGCGGGTGGGACTTTGATCCCCCAGCCTCCATCTATGGGTTCAGGGAAATGAAAGACTTGGGAAGCCCGTCTACCAGTGCAGACGGAGGCAAAGCAGTTGCCGAGTATCTCAGCCTTCTCCATGTCTGTCGTTACCAATTACTCAGGTATAGAAACTCATTCCTAAGATAAGAAATTAGCCACCCATAATCGCATACACACTACTATTTTCACCCCTCAGTCTATTTTCACAAATGTTAAAGGCGCATGGTGGCCCTCAGGGACTCCTCCTGTCACCCCAGCGCAGCAGCCCAAAGGAAGCTGAGTCCTCTCTTGTGCTCTTCCTCGAGGCTCTGTGCAGAAGGGTGCCACACAGTGCCACCTCTCACACAAGGGCTAGGGGATGGGAAGGAAGCACTCACACAACCCCTGAGAATTGGCAACACAGTTCTTTATTGCCGGGACATCCTGCAGGTGACCATGCGGGATGTCTGTGGTGTTTGGCAGCTCCAAGCTAATGCTGGGGATGGAGCCTGCGCGACGAGTAGGGAGCTCACCGGGCACTCCTACGGCGCTGTTGGTGCGCTCTGATGGCAGGGAGCAGAGGCATGCCGGGGTAGTCGCGGGTCTGGTCTGGCCGAGGTGGATCCAATTCCATTGGTTCCTCCACATCCTTTGGTGCATCCATCTCCATGGGCTCCACGGTGTTTGGCAGAAGGACAAGCCAGTCCTTGCCCGGGACTGCCCACACGGGATGCCTTCCATCTGGAATGTTTTCAGGCCAGGGTGCCGAACCAGGGGGTCGTACAGTCCCACGCCGAGTTCCCATGCCACTCTCTGGGTGATTTTCATGCATCGGTTTGATGCTGCCGTATGGTTTACGGCCATGGCTGGGTCCCACGCTGCATTCTGGATGATAGGCACGCCTCTCCTCCCCGCGGCTGTCCGTCTGACACTCCTGCCTTCGCCCCATGCCACCGTTGTGCCACTGGCAAGGCCCAGGCCCCCTGTCGCTGTATGGCTGAGGGGGCGGCCTGTTCCCTGCGTCGTTGCGGTGCCAGTGGTACCACCTGTAAGTGTCTGTGGGCTGTGCGCCAGAGGTCCCTTGGGCACTGGTGTCTTTTGTGCCGCAGGCGCTATGCCTCTGCCCTTGACATGTCTCCTTCTTGTTGGGTGCACTCCTCCTCGGTGCTTCCTTGGACTGCATCGCTGTCCTCTCACACCGAGGAGGCCTGCCGCTCGCCTTGCTGCTTCAGCTCTCCTTCCTGCCACACACGTTGGCTGTCAGAGGGCCTGGAAGCTCAGCGAGTGGTGGGCCAGCCGCAGGGGTCCTGTTTTATAGGGCCTGCAGCAAAGTCGTGGCAGTGGTGGCCACTGTGACCTCAGCAAGCCTCTGTGATGGAGTGGCCCATGCATGGCCAAAGGCGGCTGTGTTGGGGGCGGCCTGGAAGATGCCCTCACGTGGAAGAAGGAGGAGGGTTGGGGGGCTGAGGGCCCCTTTTCTGGGGCTGTCTCCCCCAGGCCATTTGGCTTGCCAGAGAGAAAGGCTGCCCCTTGGCCACGGGGACTGTCGCTATACTACCTGATAGAGTCCCTCTCCAGCTTGCTTTTAGGCCACTGTTATGGCTTAGGTTAGGTGCCAAAACTGCAGGACCTTGCAAATTGCAGCCTTATCTACCTTGTTCCACATGCTCCGTGTGATGTTTTCCAGCTCAGGCTCTAGCCTCTCATCACTTTAACACAGAATCACAGAATCATTCAGGTCAGAAAAGACCTCCAAGCTCACCTGGTCCAACCATTCCCATACCACCAATGTCACCCACTGAACCATGTCCCTAAGCACCACGTCCAACCTTGCCTTGAACAACCCCAGGGACGGGGGCTACCAGGATCCCCAGTACCTTTTCTGCAAACATCACTTCCAGCCATCTGGCTTCCAGCATCTACTAGTATACGAGGTTTCTCCTCTCCAGGTACAGGTCTCAGCACTTGTTTGGCAGGGTTTGGAATAGGAAAGTACTGTTGATGTCTTTCTGCAATTTAGATACCTTAACATTGCCTTCTGTAATAGGCAGAATTTCACTGATACCTTCCAGACAGGCATACCATGTACAGACTGTGCGTGTCTGGGTAGTGCTGCAGGTGGTACCGTACCCTTGTAGACTGCATCTAGGAGATGACAAGGACAATCGCGCTCTGTTCTCTTCTTATCTGTTTTGCATGCTTCACTACTCACACTAGGGACAGGGAGTCGTTTTCAAGATCTGAATATCTCATTTCAGTGTCATTGAAAGAGTGGGAGCGAGACTCTAGTAGTCTCTCCAGTTCTTCTGGTCCCTTTTGCCAGAGATCACAGCAAGAACCATGCTCACTGAATCACATTCCACGTGGATAGGTTTGGTTGGGTGTCAGAGACCTAGCTGTTGAATTAACCTCAGTTCTTTTATTAATAACTCTAATGCATCCTCTTGCTGTTTATCCCAGACCCATGATTTCCCTTTTCTGAGCACATTGTATAAGGGACAGACAATGATAGGAAAAACAGAGATAAGTTTATGCCAATAACCTAAAGCTCCTGAACTTGGTGTAACTCCTTTGTGCTAGAAGGACTCATGCTCTATTTCCATGCCCATGCTCTGTTTTCCTCATGGTGGCTGGAGAAATAGAAATGGCTCCTTTAATTCACCAGCTTTCCAAGAACTTGAGCTCTTGACATTTTGACGGAGGAATGTCTAATCCCCATATTATCAATTTTTCTCATACAGCTTCTGTTGCATGTCTGACTCCCTCTGCATTTTTCCCTCCTATCAATATGTCATCAATGGATCAATATATTACGATGCCTGGCAGTCTGGGGCTTTCTGTTAAACCCTTTGCCAAGGCATTGTGAGCAATAGTAGGGGAATGTTTGTGGAAAATGGTGGAAAACCTGTTTGCCATTACAGGGTGTAAACACATGTAACAGACACACCAGAACTGCTATGGGTGGAAATGTGTGTCTGTAAGCACCGGGAGAAACAATGGAGCGAAGTGACAAAGCTACATCACCATGGCAGGGCCATTTCTCTTTCTGTTATCTCAACATTAGGACAGACCCTAATCGTAAAGATACATGACATTAAGAAGCAGACAAAATGGGCATCAACCTTCTTCAAGATTCACAGAGGCAAAAAGATTGTTCCATAATAACAGTTGACTCCTAAGGGGTATAAAAATCTGTCTTAACCTACTTTATTGTCACCAATGGAGAGGAACAAGGGATGTAGTGAGGATCTTACAGCTATTTGCTGTTGCCATCCATATAACAAACAGGTGATCCTGGCAAAACTGCTTGGGCGTGCACATTGTCTTAGTGCTTGCAAGTATGTGGGCATGAGACTGTGAATGGTTAGAATCAACTTAAATAGAGGCTTGTAAACTAAAATCGTGTTCTCCCTGCATAAGGTCTTGTCTTTTGTAGCACTAATAACCTACAAGAACATACAGCTCCCATTGTGTAACAGTATGTTATGGGCGTATTCAATGCATTTCTCTCTCTCTTCAGCAGAATAGTTCAGAAATTCTGATTCCGTCCTCATAACACTTTATTCAGCAATTTCAAATTCAGTAATTGGGTGAGGATGTTGGAGGATTTCCAAAATACACAGCAAGGCAAACAGTTAATGGTTTGAAAAGTGGAATCTGATAAATTTAGATAGAAATCCATGACATGATTGCTTATGACACAGTAAGAGCTGCCTCTGATAACTCTGTTGATCCCTTGCAAATCAATATCCTGAATTGCAGTGACCAGTTTGGATATTGTTGTACAGCTGTGTATGGCAAAATGGCTGTATGAACAGCTGAGGACATGAGTTCCTGTCCTAGCTTCTGCTAGGTCAGACAGCTTGAGTTAAAAGTTTCAGTAGTAGAGATAAGCATTCTTCCATGAGTAGTAATTTAAAGGCAATGTTCAGCAAAGCAGACCACAGGAGATTTTTGTTAAAGGGAACCCAGCCACTCTGTATTACTCAGTGGTCTAGAAGGGACAGAAATGATACTGTCACAGTACTCGTTCTGGTGACTCTTACATACGAAAGCCATTACAGACTGTATTCAAGATAACAAAAACTGCACCTGATTTAGCTCACAAGAAGTATAACCCTTGCATTTTTAAGCTAATTCTTCATTTCATTTCTCTTTGCACACTCAGAATAAGCAGTAATTTCATCTGGACAGAAAGCAAAACTGAGTAAAACACCACTCCTTAAAATTTATTGAAAGGTGCTGAAGGATAGAGATTCCCTGGACATAGCTGATCCCCCTGCTAGAAGCATAGAGGGAAGAGTCCTTACTGAAAGGGATACAGAGAAGAATTAGAGCAGGAGACCATGAGAAAATGAACTAAATATGCATTGTTGACAACCTGACAGATAGCATCTGCTGAGGATATCATTTGCCTTAGCACAGGCTCCCAGGACTTTTACTCCCCCTTACAGTATCAGCCTTAAAGAGGATAATCTTTGCCGGCCTAAATGTACCAAACAAGATGCTTAGGGAAAACACATTGATCAAATCGGTCTATTGCTTCACTTTTCTGCTAGATTGCTTTCCTCCCTCTACTTGCTAACCTAAATGCTGGTAGGAAGCATTGTTGTTTTTCATTGTGCAATATTGCGTTGTGGAGTTTTTTAATGGGTTTGCGTGTGTTTTTTTTTTGTTTGTTTGCTTGGTTGGTTGGTTGGGTTGGTTTGGTTTGGTTTGGTTTGGTTTGGTTTGGTTTGGTTTGGTTTTGAGCAAAATGACACAAAAGTTCTTTCTGATGATGATCTCACAGTTCATCCTTTAGAAAACAAATGGTAACTCTGGACATTGCAAGAGATGGCACGTCTTGGCTATGGGAGCTGTGTTTCTTCCACATTCCTTTGCTTGTCACTTCCACACCTGCCTCTCTTTTGGGGAGAAGTGGACAATTCTGACGGAAAGCAATGCAACACACACAGATATTTCTTATCTTAGAAAAATTTAGGAATATAGCCACAGAGTATCACAGCACTTGCTGGTGTAAACCTTGGTTAGTTTTGTCTTCTCCCAGCTGCAGCCACAGATACACTCTGAGGGTTTCCAGCCTTCAATTGCCCATGGGACAAACAGTTCAGAACATGCTTTTACCCCTATGTGTATTTCAGCATTATGCTATGCAATAAACAAAACGTTAGTTGATATGCAGCCTATTCATTAAAACCCATTTGTAAGAAGTCTCCTCCTCTTTTTCTTTTCTATTAGCTCAGCAGCAACTATGAAAAAAGGGTCCAGGATTTTATCCTTTTCTTTTAACACAAATGTTTTTTGTCAGTTAGAATTTCTGAAGTGATCACACATGACCCCGGTAAGCAGAAAGTCTGTGCCTAAAAGATCACCTTGTGGGCATTGTCAAGGTCCTGCCGCATTTGGAGCTCAAAGACCTGAGATGCCTGAACGCGGTCGTGCCTTCCCGCATGGCAACAACTGCCAAAGTGCCCAGCTCTTGCAAGGGTTAAGCAGGAGCAGCTGATAGTAGCGTGCTTTTCTCTGAGACACTAGTTACTATGACACTTCTTCAGGCTTCCTGAAAGTTGCTGCTATCCCAGAAAAAAAGGTTCAAGTTTATATCTGGAATAAAAAATGGTGTCATGGCTGCCGCATTAAAGGGTACTTATCAGAGTCCAACGTTTGCCGCTTTCAGAGCCCTGCCAAGGACCTTCTCTGAGACAGTTTCACAAAGCTGAAAGTACTTAATGAGGCAACAGATATAACAGATTCAGAGTTGCTGTTGTTAAGTACCTTTACTGCAGTAGCGCTACCACGTGGTAACAGTGCTAGCAAAATGCTGTCCCGGGGATTCCTCACCAAAGGGTGAGGGTGCAGAGCTTACCAGAAGGGCGTCCCTGTCTTGGTGGAGGAGAAGGAGCACAGCCCATCAACTGCCTTCTCGAGGTCTCCAATCTCTTCTTTCTCCCCCACACTCTTTTCTAACTCTTCTCTCACTTGAGCTAACGCTATCCCTAACTCTTTTTCCTAATGCTAACACTTTTTCTACACCTTCCTCTTTCCCTTTATATCCTAACCTTGTCTGTTCCCTTCCCACAGTGACGTTTAGCATGATATGGGTGGAGAATCGAGTACTAGAGTCATATATATTTAGCGTATACTTCATTAAACTCATTATCATATCCAGGGATGTTAACTTTAATATTCATTTTACACATAATCAAGCAAAATGTTTCACCCTGGGTACTGTGGCCTTCAAGACTCTGTTCTGCCACCACAATTGGGCCGTCCTGCCACCACAAGACTCCTTCCTTCAGCAACCTCTCACACCAAGACTGCGGGTCTCCATCCCTAAAGCCTGTGTAAGAGATAATTGGGAGCACGCTGCTCAACTGCCCCCTTGCCCAAGGCCAGTGCTTATCAGTGACATTATTAGTGTTAGTCACTAGTAGTGACTATCAGCACCTTCAAAACCACAGTAACTCCAGCCATAAATATTAAGAGCCCTTGAGTGCCCTCCAGCTCAGTGTAGGGTAACCCACTGTCCCATGTAGAGTTTCATGGCATCAAAAGTCCTGTAAAATACAAAAGAGAAGATGCTTGATCATATGTGACTGATAGACGTTAAGTTCAAAAGTGGGTACTATTAATCCAGTGCTGATTCACTGGAGTTTTTCAGAGCAATCTTTTGCTTCCCAAGCATAAATGTTCTTTCGGGTTCTTAGCACCATTGCCATTGTCCCAAGATGAGGCATTTCAACCAGCGAGGGCTGGCCTGCATAAAAGCCAGTGGGGTGTTCCCCTGGTTTTACATCTGCTTTTGGTAGCACAGTTGTGGCAGAAGCATAAAAGGTTTCATCTTCGGACAACTGTCTCCCCTCCATCTATTTTTTAATTGACAGATGGTGTTAGACTGTTGTAGATGCCAGATTCATAGGTTTTAGCAAATCGCTAAATTTTGCCTACAAGATCAGAGAATCATAGAATCATAGAATATCCTGAGTTGGAAGGGACCCACAAGGATCATCGAGTCCAACTCCTGGCACCGCACAGGTCTACCCAAAAATTCAGACCGTATGACTAAGAGCACAGTCCAAATGATTTTTAAACTCCAACAGGCTTGGTGCAGTGACTACATCCCTGGGGAGCCTGTTCCAGTGCGTGACAACCCTCTCAGTGAAGAACCTCTTCCTGATATCCAGCCTGAACCATCCCCGTCGCAGCTTGACACCATTCCCGCAGGTCCTATCACTGGTCACTAAAGAGAACAGATTGGTGCCTGTGCCTCCGCTGCCCCTTGTGAGGAAATCACTGCTATCATTTAAACCTCAAAAATGACCCAAGCACCTCAGAACATGCATTTTTTGTCAATTCCTCCCTAAAGAAAGTTAAGGTTTATTTTATTTGCGAGTGGTGGGCCAGCCGCAGGGGTCCTGTTTTATAGGGCCTGCAGCAAAGGCGGGGCAGTGGTGGCCACTGTGACCTCAGCAAGCCTCTGTGATGGAGTGGCCCATGTGTGGCCAAAGGCGGCTGTGTTGGGGGCGGCCTGGAAGATGCCCTCACGTGGAAGAAGGAGGAGGGTTGGGGGGCTGAGGGCCCCTTTTCTGGGGCTGTCTCCCCTGGGCCATTTGGCTTGCCAGAGAGAAAGGCTGCCCCTCGGCCACAGGGACTGTCGCTATACTACCTGATAGAGTCCCTCTCCAGCTTGCTTTTAGGCCACTGTTATGGCTTAGGTTAGGTGCCAAAACTGCAGGACCTTGCAAATTGCAGCCTTATCTACCTTGTTCCACATGCTCCATGTGATGTTTTCCAGCTCAGGATCTAGCCTCTCATCACTTTAACACAGACTCATAGAATCATTCAGGTTGGAAAAGACCTCCAAGATCATCTGGTCCAACCATTCCCATACCACCAATGTCACCCACTGAACCATGTCCCTAAGCACCACGTCCAACCTTGCCTTGAACAACCCCAGGGACGGGGGCTACCAGGATCCCCAGTACCTTTTCTGCAAACATCACTTCCAGCCATCTGGCTTCCAGCATCTACTAGTACACGAGATTTCTCCTCTCCAGGTACAGGTCTCAGCACTTGTTTGGCAGGGTTTGGAATAGGAAAGTACTGTTGATGTTTTTCTGCAATTTGGATACCTTAACACTGCCTTCTGTAATAGGCAGAATTTCACCGATACCTTCCAGACAGGCATACCATGTACAGACTGTGCGTGTCTGGGTAGTGCTGCAGGTGGTACCGTACCCTTGTGGACCGCATCTAGGAGATGGCAAGGACACTAAACAATCGCGCTCTGTTCTCTTCTTATCTGTTTTGCATGCTTCACTACTCACACTAGGGACAGGGAGTCGTTTTCAAGATCTGAATATCTCATTTCAGTGTCATTGAAAGAGTGGGAGCGAGACTCTAGTAGTCTCTCCAGTTCTTCTGGTCCCTTTTGCCAGAGACCACAGCAAGAACCATGCTCACTGAATCACATTCCACGTGGATAGGTTTGGTTGGGTGTCAGAGACCTAGCTGTTGAATTAACCTCAGTTCTTTTATTAATAACTCTAATGCATCCTCTTGCTGTTTATCCCAGACCCATGATTTCCCTTTTCTGAGCACATTGTATAAGGGACAGACAATGATAGGAAAAACAGAGATAAGTTTATGCCAATAACCTAAAGCTCCTGAACTTGGTGTAACTCCTTTGTGCTAGAAGGACGCATGCTCTATTTTCACGCCCATGCACTATTTTCCTCATGGTGGCTGGAGGAATAGAAATGGCTCCTTTAATCCACCAGAATCCCAAGAACTTGAGCTCTTGACATTTTGACGGAGGAATGTCTAATCCCCATATTATCAATTTTTCTCATACAGCTTCTGTTGCATGTCTGACTCCCTCTGCATTTTTCCCTCCTATCAATATGTCATCAATGGATCAATATATTACGATGCCTGGCAGTCTGGGGCTTTCTGTTAAACCCTTTGCCAAGGCATTGTGAGCAATAGTAGGGGAGTATTTGTATTCCTGAGGCAGCCTGTTCGAAGGCATACTGTATCCCTTTCCAAGCAAGAATGAATTGAGCCTTATCACGTTCCTGGAGAAGAATCAAGGAAAACATGTAACATCTAAAGCTGCCATCCGTGGATGTGATGCTCTCTGAATTTGGGTTACCAATTCCACAATATTTGGCATAGTGGCAGTTAATGGTGCATTGTTGGCAATCAATCACCTGTAATCAGTCATAAGCCACCACTGTCCATTTGGCTTTTTCACTGGCCAAACAGGATAACTGTAAAGGGAATGTACACAAGCAATAATACCTCTTTTTTTTTTCCAAGTCTGGTACCACCCTGTCACTGCTCAAATGAGAAGCTGCTAGCACAGGGTACTGCTTTACGTTAGTAATTTTTGATGGGAGTAGAGGTATAGAAATCTCTAAAAAAAAATCTTAGATTTAGGTTTATATTCTTCAAACCACGTTATTTCCCATTCACTTCATCCCATGAAACACCAGACTGATCCATCAGGGAGTCAGTTCCCATGTTCTGCCACACAACATATCAAACCCTAAAATATTGGTATTAGCATCACTGACCAACACTTTAGTGTGGGTCAATTTCTTTTCACCTGGGAGCCACAAGGTGATTTTTGCTGTAGGGCATTCCTTTATAACTCCATCAATCCCTGTAAATTTTACCTTATGGCTATCCGCCTTTATATTTAGCTCTGTATTGAGTTTATGTGGCAAGGTTTTGGTAGCAGGACAGCTGCAGGGGTGGCTTCTGTGAGCAGAGCCCAGCAGCTGCCCCATGTCCCATCAGAGCCAGCTCCAGCCAGCTCCAAAAGGGACCTGCAGTTGGCCAGAGCCGAGCCAGGGTGTGATGCTGGTTGGGACAGCAGATTTAAAGAAGGGGAAAGAAAAACTGCTGTGTGACAGCAGCTGGGAGAGAGAGGAGAGAGAAGCAGCCCTGCAGCCCCCAGGTGAGTGCAGCAGGAGGGCAGGAGGTGCTCCAGGCAGGCAGCAGCAGTTCCCCTGCGGCCTGTGGAGAGGCCCCTGGTGGAGCAGGCTGTCCCCCTGCAGCCCATGGGTCCCACACGGAGCAGATCTCCACGCTGCAGCCCGTGGAGGAGCCCACGTGGAGCAGGTGGATGTGGCCTGGAGGAGGCTGCGGCCCATGGAGAGCCCCCGCAGGAGCAGGCCCCGGGCCGGAGCTGCAGCCCGTGGAGAGGAGCCCACGCAGGAGCAGGGGTCTGGGGGGAGCTGCCGCCCGTGGGGGACCCGTGCTGGAGCAGTTTGCTCCTGGGGGATGGATGGACCCCGTGGTACGGAGCCGTGTGGGAGCTGTTCTTGAAGAGCTGCTGCCTGTGGGCAGCCCCCGCAGGCTCAGTTCGGGCAGGACGGCATCCCGTGGGAGGGACCCCACGGGGAGCAGGGGCAGAGAGGGACCGTGAGGGAGCAGCAGAGACGAAGTGTCAGGGACTGACCGCAGCCCCCATTGCCCGTTCCCCTGCGCTGCTTGGGGGACGACATAGAAGAGGGTGGATGGAGGGGAAGGTGGTTTTGTTTTTCTTTCAGTTCTCACTGCACTAGTCCACTAGTGATAGGCAATAAATTATATTAATCTCCTTATGCTGAGTCTGTTTTACCCATGATGATAATTGTTGAGTGATCTCCCTGTCCTTATCTCAGCCCCTGAGCCATTTTCATCCTATTTTTTCCCCATTTTTCTTCGAGAAGGGGGAGTGAGAGAGCGGTTGTGGTGGAGTTCATCTCTCTAGCAGGGTAAAACCACCACAGGCCACACATGGAAAAGAGGGAAAAGTGTTTCCAAATGTTTTGCTGAACATGGAAGATATTTTTTTAAAGTCTAGCATTTCAAGTCAAAATCCTCTGAGGCAGAATTTCTGACCTTCACTATCTTTAACTCTTCTTTTCCATATGAACCTGTGCCACTGCCAGAATGCTAAGCAGTCATTTGAAATGTATCATCAACACACCATTTTATCTAAAAAGATACTTGCTGTGCATCTAGAAACTTTGTGTTGAAATGGGTGCAACTTCAGTGCAAATACTGAACAAATCATAGGATACTACCTGAGCAAATACCACTGAGGTGTTACAGAAAATAGCATATCAGCATATTTAAGAAATAAAACCAAAAAGCACTTGAAACTCTGTCAAAAATATATAAAATAATTCCTTTCAAAAATATATAAAAGAAACATATGTCTACACTACCAAGTAATATCATGCAATAGGCGTGGATCTTTAGAGTGAAGCAACTGATTTTGAGGACTTTGACTCCATGCTAAACATGTTTTTGTTGTTTTTTTTTTTTTTTTTTACCTTACGATTATCTCTTGTTTGATTCTGTAGGCCTGATTACCCATTGGCAGCTGGTACACACTTCTGATTTAGTTTCCCTCAAAAGGAATCCAATTCATGTGCTCAGGGACCACTCTGTAGTGTAAAACGATGTGCAGTAAGAAGGGATAATCAGAAGGTTTGCTTCAAAAACTTGCTCCTGATCCAAAATAAAATGTTAATGTTAACCCCAGAAGACTTACAGTCAAGGTCCTGGAGCAACTCTCTTGGGAGGTAACCTAAATAAATAGCTTCTCCATAAGCATTCACTATGCCATTTTGTGTCTTCTAAGTTCTCATTATGTTTTTTCAGCTACCAAGGAGGCTGTAACCATGACGAGAAAAGAAATGCTTATTTTGCTCACCTATTATTGTTGCCTTAGGCAGCCCTATCTTCCCGTATCCAACTGCCTTTGTCTCAAAATCTAAGAATAAGACAGACCTTCAGGTCAACAGCTGACATCTTCGTATAGTGTCTGTGGAGTGCTGACAGAATCAGATTCTGACCTGTGACTGTGGTATACAGATGTATTGATAAAACATAACAAATAACAAAGCCATCCCAGAATCCAACATACTGCATGTGAGTCACTCTTTCAAAAAATAAACCAGGTTATTCGCACCCTCCTTAATCTTGCATGTACGAACTTTTTTAAAAGTGAAGTTATAGCCAAAAATGACTTCTCACACAGAAATACGTTATCATGTAGTCTGTCTTGCCTCCCTAAGTCTCAGCAAAAAAAAAAGAGGTCCTTTTAAAGAAAGAGGGCAGAGGTGTGGTGTTCACTGTCTTCGCTGCAGGATTGTCCCACAATGTACCTCACTGCAGGAACTAAAAGGAAAACACAAAACAATAAGTCCAAACGTTAGCATTCTCAGCATGTGGCTAGAAACTTGAGCTAGGATTAGCAGTCAGCAGTTTTGAATCCCTAAATTACTCTGGCCAAGTCACTTAGGCCCTGTTTACATTATATTTCCAGCTGTATGGAAATATGAAAGCTCGGATTTTTCTAAAGCCTCCAGTGTTAGGGATTTCCTCAGTTGATGGATGCGTAGCGTCCGACACCTCTTAGAGTGGCTTTCTGCAGTATCTCAAATCACAAGGCGCTTTTAAAATTCAGGCTTTATTTAATTTCACCCAGTTGTGCTGCCTCTCAGCAAAGCATTGATTTTGTTAAATCTTTTTTTTTTCTTGAAATAAAAAAAAAGAAAGAAAGAAAAAAAAAATACTCTGTGGAGAATATTTTAAATGCATGTCAAGTAAGGTCTCAGCAGTGTCCCATGATACTGAGAGTCCCTGTACTCATATTTGGCTCAGTTGTCTCCCACTTAAGTCCTAGTTATATATCCCATTTATAGCTGTAACTAAGCAGAAAATGTAAAGCTTTCCTTCCACGCTAGAAAAATGAAAGCACGTGAGTGGAGTTTTCACCTTTCTCAGTTTCCTCATCTGCAGAAGATGGACAAGTGGCAGAGAGACTGCACTGCTGGCTGCTGAGGGAGCTGAACACTCCAGTCACTGCAGTGATGCAGCAATGACTGCTGACATTTCTGACTTGCATGGTCTATGTGCACAACCTCACAACCGATATAAAACATCTAAAACCAGGGCCTGAATGGAGCCATCTCTTCTCTTGCCCTTGTCCATGTGCTCCCCGCTGTGCCAGGGTCAGAGAAAATCAGCTCTGCTTAAAAAAGGAAAAAATCATCTAGACTGGGGACCTGATTCAGCACCCCATTGTCCACGTGAATGTTAGTGCTGACACAATGTCAGGCCTACCGAGAGGGGAGATCAGGCCTACTTCTTGCAGCTTTATTATGTACTTAGGTTGGTTTCAGCTGTTTCCAAAAGCATGCTCTGAACTGTAATGCAAAATGCATTAACAGCGTGACGAACTCTGAACCGGCCTGCAGGGGATACAAGGGATATAAGTCCTGCTAACTGGAGGACGTGTTCAGGTACAGTTCTGACCTGACAGGGCAGTGCTGCTGCATTCGTTTTCTCCCATTTTGGAACGTGTGGCTATGCTGCTTTAGCTGCAGACACCACCAGGAGTAACTAGTTCAGTAAACAGCAGCAAAACATATGTACTGGATACCCCTAGGATGCCTGGGTACCCAGCAGTTTTGGAATTGACTCCAGAAATGCAAACAGGCACCAACCCAGGCTCAGCAGATCTGCTATTTGCGACTCCTCCCTTCCCTTATGTGATGTCCCTAACACACTGAATTACTAGTTAATCTGGCCACGACCCCTGCCTCCCAAAGCACAAAGCTGTACGGCCATCTAACACGCCGCCTACCCATTATTGTATACTCTGTGCAGTGCTGAGGTCCTCAGCATTCAAAACCCTTGGAAAGAGAAAAAAAATATAAAATTCAAGGTCTTCAGAGCTTCTGAAGACTGCACCTGCGGGTGATCTGCCAGAACAACCGAGCAAATCAAACAGAACAAACAAAAATCTTCCTTGCCACAGAAGGTGATCAGCGAGCTAAAACAGCTTGGCACAGTTCCTGTCTCAGTGGACTCACCTCTGAGATACCCAGAACCTTGAAGATAATGCCATTATTAATTGCTTCAAGTCTCAGAAGGATGAGAGTGAAGAACAAAGAAAGGAACCATATGGTGACCTCACAGAAGTCTCTGAAAAAGGAGGCCAGGGAGCCCAGGTAGGGAGAGATATTCCCAGAGATTAGAAGGAACGTGCAGAGATCGCTTTCCTCCATTGAATACTGCAGAAGCCCTCGAGTGGAGGATGAGGAGGAAGCGGATGATGATAAACATCTCCCCTCCGCCTTCTTTGGCACCTCCAGTCACGGAAGGTTTACGCTTTCCTGCACTTCACTCTGCTTCAGTGCATTGTGGAGAGCAGCAGTTTGCCTTCACTCCTTCCAATATAACTGCAAACGGCAGCTTCTGGATTAGTCTCCCCTGAGTCCTGCGACCCAGACATAGGCTTGGAACTAACCCACCCCTGCTCCCCAGGTGCCTCTGAGATCAGAAGGGGAAAGGCCAAGGCTACAAGTGATGAGGAACTTCGCTGTGCTGAGCCAAATGCTGCAAGCTTCAGAAGACAGATGTGTCCCTCCATTTATTGCAAATCCCCACATTTGCACTCATTTAAGCGTCTGTACTTTTAGGAAAATAAATTGGTTTTGTACAAATTCACACATCTGTTACTTCTATCTAAAAGCCAAAGCATATTGTGCAGAGCAAAATATTCTCTTCCTTGTCTTCTAATACCCCTACAGGTCTACAAACTCTGCTTATGAGCAGTCATCTGTGCAGATCAGCAGGCAGCAGAATTACAACAGACTATGCAACAAAAACACACCCTTTTGGAAATGCATTGCATGCAAAACAGCGCATAGTGCAGTTAGTTTCACAAGATGACATGTTAAAAACTACTGACATATTCCCCTGCTCCTCAGTAATTCAATCAGTTCCACTGCTCCGTGTAAAAATAATACAAGTGTACCAGGCCACTTACGTAAGTGTCTGTGTCTCTAGGAATTTACCTGTCACTCTAGATAGCATCATTAAAGAATGTACAGAAAATGCAAAGCAAATTCTGCAGAGCACAGAAATAGCCCAGCAAGCCTACATGTCACAGGAACACTGCCATGTCCATGGCAAACAACAAAAAAGTGTTCAGCAGGGTTGGATTTATAAGTCTAGGCTTTGTACCATGTTAATGGTATTTTGGGGTAGTGGGGTAAAGAAGGGAGACTTGCTATATGAGAAGAAGCTCTGTTTGTGTTTGTTACTTCCAGCATACACGTATTCTACACCAAAGGTATAACATTAGGTAAAAAGGTAAAAGGTCTATTCCCGAATACTGAAGGAATGCACAAGACGGGCAGAGGACTCCTTCTCGTTTGCAGCACGAACTTCAATACAATCTACAAAAATCCATTGGAAGTGTGAAAACAGTGCCAGTTATCCAAAGCGTGCAGCCCAGGAGTTCCTCCTGCAGTATCCTGATACTTGGGAACAACCCCACCTAGAAGCTGCAAGTGGACTATTGGTCTCCAGTGCTGGATGTAATCTCAGAGTCGTGCCTTCCCCTTAATACAGATGTTCCTACAAACGTACTTTTTCCGTTGTAAAGCAAAAGCTATCGTTTGCACATGGCTATGCAGGGTATGTATGCTGCATATCAGGACGAAACACAGCCAGGCCCATTTAGAAGTGAAGTGCCAGAAACATGCTGTCACTAGACAGATCCCAAACTTCACGTCACAGACAGAGAACAAGTCCAAGTCACTGCTGCAGCTCAAGATCTTCTGTGATGGCTGGGTATTGATGAGATTTGATGAGATTTTTTAAAAGAGGAGATAATACCTGTTGGGTAAATACAAAGAAATACTGGACGAGCAATGGGAAAAAGAATGCCATCACATTTCAGGAAATTCTGAACAGAAGTTTGCATCAATTAATCTGCGGTGTCCTTTTCTGATTGGCATGTTTGATGAAAATGATGCTTTATTCCAAACAGGCTCCCAAGACTATGCAGTGGTAGCAAATATATTTGAAAATAATAAGTTACGGGGCTGCTACTTTACTTTTCCAATGACTATTTTGAGGTTTTGTACAAGCCCACTTCTCGTTAACCAATTTTCTAACTGAGATAGTTATTCACAGCAAGGCCTACACCTACTTGCTAAGTTGTTGCTATGAACATCCATCAGCTCCGCATAATGTATAAGAGACATAAGCACCAGCAAGCCAGCTCATTCTTTGCAGACTAATAAATCAGCACACGTCTCCAAGCTGAAAATTAATAAGTGCAGATAATTCTCTGTAAGTGTATCTGGCAATTTGAATCACGATGCAGCACATACAGTTGAGGATGCAGAAGACAGATTCTTTTTTTACTGGAATGAAAATGCAGTATTTCACGCTTAGGCTTGAAAGGAGTATAGCTTAATAAAATAAAGCTTATGATTCAAGTCACTGTTTTACTTCAAAACTAATTTATCGTACCTTTTACACATACTGCATATGATGAACAATGGCCTTGGATAATTACTTTCCTCACAAAGTGAGGGATCAAAGGATATGTTTTAGATGTGTGGCCACAGATACAACCGTGCTGATGAATTGCAAATAACCAGCTTGAGAGCTGGTGATGTGTATTCTTTGATAGCTGTACAGTTTATAAACTGTCTTTTCCATGACTGTCTCAATGTGAGAAAAGCACTAGGATTTTGGTGTTGAGTGGGTTTAAATTAAAAGTAAATTTGGCTGTGTGCAAATATAATTGCTAACAAGGAAAAGAGAACTGCACAGGTCACTTTTGATATATAGGTGTGGCAGACTTTGTTCATCAAAACTAGCACTGCTCTTTGCAGCCCATTAGAATCCACCTTGGTTTGCAGATCCTAAACAGAGCCTATAAAAATTGTGGAGGGCTAAGGAGCAATTCCTCTCTAAATCTATAATTCAGCTAAGCCTTACACGACATCATTGAAAGACAATTTTGTTTACGGTTCCAAACACAAATCACATTTTTCCCACCACATTCCAGGTAAGGTGTGGCAGAAAGTACTGCTATCCACAGCAAAAGGCACAGACAGCATCCCACCCAACACTCATGTGGGGTTGATCCTTCAAGGAGCCCTGTAATCACACTTCAGTGAGAGCTAACAGAGGTCACTCGCAGCCAGGAAGCCCAACAGAGATTTCCTTTATCCCGTATCTGCGTTTTAAGTGATCAACACTCTGCAACAACACACAGACTCTGAAAGGCTCAGTCTTCACTCTAACATTTTAGGAAGGCCTCGGCACTTTGTAGGATTAGACACATACTTGGCAGCAAATACCAAAACAACGAGTAAGCGTTGCCAAAGTCAAGCTGGTAACACATCTTGCATGATCAAGGCTCTGTGTCTGCGCTAACACATTCACCCATGCACTCCTATCTAGCAGATTAGTTTACAGCTTCCAGTTAACAACATTTACATTTTGAATATGCTATGCATGGTTTTAATTCCAGTTTCTGCAGGTATAAGAGGAAGACCAGTACACAGTTATTTAGCTTTTTCACCTGAAGATTTCTCTTTTTCGACACCCCGGCCAAAAAGGCAGCGGTTCCTCACAGAAGGCTTCCTGTTGGGGAGGCTGGCTGCCTACCTCTGACTTCTTCCCCAATTCCCGTGCTGCAACCTCTGGCTGCTATTCCCAGCCTCGGTGCTCGCCGGCCTCCCCTAGGCATAAACATTTCCCATAACTGGGTTCCTTGTTTGAAGGACTGGAGCCCAGACGGTGGAAGGCTCAGCCCACGAAGACTGTCTTCACGGAGGGAAATTAAAAAATGCTGCTTCTTATTTGCCCATTTCCCCTTCTCCTGCTGCTGTCTCCGGTGGAGCACAGCGAGCTGCACTACAAAGCTGATTTCAGTCGTGTGACTGTAAGACATACAATGGAAGAAAACCCGTGCAGCCTGGTGGCAACACGTCCCTTTGAATCCTCAGGGTGAGTTAGGATAACCTAGCTTGGTTCCCGACTGCCTCCATTTCCATCATTCAGCTGGAAAGTGTTATTATCTCTCTGGTTAAGGGTGACACCTATGGCAAGCACCGTTGATTCAAGCTGAATAGAAAGCAGTTAAATTAAATAGTCTTTTGGTTAGTAGCAGCCGAAACAAGAGGAGAGAACAGAACGGCTGTGTGGGCACCGCGGCAAAACCACAATTTTGACTTGTATGCGACAGCTTGAAAGAAGCTGTGCCACCACGGCAGTCCGACAGCACTACTGCCCCCATTTAAACAACAGAAGGACTTAAAACTTCTGTAACGCCGAGTGACAACGGCACCGCCGGCTCCGCCACACGCCCCCTGCCGCTCCCCGCAGCCCGGTGTCACCGCGGTGCCCCCTGCCGCCCGCAGCCCCGCACGGCAGCCTGCAGCCGGCTTCGTGCCCGGAAGGTTTGCCTCTGCTCTTGCCGAGATCGTTTTTTAAACTAATGTTAATTTTTTTTTTTCCTTTCAATTCTAAGCCGTTGGGATTCCTGATTGTTGGAAAGCGGCTTTTACATTTTTTGGTAGAAAGAGTGCGCTTGTTTTCATCGTCCTCTCGTCGACAGCACTGCCCCTCCTTCCTGAATTTACCCGCAGTCCCGTTCATGAAAACTTATAAATGTGACAATAAATAACAACACCGCTCCTGTCCCCCAGCGTCAACGTCCTGCGTGCAAGGGCTGAGGCCACACGAGGTAAAACTGCCGCAGAGTGCCAGTAACGAGTAGGAGAGCTCAGAGGGGGGCCATGGCATGGCATCATGCTTGCTTTTCACCCACACCCGGGCGTCTCAGGGGTGTCATTTAGCACCTCTGCCAGCCTGATTTTATATATTTTTTTTAACTTATCCCCCGCGAGGAATTTGAGCGCAAGTCAAACTTGGGTCACAAGAATTTGAGTCACGTTCATTAACAACAACAACAAAAAAAAAATTAAAAGCCCTTAGCCAACACCGTCGGTGGATCTGTTTTCATTTATTTAAAGCCGCACAGTTTTTATTTAAAGCCCCACCTCCGTCCCCCTCAGCCCTCCCCTCACAGCGCCACGGGCGCCGTTGGCGCCTCCCGCGCCCCGTTGGCTGAGGTGCCCGGGCGGCGGCGGCGCATGCGCGGGGTGGCAGCGGGCGGGCGGCGGCGGGAGCCGCGCGGGCTCCTCCATCGCCACCCTCCCCATCCGCTCCCCGGGCGACCGTTAACGGCCGCCAGCCCAAAATGGCGGGCAAGGAAGGTAGGGGCCGGGCGGGCGGGGGGCACGGGCGGCATCCCTGAGGAGATTGGGGAGGGGGGGGGAGGCTGCCGGCCCCCGGCTCAGCCCCTGCCTCCTCTCCCCCCGCTCGTAGCGCTGGAGGACACGGTGGAGGAGCGCGTCATCAGCGAGGAGTACAAGATCTGGAAGAAGAACACGCCGTTCCTGTACGACCTGGTGATGACACACGCGCTCGAGTGGCCCAGCCTCACCGTGCAGTGGCTGCCTGACGTGACCAGGTGAGGGGACGGGGCGCTGAGACCCCCCGCAAGGCGCCCGGCCCTGGGGTTGTTTGTTTGCCCTGCGGCTTCTGGCGCCGTTAGCCGTGCCTGCCCGAGGGTAAAACCGCCGGAGGTTTGGTAAAAAAACAACCATCGCTTGCTTTGGACTCCTCCTTGGGAGCCTGTCGTAGTTTATTGTGTTTACAGGGGTCAAGACCCTTTGGGTATGCGGAAGCTTTGAGGAAGAAAGTCATAATTTGATACTCTAGGGAATGCTGTCTTAGCAAAACTAAAGACCTCTAGAGGTGTGAGGGGATAAATCTTTACCACTTTATGGATAGGAGACAACAGTCTTCTATAGCGAATTCTCCTCAGAAAATGAAGAAACAAACTCAACTTCTTGAAGATTGTTTTTCTTAATTTGCACCACAAATTATTCTGTAGAAGCCGTATCATCTGTCTCTGTTTTCTTGTTTGTTTTGTTGTTGTTGTTCCCAGTTTGAGCTTATTTAAGGGGTTATTGTTCTAGTAAGGCTGATGTTTGTGCCTGGCTTGCTGTTACTTCTGGTATTTTAATTTTCCCATTTTTCCACCTCCCTCTGAAAGTCGTATGCTCGCCAGTTAATTTCTTAAAGAGTTTTGGAGATGAACATAGATTCTGTTCGTGCATCAGCTAGTACAGAGTTTCAGTTGTCAAAGTACCCACTCAGGACTCCAGCTGCTGTAAACTGGATACAGCCAAGTTTTCAATTATCTTACATGTAAAGTTCGTGGGATAGTTGGAGAATGGTCACTTCCCACTCTAAAATTCCACTTTACATAAATGATGTTTTACTTAGTGGCTAGATAACCAGTTTTGCATACCAGAATGTTTGGGGGAAGATGTTAAGAGATGCGAGCTAACTAGTCATGGCGTGGAGAAAATGGAGTGGGGATTTGAGGGTGTGGAGCCCTTATGAGGAACACTTCTGCTTGCCTCGTGTTTTGCAGATTGACTTAATGTTCAGTTTAAAACCTGGTATTTCCAATTATCCAGTGTCAAAATATGTAAGCCATTTAAGGCAAGGACTGTCTCTTTGTATGGCACCTGACATGATGGGACACCTGTTCCTGATGCAAGTAAGTGTGCGTGCATTCTGTGTGCATTTCTTCTTTGCTGTCAAAATGTATGTATTGCATTACACCGCCTTGGAAGCGGTGTAACAATACCTACGGTGGTTTATGATTGCTTAAATGACTCCTGCTTGCTTGGATTCAGAAAGCCTAATTGTTTTTTTTTTTTGCTTTCAAGATTGCAGAAGCTGCTTGTTCTTGACTGTTCAAATCTTTCCTTTCAGAAACAAATGACACTGCTCCTCCAGCCTCTTACTGATTACCAAATATTGCATTTAACTGCCAGAAGAGTTTGATTCTGGTTAGGCAGGTTTAGTTTAAAAACAAGCATCTGAAAACTCTAATAAAATAGTAACCAGTAAAAGCTTATAAAAGAAGTAACTAAAATATGTTGCCACTTTTCTCAGTATGTGTGTCTTATAGAACGTAGCATCAATGGCTTTCTAAATCAATACTGTGCAATTGCTAGGAGAATTAAAGATAGAAATACGTATTAGTATCGCCCTGTAGCTACTGTGCAAATTTCAGTTGTCCCATTCAAGTAACAGTGGCAGTTCTTACTGACTTGTATTGTCACGCTGGGCTAGCTGGCTGTATCACTGGATTGCCTGTGTCAGAGTCCACTCTACTGCACAAGTCTGTTGTGACAAAGTAAAGGATCTCTTACGTGAGTCTGTCTTTTTTTAGCTCCCCGAAGAAGTTTGGATCTTGAGTGCTATTGATGCTAGCTCTCTAGATTCCAGAACTAAGCATGTAACTTTATTCCATTAATTTATTATTCCAAACAGGCCAGAAGGAAAGGATTACGCGCTGCACTGGCTGGTTTTGGGAACACACACCTCTGACGAACAGAACCACCTGGTTGTTGCAAGAGTCCAGATTCCCAACGATGATCAGTTTGATGCTTCTCAATATGACAGTGAGAAAGGAGGTGGGCAGTGCATGAGTTCTTAAATTGTGCTTTAGCAATAAGAGCATTAATAACTGTCCTGACAAATGGTATTCTAACTTCCTGTTAAATACTAAAGCTGGTGATTCCTTACCAGTTCAAACTAATTGTAGATCGTTAGCGGCAAGTAAAAAGAGGGAACTTATTATTTTGGAAGAATTTATCTGATGCTATGATATGCAATCCCTACTAGCATTTCTGCCCACTTTAGTGTCTGTTAGAAGTATATTAGTTTTCATCATAACAAACAAAGCTCTGGAAGAGTTTGTGTCAGAGAGGATTCAACGTACCTAAACTGTCAGTAGTGTTGTGCCATGTGCTGCGTGTCTTTCATAGGCTTTCCTGTATTGTTATGTTGGGATTCTTACGCTGGTTCTTGAGGTGGGAGAGAAGCCTGAAATGCTCTTGAACCCATTTTAAATAGTAGATATGATCAACTGACTTTTTTTATGACAAATGTAGAGTTTGGTGGCTTTGGATCTGTGACTGGCAAAATTGAAACGGAGATTAAAATTAACCATGAAGGTGAAGTAAACCGTGCTCGTTACATGCCGCAGAATCCCTGCATCATTGCTACAAAAACGCCGTCTGCTGATGTGTTGGTGTTTGACTACGCTAAACATCCTTCAAAACCAGGTGGGTCAGACTCCTTGAAGTTAAGCAAAATGCCTTGTATTTAACTGTAACTGGGAGGAGAGGTGGTGGGCTCTGCAATCAGAATATGAAGCCTCAGATCTTCAGTGATTGTAAACATCTGGTTATGCTTAATGCCCTCAGTCTCCAGAGCTGCACTCTACTGTGAGGCTGATGCATAAAATATGATTATTGTGACAGAAACAGTGATAAAGATGCTCTCGTGGATTGATGTACAAGAAAAAGTAAATGAAGGGAATTTCCTCTCTTTCAGACCCAAGTGGAGAGTGTAATCCAGACCTTAGATTAAGAGGGCACCAGAAAGAAGGCTATGGTTTGTCATGGAACTCAAATTTGAGTGGACATCTTCTCAGTGCATCAGATGATCATGTAAAAAACACATCATTTCCCCTTTTAAAAAAAAATAAATGTATGCTGTAACAGATAATTAGGAAAAAGCTGGCTGAGTGTAACTTTGTTATGTAGGAAAGCTCTAATGTGTTATATTTCTGAAGGATGTTGGTTGACTTTTGGCTGTAATCAACAACCAGTTCTTTGTAATAGTCTGGGTGAAGCGAGAAGAGAATGTTCTTACAGTTTTCTGCTGGAAGAAACTGGTGTGCAGCAGCCCTCTAAATTGACTTGGATCTGAGGCCGTAAAGTAGCGTGAAACTCCGATCCACTGCACTAACAGCTAACAACTTTTTTTGTGAGCTTTATAAGTAAATCACAAGGTGCTGAAATAGGGATGCTTTTTGTAAATTGCCGTTGTGACCTCAGAAATAATCTTTGGGCCTTGAACTTGCAGAAAACTGATTGATAACTCAGTTGACTTCCCATTTATGGCATACTAAATGTTTCTTTTAAAAAACAAAGTACTGTTTCAAGAGTGTCATCTCTGTTTATACATAGAATGTGATCCTTTTTTTAAAGGTAACACAGTTAAAGCCCAGATGACAATACAACATGGTTCTTATTTACAGACTGTGTGTTTATGGGATATAAGCGCTGGACCAAAAGAAGGCAAAATCGTTGATGCCAAAGCAATCTTTACTGGGCATTCTGCAGTAGTAGAAGATGTGGCATGGCATCTGCTCCACGAATCTCTGTTTGGATCTGTGGCTGATGATCAGAAGCTTATGATGTAAGTTTGGGTTAAAGCAGTGTCTGGGTAGTACCTGCTGTGTGCTCTCAGTGTACCAGTCTAGAGCACTTGAATTGTTAATAAAAAATAAAAATAAATCTGCAATCATCTGATGCAGCTTTCCAGTGCAATCAACAATAATAGTGCTTCAAATTCTCCGAAATCTGCATGTCATTTGAAAATAGTTGTAATTAATACGAATATCAGCTTCCTGATGAGAACTGCTTGTGTACAACAGGCAAAAATCCTGAAAGGTTTTGAAATAAAAACTGTAGCTTCAGTCTACTTTCAGTAAAGTAGTCTCTTAAACTAACGTGTAGTGTAGTTTAAAAAAAAACTGTGAAAACTTAATTCTTGTTCTTTCTTACTTCCTCCTCCTCCAAACCCCTGACTGTGACAGTTGGGACACAAGGTCTAACACAACCTCGAAGCCAAGTCACTCTGTAGATGCTCATACAGCTGAGGTCAACTGCCTGTCCTTCAATCCATACAGCGAGTTCATCTTAGCAACTGGTTCAGCTGACAAGGTTTTTACTTGTTTACTTTAAATCTGTTCATATTCTTAAGTGATATTTCTAAAGCCATTATAGGAAAAATAATGTATTTTCCTTCTCCCAGACGGTGGCTCTATGGGATCTTCGAAACTTAAAATTGAAACTCCATTCTTTTGAGTCTCATAAGGATGAAATTTTTCAGGTGGGTAAACTTTTTCCGCAGCCCGTAAGAAAGTATAAATTAGTGACTGGGACAAGAACGTAGATTTTCATCTGGTGACCAAGCACAATGAATTCAGTGCTTAAAATTAAGCACTGAATTTTGGTTCAATTAATGCAGATTACTACGTAGTTTCTTTCAATGTTTGACAATGAAGCAAGTAGTCAACAACTTACTGCTGTAAAGATATTGGGAGCATGTAACTACCCTCAGTAAAGGTAGAAGCTTTCTCTAAGATGTCTTGCTGTGGAGAGAGCTTAGGTTCATGTCTGATGTTGTGAACTCTGTCTTTTTAGTAGTGTCCAAGTAGCAATGAATTTTAGGCAATTAAGTTTCATCATAGTGCAAATCTGTAACAAATAATGTTGGTTTCTCAGTTTGAGAAATCAAGACTAAGGCAATCTATTTGTGCTATAAAATGTCAGATGTACTGGAAAAAACTACTGTATTGAGTCTAGCTGTTGAGAATTAGCGGTCAGGTGGTGTTTATTCAGGCTATCATTAGAAATCAGTAATTGTGCTACAGTCAGGTTCTCTCTTTCAATAGGTTCACTGGTCTCCTCATAACGAAACAATCCTTGCTTCAAGTGGTACTGATCGTCGGCTTAATGTGTGGGATCTAAGGTGAAGAACAATTCCTTTCATTTGGTGTTTATGGACAAATGCTTTTTTTTTTAAAAAAAAAAAAAGCCTTCAGACCTGCTTTATTTGGTAGACTTTATTTGTACTGTTTTCTAGCCTTCCTTGCTTGCTTAACTCAGGCCTAGCCGTTCAGGCATACAGCAGAAGCAGCACAGTATTCCGAACATTACTTTTCTGTGAGGATTTCTGGCAGATAAAATTGTTTTCTGCTGTCTTTAGTGATTTCTGCCTCAGTGTGCTTCACAAGTTAAATTTTATTTCAGTACTGAAAATACTGAAAACACAAAACGGTTTGTTTTGTATCTGTGGCTTGTAACTTTTTGACAGTGAGGGAAACAAAAAGCAATAGCAAATTTTGGAAACAAAGGCTAGGAACTGGTAAGTTAAATTGATATGGGTTGCAATTTTGATTGTTAATAAAAGGTATAAACTACTTTCTTGCAGTAAAATTGGAGAAGAGCAGTCCGCAGAGGATGCAGAAGATGGGCCTCCTGAACTCTTGGTATGCTTTTGTTCAGGTTTCAACTGCTGACAAGCTATATGGCAGTATGATGCCTTATGACTGCTACTAAAACTGCAGCAATTCTTGCACCTTCTCACTTAGCCAGCTTTTAATCCTTTGTTGTAATTTGCAGTGGCTTCTTCTGTTCAGTTCTAAAGACAGTGATTTTCAACGCTGCACTAGACGTCATTTACACATCTTCACTTTTGATCATTCTTAGTTTGGCCATGTGCTCGTCAGAAGCTGTCAGTGCTCTCACAACTAAAAGTGTGTAAAGCCATGGCCTGAGACTGCTTATCTTGCCTTAGGCCAAGTAGGTCCTATGTAGCTAACTTTAATGATAAAAATAAAGGAAGTCCAAAGCTTAGGTTTTGTTTTTGTCTCCTCAGGAAATAAGCTACTAAAAATGCTTATACCTCGTTTTCTCTATTTCCTGTGTAAACTGAACAAGTGCTAGTATAATTAGATGAGAAAGTGGTTATAAAATGTGGCTGGCTTTCATGGCCCAATCTTGAGTGAAGTTGCACCTTTTCAGGGACGTCTTTCAGCTGTTGCTATAACATGAACTGCCGTCTTAAATGCTGCCTCAGCAATTGCATCCATGTCCATAAGCAATGAATAAAATGTGTTATTTCACACACACCTTCTTTACATCTGTATTGTGAACCTCTAGCAGCAACCTTTTCATCTTTGTGCAGTCGTCAGCATAACAAATTCAACTTCTGAATCTGGTTTGTAACAGATTTTTCGCTAGAGATGAAATGTCTTGCTGAATGGCTTGTGTTCTTTGCTCATTTTTTTGTTTTTGCTTTTAACAGTTTATTCATGGAGGACACACTGCCAAAATTTCAGACTTCAGTTGGAATCCTAATGAGCCTTGGGTGATCTGCTCTGTATCGGAGGACAACATAATGCAGATATGGCAAATGGTGAGTGTCAGAACAGCTCATGAGTTCCTCTGAAGCTTGTTGCATAAAGCAAACTGAAATGGCGTGTTCTTCCTAGAACAGCTTGCGCCTTCAGTGACTGAAAGCAGTCTTTCCTCTGTATTTCTCACACTATTTGATTGGAGAGTAAGACTTTCAAAAGAAAAAGAGTAAAACACCCTGATTAAATGCAACATATCTAATTCTTGACCCTGAGACTTAGGTACTAGTTCATGTTAATATTTGTGGCAGTTGGGAACTTATATCTGATACTAGCCAAGACTTGACTTTTTTTTTGCCTGTTGGCTGAAGACTGACCCAAGATGCCTCTTAACTCTCCAGTTAGTTCATAGCATTTTACATTACAAGGTAACCGATCCTATAAAAATGGAATAAAATCACTTTGCAATAACAGAAGTCCCATCTTTAACCAAAAACATTTATCAGACTTAAAGTTGTGTCACAGGTCAGCCTTTCAGTTAGCTTTAATACCTGTTCTTCAGTTTATTTTGTGTGTTCAGGCTGAGGTTGAAGTATGCCCAAAGAAAGAAATGTTCGTGTTAAGGAATTGAATGGCTAAGGCTTATCCTACTGAAATAAAATAACGTGGGAGAGCAACTGCTGAAGTCTGGCCACTGTATGCGTGTTCCGGAGTTTGGCTGCCCTTTAAGAAAAGGCAGGGAGAGGTCCCCTTAAGAAGGGGGCGATCTCCATATCTTCTGGGTATTATCATGTGTGTTTATTTATATGTTAAGTGTAGAGGTTTGCTTAAAAACAGTTGTGTCTACCACTTGTAATGTAATGTTTTGTGTCTTTAGGCAGAAAACATTTACAATGACGAAGAACCAGATATAGCAGCAGCAGAACTGGAAGGTCAAGGGACGTAACTTCTCTTCCTTAAGGAAGTACTGGGTGTGACATAGTAATATAATTTGACTACTGTATAAATTGAAGGGGGAAAAAAAAGTAGAAGCATTACATCAAAGCAAGAATATCCTTAATTGGGCACAGAAAGGTTGTATAGTCAAGTTGTCATGGGATACCCTTGGTTATTTGGGCACTTGGAGCGATTGTATACTGTACAGCAGTTAGCTTTTAGGGAAAATGAGAGTGAATACCCGTGTCTATATTTTTAAACAAACTTAGTGGGTTCCTGTAAATAAAACAGTTACGTCTTCACTTTTCCCACAATGAAATTGCAAAAAACACAAGTTTTTATTAATATGTAAAAAGAGCTTTTCACTTTTACATAACACTTTTGGATTGGCTTTGCATAAATAAAATTTATTAAGTAAAATGTGTTTAATTATTGTCTTTTAACGTGAGGTAAACGTCTTCTTGCCTGAATATAAGACCTCATAATAGAAAATAGTCTCATTTACTTTCGGTAATAAAGGTATATAAATCTCATAACTAGAGGTCTGGGGCCACGAGGTGTGTTGTTGATGCCGGAGACATGGAATAGGTAACTATATATTTATATTCTTAAGGGAGATTTAAAGGAGTAGGAGTTTTGATGTAACTTTTCGTGGTCTGCATGGGAATACTGTAGCCTGGATGCTTCCTAGGTCTAGTAGCTTTGTTACATTCCATTAAAAGCATCGATGCTTGGAAGCAGGGTGGGAAGGAACAAAATACGGATTCAACAAGTGACAGAATTAATTCTCATGAGACAGTTGGGTGCTAGTGCCGTACTATTGATTAATGGTCAGCCAAAGCTCGCCCTCTTTGTGATAAATATGACAGCTGGAACTTGCCTAGACAGCTGTGGTCCAGCATTTTGTTTTGTTCCTCAGGAAGATGTGCTTCTGTATACCACGGAGAGCTACCTTCCTCCCGGCATGCCTTCTGCTCCTTGTCTCCCTGTGGCGGTACACAAAGGCACAGCAATACAGCCGGACAGTGAAGACCTCGCTAACTTCCTTGTTCGGTGCTTGGTTAGTGGTCTTAGCTCAAAGAGTCAACATCTGTTGACAGTACATCTAAGCAGGCCAGCACTTTTCTTTCTTGTCCTGCTTCTTGTGGTCCCTATTGGAGCACTGGAAGTGTTCCACAAAGACATCTGAAGGGAGCTGTTGCTGTTGTGGAAGTTAGTTAATTTAATTTGCAAATGGCTGCAAATGATAAGCATTAAATGTACTTAACTTGGTTATGATTTTTGCTCAGGTCCTACTTCCTTTTGACAGATGCAGCTTTTGAAAAATAGGAAATGAAGAGGTCAATAGCCTCATTGTTACAGGAAAAAGAGAAAGTGCTTGCCAGAGGACATGGGAGTGGCTCTTGCAGTCACAGATACTGCTGTGGGCTATTACGTGGCTGCTCCTGTTGCTGGTGCTCTTCAGCGTTTACCTCAAGAGCTGTGGGCTGCTTTACGCCAGCACGTGCTGTGCGCTTCATTCCTGTTACTTGTGATTTCAGCTTTGTGCTCCAGCTGCAGTTACGTGGCTTGCTTGAGTCTTCTTACTGCCTTACTGACTGGAGAGAGGGGGAAGGAGGGATGAGTGGCTTGTTGCAGCTCTCTCCTCACAGCTCATGTGCTCTGTGTTCTCAAACTCCCTGCCTGCTGTTACCAGGACCTGCTGGAGTTGTAGGCACTCGGTTATCATGCATAGACAGATCTCTTTCTACACCTCTTTCTGGAAGGGCTCTTCTACAAGTGCTGCAGGCAAGCACAGAAGCGCTTGAGTGTTACAGTCGAAGGCGGCTTCAGAAGATGGGCTAACAGGAGAAGTCAGCTGCTGGGGGGCAGATGGAGCACTCCCCAGGTAACTCCACTTAACTCTAGCTGCTGTTTGTGTGAGTTTAAACACACTCAAATGTCACGTCCAGGAAGTGGAGGTGAACACGCTCTCTAAGTGTGGTTTTGGTGTGACTGAGTTACCACAGGGGGCCGGGGGTGGCTGCTGCTGCAGGCAGTGATCTAAGCTGAGAGGGCTGTACAGTGCTGTGCTCACAGCCCTGCCGCAGCTGGGTGACTCACCAGCTCCAGAAACAGCTCAGGCTCCCTACGGAAAGTGGAAGCTGGTGCTTAGAGACCCTGGTGGGGAGTGTTGCTGTAACTTGTACTTCAGCTTGTTCAGGTTGGAACAACCGTGTTTCCTGGAGAAGGAGGAAGGCCCCTTGAAGCCCCAACGTGTCTGACAAGATCCGAACAGATAGCTGCTTCTTCGCTCCTAAAAGCTTGAAATAGAACCATTTTTTTAATGACTTAGTTTTGCAAACGTGGTAATTGGATAAAATATTATTGTAAAAACATACCTATGTGATTAGTGGCATACTCTTAAGAGAAACTTTAATACTGATACAGTGCTATTGTACATCTGCTTTTAAACAAATAAAGACAATCACATAACCAGGGAATAGCCTGAGTTAGAAGGGACCCAGAGGGCTCAGGGCATCCCCCCCTCCCACGGGTCCTGTGGCTGTCCCCAGAGAGCAGAGCTCAGCGCCTGCCCCTCCGCTCCCCTCGTGAGGGAGCTGCAGGCCGCCATGAGGCCTCCCCTCAGCCTCCTGGAATTCCAGTAAAATTCACCTTCTCACAAAGCCCTACTGCTCCCTGTGGAGCACTGAGGAGTCAAGTAACTGGGGCTTAGGGATGCTCACAGCTGAAAGGCAAGAGTAAGGAGTGGCAGCAGGATGGCATATGAAAAAAATAATGTTATTATGAAACAAAAGGAGATATATTTTTTCTCTTTTTCTTTTTTCCTGTTCGAAGTGCTGCAGTAAATACAAACTTTATATTAATTTCTTCTCCTTGTGTCTGAATTGTCTTTTGCAATATACATGTTTACACACAACTTCCTTAAACAGTAGCAAAATTTCTTAGGCCTTATTTAGGGCACTGTATGACAGCTTGGTCCCACAGCCAGTTCAGAGAGCACATGTTTATTGTAGGAGTTAGCCTACATCTTATTGGCGCACACCTTGCAGTTAAATGAGTGAGAACGTGCTGCTGGGAAGGTATTTTTAAATTTAAAATCCTATACAGTTTTTTGCGTTGCCTGGGTAGAATGTGAAACACAGGAAAGTCATTTTTTAAGTCTATTTATTTATCTGAATCCTTTAATAATTTGATTTCAAATATTGATGACCTCCATATTAGTACATACTGCTTATGCACTGCAGATAGTGGTAAGAATAATGGAAGTTGAAGTTTAAAATAAGTCATAGTCAACCTGATCAATGGCTACAGTAAGATACTCATTCATTTGTGTTAAACAACAGCTACTTCAGGCGCATGTATTAAGTAAGTTCCCTAAGTACTGAGTTACTCCTGAGGGTAGGTATGTGCTGGGGAGTGGGGAAAAAAAAAAAGCATGCATTCCATCCGCCATCCTTTATTTTCAAGGGAACTGCAGTTTAGAGACCCACCTTTTTTTTGTACTAGCTATTTCCAAGTGCAGACAACAAAAAATACAGAAGGTAACTTTAGAGTGAGGAATTGCTAATTTAGGGTGAAATCCTCATTTGTTCTCACTCCTGCATACATCTTATGTAGCTTTTTCATCAAGGTTGTATTTTCTTTAACGGTTTCAGATTGCACTGAAGAAATCTAAATTCTCATCCTTATCCTTGTTCTGAAAAGGAAATACAAATGACTAAAATAGGAAACAATCCAATATTACATTTGAAATGTGCTATTTTATTTCAAGAGATTTGTTTTAGGAAGTTGAATAATAAAATATTCAGCCATAAAATAAAGTCAGACTAAATAAACACTTCAAGAGTAGTCAGTAGCTGAAAAGCAATATTACATGCTTCCAACATACTGTTGTAATTTTGATTAATTAGTCATAAAGCCACCACATTACTAGTTTGCATCACAAATTTTGGTCCTATTATTTTCTTCTCTACAAGGTGATGAGTTGGGATATAAACTTGAAAAAATAAAAACATCTATGTGAGGAGTTGGAAGTGGTTCCAGGTAACTAAATTGAGATATTTTAGAAGACTGATACCTATACAGGGACAAAACTAAGATAACACGTAAAATTACTTCATTTTGTCTCAACAAGACAATAAGCAATTTCAGCATTTTTCCTTTACTGTGCATGAAGAACTGTATTTGTTTTACTTGCACTGCTTTTATTACTGCATGCAAGACCTTAAAGTATCAACTGTTTGATACCAGGCAACTTTTAATATCTAGTCATTTGTTTCATGCCTTTATCCATACCACACTTCAGTATTATCATTGGTGTCCACGCTGTATGTTTTCACTTCAGCCTTTGAAATAGCTGGTAAGCTCTACAGGGAATGAGAAATAGCTCATCAACACCTAGTCTTTGGCTTCACAGCCACCGCCAGCCAAAGGTGAGAGACGCTCTTGGGTACCTTTCGTGAAGTAAAGCTTTAGAAGCTGTATTCTTGGTGTAGAATTACACTGGAATTACATTTGATCCCAAATCATTGTTTTAATAAATCCAAAGTAAGATGCAATCTCAAAGCTAGAAGATAAGCAGGTTAAAAGGAAATTAAAGAGTCTTTATAGGAAGCACAATAGTCTTAAGTTACTTAGAGGTGCAGGTTAAATAGGCGCCAGAGCCAGTAAAATCAATGAAAGCCAGTACAGGTAGATGAGACTAAGGCAACTAAAAGAAAATAAACATTTCTTTCAGGAAGACAGGTCTAACCAAGAAAAAAAAAGGTAGATAATGGGAATTTTAAATGTAAAAAAAAGTCGCAAAGGAGGAAAAAGTAATTGTGAGGAGTAACACATAAAAAGGAAGTACCCTTTCCAAGTGCATCAAGAACACTTGTCCATCTGCCAGGGAACGAAGCCCAGGCAGAGGTGAACTTAAGGGCTCAGGCAGCAGCTGGTGACAGAGGTTCTCACAGGAGAGCTACGCTTCACAAGAACAGCTCAAACGTGTGCGCACACGTGCATGCGCATGCACCAGAAGGGACTTCACACCTAACAAAAAAAGTAATAGAACAAAATGACTCAGCTATTAACCGTGATGTATATGCAAACTTACCTCCAAAAGCTTACAAATATGACTTTTTTTTTTAAAATAAGAAAATTAGCATAACTGGAGCAATCAATGCACCTACTGACAGCAGCTTTGATTTCATATCAGTATATGCCATAGTAAAGGATATAGAAAGAGTAGAGATTTTTATAGAGGCAGCGCCTTTTGTGGAAACAGGTACTTTGATGGAGCTAATAAGTATAGCAAGGTCAGCAATTCAGTGTACCTCAATTTCCAAAATACTTGGCACACCCCTAGAAAAGGCTCAGGTGTAGGACTTGTACTGCTCAGCTTTTATGAAATGCACCCCCCCAGTGCTATTTCTAAAGAGTCAGGGTACATGATTACAGTGCATTGATGTACATCACTAGTTGAGTTCATTTTTCTTCCGTACTTTTTTCTCGGTAGAACAAAACCCACAGTTCTTACAATTTAGGGAAGCTGTCACATTTTAAGGAAGATGCCAAAGAGGCAATCAGAACCCTAATCACTATTGGGGCACTGAGAGAGAATTCTGCAGTATTAGTGATGCATGACCCTACGTTCTTATTATGGAATGAGGAACACCTGAAGTTACTAGGCGACCCACTGCAACCCCCACCGCGTTTTTCATGCTGCATGCAGCCTAGCTGTGGTAGACAACCAACTGCAGCATTCAAGCAGGCAGCCACAGGTTCAGTCCATGCTGCTGCTCTCCGTGCTCAGACACGCCGCGCCCCTCCTCATGCCCGCAGCCTGCTGGGTGCACGCAGCTCTTCTGCCGCTTTCTGCCTGTGAGACTCCTCCTGGTAACATGCAGGCCTCCGACGTCTCTGCAACGCCACCCTTGGTGGGGCACTTAACTGGAGCAGTACACTTGAACTCACATTTCACATCTTTTAATTTTCATTCTCGAGTTTTCAAACGTACAGAATGAGTTCGGTAGATCCGGTCAGACACGAATACGATGTAAAAGAAAAACTCAGAGTCCAATATATTAAGCATACTTATTTACTTAATCTATACAGAATTGAGTAGATAAAATTTCAGATTCACATTAGTGAAAAATCTCTACAAAATGTTTTTGAAAAGCAAAACAAAGACTGCCTGTTCATTTATCATTTTTTCCTCATGAAAGCAGACATGGGTTGTAAAAATAAAGCAGTGTGTTTAGCACAAACTAGATTTCTGCATCACTTTTTTCACAGTTATTTCCATCTACAGTCCAAAGAGGTAGATTTTCTGCAACACCTGAGAATTGAACTGTAACGTAACCAGGTGTAAGTGTAATGAAAGGAAGGACAAAACATTAGATACAGCCCTAACTTACCTGTGTATGTATACACATACTCGGGTCTTGCATCACGTATAATTCAGCTTTTTCGCAGCTTAATCATGGTGAAACTGTCAATCAAGCCCCAGAGTTTTGACAATTAGACGTACTTATTTCAGGCTACATCAGCTTACAGCCCTGATTAAACAGTTTATGGTAGTGGAAGAAAGGCATTAATACAAGTTCACTTAAAAACCTTACTGGAGCCAATTTGGCTGCAGACTGGCAGTGCGATAGCCTGCTGTATGGCAGATCAGTTAGAGTGCTGAGCTTATCCCTTGATAAAAATTTGTATGGGGGTGTTATTTCTTATTTAAAACAACACTCTTTAAAGCAATGCATGAAAAGGTACTGACTGGTTTCAGGAAGCGAAGTATAGCTCACCTTGGCCAGATGAAAAGTTGATGCGATATGGGAATGTTAAGGGTAGGAAAGAGAAAGAGATATCCCCATTTTTAAAGCCTCTCACTTGGGGCATTCTGCTTCATTTACAAATTAAGTCAGTAACAAATATAATTATATTGCTGTTCTATACATCTGTCAGGTCTCTAAAAGCCCTTTAAAATATTCTTGCAGCAGGGTCCAAAATTCGCTCTTGCCCCCATATAGAACAAGCACTATCAAAAGAATCATTAGATACAAATGTCCAAATAATAAATCGTAAAAATAGAAAACTTCATGTCCTACCTTGCCAAGGGTATGATGAATCAGATACAAAGTTTTTTCACTTTCCCTCAGGAAAATTATTTCGTGCTTAGTGTTAGCTGAAAACCAGTTCTTGCAACAACTATTTTTTTTTAAACAGATTGATTCTACAAAGCAAGTCATTTAAATCACAAGTCTGAAATACTTTCTAGTACTTTTAGGCCATATGGTTAGCATGATTAACACTTCAAAGCTCTGAGTCTTCCTTGACTGACTGCTCACTGCTACCTTCTTTCATTCCTGCATTGTGCTTGGACCACAAACACAAAACTTGCACAAATCTAGGAGAAAAATGGCCAGCCTCCCAACTGCTCCACCATTAAAGAAATGTCAGTTTCACACAGTTCCTCTCAGTGGTATGAGCTACAACACATTTATCAGGCCTTACATAACCTTACTCTCTTTAAGAGACAGCTACATTATTTCAATGTACATCACTACAGGAAAAGGATCAGGAGCTCAGTGCAGCCTGAACATTCAAGTAATTTAGCCACTAAACTGTCAAGGGCAATGAGGGTGGGAAGCTCATTGAGATGTGCTTGATTCAGAAATCCCCTCCCAAGTAAGTGCAAAGAACTTTAAGTACCAGAAAAGGCTACACATTTTCATATTCCTTAAAATGACAGCAACCAAAACTAGAAAGTAAATACATATGAACTAAAGTTAAGGGTAACTTGTAATTATTTCACACATTGCCTTGCCAAAAAAAAGTTGGTCCCAGTTTCTCAGAATAAAGTCAAAATATGGATATGACTTTTTTTTTAAAAGGAAAAGCCTACATGGCTTAAGGTTAACAAGGGTGCTTTGCTTGTGGCATGTTACTGTAAGAATCTGAAGTACCAGCTTTACAGATAACCTAACTGGGAAGGCACTCTGCCAACTGGTACAGCTTCAAGGTTGAGCGTGCAAGATATTGAACGTTGTACACTTCAGGAGAAGTATCTGACTCTACATGTCCAATTTAAACAAGTACATACTTTAACTAATACTTACATATGTTGCATATACGGCTACTAAAAGCCTATATGCTAGAGGCTTGTGTCTGCTACACCTCAGGCAGTAAATGTTTTTTTCCCAGCCCTTCAGATAATCCACAGATGTGTCTCGACAACATGTGATTTCTCTAGGCAGCATAATCATGTTATGGACACACTGCAGCTAAGAGGGAAGAACGTGACCAATGTCTGTGTAACAGGACACGACCCAACTGCAAAATTCCACTCCGTAACACTGCTGTACGTTTCCTGACACATTTCTATTTAGCATCCTCACAGGTAGGGCTACTAGTCCCAAATAACTTTTACAACACAACCCTGAGAAGTCTGCAAAGAAGTTGTACACCCTGTTTCACCAGCTGCAAATCAACGTATTTCAAAGCTGTTGTTTTTCCATACCACAAAGTACATAAAACCCCTTAAACATACATTTTTACTATATTCTGGACCTTTAGCTTTTCATATACATGAAAACATACTAGAGGGGAAAGCTGACATTTTTACTGGCCATTAGACATCCTCGTGTAGATAAACTTACTGAAAAACTTGGTAACTTTTAGTATATTGAGTGCCAACTCAATGAACAAAACCAGAATGCTGTTCTTTAAACCAAAAGAAGTGACAAGCTGTCACTATTTTCCCCCTAACGATGTTACGTCTGTACACAGTCTTCAATGACAGTGATTTGTGTTGTGGGGAGGAAATGCACATGCATCCTTTTATGGAAAAATATTTTCTTTTAAAAAATGAGGCAGATGTGCAACACAGTTGTGGAAAATTTATAGTTTAAGCTATTTAAAGCTGCTATGCAGCTTCCTGTACCACATAAGTCCAGTAGTTCTAAGAAAATACAGATATGGTAGAAAAAGTAAGAAAATTTTCACCACAAAACCAATAGTTACCACCAACAGAGAAAGTTATACACAAAATATATCTCTCAATACAGTGTTTACACTTCATTTTAGTCTACAGATTCAGTGCCAGGAACAGGACTTGTTGAGACAGTCTTTTCAGAACGATTTGCCGCTTGTGATTCAACACTGGGCTGGATTCCTGGTTCCGTGTCAGTGGGACTTTCCAGCTCCTCGTGGGAATTGAGCGTGCAGGACTGCAACACCTGCACAGCTAGATCCACATCTGCTTCTCTGAGAGAAACCTGCTCCTTAAGGATCTCCACCTTCTCATTCAGCTCATTCCTTTCTGTCTGAAGGGCCCTGCATAGCTTCTCCAAACGCTCCAGTTTTATTTGAAAGCCTTTGTATTCTTTATCTCTTACTGTTTTCTGAGGGACAAAAAACAAACAGAAGTTTCAGGATGCCACTGTTTTTTGTTTGTTTGTTTTCCTAAATTAATGAAAAGAATCACCATTATTTAATCCTGGAAATTAAGTGTTAATTAATCCAGTAGGTCAAATCCTTGCTCAGAATACTTACTTGACACTGCACTTCAGACAGTTTGTCTAAGACTGGCAACAGACACCTTTAGAAACTTAACAGCGAGAACCAGGTAACTCCATAATGCTAATTGTGAGGGCTGAGTATCAGCAGAAATGGTGATTATGAAGTCCCATAGAGCAGTGAATCACTACACAAATAAAGGCAACTAGAGGGAGCAGAAGGGAGTATAACTGGGAAATCTACAATTCAGCAGCAAAACAGGTCAGAAGGTAATGTATTCATGGCTCTTCAATTAGCTCTTTAAACAGGTAAAGATAAACGGTGCTATAGCAGAACCTATAGGAAAATTAGGGATGTCCCAATATAGTTTAGCAAGATCATAAATATAATTGAACTAGAAGTTAGGAAATGTAGGAGAGCAACTCAGAACTGTATGCTTACAGCCCATGTGAAAACTGTTTTAGCTCTTCTGCTGGACTGCAATAAAGTAATAGCACCTCATGACCTCAAAAGAAGCAGCAATGCATCGAAGCAAGTGTTTCATTACCCACAGGTTATTTCCTTCATGTGGGTCTTGTATATTTAAAATAGGTCTCTGTTGCAGCACTAATTGAATTTTGCATAGCATATTTTAAAACTGTCAATTCATTCAACTTGTATGATTTCATACACAGTATCTGACTAATTGTGGGCAAACTGAGCAAGGAAAGATAAGGCTGAGGTTCTTCTGGTCATGAAAAGCCGCTACCTAAACCTAAACTCATTTTCCATGCTGGGGCAGAACAGCACCATCACACAACAGAAAATACAATAGAGACAGTCCAAGAAGAGGCTACCATCTCTTACCACCAGTCATCCGTAATCAAAACACTGTGTGAAGTTCTCCAGAGTGCAGACTCTAGTTTAGCTGTACAGCTGCTTAAAAGATAGAAATAATTACCTCTTCAGCCATTTGAAGAAGAGCCTTGTTGTTGTTTTCCCATTTTGTACGCCAGACTATAGTTTCCTTTTCCAGTTTCTTAATCTTCTTTGTCATCTACAAAAGACGAAAGGAAGACTTATGTGGCTTGCTTTATAACAGATAGGTACACATTAATAATTTGACCTATAACGTTACTTTTGAAGTCCAGTTTGAACAGATTATTTTACAGAAAAATCTTTCTGCACAAAATCAACTCCACAAGTACCAAGCCTGCCCTCAAAGAAAACAAGACCGATTCATAAAAAATAAATTACCAACCTTCAGGAACAACTATTAAAATTCTACAGGAAAATAAGTTTTAAAACATAACCACAATAGAAGAGAACCAAACGTGTTATATGCCATTGATAAAACATTGACATCAGGATTTAGATATGTCAATTTAAAAAAGCACTTCTCTTCCACAATATGACAAATCCTATTTCCTATTTCAAGATCCAAAAGAAGCGTCAAAATAACACATTTTCAGAATAACACATTTTCAGAAGGCGAACACTATTGTAAGATACAAAATGCATCCTACTAACAGCATGCGTTTTTATATATATATATATATATATATATATATATATATATATATATAAAATGATGCTCTAAGTAATCCTAGAAGTACCTTCTCCATTTCTTGCCTGAAGGTTGTAAAGAGTTCATTGCTTTTTGCCATGGTAGTCTGGAATTCCTCAAATTTGTCCATGTAAAGAGAAAGCTGTTGGTAAAAGAGCAGGAACATTAATTTGAACAGCTGTACATGAATACAAAAATATCCGTTAAGGTACAAGGGAAAAATGAAACAATATAGAAGATGAACTACGTTTAATCTTCTCCATACTATCCCGCAATTTTCATCTGAGGAGTGTGCAGAGCTTGACTGAAAACACGCTATTCAAATTATATATGAAAGGAGAGCAACCCGTTTTAATAGAACAGTAATACATTCTAAAGAAAAGGCTATAATTATTAATAAAAATGTTGGAAGTCACTGTATTTAGTCATCACTACCATTTTTGTCTCCCCACTGAAAAAAAGCTGTGGACTTTAATACAGAGGAAACTCAGCACAAAAGAATGAATACTACTACGAGAGAATTCTACTTTTCCACCTTAACCAGTCAAAGCTAACAACCAAGGCTGGGACAAAATAAACATCATCAAACCCGGAATTCAAAATATACATTCACAGCATACAAAATTCAGCTAGTGAGCAAAAATGATGGGAAGTGAATATCAACAAGGAATTCATTCAACGTTGAAAAGCCCCAGTTTTAATGAACGAGGAGTATTAATATTCAGTTACAGAAAAGTTTCTTGCCCTGCACCACAAGGTCAGTCATCAGAACAGCAAAATGTATTGAAGCATCATTTTCCAAAAAAAGGTCTTAAAACGTAAGTTATTCTTAGGTTTATGCTTTATAATCAGTGTGTAATACAATGTTCTGAGAATACAATGGTTTGAAACGCCAAGACAATTTACTAGGAACTTTTTACCCAATCTCAAAAAGTAATCAGTTCTTTCAATGCTTACATCAAGGATTGCAGGACAATTCAGAACACAGATACTGCATTTTCCTCTAAAAGAAGATGAAATTTCATAAGAAAAGTTTTCATAAGAAGAGTTAGCTGTCAGATTACGACTCTGCCATTACTGTGACTGAACTTCCACCTGAATTCAAAAAAAATCTACTGGCCACAGGAAAGCACAGATATACCCATTGTTACTATAAAAATAGGCATTGGGATTTTCAACAGAAGGTAACTAATTTGAAGACAAAACATAAAAGACTACATGTGGTAGAAAACCTTTTTGGACAAACAGCAAAAAAGTATTTGGAAGAATCTGGACTTTAAATGAGTCCAATTTTTAGTGAAGATGTGCATGTACAACTACTCTTAACTACATGCATACACTTTAAACGTGACTGTTTGGAAAGCTGGGAAAAGAATTAGGTAGAGTTAAGTATGAAAAAGGGGCACGAAACAGCTTTCAAGGAGACTTAATACAAAACTCAAAACTGAAGCAATAACAGGCATACAGTGAAAGTAATAGCTGCTGCTTCTCAGCTGTTACAATGTTAGCTTAACCTACCATTTCCCTTTGCCTTATGTGCTGAGCTCACATGTGGCCAATGACTGCAGGTGATCCAGAACAGCAGCACAAAAACTGGAGACCATCTCTCCACTCAGAGAGGATTTGGCTGTAGTGTTTACAGCAAGAAAACAATTTGAAGACAGTATGTTTTTTTTTGTGGACACTTAGATTTAGGTTACAAAGTCTCAGTAACTACAAGGATAAACAAAACACTTCTTGCTCCCATTCCCCTACAAAAGGATGGGATAGAAACAGTAAGGAACAAATTTTAAAACCTACACTTTTAAAATCACACCCAATTCTTTATAGAAAGAGGCGTAAGGGTCTTTCTCGTCCTGAACAGCTATAAAGAGGATAAAATACCTTTGAAAGAAAGAACAGCTTCAAAGCAGGCAAGGAATGGGAAAAAAAAAGAACCAATACGCTTTCTAATATTATTGCTGTGAATTTAAGAGGATAGCAACTCTAGCAATTCAATGTTTAGCACCTTCCAATTAACAGAACTCTCCAGAGGTCTTAAATAGCAACTACTAAATGTCAAGTCTCTACTATTTATGCTTCATACAACACTATTGAGGAGTTACTTGCTGAAAATTAAAGATTTAATTAAAAAACAATGTTTTTTTGTGACAAGTACTTCGCGTATCCAATGAATGATAACATGCATTTTTTTTTACAAGTTATGTTACATTTCACTAGCCACATTTTCATTTTGGAAAAACTGTTATTGAAGGGCATTCCATTTCAAAAAGTACCTGCTGCTTGAGCTGAGCTTCCTGTTGCTTCATCTGTTCACACTTGTGTCTGGACTCAGTAGCTTCTTTTAGAAGCTAGAAAACACACAAAAATACTCATAAGAATAGCATAAAAAATTTAATCTATGATAAAAAGTGAACAAAAGTTAACATCAGTGACAGGCCATTCACACAACATTTTCCTCACATGACTTTTTTGAAATTATTATCACTACACTGTACTTTGATATATACTATTTAAAGCATGTGCTGACATACAGACAATTTTATTGAGACTCTTTTTAGTTGGTACGTGATTCAATTACATTTCTATTTTGATATCAACTTCGAACTGCTAAAATTATACAAGTAGTTCATTGATGCGCTATATGTAATTTGTAAGTGTTTCATAACTCTTGTAATTTATTTTCGACCTCTGTTTCTCTAGTCATTAATATTACCTTTATAGATTGGTTCAAACCAATTTTGATTCAATTTGTGACCATTTTTGTAGATTCATCTTTGAATAAATTTTCATCAGCTTAGGATTCCAAAATTTTTTAATAACTTAACACTAGATGTTCTAGTTCAATACCGGATGACCATTTTGAGATTATCTAGGCAAGAAGTCTTGCTTTTCCTGTAAGTTACAGCTCCATTAAGAAGAAAACACTTCTACTATTTTTAATTGAAAACTGATTTCTTGAAAGACTGCAAGTGAACTGCTGATTACCAACACACAAATGAAACAGACAGTTTTGGGGACAGGCAGTTCAGAAAAGCACATGCTTTATTCTGTGAGCCTACAGTTTATTTTGTTACTTGCTATAGCATAACACCAGAAGTTACAACCACACAACAGCAAGAAAGTACCTTTGGTGTTTAACCTCAACACTTCTCCCAATCTAAAAAAACTCCAAGTGATATCCAGAATGTTTGCTGAGTAAATGTAAACAGTAACACTATTTGCCTGTGTATATGGACACATACTGTACACATCATTCATGCAAAGCTTACATCTCAGTCCTGACATTGAAAAACTATCCTAACTTTCAAAATACACTCCCCTTAGTTTGCTGTCTGCTGTATTTATTTTAAATCATGAAAAGTGTGCTTCAGTGGGTTGTTAGTTCTTTTAACATGAATTTGAATTCACTTACAAACTCCCTTTCTCGCTGATGTTTTTCCTCTGCTTCTTTAATAAGTTGGGTAGTTTGTTGTAGTTTGGCATCCACCAGTTGCTGCTGCAGTTCTTTATGTTTGAACACTTTATCAATATGCTAAACAACAAAAAAAATCATATTGGTCAAAGATAAACCGTGCACAGGTCAGTTAAGGTAAGTTTTTGTGTATGGGTTGGGGAACGCATATTCTTGAGAAGTTTCATGCAGAAAGAAAAAGCAGTAAACTGTTTTACATGCTCTTTTTCTCCATTATAGCTACACTTTTTTTTTGTCTTTAATGGAAACCTTGGTTAGAAGCATATTTTATTAAATTGGTAGAATACTGTATGTCACTTCACACTAGGTGTTTTCAGAAATCCTATAACAAGTAGCCTACATCCTCTCTTAAAGCTGGTGGATCTACCTCTAACCCTTTAAGTACTTCGAATGTTACTCGTAAAACCTCTAGTCTTCATAAATTAAAAAAACTCCAAACAAGCAAAGTTTGCAAATCATTTGGCTCATGATACTTCACAAATCAATTAACAAGCATGCAGTCTTACTTCTAAACATAGGCTCATGATACTTCACAAATGAATTAACAAGCATGCAGTCTTACTTCTAAACATAAAGTAGCACAAGGCAACTTCCTACCTTTTCCTCAAATTATCTCATTGTATATACAAATATTCCACGATCACAGAAGGTGGAGAACCATAGTATACAGTGAACTTTCTCACTAATCCAGATAAAAAAAGCAGCCATATTCCAAACCTCCTATGCCAACTAGCAATGCTGCCTGTTTGTTTTTTTCCTCCCAAACTACAGAACACCTCGAAAGTTGGTTCTCTCTGACAAGAACAGGCCAACCTTGAGTTTCCACACTACTTTAACTTAGACTGGGTAGCTCCCACACTATTAAAAGCTAACTCAGCCCTAAAATAGTCATTTCCCTAATACCACTCCATATATACTCTGAAAACATGATAGCTTACTATGTTTGAATACCAACAAGAGCTACAAAGTAGCTCAAACAAAAACAAGATCTTGATGAACCAAAACAAGAGAACAACTTATATCCTCTCACATTATAAAGTGAAACTATACTTTAGAAGAACTTCAAGTATTAATGCATATGTATGTTGGAAATAACCTTTGGAAGTAATTTAGTCCAAATGCCCACTGAAAGCAGGGTCAACTTCAAAGTAATCAGGTTGTTCACACCTTGCCCAATTGAGTTGTGAATACTTCCAAGGACAAGGATTCCACAAGTTGCCTCTGGACAACTTATTTGACCGCTTTCACTGTGTAAGGTTTTTTTAATGCATCTTAAATATAGGGATGCAAAACCATGGAAAAAAAGGCAGATAATAGGCCAAACAACTGCATAATTTTTCAAGGTAGTCAGGAACAAAATGTTTTAGATCACATATATGATGAACACGAAGTACTAATTTTTTTTTCCTCCCTTTAAATAATTATCTGATCCTTACAGTCAAAGAACTAAGAGACTCCCATCAGAAGCATAAATTAAGTACCTCTTCTCGCAACGCGTACTGCTCAATGAGCTTCTTCAGTTTTTCCCCAAGTTCAATATTCTCCTGACGGAGCTTGGCATTATGTATATCATGCTGTTCCAGTTGAGCCTGAATTTCATTCAGTGTAATCTGGAAGTGTGCAGTTGCTTCTTTTCGCCTCTCTTCTTCTTCACGTGCTTGCTGCATGTTTTCTTCCTTTTATTAGACAGTATGAGAAAGTAATGATGTTCAAGACAGACAGACCAGGTACCTTTTTCCTATTTGAGTCAGGTAATAATTCACTTCTGTGCAGTTTTAAAGTTCTACAATGCTAGAGTTAATGTAAGCCACAATTGTAACATCATACTGATCTACCTATATAAAGTTCCAAAACTTTTAGAGAATTTTGTTATTACCAATTCCACTGGCGTTTTAAGATACTACATGATTACCTATGCAAGAGTAAGAATTACCCAGATGTTAAAACCAGAATTGATAATATAACCTACTTTCCTACACTAATTACAGATAAGAATCTCATGGCTCTTCCATCTCACTCCTAGCAACTGCATTCTAACATAAATAAGCCTTTTTTGATACACTGCCATTTCATGCTGCTGTTATTTCACTTGTGCTATTTTTTTTCCAGCAGTCATCATTACTGTTCCCAGAAATAAATATGGCAAGACCACACACAGCAAGTAACACGATCTATGAACCAGTCTGAGGAAAAAGTTTTAGCTCATTTAAGTATCCCCATGTTCTTTACCTCAAAAATCAGGCACACTTACACCATACGTTACTCACTATCTAAAGATTTTAGTAACACAGACATGGGACATAATAATATATGAAGTCAGCAGCCCTGATTTTAAGCAATAATCAATAACCAGGAATTCAAACCACCTCCCCCAGCACTGTGATTTATGTCAATAAACTAACCTTTAAAGTCTTGTTATGACGCTGAAGCTCCCGACAGAGAGATTCCAGTTTGCTGCGTGCCAAAATGGCCTTGCTGTGCTCACTCTGCAAGTGGACTTTCTCCTTCACAACTTGTGCTTGCTTTTTCTGCAGTATCTTCATCTGCTTTTGAACATTCCGGCTCTCCTCCAACTAACATTAGAGAGTATATTTATGAAATAAATATAGCCAAGACTATCTTTATGCATCTACACTAGCAGGCCGAAGAAGCATTTAGACATTCCAGATGAAAACAAAGAAATCAAACAATTATTTGACCCCTTACACTGAACTTAAAAGAAGCTCCCATCATCTTCCATAAAATTCTAAGTATGTAAGCATAGAAGAAAATACACACATTCCAACACGACAAATATTTGTCACTGAGGACAGGGACCGCAGACCTGTTGACCATGGGCTATCAGCTTGAATTCAGTTACAGGGGTAGGACTAGGCCTGAGAAAGAAGGATGGGGCAATTAAAATCCAACTGAGACTGGCATTTCAGCAAGTCACAATTGTTTCCACTCTTATCTGTATGTTACACAAAATCATTTATCCAGCAGCTCTCTTTACTGTCAAAAAGAAAACCCCACAAAACTGTGCAGATTTATCATCAGGAGCTCCTACTGAAGGAGGCAGTAGGCTACACAAGTTCGTAAAATGGTAAGTTACTTCAGAAAGGAACAGATACAACCAGCAGCCCTGACACAAATCATGTCAAATATTATTAAAGCTGCACAGCCCAGGCTTAATGGTGACTTAAGCAATCTGTAGTCTCAACCATTTGAAATAAAATATTGAATCCATTTCCTTTAGACAATTTAGATGGTAGCTAATAGTGCTAAACTTTTCATCAGTGCAGACTTCAAAATCTATTGTATGAACATCCAGTGAATTGAGGAGTTTCTTGCAGTAATACCTAGTTGTGAATGTGTTCCACTGCATTTGATTTTTGGGCTCCCCAAGAAACCACATTAGAGTCTGATCTATTGTACAGGTGGTAACAATGTTAAGTGTAGTACTGCTCCTTATTAGTGCCTCAGCCTCCGGACACCACAGGAAAAGGCTGGCTGGCAACCAGGAACATCATCGTGACACAAGAATACAATGATGGTTTTCTGAAAGAGCTCAAAATAATTCTAAAGCACAGAAGAAATAATAAGTTAAAAAAAAGTTAAGGACCTCCTTGACAACAGTAAATCAAATTTGTATCTCATCCGGTTTGGAGTAAAGGAACCTTAAGGAAACATTCTGATACCCAAACATGAAAAGCCCTTTTCTTGGGTGGCCAGAAAAAACACTTCAAGTGGCTGTGCTGTCTGCATACCTATGAAACGTCAGGCCTGTAAAAGTATGCCAGTGGGAGACATATCACCAAGGATGCAAACCTTCCTGCATCACAAACTGATCTCCTGATAGATTCCAAAATAGGAAAAAAAATTGTGGAAGATCTTTTGCCAGGAGAGTGGCATTCCTACCTTTATTGTACAGTCCTTTTCATGAGACACCACTGAAAAACCTGACAGTGAGCTTTAAAGATGATGAATCTTTAAAAAAAGAAAACAAGCATTGTAGGTGCACTGTCATAAACAGTTCAAACCTTTGCTGGCATTAAATTTGACACCTATGCCAGTGGTTCACCACCATAACCATGGAGAAAAGAATGCATCCTACGAGGAGCATAACCAGATCAAACTGAACCTAAGGGGAACAGATTACCTCCAAGTACTAAAACTAAGCTACTCTCATTCCTGCACGAACTCCCACCCAACTTCCCAGCAATTCTGAGCATCACAGGGAGAGCAACTGGTTTTCTAGGATTGTAATTCTAACAACAGACCAGTAGACTATGGATCCTCTACAGGAAGGGGAAAAAAATCAAAATGTGAACAGGTCTCTCCTGATTGCCGAACTTCTGGAAGGAAATTACTATTCATTTAGTGTGGCACTTCCTCAAGTGGTTTGAACTCTTTCCTTCAACAACATAAATCAAGAAGTGAAGATGGAGCAGACTCTTTTCTTTCTGCAGAATTAAGGAACTCACCCTAACCTAGCTCCTCACATAGGCCACCATCTTCATCACTGACTTGACATAGGAGCTGCCTGAAAAGGCACCACATGCGCAAGCAATTGTTCATAAGATCGAACTCATTTACTGCATTTTCTCTCACAGTATCATTTTTATGTGGGCTTCCCATCCTTGAGTTGCAGTATGGAACTATTGTTTCTCATTTAAATGAAAGCGGTTTCTTAGAGAAGCTGTTGGTTTCAAAGGAAATTCACTCATGTGAACAAGAGCATGCATGTGAGAGCAAGGAAACAAAGCAAAAAATATCAACAGACCTCCAAGGAGGACTCCGGAGCTGCAAAAACAAAACTAAGCTAAATAGTTATTACTGGCTGTGTGACTAAAAAGACTAGGTACTAGCTCATTCTCTAAGCTCTAGAAACATCGCTAATCTCAAAAGAAAAATTAATTTTAGAAGATTTAGGCCATCTTTCACAGCCATTATGTCATTTTTAGAAACATTCCCATACATAACATACCAGACAACAAGAGAAGGCAATCCTTGGCTTTTTCAAGCTATTCAGTTATCTATTTACTTTTGCTTTCATTTTATATCTAAATATGGTGGGAAAACACATACACAGTATTTCCATTCTTGTCTGTCCCTGTCTCAAGATGAACAAGTGAAGTATTTTCATTTACAGACACACACTGAAACTTATGAGCCGATTTTGCCACCAATTAATTTAGAGAATATATTGTCCTTTCTGCTACTTGGGGTGGGAATGCACTCCATGATCAATAACTGCTCATGTTTTGCCTTTTTGGTCTGTTGCTGAAGAAATACATACTTTCCTAATGCATTCCTTTGTATCACTGCAAATCACAAAGGAAGATTAAAACTACATCTTTCCAACTCCATCCCCAAGCACTAAAGAGTTAAGCATAACTGATTTTTTTCAAAAAAACACAGTATGTTCTTTCCCATTACCCTAAAGCACATAAGTTATAAAATGCTAGCACAAAAGCACTGTCAACAGACAGGAGCTAGGAAAACATTTACTTTCAAAAGAAACTTAGCTTTTCTGTTAATCCTAATGTTATGCTTCAGTACTAGGTTAACAAAAAGGTATCATAATCCAATTTTTCTTTAGATTTAGGCAGTCATGTAGACATGAAAAGACTACACACAAGTTTGGCTGAAGCAATATTTGTAATAAGTCTGTGTGTTCATTTTAATTTTCCTACCAACACTGTGAAACATTCAGAAATGTTAACTGTCCTGTATTAGAAGTTCTTACATTCCACTGTTAGTATTAACACATGAATAACTCTTGCTATCTTTACAAATTACTTACCAGATCAGCATACTTTTTGCACAAAGCTGCCAACTTTTCCTCTGGAGTAGAAAGCGTGTTCAAGGCTTGCATTAATAATAGCACTTCTTTTCCTATGAAAAAAAGGAAGACAACCATACTGAGAAAAAAATGTATCAGAAAAGCCACCCTGCCTTTAGAAAGCAAATATAAATCACTAATTCCTCATGCTTCTAAGTTGTTCTCTGGTTTGATAGCTGCATAATATGTAACAAGTGACAAATGGGAAGTCATCACAATAGGAACCATTTGTTTTGGCTATATGCCATTAAACAACTTGGATAGCAAAAGTTACTTTAACCTTAAAACCACACTAACATTTTTGTTTTATGATTTATAATAGAAAAGAAAAACTTGAAACAAAGATATTCAAAAAGATAAAAAGATATTCAAAGATAAAAGATATTCACACAAATGCCTTTAAACATACCTTTTGGAATTTAAATATCAGCACTGACCACCACAGTCACAAATTTAACAACGAATCCAACAATCAGAAAGTTTAAAAAGCTTATTAGTACTGACCTTTTTTTTTTTAAGGCTGCTATAAAAATAGCATTATCAGCAGAAGGATTCTATGATACATATTAAGAACCGACCTTCCTTACACAAAAAGTACATATTTTGTTACCTTTAACAGAATATTCTGAGAAGTTCTGGCTACAAAATAAATGTGAGACCTAAGAGAAAATGCATAGCTATTTTATGAAAATACTAAAGCCTGTCTTTGAAATTAAAGCCATTTAAATTTTGAGAGTCAGAATGCCAAGAAGAACACACCTAAAGTTTTCTCTTTGTGTTTTTCACTCTCTGGATCTTGCTGGCCATCAGGTGGATCAGTACGGGCTTCTTCTCTCCCAGGAGTCTCCTCACGAGACTCCTGAGAGCAGCACAAGGACCCTAGGCGCTTTCTGTTCTTTGTGATGTACTCAGCTTCTTCCAGTGTGCCCGCGTTTTCCAGGCCATCACAGTTGGACTCAGTATGCTGCAATGCTGCATCAGACGATTCATTGCATTTGCTGTTCACCACCTGATCCTGGTTATTCATTCCCATCTCCTGAGATCCAGCTTCTTCCATTGCACCAATAACCAACTTCAGAAGGGAAAGGAAAAAGCAGATGTCAAGCAACCGAATTGAAAATGAAAACTTCCATCCTTCTTTAGTATGGAAAAAAAGTAAAATTCCACCTTTATTCACATTGATCAAGATGATGCTCACCGTTGTCAAGACAGGTATACAAATAAAATGTAAAGTGCATAAGCCTAAGAAGCGATGAAGAAAGCAACACACAAGAGCCCAAAATATTAATTTCTATTACATAATTTCAATACCTCGTCACTGCAAAAATATTTACATACTAGAAATTGAAAATTCACATGGAAATCTGCTCTTTAGGCTCTGAAACTAATTTGATTTCATCTCAGTTGTTAAATTACCCAATCTTAAAATATTCCTCCATCATAGTTTAAAAAGCATTATCTCACAAAATCAACACTAAATATAGGAAATACTATATACTGTAAAATGAAAAATAGGATCTACAATTTTAAACAAGGACGTGTTGTGATTAAGGACAGCTTTATTACGTACTAGTTTCAGAGAACTGAAAGACTTTGGTTTTCAGATAACTCAGGAGCCAAAGCAGAAGAAAAAGTGAAAAGCATATGGTGCTAGGAAACCTAAAGAAACCCATAGAAATATATTGTTTCAATAACATACAAGGATAAGAGCTCAAACTACTTCAACCAGAATGCCAAACATGATTGTCAATTTACGTTTGGAGAAAAACTTTTTCACAAGAGTGATAAACAAGACCAGGAAGACACCTATTTTCAAAATATTACAATTTACCTCCATTAAATCATCCCAGAAAAACATGAATATTCACTGGCTTCAGATTCGGAGGTCTACTACCTACGTTTTGTAGTTTTTTTTAAGCAATACATTACTTCTGCCCAATTAAACAGAATTGTCTTGGGAGATTTCTTAAATACAGAAGCAATTATTTAACCAAAAAGCTAAACATCACCCATTGTTTTAACACTGCAGTGATACATGCATATTTGGGAGCGGAATACATGCTGATATCTCCATAAAACTTATAAAGCAACACCAGAATCCTTCCTTAATCATAAGAACAGCATTCTTAATCTCTAGAATCATTTCAGAGTTTTATTTTTTTTTTAAAAATACAGGGGTCAGGACTCAGGGAAGTACTTGGAAGCAACCAGATATTTTTTGCTGTCCATTTGCAATCCTACTTTAGGAAGTGCATACATAGCTTAAGTATGATAAGCAGAGTTGAAGTCACTTCACTGCCAAAGTAAAGTGATCATTCTCATCGGTTTATTCAGTGAACTGAAAGTAAATTTCCTTAAAAAGTTACAGCCGAAATAGTTATAAAAACAAGGCTCGTTTATATGCTGAGTGATGCTGTTTAAGCACAGAACAATTCAGATATTTCACTATTAAAAATGTGCTAATTTGTAAAAGGAGGAGTTTACATTGGGCTGTATATTCTACACAGATGGACCATTTTCCTCTTGAAAAGAAATTAGCGAACATCAAAGGAACACAGCCAACAATAACAATAATATTTTGAGCAATAGTTCAACTCCCTAGTTCTTTAGCATGCTTGGTAGATTTAAAATCATTACACAAACACGCATTAATATTGTTAAAAATATACGCAAGAGCTTAGTTGCTCTCTATGCTCAAAGCAAGTCCCCAGCTTTAGAGCTTAGCTCAAGGCAGACTCCTCCTGAAGGTGGAATTAACACAACACCTTTCAGGAAGGACAGTGAGCTTTGTTATGCAAATACTCTACGTAGACATTAAGGAACAACTTTTTGCGTATCAAAGAAGATTTTTACTTCGCACTGCTCTTTGTAAGTGTTGAAATGATGCATCTCCTTTATGGACAAACAAGCTCACTGCAGTTTTTAATCTTTCTGCAGTCATGCCAGGCCATGTACTTGATGAATGGCTCTGAAGGTAATGCAGTAAGAGAACTGTTGCAACAAATGATCAGTCCCAACACATAACAGTTGATTTTCTCTTCAAGCTGTAAAATTTGTAATTTTTCCTTAGATTGTCTTAAGCTGCGAGGCTTCCATCGGAAAGGCTCACTGCTCCGAGTTTAGCAACCAAGAGCTTCTTCCTAAAACAGGACAAGAGATAAAACTCTATTGCTCGTTTCAACTTTTTGTACATACCAATGGTTGAAATTATGGCACGGATCTTCTCTACAAAACACAATTCTTGCTGAAGCTGAATACTGAGTACTGTAGGGCTCACATTAGATCGAAGAGACCAGAAAGATCAGAGGCAACTGAGCACAACATGACCCCAAGGTAGAACTGCAGAACCATCACACCAGCCGACACTTGCAGTTTTTTTCTTTTACATAGGACAGAAACTTCCAATTCAGGTTCTTGTGCCTGAGAAGCCCGGTGAAAGGTAGGGAAAGCCTGCCTTAAGCTCCAAGCCTCTGGTTTGGGACTTTCTGAAACCCATAAGCAGACTCAAGGTTTTCTCTCTGCAAGTCGAGCACAAAATTGGTAGGAAGTGCAGTAGGCAGCTGAGGAGGCCTGACCAGCTGCAGTTGCAGGCTGAACAGGAGCAGCGCTTCTGCTATCGTTTCTCATTCCCCTGCCCCACGGCACCTCTCCCTTGTGCTGGCAACGAGGTTCACACAACTTGCCCTAACAAATTTCGTAGCCAGACCAGTACCTCAGCCCAGTTCACTGCACAGCAATAGGCAATTCTGCCAACCCAACAGAAGAGCTAGCACGATGTTTGGAGAGATGCCAAGACACGAGAGAGACTAAAAAAAGGCAGTTTGATCAGAGCCAGAGCGCAAGGAACCAAGCCCAAAATACCGTATATCCTAACCACAGGTGCGTAGGGAACACAGACCACTGCGGATCTGGAGCACTGTCAGCAAGAAGACACGCACAAGATGCATCGCTTCAAATTTAGGCAACCCCAAGATTTTCAGCAGCTATTTTCATCTGCAAAAAGCCTGCCCTTTCTGGGGAAAATCGGACAACTGGCAGGGGCACAGATGTGATCAGTGATTGAGAAATGCCCACCCCCTACTAGCAAACTGTCACCATATCTTAAATACCTGTTATTTCAGAGCCAGCAATTACTATGTGCATTCCTGAGCACCTGGAACTTTCCCCCAGTGAACACTGCCACCTTGGTAATTTGGCAGAGCTTTTTGATTCCTTACTGACAATAATCATTTCTCAACTCCAGTATTTCTCAATTCCTTGGTCAAAAAAAAAAAAAGGATTTTTAGATCAGTCTCATCCTCCAAAGTTTGGCAGAGAATGGAGAAATCATCCATCAGCTTACTGAATTGATGATCAAGGTTTGTGTACACATGCCTTGCACGTTTCAAATATATTTGAAAGTGACAGCAATAGCAGAAAAAAAGATTTTTTTTAATAGAACTTCTCATCCTTCTTTTGGTTTCCTGGTTTTCCAATGAATACGGAGCAAATTTAAGCTTAGTGACATGCAAGCCTGTTCCCTCCAAAACTAAAACACATGTGGCAGTACACAGTTTTTGTAAAGCATCCAATTTTCCTGTCTTAAATATAATTAGAAATAGGTGACCACAGGCTAGAATACTGTAGTCAGATAAAAGGTTCTACCAGCAGCTAAAACAACCTGATTACATATAAGGATAACAAAAAAAAAGTCCAATTCCCTCAAGTTGTCACCCATACATCCTGGTAGGACAGACAGGTAGTGGGACAACATATTAAAACTCTAACGCGTTTAACCTAGATTGGAGAGCCTTTATTTTAAGCACTGACAAGTCTGCTATCGCCTGACAGGGGCCACAAACAATAATAGCTAGATGACCTCCTGATCATGATTAACAAAGAATTTTCTGCATTAGAGTTCAGAGCTGTCACTTCAGATATTAAAAGCATAGTCTTAAAGCACCAGATAATTTCAGATTTGCTTTGTATCAATCTTCATGTTGAAGCATAACAATAATAAATGCCACAATGAAAACGTTACACTGCACTGTACCAGTACCACTGAAATTGCCCCCCTACTGAGACAGGCAGAACAACCCAAAATACTACCTTTTATTTTTCCCCCCAAACATGTGCTAATCAGACAAGTGAACTTCTCATTCAACATTCCAGCCAGAACAGAGCACTTCCAACAGCACATTGTGTAACAGTGCTGATTCAGTACTGACTGAATAAAAACACAATAAAATCACCCCACCAAAGACTATCTACTGAAATCGCTGCTACCTTTTTCAGCTGCTGCCACAGTCTCTTAGCTTCCAGACAGATTTAGCGATGTGTGGCTTAAAATTTGACAGACCAGAATTAGATAACATACCTAGAAAGACTTTCATTAAGGGACATCACAGAATGACAGAATCATCTAGGTTCGAAGAGACCTCCAAGATCACCGAGTCCAACCTCTGACCTAACGCTAACCAGTCCTCCACTAAACTATATCATTAAGCTCTACATCTAAACGTCTTTTGAAGACCTCCAGGGATGGTGACTCAACCAAGAACATTTTGCACCGTGGGGCACTTTGTAACACAAGATCACAAGAGTTACTTACCAAAACTTAGAATTCAACTATTAAGTAGTAAGATGCTTGCTACATACCTAGCAACGAATCCAGCTGTTACAAGACACTGACATTTCTGCATAAGCACATCACCTTTAATCTATTTCAGAGTTACAGACCAAATGGTTTGAGGATGCCTGTAGGAAAATTACTGGTAACATCACTCCTGCTCACCCTGAAGTTTTAGGTCAGTAGTCTGCTCTGTTCTCTCAACTCGTACCTTGATCAAAAAGGCGCACATCAGAACAACTCTACCATACTTCATGCCTAAGAGGTGAGAGCACAAAGACAGGCACCCTATTTATGAAACTGCCCATGATCACAAGAGCTTAATCCAACATTCTTCTACGTCAAACAGTACTGCTTCAGCAACATGCACTACACAGGAACACCTACACAGAGTCTATCCTACCTACCATGGCATGCCAGTCACATTTTTTTTGTTGTTTACTACCCAAAAAAGTCTCTAACGAAAAGTTCTATCTAAAACTACACTGTGCATAGTGTTGATATTATGTGTACTAAAGTGCCTGTGCCTTACACTTCCCACACAAGCAATACACTTACTGTGCACATACACATTCTCAATCTTCTCCTCTCCACCTGAAAATGAGGTACCTCTCTGTGCCTTTTAATAAAAGATAATTAGTACCTACCCCAACTTCCAATTTCTCCTAAATATTCCTAATCTTTAAATTACCCTAAATTACCCTTAAAATATTAATCTATTAAAAGCATTTCCTACACTCCCCATAGTAGTGGTTGGTTTATGTTTATAAAGCTGCTTTTACAGCCTTAGCCTTCAGTACTGTTTATATATGAAAAAAATTCTAGAAGCTTTAGAAAGAGCAAATGCATCATATGTCATCTTTATCTTAAAGGTTTATAGACTGGAACAAATTTTAGGCTTCCCACGTCCCACCAATTTACTTTTGTCTGCTAACAGGAAAACTTGGTTCTAAAGAACACATATGTAATGGATTTTTCCTTGGCATAGATACTCAAGAAGAATATTTTTAATATAACTGTATTATGATTAAAAGTCAGCTTAAAGTCATTCTGGGTTCCAATTTTATCCATCTCCTTCATAAAAATTAGTATTTTGGGATGCCATAAAATTTGAGTTTCAATTTTATAGCAGGTGGACCTTCATCCACCGGTCTAGCAACAGTAATTCAGGTGTTTGTAACCACACGACTAGTTTATTAAGTTTATTTCTTCATGCCATACTTCCATATAGCGCGCTCACTGACCTAAGTGACCATGCAGCCTAATCATACCTTTCTGAAAACCTGAGGCCTTTTGAGGTGGCTTCCCCAAAGATCTGAGATCTTAGCTGTTTGAAACGACCTTCTGGTCTCACAAGTATTTCACCCTGTTCTGCCATCGCACTAAAAGCAACGTTCTGAGTGCTCCTTTATCTGCTTTCAAAAGACCAGAGTGAGGCGTCTTCGGTATTTGCTCATTGTTAGTCCCAAGGCATTGCAAGGCTAGGTGTCCCAACAGAGCAGAAGGAAGATTGAGAAACAACTCACTTGAAAGCCCGTATTTCATCTTTAAAATGTCAGAAGTATTTTGTTATTAACACTGTTGGCCTCACATTTGAGTCTTTAATAGTGGTTCAGACAGTTGCATTTTCATATGGCTACTACCTGTGGTCCTTGCCTTTTTTTTTTTGTAGCATTTCTGTGCTTCTTACATTTTCCCGTGGCCTTGCAACACAGAAGACTCATGCTTTTAAAAAATAGCTTTTTAATTTACCTCAAACGACCTCAAGGAAAGAAGAGGCTGGGTTTGTATCTTTCCTTTCAGTGCTCTGACAGCGCTGTTTTATCACAGAACACTAGAAAACGCTTCCTGTCGTTCTAGCAAAAATCTCACCGAAAGAACCCGGTGCTCGGGCGGAAACTTCCAGCGCACTCGCAGGCAGGGCCCGCGGCGCTGCACACCCCACCGGCCCTTCTAAACGCGGGCGTCCGAGACAGGTGCTAATGAGGAGCACGCTGAACGCGGCGCGAATCACTTCCCGCAACGAGGTTTCACTTCCTCCTCACCCCAACCCCGGCAGCTCCCCGGCCGTCCCCTGAACCCTTCTGGAAGGAGCGGGGCGGCCGAGCCCCGAACCCCCGCGTACCGGGAAAGGGGGAAAAAAACACGTTAAAAGCCGTTAAACGCCGCGCGGGGAGAGCTGGCTCCCCGGGCTGAACCCGGCCCCCTGACGGCGGGGCTCGGGGCCGAACGCCGGCACGACGCCGGTAACCGCCACGTGCCGCCAACGGCCGCCTCGCGCCCCCAACGGCCCCCAACGGCCGCCGCGTGCCCGGGGCAGGCCCCGCCTCCCCCCCCCCCCCCCCCAACCGCCGGCCGCGCAGCGCGGAGGGACTGGGGGAGGGCTCCGGGCTCCGGCTTCGCGCTGCCCTCACCTCAGGGGTGCCGGCCGCCGCCGCCTCCTCTTCCTCGTCGCCGCCCCGGCCCTGGCTGTGGCGCCGGCTCCGTGCCGCCTCCGCCGCCCCGCTGCCGCCGCCGCTGCCGCCTCCCCGCGCCGCCTCGGCTCCGCGCGTCGCCATGATGTGACGGCAGCATCCAAACAAGCGGCCCGGCCGCCGCACACCGGAAGCTGTCCCCTTCCCCTTCGGCCCGCCCTTTTCTGCTTTCGGCGGCCAATCAGCGCGCCGCTCCGCGCCTCACGTGGGAGGGGAAGGAGGAGCGGACTACGCTTCCCAGCGCGCTCTTCGTGGCTCCGCCGTGCTCGAGGCTGACGGAGTGCCGCGGGGCGTGTCGGGAGATGTAGGCGCGGCGGCGCTGCCGCGGGGCCTGCTCGCACAGCGCGGCGGGCGGGGGGCGGCTGTGGGGCGAGGAGGGGGGGGGGGTGGCGAGCAGCCGGGGGGGCAAGGTCGCCCAGGGCCTTGTGGGCTTCGGGGTCACGTTGCATTAAGTAAAGTAATCTCTGTTTAAATTGCTTTGTCCTTACATCCTAAACCTGTGCTCACCAGACCTATCCAACTGCTGATTTCAAGATAATAAATAAATAAATACGTTTTTGGCGTCTATCCTGATCTTTAGATAGAGGGTTTTTTTTTGTTGTTGTTGTTTTTTTTCCCCCAAAATAAGACTTCTTCTTTTACAAACACGCATAATACTGTTACAATTCTTGGAAAAAGAAAGAATGGGACCCTTCTTTTGCATTGCAGACTTTTGATGGTTTAGTATTTCTCCCCCACACCCGTTCCATTTGAGACTAGCAAGAGGTCCCTGCTGAGGTGCTCCTCTCCGTGCCAGGACAACCCTTGTCCATCCAACCCTTGACTATGGCTTTAGTATTACTTTTAATTTCTCCCAAGCATTGTTTGAAAGTATGTACATAACAAAACATCAGTCTCGCTCCCTCCTTCACCTTCACCAGAAAGGCGCTTTTTGGAATAGAAGGAGGACTTAACTATAAAGATGAGATAGTTTGAGAGAGAACAGAATCAAGAACCACAGAGTTCCTGTTGGCTGTAAGCCTTTACTGTCATAAAATCCATTCCAAGGCCTGTTTCAATCAACTTGGGTGCCAAAGAAGTTAGCATGTGTCAGGCAGCAGAAGCATGGTGAACAAAGTTTTCTTGAAGAAATGCAAGATGTTGGAGTGTATATTTTCAGCAGTAATTCTTTTCACACAGGAACTGGCAGGTTTTTTTTTCTGCTGATACAGTGACAGTGACAATTTTAATCATTTTGAACTTCCAGCTTCCAAACTCAGTCACAGATCTCAGATGCCAAGATTGCTTGCTGTGTTATTGCCCTCTGAAGAATACAAATGTGAAAATGAACTAAATAACTACATTCAATATTTTCTCTTATGCTTATCGTTCTCTTCTGATGTCTCTTCAAGTGTTTTGGTAAACTTTTTTTTTTTTTTTTCAAAAATTCACTTAACAGAAAAGTGCATATCAAAAGTACTTGAAATTAATATTCCAGTCTTACAAGTAAATGCAAATATTCACAAGAGGATGAGGACACATTTGCATTTATGTCCTGTTCACAGCATTCCTGGAGATTGCTCATATGAGGGATGAGCGGGTATAGACTATATACTAGGAGCAGCCAAGAAAATCGTGTGTTTATTTATTTTATTTTTATTTATTTTTAGGATATAATCAAGTATCAATTTGTAAAAATCTTTAGTCATCAACTTTCAATATATATTTTTTTAAATATAATATTACTGACTACAACAAAGTTATGTGGTTGTTACTGTACCTATGGGTAGTCTGACTTCATGAAGTCAGTTTAACACCTCCCAACTACTTCATTGCTTTCATTTTGTTGGGGACTCCTAGGCAACTTGGTGAAAAATGAGTTGTTTCAATATTTGTTTTAAAAAATCAGTAAGAATGTTGTAAGATGATAACTAGAACTAGATGCTTAAAAATCTTATCAATGACAATTGAGAAACTATGAAATAAAGGTAGTATTTTTTTTTTCGAGCATTGTTACAACATGTAAAACAGGGAGACAACTATTGAAATGCAGCACCAAATTTCATTGTGTCCTTTTTGTCAGGATTGTTTTTATTGTAAGTAAAAATGTCATGATTGCTTTTATAATTTTTTTCAAGAAACCATGGGCTACCAGTTTTTTTTTTTGAATACTTTCTCCCTGGTACTGGATAGAAAACAAAATTCTTCCAGCATTACTTTACACAAAATGACCAATCAAAAATGAAAACAGAGGAGGGAAACAGAAGGAAAAAAACAAATAAACAAATCACCACTCCTATACTTCACAGAATCCTAAAATTAAATGATGGCAATTAGGGGAATTGACCTGGAACCTCATATGGACAATACTGTAAACATGTACTGGCTTAACATACAGCTATAATTAAAATATTAAATAAAAACTAAGATGTCAGGATGCACAAGGAATGGGATGAGGAGTAATACAGAAAAATAAAACCCGCATGTGTCAGCTGGGTGGTGCATTCACCTACATGCTTGTTGTGTATGTCACACCTCCATCCCTGAACAAGGATGCTGAAGGTCAATGGGCTCTAAGGAAAGCCGGCAAAAACAACTACTGGGGGCATAGAAATGCTCCTGTGTGACAAGAGTGAAAAGTTTGAAATTGTCTGGCTGTCTCAGGAAAGCAATAAGCAGGACACGATGAAAAGAAGAAGAAAAATCAGGTTCTTCTGTTTTACTTTGTAGGGCAAAGTTCAGTTAAATTACAAAGTAGAAAGTTTAAAGCCAATAAGAAGATATTCCCCCCACATACCTTAATAAATTGATTTCCTCATAATACCAATGAAGTCAGGGACAGAACTAAAAAAGGAACTCGTCATTTGTATTGACAGGAATTATAGACAGTTATGGGTTATTGCAAATATTTTCTGAAAGAGAATACAGATGTCATTCATGGGGGTCCAAGGGCAAATCTTCTGATCACTTTGATCAATCTGGGGATCTGATTAACCCTTCTCTGCCTAACTTAACACTTGTGTCATTTTTTACAACAGCCAGTACTGAAATCAGGATACCCAAGGCAGAGGCTATGCTTGCAGTAGTGAGTTAAACCTTGTTGCAATTGTCCCCCAGCACCAAGACCAACAGGATACAGACCATGCCCAGTCATAGCCCAGGTGCTCTGTCTCCAAAGGTGGGTCAGCTCCACTGGGAATAACTCAGTGGCCAGGAACGAATGGAGAGAAAACCATTTGGCTCAGGGCAAGCATTTTTAGGGGTCTTTCTAACAGATTACCTCTACAGGCATTTGGTGTCAGCATGAGCTCAGGCACTGCTCAGTGGACTAATGCAGACATAGCCAGAAAGACCAGAAGTGCACCTGTTTTGATGCAGGTGTGTTTCCTCCTCCTTAAAGATCCTGTGCTCCAGTATTTTTGCCTGCTTAGGCAATGGTTCCAGGTCTTTCATTCACATTCCCACTACTTCTTTGAGGCCACATCCAACTGAGATGGATTATTGTTTCCACATCCACCCTAAATGTATGCAGAGGCTTCTCTCCACCCCAGCAATGCTCTTACAAGTAGCACTTTTCATCCGCCCAGCACATGATGGGCTTGAAAGTCCTGTTATACATGGTACAGGATGCAAGCTGGTGATGATACAGCAGAAGCAAAACTGTTTGATGTTTAAATTGCAGGCATCAAAGTCAGACGAAAGAGCACATGGCCAGCATTAACATTTCTGAACTAGGTGGGAGAAGAAGCTAGGTGCAATCAATCTGTTCTCTGGTCATTATTTGACTGTTACATTGGGTCATTTCTCCTCAGGAAGGAGAAGATACAGAGAAACACTAGCTTTATCTGGCTCTGAAACCTTCACATTTGAGCATGGAAACCATTGCTTAAGAGAACAAATAAATAAAAGTACTTGTAGAATTAAGGTTTGGTGCATGCATGCAGTTTAAAGAACCCCCACACAACTTTTTTTTTTATAGCATCATATATCAAAGCAGGCATCGGATCTTTACTCCTTTAATTTTATATATAACCCTTAACTAATTATGTTTTTCTTTTGTCTTTCCCTACTTTGCCAGGACCTCCTGAATGGAAAAAAAGCAACCTTCCTGCCCATGTAGTTTCGGATTAAGCACACCTCTTAAGTATATCTGGAAAGGTTTGTCATAGCCTCATGAATCCCTGAATTAGCACATGAAAACGTTCACAATCTGTCCCATAATGAAAACCATGCTTTTATGAAATAAAGCAAGTGATTCATTCTTCAAGCGAATTTTTGCAGGGTGCTGTCTCATTAAAAATGACAGAGTGACAAACTAATGACAATTATTTTAGTTGCTCCTCCTCTTGCAGTGGTATTTAGTTGGAAGTAACAGCTGAAAAGTACATTATGAGTTTCAGAGTATATTTAGACACACTAGTAGATTTGTCTTTGCATTTATATATATATATATATATTTATATATATGAAGACCAAGCACTAAATGACTAAACTGAGAAGAAGATGAAGACATGCGAGTCTTACAGTGTTTTACAGGAACTGCCATTTTCTGAAGTAATGAACTTCAATATAACACAAAGAAAATACAGCAGGAAATTCATTTGCCATGTTGTTAAAAAAAATAAAATAAAAATCAACAACAATGAACTAAAAATATCCCAATATTTAAACATATTTAAAAAAAGGGAAAAAAAGGATTGGAAAGGAGTAGCTCAAAAAAGAATCTACTAGTGGATAACATCATTTGATGCTATGCTACAGTACAATTGTTGTTACGGAGGTATTAGTCAACATTTACTGAGACATACAGTTTCAGGCCATACAAGACTGGACACTGCTCAAGATAGAAGTCTTAAAGACGCAGAAGCAGGCTGTCCCCGTGTGCCATAAGATGAGCCGGCAGGGAAGAAGACTGATGTGGCTGAACAGGGAACTTTTGCTGAGTCTCCAGAAGAAAAAGAGAGCTTATGTCCGGTGGAACGTAAGGGACAGGCAACTTGGGAAGAGTACAAGGAAGTTGCCAGCATATGCAGGGAAAAAATCAGAAAGGCCAAAGTCCAGTATGAGCTCAGCCTGGTCACTGTGGTAAGAGACAACAAAAGTGTTTTTACAAATATATTAACAGAAAAAGGAGGGCCAAGGAGAATCTCCATCCTTTACTGGATGCGGTGGGGAACATGACTACTGAGGATAAGGAAAAGGCTGAAGTTCTTAATGCGTTCTTTACTAGCCAGGCCACTTATCCTCGGGGTACTCAGCCTCCCGACATGGAAGTCTGGGACAGAGAGCAGAATAAATGCCCCAAGATTCACGTGGAAACAGAGACCTGCTGCTCCACCTGGACTGTCACAAGTCCATGGGGCCTGGTGGGATCCACCCAGTGGTGCTGAGGGAGTTGGTGGATGTGAGTGCTGGGCCACTTTCCATCATCTATCAGTGGTCATGGTCATTCGGAGAGGTCCCAGACGGCTGGAGACTTGCTAATGTGACACCCATCTATAAGAAGGGTCGTAAGGAGGACCCAGGGAACTACAGGCCTGTCAGCCTCATCTCAGTGCCAGGAAAGGTGATGGAAAAGGTCATCCTTTTACATCCTTTTACATCCGCAATGTATGCAGGGCAACTGGGGGATCAGGCTCAGTCAGCATGGGTTCATGAAGGGCAAGTCCTGCCTGACCAACCTCATCTCATTCTACGACTGGGTGACCTGCCTGGTGGTTGAGGGAAAGGCTGTTGACGTAGTCTACCTAGACTTCAGCAAAGCCTTTGACACAGTCTCCCACAGTATTCTCCCAGAGAAGCTGGCAGTGCATGGCTTGGACAGGTACCTGCTTTGCTGGGTTAAAAACTGGCTGGACGGCTGGGCCCAGAGAGAGGTGGTGAACGGAGTGATATCCAGCTGGTGACCGGTCACCAGTGGTGTACCCCAGAGATTGGTGTTGGGGTCCATCCTCTTTAATATCTTTATTGATGACTTGGATGAGGGAATTGAATGCACCCTGAGTAAGTTTACAGATGACACCAAGTTGGGGGGAAGTGTAGATCTGCCAGAGGGTAGGAAGGCCCTGCAGAGGGACCTGGACAGGACGGGTTGATGGGCAGAGGCCGATGGGATAAGGTTCAACATGGCTAAGTGCTGGGTCCCGCACTTTGGCCACAACAACCCCATGCAGCGCTAAAGGCTTGGGGCAGAGTGGCTCGGAAGTTGTGCAGAGGAAAAGGATCTGGGGGTGCTGGTCGATGCTCGCCTGAACATGAGCCAGCAGTGTGCCCAGGTGGCCAAGAAGGCCAATGGCATCCTGGCTTGTATCAGGAATAGTGCAGCCAGCAGGACCAGGGAGGTGATCGTCCCCCTGTACTCTGCTCTGGTAAGGCCACACCTCGAGTACTGCCTTCAGTTTTGGGCCCCTCACTACAAGAAGGACGTCGAGGCCGTGGAACATATCCAGAGCAGGGCTACGAAGCTGGTGAAGGGCCTGGAACACAAGTCCTGTGAGGAGCGGCTGAGGGAACTGGGGTTGTTTAGTCCGGGGAAGAGGAGGCTCCGGGGAGACCTGATTGCTCTCTACAGCTACCTGAAAGGAAGGTGTGGGGAGCTGGGGGTCGGCCTCTCCTCACAGATAACTAGTGATAGGACTAGAGGGAATGCCCTCAAGTTGCATCAGGGGAAGTTCAGATTGGAGATGAGCAGACATTTCTTCTCAGAAAGAGTGGTCAGGTACTGGAATAGGTTGCTCAGGGAGGTGGTGGCGTCACCATCCTGGGAGTGTTCAAGGAAAGGTTGGACCTGGTGTTAGGGACATGGCTTAGTGAATGACATTGGTGGTAGGGGGATGGTTGGACCAGGTGATCTTGGAGGTCTTTTCCAACCTTAATGATTCTATGATTCTATAATACAGCTGTCTTCTAAACATTTGCTGTATCAAAACCCAGACCATTATCAGTGTGAATCTCCACATTGTAATTCCACAACTAGACTCTAGACCTAGAGCCCAGTGAGGATATTTCTTCTCTGGGCACTGATAAGTAACCATATGCACTTCATCTTCCTTTATGTAATAGCTATTGCAAAGTAAAAGTCAATAATATTTGAGTGCCCAACAGTTCAAGGATGCATCTCACAGTCACGTGAAAGGGGTGATTAAAGAACAACCCCGCACTTAGTGATATTCTTTAAATGCACAGGGTTAAAATTGACTGACTGTGCTGTACTACGTACATACCCCCACCAAACAAAGAGGAAGATAACCAAACAGCAAATAAAAAAACTAGTTTCATGATCCAAATGAAGTCACAAATTAAGAAATTTAAAGTTTACTGACACAATTCAGGAAATTAAAAAAAAAAAATTAAAGTTAACTGAAGCTTTAAGAGAACAGCTACAAGTATCTGAGTAAAGTCAAAGGGAAACATTTTACTACATTTTTTTTTTCAAACGTTTACAATGCTTTAGTTTCTTCTAAACAAAACTTGTTAATAATAATAATTTGGCTTTTTTTTTTTCGCTTATCCTCAATGTTTTAGACTACATTTTCCTTTATATTAGTTTAGTATTAAATATATATATATATAGTGCATTTTAGCAGCTATTCAATTCCAGTGCTCGGAACATTGTTAAAAAAAAGCAGCATATTTGCTTATTAAATATGTTACGAAACATTTGGGCTACAAAAGCCTACAAAATACACTGAAAATGAAGAGGTCTGTGTTTACCTTCTTGTCAAGTGCAATTAAAACTGACTATTGTAACACTAAACTAAATAAAAGGTATGGAACAGTCCTGAAGACTGCATGGGATTACCAAAGCCTTATTTCAGCTTTCCAGGTTAAAACCAGATATGGAGATTTGAAAATATTAACATGATTTTTGATAAGATTTTAAATATCAAAGCTCAGCCATATTAAACCTTGCTACATTATTGCCTTTTCAAATGCAGAGCTAGTGTTTTTTTTTTTTTAAACTTGCTTTTCATAAGACTTGTCAAGCTAAAGCACTGTATGTAGCAATGATCTTTTATGAAATACTGAGTTTTATACCTATAACAATTATATAGGCTATGCTTACATGAAAAGAAAGATGAAGCTTGATGTATAAACTCCATGCAAATAAATAAGTCATGAATTTGAAAACGTCAGTAATGATTCAGGCTGGTTTTCAAGAAGTTACACCTTTGAAGGAAGATACTGAGCTCTGAGTCATCCAGGGAAAATTTGCCAGTATCAGAACAGAACTACCTGGCTTTTTTAAGTCATGTCAGGTGTCATGTCAAAATGTGTAGTAGACATCCTCGTGCCTCCAGCTTAAATCTGTGAGCAATTTTGTTTGTCGAAATGTAAGAATAAGCATTAAATTTTCAATAGTCTAATTTTAGTGAGGATGATGGATTTAACATTTGTGACCTTTAATTCCAGATATAAACAGCCCTAAAGCACCCCTTACCTACCCCATGATTATTTTGCATCTGTTAACTAGGAGGGAAAGTGGGCCTTAAAGGTGAAAAACACTATAAAAATAAATTGTGCTTAAGATGATTTGTAGTTGAGAAAATGCATAGCAATAACAAAACTAATTTCGGAAGCTGAACATATACATGTTTGAAATGATTTTTCACGATGAGAAATACAGAAGAGCTTCCTGTACAAGCTGCTAATCAAAACAATTTTAAATAGTATTTTCTTACAGTAAACAGCAGTTAAAAATAGCTCTTTTTGATTCTCACAGAATGAACAGAGTGAATAATTACAGCTATAATCTTCTCAGTCTCTTTCCAAAAGTTTTCTGCAGAATTATGTCATTAAGACAGCTTTCTGCAAGTAACACAGCTATAATTCAATTGTACTTAATGGCTCCTTCATTTTACTGATTTTCTTTCATATTTAGGACTTTGTGAATGCTTTGTCATGGTTTGTGAAATTGATGACAAATAGAACATTAAATTTTCATTTATATATATAAAGAAACTGACTTAACGATAAAACTACAGGAAAAACCCATATACCTAATAAGGATAAAAATCCTTTAAAGAAAACTTTTTATTTAAACTCCACATCTTAAACACGGTGACAAAGTATAGTTTTGAAAACTGCATTAAGTCTGAAACTTTTGTCCCCCACCATGCCCTCCCTCCAAATAAGTGAGCCAATTTTATACATATCTACAGTATTTAATAAAGATGTCCAAACCAGCCAAAGTTCTACATAAATGTTTCAGCACTTAAAAAGAAACATTTAATTTCTTCTCACTCGGCAAAATTAAATGGAAACATAGCATTTATCCAAATAAAGAATGCATTAAACCGTTTTCCTCTATAGGAAAAGGCGGTATCTTAATATGATGATTTAATAAAAACAACAGGTTAACTCGAGAAGGTAGAAACTCTGTTCTTGTTTAAATGTTTGCCAGTTAATCATTTTGATCAATAATAAACCAGTACTTCTTTTGGAGTCTGAACAAGTATTTTAAACATTATAAGTTAATTGATAGGGTATTCTATACATTCTTTGGCTACATATGTTAAGGAAGTTAAATACACATGAAAGCTACTAGCTACAAGTACCTTAAAATAATACACATTTACAGATTATACAGGGATCAGAGTGCAAACACAATACAAGCGTTGTTTTCAGGGACTAAGTTACAACATCCATTTTTACATCCCAAACTGAAGGCTGCAGACAATCTTGAGATTCTTAGATTTAGAAATCTCCTTGCAGAGCTTCTTGACTGGCTAAGAATGCCTCAAACTAAACCGTTGCTTCATGGACTAATGTTATCATTTTTAATTATTAGATATAACCTGCAGTGTCTGTCTTTTTTTTCTTTAAAAGAATGAAGAAGTTCAGAAATTGCTCATATAAAGAACAGAAATACTGGTTGTATCCCAATATGGAATTATAACAATTTTAAATTCTTTTACGTCTTTTGAAGATCTTTAGGAAACAAAACATGAAAGCAGAAATCCATGTCAGTTTTCAGAAAAAGTTTAGGGTTATAGTGATTTTGTGAAAATGCTTAACTTTCTTCTTGCAGCATTTCTTCTATTTCTTTATCCCAGTTTTCATCACGTTTTTCTGATTCTGTCACCACCTCATACTCTTGAAGCTCTTGTTGCAATTCCTTTTCCCAATCAGCAGTCTCTTCTGTGAGAGAGAAATTATTTGTGAGAATAAACTTGATGACAAAAAATGTTGCTTATTTATATAAAACAAGATGAATTTGCACTGAGTCTCACTTATGTCCCTTGAATTTTATGGACAATCCTCCTTCAAAACTAAAGAAACCACAAGATCAGAAATTCATCTTCTGACTGACCACAGATAGGAATTAATTAATACACTAGCCTGTATTCCTGTGTGCACACTATAATAAAGAAAGATAAAAAGCGAATATATAGCTTAGCTGTAACAAGCATCCATTTGCTAACTTTTTTCCTACAGACTTTCAGTTTACTATCAATGGAATCTCCCTTCATGCTTTTAAATCTTGGGGGGATGTGGATGGAAGCTGTGCTATTTAGAAAATGAATGAAGTTATAAAGTTCGTTGAATATACTATTAAGAAAAAAACAGGATCAAATACTGTGGATAATTTTGAAGTGAAGCAATTTTTCTCCTCACTGACATTTGTAGCTAGGCAAGCCCATTTAATCCCAGTTGAAGGTAATCATATTTCATACTTCAGGGCAAAAAAATGAGTCAGAAGGCACTCCTGTGTTTTTAATCTCTGTTTAATTAACTTTGCCTATGATACGTAAGAGCGTGGGGGAAGAAGTGGGTGTTTGATGTGTTACATGTTGGTTAGTACTTCAGCCTAGAAGGTGGGTAATTCCACAGTCCAAGTCAGTAAGGCCAGCTGAGATTTCTTTGAACAAATTACTCATTAATGGATTATTGAAACACTTCCATAGAAAAATTTAGATGCAAGCTTGGCTACGTATTGGAAAAAATAGCAATTTCAAAAAACAAGGATTCAGCAACATCCAAAACACAATGAAAAATAACTTCTGAAAAACGTATTATAATTATCTACTTATAAAAGTGTCTTCACTGTAAATAGCTCATTGAGTATGGCCAGAGCTACATCATTATAGACTGTTTTTATGCTTTTTTACATCAGTATTAGTTCTCCTGAAACACTTTTTTTTTTTTTAGAATAAACCCTGCTTTTTTTTTTCTTCTCAACATTGTCAAAGCTATTTATTGAATGTTAACCATTCCAAATGCATGTAAACCTTTTACAGCAAAGGCACCTGGCAAACTCAGTCTGGTGCAAAAAATGACTTTTTAGCAGGTATCACAAGAAGCTTTTACTTCCAAATACTGTACTTTACCTACATTAAATAAAGAAAAAAACACATGCACATAATGACCTATGAAAGAGAATGAAGAGAAAGGTAGACAAAACAATACTTCACCGTCACTTTCATAAAACAGCCACCTAAGAATTGTCAGTTACTTTGGACTTACACTCCTCACAGATAACATTCTGTACATGACACAGTTTGGTGGTAAGAACTATTATTAATTTCTGTAATATTTAATTGCAAAATATTTAATACAATTTGAAAAAGGGTCACAAATCTACTTTTCTAAACTTAATTAAAATATATATTTATTTTTAAATCAACCTATCTTAGAATTATTGTATTTAAGACACAGAAGGTACTAACTGCTTTACCTTCTACTACTGAGGTCTCTCCTCTCTTTTTGTCTAGCACCAGTTGTTCCATTTCTTTTCTTAGGTCTTCCTGATTCAAATTACAGGCATCAAAGGCATCACTCACAAATTCTGATACACCTGGACTTGTGGAAATCTCTTCCTCATCCTGTAATAAGATAGTGTTGTAAAAGCTTACCCAAAAAGTGGGAGGATAGAATGTCACCAATATAAACTTTCACTCATTCAAATGACTGCCTTTTAGTTACAGCCAGAAAAAAAAACAAAACAAAACAAAACAGAAAACCCAACAAACCAAATGCATTACCCTGACAATTCTTTTCCTGCACAGGCTATTTTCCTTTAAGACCATTTTTTGTACAGTTAACAACAGACACTTAATCTGAAAACGATCTGCTTTTCATCCTAGGCCCTTTCTGCATTCTCTTAAAAACTTTAAAACTGTTTTCATAGTGTTCAGAAACAATACTGAACTCATAAGTAGTTTAGAAAAGTACTGATTTAGAAAAAGACTGATACTAAATTTTGACCATTAATTCAATAATAGTTTTCTACACACAAATAAGATTAAGAGAAGACTCTTCTTCAGAAATGTTTCTCGCTTAATTTAGTCCACTGCGTATTATTGCCAAGTGAATGCACAGATCTGCTTTGCCAAGTGTTCTCTGGCACTGATTTTACAGTTCAGAAATGAACAAGGGTCATTAGGTATCTAAGGTGAAGTTTTCTGTAGTGTCAAAGCTCTTCTTGCTGTTGCAACAAAATAATGTTGCTATGGCAATGCATAATTTAGATTTCCCACATTTATGCTCGACACTGCTGAAGAGTTGGACAAAACATAGTACACATTTTTATGAAGGTATCCACTGTGCCTAAATACAACGCAAACCTTCTACTCTGAAGATTTTAGAAATGCTACTGTGAAGAGTAAAAATATCTTTGTTATTGTAACGTGCAGGATACTAATGAAAGGATACTTCAGATAAATTACTATTTCTTCTACTGAAAATGAATATTATGGCAGAACAGCAGCAAGTTAGAACTGGACTGTCAGATATTATTACAGTTTCAACTTACTCAAAAGGATGCATAATTAACAATGAAATAACAGTTTCACATAATAAATGCCAGATAAATACATGTTTTTACCTCTTGAGATTTTATCTGAGGCTTTATTGTAACAGGTGGTGTTTTTGGCCGTATTGTTTCTAGCAAGAGAGAGAAAATCATAGATTACATGTAAATACATAACGAGTAAATGAAATCTCAACAGATACTAAATATAGAAGGAAACACTATTTTTAACTTGAATGAATCCTGGTGGTTAGAGGCTGAGTTCATCTATAAGTGGTAAGGCATTTGCAACAAACAAAACCTAGAGAAGGAAATTTCTGATCTTAATTAACTGAGGCAAATTCAGCAAACCATTTACTTATTATGAATCCAAAGTTAAATCGCTGGAACCCCTCTGCCCCATTAAACAATCCAAAGAACCACATAAATAGGAACAGCTGGAAATGGGGAAAAATGTTTTCTATAAAAAACTCACAGATTGCATCACATGCTGCGAGATATTTCAAGTACAAACATGTAGACTTCCTCAGGAAATACAGGTACCACCTACCATGGAACTTACCAAACTTCCCTGCTTGGGTACTACTACTGACATGGGTACCAGCTCTTACATACAGCAGACTATCTGCACACATACCCCTAAAACTACACAAGAGTGCTCCGGAGTCTCACCTTTCACACAGGCAGAAGTCATTGAAAAACAAACCCTAGAAGGTGTTCCAGATTTCCTAAAACTCACTGCGCATTCTCAATGTAGCAGCATGGTACTGGGAAGACAATGATTGTTGACAAAGAAGTACAGATCTTTTTCTTGGTAGATAAAGGAACACCCCAACTTTCCTCCTCATGTCACTAGTGGGGTAGAGGGTTAACAATAAGAGATGGCTGCAGGAACAATTAACATGCTGGGCAGGTTGTAGTAGTGATGGAGTGCTTGCTTAGCAGTTTATTTGTTTAAACATGCAAAGCAGCTGTGAGCTTGCAGCTGTGTTTATTGCAGTGTAGCCGGGTGGACCTTTCCTGCTTACTCAGTGATTTCTGAAGAGGGAATTTTTCAGGTTTAATTTCCAAAATTAAGATCAGCTCTAATTAAAATAATTCTCTAATTGGTAGCTGTCACAGCTTATACAGCTCATCTGCTAAACGGCCACTGCTCTGTCACATCCTCTTTTCTCCTTCCCCTCCCTAAATCTTCACAGGATCTGTTCTTGTACCCAACACCACGTCCAAAGAGGCTCCACTATTCCCAGCCAGGGGAGGCTGTGGAACACTGCACTAGCGCTTTGCTGCTCAATGGGCACCCAAAGCACTGGGCAGAAGAGGTGCCTCGGGCTCCACCTCCTTCTCTCATGCAGAAGCAGCACAGCAGCGCTGTGCTAGGCCGTGCACCAGTCTAATGCAACTAACGTACCATTGGCACTGCTCTGCATCTACTGGCCTAGCATCGTACCCTCTGCTGCTGATGTGCTCCCTGCCCATGAGGTAACTTAACTCCCAAGTAAATAGCTCTGCCTGAAGGAGCAGAATCTAACATTGTCATAGAACTTACATGCATAGAGTTTCTAGGTCAGAACATGAAAAGCTTTCCATTTGTTCCTTTTTTCCTCCTTCACATGAATCATGCTAGTTAAACTTTGTGAAAACAACACGTAAAGAGGAGACAGATGGAGATAAAATGAAGGCAATTAATTCTGTTTTGTAGACTTAGCTTTACGAGACACTCTGAATATTATGAAAAGTTACCAACAGGCAAGTATTGCTAGTTTTACCCCCCCCAATTAGGGAAGCCAACCTTCAAAAAGGTCATATAAAACAAAACCAACACAGATGATTCAGAGCTCCTACACCTAGGAAGTCTCGAAATCAAACAAAACATATTTACTGTAGTTTAGTAAATGTATCTTTCCATTGCATAAAATATAGCCATTAGGATGGTTAACCTATCTGCATATCTCTATAGCAGTCTTCTGAATCATATGAGAACCTTCACAGGCCAAAAGATGCTATATATTTTTCCCCCCAAAATGAACATATGTTTTGTTTTCAGTCACAATGGTAAAGTTTTACTGGAAGAGCTCTTTGGGTATAATCCAGCAACTTTCTCTAGCACTTTCTAAGCACTTGGATGACTCAACGATGACAGTTTTGTTGTTCAGTAAGTTCAGTTGCCCTGTCTCTCCTGTAGAATTGAGACACTTCCACCAGAACAGACATGGCTTGGCAAATTTGAGTATTGAACTTTTTTTTAAAAAAAAAACAAGGTTGTAAAGGAAACCTTCAGCATTTTAATTAATGACAGAAAAAAACTTTTATTTGACTAGCCAATCAGCCACAACAGTGATAGCTTTCTTTTTTTCTGGAATTGGTTTACTGAAGCAGTGATATGCAGAAACAGAAATCAAAAAGCTCAGGGGTAAGGGGAAGCTTACTAATAGTAAAAAGGCTTTGCAAGGAATATGCTTATCAACTATAATGAAGAAAATCTTTTGGCAGAACTTTTCTTTTCTGGTCTTTCCAAATGCAACCAAAAGAACTAAAAGGCAGTAATAAATGAAAGGATACAATATAAAGATTTACTGTGAGGCACTACAGAAACCAGAGAAGACAGTAACCACTCTTAATAGTCTACAATACAACCCTATCAGTTGGTGTAATGAAAAAACCAAAGGAAAAGAAATCTAAAAGGAAATCCAAAAGAAAAAGAACAAAATTACCACTACCAACAACAAAAACAAGCCAAACCCCCAAACTCTCAAAAAATAAAGACATCCAAGAAGAAAAAATGATATAAATGCATTTAGATGGCAGTTAGGTGTAAAGGTTTATGAAACAGTGAGAATCCCAGCAATTTCCTGAGTTGGATGGCACCTATACAGGGTAGCAGTAAACACAATTTGCTCATAGGATACGACAAAAATGGGGGCTGAATGCGGTGAGACTGTAGGAATGCTACGAGATGAACAGTTAATTAGGAAACAAGCTTAAGTACAGCCTGCAGCAGAAGCTAAAGACAGAAAATCTCTACTTTGATTAAAGAGTTAGCGTAAGGCATTGAAGAACAGTTCTGTTATACAAGGAAAAAAAATAAAGTTGCAGCTTCCACAAAAACAAATCTTGGGGGATTCTCAGTTAACTCTTGGTAAAAAGTGACTGTGTTTTCTTTTTTCCTTTTATGTTTTCCTTCCATCTTCATTTTGTTTGATTTTTTTTTTACACAGACATCTAATAATTATATGAACTTTGTCAAGAATTAACATCTTTGAGGCTGTTTTTCATATAGAGTTGACTTTTTTTCACCCATCTCAAACTATCCTTCCTTTATAATTGCTGACCAGTTTATAGCTTCCTGAAGAAATGACTTTTTGGCCCATATTTTGATAAGCATAAGGGTTAAGAAATGCATGAACACATGAACAATATTTTATGAAAAAATCAGAAATCCTAAATAATGCTAGTTATCAATAGTATTACTATACGTCTTGTCTGATTTCCAATTAATGCAATTAAGTATGGAAATAGTATACAAAAGGAAGAAAAACATGGTTCATGGTTTTGGACAAGCAAAATATAAGGCACCTATGACAAGATGCTAGATTTACATGAGAATACAGAGCTACATGACATGTAAAAATCAGATGAGTAGACTTTAGTAATCATTACTAGTAAAAAAAAGTACAGAATTGAAGCTACTTATGCAGGTAAGATTAAAGAGAGAATGTGAGTGCAAATGATCAGGAGGAGTCTGTCAAATAGACAGACAGACAAAATAGACAAAACCATACAGCACAGCACAAAAGAGCAGGAGACTATCCACCGAAACAGTTGCCACAGAGGCAGGGAAGGTGACACCAAAAGGCAGCACCTTTAGCAGAGTCAAAGTCATCTGTGATTATACAGCTATGGAACAAGGACTCCACTGACTCCACTCTGCTTTGTTCATTCTAGAGGGTCTTTGCCTGTGCTAACACACACACACACGCTGAACAAATCCTTCGAGAAAGAAACAGAATGAGGCAAAGTGACAAAGGCATGCACACGCACAAAACAAAATCAAACAAAAAAACAACTTGAGGAAACTACAATCCTTTTTGAAAAAAGTACCTTCTATGCAACATGCCAGCCCAGCTCTGTAATCTCCCAATAACCTTCCCTGCAACCCAAGATTTAGCTGCCTATATCCAAGGAACCAGGGCCCAGATGAGTAACCTTGGCTCAGATTGTATGGAAAATTACCAAGTTGAGCAAGAATGCTGTGAGAAAGCCTGTAAAAAGTTAAGAAAGGTGATATTAGAGACTGAAGTAGCATTACAAAGATGGGATCATTAGTAGTGTAAAGACTAGAGAGGAAAACTATCAACATGGAAAGATATATCTGAAAGAGGGAAAACAGAGTCAGCTTGGCACTGATCAGCAGGTTGTCAGTCAGGCTGGCAAGGTCATCAGGACAACATCAGCACTAGTGGATTTGATGATGATTTTTTTTTTTTTTAATCTGGGGATACGCAAATCTTTCCAAGGTACAGCAAAGGCTTTATCCTCCTGCCCAGTGCCTATTCCACCTGCAAAAATTCATTGGAGGTGGTGAATGTAACCTAGCTCAGGCTATTATTTTATGAGCTACTAGATATCTTTTGTGTCTTAGCCAGTAACTGCTTCGTACTCTTAAGCCGCACATATTCCTGCAGGAAGAATTTGTTTGCATGCAGGTAAAGATGCCCAGTGACTCAAAAGAGGGTCAGTAAGAATGTATTGCATACACTGATCAGCATAACTGAAGAAACATACGTTAAGGTGGCTTTTTTATCTCAAGGTTGAATCTTGGACAGCGTTATGTACTGGTCTTCCTCCATTTCTATAACACATTGCATGCCTTTCCATGTCCTACATGCCTCTGCCACCACAGTAATTTTACCCCAATATCACTAACTTACTTCTGTTTGACCTGAGGCCTAAGCAAAAGAACATGTGCTGAGACAAGCGAGAGCAAAGGGCATGCTGGGTTGGCTAGGAGCTGTTATCTGTCAGGTGAACCAAAGGTACCTGGGACTTCTGGCAGGTCAAAATAGTGCACCAGAAACCACTGGTGGTGGAGAGCCGTTATAAGCAGAGTATAAAATTTCATCTCTTGAGACCTGCAGTCTTCTTCCAAAGTTGGCTGAAATTGCAAAACCGGTTAAAAGCACTGGGAGCCCCCTTCCCCCCTTCTAACAAACAGACTGAGTATGATGAGAGAAGTCCTGATTTCATAGAAAATCAAGGATAAAAATTCTGTCACATGATGCATACAGTCAGTAGGCACGACTTTAACTTAATAACCTGTGCCAAAACAAATTTCTTCCACACCTGTCAGTTGACTATCCTCTTCTCTGCCTTTGTTCTCTTCTTTTCCTGCTGCTTGCTGTTGAGCAGCAAGTGCGGTGAGCTGTGCAGATTGTTTAATTAGGGACACTCTGTAGAAATAATTTCTCCAGAACACCTCCTCCTTTACACTATAGAGAGAGAAACAGATATTGATTACTACATTTGGAAATATGTTTGCTTTCACCATCTAGCAATGAACTAAAAATAAATATGCAGAGGAAAGGGTTAAGCAGAGTTGCCTCAAGTGAAAACTTAGAAATTTGTGATATAAGCAATTAAAAAAAAGAGTCTATCATTATAAAAATTCTTGATCTCTTCCACAACAGTTACATTGTCTGCTCAAAACCAGTTTCTCTTGCTTGCAATACTACTGTTTTGTATTATTTTGTCATTTCTCCAGGGAGCCTCTGACTATCTGTAATCATCTCTTGGGGGTGTCAATTACATCCTTGGATATGAATTTTTTTGTTGCTGCATTTACCTTTGTTTGGGAAAAAGGTTTTCAACTATTTACCGCACTAGACTTAGAAAAAAAATTAAGACTTCTCCTATACTAAAAACAAGGGGTCCTTAGTAGTTCCAAATTTGTAAGACTTCTGTTCTTTACTTTAATTGCTAAACTGCAATGCACGTGCAATATCCCATGTATTTGAAACTGGTAGATATAAAATACATACAGAGGAAGTACAGAAAGAATTGAAGGAAGTAGAAAAAAAGGTTGTAAGTTAGGAATATTTACAGATACATTAAAAGTACTGTGTTATACAGTTACCAGCAAAAATTACTTACTGTTTAGGGACGAGATCAAACCTCATCCTATTGAGAAGCTGATCTTCTTGTAACATCACCATCGCAACAGGGTACATTTGATCAAAGTCAAAATTAAACTGAACACCTGCTGGAGGATCCCTCAGAAAGTTTCGTTTATCCTTTGAAAAACATATGACAGTTAACTAATATCAAAAAAAGGTTATTGCGTTTCACACACCACCACCACCAAATCCCACTTCTGACATAATTCTATTACAGCACAAAGCTGTAAAGCTTTTTATAAAAATCAAAAATCATACTGTTGATCTACTTTGACTCAAGTTAATGCTGAAATAAATCCTGCTTACTTCGCACAAGATCAGTACTGTGACACACATTTAAAGAAGTATTTTGAAAATAATTTAACAATGTCAGACAAACTTCCTTTAGAAAAACAAAAGCAGTTTTAATCTTTCCAACAACAAAAAAACAGATAAATACTTACTGCTGATAAGGCCAGTATTTGTTGTTGAATTGTCTCTTCTTCATTGCTGTCTACCCAAGGAGGAACTGCTGCTTCTGTTATTGAAAGAAGGAAAATATTTGCATTTGTACTACTTTAAAAAACAAAAGTCTCAAAAATAAGTAGACTTGCATCAGCAAGTTAGTTCATTGTTCCTTTTTCTTAAACTAAGCTTCAGGCACAAGACATCCGTAAGACCACCGTAGGCCTGGATCTTTGCTTATCAGAGGTAAAGAAAAAATTTAAATAGTTGCTGATTTCTGTAATTATAAAACAAAAACTGTGGAGGTTTCTTCAGTGTCAGAATTTACTGCCTCTTTGTTTAGTTACTGAAGTAAAGCTGTGTAACTGTGTAAGCTGCCTGCAAATAGAAATTTCTAGACTCACTTTAAACATGTAAACTTTGCCTAAATTAAAATTTCAAAATATTTATTAGCATATTAATTTTCTGATAACCAGAGGACACCAATTCTTCACCTATGGTGAAAAATACAGATTTATTACAAATTACAATGAATTATACATTGAAAAAGCATACTGCAGCTGACCTGATTTACATATTTACACAGATGCTTCCAGAATAATTCTGTAGCCTGCACACAGAGAAAATAAACTATTCTAGATGTATAAAACTTTATTAATCTCTTCACTGCCGATGCAAATTCAGCCCGCAGAGATACTATAATTCATCCGAACGAGTTAACACAATTCTTGTGCACTCAATTATCTATGCGTATTTACTTGATCTAAGCAAACTTTTACCCACGTGGATTCACATGCTAACGTGAATGCTAATCCATTAGGCCATGCTAATCCATTAGGCCATCTCTCTCCCTGTCTCCTCTTTCTTGTCAATGTAGCCACCCAGTTTCATGAAACTTGTAGGAATATTTCATCAGATTCCAAAGTTTACTCACAAATACAAGATTAACAATAAAGCCACTAATTATTCAAACTGTAACAAATTATTATATCCAGGTAACACATTAAAAGAGATATAACCCAAATGATGAAGCATAATGTAGAAAAAAGTGCCTATTTTAAAGTCTCAGATACATCCACTTGTCTTAATAGTACATGGGTGGATAACTCATAGGATTTAGATCACAGATAATTACAGAGCAAAAGAGTTACAGGAAAGCAAAAGAGCAATTATGCCTTTAATGTAAGCAGAGCAACTACTCCTACAGTGACTCATTAAATATTACAGTGCAACCCCTAACCCGTGTTTTTCATTTCATTAAGAAAACGTGACGCAACTGCCAAAACTCAAAAGAAAGGTAATCAGCATGACTGTTTTCAATAAATACACAGGCTTGAAATTCAAAACAACCGTAAGGCAACAGCTTTGCTAGCACACTGATCTTTCAGTTGATTTCAAAAGTTGAATTTGGTTAAAAAGCCAAATCTAAACTTACAAGACAATGTAACGATGACATCACTTAAAAATGTCATCTTCCTATCCCACCAAATATATAAAGTTCTGCCATATAAATGTTTCATTAAACAGAGATCTGATGGATTAGGCCTAGATATAGCTCAGTTACCCAGCCCTCAGAAAATTTTAGTTCATGCAGTATCGTGCATTATTCAAAATAGTTTATATTACCTGATTTTTTTGTTTGCTGTTCTTGGACAAACTTCTTTTGTTCCTTCTGAAAGTCTCCAATAATTGTCTAAAATAAAAATTATGGAACCACAATAAACAAACTCGCTTCCTTTGTTTCATGTCTGTTCAGAAAATGCTTTCAAATACTTCTCAGTAACACATTCTTGTATGTCTTCTCTCAGGCCCTTTCTGTAAGTTAAGGACTCTTTGCGGCAATCATACATTCTGCTTTACTCAAGCATTTGATTTTGCATTTAAACTAAATGAACTCTTTCAAAAATTACATTTATAACTTTATTAAGTTCAGGGGACAAAGATCACAACGGAAAGTCCCAGTTTATGGACTTAACCTGAACATCAGCATACCGTGCATACCTTTCCCTCCTTACATATCAGACAGACAGACTGTTTAGACCTATTTAAACGTGTTTTAAGAAAGACTAAGAACTTAAAATACGCTTGGTCTTAGGGTAAGATTCAAGACTTGACTAAGAAATAAATCCATTGCAATAAATCAGACTTATAAAATTGTCAAGTATGACTTTCAGAAGGTGTGCTTAGCTGAAATCAAATAATTTCTCCACCTATAACGGTGACAAATTTTCATCATAAAATTACATTCAGAAATATCCTTTATAGAAATTAACATTGAAAAATAGGGAATGGTCATGGAAGAGTTATACACTTGATGTAAAACACAGCATTGTGCATTTTGCGGCAAAAGTTTCAGAGATTTAGAATCATAGAATCATTTTGGTTGGAAAAGACCTGTAAGATACCTGGTCCAACCTTTAACCTAACACTGGCAAGCCCAACGTGTCCCTAAGCAAGACCCATGTCCCTAAACTCTATATCTACACATTTTTTGAAGACCTCCAGGGATGGTGACTCAACTGCTTGCCTGGGTAGCATGTTCCAATACTTCACAACCCTTTCAGTAATGAAATTTTTCCCAATAACCAACCTAATCTTCCCCTGGTGCAAACTTGAGGCCATTTAAAACAAATTTCATAGGTAGGAATGCCATAACCTATTTAACAATGCAAATGTTTTTCTGTACTTGAAAGCACAGGCAAAAAAGAAAAAGGAATATTGCTGGAAATTAGAAGTGAATACTTAAACCTATTGTAAGATATTTCAAGATACAAATTTTAAGAAGTAATCAAACGGATCAACAAGTTGCCAAAAAGCATGTAAGATGTCAGGAAAAATCATGATGAATACCTATCAATTTTTTTTTTTTTTTAATTCAACGCCCCACCATTTCAGCTTAAGGTTAGTATCAATGAGAAAGCTATTGTAGTGCCTATTATAATAATAAATCATTGTGGTTCCTTCTGGGTGTAAGTTACATGATTTTTTAGCATTTATAGAATAAAATAATTGATATGGTTAAGAGAACAGCTTTAGGATGCTATAGAAGCTATAATCCTATTTCTGCCATATGTAAACTTTTAAGTCAAAATACAGAATTTACATTACCTAAAGTACAGAGAAAAGAAAATGAAACTTTAGGCGTAAGAAACTGTCACTAAGTACCTACAGCATATTTTATGAGTGCTACTGCTTGTGTAATAAATGATCAAATAACCTTCTTAGTCTATTTTTCCCTTTTTTCCCCAGCATCATTAAAAATTAAACCATAACAGAAATTTAAAGTGTGTTTTGATGATTAATTTGGAAAAAGGACACAAACATTTATTACAACAAAAACTGAATCTCATTGTATTAAAAAAAAAAAGGAATTCTTTAGTTTCTGGGAAGGGGTGTCTGAGAGTAGCAGTAGGATGGGGCTAGCTGTATCTCCTGTGCCTGGCACTCCCGGATGCACAGTTCCACTACAACTGGCTTGGTTTTGGCCACTTCCCTTCCAAGCTACCTTTCCTCTACAAAAACACTTGCTGCAGAATTAAAGCAACGGGAGCCTGCAGCCAAGAAATGGGAGGGCAAGAGATGAATGGCAGGGTGAGGGAAAAGAACAGGACCATAGCAAGGTGTTTCATTAGCTCACTAGGTCTTATGAACACATACCTGTATAGCTCTAGGCCCTTACTACACAATATCCACAAAGCTGACCTCATTCTGAATCTTGCTACAGAGATACATTTATGAGACATGCTACAGCATTTCCTCTTCCCACTTAATTGGAAAAAGAAAAATAACTACGCATCTCCCAACTGTCTGTCTCTAATTCTTCCAGCCTTTTCCCCTATTTCATCACTTTATGTTTTCTGCTGTTCTTTCTCCAGTATATTTACATCCTGAAGGAAGTAAACACAGGTGCAGCATTGAGTAAAGCAGATTTGACTTTTTTTTTGCACACTTATCCTGAATGAACATTTCAGTCACATCATTTATCGTGACAGGAGATACCTGTAAATGAAATACGCAATTGCTAAAACCAGCTTAAAGAAATGTTATCACATGCTGGATTTGTTACACATTACCAGGACAGTATGCAAGCAGATCTTTCAGATAAAGTATCAAGAAATAAAATACCTTATCAATGATACTGTCGATTTTTCCTTCTTCTACAGACTTCTTTATGGTCTGTGCTGTTTCGGCAACGGATTCAGATATCTTTTTTGTGGCAGCAGTGGCGAAATTGAAGAGGTAACCTTTCACAGATGAGAAGGACAAGAGTTGAAAAAAGGTATCTTTACATCCAGTTCTCATACTAATATCACATTTCTCTTTATACGTTTGGATACATACTTGAAGTCTTCTTTCAAAATCATTTAACCCAGCTCTGACCTCCAAAGAAATCCTAAAATCCTATTCTTATCCCTTTCTAGTTCACATCTTCTCTAGTCTAGACAATGATCAAACCATATATTTGATCAAAGTTTTCTGGGAAACAAATCTCTATACTTGAATGTTGATTACTAAATCAAACACTCCTAATTTCTCTTGACACACTGCTTTTCAATCAATATTCGGAAACAATGGCTTTCATAATTTCACTTAAGTATTTCTGAGACCTTAAGCAATGAAGTAACTCTAGCAACAGTATTAAAATAATTATATTTTTTAGAATATCAACATGCACAATAAAGTCTGATGAAGCGAGACAAATGAATGCATGAAAAAGTCCTGGTAAGTAACACTTCACATTCCTTCAAAATTCTTAAGACTGAAGCTTGCTGTTGGTGCTTGCCCTTTTCTATTTCCCACTGTGGTGGTGTTCTAGCTCCATTAGAAACAGTGTGACAATGTTTGTTTTTCTAAATATGTTCAGTGGGAGAACAATTACTTTAAAAACTGTAACTAGCGTTTTCTGTATTGGCAGTGCTGAAGGGCAGAAAGGTGGCAGGGAAGGAACTATGTAGCACAGGCAGTTGCTTGTATTGTTAGCTTCCAATTAAAGGAGTCAGAACAAAGGCAAGCAGCAAGAGGTCTACCAGGAACCTTTAGAAATGTTAAATACCAGTTTATTGACAGAGGATCTTAAAAACAACATTGACACTGTTTATTTCTCAGATAATTACGCAATGTCACAAACACTTTATTACGTTTAATCAGATCTATTATTACTGTAATATCACTGCTGTGGTATTTACAATGTCAGTAAGTGCTATAGTAAATAATATAATTCTAGGGTTAGAAGGAGGGAAGTAGTAATGGTGGACCTAAATTGCATGGTCGCTACCGAAGATATACTTGAAGCATTAGTAAGAACACAAAACACGTGGGACAATAAGGATCTTTCAGTTATCCCGGAACTGACCCGCACTTTTATACACGGGGCTTTCAAAAACAAACATCACTTCTGTTTAAAACAAACAAATGAAAAAACACCTTCATTTTCAGGAAGGGTCTCACAAAAATTCAAGTTCCTTATCAGTTAGCAATGTAACAAATAACCTTACCACATGAAAAAAAATGTTTTAACACATGGTTGCTCACCACTGGTAGAATGAGTTACTTTGGAACATTCATGTCACCTTCTGGAAAGCTGACTGTCGTTCTCTGAAGCACATAAAACATTCTTTCTTAACGATACCACCAAATTAATACTGAAAAATGGAGAGGCCTAGCTATCCGTTAAACCAGCCATTTTTTCATACACAACTTCCTTCTGTAAGGCACAGAATGGTGGCAACCGAACTTCCTACAATAACTTGCCCATATCTTTGCCATCTGTTATCAGGCTTCACATCCCATCACATGCTTGATAAAAAAAAAAAAACCAACATGCCTATCTACTACCCTTCATATAGACAGAAATACAGTATCCCTCTTGGGACAGTAGAGGAAGCAGCAGCCTACTGGATTGTTTCCTCCTCACAAGCTTTTATTGGTTATTTTACGTATCCATGGAAGCTTCCTTTGCAACACAATTGTTTTGCATTTGATACGCAATTGCTTTAAGTGCAAAACAGTCTGAAACATTTGCTGCCTGGCAACTTTTTGGTATTGAGCAAAGTGCTTTTGGCCAGTCCTGAAAACAGTCTGAAAAGCAAAATGTTTTTTTTTCTTTCCATTAAGGATGGGCATTCTTCTTATGCCAAGGCACTTACAAAGCCCCAGTACGACGTGGTACTTAACCTTGGAACGGAATTAGTGGTGGAAAAACACTTTGACTTTCAAATGAAAGAGAAAGTTTTGGTTCCTCTTACAAATCTATGCCTGTATTAAGAATATACACCTAACAATACGTTTATTGTTAATTTGTAATGACAAATTCTCCTATCCTTTCTAATGACATATTAAACAAAAGAACAAATATAAGGCTTCGGGTTTTATCAGTAGAATACTTTTTAAGTGCTAGGGGAGTCTTTCACACAGCTACCTTGGTCATTAGTCATGCAAATATTTCTAGGGTTATCACGTGTTACAGTAGTGACGTCCCAATTCTTACAAAAGGACCTTTCCACGACAGTCTTTTCTGGTGTCACAGGGAATGTATGCATGCATCTGTTTATCAAAGTTTCTTTATCAGAGCAAGTTATAGGACGGACTTTTTTATCCATAACACTCAATACTTATTCTTCTGAAAATTCAAAGTATTTTTTCCCTCCTGGACAATCGTAGGGGTCAGCAGATTAGGTTCTACTTAGATGAACAACCAGGCAAGTGTCTGACCAAACTACACAGATAATTTGCTGCGTTTCAGAAACCCAGGACAAGTACGTTAAAGCAACACCTCAGACTAATGTCACAGAAGATCAGGGCACCAGTGAGAAACACCTTGCCTGCAGAGCCGTGTTTTGGGGGAGTTTTACTTAAGAATCTACAACAGCAGTGCAGAATCCTTGCCTACAGCCCTACCTCACAAGGGATAAGCCCCCCGAAATCATCAAAAAATCATTATTTTCCTAGGAAAGATGACCAAAACGCAAAGGCACCACTCCTGCAGCGACAACAGGACCAGCGGCTAAGCAGGCCCCCTTTAGGCACCGGGAGGACGGGGACACTCGGGCCGGGGGGTACCGGAGGGGAAGCGGGGCGGTGGTGGCGGCGTGTGGGGGTTTCCCCCCCAGCCCCCGGCACGGCGGCGGGCCGACACTCACTGCCGAGTCCCTTGGCCTGGCTGAGGAGCGCCTCCGAGTCCGCCGGCTCCTGGCTCCGCACGGCTCCGTCCTCCTCCTCCTCCCGCTGCTTCCGCTCCTCCTCCTCAGCGGGGCCGCCGCCCTCCTCGGCCGGCAGCAGCAGCTTCTCCTCGCCCGCCCGCTCCAGCCCCAGCCAGCTGCCCAGCCCGCGCAACATGGCGGCCGGCCGCTTAACGGCGGTTAACGGCAGCGCCCCGCCGGCCAACGGCCGACCCCCCCCGCTCCTTCCGCATACGTTACTTCCGGGTGGGCGTGGCCCCCGAGGCGGGGCGGGGCTCACAACCCCCGCCGCGGCGGCAGTGGCCGCCCCCCCCCTCCCCATTTCACGTGCGCGTGCGCGCGCCTCGCGTGGACGCCGCGCGGAAGGTAACGGCCGCGGCGCGAGGCTGCGCCTGCCCGGGGGGAGGGGCCCCAACGGCCGCCCCCCAACGGCCGCCCCCCGCCGCGGCTGAGGGGGGCTGGGGGGAGCCGCTGCTCTGGGGTGGTCCCGTCCCCGTGCCCCCGGCCGGGCCCTGCAAGTCACGGCCCTGGGGCTCTTTGTGTCTGCTGCGAGGCAGCGCTGGGCTTCCTCGCGCTGCTGGGGGGCTGCCCTCGGGGGCGTCACGTCACGGGGAGCTCCGCGGTTCGGTGCTGACAGGAAGGTGACGGGCTTCGTCAGTTTCGAGTGGCACGTAGTCAGGGTTTATACCTGTGGATGAAGTTTCTCCCTCTTTTTCCCTCTTTTTTCTTTCTTTCTATAAACAGCTTTGAAACTGACTTATATGGTTATGAAACGTTAATGTTGACAACTCCATTAGCTGATTCACAAAGAGTCTGAAACAGAGTGTTTCCAAACCTTAAGATCTCTACCGTAAAAAAAAAAAAATCTATTAAAATTAAATAGCAGGGAAAAGTTATTTCCTAATTATGCGGATTAGGGTTTGTTTTCCTGTGGAGCGCGCTTTCGTGCTCTGTGGGTCTTTAAAATTTGTCGTAACTGCTGTCTGGTTTGGCTTGTTTCAGTAAACGAATTTTGCATGTTTTTTATTTCTCGATTTGCTTTATATTACTCTGCAGTTGTGTTATTGGCGTGTTTGCAGGTAATGACGAGGAAGGTAAGGAAACTTTCTATTCCCCCGCTAGTGTTTGCTGTGTGTCCATCTGTATTAGTCTTGAGTAAATTCCAAGGTTCCCTTTCTCCTGAGTTAAGTGCTTTTGATGGCTACAGTCTCCCTTTTGTCCACAGTGGCACAGAAGTAATGCTTTATTATTTCTTATTATTAGTTGTAAGAGCATTGATAACATTGTTACCTCCTTGAACTCTGCCTCCTGAAGCTGTGGACCATATTTATTTATGTTACTTAATAACTTAATAGGAGGAGCTACAACACTCATTCACAAGCGGCTGCTTACTACCAGTGCGTAAAGAACTGTACTGCTTTTGTTTGTTGTAAGCACTGTTAGATCATGTGCTGTTGCATGTTTTGAACAAATTAGGTACGTAGGTAAGGAAAGATGATTCTTGACCGTAAAATTTTTGCTCTGTGGCAAAATGTTCAAGCATTATTCCAAGGATTAGCCCCTACATCTGCCTGAATATAATGTGAGTGCAGTTACAGATGAGACATGTTCAACATCTGTCTGTTTCAGGTGGGGTGAAGAAATGGTAGTAAAATCTATGCTTGTGTGAAAGGCAGAAGAAGCAGGAGAATAGGAGGGACAGCATCAGCAGCATTTGATGAGAATAGCAGATTATCGCAACAAGAAGGATGATGAAGAACTTTTAATTGGGACTGTAGTTTTCTAAATTTTTTATCAAAAGTCCTTGTGTTTTTGTAATAGTTCTGGCTCTGTTACCGTCCACACTCATCTTGCTCCCATGCAGGCATTCATATGTTTCTGTGGTCTGGCCTAGTCTTGTCCTACGTGCAGGTCCTCCTCGAGAGTAAAGTTCTCCAGCTTTAAAAATTTCTTTTTATTTTTCCTTCTCATTAGTAACTTGGAGAGGGAGGGTGGGTAGGCATGTGAAGAAAGGCTTCTAGACTCATGATTAATAATTTGCTATTGTATAAATATGGATGTTTGGGTTCAGTTTTTCTTTCTTGCTCTCATGTTCCATTGTTCTGTAGGATATTGTAAGACCTTTGGTGATACACTTGGTACACTGTGAATTGGAGAGGGGAAATCTGCTGAAAAACATAGCGGATGGTATAGTGTTCTGACTTTAATGTGTATGGTTAGCTACAATCAGAATTTTTGGAGGGTAAATCAACTGGAGAGAGAATGTGACTGTTCTGGCTGATGTAGCAAGGAACAATCTTTGAGCTAACTTCTCAACACAAATTAAATTTTTTATTTCTTTCATTTAGAAAGAACCCAGGGTGAGATTCATCTTCACAAAATCACAGAATGGCTGAGGTTGGAAGGGACCTCTGAAGATCACCTAGTCCAATCCTCCTGCCTAGCATGATCACCTAGAGCACGTTGTACAGGATGGCATCCAGGCGGGTTTTGGATATCTCCAAAGAAGGAGACTCTGCAACCTCTCTGGGCAACCTGTCCCACTGCTCTGTCACCCTCACAGTAAAGAAATGCCCCCTCGTATTGATCCGGAACCTTCTGTGCTTCAGCTTGTGTCCGTTGCTGCTTGTCCTGTCAATGGGCACAACTGAAAAGAAACCGGCTCCATCCTCTTGACACCCTCCTCTCAGATATTTGTACATATTGATGAAGTCTCCCTTCAGTCTTCTCTTTTCCAGGCTAAACAGGCCCAGCTTTCTCAACCTGTCCTCTTGCCTAACTTGTGGTTCTAAAAGATAGCTGACTATTCCTGTCATAGTAGAGAAATAAGTCAGATGAACTATGCCTGTCTTTGGCATCCCTACAGGGCAGTGCATCAAAATGGTACCTCTGTTTTTCTACTGACTGTGGAGAGGACTTAGGCATACAGCTTAAATATGGGCGTATAAGCTGGGAGGGATTGATCCTACTGTGTTCTTCCAAGGCATGAATTTGCGTTAAGTAAATGTACCTCTTTGTCATTTTAGATTTCCACCTCGAGATCTGTGTTCTCGTGCTGATTTTCCGATGAAGTACATCCTGGTAACTGGTGGTGTCATCTCAGGCATTGGCAAAGGGATCATCGCAAGCAGCATTGGCACCATACTGAAATCATGTGGTCTGCGTGTCACGGCAATCAAAATCGATCCGTACATAAACATAGATGCTGGAACATTTTCACCGTATGAACATGGTACGGAAGACTGTGCTGTTACCTTTTGTGTAAATCTTGTATTCATAATCATGCTTATTTATTTTCTTTGAAAAATAGTACTATGGTAGTTATTAGTCATTTTATCACCTATTTGGCAATGCAAGCTTGTTCCCTACTGCATATTCTTAAGGACATTGTCTGCTCTAAGTAAAGAGGGGTGAAGCCTGGTTGGTGAAGATACTTTGAAGAGTAGCTGCTTACTTTCTATGAAATTCTGCTTTGTTGGGAAAAATCCTAGCTGTTGGCCTTATCCAGTCTATGCTGTCTTCAGTTCAACTTGATAAAAAGTTGGAATGGTACTGCAAAACTTATTTGAAACTGTTTTCCTGGACAGTTCCTTGTGAATGCTCTTACTGGGATGTCAGCTGTCAGTGTCCCTAGTGTGAATGTCTTCATGAGAGTTAGATTAAGCTCTAATTTGTGACAATGAAGATCCAGTCAAAACAATCAGTGAAGCTTAGAGAGCTGGCTGTCATGTCATTTTAAAGTAGATGCTTTGTTTGGTTGGCTCTTTACATTGCTGATGAGCTGCAAGACACTCTGACGGGCGTTTATAATGATGAACATTACTTCATCTGTCATGCATGTTACCTCTGGTGGTAAGACTCCTGCAATGACTTGAGATTGTGAGGGTGTATTCCTTCCGTGGATCACATAATGGACAAGGGGGCAAATGTGGTATCTAATTCCCGCACTACTTGTTTTTCCTCCGTTTTAGAAGGATTTTCATACTGCTTAAAAAACAAACAAAAAAAAAACCAAAAAACACACAGACTTGTGGGGTAGTAAGTAGCAGTTCACACAAGCCAGAATGGCAAGCCTCTTTTGTGAACGTTTTGGGGGAAAACTGATTGAGTCAAAGGATTATAATTTAGAGATTTCCACTTAAAGTTTTTTTTTTTAAATACAGTTTTTATTCCCCAAAGGCCCGCTTTTGAGAAATGTCAGTTCCACTCTGCTTCTGTTGACTTTAATAGCGAATTAATGGTAAAGAGAAGGAACTCATTGCTTCATGGGATCAGGCATAAATCTTCCTCTCTGTTGCATGCATTGTGGTGTTTTTCTTTTGTTTTTGTTAAACTGCTCATTGGATTGTGGTATCTAGCTGGGATGTATATTTCCATAGTCTACAGAATTTCCCTACCTTCAGGGGAATTGTTTCTTTTCTCATGTTCAGAGTTTTCCAGCTTTACCCTAGCATATAGCAACTTTAGATCCTTCAGAGGTTGATGAGCTTCAGAATTATTTGCAGACTCTTTGCTTTAAGAGAAGTCTGAACCGTGAAGAATATTTTCATTAGATTTTCCAGAGTCAGAAGTAAACCTCGCTACGAGCATAGTGAACTGAATATATGAGATGAAACAACTGAATAATAAATAGTTATCACACTTGAATAAGCATTTATGTACATCATAACTTCACTCCTGGTCCAAGCCTTAATCATTCGAATAGTTCCATACAACAAGAATTTATACTGAAACACTTGGAAAGTGGGTGATAATTCATGCTTATAAAAGCACAGTTTTTGTCTGCCACATGTAAATTGATGTTTTATTTATTACTGATTTATGATTCCTGGAAATTACTGTCATCCAATTGGGGATTGTAGCAGGCTATTGAAATACTGGTTAAATATTTTTAAGTCACTTAAATATTTTGGCAATATAACTTACATTCATTTTCAAAACTATTAGTGACTGAGGGATAGACATTCAGTGTAAAAGTAATGACTCAAATATTAAGACAGAATGACAACGCAGATCCAGTTGCAGTATGTACTTTATTGGTGTGTCATTGCAATGTGTCTTTTAAAAGAAATGTTTCTTCAATTTGAAGATATGTTTGTGGTACACCTACGTGTTTAATAACTTGTGGTTATTTTATTGCTTTTCTGTCTGTTATGTTTTTCATCCTAAACTTTTCTATGTTATTTTTAACGTTTTCACTTTCTTTTTTTCAGGTGAAGTTTTTGTACTGAATGATGGTGGAGAAGTTGACTTAGATTTAGGAAATTATGAAAGATTCTTGGACATTAATCTCTATAAAGATAACAATATCACCACCGGAAAGATATATCAGCATGTTATCAATAAAGAAAGACATGGTGATTACCTGGGAAAGACTGTTCAAGGTAGGATTTTACATTCTGTGGTATACTAATCCATTCAGACTTTATAAAAGAGTGGGAAAAACAAGCTGCTTCTTCCTGTGTCAGCTTATTCCTTTCTCCTTCCTAGGAGATCTGAGAATATTTCTATAATGTTGGGCTTCTGGGTTCAGGGAAATAAGGAGTATAAAAAAAGAGGTTGTTCCCTTTCGACTTCCTGCTTGTTTTTCCCTCCTTGCATGCAAAAACATGTACATATGTACATTTGAGATGTGCTTGCCTTAGTACTTTTCCTTTGTCTTGTAGTTGTTCCACACATCACTGATGCAGTTCAAGAATGGGTAATGAATCAGGCAAAAGTTCCTGTGGATGATGACAGAAAAGAGCCACAAATATGTGTAATTGAGGCAAGTATAGAATCTTTTAGGATCTATATCCGCAGCAAACGCAAAAAACTAGCTTGCTTTCTCTTTGCTATTTACTGTAAAAAAAAAAAAAAGGTCAGACTGAAGTTCTGTGGTGAGCTATAATACAAGCACACATTTTGTATTCTTTATGATTTGTTCTGCGAACGATAGGCGTGGTCTTATCCCTATACAGTTTCTGTTAACTTGATTAAATCCCTTCCAGAATACTGCTGAAATGGAGTTGCTTAAGAATTTATTAATTTATAAAATTAAGAAAGTCAATTACTGTAATGTGAAGTATTTCTTCCAGGTTACAGACATTTGACTGAAGCTGCATACTGTTAATAGCATTGAGAAAATGTGTGATACCTGAAACACCCATGGCCAGTCGGGGATCCTGTAGCGTTTTAGCTTTCTGTATGACTTCAAATGCTCCACATTGTTGCCTGTGGAATATTTGCAGGGATATATTTAAACATTGTATGAGTTAGTTTCCCACTTTCTGTTTATATATTTAAGATCTCTGCAAGTAACTTTGTTAATCACTTAACCCACTGATGTTCTGCAGTACTGAACTAATGATTTTCACCCATTCTTAGTAGTGCCTGGAGACAACTGGAAGAAGTGCAGTCATTAACTGCTAGGTATTACTATTAGAGCGGAAAATACAGAAGAAGATCAAACCTGGGAAGAACATGTCATAGATTTCATGCCCGAAAGCACTGCTGTAATCAATAGGGTGATAAATTTCAAGACCCAGGCTATCAAGTTGGTCAGGATTTCTTACACAGAAAAGTATACCTTGGTTAAAATATAAATATAACTATAGGTCTCTTTTGTGATGTGGACAGTGACTCAAATGTTTCATTTAAAGGAAATGTAAAAGCAGTAAATGTAGAAGTTGCTCAAGAACATTAATAAGAGATGAGCTTGTCAGTCCTTTAACTTCAAACATAATTTTGTTTCCTCCATGTTAAGTTTTTTTTTGTTATACCTCTAGCCTCATAAAAATATCTACCTTTACTCTTACAGTCCTAGAGAATTCTTTTTCCATTGCAAAACTCTGAAGGAGTGTGGTTGTCAGAAGTTTTTCTGGTACTGTGAACACAAATGCGCAACTCTGTCAAAAGCCACATGGTGGCACAAAAGGATCATTCTGAAACACTCTTGCTTCACAAGACTTCCATGCTAGACTGCTTTATTCAGTGTTTAGTTTACTACAGCTCTTTATGTCTTTGAAAAACATCGAATTCACGTCTTTAAGTCAGGTTTGTCATGGACTTAGTCTTGGACTTTGGGTTGGTAACATATTTAAATGTTTATAATATATTATTTGCATTGTTTATATATATCATTTATCAATGTTCAAAAGCCATGATAATACTGCTAGATGTCTGTATCTTGTTGGTCCTGACTGCTGATTAATCTGTCTGTCAGGAAAAGGTATAATACCTGAATATCTCTATACAAAAATAGTCACATCAGTCTAACTATTCATTAACTTTTGTTCACCACTTAGAAGTTAGTAAAAGTATGGTGCTTATTCCATAGCACCATACGTCTTCCTATGGGAATCTGATGTGTTTGGTGTAAAGTCAGTATAAAGAAACAGGAAAATTGTTTTGTTTTCCACAAGAAACAATAAGTGGAATAGGTGAGGGCTCTTTGTAGAGTATGCCTGCAAATTTTTGGATTTACTAGATAAAAAATTCAGATAACTTGTTGAATCTGTAAAAGGTAGACTCTTTAAAATATATATATATTTTTTACTTTCTGCCACTGACAGATTCAACCTCTTTTTCAGCTGGGTGGAACTATTGGAGACATTGAAGGAATGCCATTTGTTGAAGCATTTAGACAGTTTCAGTTCAAAGCAAAAAGGGAGAACTTCTGTAACATCCATGTCAGTCTAGTACCACAGGTAAGTTATTTTAATAAACATTTTAATTGTTGGCAACTTTTATTCTGTATTGAGCTTTATATTTGTTTACTTCTCTAATTAAGAAGGGATGTTGGAGGCGTTTAGAAATTGAGATGAAAGCCAATCTCATTTGGGTAAATAAAAGCCTTGTTAATTACTTTATTGATGTGAGAATGTGTTTTAATGTTCTAAGTTATCCAAAAAAAAGGTTAATAAATACTAATTTATCTAGAAGGCTAAATATGCTTCTGTTTTGCGCTGGGAGGTGCTGGTATGTTATCATCCCAGTAAGAAAGGTACTCCGCCTCTGTAAGATATTATTTAAACTTCTGTTTGAGGTAACACTGTAAGGAATGGATAATATAGATAATCATACCTCCCTTTAGGTGGAAGGAAGCCCAGGTGGTGTTGCATTGAACTACATGCAGCATGCTGGGCTCACTCCATCCATAGATGAGATTCTTCCCTTTTGGTCATTTGAATTTATTACGTGACTTTCTTACAAGGAAACGACTCTATTATTTCTGCTGTCAAGCACAAACGATGTTCTCATGAGAACTTGTTGCTGCATTGCTAGATAAAGACAAGGTCAGATAGGTGATGTAAGTTTCGGTACCAAGTGTGAGCTGCTTGCGTGCTCTTCTGGTACAGTGAGCTAGTTGAGGTTATTCCATGACTATTTATCCTACAGCCAAGGGATTGGTGCAGAACAACAGTGCCTGGAGGCCGGCTGGATGTGCAGCATAGCTCAGCATAACAGAGGTCTGGGTCTACTCAGGTTAACTTTTACGTGGATCACTAACTCCCTGATGTACAGTGGTATTCCAGTCAGGACCACTACAACTTACTGTACAAGGCTGAAAGCATTTTTTTTAATTTTAATTCGCGAGTAGATTTTATTTTAAGAGGTAAGTATTCACTGGAGAGATTTTGTTAATGAAATGTTGATAATGATGGTATGATCACACTTTGTGTAGATAAAAAGAGAATATTTACCACTGCATCTAATATTCAGTGGGTTTGATTTTGTGAATTATTTACTGCATCTGATTATTTCTGAGTACTGAAGGCTTTGTGCTGTTGGACACTTTGCATTTATTAGCAAAGTCCAAATTATGAAATATTTCGCTTACCTGAGTCAATTATATTGGAACTTTTACTTTGAAAGACAAATAACAAAATAAACTTGACCTAAATTAGGGCCATGTGCTTCTTCACAGAATTTTTAATGTTTGTAGTAATTGTAGTGACATTTCTTTTGTGGCTCTGTTTCGATATGCTTACTTCCTGCAAGTATTATTACTTGCAATGACTTTTCACTTTTAACTTACAACTTCTCTGTTAATGTATTTTGTTTAATAAATTTCCTATTTGAACTTTAAAAATATGTTTTTCTAGCCTAATGCCACCGGTGAACAGAAGACAAAACCAACACAGAACAGTGTTCGAGCACTGAGGGGTCTAGGCTTGTCTCCAGATTTGGTGAGTTCATTAGTCAATAAATGCAGAGTTTTGTTTACAGGTCATCTAGAAGTATCCATGCATAACCAGTGATCAAAGAATGAGCCTTAGCCTCCCACAAGAGACAAGAATTTTAAAAGAAATGCAACATATGTGCTGTACTACTTGACTGAAGACACAGGAAGTTAAACTACTGTGGTGGTTTTACTCGAGTGGGCAGCCGAGCTTCACCACAACCGCTCTCTCACTCCCCGTCCTCAAAGAGGAACGGGGAGAAAATACGATGAAAAGGGCTCAAGGGTTGAGATAAGGACAGGGAGATCACACAGTAATTATCGTGACGGGCAAAACAGACTCAGCATAGGGAGATAGTAAGATTTATTACCTATTACTAATAAGCTAGAGAAGTGAGAGACAAAGGAAAGAAACCAAAAACGCCTTCCCCCACCTGCACTCTCTTCCACCTCCTCCCCCCGAGCAGCGCAGGGGAATGGGGATTATGGTCAGTCTATAGCACTTCTTCGCCGCCGCTCCTTCTCGGTCACTCTCGTCCCCTGTGCTGGGGGGTCCCTCCCACGGGATGCAGTCCTTGCTGAACTGATCCGGCGTGGGCTGCCCACAGGCAGCAGCTCGTCAAGAACTGCTCCAGATATGTGTCCGTACCACGGGGTCCATCCCTCAGGAGCAAACTGCTCCAACCTGGATCCCCCACGGGCAGCAGCTCCTGCCAGGTCACCTGCTTCTGCGTGGTCTCCTCTCCACGGGCTACAGGTCCGGCCCGGAATCTGCTCCAGCAGGGGTCTTCCACAGGCCGCAGTCTCCGTCAGTGCAGGTCCACCTGCTCCACCGTGGTCTCCTCCACGGGCTGCAGCGTGGAACCCTGCCCCACCGTGGTACTCCATGGGCTGCAGGGGGACAGCCTGCTTCACCATGGTCCTCACCACAGGCCGCAGGGGACTTCTGCTCCAGTGCCTGGAGCACCTCTCCCCCTCCTTCTTCACTGACCTTGGCGCCTGCAAGGCTGTTCCTCACTCCTCTCACTCTCCCAGCTGCTGTGTGGTGGAGCGTTTTTTTTCCCTGTCTTAAATATTCTCTCACAGAGGCACAAACAACATCGCTTATTGGCTCAGATCTGGTCAGCAGCGGGGCCCTTACCTAACATGGGGCAGCTTCTAGATTCTTCTCACAGAAGCCACCCCTATGGCCCCCTGCTACCAAAATGTTGCCACGTAAACCCACTACAACTACTCCTATTTACTCTAAGTTAACATAATCCAGATAACTCTTAGCAAAATCTTGGGCCTCTACCTATGTTCTTCTAATAGGATCTCTGCAGAAAAATCATTCTGCATTGCTTAAAAATAGTCTAAAGTTCAGATGTCTCAGTTCACTTTGTGGGAAGACCTAGAAGAGGTAGAATGCTTCTGGCTTCTAACATTCTTTCTCTAGTTTCTCTTTATGCATGATTAAGAAGAAGCAATCCTACCTGTGAAAACCTTTAAAAAGGAAATATGAAACACATGGGTGAATTCTCAAAGTAAGGTTCCTCAGTTTCTTTCTTTCATTGGACTTGCACCACGTGGTGCAGTGAACTCAAAGGAAACAAGTTTCATGTCATGTGAATTGGCAGATGATGACAAACGCTCAACTTCCATTCTCTCTCCCTGGTGCCTAGAAATGAGTATGTACTTATTTCCTGGATGCATTTGTTGCTTCACTGGCACTTTTCGTAGGGAGCAGAGAGGAGACATAAGTTAATTACAGCTCCCTGTTGTGATACCTGTATGCCACTGAGCGATGTTAATCTGCTTGCTCAAGTGTTTCTGCTAGCAGCAAAGCCAGGGCAGCACAGCTTCAAATGCCAATACAACCACAGTTCAAACTTATGCTTCGTGTTTTCCTGAGCTGCAGGTAATGCAGCTGAACTGCGTTTCTAGTTCTTCAAGAAAGAAAAAGAATAATTTTGCTCTTTCATGTGAGGTTGCTTGTTAAGTCAAAGAATATTTTCCATATTTAATTCTGGAAGTCATTGCGCCCTTTCCATTGCCATAAAGTCTATTGGTAGAAAAAGCTTCCTACCTAACTCTTCTCAGAAATGAAAGAGAGAATAGTCACTGGTTCTGTATAATATTTATATCCTCACAAAGGAGGAATGATTCTTAAAAGAATAGTTGCACAACTAAACTCTGTGTTGTGCTTCTTTCTGATTTTTTTTTCCTCCTTGAACTTTTGCAAGAGGTGACTTTTTGGCTTATGTGCTTTTCTAGTTTCTGGATGTTCTAAGGGCCTCATCTTGTTGCCACTTTCCAGGGAAGAGTACAACTACTTGAATTAGTGACAGAAATTCGGTGGGAATAGATTCCATTTTAAAAAATGCTTTTATGGCACAATTTGCCACATCAAGTGAAAAAATGTGAGGTGTATTAAAAATATTAAAGGTCTTTAGAGCCTTTTTCACAAAACCGCTTAAAAGCATAACTAAGATTTCATTAGGGTTGGCCCCCTGTAGAGCAAAGTTGTCTTGGGAGAAGCTGGATAAAGCATCCAAAGCAGAGTAAATGAGCAAGCTAATGATTAAACAGTGTGGGCAATCTTGGTTCAGAGCAGACCGGCTTTAAGCCCTGGCCCAAATACTAATTCACCTGCTAACACAATACTGTGAATGAGAACAAAGAATCTGCCACACACCAGCCTCAATTTTTACTTGAAATAAAAGCGCTTTTTTGCACTTTGAATTTTCTAATTACAAAACAAAAACAATTCTGCATCAATATCTGGTATTAACTTCTGATGCAGGGTAACTTTGCATTGATAACATCGATAATGTTTTCCTATTAGGTTGCACAAACCCTTTTTTTTCCCTGAAAATTTCTACAAGCACTAACCAGCATTTTTACTGTTAGTGGATAAATGGTGAATATTTATATAATGAGAAGAGGTAACCTGTTCTCATCATGAAGATATGTAGATACTTGTCAAGTGATCAGCAATTCACAAAGCCATTGATAATCTGTACATTATCAACTGTACTGATGTTTGTACTATAGGCACAGTTTTCAAATATCTATATTTGAATTGGATAGGAGAGAGCATGTACTTACTTATTTACTTATCCACATTTTCAGATTTTATGTTGTAACAGGACCTAGAATTTTAAGTTTATCAACGTGCATGTTTTAAACTACAAATCCAATGGTTTTATAAATAAGGTGTATGAAGGATGTGTTTTGGTAGCTTCAAACTGTTGTAACCTGTTAACTGTAATAAGTTGAGGAAGGAAAGGGTTTTATTTGTGCAGTGCTGCTCTATATTCCAAGCTTCAGGGCCTAAAGTTCAAAATCCCTTTTGTGGTACTAATTACATATGGAAAGTTGAATGTGATTTTCGGAGGCCTTTAAGATATCTGCCAGTGTCCAGCTCCCTCCCAAATTAATTGTTAAAGCTTGTTAAATGTGTATATATGTGGAAAAGGAAAGCAGACTCATCTAGTCACTCTCTCACATTTTGAGTTCTTGCCTGGGACAGTTCTGGGGCACTGTACATTTTTTTTTATTTTTTTTTTTTTACTGCTGATGGTGAGCACCAAAGCATAGAGGAATTACAGTGTGAGCAACACCTCTTGGCCATGTCAGTAAGTTGCTAAGGCACTGCTTCAAGAAAATCTGTAAATGGTTGCTCTTTTTCTTGGTGCAAGGCCAAGACAACACCTGGGGAAGTTCCTAGAACAGCAGTCGGGTGGGCTTCCTTGACAAGCTGTGCAGCCAGGCTGCCTGATGTAAGCTTGGCTTGACCTGTTTGTGACAGCTGCTGCCTTGCTGTCTGGTCCTAGGCGTCCCTGAGGTGGCATTTTGGGCCAGTCTCAGCTGTCTGTAAGCGGGAGCCTTTCTGTTCTCCACGGCGGGTTCTAAGTGCTTAATGAATACACTGTGTCTGCAGATTTAATGGACTCTGTTGCTGCATTTTGAAAGCTGATTATATGTTTGTCTTTGCTGCCCTATTCAATTGAATTGTTCATTGTCTTATTTGTATTATGTTGCTTTGAGCTGCTTCTTGGCCACTGTTATCGTAGTTTTGTATTTCCATGCTGCTTCTGATGTTTTTGATTTCTGTGACTCTATTAAATTGAAACCTGTCTCAGTGAGAAGGATGATAGATTTCCTAGTGGATTTGATCATGTGTTCATACTATCAACGTTTATGAATAATGTTTTCAAATAGTATCCAATTCTTAAGTATAAGTTGGGCTTAGTTCAAGAGAATGTACAAATTGTTACATAAGTCTTTTTTGATTATTAGAACGCACACTAATTTTCCCTTATACTTGGCATTGATTTTCCTGATTCTAGAAGTTTTTGCAAGGGTAGGAGAAGTTGATCAGAGTTCATCAATATCAGCGTAGCTAAACTGTGTTCTAGCAAGGTAATCAAAGGTTAGCTACAAGTTTCTGAACAAAAAAGGGCTTAATGTGTTAAGTAGTTATGTTTGCGAGAAAGATGGGGAAAATAGTGAATTCATCTTTTAACAGTACAACTTTCTATTAAACTTTCAAGATTCAAAATAACTTGAGGTAGGAGACTAAGTTTTCCAAAGGCACATACAGGGAGCAGTTTTGCATTTAGTTAGTTGCCTGAAATTAGATATTGCAAAAAAAAAAATCCCTTCCAACAAACACCAAAAAACACACTTGTTTTCTTTGTTGGTAAAAAAATTGACAGTATTTTCTAAAATTCCCAAGTTTTATATGTATCAGCAAAATAATTGCACCAGAAAAAGTCCACAAAGTTAAGAGAGAATTTTCTCTTCTTCAGCCTTCTTTTTACAATGATGTACAAATTAAGAATTACAAAAAATGTGCTGAAGTATTGAAATGGTAGAAAGCATGCATATAAGCTAAGTATTATTGCTCTGAACTTACCTGAGAAGATCAAAATATTTCTTTTGATTCGTACTTACAGAGCTTTATGACTTTACCTAAAGAATGTTTCAATAGTAGCTAAAAGGAAGGAGAACATGAGGAAGTAGCATACAGAGGATGCCAAAGAAAGATTAATACAAATGGGTCAGTAAGGGCAGGTTGACTGATTACTTCTGCCTTGCTAGGAGATATATGTGAGCTATGATATATTGATAGAACTCCAAAGGAGGGCAGAAAAAAAAGGTGTGCTTGCTTGCACTGTGCTTCCAAAGGATGTGAGCTTCTTCATGAACAGTATTGAGGATCTTCTATTGTTTTTTTCTGGTGAAGATTTATGATTTTTTTTTCGAATATTATGACAGATTGTCTGCAGAAGTGCAAAACCTATAGAAATGGCAGTGAAGGAAAAGATCTCAATGTTCTGCCACGTGGAGCCTGAGCAGGTCAGTACTTTACTCATCATTAAATATATGGGACAGCATACAAAGATATCTGTGCGTTTCTGTTTTCCACTTCAGACTATTTCATTAATATGTAATTGATTTTCCATTTTTTTCTTGTTGTCACGTATGCTATAGCACTTTAAAAATATTGGGAATTTTTATGTTAGTTTCGTATGTTGAACAATTGTTGACAATTTAAATGCATGTTACATTTGGTATAATTACTGAATGGATTGTAAAAAGTTAATAAAAGGAATCAATTTTTAGTGCATGGTTAATTGCTATACATTGTCATGAAAACCATGCAGTTTCATAGATTGTTTGAAGCTATGGTTGGTTATTGTCCATAAATCATCTCAGGTGGTTATAATAATGAGTGATCAAAGCCATCCCTAAAGCTAGGGATTTTACTTACGTCCATAGATCATCACAGCCACATGAACGCTCTTACTGGGATAATATGTAATAGGTTATTCATGTCCTTTAACACGCTCAGAACATCTACAGTGTAGTTATATATATCCTTTTGTAATTCACATATTTTGGCCTTAATTGTGGTGATTGATATTCAAATATTAATTTTGATAAATCAAATGCTCTTTAATTTTTTTCCAGGTGAGAGCATGTTATTCCTCAAAGTAATGGATAATATTAAAGACATAATAGATGCCAACAGTGATGCTGTATTTCACATATGTATTAATTGTGTAAAAAATTAGTTGTGTAAAAAAAAGCTTTTTGTTGTAAGATCTCAGATAAAGATATACAGAATAGCATGGCCGTTACTTTACCCCACTTGCTGCCTGCCACCTTACTGTTAGTGGAAGGCAAAGCACTTGAACTATCTTCATGGAAAATCCTCTGTGGTTTCTCTCCAGCCCGAGAGAGGCAACAGGAAATTGAATCAAACAGAAATTGTGTGCACTTCTCTGGCAGTATCAGGTCCCTCTGGTAGCAGCTCAACCCTCTGGTATATCATCCATTCTTCCCAGTTCTGTGTTATCTGCAAACTTGCTGAGGCTATGCTCTTCCCCATCATCCAGTTCGTTAATGAGGGTGTTAAACAGGAGTGGACCCAGTATTGACCCCCCTGAAGTATGCTGCTAGTTACTGGCCTCCAACTAGACTTTGCACCACTGATCCCCACCCTCTGTGCTCAGCCATTCATCCAGTTTCTAATCCACCCCTCCGCTCACCCATCCCATACATCAACAACATATCTGAGGATCTTGTGGGAGATGGTGTCAAGGACCTTACTGAAGAGTAGACAACATCCATGGTTCTTCCCTCATCTACTAAGCCAATTGTTTCATCGTAGAAGCTTACTGAGTTGATCAAGTATGATTTCCTCTTGGAGAATCCATGCTGACCACTCCTGATGATTTCTTGTTCTCATGTGCCTGGAAATGTTTTCCAGGATTGCTGTAACTAGTCCATGAAAACCACATGCTACTTTGTCCACAGTCTTCCTCTAAGTGTATTTTTTATTTTGCTTTAATCAGGTGACTCTTCCCTCCTCAGTTCAAAGGGTATACTACCGAAACACAACCAGTGTCTTTGGCCTGTTTTGGGGCTGTAACAGTCAACAAGACTAATCTACAGCAGCTAGTGGCTCTTTTTTAATGTTATATGCTTAAGATGGTAGCTGATAGCTATCAGTTTTGGAAGACCAGTTGGATAAGCCTTCCTCTCACTGTAGGAGGGCTGTGATTACACCTTTTTGCTGTTGAATGGGCACACAGAGAGGTGTGAAGTAGCGTGCATGTTTACATACTTATGTGGTGAATGCAAGTCAAGGATCACTAACTAAGCAAGTATCCTTTACTTCTTGTGTACACTTGTACTCAGGATTCCAAACTCTACCATCTTGCATAAGCCAAGTGCAGTGAACTTAACTACAAGCAGTTTGGACACTGTTTATAAATACACATTCTTAATTAAATGGCCCTTGAATGGGCTATACTCATCATTTAATTACATAATCCAATTCACTAAGAAAATTCTTTTAGGAAACTTCATCACATTGTGCTTGGGTCTGTTTTGTGAGGTTTCATATTCTTTCTTTCCCAGTTAATATTCCTCAAGTTTGTGAAAGAGGAAGAAAAAGGGTTTGTTAGCAAGCATGACTGCTTGTAGGGCAGAAGTTTGTATTAAAACTGATGTGTCAACTGACTTGCTGATAGCCTTGACAAGCTGTATTTATATGATGGTGTAATGAAGAAGTGAAATTAATTTTTATCTTTTGGTTAACTTTTTCCTACTAGATTTAGTGGAACTTTAAATATTGGCTGTACTTTTTTTTTGTTGTTGTTGTTGGGATAGAGTTAATTTTCTTCATAATAGCTCATATAATGCTGTGTTTTGGATTTGTTATGAAAATTGTGCTGATAACACACAGATGTTTTAGTTATTGCTGAGCAGTGCTAGCACAGAGTCAAGGTCTTTTCTACTTCTGATGCTGCCAGTGAGCAGGCTGGGTGTGCGCAAGAAGCTGGGAGGGGACACAGCCAGGACAGATGACCCAAACCGATCGAAGGGATATTCCCTATCATATGATGTCATGCTCCACGAAGATGATCAGAGGGCTGAAGCACCTCTTCTGTGGAGACAGGCTGAGGGGGTTGGGGTTGTTCAGCCTGGAGAAGAGAAGGCTCAGGGCAGACCTTATAGTGACCTTCTAGTACCTAAAGGGGGCCTACAGGAAAGCTGGGGAGAGACTCTCTGCCAGGGAGTTTAGGGATAGGACAAGGAATAATGGCTTTAAACTAAAACAGGGTAGATTTAGATTAGATATAAGGTAGAAATTCTTTGCTATGTGAGGCTGGAACAGGAGCCCCATCCCTGGAAGTGTTCAAGGCCAGGTTGGATGGGGCTTTGGGCAACCTGGTCTGGTGGGAGGTGTCCCTGCCCATGGCAGGGGGGTTGGAACAGGATGATCTTTAATGTTCCTTCCAGCCCAAACCATTCTGTGATTCTGTGATTTTAATAAAAGCTTGGGGGAATGAAGGACAGACATTCAGAATTTTGGCATCTTTATTCCAAAATAACAGTTGTGTGTGATGAAACCTTGCTTTACTGGAAGTAGCTAAACATCTGCCTGCTGATGGGAAGTAGTGAATTAATTCTTATTTTGCTTTGCTTGTAGCTTTTGCTTTACCTGTTAAACTGTCTTCATTTCAGCCCAGGAGTTTTCTCACTTTTACTGTTCCAATTCTCTCTCCCCATCCTGCTGGGGTGAGTGAACAAGCAGCTGTGTGGTGCTTAGCTGTCTGTTGGGGTTACGTTACACTACAACAACTACCCTGCTCATTCAAAGGAAAAGAACTTAAAAAGTAGGATGTATGTAGAATACAAAATGTATGTAGTATACAAAATAGAATGTATGTTTAGCATAAGAAATATTTAGGTAAGACTTTTATATTGTGTTTTTTTTTTTTTTAATTAGGTGATATTTATCCATGATGTTTCTTCCACTTACCGAGTACCAATTCTGTTGGAGGAGCAAGGCATCATTAAGTATTTTAAACAGAGGTTAAATTTACCCATTGATGACCAACCAAGTGATCTTCTAATGAAATGGAGGAAAATGGCTGACAGGTATTTTAACTCCTGCTGCTCTTTCAAAAGTAGAAGTGTTTGAATTCAAGTTAGGTTTTTAGCTGCACTGAAGTGACCAAATTGGGTTTGGGTCAGGAGCATCCTGCTACTGCAACACCCGTGGAAGCTCTGGGTTTAAAAGCATTGACGCTTTGGGGATTTTAGAAGGTATTTTGTGAAGTTAAAGAAAAAGCAAACATTGTGAAAATTGTGAAACATTGTGAAAATTGGGGTAATAACACAACATCTCATTTTTGTCAGGTATGAAAGGTTGCTGAAGGTGTGTTCCATAGCTCTCGTTGGCAAGTACACAAAACTAAGTGATTGCTATGCATCTGTTTTCAAGGCTCTGGAACACTCTGCGCTGGCAATTAATCACAAACTGGATTTGATGGTGAGGATATTTCTGGATTTTGCTTTCAGGAATACTCTGAATATGCTTTACTAGTTTCTGTCATATAAAGTAGTTTTAATTCATACAGAAATTAGAAAATGAATTGTGTATAAATACAGACTAGCTAAGCATTTCATTTTTTTATAAAAGACTTGTTTAGAGATTAGTTTATTTGGAAGTAGGATTATCTGAAAGGAACACTGTGACTACTCAAAACTGGATCCGATGATTTGATTTACTCTCAAAGGTAGGTTTTATTTGTTCTAGTGAGACTGCTTATTGCTTTAATGAGATTAGTGTAAGAAAGACAAGAGAAAATAGGTGAATTGAAAAACAATTGACTTTCTTTTTAAAATCTGGTGTCAGAAGCTGATGTTCTTCATTGCAGTTAAATTTGATTGCTCTCAAGAAGTTATCTTCAAGATTCTAGTGACATCAGAATTAGGTCAGTTTCTCCAAGAAAGCAGTTGCTCTATTTACTATAAAGTACTATTAGAGACAAATAAGACAAATGTCTTGTTTTAATGAGAGCAGAAAGTTAAACTACACAGAAATCTGTTACCAGCTTCCTATTCCTGGAACTATCCATTTCCATTGCAGAGTTTTGCTGCTTGGGGTGGAAAGGTGTGGGGTGGAGAACCAGTGTGAAGGTGTCTATTAGTATCAGTTAAGGGGTACAGAGGATATTTTGGCATCTTGCAGTAGCAAAATGGTAGTACATAGTCACAAAGTATCAGCACTAACATGCTGCTGCAGTGTGATTCCCGAAGTGATGCAAGATATTGATTAAAGGGGGCAGCTGAAATCTTTTTTCTGTAGGTCATCTGTACAGAGATAAGTGGGTTAATTTGTTGTCTGGGGAGGTGGAAGGGAGCACTTCTAACCAACAGAAAAGGAGAAACAAACACACACAGAAACTGTTTAGTGTCTTTGTTAATGGTATGGAAGATGAGGTGGAGGGCACCCTCAGCAAGTCTAAAGATGATACCAAACTGGGGGGGGAGCTCTTTGTATAGTGGAAAGCAGGGCTGCTATTCAAAGGGACCTAAGGCCGTAGGAACAGGCTGATAGGAACCTCATGAAATTCAACAAAGGCAAATGCAAAGTCCTGCATGTGACATTGAGTAACCCCATCTGAGTACAGAATGGGTTCTGGCTGGCTAAAAAGTGGCTTGCAGAAAAGGGTCTGGAAATCCTGGTAGATGACAAATTGAGCACAAGCCAACAGTGTGCCCTTGTTGTAAAGAAAGCCAACATCCCAGGCCATACTAAGCAAGAGTGTAGCAGGCAAATTGAGGATAGTCACAGTTCGCTTCTATTCAGTACTTCTGAGACCACATTTGGAGCATGGTATTCAGCTTTTGTCTCCCCAGTACACGACGTGCACTGACACAAGTGAGTCTGAGGTAGGGCCACCAAGTTTAGAAGGATGAAGTGCACGGCAGATGAGGAGAGGTTGAGAAGTAAGTTTGTTCGGTCTGGAGAAGGGAAAGCTTAGGGGAGAATCTTATTGCTGTCTGTAACTATCAAAGAGGGGAAAGAGAAAATGGAGTCAGGCACCTTTCAGAAGCGCACATCAGAAGATGTAGAGAGAACAGACACAGACAGGAATGTGAGAAATTCTGACTTGATAAAAGGAAGTAAGTTTTCATTGTGAGGGTGGTCAAACCCTGAAACAACATGCCCAAAGTGGTTGTCTCCAGTGAAATCTGGAGATCTTCAGATCCTGACCAACAATGGCCCTGAGTAACCTTCTTTAATTTGACATGGTTTGAGCATGATAGGCTTGGCTAGAGTCTTCCCAAGGCCATATCCAACCAACCTGATTCTGTCACTCTAAATACTGTTTTATACTGGCAGTAGCGTAGTGGGAAAATTTTCTATATAAGTAACTTTGTTTTTTAGCAAAAATGTGAAGTGTGCAAAGTCTTGCAAGTACATGGTTAACAAGTCTACCTGCACACAAATCTAAGCTCAGTGGAGCTTTTGCTTTAACAAGCATGGGAATAAGTGTTTGTTGTAACTACTTCCAGCTTGGCGCTGAAGTGCTAACAGACAAGGACTCCTTCTGTATTTAGCTGCATGTGTTAACCTCCTCTGTAGTTCTTTTTTGTCTGAAGGTTCTCCATATAAACTTGTGTTCTGAAAGAACTTATTATTATTGTATGTGGGGTCCAGCTTATAACCCAGTATCTACATATGTGAATGATGAAATGTTGATGCTGCTTAAAGTAATAAATTTGCTGGTTCAATGTGTTTGGCAAGGAAACCACAATTAACTTTAGCTGTAATTAATGTTTTTTTTTTCTTTTTCTACGCTTCCAGTCTATTATATTCTTTCAGTCTATTCTATATTCTCATACCAGTGCAGAACAGTAAGGTTCATAAGTAGTTGTTTTTCTGTTGTAGTTCTGATGCCTTTTGGAGCATGAGAAAAAATAGAAGTATTAGCTAGAAGGCAATCCTATCTGGAAAACTCTAGGCAATCTTTGTCTGTTTCACTTCTCCATACACAAATGAGTCCTGTCATTTCAGATAATCTGGCTTTTATGGTGGGTGGCCTCTATGCTGTTCTCAGAAAGACTATGTTAAAACCAAGAATCAAACTCTGATACTTTATGGCTAATGCAGTACGTAACCGCCCCACTCATTTACTCTAGTGGTACCTCAGGAGCCATGGTTATTACTGGCAGCAGTGATTCTAATGCAAAATCTCTGGTAGGACATACATAATGAGTCTGACTTCCTCTTTACAGTTGATGCTTTCAATCAGTCCACAGGAGTGCCTTTCCTGTGGGCTAGACAATGCAGGTTTATCCAGTCTTAAGGTAAGATTAGGTAAAAAGTGACACCCAAAAGATAGTGAAGTGACTATCCTGACCATATTTCATTTGGATGTCGGGATAAGGTCAGCACCAGCCTTTGATCGGTGCCCTGATTTCCATAGGAAGAAAAGCTGGGTATACAGCTGTAGAGCACTCTAGCAAGTCTGCTTACCTGGAGGGTAGGAAAATTAGGACTGGAGGTGGCCAGAGCTCTGGAGTTGCATGCAAAGAGAGAAGCAAATATTGGGTCTTAATTGTAGTAGTTAAAGGTTTACTGAGAAATTATTGAAACTCTTTATAGCCATATTATATAAAAGTTGGTTATATAGTGTGTGCTGCTCTTTCTGTGGAAAAAAAAAATACTATTTTACTACATATTTTTCTTTTGTAGTACATAGATTCAACAGAACTTGAACGTTCTACAGAAGCGGAGAACTCAGTGAAATATCACCAGGCATGGCACAAGCTATGCAAAGCAGAGTAAGTGGCATCGGGTATTTTGTGTCCCAAGTGTAGAGTGTGATAGTTACTTCATGTGATGAAAAATTCTTCAGTGAATCGTTTCTTAGTGCATCCAAACTTTTGTTATGGAAGCAGATGGATTTGCATGGTTGGTGACAAGTCTTAGACATAGCAAATTATAGTATCAGCCTATATCCTCAAACTCTGTTGTAATCCCTTTGGACAAGTTGCAGTTGTTTTTTTTTTTGGATAGCTAGACAAAATAGTTTCCTTACAGTGCAGGCAGTTGTCAATGGTTTTGTTTGTTAGATAAAAGCTTAGTAAATGCCTATGGCACTTTGAAAACCTCTTTGTTAAGAGTTGTTGGGCTTTCAATTTGTACTTGTAAAGGCATGTAATTTATTGTCCAAATGCATTAATTTCTTCAGTATTACTTAGTACCCATAAAGTTTCAGTTTTAAGATCCTAAAGTTGTGACTATGTATCTAGTTTATTCAAGCAATATATATTTAAGCAGTGAGAACTTCACTGTGAAGTGTGGGGTAAGATGAGACAGCCTGTGTAGATGAGACAGAAACGTCCAAATTTAAATTCTGTGTATTTGGAATGATAATACAAAACGTGCCTTTCATGCACTGTGCTTGCTGTTCTGTAACCTAAAAAGTCTTTCTAAACTTGTATGGACTTCTTTTGCTGGCTTGATTCTACGTGTTGGATGTTATATATATGGCTTTCATTGCAGTGGCATTCTTGTCCCGGGGGGGTTTGGAATTAGAGGAACGGAAGGCAAACTCCAAGCTATCTCCTGGGCAAGAACAAAGAAAAAACCTTTCCTTGGTAAGATCATTAGTGTCAGAATTTACTGTCTCTTGGAGGTGTATAGAAAGCTAATTGATTTGATATCTTAAACAAACAAACAAACAAAAAACTTTGTAGACTACCTCCTCTACCCCCTCCACCCCAGCATGTGATTGGTGAGTAAAAAAGAACAATAGAATCAATATAATACTAGGGAGGGATCCTGTCTTGGGGAAGTATGTGTGCTGTTGTGAATATCTGCCTTGGAAATAATGCCCCGGCTCACTACAGCCGCTGTATGAGGAAGGAAGAGAAAGACCATTCCTACTCCAAAGGCTTTATTTGCTATATTCACATTTTATTTAGAGAATCTGTGCTTCTCAATTGAATTAAATCACTATCATTATACTTATTAATTCGTGTGCAGAAAACATAGCTGTCTTTGGACACATTTGCTATGTTAAATATTTTTTGTTGATATATTGATCTATCTTATTACAGTAATGTCTAAAGGTGCCATCTGGCCTATGAGCTAGATGCTTTTTGTGTAAATGCCTCTGAAGCTTTGGTTCCTACCCTAGATTTTTTACAATTTTATAAGTAACAGCAACTACTTTGGTTAGTTGCTAAAGTAAAATTTGATTCTGGACATAAGCAAAAGCTTTAGCTTTTGTTTATCTTTACAGTAATTATTAGCAAAATAGATGGGAGAGGAAAAAAAGCAACAATTTTTTTGCACGATTGTTTCATATATATTAACAATATGCCAAATTTTGAAGAATCTGTTTTACCTTGAGTTGCTGTTTTTGTTTTATCTATTTGGTAAGTCTGTGTATATACACTGGGTACCAAGATTTCTAAACAAGCAGTCACATTTAAGATGAAAAGAGCAAGTACATTTGCTGTCCTGCTCTTTGTGCTGTTAAATTCTGTGGTTTTGTTTTTCTTTTAGGAGTTTGCCTGGGAATGCAATTAGCAGTTGTGGAATTTGCAAGAAACTGTTTGAATTGGAAAGGTAAGCTCAGAATGCTAGTGTGGATATGATTTGCTTAGAAGAAATATTATTCTGTACATGAAATATGTATCTATTATTAGATATATTATATAGATCCCGTGATTATTCTTAGCTCAAACTGTTTGTGTTGCAAGAGCTAAGCACTCTGTGCGCAAAGGAGTAGGATCTATGCCGATTGCCTGAAACCTGCTTCCTGACTTAAAGAGTGTAGCAGAAAGTGTGCTTGTGGTTCACTCCTGTAGTCTTGCTCTAGAGTGCACGGGTGGTGATGAGTAAAAGGTGAGAAGGGGTTTTCTCACTTTCTTTTGCATACTTTGTTAGTTAGAATAGCCAAACTGTAGCCATTGCAGTAGTAATTTGAAGAGTTTTAGCTCACCAGTGAACTATTACCACTAAGAACTGAGAGGAAGAAAGTTTGGGAAGTAGGAAATGGAGTATGCGTGACTGAGGCCATATAATCCCCGTGGCTGTTTCAAAATTGGTGCAATATGTGTTTTAACACACGGGATTGTAGCTCAGATGCAGGCAAGTCCTAAAATGATGCAGAACTGTTCCTATGAGTCTGTAGTGTGTGTAGAACAATGGTAATGAGTTTATTTTGAACTTCTTTCAGATGCAAATTCTACAGAATTTGACCCAGACACAAAAAACCCTGTTGTAAGTGCTGATTTTTCTCCTACTTGTGTTTTGCGAGCATAAATCTTATGTTAAAAAGGGAGTTAACTATGTAAGTTAAGGTTTATCTATACTTTTACATGGTAGGACATGAAAAGGTGTCCATTGTCCTTATTCAGTATTGCTTAAAAAGGTATTTTGTTTTTGAATAGTCCCTTGCCTTCACCTGCTAACTTCTCAGATTTGCTGTGGCTTTATTTTTGTAAGTTTTGTAATGGTTTCCTTGGCTGTAGGCAAGTGGGAGTAGACAATGTTTAAATTGGCTTTACTAGATAATAAAATATAAAGGGAAGCTGGAAAGTGTAGTACAAAGCTATTACCAGAATATAATTTTATATTAAAAAAAAATAGAGAATTTATGGAAAGATGATTTTTTTTCTTTCCTTTATTTGAGTAGTATTAAATAGGCACTCCTTCCCCTCTGCCCCCATCCCCAAAATGCATATGCATCTCACAGTTCTCCTCTTGAGAAAAATTTTAATGCTGTAAATAAGACAGGGCTCTCAATATAGGATGCCAGTGGTAGAATTTAAGAGTGGAGTTCCTACAGATGTGTTCTAGTTCAGGAGAGTATGGTATCACGTGACCATAATGGTAAAGCAAGAAAGGGTTTGTAAGAAAAATAACAGAAAAGTACATGTAGGAAAGCACTACCTTAGTGCAGGATCTTTTAGTGGATTAGGTAGGTGGCTCATGATGCAGAAACAAGTAGCTTATTAACTTCCTTCACAATAATTTTGTTGGGATTTGTAAGTAAAATGTATTTTTTTTCACATCTGCTTAGTCTGTAACATGCAAATAGCAGTTTTTTAAAGTATTTGACCTGTTTGTCCGTGTTGTTTATACACATTGGAGGGATAATCTAGTCTGAACTTTTGAAGGTAAATTAGAGACCTTCAGGGTTCCAATCAGTGTGAGACTTCGTGGTGGGACATGTACTTAGGTGAATAAAGGTAAACTTTGTATTTGGCGTCAAATCTGTGGGTTTGGCATCGTAAGAGGTCTCTTCCTTCACCCTTCTTGAATGTACTTTTTCTCCAAAGGGATCCATTTCATAATAGCAATGTGTTATAAAATGTGGAAATTGTTGAAAGTTTACTGTAAATTTTGGGGGAAGCAAGAACAGCAGATTGATTCTGGGACATCTTTGTTTCTAGGACGTTTTAGTGATAGTTTCAAATGTACAGGATACTTTGCTATTGCCAGGTAGAATAGGGCAGAGTTTCGTCTTCTATTGCCACATTATATTTATTCAACTGCCAAAAGTGATGTTTGCAGTTTTTCATGGTACTTACTCTTATTTTTCTAGTAATTCAAGCATCCTTGCTTCAGTAGGCAATGACTGTAACACTATTAGAGATGATGTTGTTGGTGTATTTTTTTTGCTTTAAATAACTGATAGACCTTGATTTTGTCTAAATCAGCATCAGCTTCTTTGGAAGAAGTTTGAAGCTAATTTGGATCATAAAACTGGCTATTTGGGCTCATGATTATCTTTACATTATTAACTGTGATGTGCTCTAATTGCAGAAAGTTTCTGCTCCTCCATTCTAATAAACTGTTGGTTTTGGATTAGTACTGCCTAAGTTCTGATGCTGAGAGCTGGTGGTCTAAACTAGGCATGTAGGTCTCTCCATTAAAATGCAGCAGAAAATGCTTGCAAATAACAAGTTGTTCGGTTTTGCACACCTGCCCTACTTCACTGCATGATGGGAGATCCTTCTGCCTGGTGTAAAGTAGGCTCCTAATTTTCAGGGACCTGAAGTCATGGAGTGTGGGATACATCTTACGTAACTTCAGATGACTGCATTTCAGCTGGTCACCTCAGGTACCTTTTCAGGATGCAGTCAGATCATGTATTTCAGAAGCCTGCTTCAGGAAGGGGTGAGTCACCCATTGGAATTGCCTGTTTGTCTCCAGGATTCTGAGGATTGTTCACAGTAGCTGGCTCAGATGCAGAGCTCAACATTTAGCCAAAGTCTGGAACATGGAAGCTTGTCTGCTGCAGCCCTACTGGCAGTTTTTTCTGCTATAGAAATGGTAGTGTTTATCAGTACAATATAACATCTTGACATCTCAGTTCCGGGTGAGAAACAGCTGTGAATCATCCCTATATGATTGCACTAGAGGAATCTTGCACTATCAATAATTATAACTGAGAAATAATCTGTTTTAGCAGAGTCTGTCTTATGCTAAAAAACTTCAGATATTCTATATAATAACAAATCAATAAAAATGATTGGAAGAGAAGCAGATTAGTAGAGTTTGTGAACTACTGAACTGATGTAGATGTTTCATTATCTATGAAGGTTGGAAACACCATATCAGCACTGATAATATCTTGTGATGCCACCGTGTGATTCAGCTGAGTCCTAATTTAGAACCAAGCCAGTGTACTTTTCTTTTGGTTCCTGCTCCTTTGGAAACTGAAGGGGGAGAAGAAAAGCACTAGTGAGTCAGCAGTTCTATTTTCTTTAATTTTTAAGAAGAAGGAAAAAACAAAAAATGTAGTTTGTCAGGAGAACTGAGGGGCAGCCATAAAATATGCATCTTCCTGTATCCCTTCTCGGTTTGTTAAGCATTCAAATACTCAAAACAGTTCTTACCAAAATAGTTTCTTCTAAAGTACACATAAAATCTTGGTGTACTTTGCTTCATTATTTGCCTTTTGACTTTGTCTCTAAAAGTTGTTGTTCTCATTCTCCTATTTCTCTGCATCTGTGAAAACATGAACTTTTTTCAATTAAAAATAAAAACTGAGATTGTCAAGTAATTAACTTGGAATTAGGCTTCCAAAGGAACTACAAGTGACTGAAATGGTGAGAAATGATTATTGTTAACTCTCTCAATTAAAATGGCACAAGTTCTACTATAGAAGAACATTGTATTAGTAACAAGTCCTGAACACTTTTACTTTTAAAGTTTTTAGTGTGAGGCAATGTAGCTTGTTCTGTTTTGAATAATAATGTACAACTGAACATGCAAATACAGTGTTGCATGCAATGCTGAATATTTGTTTCATTTCAGCTATTCATCCATTTCTTATTCTATTGACTACCACTACAACAATATTACTCAACCTGGGCTCTGTAAAATCACCTGTGAGAAAAAAATCCTAAAGCTGAATATTGATGTGGTGAAAACTTAGAGGAAATTCCAGATAGAATTTGAAAATATTAATAGTCTGTGGGTTATAAGTAGAATTTGAGAGATTTGAAATTATTTGATATTTTTCATTACAGTTTAAATTCAAGATGTTTACTCTGAAGAAAAAAGAACAATCATAGAATCATTAAGATTGGAAAAGACCTCCAAGATCACCTGGTCCAACCATCCCCCTACTACCAATGTCACCCACTAAGCCATGTCCCTAAGCACCATGTCCAACCACTCCTGAAACACCCCCAGGGATGGTGGCTCTACCACTTTCTTGGGCAACCCGTTCCAATGCCTGACTGATCTTTCAGAGAAGAAATGTCTCCTAATTTCCAACCTAACCCTCCCCTGGTGCAACTTGAGGCCAATCCCTCTAGTCCTATCACTAGTTACCTGTGAGGAGAGGCCAACCCCCAGCTCCCCACACCTTCCTTTCAGGTAGTTGTAGAGAGCAATAAGGTCTCCCCTGAGCTTCCTGGAGAAGACTCCAGCCTAAACACCCCCAGTTCCCTCAGCCGCTCCTCACAGGACTTGTGCTCCAGGCCCTTCACCAGCTTCGTAGCCCTGTTCTGGACACGCTCCAGGGCCTCGATGTCCTTCTTGTAGTGAGGGGCCCAAAACTGAAGGCAGTACTCGAGGTGCGGCCTTACCAGAGCAGAGTACAGGGGGACGATCACCTCCCTGGTCCTGCTGGCTACACTATTCCTGATACAAGCCAGGATGCCATTGGCCTTCTTGGCCACCTGGGCACACTGCTGGCTCATGTTCAGGCGAGCATCGACCAACACCCCCAGATCCTTTTCCTCTGCATAGCTTTTGAGCCACACTCCCCCAGGTCTTGAGCGCTGCATGGGGTTGTTGTGGCCAAAGTGCAGGACCCAGCACTTAGCCATGTTGAACCTTATCCCATTGGCCTAACTGGAACAGGTTCACTGGAACAGGTTCACAGGAACAGGTTGCCCAAAGAGGCTGTGGAGTCTCCCTCCTTGGAGATCCTTAAAAGCCTCCTGGACATGGTCCTGGGCAGCCTGCTCTGGGGTTCCCTGCTTGAGCAGGGGTTGGACCAGATGGACCCAGAGGTCCCTTCCAACCTCAACCATTCTGTGGTTCTGTGAATTGACGTTATCTGAATGTCGTAAAAGGTTTTAAGAATTGTTGTTGTTATATTAGCTCTTAGTATTTCTGGAAAAAAATAAAACCAGTAATATATATATATATATATATTTTTTTTGGATCTAGTAAAGAAATTGTTTTGCTCTGTTTATAATGGATGGATTTCATGAAGGGCTACAGAAGCAGATTGCAACATAAGTATAATGCAGGACTGGATAATCACTTTTGAATAATTGATAATAAAAATCTATAAATTAAAATCAACAACAACAACAACAACAAACATTATGAACCCTCACTTTTTTTCTACCCCAATGTACCTTGTGATCTTTTTCGTGTCAACTGTGATTTAAATTAGACCATAAAACCTCTTGCAAATAAAGCCATCAGATTTTGAATAAAAGGTAGGTGGAAGTAATAAGGTGTAAGTTCCAATGTTGTTGATGAGCCATTGATAAGTACATGTTCACAGTGTTTTTTGTTGTTTGTTTCTTTTGTTTTTTCTGGCTAACTGCATACCTACCTGATGAGGATTTTTTCTTCACCATGCTTCTCTGGTATACTTAAGAGAATATTATTTGAGGCAGTGCTATAATTCATACTGAATGCTGCATTACTGTAACATAACCTCCCAGGGAGGTGGTTGAGTCGCCATCCCTGGAGGTCTTTAAAAGACGTTTAGATGTAGCCCTTAGTGATATGGTTTATTGTAGGACTTGTTAGTGTTAGGTCAGAGGTTGGACTAGATGATCTTGGAGGTCTCTTCCAACGTAGACGATTCTGTGATTCTGTGGCCTCTGCGCGTTGACCCGTCCTGTCCAGGTCCCTCTGCAGGGCCTTCCTACCCTCCGGCAGATCTACACTTCCCCTCAACTTGGTGTCATCTGTAAACTTACTCAGGGTGCATTCAATTCCCTCATCCAAGTCATCAGTAAAGATATTAAAGAGGATGGGCCCCATCACCGATCCCTGGGGAACAGCACTGGTGACCGGTCACCAGCTGGATATCACTCCGTTCACCACCTCTCTCTGGGCCTGGCCATTCAGCCAGTTTTTAACCCGGCAAAGCGTGTACCTGTCCAAGCCACGGGCTGCCAGCTTCTCCGGGAGAATACTGTGGGAGACTGTGTCAAAGGCTTTGCTGAAGTCTAGGTAGACTACGTCAACAGCCTTTCCCTCAACCACCAGGCAGGTCACCCAGTTGTAGAATGAGATGAGGTTCGTCAGGCAGGACTTGCCTTTCATGAACCAGTGCTGACTGTGCCTGATTCCCCGGTTGTCCTGCACATGCTGTGTGATTGCATTCAAGATGACCTGTTCAATGATCTTTTGATATAGGAGTTTTGATCTGTTTCCACAAGACCATTTAGCATTAAATTACCATGTTAAGTTTTTGAGTTCGGTTTTTCTTCAACACAGGTTTGATTTCACTAAGGAAAATGAATTAAGTGTATAAGCACTGATCAGTCCTGCACATTTCTTTTCTCATCTTGGTCGATTATTTATTGGTCATGTTCCCATTATATTTTCTTAAGCTTTCTGCTCTACTTTCCAGCCCTTTGGATAATAACAATAGGTAAATTATTGTTGTTCTTTGCCGGAAAGGTAGCTTTTTAGAAAAGTAATGCACTGATGTCAGAGTAGTGCCTAGCATGAGTTTTGTGTTGAAAATGATAATTTTAACCAACAATAATTCCTTTAAGATAATAATAATTCCTTTTAAAAGGAATCTGTGTATTCTGTGAAATGCTAGTGAAGTTGATTCACTGGGTGACAAAACTGATTTGCATTTAGTTCCATCTTCCTTGTCTTTTCTTCTACTTTTAAACTTTGATTGTCTTTTTTGTTTTGTTAAAGAAAATAATGAAAAAGGCTCATAAATTTTATTTCAGGTACATCTGGTACCATTCTAGAAAAAAAAATCCAGAAATAATTCTTTTTTTAAGCTACTATTAATTGTGACCATGGTTTTTCATGACCTATTTCATCTTGTGTAGCACTGTGAAACTTTAAGTATTGTATAGAGTAAAATAAAGTGCATGTTCTACAATCTCAAGAAATTGTGTAGAAATAGATTTTGCCAGTAGGTGACGCTCTTATAACACGTTTATGGATGCCCACTTGTCCCATTCAAGATGTCAGTAACCTGATTGAACTCTAAAATATAAAATGTTTTCCATCAGATGAAAAGGAACATGTGTCCTGCTCATGCAAAGGCACTTCTTAAAATTCTGTGATATTGTGTGTGAAGTAGCTAACGTTGGTTAGTACGCAAATGTGTGTGTGGTGCATTTTGTATTAAAATTAAAGTATATTGTTAATTTAGAAAAGTATTTTTTTTTCATAAACCAGAAAAAATACTGAGTGTTAGGATTTTTGTTTTCTCCCAAGAAACATAACACACTTTAGCAGCTAAAGGGTTTGTGTAAAAGTATGGCCCAGTAGCCTGTAGGAACATTCATATCGTGTTTAAATACCATAATTTTTGAGGCAGCTATGAATGCAGCACTGCTGTGAAGTGCTTTATTCTGCATTCTTTAGTGCGGGAATGCAGGCATGGGAATAACTCATATGGGGTCTTCAATGCACTTGATGTGCTTTACCATTACCGTGAGTCTTAAAGTCCTTAAGTGACACGGGGATCTGGACCTAATTGGTCTATCAGGATAATGGGTGGATGTTGATGGTAAAATTCAGTCCAAAATTTTTAGTTCTATAATAGGATTAGTGCCTAATCCACTGAATTAGTTTTCTGTCAAGTGTATTAGGTTTACATGGCAAGGTTTTGGTAGGAGGGGATCTGCAGGGGTGGCCTCTGTGAGCAGAGCCCAGCAGCTGCCCCATGTCCCATCAGAGCCAGCTCCAGCCAGCTCCAAAAGGGACCTGCAGTTGGCCAGAGCCGAGCCAGGGTGTGATGCTGGTTGGGACAGCAGATTTAAGGAAGGGGAAAGAAAAAGTGCTGTGCAACAGCAGCTGGGAGAGAGAGGAGAGAGAAGCAGCCCTGCAGCCCCCAAGGTCAGTGCAGCAGGAGGGCAGGAGGTGCTCCAGGCAGGCAGCAGCAATTCCCCTGCGGCCTATGGAGAGGCCCCTGGTGGAGCAGGCTGTCCCCCTGCAGCCCATGGGTCCCACACGGAGCAGATCTCCACGCTGCAGCCCGTGGAGGAGCCCCCGGTGGAGCAGGTGGATGTGGCCTGGAGGAGGCTGCGGCCCATGGAGAGCCCCCGCAGGAGCAGGCCCCGGGCCGGAGCTGCAGCCCGTGGAGAGGAGCCCACGCAGGAGCAGGGGTCTGGGGGGAGCTGCCGCCCGTGGGGGACCCGTGCTGGAGCAGTTTGCTCCTGGGGGATGGATGGACCCCGTGGTACGGAGCCGTGTGGGAGCAGTTCCTGAAGAGCTGCTGCCTGTGGGAAGCTCCTGTAGGATCAGTTCGGGAAGGACGGCATCCCGTGGGAGGGACCCCACGGGGAGCAGGGGCAGAGAGGGACCGAGAAGGAGCGGTGGAGACGAAGCGTCAGGGACTGACCGCAGCCCCATTCCCCTTCACCTGCACTGCTTGGGGGATGGAGGGAGAAGAGGGTGGATGGAGGGGAAGTTGTTTTTAGTTTACTTTTAGTTTCCCACTGGTCTAGCTTGTTAGTAATAGGCAATAAATTACATTAATCTCCCTATGCTGAGTCTGTTTTGCCCGTGATTATGATTGTTGAGTGATCTCCCTGTCCTTATCTCAACCCCTGAGCCATTTTCATCCTGTTTTCTACCCCTTTCCCTTTAAGGAGGGTGAGTGAGAGGGCAGTTGTGGTGCAGCTTGGCTGCCCGGCTGAGTAAAAGTTCCCTTTCTCCTCCTTTATCTTTTTCGTTAATTTCCTTTTGATAAAGTAAATAATAATCCTCATGAAATATGCTGAAAATATATGTGTCACAGGGAATTATGCAATGAAAAGGTTAAAACCACAGCAAATAGATGTAATGGATGTTTTAATTTGAAAAGTAATAACTTAGTTCCTATATATACTTATGCATTCTCATTTACAAGTTTCATAACAAAAAGGAAATAAATGCTTATGTAAATATAACTTGAAACTAAGATGGAAATTTGCAGTCGTCATATTTAACGTAGCAATTTTACCTTGTTATTGAAAATAAATACCTTGTTTTTTTGAAAAGTTTGAACTGCTTACCATATGGAAATGTCATCTTATATGAATGATGAAGCTGAACGGGACAGAGTATTAGCTAGTATACACTAGGGGACACTGTCCAAATGGAATAACGTATCTTTTGTATGTTTTCTAGAAAGCATTTTATTTGAATTGCTCTAGAGGTCAAAATAATTAACTCAGGAAAAGCAGGGTTTGTTAAACAACATTTTCTCAAATAACATTTTAGTAGTGTGAAATAAAGACAGTGAGTTCCAAACTAATTTTTAGGCAGCCTAGCTGGAAAGTGTGCCTAGTCAACATGCAGGGAACACAATGCAAGACTTAATCTGTTATATGTCGTATAAATCTTTATTCTGTATTTTTTAAAATCACAACAAGGAAATCTGTGGATTTACATGTATACATATACTGTCCATGAATGCCAGGCTCTTCTCCCACAAAGCAGTGATAGCCATTCTCGTAGACTCCTCACTGTCCTGTACCGGTTATCTTTTTTATCAGCATCACAAACTCATCAAAGCTGACACTTCCATCATTATTTTTGTCCAATGATTTAATTACGTTGTCAAGTGAGAATGAGTCCTGTTTTTGTAGAGAAAAAAAAAATAATGAAGCGAATTGCCACAACTGTTTTCCTGTGAGGAACATTGCCAAGAAGCGTTCAGTCAGTAAGAGTGTTGCTTGAAGATGTTACTGGTTGTATTTACCAGTTTTACTGGTTGAACTGGAACTATAGTGCCTGCTATTGCCTGCCAAAAACGTTAACAAAGTTACAATAACAATTTGAGAAGTATAAACTATTGTTTCCTTTTTCACTTGCCATTTCAGTAGGTGACTATAACCTGAGTGCTCCTAAATAATAGCTTATACTACCAAGACATCCACGTATACCTTGTGAAAAAGCCAGTGTGCCTGTCATAACCAAACTCCAAGTATTACTCAGACAGGTTACTTCAGTCTTGTGGGTAAATTTTGTTTGGGTTACCTTACAAAATTTAACAAAAAGAGCAGGTGCAACAGCTGCAGCATGCATGTAGTCACCATTAAAAATTAACATGTGCACCACCTACTGCTTTATTAGATACTAATCTAGGGCGCGCATGTGCTGTTTGAAAACGTTGCTACTTTCAGCAGTCTTTGGACCAGGACCTGAGAGTCTCTTTCACTCCCCTTTTCTCCTCTTTCGTAGGAATACTGTGTTCACTGTTGGAAGATTCATGTTAAAGTAATAAATCCAGTTTACATTATTAACTTCTCTTCTTCATATGTGACATCCTGATGCAGGGAGTATTCTGATAATATCCCTGATGAGGGTAGTTAGATATTATAAAAATAGTTTTGAATATAATATATATATATTTAAATTTTTTCTTTCTTCATTTTTTATGTCTGTTTTGTACTGTTCTGTCCTGCTTTTATGTTAATTTATTATGGTACCATATATTTTTGCAAGCAGAGTAGATGGTTGAAAATGTCTGATATCCAGATGAAAAAATGTATTATTTTTTTCTGAACACTTCCATTTCCACATACCTGTGGAAATGGGTCCTGCACTAACGGTCTACATCTAATACAAAAAACATTATCTTTCTGAATTTATCATCACATTTCCTATAAATTTTGGTAATTAATTTCTTCTGACAGTTGTTTTTAAAAGGGAAAACAGCTTCATGTATTCTATGAAGTTTGTTTGTTTGAATAAGCCACTTCCTGTTAGTGAAATAACTGAACTGGATTGCACTAGTTCTTAAAATACAGGATTTTCTGTTGAGGTGCAACTTCTTTCAGACCTGTAGCAAAAATTGCTCTTGTTTTGTTTTGCTATCCAAAAGACGTTATTTAAGACGTATTTTATCTGTCTAGCAAGGGAATGTAGATTTGATTCATAATATAGTTTGTGAAAGATCTGGCAGAGATTATATATGAAATCAGAACCTAAATTTCTTTTTTTCTATTGACAGAAAATTGATATTTTTCTCTCTGGCTTGGTGGCATCTCTTTTCTGCACTTGGCATCTTTCTGAAGTGGCAAATATTTGCTTACTTTGTGATGGTGAGAAATTTGACTAGATAGAAATTGGACCATGTCTCTTACTTTTAAATTTGCCCTGCTGTTTAACTTACAGATTTTTCTATATATTTTCTAGATTGAAAATATGTTATTTAGATTGAAACAAAACGTATTTTATAAGACTCAGGTGCAGTATTCTAGGTGAAAATTGGATAACATTAAAAACTTTAGATTTTTGTATTTTATTTCATAGGAGTTTTTTTTATAAACTCCCTACATAGTTATCTGTTTGGAGCTACTGTTTATTAACTTCAATAAAGTTTCATAAACCAACCCTTAAGGATTATTTATGGAGTCTGTGAAACCATTTGGGCACTTAATCTGCCTTTCAAAAGATACTTGCAAAAGTATCTCCTTTTTCCTATCTATTTCATAGGAAGTACAGTGAACATAACAAGAGTGAGACTTACCTTCAGGTACTGTGCAAATTGATTCTGAAGCAGATTTTTCAACCCACCAATGGACAGTGCAGAGGTGCTACCCTCCATTAAAGCATATTGGGTAAAATATTTCAGAAGGTTATCATTGAGTAAATGTTCCATGTTTCTCAGATGTTGTCTTGTAGAATAACTGGAAACAAAGCAGACAATAATAATCCTATGTATCAAAACATTTTTTGAAATACATCTGACACCCAGTTTGTTGGTTTACTAAACATAAAAAATCATCAATACTTAAACTAGATGAAAAGATTATTATTTTTTTTTTTCTGTAAAACTGGCTTAACTCTTATGGGGAAAAATATTTAAATTAGATTCAAAGATTAGAAACACCCAAGATGTTTAGGTCTTGCTTACCTCTCTCAAAATCCAGAGCCTTCAAAAGTATCCAGCACAAGTGAGAGTCTCAGACTGGGGCTACCTTTATAGTTGCTTGCATGCTCCACCCCGATTATGAAACTAGTATTTGTCATTGAGTCAGTGCAGTAGTTCTATTGTGTTTTCAGTAGTCAAAGGAATAGGGTACCTTGGCAGTATAAATGACCAATTTTTTATTTTTATTTTTTATTTTCTGAAATGGGCCATGATCAGCATCTACTACTGCACTTGATATAGGTGTTCTTGGTCTTTATAGGCCATCCTGGAGAGTTTTTTTCTCTTCAATTTGTGTATTTTATACTTCAAGACACATCATACCCAAAGCAGCCTGAAAAAGGCTTCTGTGGGGATACGTATAGCATTTGTTCTTATAATAGACTTTTGGAAATGCTAAAAAAAAAAAATCGTTTTTAAATAGATTTAAGCATATATAAAACATGAAGGAGACATTTGCCCTTTTTATGAGTTGATGATGACCAACACCAAAGCCTATTCTCCAAATCTTGTGCTATTTGTTAGTGTAGGAGAACAACGAATGTGCTCTGGGATGAAATTTTTGTTGCCAATATTAAGAATCCAAACACTCCGTGATGTGAATGGCAAAAGAACGAGCCATTCTTAATGGGAAAGTTGAATCTAAGGTTCTGAAAAATTGTTCCTTTTGGGGAGCGTAACTGAGTATTGTGTTCAGCAGGTTCTGAAATCATGTTCAACTGATGGTCTGTGAGGCATGTTTGAGTGATGTACTGCCCTAGAGGCTAATGCTTCACAGCCCAATACTGAGTGAAGTACTGATGCTGTTTTTGCATAGTGGGATGAGTTGGTGGCTGTGGCTGTGGTTTCCAATCTACCTGATGTCTACTATTGTTGGGTTCTGGTGTTTAGCTCTGTGCCTGCTGCCTAGATCTTTCACCATGAGCATCACTTGCTGAGACAATTTTGTAGATCTCCTGAACCAAGAGCTTTGCGGGTCTGTAGAAGATGGATTTGCTGGGGGGGGGCATTTTTTTGAAACTGCAGGTATATGGGTTTCAGATACACGCCGGGTAAGTTGGAGGTTTCCTGGGTAGACTTTCGTTAGCAAACTTTGCTAAATGAATCATATAGATATACACCTTGCACCATTAGCAGCCTACTTGCATGTGCTTATACTCAACTTCCTGAAGTGTCATAGAGAATGGGATTGGGAGAGTCCTCTAGAGATCATCTAATTCATTATTCCCTTTCCCCTAGATTGTGATCACTGCTATTTATGTTGGATACCTGCTTAAGCTATTCTGAAGTGCTTAAATGATGGAGACTCTCCAGCCTCCTTATCTGCTTTGTTGCTTATCTTTATTATTAGACAATATCTAACTGTCCAGTAAGACACAGGATAATGGCCTCATGCCTTGCTGCACTTAAACCCTTTACTACAAATAGGGAAAACAGACTATTGTCTACGTTCCTAAAAAGGTGTTTAACATAGAGAAATCCCATCCTTTTCTTTCTTCTTTTTTTTTGTTTGTTTGTTTTCCTGTTCAGAAATCCTTGCTAGTTTAGTCTTCCTTTGGGAATCCTTCTTCTTGGATCTACTCACCTTTTCGTGGCTTTCTGCAGTTGGTTTACATCCTCCTCAAGATGCTGTGTTGCAAGCTGTACAGATTGTTCACCACTCTGAATGGATGCTCATGGTGTTCAGTTTTATATAACGCCTGAAGCACTTGGTTGATGGTGGGAGCCTGTATGTAATTTTACAGGAAGGTAGCAGGCTACCGTGTTTGATAGTAGAAGACTTTGTCAAGTTTCTTGTTGCTTTATTCCAAGCTTGTTGTGGGGACGACATATACATTGTTTTCAAATTCAGCACAAAAGTCTGGCGTTAGCTTGAGGGTCAGAGAACTGGGGTCAGGCATCCCCCAGCCTACGTCTGTCCAACTGAGAGATGAAGCTGGAAACACGCTTTCTCCTGCTTGTTTCTTGACTCAACAGAAAGTCAGTAGCTGCTGCTGTCCTCACTAGCAGAACCTCTACTGCTGCCACTGTCGATGGTGGTATCAGTGCAAGTAAGTCTGTGAGTCTATAATGTGTTGTATGGATTAGGACAGTCCCATACGCCAAACTGAGCCATGAACTTTAAGCTCATTCATGACAATAAGATAGAATCCATTTTCTTTTTAATTTCTTTTCCTGAACAAAATGAAAAACATCTGTCTTTCTCCTGCCGTCTTGTTTTTAACTTTTGGTAGATGATGAAATTTTAACAGTAGTGAATTACCAGGTGATCTGCTAATGCTCCCACTTCCCTTCTGCTAATTTAGCTTGCTTATAGCTCCTGCATGTAGTAGCCTTGCAACACTTTGTCCCTTTCAGAAGCAGCGTCAGGAACCTGATATGCCTGATGTGTATTATCATCATAGGATGGCTTGGGTTGGAAGAGACTGTAAAGATCATCTAGTTCCTAGTATTGTTGACATTACAGTATTTGCAAAATTCCTTTAAATTTCAAATGGCTTGTCTTTACTTGTACCACAGGCACTTTGCTGTCACCAGTCTTGAAGATGTAGTGGTAAGCTGCTTAGCAGTATGGAAGCAGAATTGTATTTCGAGGGATAACAACTCAAGGAATTCAGCACATTAGCCTTGTTAACCTGTTAAAGGTTCATTAAGGAAGAAGACCTGATTGCAAAATAGCATAACCAGTTTTACTGAAGCATCTACCCATGGCAGTGAGAGACTGATGTCTGGAAATGTAGTGACCCACTTAAGAGTTACACAGGAGTTGTAGCTGAACCTTGGGATGAATCCAGTCTCCTCAGATCAGTTTTATTCACTGTAATCTGGTGCTGTAATCTGTAAGGGGTAATCTGAATGACAGAGAGTTGGGACTTGTAGTTTGATCTCCCAATTCTTTGTCCTCTTCTCTCTCAGACAGACCGCCCCCTCCAATGGTTTATGTGGTATGTCTGTCTGAGCTCTGTATCAAAATCGTAACAGAGCTCAGTTTGACAGACCCCTGTTGATTCTCTACAAGACCACTTTGTACAACGTAACTGTTGTTCTGAAATAGGTACAGAGTTTATCTGGTGCCACCCAGCATTTGAAGAATGCTGTCCAGAGGTAAGGAATTGTGGTCACTATCTAAGAATTTGAACAAAAGTTCAAGTATGTTACTGTTGCCACTATTAGGTGATGTGTGACTAGCAGGCAGGAGCATTTATCTATGCTGAATAACAGTCCTTGGTATCAAGCTTTGACTGATGTCTGTGTAAGCTGACTTCCAGTGTAGAAGCAGCGTTCCAGATTTGGTTACAATGTTTTGCTGCTCTTTCTTCGGTATATGAATATATATCGTTCCTGCAGTTTATGGCATAATTCAGTTGGGTTTGCCCTGGGCTAGAGAAGTCATGTTAGCAAGCACTATATCCTTTTGGAATTGACGTTTTTATTGTAGCTTAGATACAAGGCCATTAGCAAAAAAAAAACCAAAAAACCAAAAAAAACCAACGAACTGAACTGATCATGTGTTGTCAATCTTTTTAGGGATGCACATCACACACGTCCCTGTGATAATTGTGTTTCACTTTCTGTGATGCTGTCTGCAGATTCAAAATTCACTCAAAATGGGCTGTTGCTGTGTATTGCCCTGATAAACTGTTTTACTGGCATATTTGAAGCAAGCAATTCTAGTCATGTTGGAGAGTAGGAGAATACTAGCTGCAGGGATGGCTGAAGTGTGGGCACCGCTGCTAGTGGTAGGAGTGGTGGAACTTATGGCATCATGGTCACAAGATCTTGATGCCTGTTTAATTATGGATTAAGTAGAATGGTAACTCAGGTGCTATCATTTTTTGTCTGTGTCACATCCTTTTTTCCACTGTGGATGGCTGAATGGCATGTGAATCTGTGCACCTTGTTTACCTTAACATGCTGGACTATAAACTGGGTTAATCTTTGAGTAGATTTCCATGCCACTGACACCGCTGGAAGGGACAGGGCCTATGCCAGAGAGGTGGGGCTGCTGTCACCTGGGGGCAACAACTGTCTCAGTCATCCTGTTTAATCCTCTGCTGATGGGTTAACACCCTACCCATCCAGTATTTTTCCAGTTTCCCAGGTGTATTTTTGAGTACTATCACCACTGTTACTTGCATGTGAGTCCTGATGAGTTAAGAGTGATCTGAGGAGTCTGAGGCCTATGTTGCAGCCTGCCTGCGGTATAGAAATGTCTACTGTCAAGGTGAAGTTGGCTGTAACTGAGAGCGTATGTTTGTGAATGTTGTACATATGGAAACAAAGAGCGGGGGTTGTTAATGTGCTTAGTATTCAGTTATTTCTGCTTGTATACTGCTTGTACATCATCTCTAGCTTCCAGGCATCAGTCGTTAGATCAAAGTCCTCTGTTTGGTCAGTTATCTCCAGCCATTCTTGCACCACCTGCCAAAAGAAAAGGTTTTAAAGCTGGAGTGCTGGTAGTCTACACGTAGGACCTTTCTCAAGGTGTATGTTGGTAGAGGTGAGAGCTAATTCTAGTGCAAATGTGGGGAGTTGTGGTAGAACTTTTCTAATGTTGCTAGTGCCACGAGATCTTACTGTCATGAAAAAAAAGAAAGGACAGATTGTTAGATAAGGAGCATCCAGTTAACAAATTTTCTGAAAATGATTAAATAATTTTGTGCGAGAAGTTCAGAGAGCTGCACTACAGTCATTGTAGTGAACCTGTCATTGCTCTGAGGTATGACACTGATATTTGCAAGATGAAGATGAATTGTAAAATCCTTTATGTGTCACAAGTGATGCATTCCTTATGTTAAAATTTCTATTGTTGTCAGGCTTTGAGTGGTGACGTGTAAAAGGGCTGTCTCATCTCACAAATGAAACTCAAACTATATGGGTTATCCTTGTTATACTGTAACTATACCTCATAAGATGTTGAAGGTGTCTCCCTAAACAGGACTGGGTGGGGCTGCTACAGGGGTGAATAATTTAATATGATGCATTGTTTGTAGTCAGCTTTAAATTGGTGGTGTTATTCATTGTAGCTATATGTGTCAGCTTATGTTGTCATATATACACATCTGGCAGACAAATAATGGTATCGCAGAAGCTCCCTGTGTTACAGATATTCCATGCTACATGAGACAGTTTTGAGGGAGACTGTGTTTCAGGAAGGGGTTTTCTCCTTCCACTTTCTGAGCCTTGGCTCATGTAGCAGTGCAATAAGGCTGTTGTTTATAAATATGCTGCACCTGAAATTTACAGTTAGTGTAATTGGTAAATATATATATTTATTTGTTCCTTCCTAAACAGATTTGTTTTTTGGGATTTGAGAGTGTTCAAAAATGCATAAATGTGCGTTTCAGCAAGGCACATGTAGGTTTACCAAGGATTAACATTTTGTTGAGTTTCAGATAGGGCAAAGTCGGATAAGTATAAGTAAGCAAATGCAGTACAAGTGGCATTAGAAAGCTCTTCATTTTCCTGGTGAGATTGTCTTCTCTCTCAGCTGTTGTCTGGCCTTGCAGGTTCCTGAGCTCTCTAGATGTTTCAGTTGTATCTCAGAACCCTGCCTCATCATGAACATGAAGTTGATGAGGTAAGGTAGGATCAGGTTCAGTAGTTTTTTCAAAGTGTTATGGCTCTCATCAGTGCAAAACCTTATGGACAGACAAAAAGAGGCCTAGAGGTGCACTTTAAGAAACAACATGGTCATGCAATGTTGGAGTCACTTGGAATTGAGATGTCTAAATCCCGAAGCATGAAAGATACTAGTAAGGAGCTCCTTTGTCCAGCTTCTTTCTTGTCTAGAGATACCTACATTATGCTTTCATGCAAGTCCAGGACTGCTGTCTGTGAGCATAATAATCCAGCACAATCCCAATAGTGAGTCAGAAATTACACATCTGATTGTCTCGATCCTGGAAGGGCCTTATCCAATATGTATTCTAGCATCTTATCTGATATGCTTTGAAAAGGGGCCTGATATGAGTTAATGATGCTTGTTTTCAAAACAAGCCAACAGCTCAAGATGGTGTTTCGTATATTAACATGGTGGGCTACTCTTGATTCTTGCACACGTTTGTGTGCATGTGCGGAGGATGGGGAATCCTGGGTTCTGGCTTCTCTTTCTAAAACTATTGTGCCTTTTATATTAAAGATCAGGAGCTGGGAGAGTGAGAACTCTGAATTTTTGACCACATGTGGCAGTGTGTACCGTTGAACAGGATGCCTGGATGTCCTTGTACACCGAACAGGGACAATGGGCCCTCAGCACAGTTAAAATGTTCAAGGAAGTAAAACACTGAAGTCTTTTTAACACAATTTTGCTACAAGGAGCCTTTGGGGCACTGTGACCCTGTTGCAGCTATTCTGGCATTGCTGCTGAAGTAGAAGGGAATTTCTGAGACATTACCATGGTGCTTCAGTAAAGATGCTTGCCCTAGGAAACAAGCACTTACTTTCCTGCAGGATCGAGTGCATTTGGGGAAAAAGTCAGCAACTGTGTGAGGTGCTCTTAAGGGAGGCAGAAATGAAGGTAATTTTATATAAGGCTTCTCTGGTAGCCACCGCTAAATCTCTGTTCAGTTTCTGTGCCTTCAGCACCCATGTTAGAACAACAAAGTCAGCCTCACTGTCCTGGCCACTCAGCAGCATAAAATGCAGAGGCAGAAAAATAAATAGCATAGGTGGCTAGGCAGTGGCAAGAACCGTAGACTTTCCCTTTGATTCAGAGAAAGGGGTGCTTACGTGCTCTATTTGAGCTCCAGTAGTTGCTAATTCTCAGAAGTCTGCAGTGTGAAATGCCTAACATTAGTAAGATTATTGGTTGTATTCTGGGATATGTTTGATATTTTTATTACCGGTGTGAAACATAATAAAAATGATATTATAAAGTAATGGCTTTACCTTTGGCATACAAATCTCTCATTTGTTAGCACTACAGTGTAGTGATTTGTAGATATAACAGATATTCACTGATTTCTTTCCAAGGGAAGATTGTCAAAAAGCTCTCTAAATAAATTGCCATGAATAACTCTGCTTGTCATCCCTGTTAGGAGAATTTGTGACAATGGAAGCAAAAGGCTGCTAGAGATGCTTTTTTTTTCTTTTTTTATCCCCTCTCCATTTTGAC